>NC_142036.1:52029022-53247405 GCF_982192425.1 Myodes glareolus | reverse complement strand
CTTTTTCGAAATTTAGTGGCTATTTATTTGGATCGAAGATTCTGCTTTGCTAGCTGCAGAGACCCACAGCCATCATTAGGCTGAGCTCCAGGAATCGTGCGGAAGAGGGGCAGGAAGAATTGGAGGAGTCAGAGGGCTGAAGGGCACCTTCAGAAAATCACAGAAGCAACAAACCTGGGCTCACAGAGACTGAACCAACAACGAGGGAGCCTGCATGGGACTGACCTGGGCATTCTGCACATGTGTGACAGTTGTATAGCTTGGCCTTCCTGTGGGACTCCTGACAGTGGGAGCAGGGGCTGTCTCTGTCTCCTTGTTGGGACCCTATTCCTCACACTGGATTACCTCGTCCAGCCTTAATAAGAGGGGAGGTGCCTAGCCTCCCTGCAACTTGGTATGCCATGGTTTGCTGATGTCCATGGGAGGCCTGCCCTTTTCTGAACAGAAAGAAACGGAGGAGGAGGGACAGGGCGGGGCTCAAAGGGGAAGTGTGGGCAGAGGGACTGGGAGGAGAGAAGGGAAACTGCGGATGTAAAATAATAATAATAAAAATAAATAGAAAATCATTTTTAAAAGTTTCTATTTTACTGTATTGGCCATATTTATGTCTGGTGCACACTAATAACTTTATTACTTTTAGTATAATTTCATGTATAGTAGGTAAAGATTATTTAGAGTAAAAAAATGCAAATATGTATAATAGGAGGGAGGATTGCTTTACTATAATGGCCATCTGTGTAAAAAAGGAATATATACTATAATTTTATTCATCTTACTTTATAATATGAATATTAGTCACTAGGATCTCAGTAAAATGTAATATAATTCTGAACATATTTGAAAATTATGTTTACTATTGAATAAATTGAATTACACATGTGGTATTCCAGTCCAAAAGAGTGTTCCAGCCTTGGGCAGCCTCACGCAGTGTGTAACAAATAGAATGGCAGGTTTATTTAGTGTGCAGCCTTAATGCATAATCCTGACCCTTAGTTAAGTTCGGTTTCCTTTACCAGGTTTCTGTCTCTGTGTTGGTATGTGCACGTGAGTGTAGGGGACCGTGGAGGTCAGAACAGTGTCTGACCCCCTGCAGCAAGGGCTGTAGGCTGTTCTAAACTACCCAGCATGGGTGCTGGGAACTGAACTGAGGTCCTCTGCAAGAGCAACGTGTGCTCTCAGCCACCATCTCGCTAGCCCTCAAGGAAAGCCACCATTACTGGTTTTTGGAACAAGGTCTCGCTATGTAGTCCCAGCTGGCCAGGATCACTCCGGACATCAGGCTGAACTCACAGGAACCCACCTCCTGCTGCTTTCTGAGTGCAGGGATTAAAGGTGCGTGCCACCAAGACTGCCCACTAGGCCCCAACCCTGAAGGAAGCTACTTTTAAAAGACACATTTTTTTTTCTTTTTCTTGCATGAGTGTGTGTTTGTGATGCTGTTTCACAGTTAGCAAACTCTAGTAACTTCCCAATGCCATTTCCCTTGGAAATGTTCGTACGCTAATCATTGGGCGCTAACACCTGAGGCAGACCTTATGCCTGGTTTCCTCCCTTGGTTTACTCTTCAGAGTCTGAGATAAGCATTTTGGACAAAGTTTAAAACCGATGATGCACCCACTGCTGGGCGAAGCTGACTGTGGTCCTGAGAATCTATAACATTCCCTAATCTAATAGGGGGGATTTAAGTTTGGAGAAGGATGGTAGTGGGTAGAAAAGGGGGTTGAGTTATGGATAATTAAGGGCATTTAAAAAACGTGGATATCTACTATTCTATAAACTCCTTAAAGTAAACATATTAAAAATCTAATTGGAGTTACCCTATGTGGAGGGATAATGATCCTCCTAGAAATCATAGGTTATCAAAAACCAAAAGCACTGGGGCTGGAGAGATGGCTCAGTGGTTAAAAGCATTGCCTGCTCTTCCAAAGGTCCTGAGTTCAATTCCCGGCAACCACATGGTGGCTCACAACCATCTGTAATGACAGAATATTGTATACATAATAAATAAATAAATATTTTTAAAAACCTGTATAGCTGTTCATTGAGAGGGCACAAAGAACCCCCAAACAATATTGCTGTTGCTCTTGGTTACCTGCTAGAACCTCATGGTAAGACCCTATTGCTAATGTACCACATTTTGGTCACAGGACACAGAGCAATCAAGTTGGTATTGAGCTGGAAGATTCTTCTCTGGTGGTTAGCTCTTCCGGTGCCAGACGATGCTTTGCAGGCTGCAGTGGCAGAAAAGTTATCGGCTGTCTTACCCAGCTGGGAACCCCGAGAACTGCAGCCACGGCTGGCCTGGTAAGGTAAGCCAAGGGTGCAGAGCAGTATGGATGTTACAGAGATAACCAACAGCTGTCTTTCATTTTTAATAAAAACTCAATTTTTTGATCGTAGTATATCATTTTCTTCCTCCAAACCCTTCTAAATAAGCTTGCTCTCTTGCAAATTCATGGCCTCTTTTTTTCATTAATTGTTGTTCCACACATGTGTGTATAATATATTTACAGAATACATAAATACAGCCTGCTCAGTTTCTATTTGTTACCTGTATGTCTACGTTTTCAGGGTGTATTTGAAACCAATTGGTGTGCTCTCCCCACGGGGAAGACCATTTCTCCTGCTCTCAGCATCTCTTCCTCAGTTGCCCGTAGTTCTTCGTGTAGGGTTGCGGCCTTGTGCTCACACACTGCACCGCCCCCATGTTAGCATGTCTCTTGTATTGTTATCCTTGTTCCGCTCACGTTTAGATAGTAATGTTGGTAAGACTTTATGTGGGAGACACAGTCTCACAGCAAATCCCTGCTCTTCTGACTCTCACAGTCTTTCCTCTCCAGGGATCAGCTTTCTAATTGGACTTAAAGGCTATTCCATAGGAGGGAATTTGTGTCTGGTACTGTAAACCTGGCCAAATGCCTGTGGTTCTGGAGGTCCTAGGCCCTATTGCTGGTGTTTCACTAAAGAAGGTGATATCAAATCACCTTCTAGATAGTTATCCTTGTGCCCACAGACTAGTACAGCTCTCACCTCTCATCAGAGAGCATCTTCTGTGCAGCAGGCTTACCACTTGTCGAAGTGTAGGGGAAAAGTACTCTCGAGTCCCTAAATGGGACATGTATGCCACAGCTGGGCTGGTGGTCCTGGGTATGAAAGCAGAAAAGAAAGCCACGAAGAGCAAGCAGTCAGCAGCACTGCCCCCTGGCCTCTGCATCAGCTCCTGCCTCCAGGTTCCTGCCCTGACTTCCCTGCATGACTGGCTACAAGCTGTAACATGAAATCAATCCTTTCTTGCTCAGGTAGATTTTGGTCATGGTGTTTTAGCACAGCAACAGAAAACTCACCGGAGACAATGTAAAATTGTCAAAAGATAAACAAAACTAAAAAAAATAAACAAACTCATTTTCTTCATAAAATCTCTTCCCCGAACATTCAAATCACTTAAATAGTGATAATTCTGTTTTGGGTTTTTATTTTTGTTTTGACATCATAATAAAATTTCTTAGTAGGCTGTCAAGTCTGTTTTCTTTTACTTTAAAAAAACTAGGCAAGAAAATGAAGATTTATTTAAAATAAGAAAATAAATAAAACCCATGTGCAAACTTTAAAAAGCTGAATTCTACCACAAACATAAAAAGTAGAAAATACAATTTTAAGATTATCTGAAATTCTTCAATAATACAACCCCAAATGCTGATTAAAAAATAAACAACTTACGTATATCTATGAGAGAGTAGTCCATGTGTGTGTGGGTCCCTGACTTTTTATTACCATTCTTCTGTTATTGTTATTTTATTTGAAAACCTCACCCAAGGGGATACTCTTCTCTGCCCTGGATTTTCTATTGGGAACTACAGTTGGCTGCCTTAAAGGAACTTCCCTAGTCAGTCCTGCTGGCTGTTGTGAGAGCCTGGTCACCAGAGAGCAGGGATAACTCTCAGTGGCTCTAAAACGGACACATTTACATTTGCGTACCACACATCGGGTATTGCTCCAAGTGTTCCATATATGTTACCTAACTTATAATGTACGTGGATTCTCTAAGGAGTCTGAAGGACAGAGAAGCTAAAGAAGTTGCCTAGGAGCATGTAGGTTTTTGTACCCATTTGTTACTGAAGTTTGTAAGCTCGCGATAAGTTTGGAACATGCGGTATGCTCAATACCTGTGGTCCTAACTAGTTTATGTCACCTCGGCACAAGCCAGAGTCACTTGGAAGAGGGACTCTCCACTGAGCAAATGCTCCAGAAGATTGGAGGCAAATCTGTAGGGAATTTTCTTAGCTAGTGATTGATGTGGGAGGGTCCAGCCCACTGTGGGTGGTGAGAACCCTGGGCTAGTGGTACTCAGCTCTATAAGGAAGCAGGTCGATCAAGGCATGATGGAAGAAGCCAGTAAGTAGTGTTTCTCTACGCCCTCTGCATCAGTTCCTGCCTCCAGGTTCCTGCCTTGACTTCCTGCCCTGGCTTCTCTCAGTGATGGAGTGTTACATGGAAACTCTAAGCTGAAATAAACTCTCTCCTCCCCAAGTTGATTTTGGTCATGGTGCTTCATTACAGTAATAGGAATCCTAACTAGGACACAAACGTATGTTAATATATACAAACTAAGCATGTGCACATGCCACAGTCTGTCAGAGGAAAACCTCTAGTTGATTCTTCCCCACCATGTGGGTTCCGGGCACTGAACTCGGACCTCAGTCTTGGCAGCAAGTGCCTTTATCGGCTGAACCATCTCGTTGGCCCTCAACCTATGTACATCTAGAAAGACCAATAGACTTAAAATACCTCCTCCATGCTCAAATCTTCAAGGGAGACATGAAATTCTGGGACAGCTGGTGACAGAGTTCCTCAGGGAGAGCTCTAGAGACACCTGGACAAGGTGCTGAGCCCAAGCCAGTGTAGGAAGAGACTCCAGTGAAAGAGGCAGGAAAACCGGAGTTTGGCTAGCCCACTCTGTCCAGGTCCCTCTGGGGACTCCATCTTTGGGGTCTGCCCTCAGAACAGACACAGGTGTAGTAAGTATCCAGCGTCCTAATATTTGGTTACTGATGAAGGGATGGTTTTCTGTCTTGCCTGGAAGATCAGAGGTATAACAAAGAAGCCAAGACATGAGTACTTGCCTAACATGTATGAGGCACTGAGCTTGATTCCCAGCACCACAAAAAAACCTATCTATCTATCTATCTATCTATCTATCTATCTATCTATCTATCTATCTATGAGGCAGGTCTCACTACGCAGGCCTGCCATTGCGTAGATCAGGAAGAGCTTGAACTCACAGAGGTCCACCTGCCACTGCCCTCTTGGTTCTGGGATAAATCTGTATACCATCATGGCTAGTCTTTTTTTTTTTTTAAGATTTACTTTTATTCTTTTCTGATTATGTGTCCGTGTGTGGGTACGTGCTGATGGCTATGGAGGCCAGATGCACTGGATCCCCCAGGAGCTGGAAGAACAGATAGGTGTGAGCTACCCAAGATGGGTGCTGGAACCTGAGCTTGGGTCCTCTGAAAGAGCAATATGCACTATTAGCCCCTGGCCCATCTTTCCAGTCCATCATTATTTTTTTTTAAATAAAGGGAAACGCAGACTTTGCAGCAAACAACAGCCGAGGGAGTTCATCCACTAGAGTGGATCTATAGGGAGCGCTAAAGAGGGTTCTGCAAACTGAAAAGAAAGGAAAGTAAATAGCAACCCTAGACCAAGCACTCTTAAACACAGAGGTGAGAGGAGGGTGTGGGATCCCTTGGAGCTGGAACTCTAGACAGCTGTGAGACATGTGGGTGCTGGGAACTAAACCCCGTCCTCTGCAAGAGTGACAAGTATTCTTAACTGCCCAGCGTCTCTCCAGTCCTGTTCAGGGTGTTTACCTGGCAAAAGAAACTCACTAAGACACCTTGAAAACCCGTCTAAAAGTAAGGAAGAAATGAAAAGCTTTCCCAGAAAAGCAGAAGCTGGAGGAATTCATCACCCCCCAGACATGAGGGTCTCAAGTGAACACTTCAAGTGGAAAAGAAAGGATACGGCAGGGGAAAACAACAGAAGGCATTAAATGCATTGCTGTGCAAACAGACATGGACACAGCACTGTAATGCTGGAATTGTAGTGGGGAGAGAACTGCAATTCTTGAAAGGGAGCTTTTTAAAAAGTAGTAAAAACTACTGTAAGCATGTTTAAAGATGAACGACATGATTAGGCTCAGCCTGCAGCAATGCGGAGAAGAGCTGAAATTCAAAGCTTTTGTGTTTAACGGTAACGTTTTTGTTTTCAAACTGTTATTCGCTTAAAATACATAGGTAAAGCTATAGATATTTTACTTAAGTTTTAAGGTAAGTAACTTAAACACAGGGGAAAAGACCAAAATAAAAAGATGCCAATAAAAGAAATCAACGAAACAGAGAGGGAGGAAAGACAGAAAAGAATTATTAGACTAACAAACACGCACTAGCAATGGTTACTATTTTCCTATTGATAATTACTTTAAATATAAATGAATTAAATGACCAGGTTAAAATATAGAAATTGGTCAAATGAATTTTGACAATATGATCTAATCATATGCTGTGTAAAAAGACTTACCTGAAATAGACAGATTAAAAGCAAAATGATAAAAGGATGGTCCATACATATCAGAACCACAGGAGAGCAGAGGCAGCAATGCTACCATCAGAAAATCAGACTTTAATATATCGATAAAAGTCAGTACATGCCTGGAGAGCTGGCTCTGGAACTAAGGTCACTTGTCACTCAGAAAACTCAAATTGCTTTCCCAGCCCTTGCAAGGAGGCGCAACCAGGTAACTCCAACTTCAGAGAATCTTACAACCCCTCCTGACCTCCGATGGCACCAGTGTGTATTGGATAGACATGTATGCATGCAGGCAAAACACTCATACACATAAAAATAAAACAATTATTATAAGTCAATACACTTGACAGAAAGAGTACTTATAACAAAATAATGCATCCAATAGTGAGTACTTTAACATGCAGAGCAAACACTGACATACCCAAGGCAAGTATAGTAGTTAAGGAAACTTAATTGTTCTATATTCAATAATAAATAGAACATCCAGCAATGAGATCAATAAGAAAATGGGTGACTTGAACGTGATGGACTAAGTGTACCTGGTGGACTCAAACAGAACATTCGGCCCCATGTTAACAGTGCACACCTCTCCAGAGTCAGCAGACTTTCTCAATGGTCAGTCACAAAGGAAGTCTCAACATTTAAGAAATCTGATATCATATCAAGTGTCTCTGCCAACTGCAACAAAGCAAAGCTGGATAGGACTGTCTTTTTTTTTTTTTTCTCTTTTCCCCTTTGAGAGCCAGAAATGAAAGTCTAGGACATTCAGAGAAAGAGCATGTGCGAGGGGCATTAGACCGTGACCATGCATGCCCCAAGAAAGGCACAGGCTCGGGAACGTCCTGAGAGGACTACAAGTCTCAAGTTTATGTCTCAAGCTCATTTTTGTAATAGGCAAACTAGAATAACTTAAGTAAAAAGAAGAGAGAGAGACAGGAAGGAAGGAAGGAAGGAAGGAAGGAAGGAAGGAAGGAAGGAAGGAAGGAAGAAAGACAGAGAGACAGTAATAACATCTCACCCCCAGCTAAACCAATCCTGAGAAATGAAGAAACTCCAATGTCCAGAATTACAGTATTGGGTTTATGTTTTCATGTTTTTTTGTTTTTCAAGACAGGGTTTCTCTGTGTAGCAGTCCTGACTGTCCTAAAACTTGCTTTGTAGACCAGGCTGGCCTAAAACTCAGAGATCCACCTGACTCTGTCCCTCCACCACCCTTCAAGGCTGGGATTAAAGGCGTGCACCATTATTACTGGGCTCTGTTCTAGTTTTTAACAATGACGAAAACAAACCCCACAAGAGGCAGGAAGAAGCAGGTTCTGACCGACTGGGAAGCTAGAAAGGTGAAGAGGATGCAAACACTTGGCAGCATCTACTAGACAAAGGCTCTGAGACATCTGGCTTCAAGTTTCTCAAAGCATTAGAGAAAGATGTGGAGAAAGTCACGGAGACCATGTGTCAACAAATGGGAGTGTTTGTAGTAAAGAGACAGGAAACCCTATTTTAAAAAATAAAAGAAATTCTGGAATACAAAACTATGATCATTGGAATGTAAACTCCACCATCAGGACTCCACAGCTGTGAGGCAGGCAGGAGAGTCAGTAAGCTCCAAGACGGGAGAGCGCGAGCCTAGCGGACGGGTGCTTGTGCAGTCAGATGCTCTGGAGGTTCAGACTGCAGGACCTCTCGAGCTCAGGAACTCAAGGCTCCTTGAGAACACAGGGACCATATTTTAAAACATAAGCAATAAAGGCAAAGCGAACAAATGAAACCCCTAGAGAGCGCGGCGAGAATTCTGAAACCTATGGAAGGCCTGGATTGGAAAGTTCAAGCCACGTCAACAGAGCAGCATGCGTACGGTAGGCCTGAAGAGACAGACGAGACAGAGTGTTTGAAAGGAACGACTGAAAAAGTCTCCAAATTGATAAAAGACATGAAATTGAAGAGATTCTGGGATAAACTCTAATACATCCATACCAAGACACACAAAAGTCAAGGAGAAGCTTGAGAGCAGGGGGAGGCTCCTTGCATACAAGAGTCCCCAGTAAAGACATTGGCAGATTCTCATCTGAAATGTCAGAATGTCAGCTGCCTACTGGCTAGTGCAAACCTAGTCAAAGAACTGTAAAAAAAAGGAAGAAAGAAAAAAAAAGAAAGAAAGAAAAATACCTGTTAACCAAAAAGCCTATAAGCAGTGAAATTTTCCCTTAAGAATGAGGGAGAGATTTAAATGTTCCAAGGCAAACAAAAGCCAAAGGGACTGTTCTGAGTTCCAGGGAGTCCTGGGGGTGTGGTGCAGCAGGACCCTAGACAGCAACTTGAAGTTATGTGCAGAGAAGCGACCTCAGCAAAGGGAATACATGGAAACTTACAAAAGCTGCCATTATTGCCAGAGTGGCTGCCGTGGCGCTTTTTGTTTTCAACACTGAGACTAACACATTTTTTTAGAAAACAAACATTGGTTTAAAAGCTAATGCTCCTGTGAGTGGTCTATGCTTTCTATGTAATCTAAAAGACTTAATACGTGTCAAAGTATTACAGTGTGCATTTTGAGGCACACGATATATAAACACACCATTTTGTGACATCAGCTGAAAAGGGAAGAGATGGAGTTGTTAAAGACATAGAGCTAAGTTTACAGATGGCTGAATCAAGCTGGTAAAAGTTAAATTAGGATGTTATGCCTTTGTATTTAAATGTGAAGTCCTACACACTCGCTCACTCACCCATTAAAAGGGAATGGAAAGGCTTCACTGCAAGTTATCAGCGAGACCCTGAAGAGCACAGCAACCAGGAAAGGAAGGACGAGAACCACAGGGCACAGAGGAGACACAACAAAACGACACAGGCCCCCCCTTGTTGGTCACCACTTTGAACTTTCTAGTCCAAAGACCGAGATTAAAAGATATTTTTGTTTGTTTTGTATCTCAAGACTGAATTTCTCTGTGAAACAGCTCTGTCTATTCTGAAACTCACTTTGTAGACCAGGCTGGCCTCGAACTCACAGAGATCTGCCTGCCTTTTTCTCTGCCTCTGCCTTCTGAGTACTGAAATTGAAGGCATGCGCCACCACTGACCGGCAAAGAGATTTTTAAAATATGATTCATCCACACACTGTTAGAAGAGATTCAAGTTAGATCTAAAAGGTAGAAACAGATATTCCACACAGATAACCAAAGACCGCAGAAGTGGCCTAGGTAATATTGAACAAAATCTATTTTACATAAAACATTGCAAAAAACAGAGAAATATATATATAAAATACATATAGAGAAATATATATACTCTATATAACACATATTATATAATATATGATATATTATGTATAATATATTTTATGTAATATATTATATATAATATATTATGCATAATATATTATATTATATATTATATAATATATAGAGAAATATAATATGCAGAGAAATATATACATACATATACGTATATATAAATACACACACACACATATATAGTTCAATACATTAAGAAGACAGAGTAATTGTAAACATTTCCATACCACCCTTCAAAATACACGGGACAAACTGGACAGAACCAAAGGAAAAATGACAGAATTTTACAATCATTGAAATGCTGTGGCATGTCACACTTAGTGATAAATAAAACAACGAAACCAAACGATGGCTAAAGAAACAGAGGACTAAGGGGCTGTCTCGGTTTGGGTTTCTATTGCTGTGACGAAACACCATGACCAAAAAGCAAGTCGGGGAGGGAAGGGTTTATCAGACTTACACTTCACCATTGCTGTTGATCACTGAAGGAAGTCAGGACAGGAACGCAAACAGGGCAGGGCCCCAGAAAGCATGAACTGATGCAGAGGTCATGGAGATAAGCTGCTTACTGGCTTGCTTCCCATGGCTTGCTCAACCCATTTTATAGAACCCAGAACCAATAGCCCAGGGATAGTACTACCCAGCATGGACTGGGTCCTCCCCCATGGATCACTAAATGAGAAAATGCCTTACAGCTGAATCTCATAGGGGCATTTCCTCAACTACTGAGGCTTCTTCCTCTGATGACTCTAACTTGTATCGAGTTAACACGCAGTACATGACCAGCCAGCACATGGACAAAGAGATGGTTCAGATAGGGAAGTGTTGGCCACATGAATGTGAGGACCTGTGTTCAAGCCCCATCAGCACATAAAGAGCCAGGAATGGAGGCTGGACTTCCAATCCCAGTGCTGGGGGACAAGTGCTGGGGCTCGCTAGACAGCCAACTTAGCCTCATTGTTGAGCCCCAGGTCCCAGTGAAAGGTATTGTCTTGTAATAAACAAGATGACACCAAACAAAGGTGGATGGCTCTTGAAGTTGACCTCTGGGCTCCACATGCATGCGAATGAACGTGCACCTGCTTGTCCATTTGGAAATGCACACACACAAACATACATGCATGCTCACACACAGATAGAAGATTTAACACAATAAACTCACAGACATATACAAATGTTCTATCTAGTTAAAACGGTATATATATATTCTTTTCCAAGTATACATGGGATACTTTTCAGAATAAAGAAGATTTAAACCCACAAATGAAGCCTCAATATATTTGAAAATATAGATATCATCCAAAGGTTTTTCTCTTACTAATAGATGAAATTAGAAATCAATTCCTAGAAAAGTTAAGTACTCTTTAAAAATGGATGAAAAAAGAAATCACCAATAAAACTTTTAAAATACCTATAGAAAATGAAAATAAAAACACCACAGCAAAAGTTAGGGACCAGAGAAGACAGTGCAAAAGCAAAAAACGATAGCTACAAGTGCTTACATTAAGAAAGATGAGGGCTGGAGAGATAACTCAGTGGCTAAGAGCACCGCTACTCTACTAGAGGACCAGAGCTCACGGAGCTCAGCTCCCAGCATCCATGTGGCAGCTTCACAACTGTCTGTAATTCCAGCCCCAGAGGATCATACCACCATCTTCTCACTGCTAAAGCCCCAGACACAGATGTGCTGCACAGACATCTATGCAGTTAAAACACCCATACACACAAAATAATGAAAAAAATGTCACCTTGATTTTATATGTAAGATACTAGAAAAAGAAGCTACAAAAAATCCAATGCTAACCTAAGGAAGGAAATAATAAAGATTTGAGTAGGAGCACATGAAACAGGAAGAAGATAAACAATAGGCAAAGTAAATTATACCGAAAGGAAGTTCAAATTGACATTTAGCTATGTATACTGAGGAAAGAAAAAAAAAAGAGAAGTGTCCATGGCTAAGATCCAAAATGAAAATGAGGTTTTGCTGTTAAACATAAGAGGACTGATTATAATACAATAAAACAATTATAAGACAATCAAAGGATCATGAAGCTGTGTTATAAACAGTTTTATGCTAACAAATTGTATAACCTAAAAGAATTGGACAACTCCTAGAAGCATAGCACTAATGGGCATTAAATGATAAAGAGATGGGCAATCTGAACAGACTGGAAATGGTAAGGAGAATGAATCGCTAGTCAGTCTCCCAACAAATTACAGTCCTGGGCTTACCGGCCTCCTTGCTGAATTATATGGGACATTTAAAGAATGAGAAACCAAATATTTTTTTCAAATTTGGTCAAGCAATGGAAGAGAAGAGAATAAATAATCCCTTACCTAGACACCAAAGCCAGACCAAAAAAAACCCAAAACTATTGACTAATATCTTCTATAAGAATTAATGTAAAAACAGTAGCAAATTACTATCAAACCAAAGCAACATATTAAAATAGACTATACCATGACCAAGTGGGATTTATTCCTAGAATACGAAGGTGATTCAACATGATTAAAAAACATCAATCAACAGAGCATTTCACATTAACAGAATGAAGCACAAAAACTACAGGATCCTCTTAATTCATGCGAAAAAGTATTTGATAAATTTTAACACTCCATGGCTGAAAGAGACTGAACAAACTAGGAATAGAATCAACTTCAACATACTACAAGGTACCATGAAAAGCCCATCAGGAACACCACACTCAATACTGACAAACTGGCAGCATCTCCTCCTAGGTCAAATACAAAGTGGGGATGTCTGTTTTCACCACTTCTATTACAGACAGTGCCGGAAGTGCCAGTAAAAGCAAAATAATAAATACAGGCATCCAAATTGGAAGAAAGATAAGATTATCGCAGTTTATATATGATACACTGTTGTAGATAGAAAGCCTTAAACAACAGCATGCATGCATGAGTGTGTTTGCACAGCACACACGCACACACATATATACACACATATGCACATATGTACACACATCTACTAAGGGCTCTTAAATGAACCCAGTATAGTCGAGTACAAAGACAAGAAGCAAAGGTCAGCCATATTCCTTTATATTACCAAGGAACATTCCAAAAGGCAATTATAAAGATAATTTCACTTCTAATAGCAACAAAAAAGAAAATGCTTACGGATAAACCTAATCTAAAAGGGTCCACAGATATGTATGCTGGAAACTGCAAACATTGCTGAAAGAAAGCAAAGAAGACAAAGAGATGGGAACCAATCCCACTCTGTGAACTGAAAGGCTGAACCTAAGATGCCAATGCTATCCAAAGCGATGTACAGACTCAGTGAACCCCTATGAAGTCTCAGTGGAAATTTTGTACATAAATAGAAAAACATAGCATAGAACTCCAGAATGCACTCCATTGCAGAGAGTCAAAACAATCTTGAAAGAGAGCCAAGTTCGAAGAGTCCCATAACCTGATTTCAAAATTTGCTACAAGACTTAAGTGGCTGAGTCTTAAGAGCGAAGAGGTAGGAGACTCCACCAGCGGAAGAATCACCCACAAAAAGTGATGCACACATATAGAAGTATTATTTGGGGCTCAAATGGGAGGAAATTGTGGCAACTACTACAAGGAACCTCAAGGACATTAGGCTAAGTGAAATAACCTTTCTAGTCTCTAAAAGACAAAAATGGCATTCCACTTACAAAGGAACTTAAAGTAGACGAAATTTACAGAGACAGAAAACAGAACTGCTACTGGCCAGAGGCTTGAGAAAGATAATGGAGCGTTGTTTCACGGGGGTAGAACTCCAGCTGTAGTGTAAAGAGAAGGTCATACAGTACCACAAAGGACTTTAGCTCAGATGGAAATATTCCTGGGAAATATTTTCCAAGAACCCTGGATGTATGCCTGAAACTCATTTTCCCCCTGCACATACATCAAGATATAACTTAATTCATAAGGTAGGCATATAAAAAGATTAACAGCAGCAGTAACGAAATGGAAGAATTGTAACTATGTATTATAAAACTGTGTGACTGCCAGTCCTCTCTCCCTAAGGAGATGAAGGAGCTAAGACAGTGAGCCTAGAGTGGGTACGCTGGAGAGGAATGATTCATCCCTCGTGAGGCAGAACCAGGCGATAATGACACTCCAAGCTGCTCAGAACAGGACACTGTCATTTAAGATTCACTGGCTGTTTATTTATGGAATTTACACTCAATATTTTAGCTATGGTTGACTGCAGTTAACTGAAAACATGAAAAATGAAACCCATGGATAAGAGGGGACTGAAGTGATTAGGATGGGAAATTTTACTATGTGTATATTTTACTACAACAAAATATTTTTGGAAGGAGCTAAAGCTTTCTTTTTAAGTAATTGTATTGTCTATTGAAAACATTCTTTAATGCAATCATAATAACATTAGAAATGTAGTATGAATATAAGAACACTAATATTTAATTTATATTTCAAAATTAAACACAAAAATAAAAAGTAATGGTGTTTGCCAAGTATGAATGATTACATAAAATAAACACAGTAGCATGATCACAGAGAATAATTTATTGTCAACACTTTTCATTTTGATCTTCCTACATATGTGTGTACAGACATGGTTGAGAGTGAGTTATACGTAAGCATATATGCCTTTTAATTGTTTTAGATAATAGGGTGTGACGGTTCTATGAGAAGATTAAGCATGCCTTACAAAAAGATAATGTTCTAGAAGGAACTGTTGATCTGCAGACCACGTGGCTGTGAGTCAGAGGCTATTAGGACAAGGCTTGTCCACCAGGAATACAGATTTGATTACATGTGACTCGTGTCAGCTTTGGAGAAATCAAGAGCAAAATGCAAAGGGAGGCGACGGAGGGGTTTCAAAAGGAGCTGCTGAGCCTCTGAGGCAGGTCACATGGCGACAACTGAAACTCAAGGGAAAGCATGTCAGCTCTACTGTCTTTCAGTTATATATCAGTCGTTCATTCATTCCCTCTAAAGGTCAGACAGTTTACAGGGAGTGGTGGCACATGCCTGAAAGCCCTGCTCAGGAAGCAGAAGCAGAAGCACCTCAGAACACATAGGGAGACTGTTTAAAGACTAATTGGAGCTAGGAGGACAGAAGTCACATAATAAAAGTGACTGGGCATGGAGGTGTGCATGTGCAATGCCAGCACTGGAGAGCCGCAGCGAGGCTCAGTGGCCAACAAGCCTGGCCTTCTTGGTCAACTCCAGGGCAGCAAGAGTCCTTGCCTAAATAAGAACGAAGGAAAGGGGGTGTGTGTGAGCCAACCTGGGGAACAACACCTGAGGTTCTGAGATTCTCCTCGGGCTTCCATATGCACATATGTTCACAGGTATATACAATCATACTTCTAGCACCTGAAATCCTAATACCTATTAAAATGAAGTGAATTAAAATAAACAGCCTTTATATTTCCACTCATCGAAAGGATTAGCAACCCTGAGTAGGCAGGGTAGTGAAGGCTCACTGCTTTTAGCATTTCAAGCTATTCCGCCAGTAGCATTTACATCTCCTTTCCTGAGTCGGCCGAAGTGCACTGATGTTACAAACAGATCTTATTCCCAAGCTTTAAAGCCAATATAATTTACACTGCTTGAAATCTAGCAGAATACTGAGGAAAAATTCGATTAAATAGTGAATTACCTTAATACTCATACTGACTCAAGTGCTCAACTACAGTCAAGCCAAGTGGTCTCAGAATCGTTAGTGACCATGTGGTTTGGGGGACTCCAAAGAGAGTTCATCCAATTTAAGTAAACAAACTTCAGTGTAAGCATTTCAAATTCCTGCCTAAATTTACAGGAAGCTAATTGTTTGAGAGCGTTCTCTAACTTGAATAATTGAATAATTGTTGATGTATTCTCTACTACATTGTGATGTAGATTTTCTTCTTGGTACGACTGTAGCTATATCTATATATCTCTACCTATATATCATTCTCTATATCTTTAATTACAACTTCATCAAATTTTAGTATTCTTATTTTCATATGAAAGTATGTTTAAGGGCTGGAGAGATGACTTAGTAGCTAAGAGCACTGGCTGCTCTCCCAGAGGATCTAGGTTCCATTCCTCGCACCCATGTAGCAGATAGATCACCATCTGTACCTGCAGATGAATTTAAACCTGGAACCAGTGACAGAAGGAACCCTGGAAAATCTCCCAATTATATGAAAATAAACAATAAACCTTTAAATAATTCAAGAGTTATCGGTGATTGAAAAGGAAATGCAAGCATACTTTAACAATTATTTTATTTATTTTATTTTACATGTATGGGTGTTTTGCCTGCACATGTGTCCACAGGTGTGCCTGGTGTCTGTGGAGGCTGGAAGAGGATGCCGGGTCCCCTGGAACTGGAGGTACAAACTTGTAAAGCCCTCAACATTAAAAAGATAATCAATGTCAGTTGGGCTTGGAAGGTAGAGGCAGGTGGACCTCTGTGAGTTCAAGACCAGTCCAGTTCACATAGGAAGCTACAGAACAGCAGGACGGCATAGACAGCAACATGTCTTGAAAAAAAATCAATGTCACTTATGATAAAAGAATTTTAAAGAGGGAAATTGGATTGATACAGAAAAAGAAAATTCAAAATAAAAAGTCTCAGCAAACTGCATCTTGAGCTCAATGCAACCCAGACTGGCCTGGAGCATGTGACCTTGCTGCTTTGGCTTTCAAGCACTACATGCATCACCACATCTAGTCAAACAGCATCGAAAACAATTTAAAACTGATAATACTAAGTGCTGTCAAGGCTGGGATGCTCACACAGTGCTGGCGGGAACACATGATACGATCACTTTAGAGGACACCCCTGGGCACTTAAGGATGTGAAACAAACACTCATTGCTCAGGAGGCTTACATCCCTGTAACTTTCATATCCTAACGTCTTCACCCTAGAGGTGATTGGGAATGCGGGCTCGCATCAGATTAGACAGACCTTCACTACCACGTGATGGCATAGCTAAAATGAATCATACGGGACCAGAGGGCCATCCTCCATCAGACACCAAATCTCCCCATGTCTTGGATGTGGTCTTTTCAGCCTCCAAAACTGTGAGAAACAAGTATCTGTTTATAAGCTTCCCAACTGATGAGCTTCTAGAGACAAGTATCTCTTCCTGTGTTGTCCAGTTGGTGGTCAGCTTCTAGCACACATACACTAAGCTATGCACAGAAATCCTGAACAAGAATATTTATAGGAACTTTATTTATAATAATAAAAAGTTACAAAGGCTGTTAAAGTGACTCCTCTTCCCTAACAACAGGCTGACAGAGAAGCTATGTTATAAACATGCAGTGGACTATATCTAGCAATAAAAATGAACTGTCTATTACTATGCAATGCATTTTGCTATGTGAAAGAAGTCAGATTCCAAAGAATGTGTATTCTATATTTCTATTATATGACATTCTGAAAAAGATAAAACTAAAGAAACAAAAAACATATCTGTGGATTCCAGGCATTGGAAGCAGAAAGAGGAGTTGACTAAAAGGGACTAGGGGAGTGACCTTCACAGGATCAGGTTCAAGGGAGCAACTGCTGAGGGAGCAGGCCCAAGCCAGAGATCTCTGTGGGACCAGGCCCATGCCAGGGACATCTGTGGAAACAAGCCTGAGTCAGCAACCTCTGCCGGAGCAGGCCTGAGCCAGTGACCTCCCAGAGAGCAAGCCCCAGCCAGTGACCTCCCAAGAGAGCAGGCCCCAGCCAGTGACCTCCCAGAGAGCAGGCCCCAGCCAGTGACCTCCACCAGAGCAGTCCCCAGCCAATGGTCTCCACTGGAGCAGGCCTGAGCTAGTGATCTCTGCCAGAGCAGGCCCAAGGCAGCCATCTCAGCAGGATCAACCCCAAGCAAGCAACCTCCATGGGAGCAAGCCCGAAGGACCCCCAGAAGCACTGAGCAATCTCCAAGAACACCAAGTGACCACCAGGGGTGACTGGAAACATGGCCCTGACTGCACCATGAGGAACAACTATCTGAGCCTTGGATCTACTGGCACTTGAAAAATTGATCACCAGTGACACAGCCCCAACAATACCAATCAGAGGAAAAAATGGGTAGACAAGATAAGAACACACTCAGCACCACAAAGAACAACACAACACCAACAAAAACTAGTGTCCCTACAACAGCAAGACTTGAATACCCCAATATAGATGATGAAGAAGAAAATGACCTAAAAAATAACTTTAGAAGAATGTTTGAGACCCTTAAAGAGGAAATTTAAAAAATTCCCTCAAAGAATTAAAGGAAAAGACAAACAAAAAATTGAAAGAAATCAACAAATCCCTTAAAGAAAAACAAGAAAAAGCAATCAAACAGATGAAGGAAAGGATTCAGGCTTGAAAACTGAAATAGAGACAATAAAGAAAAGACAAGCCAAGGGAAGCATAGAAACAGAAATTATGAGAAAATAATCAGCAACCACAAATGCAAGTAAAAACAACAGAATACAAGAAATAGAAGAGAGAATCTCAAACACAGAAGATACAATAGAGGAAATAGACTCGGTAGCCAAAGAAAATGTTAATTCTAACAAAAGCTTAACACAAAATATCCAGGAAATATAGGACAACATGAAAAGACCAAACCAAAAAATAATAGGGATAGAAGAAGGAGAAAAAGTCTGACTCAAAAGCACAGAAAATATATTAACAAACTCATATAATAAAACTTTCCCAACCTAAAGAAAGATATGCATATGAAGACACAAGAAGCTTACAGAACACCAAATAGACTGGATCAAAAAAAAAAAAGTCCCTTCACCTCATAATAAATAAAACACTAAACACACAGAATAAAGAAAGAATATTAAGAGCTGCAAAGAAAAATGCCAAGTAACATATAAAGGCAGACCGATCAGAATTACACCTGACTTCTTAATGGAGAAAATGGAAGCCAGGAGGTCCTGGTCAAGCATTATGCAGACATTAAGAGACTACTATACCCAGGAAAACTTTCAATCACCATAGATGGACAAAAAAAGATATTCCATGACAGAACCAGATTTAACCAATACCTAAACACAAACCTAGTCCTACACAAAGTACTAGAAGGAAAATGCCAACCCAAGGAAGTTAGCTACATCCACAAAAACACAGACAACAGATGATCTCAAAGCAAATTCCAAAGAAGAAAAAAACCACAAACAATAACATCACCAACAATGAAAACTATAATAACAGGAACTAGCAATCACTGGTCATTAATATCCCTTAATATAAATGGACTCAACTTACCTATAAAAAGACACAGGCTAACAGCTGCATACAAGAAACACACCACAATCTCAAAGATAGACATCACCTCAGAGTAAAGGGTTGGGAAAAAAAATTCTAATCAAATGGACCTAAAAAACAAGCTGGTGTAGCTATTCTAATATCTCATAAAATATATTTCAAACTAAACTCAATCAAAAGAGACAAAGAAGGACATTTCATATTAGTCACAGCAAAAAACCATCATGAGGAAATCTCAATACTGAACATCTATGCCCCAAATACAAGGGCACCCTCATATATAAAAGAAACACTTCTAAAGCTTTAAATCACACATCAAACCCCACACACTGATAGTGGGAGACTTTAACATACCACTCTCACAACTAGACAGGTCAGGTCTGTCAGACAGAAAATTAACAGAGAAATAAGGGAACTAAGAGATGTTATGACTCAAATGAGCTTAACAGACATCTACAGAACATTCCATCCAACATAAAAGAATATACCTTCTTCTCAGCACCTCATGGAACCTTCTCAAAAACTGACCACAAACTAGGTAACAAAGTAAACTTCAACAGATACAAAAATTTGGAATAATCTCATGTATCTTTTAAAAATTTTTTATTGATTTTTATGAAGCTTTACATTTTTCTCTGTTCCCCTCCCTGCCTCTCCCCTCCCCTTCAACCCTCTCCCAAGGTCCCCATACTCCCAATTTACTCAGGAGATCTTGTCTTTTTCTACTTCCCATGTAGATCAGATCCATGTACGTCTCTCTTAGTGTCCTCATTGTTGTCTAGGTTCTCTGAGATTGTGATTTGTAAGCTGGTTTTCTTTGTTTTTTATTTAAAAACCATTTATGAGTGAGTGCATATGATGATTGTCTTTCTGGGTCTGGGTTACCTCACTCAAAATGATGTTTTCCAGCTTCATCTCTTTGCCTGCAAATTTCAAGATGTCGCTATTTTTTCTGCTGTATAGTACTCCATTGTGTAAATGTACCACATTTTTCTCATTCATTCTTCAGTTGAGGGATATTTAGGTTGTTTCCAGGTTCTGGCTATGACAAACAATGCTGCTATGAACATAGTTGAGCACATGTCCTTGTGGCATGGTTGAGCATCCTTTGGGTATATATCCAAAAGTGGTATTACTGGGTTGTTTCCTAATTTTCTGAGAAATCACCACACTGATATCCAAAGGGGTTGTACCAGCTTGCTCTCCCACCAGCAATGGAGGAGTGTTCCCTTTACCCAACAACCTCTCCAGCATAAGTTGTCATTAGTGTTTTTGATCTCGGCCATTCTTATAGGTGTAAGATGGAATCTCAGAGTTGTTTTGATTTGCATTTCTCTGATGACTAAGGATGTTGAGCATTTCCTTAAGTATCCTTCAGCCATGTTAGATTCCTCTGTTGAGAGTTCTCTGTTTAGGTCTGTGCTCCATTTTTTATTGGATTATTTGTTCTTTTGATGATCAATTTCTTGAGTTCTTTGTATATTTCGGAGATCAGCCCTCTGTCTAATGTGGAGTTGGTGAAAATCTTTTCCCATTCTGTAGACTGTTGATTTGTCTTGTTGACTGTGTCCTTTGCTTTACAGAAGTTTCTCATTTTCGGGAGGTCCCATTTATTAATCGTTTCTCTCAGTGTCTGTGCTTCTGGGGTTATATTTAGGAAGTGGTTTCCTGTGCCAATGCATTCAAGTGTACTTCCCACTTTCTCTTCTATGAGGCTCAGTGTGGCTGGCTTTATGTTGAGGTTTTTTTGATCCATTTGGACTTGAGTTTTATGCATGGTGATAGATATGGGTCTATTTTCATTCTTCTACATGTTGATATCCAGTTATGTCAGCACCATTTGTTAAATATGCTTTTTTTTCCATTTGATTTGTTTTATGCTTCTTTGTCAAAAATTAGGTGTTCATAGATGTGTGGATTGTTATCTGGGTCTTTGATTCAGTTCCATTGGTCCTCCTGTCTACTTTTGTGCCAATACCAGGCTATTTTCAGTACTATAGCTTTGTAGTAGAGTTTGAAGTCAGGGATTGTGATGCCTCCAGAAATTCTTTTATTGTACAGGAATGTTTTGGCTATCTTGGATTTTTTGCTTTTCCATATGAAGTTGAGCATTGTTCATTCAAGACTTGTAAAGAATTTTGCTGGGCATTGCATTGAATCTGTAGATTGCTTTTGATAAGATTGCCATTTTTAGTATGTTAATTCTACCTACCCAAGAGCATGGGAGATCTTTCCACTTTCTGGTGTCTTCTTTAATTTCTTTCTTCAAAGATTTAAAGTTCTTGGTATACAAATCTTCCGCTTGTTTGGTTAGAGTTACTCCAAGATATTTTATGCTATTTGTGGCTATTGGGAAGGGTGATGTTTCTCTGATTTCTTTCTTAGCCAATTTATCATCTGTGTACAGGAGGGCTACTGATTTTTTGAGTTAATCTTGTGTCCTGCTATAATACTGAAAGTGTTTATGAGTTGTAGAAGTTCTTTGGCAGAATTTTTGGATTGGCTTATATAAACTATCACATCATCAGCAAATATATGTTCTAAAGGTATAATGACAGAATTTGGGTCTAAGGATATGATGCTTTGGAAAAGAGGTTCTTCTTTTGTTTTCACAGAGAATGAGACCTTGTGGATTGCTTCTATCCCAATATGGCATGATAGACCACACCCTCCTGAAAGATTGCTGTGAACACCCTCAAAAAATTACTTTGCTCAACTGCCAACCGAAATGAACCTAGCACACAGGTTATACCATGAAAAACCTGATTTACAGAGCCCCCATACAGCATGAAGAAGTTTGGAGAGAAATAACTGCACCCATATTCCCAAATATTGTTTATAAATATTCTTTTACATTTAAAGGGGGATATGATATAGAGATGAATAATTTGCATTGGTATAAATCTTGATTTATTGATACAAGTTTAAGGTCAATTTTGTTACATGTATATGCATATTTCTAATCTTGATTGAGGTTTTGTGATTGTGTAGTTCATTTTAAAATGTAATGTATAATTATGAAGTGTAGGTTGTTAATGGATAATCATCAATAATAGTCAAGCTTGTAGTCATGTTAGCTAGATTTTCTAGATATGTAGAGATATATTTCAGTTAAATAGGCATTCTTCATATCTTTCAAAGACTATAGAATATGGCATTTAATGTTTTAATAACTTAGAGCATTTCATGACAACGAGACATGTCTGCTCCTGGCAGCACCAATCTACTTCAAGTGGAAGATGGGCATCGAAGAGGCTCCTTATGGAGTTGGTTAACCATTTGGGCAAGAAGCTGCTCTTGCCTGAACTGTTGCATAAGTTGGACACAAAGAACCCACAGAGAGAGGACTTCTGAACTTGCCTAAAGGTGAGATGGTCCTTCGGGGTTTCTGCTTCATGAAAGAGTCTGCAAGACATTCTGTAGGATACTAAAGTAACTGAACTGTCTTTAAATTTTCCTGCTTCATGGAAATGTCTGATGGATACAATGGGCCTGTAGGCTAAAGATGGATGCCCCAATGGTACAGAAAAACATTGGGTGACTGTACAGGCAGCAAGATGTCTCTGTCATTTCTAGAGTTTTGGAAGTTGCTTACTTCTTGTTTACTTAGGTAATATTATATCCTTCTGTAGTCTTTGATGGAGTTGAAGAACAGATAGATAGTTATAGTTTTCCTTAATTATGATAAAAGATAAAGTAGATATAAATATTGTAACTGTAATTTTTGTTTGATAACTGTTTTGTTATATGTAATTTTGCTATGTTAAAGTGAAAGCCTTTCTTTTTTGTTTAAACAGAAAAAGGGGAAATGGTGTAGGAGGGTCTTCTATGTTTTGCTTTCATTGGTTGAATAAAGAAACTGCCTAGGCTTTTTGATAGGGCAGCAGCTTAGATAGGCAGAGTAGACAGAACAGAATCCTGGGAGAAAGAAGGCAGAGACAGAGAGTCACCTGCCATGAAGCTGCCAGGTCAGACATACTGAATCTTTCCCGGTAAGCCACGAGCTCCTGGTGACATACAGATTATTAGAAATGGGTTGAATTAAGATGTGAGGGTTAGCCAATAAGAGGCTAGAACTAATGGGCCAGGCAGTGTTTAAATGAATACAATTTGTGTGTTGTGATTTCGGGGTATAAGCTAGCCAGGCGGCCGGGAGCTGAGCGGCGGGAAGTGGCCCACAGCTCCTTTTTACAACAGATCCTGCTGACATCTTGATTCCAGCCTACTAAAACTAACTTTTGCATTACAGACCCCAGAATGCTGTCCAATTAAAAACTACTGTGATAGTTTACTACAAGAGCCACAGGAAATTGATATGCTCTAGTTGGCAAATTCATTAAAAGCATTTTATAGATGGAGCTACATTACATATTAAGATTGAACAAGACAATATTTACACATGGTAGACAATGATATCCAGGTTTCTCGCTATCAGAAAAAGTAATTACAAATAAAAGAAGATAATCAGGTGTGTCATGCCACTCAGAATACCTGTAAGCTCAGAAGGAGGTTATTGAGCTCAGCTTGGAGGTTCCAAGTTTAAGCCCAGGAGAACTATTTCATTCTCTGGTGAGGGAGACAGATGGACACATCATTAAGGAGCACATGTAGATGCAAATGATCATATCTTGATCAAAAGCATGAATACAGGGTAGCAGAGTCCTACAATCCTTTATGCCACAATGTCCCAATAACTTCCCACTCTTACAACTTATATCATCGCCTATAGTGTCTCCCTGGGGACCAAGCCTTTAGCATATGGACTCCACCAAGATTTAACACATGAATACTCAGCATCTAAACCACATCACACAAATGAACCGTGTTGCTAAATTACTTGTATAAACTCATATTTTATTTTTATCAGATAGACGTTAACAAACATGTGCACAGGTAGAGGTGTATGTGTTCCTTCAGCACTGATATCATATAAGTTATTGTACACTTGTGTTTTTTTTTGAAAGTAATTTTATTAAATTATAAAAAGTTTCCATTTACACCCCTCCTCCCAACGCCCTCCCACTCCCCCCCTCCCTCTCCTCCTCCCTCTTTGTCCCCAAGGGCAGTCAGGGTCTCCTGCCCTGTGGGAAGTCCAAGTTCCTCCCCCCTCCCTCCAGGTCCAGGAAGGTGAGCATCCAAACAGACTGGATCCCAAAAATCCAGTATATGCAGAGGAAACCAGTCCCAGTGTCATTGTCAATGGCTTTTCAGAAAGACTGCAGGCCAGCCACATTCAGAAAATCTGGCCACATTCAGAGAATCTGGTTGGATCACATGCTCATTCAGTCACGGTCCATCTGGCCTTGGTAAACTCTCATTAGATCCGACCCCTTGTATCAGTGGGTGATAGTATCCCTCGCAGTCCTTAATTAAAGGTCTTTGAGTCTATTATTCGTGATCCTAGAGAAGCTAAATAAGAAGACGAACCTGATGACGATTATTTAGCTATCCGCCAGGAGGTAGGAAATAGTCAAGAGTCCCAGGTAACCTTGGGTGCATGGGGGGGTGGGTGGGAGGGTTGTTGGAAGGGGAGAGGGTTAGAGAGAAGGGAGTAGGGGAGGAATGGAGAAAGCTCGGTTGACCGGGATGGGGGGAAGGGAGGAAGGATGAATGTGGGATCAGGGAAGAATATATTTCAACTAAGGGAGTCATATTAGAGTTTACAGGAAACTTGATTATATATGGGATCCCAGGTCCAAGGAGAGATCACCAGATTGTTCTCTGGACAGAGGAGGGGGTGCCTGAACCGGCCTTGGCCCGTGACCATACTGATGAATATTTTGCTTATCACCATAGATCCTTCATCTGGCGTTGGATGACGATACAGATGGAGGCCCGCGTTGGAGCACCGAACTGAGCCCCCCAAGATCCAAATGAGGAGCAGAAGGAGGAAGAAAATGTACACTTGTGTTTTAAGAATGTGAATCTTGCTGGGTAGTCCATGCCTTTAATCCCAGCACTAGGGAGGCAGAGGCAGGCAGATCTCTGAGTTTGTGGCCAGCTTAGTTTACAGAGTGAGTTCCAGGAAAGGTTCCAAAGCTATACAGAGAAACTGTCCACTTTCTGATGCCTGCAAGATGTAGCACTCTCAGCTTCAGCAACATGTCTCCCTACATGCCACGATGTCCCATCATAATGATAAAGGACTGAACCTCTGAAACTGTAAGCAAGCAATGACAATTAAATGTTTTCCTTTATAAGAGTTACCATGGTCATGGTGTCTCTTCCAGCAACAGAAACCCTAACTAAAGCACCTGATCCTATTAAAATACTTTTTTTCCTTAAACAAAATTAGATACCTGGGCAGTGGTGGCTCATGTCTTTAACTCTAGCACTTGGGAGGCAGAGACAGGCAAATCTCTGAGTTCGAGGTCTATAAAGCAAGTTCCAGAACTGCCAGGGCTTCACAAAGAAACTCTGTCTCAGAAACAAAAAAACAAAAAAAAAAAAGAAAGAAAGAAAGAAAGGGAATGAAAGAAAACATGATATACAGTCATTATTTTTCTCCCAAATGTATTAGTCGACTCTGGAATTTGCACCTATGTCCCTAAATTTTATTAAAAATGGGGACAGTTGTTGGAAGTGGTGGCATATGTCTATATTCCCAATATTTGGGAGTTGGAATAGGAAGATCAGGAGTTCAAGATCATCCTTGGCTAAATACCAAACTCAAGGCCAATTTGAACTATGTAAGACCTAATCTTAAAAAAGGAAAAAAAAATGTAAGCAAGTCTGTAATTTGAAGACAACAGCAGATTTATCTCAAAGGAATACTTTCCTTTCAGAAACTGATCTTAAGTGGACAGCACTTATGAAGACACCTAACGCCAAGCTCTAGCCTCCAAGGTATTTGCATACACGAGCAAGCACATCTGCTCACACAGTCATTTTTTAATTAGACACACTGGACATGCTCCTGCTAGTGAATGACCTGATACTTAAATGGAACACAACCTGCAAAAGGTATTTTTCTCTTTTACCTTATACCAAAATGGTATTTAGTCAAATGTATTTCTTCTAAATTAGATACATTTATCTAATTTTTGGTGCCAGTGGAATCAAACACAGGACCATTAGCTATAAATTTCATCCACCCGGCCAATTGCAACTGCCTTCTAAGTGGTTTGTCTCTAGGTTTTCTCAGCACTGACTACAATGTCAGTTTAACATCCTCTGTTATTCAATTTTGTGAATGTGTGTGTACAAATGTGAAGTAAAAGATCAACCCTGGATTTTTTCCCCAGATGCCAATACAAGTGATAAATCTTTACAGTGTACAAGAGTATTATTCCACAGTTTTGTTTTGAGGCAGGACCTATTCCTTCCCTTGAATTTAACCATTATGCTAGGCTAGGCTGACTGGTCATTGAGCCTCAAGGATTTCCATCTCTGCCTCTCTGGTGCTGGGATTACAAGCAGTAGGGGCTTCATGTAAAATCTGAGGATCAAACTCAGTTTTTAATATTTGCATGGCAAACACTGATGGGATATTCAGCTGTCTTCACCTCAGGATGCCTGTTTTCTGGTATTTAAAATATATAATCTTTATTGTCCTCAATTTCAAATATATCATGACTGATCAAATATGAGTTCTATCATACAATTAAACTCAATTTCCTGTTTTTCTTTAGTCCAGTAAGACTATTTATTTCCCTATTTATACATAGTATTTTTTTCCTTTGGCTGATTGTTTTCCCTTTACATAGAAAGCTTTCCCTGTCTCTTCCAATTTAGTTCAATTCTATTTATCAAGTATTTATTGAAATCCTGCTAAACATTAGCCATTAGAAAAGGCCAACAAAAACTGTAATGCCCAAATGTCATCTATTGGGAGTAGCCTCGGGAATGACTCAGTTGCCAAGAACATTTGCTATGCAAGTTTGGGGACAGATGTAGGCTCAAATACCCGGCACCCATGTCAAAAGCTAGTGTGGTTGCATGTGCCCTGTAACTCTAACATTTCAGGGAGAAGACAAAGAGGATTCTAGGAGCTCAGTGGCCATCCATCCAGACTAGCCAAATCCAAGGGCTTTAGGTTGACCCAAGACAATTCAGTATAGAGAGATGAAGAAGACTTCCACACATGCATGGGCATACAACCTGAACACTCAAATATGTATCACACACACTAAATAAATATACATGCCATCATCTCAGAGCTGTAGGTACAGTTTAGAGACTACACGAACAAGATTCTGGACCCAATCCCTGAAGGGTTGATGATTTGAAGGCCTCAGATGGCCTGAGAAATATCAGACAGAAAAGTTGACTGATAACACTTGTGTAAGCTTCTGACAAGAAGATCAACATACCAATTCCCACTGGTATCTACCACTTCAAGACTGGAGGAGAAGTGACTTGCAGATGGGATCTTCCATCCCTTTTTCCTTTCTGAAAAACTCCAAACCCCGATACTACATGCACACAGTATTTAGGCCATTCTGCTTCTGGAGATGCCTGTCTGCTTTCTATTATTTCCATGTTCCCTCCATCAGTCGTGATCTAACAACAATCCCCAGTGCTCAATTTATTAGCTAATTAATTAACTAATATGTATGCTTAGTGGCATCAACTTACTGTGGAACATTTTATAATTTACATATCTTTACAATTCTAATTAAAACCTACTTCTTCAATGAATCATTCCAGTCCATGCCTTAATTTTTTTTTAAAGAAACCAGTGTCTTCTACAATATATAAGTATAATCTATGAAAACAAAAGATAACTGTGTAGAATATTATTTGAAGACGTGTTACATTCATTTATGCTATGGAACATTTGTTTAATGATGCAATGGTGTGTTGCATCCTTTTATGTTGCATTTGCTTAACTCTGTGGAGCTGTGTTATTTTACCCGCCTGAAACACCTGTTTGATCTAATAAAGAGTTGAATGGCCAATAGCAAGGCAGGGCTGGCAGGCAGAGATAATAAATAGGAGGAGAACTCTGGGAGGAAAAGAAGAAAGAGCAAGGGATGGAGGAGCAAGAAAAGAAGGGCCCCGCAACACAGCCAGCCACGGACTAAGAATGAAAGTAAGACAGACAGAAGTAAGATAAAAGGCAAAATGTAGACGGAATAATTTATGATAAGAAAAACTGGCTAGACACAAGCCAAGCTAAGGCTGTGCTTTTAAAGTAATAAGACTTCACATGTATTTATTTGGACGCTGCATAGTAGGACACCCCTGCCCACAAAAGTCAAAAGAGCCAAAGAGTGGAAAAAAAAACCAACAGATAACTATTTTATTGTAGTGTTTTTTGTTAGTTCTTGTGTTTTGTCTTTTTCAACCATGTTTTTGAGTTCAAAACTAAACTATTTATATGCTCTCAAGATAACATGTATACTTAGATATTTTAAAAATACCATTTTTGTCTTGCTTCATTTATTGACTTACAATAAATTGAACCATATCAGTACGCTACATTTTTTAAATATTTATTTATTTATTTATTTATTATGTATACAATATTCTGTCTGTGTATATGCCTGAAGGCCAGAAGAGGACACCAGACCTCATTACAGATGGTTGTGAGCCACCACGTGGTTGCTGCGAATTGAACTCAGGACTTTGGAAGAGCAGGCAATGTTCTTAACCTCTGAGCCATCTCTCCAGCCCCTACGCTACATATTATTAAAATAAAAACAAACTATTAAATTGTGACTCAAGGCTAAGACGAGTTTTGAGTCTCTTTTAAAACATCCCAATCCCAATTCTTTTTTCTTTCTCATACAGTCATTATCTTTATCATATGAAATCTATGTCATGTCATAGAAAAGGTATCTGATACAAAAACAAAAACCCTGGATTTTTAAAGTATATATGAATTATACAAATGAATCTCACCATGACATTTTCATCTGTGGATATAGTGTATTTTGATCATAGTCATACACACACCAATTATCTTGTCTTGAAAAACTCTAACTTTTAAAAAGTACTTTTTCAAAAAAAAAAGATTTTCATCATGCCTATTTAGTTTCATATTTATTCAGAGAATGTCACATAACTGTAAAACTCTACATTTTAAACTAGAATTACTTTTCATATTTTAATCAGTTATTGAAGGTTTAGATTTTAAGAAAGTTTATAGTTTGGGTCTGGATAGAAGGCACAGAGGTTAAGAGCACTGGCTGCTTTTCCAGAGGTCCTGGGTTCAATTCCCAGCACCCAGATGGTGGCTCACAACCATCTTGAACTCCAATCTCGGGGAAATTTGACACCCTTTTCTGATCTTTGCAGGTACCAGACATAGTGCACATAGTGACATATAGGTCAGCAAACATTCATACAAAATAAATAAGTAGATATTTTTAAATATATAATCTAAAATGTTCTTAAATTCACAGTTAAATTAGCCTCCTGAAGTCTTTAGAAAGGCTTAATTCAATAAACTGTGAATGTTTTGGATATTCTGAAGAAGCTAGACAGACCTTCACTCAAATTTTGTTTTGCATGTTGAGAATGATGATTCCATACACATACCCCAAAATACATTAAGAAACAATTTTCTGCTCATAAACAGATTTCTGGAGGGAATTCCAAGCTTGAAATGACTTGAAAATGACTTTGAGATCATCTGAGTTTTAAATGATGACTAAAGATGAGAGTTCCAATAAAGACTTTGAACTTCCTGTTGGCAGCAAGGAGAAACCAAGAGGATTTTCTCTCAAGTTTGATCAGATGTAGGGAACAAAAAGCAAAGGTTTAAAAATCTGTCAGCAATTACACATTAAAGTGTGGAGCCATAATCTTTATTACTTGATAACTCAACTTAAAAAGCACATAAAGATATTAAGTATATAATTTCACCAAAGTTTAAATATCTTAATTCAAGCTATATCTAATTGACAAATATGGAATATGAACATGAAAGCCCTGTCTCAATCCCCCCCTAAAACAAAAAACTACAAACATGAAACAAAATATAAACTATAAAAACTAAAAATGTTAATATGAAATGTTACTTGTTGAAGATGGAAAACAAAAAAAATTTTTATTAATCAAAAAAGCTTAAACCAAAGCTAAGCAACCAGAGATAGAGCAATACAATTTTCAGGTATTAGTCTTTCACATTTTAGTAACATAATTAGCAAAAGTAGAATTTTACCGTTGTTGCACTTAGAAGAAAATAACATAAACCTTTATTGTCATTGACATGAATTTTTAAAATTACTATCAGAATTCCATTTTGTATCCTGCAATAATGAAGCATAAATAAAACCCAGTGATTCCAAGACTTTTAATTGCTAAAGTATGAATTCTGCACAGTTATCATTAAAAGGTCTTCTGATCATTTGAAGATATCCTTATTACTATCAAAATAACTAAAATATTACCAAACTAAAACTCAAATTCCAGGGAGAAATGGACTTAATATTATACAAAACTAATGGAAAAATATTGATAGAAGGACTGTCTGAAAGGGTTTACAAAGTCAAAATTAAAATAAATAATGATTATCTTATGCCACAATAAAAATAAAACATTCAATACTTAAATAACTTCATGTTTTGATTCTATTCAAAAGAAAATGGAAAACTAAAGTCATCTTTTCCAGTTCCAAACGTATGAGTTGAAGAGTCTGAGGGAAAAGAAAACGTGAAGGTATCTTCTCCTTCTGATTTCCCAAATAAGTTTCCTGAAGAATAGAAATATTAAAATATCATTGTATTCATGTTATATAAAACTTAATCTACTAGACTACAGAGTACTGCACACAATAAAGAGATGAACATTAAATCACATATATTTATCATATATTTAAATGTATTCTTCATATACATAAGGCATCGTTTGTGGTACTATGGAAAGGTACATTCTAACTTAAGCCCTACTTACAAATAATCTGAACTCAAGTATGTAAAGAATTTGTATAAATAGCAGGAAGTAGGGTAAGCCATCTCAAACAAAGAGAATAGTACATAGGCCCAAAACCAGTCGTGCATAGGAAACAATAGGGTAACATAAATCCATTCAACTTAGCAGGATGCTGAAAATAATAATAAAGTTATATTAAACAAAAATTAATGAGGATGAGTTTGCAAAGACTACTGAATATCTCACTAATGTAGACTTAGATAACAGGAAACCATTAAAATATTTTTGAGCACAGATATAACATGACTTAAACTGCTTTATAAGGTTACTTTGAAAAACTTGTACAGAATCAGTAGAATGGAGCAATTATAAATAGTGATAACTAAAGGGGAAAATATATTATTTAGCTATTATTTTTGAGTAATTACAAAACCTTTGACAAATTTGTGAAGAGTTTTCCAGTTTTGAAAGAAAATTTATAAATCAACTTCATGTGTATATTTGCTTTATGTCAATTTTCATTCATTACTCATTCTTTAAAATAGAAAGCAAAATTATTTTTCAGTATCTTCAATATCAACTATTACTAAACAATTTAAAATCTACAGCAATACAGCGGCTTAATTGAAATAAGTGGCATAAAACAACCAATGTCAAATGAACTCAGGATGAACAGATTAGCAGATATTTGTGTTTCTCCACTTCACTTTTTATTTTATTCTTTACTAACTTCATTTCATAACCATAAGAATTAAACAGACAAGAATATACAAACTCAGAAAGAAACACAGCCTTGAATTTCTGTTTGCATAAATGAGTTATATTTTCTTTTTAATTTAAGAAGTTCCTATGAAGTCTTTGTAAAATTCCTAAGCATTCTATAAATAAGTTTATCACTGTGAAAGGCAGTATTTCAGGTGCTCTGAAAAATCCAAAGATAAATATAAAACAAGTCCTTGCCTTCAAAGTTCCAAAGGATACTTTATATGTATTGATAAATACTTAATGATATTATGTAGAATATAAACATTATTTTAAAAAGAAGAGGTTCAGAAAAGTAAACCTGAATTAGTTTAATCATGCTAATTATTTAATGCCTGCTAATCATCTTCCTGCATTTACCCTTTTTATATAGTGTTCTCTCTATATAGAAATCCACAGTAATCCTTAAAACAAACAACAAACAAAAACCCATCACATCATTTCAGTCATTTCCTCCAAACCCTCTGGTAGCTTCCTATCTCACTTAGATCATCCAAAAATTTCAATAATCGAAAGGTTGCATATGATTTGTTCTTTCTCACACTTTTATTTTTCTACACTATTCTTTCTCTCTAATTTAATCATACAATTTACTTGCTTTTCACTGAACATACCAAGCACATTACCATGTGAAGACCTTTTCACTCTTTACCTAGAATACTTTTTCCAGCATCTACTACCTCCACCTCCTTCACGTCTATGTTAAAATGATATTCATTCATGTGTTCCTGAATGCCCGTGTGGCACAGCAATCATTTTCTTAAACCAGGAATTACCTAGTCTTTATTTTGGTTTATGTAGCACAAATATAATTGTTCTTAATAATAAAAACCTGGAGTCAGATATAGGGGTAAAAACTGAGAGATCAGAAAAGTAAAGCAGACAGCCACTAGAGAGACCTTTTACATCTAGCAATTCCTCAGACCAAAAAGGGCATTCCCATCCACTGAATGCTGCCTCAAGCTGCAGAGAGCTCCTGCCTTATATTCCTCTCGCCATCTCACATTCTTCTCCAATACCCTGGTCCTGGGATTAAAGGTGTGGGCCAGTACTGTCTGCCTCTTAGAGGGGATCAATCTAGTATAGCCCAGGGTGACCTTGAATGCACAGAGATCCATCTGCCTGTCTCACCTCTGTCTCACAAGTCCTGGGAATTAAAGGTGTATGCCACCACTGCCTGGTCTCTAATGTCTAGCTCTGCACTCTGATCTCCAGGTAAGCTTTATTTGTTAAAACACAAACAAAATATCACTACAGGTTTATTTTCCTTCCTAGTAATATGATCAATAATAAGGGTTAACTCAAGTCAGAGGTGAGTCAGGCCCACATGGAAGGATGACTTAGGAGTTTTACTTCTCTTAATACCGTTTTCTTAGAAAATACAGGATCAGGGCAAATGTAGAATGTTGTGCTAGCCAACTGTACTGTGTAAAAACATACCTGAATTAGAGAAGTTATGAATTAGCATACAGGCCTTGAACCTCATGACTAGAATGGGATAAATGACTGACAGAAAAATAATAGTGTAACTTTTGTGGGTCAAGATCACCTGCATGCACCATGTGTCTTGTTCATGGCAGCATGACATGTTCCATGTGGATGAGGTAGCAAAAGAAATCTTATTACTTGGGTAGCTGATGGGCTTTCAATGAGACAAAACACACTATATGTGCTTGTTATCTCTTATTTTGCATCCTTCTACAAAGTAAATATATTAAAATTTTAATATGAATCTGACCACCACTTCAAGTCTACTGATGTAGGAGGGTCATCTGTCTATGTGTTACTTTCACTGGTTAATAAAGAAACTGCCTTGGCTTTTGATAGGACAGCAGCTTAGATAGGCGGAGTAGACAGAACAGGATGCTGGGAGAAAGAAGCAGAGTCAGGCAGATGCCATGGAGCCAGCTGCCAGGTCAGACATGCTGAATCTTTCCCAGTAAGCCAACACCTCGAGGTGCTACACAGATTATTAGAAATAGGTTGATCGAGATGTGAGAATTAGCCAATAAGAGGCTAGAACCAACGGGCCAGGCAGTGTTTAAATGAATACAGTTTTCGTGTAATTATTTTGGTGTAAACTAGCCAGGGAGCTGGGATCCCGGTGGGAATGCAGTCCACTGCTCCTTTTGCAACAGTCTACAAACTATTTAGTGCACTAGTATAGTATACATTGATTTATTTGTCTGTCTTCTGTCACTCTCAACAGAACATAAGCCCTATGAAGATTTTGATTCTTGCCTACTGTTCTTTGATCAAAGCCAAAAGCAGTATCTGATAATTTGATACACACAGTTGTATCTAGTTTGTATGTGTGTTAAATACACACACATATCAAAGAATAAATGAAGAAAGTATTTCAATAAAAAAATATGTACCAGAGAGATAGGAGAAGATAAATTCCCCCCCCAAAAAGGGAATAGCTAATGGTAAATTATTAAAAGGTGTTAAATATGATAACAAAAGTGAGATACCCATGTTTGATACCCAGTTTGATATACTGACTTCTCAGTAATACAGAAGGTAACAAGTTTGGCAAGTTGTGGAAGATGCTGAAGTGCTCAAAGAATGAAGAAGGAAGAGGGACAAAGGGCAGGAGGACAGGAAAGAACAGAACACTTACTGACTGCTTTCTGTGTGATGAGATTGCAGCACTATCTCCTTAGTTAACATTGTCTAGAAGTAAGTAGTTTTAAATAAATTAAGGAGCTAAAAGATCAACTGAAGATAAACCAAGTACCATGAAAGAGAATTAAAATGTTTTTATATATAGAGAACTTCAAATTACTTACCAATTTCTTGTTGTAATGAAGAAGGATTTAGGTTTACTGCAGAGTAATGTTCATTAAACTGGAAAATAATTTACATTAACTATTACTTGTGAAATCAAAAGTATAATTTATATAGCATTTATATTTAACATTAGAGTCTGTACTTTTAGTATATAAAATCAGAACAGACATGACAGTAACTTTCTACATAGCACAGTACAAGACTTAAAAAAACAGAACAAAACAAAAAAACTCTTGTCTTTGAGCCCGGGATGTAGCTCAGTGGTAGAATCCTTGTTTAGCATACATGAGTTTTTTGGTTCAATCTCTAGCACTGAATGGATAAATTTGTCATTTACTTATATTAAAACAAGGACTGGTCTGGAGGGTGTGACTCAGTGGTAGAACGTTTGTCTATAGAATTCCTGAGGCCTAGGGTTGGATTCCCAGCACCGTAACAAATAAATAAATAAATAAAGCCTAATAACTTGATTATAGCAATATATAAAAAATTTACCCCTAGAGAATCATCTCAATATTTCTTTTGAATATTTTATAGTTAATATTTTTTTAATTTAATTCATCTGTTAAATTTTATTGGTGTAATGTGTAAATCCCTAATTTATTCTTAAAACAAGTGGTCCCACCTTTATCACATTCTAAATTCTATTGTTTCAAGACTTTCTAGCCTATACCACTGATTATTTGATCAATCCTTATATCTTTATCATACCATTTTTATTACATTTAAGTTTATAAGTTTTATGCATTTAGTTATTATGTATGTATATGTGCATGCATACATGTGCCATGCTGTATATGCGAAGGTCAGAGAGTAACTTGTGGGAATTGGTTCTCTCCTTCCACAATGTGGGTCCCAAGCCAAAAAAATCATCAGGCTTGAACCCACTGTTGACTCATTTCACCCAATGTTAATGTGTAGAATAAGTTCCTTTCACCAATCTATTTTACAATATTTATGACTTTTAATTATATCCTCTTAATTTCTAACAGAGGTAAATGACTTTTTTGACAATCTAACTAGGAGTTGGTCAGTTGCGTTAATCATTTTCAAAGAATTAACTTGGAATTTCTAATTTTCTGGTTTTATTTTTTCAGCTTGTTGACTTCTAGTGTTTTTTATTTCTTTATTCTCTTTTGATTTGCTTTTCTTTGTTGTTCTTTTTAATATCTTTTCAAAAGAAAACCAAAGATCATTAATTTTAGACAGTTTTTTCAATTAATTATTTGTCTTATAACTAAATGAAATAACTACCATCTTTGCTCTGGCTGTGTCATTACTCTACAATTTTGAAATGCTGAATTTTTATAGTAAGTAATTTCAAAATCTTTTCTGGTTTCTCTCATGAATATTTTCTTGCCCCACAGCCTAACTGTTTAGAATTCTTCTAAATATCTTATTAAGTTCCAATTTAATTACACTGTGGTCAGAGGATACACAATACTCTGATTTCAATACTTCTATACTTCTATATTTATTAAGATTCATTGAATGAACCAAAACATAGTCTATCTTGTAATTATACCATTAGTGACTGAAAACTTATCATTTAATGAACCAAAACATAGTCTATCTTGTAATTATACCATTAGTGACTGAAAACTTAAGAGTTGTTGGATGTGGTGTTCATTAAGGTCAATGAGACCAGAGAGACTGGTTATATCATTCAGATCTTACAGGAAGTGTTTATTATGTTACCTAATTTTAACACCTGTTGAGAAAGGGAAGTATAAAACCTTCATAGTTGAGTAATCTATTTACCTCGTATGCAAATTTGATTAATTAAATATCCAATTAACTCATTAATTTTATAACTTGGAACTGAACTCAAGACATTGCAAATGCTAGGCAAACACTCCACTAAGCTCAATACATATCTCTCTGTGTTATATGTTTTAAAGCTGTTGCTAGACAGAAACCATAATTGTGAATGTTCTATCTTCCTTATGAGTTAAACTTTTCAGTTTTATAAATTATCTCTCATTTTTAGCAATGTCTTTATAATAAAGGGTACCCCAAATGATAATCATATAGCTACTGTGGCTTTCTTAAACTTAGAATTTTCATGAAATTTAATTCACATCTATTAATTTTCAACCTATCACCAGCACTATATTGAAATATATGTCTCTCTCCTTTCTTCTTTCCTTCTTTTCTTTTTTTCAAGAGAGGGTTTCTCATTCCATAGAGGGAACTCATTCTACAGATCAGGCAGGCCTCAAATTCAGAGATCTCCCTGCCTCTGCTACTCAGTGCTGGAATTAAAGCCATGAGTCACCACCACTGCCTTTATGCTTTCTTATTCAATCCCTTCTTTATTGTCTTCTTTTGGTTTAAATACTTGTTTAGAATTCCATTCTATTACCAATTTTACTTTTGGGCATTTTCATAACGCATCATGATGCTTGTGCTAAGAAACATATTAATTGGGTGGTCTTCTTGTCCAACTCACCACAACAAAACAAAAATTAAAATACACGGTTCCCCAGGATTTTTTTTGTTTTTGATTTGTTTTTATTTTTAGAGACAGGGTTTCTCTGTGTACCCCTGGATGTTCTGAAATTCACTCTGTAGACCAGTCTGGCCTCAAACTCAAAGAGATTCAGCTGCCTGTATTGAAGGTGTGTGCCACCACTGCCCAGCTAATTTTCCAGATTTTCAATTATATTAAAACTATATATATTTTAATGCAATTTATATCTAAATTGCATTAATAAAACAGATTTTCATATTTTCTTCCTATGTAAATACCTCATGTATTTATGCTTTCAATTTTTCAGTGGTTTTATAGTTTTTTTTAAGCAAAATATAAATGCTTCCTGCTAAAGTTATATATATTTAAGTTCATGTTACTTAAATAACAAGTAAAAAACAATTTAACTTTTATGGTCTTTTTTTGTCTAGATATTCTTTTTAGAAATTACTTGCTTATTAAGTAAAGGTATAAGTAGCAGAAGCTAAACACATTAAAATAATATAAAATGTATAATACCATATCTTCCATCAATAAATTTATAAGCTTTTCAATTTAATATACTGTAACAAAATTTAGGCCACATAAAATGATAGGTATGATTATTTAAATGAACAATAAAAAGAATAACAAAAATACTTACATTTGTACTATATAGCATTAGTAAGTAGCACTTTTGAAAATACTTTTTATATATAAACTCATTTAATAGTCATAAACTCTATGGCAGTCACTGTCACTATTTCTATTTTACAGATTAGGAAATTAAATTATTTTCAACTTCATACACTCTACATGTTCAAATATTGAGATGATTCCGTGTCTTATTTTAACTACTATATTTTATTGTATACTCTTACTTTTAAAGCATGAATTAATATTGTGTTTTACTGCTAAATTCAGAAGTAAACAATTTATAGTGATTTGCATCACTGAAAAACAGCAACACTATTGCAAATTCTTTAGGTCTTTTAAATCTAATTAATGATAGAGTTACCATATACATAACATAATTAAAAACACTAATGTAACACAATAGCATTATGAATTAAGTAAGAATGTGTAGTTTATTTTTACCCCGAAAATGTGTAACAAATTCATTTTCATCTGTCTTTAGCTACAATTTAGAGCATCCCTATCTTAAGGTTTTTGTTTTTCTTTTTTTTATTTACTTTGATTTGGGTGCTGGAAATCAAGCTCAAGACTTCAGGAATAGTAGGCAAGTCCTCTACCATTATGTGAGCCATATTCCAGATGGAGATTTTCTCTCTCAAGATTTATTTGTATTTCTGTGTATATGTTTGTGTGCCATGTATGTACAGATGCCCTGGGAGGCTGGAAGAGGCTGTTGGCTCCCCAGAACTGGAGTTACAGGTGGTTGTAAACTGCTTAACACAGGTGCTAGAAGCTGAACTCAGCTCCCCTGAAGGGCATCTAGTGATCTTAACTGCTGAACCATCTCTCTGGCCTCAATATTTTCTTTTAATAAATAAATCTGAATCAGTATTGTCTGGAGTTAAGAATGAAAAAATACTCAGAACTTTTTCCATGTTGGAAGTGGAACCCAGGCCTCAAGCACTCTATCATTGTTTTTAAAGTTGCCTCTGTACATATTCTGTCCCAAGAAAGCTTGGTACTAAAGAACTAAAACTGCCTAAAGCTCTGATGTAGATTTTTAGAAATAAATCACTTTACCTGATCTGATGAGATTTCTGAATCAGAAACAAAGGAATCAAATAAATTTAGTCCAGGTGATCTAGAAGTATAACTCGTAAGAAATGAGAATCCAGAAGAATCCTTTTGTTTTTGTTCATCAGATACTACATTTCTTGTTCTGTTACAGAAAAGATTTAAAAAATCACCAAAATGTTATAAATGTTCACTATAGGTAATGGCATACAGGTAAGAATTTGTAAAGAAATAGCTGGAAGTAGGCTTTAAAGTAACAAACTTACGGAGAAATGATGGTTTGAGTAGGGAATATAAAAATCTATCTGGGGATAATAACGGTGAATTCTTACTGAGAAATGCTGTCAGCATTATTCTAGGTACTTATGTAAGTGTAATTTACTTCTTGCAACAATCCATCAGAAGAAGTATTCACTTTCATTTTACAGCAAATAATTTTGAGGTTTAAACTGTTAAGTGATTTGCTTAAAAGAATAGTGAGTACCAAAGTTAAAATTTAGATGCAGCAATTCACAATCAAAATCTAAGCTCTTATCTCTGACACTGTCTTCAAGATCTTGAAAATTAGTCACAAGACATGTTTTAATGAGAAGTAAGACATTACAGAGTGTTATATAAGAGAAGATAAACTATAAATGATCTTGAATAAGTAATTAAACAAGACAGTATATAATATAGAGCCAGAATGGTCTGAGTTTAAAATTTCAATTTTAAGCCAGACGGTGATGGCGCACGCCTTTGATTCCAGCACTCGGGAGGCAGGAGTAGGCAGATCTTTTGAGTTCGAGGCCAACTTGGTCTGCAAAGTGAGTTCCAGGACAGTCAGGGCTACACAGAAAAACCCTGTCTCACAAAACAAAACAAAACAAAAGCAAAGCAAAGCAAAACAAAACACTCAACTTTAATACAGATTGGTTGTATCACCTATGGTTCTGTTTCCTCATCTACAAAATAAAATAATAGTGTACCAGTGATTCACAAAGTAAAATAAAAGGAACAATATCATAAAATAACCAACAGTTGCTTATACACACAGCACTGTTTTTGTTTTCTTTTATTTGTTGGTTGGTTGGTTTTGCAAGATAGGGTCTGACTATGTAGCTCTGGCACAGGTGTGTACCACCACCATCTAGCTTATAAAGTGTTGGTTTTTTTTTTTAAAGATGGAGTGTAGCTCTGGTCAGTGTGTACTTAGCAAGAGTGAGGGCTTAGGTTCATTTCCCAGCCACCCTAATCACAGATAAATATATATAGTTATATATAAGTCTGACAAAACTGTCACAGCAATCTCTATGATCATAAATGAATCATGTATCTTTACTGATCATAATGTTCTCACCCAGAGTTTTAGTGTACAATACAGATTCATTCACAATTTTAGGGATTTGATGCTAAGTTCTATTTTGAATACATTTACTTAATCCAAATGCATGGCATTCATACATAAAATTCTTAGTAGTAATTTAAAATACATGAGTAAAACACAGGTGAGAGATACCTGATAAAGCAAAATCTGATTTAGGTCTAAGAGGAACTTAGGGTTCTGTTTTAAGAAACAGAATGAACTAAACCCAAAGGTTAAATGCAGCTTTGCTTTCTTGGCTGAAAACCCTCAATCGGTGGTTTCCAATGTTGTATATTTATATTAGAGACACTTAATCTTAATCCCAGCACCTGGGAGGCAGAGACAGGTGGATCTCTGTGAGTTCGAGGCTAGCCTGGTCTACAAGAGCTAGTTCCAGGACAGGCTTCAAAGCTACAGTGAAACCCTGTCTCAAAAAAACAAAAAAAGGCAGAGGGGTTCTTGCTTCAGACACTATGTATATGGAAAACTGACGCTGAAACATTATTCAATAAGTGGTCCACAACTACTATACATATCAGTATATGTATTGAGCTTGATTTTTTAAAAAAAATTTTCACATTTTTATCTTTTGTAAAATCTGAAACCTATATATTGTCACACTGGATACTCAGAATCTTTATCACTTTGCCAACAAACCCCAAACAAACAAACTAAAAACAGGGAGGAGAGTCTATGAAACAAAACTGGCAGAACACTAAGAATTGTACAAATGTGGTAGTGGTCTCTTCCTTGTTTTTATGACTGAAATACTAAAATCTTTTCAAGTTCTAATTAATTAGATATTTTACTACCTCTACAAATTATTTATATAACTTAATGCATAAATAATTCAATTAGAATTATTAATAGAATTCCTACATTTCAAAGAAGGGACTTTTAGGGAACTGCATTTTCTCTACAGATTCAGGTGTCTTCATAGCTTCCAGAGTTTTTAGAAATAAAGGAGTTTCAGGAGTTTTTGGAAAATTCTCAGCCCTTTCTTCATCTTCAGCACTTTTATTTTCTATTGATTTTTCAAAGTGTTCTATGTACATGGCCTGAAGAGGGAAAGCAAGAGAACACTTTTCACAATGACTGTTAATACCTAATAAAAGAACACACATATAATGCATAAGACAGGATGCATTAGCCTGGTAACATTAGCCTGTTATCACTTCATAGATAAGGAAAATAAGCACTGGTGAAGTGACACATATTCTCAAAAAATAGAAAAACAGTTATTTTGTCAGTAAATTCTTCTTTTCTTCCCAGCCCCATCTCTCTTATCTCTACATGAAAAAGTAAATGATAACCAAAATGTACTAACATCAAAGGAAAATACTGAGGGATGGTTTTTCTTTTAAAATTTCCACATTATATTCTGCCAACTCCATGAAAAGGAGATTTTCTTTTAATCAATTTTGTTTATTGCTTTATGCTATAATCTGGATCTGTGTTGAAAGCTTAATCCCAAACCCAGCATTCCTGGGCCGCAGTAAAGAGTTTAGGAGGTGGATCTGAGAGTTCTTTAGATCATGGTGGGTGGCATGCTCAAAAAAGAACTGTGAGATGTCTTCTTTAAAAACATTCTTGGTCAAAGATGAGGGGTTTGACTCTATCATGCACTCTGCCATGATTTGTACATTACTACTGGCTCAAAGCAATGGGACCAACTCTCAGATCACAAACTCTCAGATTATGAACTGTAATAAAACTCTCTTATGAAGTTATCCCAAGTAACTGTGCTTTAAGGTAAATATTAACAGACAATTGCCTACTTTTCTATTTTTTGCCATTATAATTTTATACGACTTTATCTCTAAAGATTGAGAACCTGAACACTAACATTTTTAACCTTATTTTTGTGCACATACAGAGAGAGAGAGAGATTTATTATATATTACTATACCAAATCCTACTACAGAAAGAATTTGGGTTTGTGTAAAAAAAATAATGTGCTCATTATCTGTATTCCTTTACAATAGAATACTACTTTGTCATTTTTCATTTTAATCCTTGGTACCTTTGTCTGTCATTAATAAAGTTTTCCACATATTATAAAGTATATTTTACTATATTGTCAAAATACTTTCATGGCAATCACTGCTCTTGAATTGCTATAACAAATCATTCAATCACGTCAAACAAAATTATTCAGTCATGAATTGGTTTCCATATCAATATGTATCATCACTTATGAGTGAAAACCTTTTGGTATTTGTTCATATAAATTTTTATGAATTCTTTATTCAAACTGAAAAATAAAATTTCTAACTTTCTAGAACCTGACTTCCAAGCTAATAACATCTTACATAATTTCATTTGTAAAAAATCTAAAAAATAAATGGGCACAGAATAATTTTTTAAATTACGATGCTATGCTTAAAAATTAAAAACCTAACATTTGACTTACCTGTGGAGTATATTGTGATTCTCTTAGTTGTCTTACTGTCTCTTTATTTCCACACCCAGCATCTATTTGTTATACAAGAATAAACTACTTTATTTATGCAATTTCATTATGAAATTAAACAATTTACTTTTCTGCTTTAAAATGTCATGGCAAATTATACATATATCTTATGTCTCTCTTTTTGCTTTGCACATGCTTATGCAATTCCTCCATATCACTGCATGGAGACATAGTTTTCTCATTACTTGTATAAATATTCCATATATCGATGCATTCTACAACAAATGGCATTCTTTACATATAATCCATATTTCTATTTCTCCAAGTATATATCTAAGATGTAATTATGACACACAGAGTATGTATGTGTATCTCCCAATATCAGGTATCAAACTTTTCTAAAGTGACTGTACCAATTTTGGCTGAGAAAACTAGTTGCTGTAAAAATCACAAAATCTCAGAAAATTAGCTCTAACTTAGGTGGTTTCAATATACAGTGATCTTTTAATTATTATTCATATCACCAGCTTATGAAAGCACCTATTGATCAACACTGTCATGAATAATAATATTGGTAGACTTTTTAGATTTGTGAATCTGGCAAATGTGTAATAGTATCTCACTGTAGCTTTACACTTCCATGATTTGCTAAGCATCATTTCATGTTCATCTGCCAGAAGTTTCTTTCGAAGTGTCAATTCACATATTTATTTTTTTAATTATTTATTTTCATTTTCTGTGCATTGGTATTTTGCCTGCATGTTTGTCTGTGAGGGTGTCAGATCCTGGAGTTACAGACAGTTGTTAGCTGCCATTTGGTTGCTGGGAATTGAACCCAGGTCCTTTGGAAGAGCAGTCAGTACTCTTAACCAATGAGCTATCTCTCCAGTCACAAATAACATATTTCTATTTTCCAAGTTTTAATTTTCTTTTCTTTTCCTGTATGTCTATTTATATATTCACGTGTGTGTGTGTGTGTGTGTGTGTGTGTGTGTGTGTGTATACACTTGGAAGTCAGAAGACAGTGTTGATTCTCAATCACTGCCTTTAATCTTGTTTGAGACAGGGTTTCTTGTTTGTGGCTACATATGCTAGGCAAGCTGGCCTATAAATTCCAGGAACTGTCCTCTCACCACCTTCCATCTCACTATAGCAGCACTGATATTAAAGACACATCCTACTGTGTCCAGCTTTCTTCTGACTTCTAGTGATCCTAACCGAGGTCTTCACACTTGCATACCAAGTAGTTTACCTACTAAGCCACGCCCAAGCCTCTATTCTGACATATTCTGCTTTTATCTGCTTGTTTTGTAAAAGTCCTTTACACTCTGTGGAACTATTCCAGACAGATTTATGTATTATTAACATATCCTTTGGCTTTATGACTCATTTTCTTCCTTTTTTACTGTATCTCTTTTTTAGATATTTTATTTTACATGTGTCTTGCCTGTATGTTTATGTCTCCTGAATATGTACAGTGCACACAAAGGCCAGGAGAGGGCGTTGGATCCTCTAGAACTGGAGTTACAGGTAGTTATTAGTGGCAATGTAGATGTTGGGAAACAAACCCAGATCTCCTCTGCAAGAGCAACAAGTACTCTTAACCTCTGAACTATCTCCACAGTCTCCTTTTTTATTATATATTTGGATAAACAGAATTTTTTATTTAATATAACCAATGATTAGTTTTTATTAATTAGGCGTTTAGTTATTATTTGAGAAATCTTTTCTCTTGAGAACTGGAAAGATGGCTTAGCAGTTAAGAGTGAGTATTACTCTTACAGGAGACCTGAATTTGGTTCCCAGCATCCATAAAGGTCAGCTCACAACTGCCTATAACTCTAGTTTCAATAGATCCAACACCTTCTGGCCCCTGTGGGCACCTTCATTCATGTGCACATACCCACACACTCTGATATAAAAATACATAACTAAAAATAAATCAAAAGTAAATAAAATAAATCTTTAAAAATTGGAAATGCCTCTCTTGAAGTCATAATTGAAATCTATTTTCTGAAAGCTTTGTACCTTTTGCCTCTTGTACTTAAATCACAACTATTACTTTTGCTACATATTAATTTCCTCAAATTATGGTTTAGGATTGTTGAAAGTCTATTTTTTAAAAAATAATTATAGGTCTTAAGTATGAAGCTTCATTACACATGCTTAACACAGGTAGTACTATGCCAATTATATATATTTTCCAACATCTCTATGTCAAAGGTACATTGTTCTTAAGAGATTAATTATATTTTCCTATCTAGTGCAATAAACTTAGCTTATGCAGAGGATTATAAACAGCTGGAGCAGATCACAAGCACAGGAAAGGCATAATGCTTTTTTTTTATCTTAGAGGAATGTAAATAAAGTATTCAGCCATATAGGATACACATGTTGTTTCAGTTGAACGATGTGAGAAAAACAGGCTGATAGAAAATGACAATTCTGAAAAAGTATGTATCTAAAACTATTTTTTAGAGATTTATTTTTCTTTATGGGTATGTATCTATGTGAATGTATGTCATTTGTGTGCCAGCCTAAGAAAGCCAAAAGAGGTCAACAGATCTCCTGGAGCTAGAATTATAGGTGGTTGTAGGTCGTCATTGTGGGTACCAGGAACTGAACTTGAGTCCTCTGGAAGTGCTGATGTACTCTTAACCACTGAGCCATCTCTCCACCCCCAGTTTACAAAATTGTATATAGTATCAGAATGACTCATTGAAAACTTCAAAAAGAAAAAAAATGACTTCAATATAAGCATGATACAGGGGATAATGTTACTCATTAATAGGATATATATATATATGTAAATATATATGTACGTGTAATGATATTTTGTTTGTTTTAACAAATAATGTTAAGCCACTAGAGGTCAGGGAGTGGTGGCACAAACCTTTAATCCCAGGACTCAAGAGACAGAGGCAAAAAGGATCTTTGTTAGTTCAAAGACACCCTGAGCTACTGGAGATTGAATCTGTCTAAAAGAGAAACAGAATACATACAAAGGTGATCCCAGCACTGGGGAATCCCACAACTTTAATCCTAGCAGTAAGGAGGTGGAGACAAGAGTGATATGGCTGGGTGGAGAGAAGAATATAAAGCAGGAGGAGACAGGAGCTCAATGTAGTCTGAGGACTTTTGGTTTGAGCACTGGTAGAGGTAAAAGGTCTCTCTAGTGGCTGGCCACACTGCTTCTCTGATCCTTCAGCTTCACCCCCTAATATCTGACTCTAGGTGTTATTTATTAAGACCCATTAGAATTTGTGCTACACTGGCACCCAACTTTGGGGGTATAAATTCACACACACACACACAAAAATACTTGCTGTGGCTTTGCAGCCACTGGCATAGGCAGGAGCGATCATGTTCGGTGTAATCACCACACCAGCTAGGTAGGTTTTCCTTTTTTCACTCCTCATGGGCTTTCCCTGGATCCCCTTCCTGGGCTGCTGCCAAACTAGGTAGCTTCCTTGAAATCTGTCAGACTTTTATTGTTCTATGCAACAGCAGTCAGCCTCATATTGTCATCATTGGCAGATCTGGTGAGAAAACTGGGAATTCTAAAAGGGAGGAATTAGTTAAATGAGGGAGTTTTTTCCCATGTTAGAAAATGGGAAACACAATTATGATAGAGAAAGTTAAGTTTCTGTATGACTATGTAATGCATGTTTCAAAAATGGAACAATTAAATAAAGAGATAATCAACTGGGATTGACATACTATTAATTATCATTTTTATAATCTCTGTTGTCATTTATCTCTTAAGAAGTTGTTTGGTATGAGTGCCAAGATACAGGCCTTAGAAAAACATAACAAAACAGATTACAGAGATATTCAAATCCAGACAGAGGAATTTAAAGAGAATCAATTTTAGCATTGCATTATAAAGTTAGAGAGGAACAGCCTAAAGTTTTCAAACAACAAACCTTAATATATCCAGTAACTTTACAGAACTTGACAAATGACAGAGGCTCTGGAAGGGCTGATTGGACTCCTGTGGCAATGTTAGATTTAAGGAGATTCAAGGAAGCAACAGTCTCATGTTGCATGCATTCACCATTTGTGAAGCAGATGTTTAGTTTGTGGTGAACTTGTAATAGAATCATCCCTAAAGACTGGAGATACTTGGTTACAGCAGTCTTGGAGCCTGGTCCACAATGACAATGAAGGACCTGGTGGAAACAGGAGGCTAAGATCACTGAACAATGGAATAGAGCTAGAGGTATGAAAATCTCCCAAGATCAACTTCTTGGAGAAGAAGATTATGCTAATGTAGAAAGACAATCACAGTATGATGGTCACATCCTGGCTTTATGCCATGCAGCAGCTTTGAATGCTTGCAACAGAATTGAAGGACTAGGAAAGAACATTGAGTCACTTATGAAAGTCACATAGCGTCCAAAAGAAACCTTCACTGATTTCTTACCAAGATTGACATTAGCAGTAAACAGTGACACCAAATTTAGAAGCTAAACAAATAATAATTGAATCTCTAGCCTTTGAAAATGTTAATTATCAATGCAAAAGGATAATTAGGCCTTTAAAGACAAGATCAGCACACTTGGAGGAATGAATCCAATATACAATCAATATTGAATCTCATGACAATGATGATGCTTGGACGGGAGAGGTGATTTCCAGAGGTTTGAGAAAAAAAATCAAAATGTCAAGTGTTTCAATTGTGGCAAACAAGGTCACCTTAAAAGAGACTGTAAACAGGGTATTCCTAGAAACAATGTTTTCTCTAAGCATAATCCAAACAGAACACCCCTCTGTTCTGTATTATGCAGAGAGTGTGACAATGGTAGACATCGGAAAAATAAATGTAGATCAACAAGGGACATTTAAGGTAATCCTTTGTCGTTGGGAAAGTCCATGAGAGACCTCTGGCAGGCCCCTATGCCAAATTCAGTTCAGTTGTTTCCTATCATTGTGAAGTAAACTGCTTCCCAGAGCAATTAAAGAACCTAATGCCTATAGTAAGAAAATAAACTGTTCTGGATGATAGAACAGCTATAGAAGAGAGAACAAAAAATTTAGGAGACCATAAAATGTGTATTTTGGCAAATTTCTATTAAATGAACAAAGACCAAAATTAAAAATACGAATAAATTATGTCATTGACGGTCTGGTAGACACAGGTGCAGATGTAATAATAATTTCATCAAAATTTTGGCATCCAAATTGGTCTCTTCAGGAGGTAAATGTTTAGCTTTTAGGGATTAGAACTTTATCTCAGGTAAAGCAGAGCACGAAATTTGCCAAATGTATAGGGCCAGAAGGACAAAGAGAAAAATTAAAGCCATGTGTGGCTAACAAACCAATGAATTTGTGGGAACGTGATTTGTTACAGCAATAGAATATTCAGATTAACTATGCAGAAAAAAATTAACATGTTTCTGGGGGAAAATATAAAAAGGAATTATAAAGAACAGTCACTGACCATTCAGATTGTTCAAAAACAGGCCACAACAGCTACTGATCTTTCAAAGGCACCAACAGCCCTACCTTTAAAATGATTAATAGACAAACCTGTATAGGTTAAGCAATGGTCTTTAACAACAAAGAAACGGCAGGCCTTAGAACAGCTGGAACAGGAGTAGTTAAATGCTCAGCATATTGAAAAATCAACCAGCCTTTGGAATTCTGTATGAAAGGTTCTCCCACTGGGAATGTTAGTCTCACCTTGTGCCAATATTTTGTGCATCAACCATTGGAAATGATATATAAAGCAATTTCCTGAATCTATAGTGTATCATTACATGAACAGTATTTTGTTATCTGATTCAAATGTAGATACTTTAGAATATATATATATATGAATATATATAAGTATATATATATAGAAAATTTTGCCTTGTTGGGGATTACAACTTGCTCCTGAAAAAATACAAAGAGGATATTCTATTAATTATTTAGGCTATAAAATAGGTTTACAAAATACTAGACCTCAAAAATGCAAATTAGGAGAGATCAATTACGGACTCTCAATGACTTCCGAAGATTGTCAGAAAACATTTCCCATCTACAGTGCACTATTGAGAGAGGTTCTGGTGACCTGATTAATTTAAACAAAACATGAGACAGGGAATTAATTGTCAGAGAATTATCAGCTGAAACTGAGAGAAAATTGGCTTTGATTGAAGAGAAATTACAGAAGGCACATGTGGATCATGTGGATCTGAATCTTAACTGCATTCTGGTCTAGTACCTTCCAAACATTCCCCTACAGGAATTTTAAAGAGGAGGGAAGATATTATCTTAGAATGGATCTTTTTACCATATAAACTGAGTAAAAAATTAAAAACTTATGTGGAAAAGGTCTCTGAGTTAATTCTAAAACAAGAATTGAGACTTCATAAATTAGCAGGAATAGACCCAGCTGAAAATATTGTAATAATTTCTTTTAATAATGATGAAATTGACAAATTATGGGCAGAAAGTGAACCCTGGCAAAGAGCTTATAATAATTTTTGAGAGAGATTAGCAATAACTATCCCAAAACCATGAGAGTTCAACTTATAATGAGAACTAGCTAGATCCTTCCTCACATTTTATAGGACACACCAATAACTAGAGCTTCTACATTCTATACTAATGCAAATAAATCAGGAAAGGCACATTACAAATCAGAAAACTTAAGTAAAGTGGATTCTGTTTAAAAGTCAGAATTATATGCTATTCCCATGGTACTAAGGGATTTTAAAGAACCTCTCACTATAGTTACAGATTTGAAATATGCAGAAAGAGTTATTTTGCATACTGAAACTGCTGAATTTATACCAGATGATACAGAAGTAGTTTCATTATTTATTCAATTACAAGATATAATTAGAAATAGGCATCTTTCCATATATATATATTCCATAACACACATCTGATCCATACAGGTCTGCCAGATACTCTAGTATAGCAGGCATATACCAACAAATCAAAAAGCAAGCTCATGCAATAAAAATACTTCTACAAAACTAAGGTGCTCCCACAAAGCTAGTTTCATAATCTGCCCAGAAGCCAACAATGACTGACACAAACCCAGAGCCTATCACACATTGCTAACATGACAGATGAGAGCACAACCTTCAATCGCTGTTATTTCTGCCCTATGTAACTTATCCTCTTTTGTAAGAAACTGAGTTTTGCTCACAAACTCCCGGCGTCTGTGTTGTAGTACTCTGTTTTGACTCACCCTCTGCCCCCCAGGGAAGTTAGATGCAGTAGGGAATAACGGTTGCACTCTAGCACAAGGTAATGCAGAAATCAATCAATTATTTATTGGAAATGTGCTGGAGACCTTAGAATTTCATAAAAAAAAGTCATGTCAATAGCAAAGGTAAAAAAAAAAAGACTTTTCTATCATGTGACAAGATGATAAGGAAATTTTAAGAAAATGTCCTACTTGTTCTTTATACAACCAAACACCACTACCTGCAGGAAGTAAACCAAAGGGTACTCAAAAAAAATAAAATATGGCAGATGGATGTGTTCCATTTTGTAACATTTGAGAAACTAAAATATGTACACCACACAACTGATATCTATTCAGGTTTTCAACAGACAACTGCTTTGAGTTCGTAAAAAGCTGATTTGGTAATCACACATTTGCTAAAAGTTATGGCCACCATAGGTAAACCTGTTCAAATAAAAACAGACAAGGCTCCAGCATATGTCTCTAAGAAAATGAAACCGTTTTTTTGCTTATCATAATATAAAGCATATTACATGTATACCACACAATCATACAGGCCAGGTAGTTATATAAAGATCAAATCAAACTATAGAGGATATGTTAAACAAACAGAAAGGGATGATAAATACTGCCCAGAAATAGATTGCATAATGCTTTATTAACTTTAAATTTTCTAAATGCTAATGATAAAGGAACAACAGCTGTGGAGAGGCATTGTATAGTAGAAAAAAACTACAGAATTAAATCAGTCAATATAAAGATGTACTGACCTCAGAAAGGAAACCAAGACATGTGTTAGGTTGGGGAAGGGTTTTTGCTTTTGTTTCCACAGGAGAAGAAAAGTTATGGGTACCATCAAAATTGAGATTTGAACAAGAGACAACTCTTAATTAGAGGATGGGCCCACAGTTCATCAAGCAGCATGGCCATTTAAACCAACCTATAAAACTAACAAATGCTTTTCATTTGATCAGATATAACTTGCCAAAAGAGAAGGGTTTTTGTTTTTGTCTTTTCAGGAGAATGAAGACATCCAGCTAAGAAATCTGAAGACTACTGGACAAATGAGATAGCTGAAGAAAAAGGACAAATCTAGAAAAAAGTCTCAAAGAATAAATTGGTCGATTGGTGTATCACATTTCCAACAGGATAAAATTTCACAAATCTTCCCAAATGTTTGTTTCTACAGACATGTAATGCAAATGGTCTTTTTGTAATCCTAGTCCAATTAAAGATTAAAGCTGGCTTTGCAGTTGGAGTGTGGCTCTCTCCTTCTCTAAACCCAACCATGCTTATTAAAGTGAAATTCAAAATCTCTGTATCATGCCAGAAAAGCCATCTGATATGGGACAGAAGAAAAGCAAAATTTTAAGGACTATTTTATTGCTACCAATCTCATAATCCTTTAGTCTTATATAGATTCTTTAACAGTTTCTCTTAAGATATATAAACTTATATATATATATATATATATTCATTTAAACTTTTTGTCATGATATTACTAGTCATATAAAGTACTATTTCTAGAAAAAGGTTTCATCTACCTTCCTGTTTATGATTTTGGGTCTGAGTCTCTATCAGTTTTCTTCAGTGAACCATGAGCATGCCTAACAGTAATCTTTGAAGTCTCCAAAAGAAGGATGGGGTCCCACATTGATGATTCCTCCAGAACTATGATAACACCACTAAGCTGAAAACACCACCTAAAGATCAGTTTAGGACTAAAAACTGCTCAGAACAATTTCTAGTTGACAAGTTGAGATGGTCTGGCTTCACAGACTACTCTAGCTAGGGCTTGAGACAATCCGTGCACCTTCCCATTACACAGAAACTGGACAACAAATGAAAGAGCTACCTGTCCCAGGACTTGACAATTCAATTTTTTCTTTTCAGGATCCCATAAAGATGCTGTCGCCCCCAGACAGCAGGAAGCAAATTTAAGAGCATGACGCCCACATTCCCAAGACTACCAAGATAGGATAGATAATGGAGTATTTTCTCTGAATTTGTCAAATGCAAATGGACTAGACATTGTTGATGTGCATATTATATTGTATATATTATATATAGTTATTTACTTAATGTATATAGTCTTTCTTATATTCATTACAGCCTTCTTTTTTGTTTTAGAAAAAGAGGGAAGATGTAATAATTTTTTTTTAATGTTTTAACAAATAAAGCTTGCCTGAAGAACAGAGTGCAGAGCTAAACCATTAGGGGCCAGGGAATGGTGGCACAAATCTTTAATCCCAGGACTCAAGAGACAGAGGCAGAGTGATCTCTATTAGTTCAAGACCACACTGGGCTACACAAGATTGAATCTGTCTAAAAGAGAAACAAGTCACACGAGGGTGATTCCAGCACTCGGGATTCCACACATTTAATCCCAGCAGTAGGGAGGTGGAAACAGGAGTGATATTGCTGGGTGGAGAGAGGAATATAAAGCAGGAGGAGACAGGAGCTCAATGCAGTCTGAGGACAGAATTGGCCCTTATGGTCTGAGCATCGGTAGAGGTAAAAGGTCTCTCCAGCAACTGGCTGCTCTGCTTCTCTGATCCTTCAGTTTTCACCCCCTAATATCTGACTCTGGGTTTTATTTATTAAGACCAATTAGAATTTGTGCTACATGTACATGCACATGGTATACAATATACAAACATATAATCATGTGTATGCTTTAGTAACTACACATCTACCTGTATATACCCATATACAGACATTTGGAAAAGATTAAAACCTTCTATTGTATGCTATAGCTCCAACAGTTAAATTGATCTTGGAGAAATAAACTCATATATATATGTGTGTGTGTGCGTGTGTGTGTGTGTGTCCAGTAACATTTCTATTAAATTCATCCAAATAAAATAGTCAAAGCAGCAAAAGTTAATATAAACTAATACAGGGAGCATTATTTATATTAGCAAAAATACTTGGAAACAAGTAGATATGAGAATAGTTGAAATCTGCTGTATTTATTCATTGGAATACTATGCAGTCATTACAAATAAAATTAATGATATGAAACATAACCTCATGCTATTTTTTATTTGTGATGATTGTATATTGTTGAGTAGGAAAATGGTATATAAATTACATATATAATTCAAATTTGGGGGCTAGAGAAAAAATATATCCGTGCATTTAAAAAAAGACTATGAGACTATGTAGATGAGACATATACATCAGGATGTATTATCTCAGTTATGCCTGGTTAGTGATATTTTGTTTCCTTTATATTTTTCTGTTTTCCAAATTTTCTATAAGTCAATGTATTCATTTTATTTTCTGATAAAAATATATCCTTAAACCACATTTGTGTCCATTAACCAGAGATGAAAAATTCAGATAATTTATTTAATATAAAAACTGACAAAACTTGTATTCAGGAAAATCATAAACAGTAAATACCTGTATGTCCTTTTTCAATCCATTGACTGCAATTTGACTGATTCAACCTAAAATGCAACAAATATAATTTTTATTACTTCAGAGTCAACATTTACAAATTATCTCAGATATGATAACATTTCTTTTGTTTGGGGAGGCAGCACTAGGAACTGAAAGCAGTCAAATACAATAGCACTGAACCATACCCCAACCCTTTGGGCATTTTCTTATTTTAAAAATTACCTGAATTGCATAAAACCTGTAACATGTGAACATTTTGAACTACTATCCATATCAGAGTCATTAAATATCTGAAAGAAAAAATTAAGAATTAGATTTCCTATACAAAATAATAATCATGTATCATAGTTATACTGAAGTTTCTAATTACATTAGCATTTCAATTCTCATAATCATCACCATTATCAATATCTACAACTACACACATTAATTGAAATAACTGCATAGGAAACATAAAGGCATATAAGCTGAGAAACAAAAAGATTTAGGATTATTACATAATTTGATGTTTTTGACAAGTATGGTAACTATTTGTGGTATTTTTTACATTGAATATAATTTTTTAAAATTTTTTCTTACCCATATTCACTAATCAAGTTGACTACCTTATTTCTATGTCCTTTAAAAAACATATGAGATGATATAAATATTCTGGGATCAGTGGTGACAGTTGTGCAACCTGTATATGAAAAGTCATTGAACTTACACTTTATTAAATAGTACATTTTATGGATGTGGATTATGCATTTTACTTTTTATGCAAAAAGTGAATTAAATTTTTGATGGCTGACAGTCCTTGAAGTATCTTTTTTGTTTTGTTTTGTTTTTGTTTTTCAAGACAGGGTTTCTCTGTAGCTTTGGTGAATGTCCTGGAACTAGCACTTGTAGAACAGGCTAGCCTCGAAGTCACAGAGATCCACCTGCTTCTACATCCTGAGAGCTGGGATCAAAGGCGTGTGCCGCTACCACCTAGCAAGGGTAGTGATTTTAAGGAAATAAAAGCAGGAACTGGAAAGGTAGCTTAGTGGTTATGAATACTGGCTTGAAAAACAACAACAGTCAGGACCATCATCTGATGCAATCTGAAAGCTTTCTGGAGTTCACCTGAGAACCTGAGTCTAGGTCTATATGGTGAAAAGAGTAGGGAGAAGGATAACACTAGCTATTAGATATTGCATTTGTTCTGCCTGGGAGACTATATACTTGTGGTTTTCTTTTATTCATTTTTTTAGCCTGCTTATAACTTAAATTGGCTTACAGAAATATCCATCTGACCCAAGACTTAGTGCCTAAAAAGTCTTATGTAGCATTCTGCTTTTTTAAAAAATTATTTTCCATATTTAGAATGATCTTCTGTTTATCCAGAAGATAAACACACTTATCTTTTTTTTTGGCGCCATTGTTTTGTGGGGACGAGGGTTATTTGTTTAGACTCATTAACCAAATCTTTTAATGTCACTAATTTTTGCTTTTCTGTTTACTAATCTATTGTGTACATTTTGAAGTAGAAATGCTTGACATTTAAATTTTTTCACTTTCTGCTGTTTATTTATAAAATACCTTTTGCTCTGAGAACTAGTTTGTTTCATGTCTTATAGTACTTTGTTAAATCTTATAAATTCTATTTTCTTTTATACTCCCCCAAATAATCTGAAATGTAAATTTCTTTTCCCTTGGCAGCCTAGTTTTCCCAAGAAAGGGTTCTTTTTTTATTTTCCTCCCTAAGACAAGTTTTACTATGTAGCCCTGGTTGGCCTAGAACTTGCTATGTAGACCAGGTTGGCCTCAAACTCACAGAGATCTGTTTGCCTCTATTTCATGAATACTGCAATTAAAGATATGTATCACTATAGTGAAAATGTTCTTTTTGTTTAACTTCTATTTTTCATTATGACAAGGCAGCAAATTATTTAGAATTAGTTAAGTGGTGTTTGTGTGCGCGCGTGTGTGTGTGGTCATGTATGCCTATAATCCCAGTACTTATGAGGCAGAGGCAAGAGGAAGTTGGGTTTGAGGCCACTCAACATTGTATCTCAAGACCTTGCCTCTCTGTCTGTCTCTCTGCCTCTCTGCATATATACGTACTTTTTAGGGGCTAGGGAAATGGCTTTTGGTAATGCACTTGCTGTGCAAGCATGAGGATCTGAATTTGAATTTCCAGCACCCAAGTAACAGTTGAGCATGGGATTCTGGCACAGGCAGGTCCCAGGAGCTCAATGGGCCAGTCGCCTTATCTGAAATATCAAGGGTTAGGTTCAGTGAGAGACACTGTCTCAATGGAATAAAGAGACAGTGATATACACCTCTTTGTTGTGGTTCACAGGCCTTATTGGATGTAGGAATATTATTTGTTTTTCTCCCTTGGTAGCTTAAATAGCATCTTTGAATACCAAGAGAACTTGTTTTCAGCAGGGAGACTTCCCGGTCAGATCAAACTCAAATCTTCTAAGTCCTATATTGGAAATGTATGGTATCTTCAGCAATAGGATCTTGAACCTTTAAGCTTTGGTAGTAAACCAAAATCAAGAGCAACAATCCATATTGTTGTAGGAGTCACATTTTTTTTCTCTTTATAAGTAAATTGTCACCAGGCCTGGTTGTACATGCCTCTGATACCAGCACTTGAGGCAGAGGCAAGTCAGAGCTTTGTGAGTCCAAGGCCAGCCAGACCTACAAAGAGAATTTCAAGATAGCAAGGACTGTTACATGGAGAAACCCTGTCTTGAAAAAACAAGAAAAAAAATTTAATTGTTTCTGATACGTTGCTAGTGACAGAAATCTTTGTGAAACAATGTTGGGGGTACAGCCTTTGCAATCAGTACTGTAATGAAGGGTTTAACAGATATTTCTCAAAAGTTTTGATCTACTAACTACCAGGTTTTGTATTTTTAAAAAATTTTTATATATTTAGTCACAAGGGGAAGTTTATACTGAATGCCATACTGAAACTCTTACATGTTTTAGACAATGAGGTAATAGTAGTACATGCATGTATACATAAGCACACACATACATCCTTGTATCCTACCTACATTTATTATTTCATTTAATGGAAACATTTATGACATTAAAAACAGAAAACACACCTGTGAATCATTTTCTTTTTGTCTCAAATCACTACTAGAAAACTTTGACTGATTGACTGAATTTTCTTCTTGATTGACTGAATTTTCTTCTTTTTTATCTAGATTAAATATATATTAAGTATATATAATTATTTCAAATTAATTCCAAAAACAAAACCAAACATGATATTAAACTCATTGCCTATATATGTTAAGCTTACACTCTGTCATTGAGCTATACACCAAGACCAAGCCTTCACCTCTCCAACATTAAGAGTATTTATCTTAAAATATGAAATTATTTCAAGCCTTCTAATTCACTACTATATACTAGTTATTACAATAATCATGAATGTGAAATGACAAAATGGCCAAGTGACAAAACTACTCTTAAAATTCTAAAGAAGACAGAGTAGTGATATTAATGAAGAAAAATTAAAATAATACAATGTGATTAATCTGCAGACCCTTGAATGAAATTGAGTTAAACATTTCAACGACCATCACTATATTACAACAACTGTCCCTTTAGTATAGAGCTAATCATCCTTGTCTGACATTCGTGCTACCAGACTATAACACTTTTAAAAAGCATTACACAAATGATTTCCTTTCCAAAAATGAAAAGATACGTGTACAAGTCACATCCTGTTGGCTCTCAAGAAGAGTTAAAATGTTACTTTCCCATGCCTACACATCTTCAGTATTGTTTGCCATTGCTTACACCAAGTGATAACTAAAATTACTTTTTATTACCTCTCTGTCAAGAAAAAATGAGGTTTCTAAATGATAAACAAATTCTGTACCTTTAACTCTTGGTTCTGAAGAATGTATCTTTATTAGTCTTACAAATTTCTGAGACTCACAAGGTGATAGTAACTGGCTACTCTGAGACGATCTGTTCAACACGTGCTCATCTTTTTCAAAAATTCTGAAGAGGAGAGTTTACATTCACTATTAGCTAAGTAAAAATTAAATTTAAGTATCCAGAAGGGATACTTCAATACTCAACAGTTAAAACTCTTCATTATTGCAAATCATGATACTGGTTTTGCAGAGCATTTAACAGATTTTATCACAGAATTAAATTACTTGGTAATAGTATAATTAATAATAACAATGCCAGAACTGTCCTGATTAAGTACAGTGCTCTTCTCAGTGTACTACATTCTTCCTTTTAAACATAAACATTTTTAAAAATACCAAAACCATTTTATACACTTTCACTATAAATAACATAGATTTCAGAGTACTTCAAATTTTAAAAAGATTTATTTAGAAACAAATCAACTATCATGAGTACAGAAATTAGTAAAGCAATACAATATTACAGCCATAAATGTGTCTTTTAACCTTTTTTATGTAAGAATAACTTTACTGAGTTTTTTCTAAATCAAGTAAGTATAAACACTATCAAAAATGTATCATTCTCCTTTTGTGAATAGAAGATATATTCTATGGCCCCCAACCCTCAATGATTGCTTAAACAACTAGTACCAAAGCTTACATATTTTCTTATACATACTAGCATGCACATTCTTAAAGTCTTTTTTATCTTAACTAAGAAATTATTGTACACTGTAGGTATAACTTCTGCATTAAAGTATGAGAATAAAAGTGGTATTTATTTCTTCCTTCTTCAGAGTTTCACAAATAAATTTGATATCACAAATCTTAACAACCAAAGTATATTATTGTTTTCATCCCTTAAGTTGAAACTATCACTTAAAGAAAACACTTAATAGTCTCTCTCTGACATATCACAATTCCCAGCATTGCTACTCTTGTATGTAGGGGCCAATTTAAATATAAAGTTTATCCTTGGCATAAACACAGGATATCACCACAGATGATTTGATAACTGAGATGGATACTAAACAATCAACAGGCAGGTAGTGCATCTAACACTGATTCACTCGACAAAGGAATGATTCACAATTTATGTGGAAAGGAGCAGCATGGCATGAGACTTCATCATTCTATTCAGAATGGTGTTCAATTTGTTTATCCTGAAATGTCCAATTTAATATTTTAAAACCATGATTGGGCATGAGTAACTGAAACTACAGAAAGGAAAAGCATGAGTAGTAAAGTAGTATATAGTGAGTAAAAACCACTAACTAGCTATGTAAGTTCCTCTTAATATAAAACATTTTATAATATCATATTGAAGTGTATACAAAATAAAATTCTATATTTGCAAATACATAGAATATGTAAATTAATACATAAATATATAAAATCAATGTCAAATTGACAAGAGGTAATAAGTAATAAGTAGGAGTGGCAGCATCAATGTAACAGTTCCAAAGAAGTAGGATCATGGAAATTAACTCAGGAGGGGAGTATGTTAGAAATATATTAGGATAAAGGTAATAGAGTCCAAGGAGTGAAATTTAAGAACAAAAATAGACTATGTGCCGTTTTCTTCAAAAAGAAGAAAGTTGATTAGGAACAGCATCAAAAAGTAATACAAGTATTTTCCTCTCTTATAGTAACAGGTAAAATCATTGTGCTTTTTATGCCTCATTGATCCTTCTATTATCTCCACAAGTATCAATAAAATACGCAATGATGCAGATTCAGAAGAATTTGGAGTCTCGTCCTCACTCTTTAAGGTAAGGAAGAACTAGTAAAGCTGGTAACAAAGCAAGTTTAAAAAAGGGTAAAACACTGCTTCTCTATTGTGTAACTGTTGCAGTCCTACCAAAGAAACTGAATAATTTTTTTGTATATTGACAGGTTATAGAAAAGATAAACCTGAGAGGCAGAGGCAGGCAGATCTTTGTGTGTTCAAGGCCAGCCTAATCCACAAAGCAAGTTCCAGGACAGTCTGGGCTGTTACAGAGAAACCTTGTCTCCAACAACAGCAACAACAACAACAAAAAGAACAGATGAGGTGCTCCTACCCTATTTCTTGTTGTATGATATATTTGGTCTTCCTAAACCACAAGCAGTTTTGGATATTAGTTCATAACATTTACAGAAATAGTAATTGCATAAGAGTAACAGAAAAATTGCTTGCATAACATAATATCAGATACAGACTCAAAATTTTACCTGTAGAATTCATATTAAATTCAGTTTTAAAGTTTACCTATACCTTTCTTTAATTTCTTTTCTCTTTTCTGTATTTTTATTCTTTTCTTCTAGTATTTCTGAAAAATTCTTACTTTCAAAAAGTCTTGCAATCTGCTAAAAAGAAAAATAAGAAAAACAAAATAATTAGCTTTATGACAGCTCATACTTGCAATTCTTAGAACCTGGAAGACTATGGTAGAAGCACTGCCTGGAATTTAAAGAGAGAAAACTTAGTGGGCAAGGAGTTTGCCCTGAAAGCATAAGGATCTCAGGTCAGATCCCCAGTGCCCACATACAAGCTAGGTAACAAGGGGATGAGCCTGTAATCCAGTACTGGGGAGGTGGAAACAAACAGATCTCTCAAGCGCACTGGCCAGTCAGTCAACCCAAATGGATAAGTTTCATTTTCAGGTGGTTAGTGGAAGATACCCAATGTTAATCTCTGGCCTTTAAGTATGTGTACACACACACACACACACACACACACACACACACACAGAGAGAGAGAGAGAGAGACAGAGACAGAGACAGAGACACAGAGAGACAGAGACAGAGAGCCTTCAGTGCAGTCAGACATAAATACTTTTCTTAACTAATAAACACATTTTGATTCGGTTTTTTTTGTTTGTTTTTCCCCTAGAAACTCAGATTTGTACTTTTGGTAGTATTTAGTGAAAACTGCCATGTCATGGATGGAGAAATGGCTAATGATTAAGCGCACCGGCTGCTCTTACAGGGGACCTAGGTTCAGTTTCCAGCATTTGTATGATGGCTCACAACCACCCAAATTCCAGTTCTAGGGAATCTGATGCCTTTTTTCACCTCCACAGGCACCAGGCCTGAATGTAGGGCACATATATGTAGAAAAAAAATACTCATACAAATAAAATAAATTAATTAATATTAATTAAATAAATTAATTAAGAAAATCCACAACTCAAGGGATGATATAGAAATGTATTACAGAAAAATTCTAAAAACTATTTTTATCCTAGACTTTTAAATGTTATTAACTACAATTATAAGTTTTTCCAAGTCACTAAACTATTTACTATTTTGTTTTCTCTTTCAAAGACACTGTTGTTCTTTAAATTCTGGCTGAGGGTGCACCCAGTAATGCAATAGTCTAACAAGCACTGGTGCCTAGTTTGAACCTTCACCAAAAAAAAAAAAAAAAGAAATCAATTCTTATAACTAAGTTACATCCTGTTCTCTCTTCATCTTCTCTCCTCATACCTCAAAGAAATCCAAACTATTCCCCCAAACGAAGAGTTACATAAGTTCAGAACCTGAAATATATTTTGGCTTCACTAAGGTAAATAAATTGGCCTCTCTCTATACTTAAACTGTCTTTTAAAAACTGTTCCTCTAAGACTGTAGACTAATATTATCTCATATTTATACATTAAGAATATATTAAAATATAATATATACCTTATTTAAAGAATTAATTTCTATTTCCATATCATCCGCTTCTTTCTCCAATTCGAGTGATCTCTTGGTAAAATTGTTGGCACATTTAAGAATGTCTTGTGTTTTATATCTCAAATTAACTCTTTTTATGTTAAGGAACAGGCACAAAATAAAATTTACATTTATTATATAATTAATATATACTATTTGTATGTATTTTCTACAAAATTGATAATTAGTATCTGAAAATACAAGTAATGCTAATACAAATAGTTTACCTATAGTATATTAATGAACTTAAAATTTACATTCTATCAAGAATACTTGGGGTTTTTTCGTTCAATGAAATATTTTTACAAGGTACAATTCTCTTCTTTTTCTATGCAAGTTCATTGTGTCACTTGGCATAACTAATAAAATATAATCAATTCAAAGACAAATTTAACTTAAGTTTCTATCATTTATTTACTCCAAAGCCAACATTAAAAAACCACTCAAATTTCCCTTTTCTTTATCCATAATATTCATCAATGTATCCTGTATAACTTAAAAGAGCTCCCCATCTGGTTTTCCTGCTTGAAATAGTTTATACCTACAGAGTATTTCCCATAGTAACATAAACTATGTTAATAAACTATTAACATAGTTTATTAAGTTACTGTATAATCCACTTAGGAAAACTAGAACTGATTATAATAATAAACCATGAATAAAACTCTTAGGAAACTTTTTAAATCCTTCCTATCTTGCTTTATAATATACATGATTTGTATGCTACAACCAAAACTTCAAGTGAATGGTCTATCAAGTGTTATTATCAAAAGTGTCTATTTAAAAATTTACATATAAAAACTTAAACCCTAATTCTTTAATTCTTCCTACCTCCTACCTCTTGGTCATTCAAATTTTGTTATGTCCTCCCAAATCATAACCAACCCCTTAAACTTTAGCTGTATCTTAAATTACCAAGTTCTGATCCTTCCCACTGAGCATTTAATGCACAGCAAATAAATATAATAAAGGGGGCTGGAGAGATGACTCAGTGGTTAAGGGTACTGACTGCTCTTCCAGAGGACCCAGGTTCAATTCACAGCACCCACATGGCAGCTCACAACTGTCTGAATATCCAGTTGCAAGGGATCTGACACCTTCACACCAATGCACATAAAGTAAAGTTAAATAAACCATAAAAAAAGTAAAACAGTCTAAAACCAAAACATGGAGAAAGCAAGTAGTAGAGGCATTAAAACAATGGCTTTGGAATGGGAATGGGAACAAAACAGAATGCATGGATAAAAAAGACACCACAGTGGAATTATAATCCGATAAAACAGCAAATAAAGGATTCTAAGGGTTTAGAGAAGATTAAAGTTTTAAGCTCATCATCACAGATCTTTTTGACAAACAGGTGAGACAAACTATTTAAAAATTACTTAACTATCTATTATAGTAATATTTATCAGATTAATTTAGGTGTCTATTTCCCATGCTAAACTCAAGTTCTTTTCAAGGGAGTTCTGTAATTGCAGCATTTCCCAGCACAAGACAGCTACCCAACACATTTCAAAATGAATAATTATGACTCACTTTCTTACTACCTTCTGTCCTAAAGCGAAATTAAAAATCAATTCATCTGGAACTTTTTAAAAGACAAAGAAAGATAAAATTCTTCATTTGGTTGCTACTTTAAAGCCAGATGCACATATTATTTTATTTTCTCTTAAGTTATTTGATCACATAGGTATATAAGGAAACTAACCCCAGAAGACTTTTAAAGTGATTTTTAAAATATGACTTAAACTGAAAAACCAAACCAACAATTAGTAAAGGAAATTATACTTATCTAATAAAATTATAAGTGAAATCTGTTTTGGATACATGTGTAATGTCCATTTAGTAAGTGATGGGAACGGAGCAGGAACTGCAAAACAAATTTGTAGTTGAGAATGATTATATTTTTTCATTGTAAAAACGCTGTAACTAAATCAATATATAATAAAAATGTTAATACCTAGAAGTTCCATAAGAATAGTTTCATTATGTTTTAGTTGTTCAGTACATGCCAACACTCTGTTTTGAATTTCTTCATGTTCTTTTTTCTTCTCATAATATTTACATGAAAAACGTGTTTCTGAGTATTTTAGTTGGTATTGTTTCAAAACATCTTCATACTGACATATATAACCATGATACATTTTTCTGTTAAAATTAAAAGAAATTATATAGAAATGTAAAAACTTAGCAAATATCATTTATTAAAGTCTATTCCATTAAGCCTAAATGGCAATCATTTACTTATCTTTACTTCCCTGGATATTCTATCTTTCAAGCTCTCTTTAACTCCTCTACCATACTTCTGTCTTATTACCTGAGTTATTCATGCATTACTTAATCCTCTTCAATTATCATCAATTCTCATCATTTTAATAACATTATTTAAGAATTTTATGCAATGCATTTTGACCATATTCACGCTGAATTCCTCACAGATCCATTTCTACTTACCCACCAACCCCAACGTTGTGTCTTCTTTTTGTTAATTATTGATCCAATTTGTACTGTTCATAGATTTCTGGCTGTGCAGCCATCCACTGGAGCATGGTCAACCTACCAGAAACTACATGCTTAAAGAGAATTGACTCTCTATACCCATAGAAGCCATAAACTATCCATTACTCCTCAGCTGTGGGTGCGGCTCATGAACCTCCTTCTGACTCCATGCTAGAAAGCTGTCTTGATAGTGTGCAAACAACCACAGCTATTATTAATAACTGTGGCAATCCTGTCATATCCAGAAGACACTATTACAAAACTCTGTCCTCTTTAACAAGATATGAAAGTTGAGCCTCTAAATAAGCTTTCTCCAAATTGTGTATTTGCTAATTAATCACTTATCACTTGGAGTAACTTGGGAAAACAGTAAAAGGGAATAGAGAAATACCTTTAAGAAAGCTAACATACCATATGAAACTAGCATCCATCCATCTTGTTCACAACACATATTTATTACCAAACATACTCTATATAGTAATCCTAGAAGACCACATAACTTCCTAAGTGATGATTCAAGAAGATTCATCATTATCAAGTAGTAGCAATATTAGTTTTCATAAATGCCTTAGGCAGGAATAAGAGATTAGAAGCAAGCAACTGGTAGAATGAGACTAGAGAATTTAAAGTATGAAGCAAGGGTGGGCTATATACCAAGCTGAAAGCTAGTTGAGAATACATAGTGAAACCATGTCTGAAAAGTGAGGTAGAAATGGAAGATAGAATGGCTGGTGCATTATTTCATTTCTTTTTTTTTAATGTCTGATACTGAGTCATAAATTCAAATTATCTGTATGACTGGTTTAGAAACAACTGCTTCCACTTAAGTACCTCTGTTTAGCTTGAAAGGTTATCTAGAATAAACACTATTTTTAAAAGACACATATTTGGACTGATTTGCTTTAGGTTCTCATTGAAACATTTTTTTTCTTTAAAAATTATATATTTGGGTGTGTATACATATATATATATAAATAGAGAGAGAGAGAGAGAGAGAGAGAGAGAGAGAGAGAGAGAGAGATGGGGGGCTAGAGAGATTGCTCAGTAGTTAGGAGCACTTAACAACTCTATAATTGCAACTTCAAGGGAGCTGATACCTTCTTCTGACCTCCAGAGACATTGGATACACTTGCAGTAAACAGACACACATGCAGGCAAAACAAAACAAAAAACCCACACACATTAAATAAATTAAACATTTTAAAAAATCTTAAATGATCATGAATTACATTTAAATGATATAAGCACACATGCATGTGCATGCACACATACAAAATTCTAATTACTCCATTCTCCATTTCCTCATTTTGAAGATCCAGGAAAGAAATTTGAAGCTTCAGGAAAAGTTACTCATCTTAGGCAACTGAACTGTTTTTTAAACAAACAGTCTGAGTCCCAACCTGATGATATTTCTACATTGCCTTGACCATTAGGAATTTCAAAGTCTAATCTGCATCTATACCAAATAAAATATGTAGGGCCACCTGTGTGAATTTCTAACTCAGTTAAAGGTGTCCTACATTGTTTTGGAATATCATTTAAAGGTATGCTATGTTTATTTATGCTGTGGAACATTTGTTTAATGATGCAAAGATGTACTGCATTCTTTTATGTTGCATTTGTTTAACTCTAAAGCTGTTTAACTTTGCCTGCCTAAAACACCTGACTGGTCTAATAAAGAGCTGAATGGCCAGTAGCTAGGTAAGCAAAAGGACAGGTGGGCTGGCAGGCAGAGAGAATAAATTGAAGAAAAAAAGAGGTACTGGGAAGCAAGAGAGGACTGAGGAGCAAGAAAAGGAGGAGGACATCAGGGGCCAGCCACTCAGCTACACAGCAAGCCACGTAGTTAAGAAGTAAAGAAGGTATACAGAAAGAGAGAAAGAAAAGCCTAGAGGCAAAAGGTAGATGGGATAATTTAGATGGCATACTCCAGCTTCCTCCTTGTCGTAGTTACTTTTCTATTGCTGTGAAGAGACAACATAACCAAGGCAACTTATAGAAGAGTTTATAGGGGGATGACAGTTCCAGAGGGTTAGAGTTCATGACGAGGGAGATGACGAAGACGGAGATGAAGACGAAGAAAAGAAGAAGAGGAGGAGGAAGAGGAGGGGACGGGGAGGAGAAGAAGAGAGGGAGAACAAGAGCTGACTGGGAATGGCATAGGCTTTTGAAAACTAAAAGTTCACCCCTAGTGACATACCTCCTTCAACAAGGCCACAGTTCTCGATCTTTCCCAAACAGTCCATCAAGTATTCAAACATATGAGCCTGTGGGGCCATTCTCATTCAAACTATCATGCTCCTGGTTTTACTCCATACATTTCCTTGAGACATCTTACACATTTTCATGATTTCTAATGATAGAAACTCCAAATATATAACTTTCATCCCTACTTCTTTTAGGGTTCATCTTTGAAAATAAAGTGTTACAAGTTTTTTTATATGTAGAACCAAGATTTAATCTGTATGTGTATTTTTATATAAAGGTGTGTGTGTGGCTAACAAAACTAGAAAGGGGAGGAAGAAGTGAGAGAAAGGGAAGAGATTTTCAGAGAGGTGGGAAATAGCAATGACTTTACAAAGTAGGAGGGGGCTAACTAGTGAAAGGTGGGGAGGGAGCACAGGGGGGATTAATGAGGGAAGGAAGCAAATGAGAGCAAGGAATGACGCATATGTGTAAACATGCCATGACAAATACCATTATTTTGTATGCTAACCTAATTTTTTTCAAAATTCTTGCATGTGTATCTTAAAATTAAAGTATTTAAATACATTTAAAAGTATTGCTTCCACCCAATTACCCTAATTTCCAGCATTGCAAAAAAGTCAATATCCCCAAATTTTCATGAGCTAGCTCTACATGTAAGTATTTCTTCACATGGTTTCCTATAAGAATCATTGAATGATTCTGCTACAATAGTTGCTTCTGATAAATAGTTTATATCTGAGGCGGTAGCTGAACACACACAAAATAGAGATTTACAATAAATAAACAGACCTACAATGGAACATAGCATTTGTTTACTTAAAACCCTCATAATACAAACTTGCTCCATTTTTCAATTACCATTCTTACTAATACTAATTATTAGTAATTATATAATTAATTAATTAATAATTAATAAATATAATCCCTGACAATACTAGTTTATGGAACTGATATATTTAATATACTATATATAAATGTATATACTGTACTTGTCTCTTTCATTGGTTTCTTGGTAAACAGTAAGTTGATCTTGTATATAATCTTCATGTTTATGAAAAACATCACATGTTGGCTTCCAGCTGTGAAAAAAATGATAGTTGTGATTACCATCTCAAAGTGATAAATGAATATAGTGAGATGACTATAGGAACAAAAAATAATGTAATCATTTAAAGAACAATGAATCTCCAAAACAAACAAACAAACAAAAAAACAAAGACTGGGTGATGGTGGCACACGCCTTTAATCCCAGCACTTGAGAGGCAGAGGCGGGCAGATCTTTGTGAGTACGAGGCCAGCCTGGTCTACAAGAGCTAGTTCCAGGACATGCTCCAAAGCCACAGAGAAACCCTGTCTCGAAAAACCAAAAACCAGAAACAAAAACAACAACAACAAAAAAGAAAATCTAAATTACTGAATACCATGAAACCTCTGTTTTAAGTAGTACGTGAAATTTTCTGTTTTTTTATATTTTTTTAACTTCAAACTTAAGCATGTTCATTCTGTAAGTACAGAAAAGTATATACAGAAAAATAACTATCTACATCCCCCCCTTTTTTTTTAGCTTTTTTCTGAGACAGGGTTTCTGTCTATAACAGTCCTGACTGTCCTGGAATTTGCTCTGTATACGAGGCTGGCCTCAACTCAGAGATCTACCTGCCTCTGCCTCCCAAGTGCTGGGATTAAAGGCCTGCAGCACCACTATCTGCATTCCTTAATATTAAGTAACTAATATTACTACTTTAACAAGTTATCTCCAGATTTTACTATCATTTTAACAATACTGAGGTCATAATCACACATAACTTATCCTCTTTTATCATTTGCTGAGCAGAACTTAAACATTTGTCTATATTTCTGATCAATTCTTAGAAAATTTTCTCCAGAATAGAATTAGAGGTTCAAAGATTACATATACATATATTCTGTGCATTTAAAAATGCTCACACTAGTCACTAAGGAAATACTCACTACAAACATTTTGATGTACAACCTTTGGATCTTCTTAATTTTGGAAATCTAGATATATAATTATTAGTTGGGTTCATACTTGAAGGAGATTTTATTATCTGCTTTGTTCTATTTCTAATGTACTTTTAACTTCTTTCCATATCAAACATGCATGTCATAATTCTATTGACTGTTGAGTAATAAGTATATACCTAAATTAATGAGACCACCTAATGTTGGATATTGGCAGTTATATACAGTGTTTTCCTACAGCTAAACCTTAAATAAGAAATGTGATTTAATTGCAACCAAGTAAAATATGAGTGAATAAATCCAAAGACATATTTCTTAAGTTTTTATCTTGAAAATTTTTAGATTGATTTTTTTTTTTTACTGTATGGGTGTTTTGCCTTCATGTTGGTTCATGCACCAAATGCATTCAGTGCCCATGGAGGCTAGAGAAGGTATTGGAACCCCTGGGGCTGAAGTTACAGCCTGTTGTGAGCCACTGTATGAGTGCTGGAAACTCACCCCTGGGCCTTTGCAAGAGCAGTGAGTGCTCTTAACTCTGGGCCATCTCTTCAGTCCCTAGCTTAAATTCTTACAGAAATCCATGATCTTGAAAAGTCAAAGATCAATAGCAATTTTACATACCAAGCTCACACCCAAAATAATTTATCTATTTGTAGGCAGAATCTTATATCTCAACTTGGCCTGGGAATCTATGTAGCTGAGGAAAACTTGAATTTCTGATTCTTCTGCCTCTATCTCTTGAGTGCTAGTACATAAGCATGTGCCAACACTCTCAATTTACAAAATTCTGTTTAGACTAAGTATTAGACTAACCAAACCTGAATTAGTGAGATTATAACTCTTATTTCTGATTTTCTGTGGAATCTTCTGTAAGACCTTCTGCAGTTGCATATAACTAGACAATTTAATTATTTTACTAATAATGGATACTAACTTGGGAGTTTGGGTTTAGTTCAGTGTAAAGGAAGAATATACAAGGCCTTGGGTTCAATTCCCAGTGGGAAAAGGGGAGGGAAAAGAGAAGGAAGAAGGAAGACAAGGGAAGGAAGGGAGAGAAGGGGGACAGAGAAAACAATGTTACTTTAAAATAGGATTTTTGTCTGTGGTTGTCAAAAAAAAAGTCCTTGCACATGTTAGGCAAATGCCCTACCATTGAGCTATACTCCCAACTCAACATTTCTGTAAGAAATGGAAGTTCATTTCTGTCAAATACTTACTTACTATAGCAGTCTTTCATTTCTTTACTATGTTTACAGTAATAAGCAATTTCCTCATCTGTTTTGTTTATAGCTTCACATATGTTAGAGACATTTGCTTTGTTTTCTTTAATACTTTCAAGGCATTCTGAAAAAGAATATGTTTGTTTTATTTATCTAGAAATCATAAATTCAAAATAAACAAACATACCAGAAAAACAAAAGTATATGGAAACTTACCTAAAAGAAGGAAAATCAGAAAATGGAAAGGAAACAAGACCTGAGAGAGACGGGCATCTATACTAAAAATCAAGAGAATCAAAGCCAGGTCTAGTCCTAGATCCAGAAGCTAAGGAGGACATAAGCCTAAAGAAAAACAAACGGCCCTGCCCAACATCTTTTATAATGGAGGGCTAGATTAGATGGCATTTAAAGCTATAAATGCTATAAATGAAACATGTAAACATTTATTCATTAATGATACGACTAAAGGCTTTCATTTTTGATAAATGTTAAATTTCGTTCATTGCACATCAATTGTTAAACACATCAGCACACTTGTTACTCGTGATTAAATAAATGATAAAAAGATACAATTTTTTTAATTGGGATAATTTTTTAAAAATTTATGTGTATGAGTATTTTGCCTGACTGTATACACGTGGCTGTGTGCATGCCTAGTGTCCACTGAAGACTGGAAGAGGTCAAGACTCCCTGAAACTAAAGTTACAAGAAGCTGTGAATCAGTGTGGGTGCTGGGAACTGACCCTGAGTCTTTCACAAAAGCAGCAAGTGCTTTTAACTACTGAACCATCTCTCCAGTCCTGAAATAATTAATATTTCATTTTTTTATTGCAGAAAAGATAATAAAATTCTTTTTAGAATACTAAGAAATTAACAGTTATGTTTTCAAAACTAAACAGAACTAAACTATTTTAAAAATTAAAAGCATTGCATTTATTTACTTAATTCTGATATTTTACTTATTATTTTTTTAAAAATCATTCTTCCTGAAAGCATGCCATTTACCAACCTATGGTTTTCTGTTATTTCAAGAGAAAAAATTCAAATATTTGAAATTACCTTGTTATTTGAAGGGGAAAAAATGTTGTATATAAGGGATTATTTCTGAGAAATTCTTAACAAAATGTTGAGTACAAACATTAATCATCACCAACACTCATTACAACTATTACCCCTAAGATAAACAGCTCATTGTTACTCAAAAGAAAGATCTTTCTCACATACAAACAACTATAGGTTGCTCTAAGCACTGTAACTATAAAATAAAAATGAAAATATTTATTTCATACAAAACTACTTACTATTAATTCTTTGAATCATAGCTTCTTTAGTACTTTTGTCTTGTTCATACTGGAAAACTAAAATAAACACTTCTTTTGTAATTTTACTTCATGGTTAAATGTCAAATGTTAATACAAAAGACTGTTTATTTTCATTTTATACCTACCAAATTCTAACAAAAGCCTGTCCAAACTGACAAACAGGTTGTCAGTCATCTTGGATCCTGGGCAAAATAAATAACAAAACTTTCAGAAACCATACATAAAACAGCATATATAAAGTAAGAACCTTTCAAATATAGCAGTCTGTAAACCAGGCTGGCCTTAAACTCAGAGAGACTCGCCTGCCTCTCTGCCTCCCACGTGCTGGGATTAAAGGCGTGAGCCACCACTGCCTGGCAAATGTAGCATTCTTACAAGAAAAATACAGATGGATTAAGACATGGGGAGGAGAGAGCCTCTTCCAGTCAAGGGCTGAATTCGTAGCCAGCTCTTCCTGAGTCCTGATGATCAACTGAATGGGCCTTTGAAAAGCGCTGCAAGGTGGAAAGTTCTGGAAATTGTCCTTGTGGTAGTTTGCGCTGGGAAAGGCAAGTCTTTGAATACTAGAACCCACAGACCTCCAGACATCTTAACCAATATTTTAAAACTTCTGTAACAACTGTAAGGGGAGGGTGGTGTGAATTCTTAAATCCTTCACAGGGCTGGACCTTAGAGAGATGCGATTTGCTGCATCTGAGCCACCACAGCTTTTTCTTTTCCTTAAGGTTTTCCACAGTTTTTGGTCCTAGACCCGCCCCAGGCCGGCTTCGATCCCCCCCCCCCCTCATTTATGGCGGGAACGTTCAGGGATGGCGGAAGCCCTCACAGTTGCTCTCCTCAGCCCAGGCCGCGGTCCCTCAGCACCAGGCCCAAGCGCGTCCTGGGAGGGCGTGCAGTCTATGGGTCCGCGCCATGCCCTCCCCGCCCGCATCTGCCCCTGCCCCGCATCTTCCACCTAACGGGCCCCTATGGACCCCCAAACATCGCTCTTCGCGGGGTCCCCAACTCACGGTCCGGTCGACGACCTAACCTTCGGAGTCTAAGTCCTTTGGCGCAGGGCTTGGGAGACCCCACACACGCAAGGGTCACGTGGTCAGCAGCAAATCTCGCGAGATCACGTTGGAGCGGGAGCATGGTAATCAAGCCTTCTGGAGGTGGAGGCGTCAAAAGTCCCAGGATGGGTGCTGGGGTCAGAAAGCAGCGCCAAGAGGAATCTATGGCTTTCTGGTGACTAGCAGTGTTCTTTAAAGGCCACCCAGTCCTTTAGTGCAAAAATGTCTTGGAAATCAGCAGGAAAATGAACATTAACACACGGAGAAACTTGAATTCAAATATCCAGCTTGAATTCGGAACTTCTCAAAATTTCCTGGAAAGCAGATTTTAAGAGATTTTCATTTGATTTAAAAAAAAAAAGAATTTTTTTTTTTTAAACTACTGTCCCTAGATGTAGGAAAACGCCCTGACCCTGATATGACCCCAAGCCCCAACCAAACTAGGGCCATGAAACAGAACCCACTAATCCCTGTGCTCCTCTCAAGATTGGTGCTGCTCACCAATCCCAGAAATCTCGCGGCTCCCCACCCCCCAGCAGAAAAAGACACTCTCCTGGTTTTTTCCCTCCCAATAAACCTCTTGTATGAGGTTTGTTGTGCCATGTGATTTCGTGGTATTCCTTGGCTACTGGCTGCCAGGATGTCTCTCCATCTGAGCTTTAACACTCGCATTGGGGAAACCCTTCCCGCAGGAACAGAGCTGTAGCACTTCAGTTGGGGAAGCCTTTTCCCTAGGAGCTATAATACACCAGATAATTTATGCTTTTGAATTTGTGTATCTAAAGTGAACATACAGGGGGAAAAAACAGAGAATCCCCTAAATTGCCCCTATTTTTATTTTATTATTCTATTTTATTTAATTTTTTGAGGCAGGGTTTCTCTATGTAACATCCCTGGGTGTCCTGGAACTCACTCCGTAGACTAAGTTGGCCTTGAACTCACAGAGATCCACCTGCCTCTGCCCCCACAAGTGCTGGGATGAAAGGTGTGCGCCACCAAAACCGGGTCTATTTTTATTTTTTAATCTCTTAGTGATGGGGACTGAACCCAGGGACTGAACCCAGTTAACATGTTTGTTAACTGTGCCTTCTACCGCTGAGCTATACTGCTTCTCAATTTTATATTTCTAATACTTTTATTACCTTCCTAAATGATCTGAACAATTGGTGTTTTCATAAATTATTTAAATTAAAAAACAAACTTCCAGCAATTTTCTTGAACGTCTCAGATTATATACACACACACTTGTGTATTCAATTTTGTTATAACACGTTATATTGTTCACTGGTATTAATGATAGTAAGTCATCAAGGCTAATAAGTTTTGATGATATAAGAATTTAGCTGATTTATTCTTTTTTGTATGTGAGAATCTTGTTTTCCCAGGCTGATCGGAGTATAACTTATAAATAAAAGCTGTATATATTTACAGAGCATAACAAGTAAACTTCAATGCATTATTGGATTCTCTATCTATTGCTAATAGCACAATACTACAGACTGGCAAATTTGCCTTAATGATGTATGTTTTGGCTCAGATTTCCTGAGGTCTTCTTGGCAATAATGCCCCAAAGCAGTGCAAGGCATCATACCACGATCAACCATGCATATCAGTCAACCGTGTCTCTTCTGGTCCCCCACCTTCTCTTTATATATCTATCAGAATTCAATTCTGAAGGTTCCATTCCAGTAACTATATCTAATCCTAATTTGAACCCCAAATCCCCACTTCTGAACAAATCTACCACCTTAATATCCCAAAATGGGGATTAGATTTCAACCATGAAGCCTTGAGGGAAACACACTCAATCCGTAGACAAGTCATAGCAATTATGAAATGAAATCAAATTAATTTATGTAGCATATCCACCACCTCCATGCAATTGCTATTTTGTTGGTGGTGAGGTTGTTTAATTTCTACTCTTATCATATATTAAGTACAAAACGCAGTATGATCGTCTCTAGTCACCAGGATGTACACTAGCTTTCCAGAATTTTCTCATCCTGCCTAGCTGAAATCATGTGCCCTTTGATTTAAAATCACCTGCTTCTATCTCCCATCTCTCCTAGTTAACCCTCAGCAATCTCTAAACTGCCCTCTGCTTCTATGAGTGCAAATTTTTGAAACATTTTTTGAGATTATGATTACATTTCTTCCTTCCCTTTCCTTCCTCCAAACCCTCCCATAGACCCCTCCTTGCTGTCTTTCAAATCCACGCCCTCATTTATTGTTATTGCATGCATATATGTCTATGCTTGTAAAGTCACTCGTATGTGTGACATTTCAGAGCTGACCATTTGATATTAGATAGCCAAGTGTTGTGCTCTTCCCTGAGAAGACTATCTCTCCCACTCCCAGAATTCCTTCCCTGTAGGTCCTTACGTAGTGCCACTAACAACAACACCCTGGGTTTACTTTGACATGTTTTTTGCTGCCATCTTTGTTCAGATCATGTTTGGGCAGTCGTTACTGAGAGACAAAGTCTCACAGCAAACTCCCCAACCCTCTGACTTGTACAACCTTTCCTCCCCATCTTCCACAATGTTTCCTGAAACTTGGGTGTGGGCATGTTTTGTCGATGTTTCCCTTGGGACTAAGAATTTGATTGGTTGGGATTTTCTATAGCTGTCTCTATCGGTTGCAAAAAGAAGTTTCCTTGATAAAGAGTAAGGCTGTACTTATCTGTGGGCACAAGGACAAACGTCTAGATTGTTGTTAGGGATTCTGTTGGTTTAGTAAAGTAGTGATTGTGGGTTCCCCTCCTGTATAAATAACTTCACTGTCACAGGGCAGTTAGCTAGGTTTCCAGTACTGTAGAGGACCGCAGTCACATATTCCATCACAAGATGGCGCTGACATCCGGTTTCACCACCAGGTGAGCGCACATGTGCTTGGTAACCTCCCACTGCTGTCCCTGCCTACTCCCAAGGCATCACCTAGGATTATGAGCAGCGGGCCAATCGAAGGGTGACACGTCCGAAGCAGGGACTGTTTCCTTTATAAGGGTTGGGTTCCCCTCGTCCAGGGTCCCCGGCCATGTTGGCTGATGCTCTCTCTCCCAAGGGGTATTAAAGCTATTTCTGCAGAAGGATCCTAGTGTCCCGCGTGGTTCTTGCTGGCGAGACGGTAGCGTGAGACACAGTACCAGTTTGTTTGCTTTTGTACATTATGTATGTATGTATATATGTATGTATTTTATGTATGTGAGTGCTCTATCTACATATACAACTGCATGCCAGAAGAGAGCACTGGATCCCATTACAGATGGCTATGAGCCACCACATGGTTGCTGGGAATTGAGTTCAGGATCTCTGGAAGAGCAGTCAGTGATCTTAGCGGCTGAGCGATATCTCCAAGTGTTGAGTGGGTCTTCAGTCCAGTTAGAGAGCTGCTGGTCTGGGGACAAGTGCCATGGGACTCTGCTCAATGCTGGGTTTTCCTCCGCTTGGTTCTACCTCTCTGCCTTGGACTTAACTCCTACAGATCTTCTCCCCAACACAGTTTCTCTCCACATTAGCCCGCTTGAAATTAGGGAAAAGGTACAATCAGCTTCTCTTTTCTTCTTGACTTTTCCAACATGTTGTGCTAAAACAGACTTTTCACCTTGCCCTCAGCACCCCTGAAGGTAGTTTTTAATTTTTTTTATACAAATCGCTGTCTGAATTGGCTTCTGGAGACTCTTCCTCCACAGTCAATTTGCTCGACCTCCAGCTGACACATTTTTAAACAGTCACTCAAGCTCATAGTGTCTCCTCCTCGCTTATTTCTCAAGTGACTTCAATCTGCCTTCCAATTCCGTAAGCTTTGTCCTTACTGAACATTAAAATAACATTCTATCATTGTTTTAGTTCAGGTTTCTATTGCTGTGTTAAAAACACACACACACACACACACACACACACACACACAAAAAAAAAAAAAAAAAAAAAAAAAAAAAACATGACCAAAAGTAACTTGGGGAAAGTATGGCTTATTTGGCTTACATGTCTGAATCACAGTCAATTGAGGGAAGCCAAGGTAGGAACTCAAACAGGGCAGGAACCTAGAGGCAGGAGCTGATGCAGAGGCCATGGGGGAGTGCTGCTTACTGTCTTGCTCCTCGTGACTTGCTCAGCCCACTTTCTTTCTTTCTTTCTTTTTTTAATTGATTTTTATTGAGCTCTACATAATTCTCTGCTCCCCTCCCTGCTACTCCCCTCCCCCTCAACCCTCTCCCAAGGTCCCCAAGCTCAGCCTGCTTTCTTATAGAACCAAGGACCCAAGTCCAGAGGTGACCCCCAGCCACAATGGGTTGGGCCCTCCCCATCAATTGATAATTAAGAAAATGCCCTCCAGGCTTGTCTGCAGACTGATCTATCTTATAGAGACATTTTCTCAATTGAGTTCTCTTCTCTCAGATGACTATAGTTTGTGTCAAGCTGACAAAACTAGCCCACCCAGTCACTAAATCTACTGAACATGTTTAGTCCTCATATGACCTGACTTCTCCACAGCATTTTAGCACATGCTCAGTTTCCTCTTCCTCCCAAACATCTACAGCAGGAATTCTCCAAACAAAAGAAGTAGCATTATATAAATAGTCAAATTGAGTAGCAATTTTTCCATGTTACCTATCTCCTGGGTTCCATGCCTATATATGTAGCAACATGGCAAACTGTCTTATTTCATCTCTACTGTTCTAATATAACAAAACACACACACACACACACACACACACACACACACACACACACACACCAAATGGCTTTCTTTTGTTCCTGTAAAAATAACAAAACTCTTACCATAGTTTATAGGGTCCTATATAGAACGCGCTCTCTCTCTCTCTCTCTCTCTCTTCTCTCTCTCTCTCTCCCTCCTCCTCCCCCTCTCTCTCCCCTTTCCCCCTCTCTCTCTCTCCATCTTCGTATCATATTAACTCCATCTGTCTTTTCACAATGCATCTGTATTACAAATCTTTCAATTCTTAGAAAACTCTTTTCCACCACAAATCCAGTTTCTGGTTAGGTCCTCAGCTTTTTCTTCACTGAATAATCTATACACCCTTCAATTCTCACCTAGCAATGCCCGTTATAAATGCTTATTTCATGCCCTTAGCCTTTATAGTCATTAGCACAGTTCCAATTCTCTATTATTTGTATAACTGCTGCATAATTTTCTGTCTCCCATTGTACTATATCCTTTCTGCCATACAGTTCTCTAATTTTACTTCTCTTATTTTGCCCACCACTTTTATTTTGCACCGAGCAGAGGGGGAACACTGTAATAGACTGGAGATAAGCTATTCTTTTATCAGCCCTATTCTTTCAATTCCATCCAATAACATAATAAAAGAAAAGAAAAAAAATGATTTTCTTTTTGGTATGATTATTCTGTCTGCATTCATGCTTGCATGCCAAAAGAGGGCACATATCCCATTATAGATGATTGTGAGTCACCATGTGGTTGTTGAGAATTGACCTAACACAAAATCATGTCTGTCTCATGTAAAGATGCCAGTTTAGAGAGATAGAAGAATTTTTAAAATTGCATCCTTTGGGTATATACTGGCATTGCTGGGTCTTGAGGTAGGTTGTTTCCTAATTTTCTGAGAAATCGCCATACTGATATCCATAGCAGCTGTACCAGTTTGCGCACTTGCAACCCACTTTCTCTTCTATCAGGTTCAATGTAACTGGATTTATGTTGAGGTCCTTGATCCACTGCGACTTGAGTTTTGTGCAATGTAATAGATATGGATCTATTTGCAGTCTTCTACATATTGACTGACATCCAGTTATGACAGAACCATTTGTTGAAAATGCTTTCTTTTTCCATTGTACCTTTTTGTCTTCTTTGTCAAAAATCAGGTAGGTATTCATATGTGCATGAATTAGTGTCAGGGTCTTCAATTCGATTCCATTGATCCATGTGTCTGTTTTTATGCCAATACAGCGCGGTTTTATTCCCATAGCTCTATAGTAGAGTTTGAGGTGAGAAATGGTAACACCTCCAGGAGGATTGTACAGAATTGTTTTAGCGCTTTTGGTGTTTTTGTTTTTCCATATGAAGTTGAGTAATGTTCTTATAAGGTCTGTGAAGAATTTTGCTGGGATTTTGCTGGGTATTGAATTGAGTCTGTAGATTGCTTCTAGTAGGATTGCAATTTTTACTGTGTTGATCCTACCTATCCAAGAGCATGGGAGATCTTTCCATTTTCTACTGTCTTCTTAAATTTCTTTCCTCAAAGACTTAAAGTTCTTGTCATACAGGTCTTTTACTTGTTTGATTAGAATTACCCCATTCATTTATCATCTGTGTAAAGGAGGCTTCCTGGTTTTTTTTTTTTTTTAATCTTGTATCCCGTCACATTACTGAAGGTATTTATCAGTTGCAAGAGTTCCCAGGTAGAGTTTTTGGAGTCACTTATGTAAACTATCATATCAACTGCAAAAAGTGAGAGTTTGACTTCTTCCTTTCTGATTTGTATCCCCCTTGATCTCTTTTTGTTGTCTTATTGCTCTAGCTAGAACTTCGAGTACTATATTGAGTAGATATGGAGAGAGTGGACAACCGTGTCTTGTTATTGATTTTAGTGGGAATGGCTTTGAGTTTCTCCTCATTTAATTTGATGTTGGACGTTGACTTGCTGCAAATTGCTTTTTTTATATTTAGATATATTCTTTGTATCCCTGATCTCTCTAAGACCTTTATCATGAAGGGGTATTAAATTTTGTTGAAGGCTTTTCTCATCATCTAATGAGATGATCATGTGGCTTTTTTTTTTCTTTCAGTTTGTTTATGTGGTAGATTACATTGACAGATTTACATATGCTGAACCATCCCTGCATCTCTGGGATGAAGCCTACTTGGTCATGGTGAATGATTTTTTTTTTTTTTGATGCATTCTTTGATTCAGTTTGCCAACACTTTGTTGAGTATTTTTGCATCAGTGTTCATGAGGGAGGTTGGTCTATAGTTCTCTATATTTGTTGCATCTTTGTGTGGTTTGGGTATCAAAGTAACTTTAACCTCATAAAAGGAGTTCGGCAGTATTGTTTCTGTTTCTATTGTGTGGAATATTTTGAGGAGTATTGGTGTTAGCTCTTCTTTAAAGTTCTGATAGAATTCTGTGCTGAAGACATATGGTTCCAGGCTGGGATTTTTTTTGGGGGGGGGGGGAGAAGACTTCTAATGACTGCTTCTATTTCCTTAGGGGTTATAGGTATATTTAAATTGTTTATCTGGTCTTTACTTAATTTTGGTATGTGGTACCTATCAGAAAATTGTCCGTTTTTTTAAAACTTTCCAATTTTGTGGAATATAGATCTTTGAAGTTTGACCTGATGATTCTCTGAATTTCTTAATGTCTATTGTTTTGTTCTCCTTTTCACTGATGATTTTGTTAATTTGGATATTCTCTCTCTGCCTTTTGGTTAGTTTGGATAAGGGTTTGTGTTTCTTGATAATTTTCTCAAAGAACCAACTCTTTGTTTCATTGATTCTTTGGATCATTTTCTTTGTTCTATTGTATTGATTTCAACAAATGTTTGATTTATTGAATATTTATTCAATTATCAACTTTATACTCAACTATCAGTTTGAATAACTTGATAATCAAATATCAGTTTGATTACTTCCTGGCATCTACTCTTCCTGGGTGAGTTTGCTTCATTTTATTTTAGAGTTTTCAGGTGTTCTGTTAATTTGCTAGTATGGGGTTTCTCCAATTTCTTTATATAGGCATTTAGTGCTACAAACTTTCCTCTTACTACTGCTTTCATAGTGTCCCTTAAGTTTGGATATGTTGTACATTCATTTTCATTTCTGTTTAATTCTAGGAAGTGTCTAACTTCTTTCTTTATTTCTTCTTTGATCCAGGGGTGATTCAGTCGAGCAATATTCAGTTTTCATGAGTTTGTAGGTATTCTGGAATTTCTGTTGTTGAATTCTAACTTTAAGCCATGGTGATCTGATAAGGTACAGAAGGTTATTTGGTGTAGGAGGTTCTTCTGCTCATGTCTTGTTTTCATTGGTTAATGAATAATGAAACTGCTTTGGGCCTGACAGAGCAGAACTTAGGTAGGCAGAGAAGACAGACTGAATGCTGGGAATAAGGGCAGAATGAGAGACACCATGGATTCTCTGCCTGAGACGGACACTGGTTAGAATCTTGCTGGTAAGTCACAACCATGTGGCGATATCAGATTAATAGAAATGGGTTAAATCAAGATGTGCGAGTTAGCCCCATAAAAGGCTAGAAATAATGGGCCAGGCACTGATTTAATTTATACAATTTCTGTGTGGTTATTTCGTGACTAAGCTAACTGGGTGGCCAGGAAGAACAAGCAGACCTTCCCCTTGCAACAGTTACTCTCCATTTATTTTTATCTCTAGAGGTTTGCTTTGTTACCAAGCATTTGTCCAATTTTAGAGACGGTTCCATGAGGTGCTGAGAAGAAGGTATAATCTTTTGTGTTTGGGTGGAATGTTCTATAGATGTCTGTTAAGTCCATTTGAGTCATGACATCTGTTAGTTCCCTTATTTCTCTGCTAAGCTACTATCTGGCAGACCTGTCCAGTGGTGAGAATGGGGTGTTGAAGTCTTCCACTATTAGTGTGTGGGGCTTGATGTGTGATGTTAAGCTTTAGTAATGTTTCTTTTATGAATGTGGGTGCTCTTCTATTTGGGGCATAGATGTTCAGAATTGAGACTTCATCTTGATGGATATTTCCTACTATGAATATGAAATGGCCTTCTTAATCTCTTTTGATTACTTTTAGTTTAAAGTCTATTTTGTTAGATTTTAGAATAGCTATATCAGCTTGTTTTTTAGGTCTTTTCCCAACCCTTTACTCTGAGGTAAAGTCTGTCTTTGAAGTTGAGATGTGTTTCTTGTATGCAGCAGAAGAATGGATTCTGATTTTGTATCCAGTCTGTTAGCCTGTATCGTTTTATAGGCAAATTGAGTATATTGGTATTAATTAATGTCCAGTAATTTCTAGTTTGTGATATTTTTGTTTTTGTTGGTGGTGGTGCTGTTGTGTGTGTATCTCCCTTCTTTGGGATTTGCTTGTGTGGGATTATCTATTGGCCTGTGTTTTTGTGGGTGTAGCTAACTTCCTTGGGTTCAATTTTTTCTCCTAGTAATTTCTATAGAGCTGAATTTGTGGATAGGTATTGTTTAAATCTGTTTTTTTTTTCTTGGACTATATTACTGTCTCTGTCTACGGTGATAGAAAGTTTTGCTGGATATAGTAGTCTGGGCTGGCATTCATGGTCTCTTAGTTTCTGCATAATGCCTGTCTAGGACCTTCTGGATTTCATTGTTTCCATTGAGAAATCAGGTGTAATTCTGATAGGTCTGTCTTTATATGTTAGTTGGCCTTTTTCCTTTGCAGCTCCTAATATTCTTTATTTATTCTGTATGTTTAGTGTTTTGATCATTATGTGGTGAGGGGTCTTTTTTTTTTATCCAGCCCATTTGGTGTTCTGCAAGCTTCTCATATCTTCATATGCATATTATTCTTTAGTTTGGGAAAGTTTTCTTCTTTGATTTTGTTGAATATATTTTCTGTGCTTTTTTGAGTTGGACTTCTTCTCCTTCTTCTATCCCTATTATTCTTAGGATTGGTCTTTTTGTGGTGTCCCGTATTTCTTGGATATTTTGTGTTAAGCTTTTGTTAGATTGCTACCAATGTTCATATGATAACACATTTCATTTAGAAGTTTACTTGAATCAATTTTCCAAACAAAATCAGTTAAAATATTCCCTGTTTATTTTCCATAAATTGATTACAAATATGCCATGTTTTATTCTCTGTGTGTATGTGTGCATGTGTATGTATGCATTCCAACATTCATATTTGCACATGTGGAGGCCAGAGGTTAATATTTGATGTCTTCCTCTACTGATTTTCATTTTAATTTTTGAGACAGAATCTCTCACTGAACTTGGAACTCATCAACTGGTTAGAGCAGTTGGCTAGAAACCTCCCAGAATTCTCCTGTCTCTAACACCCAGTCCTTGGACTACAGGCACATGTCACCTGTTTTTTTTATTTGGTTACTAGAGACCCAAGTTCAGGTCTTCATGCTTGTGTAGAAGAACTTATCCATGGAATCATCACCTTAACCCTTACTTTTTCCCACTTTTATCCATAATTTATTATATATGTTTTATTTTCCTGGAGTTTCTAATTGCATCTCTTTTCCCCATCTATATAGAAGAATCCTATGTTTGTCACCATATTGTCAAAACCCTTTGGCTTTTTTTTTTTGAGATTGAATATTTACTCAGGAAGTTATGGAGTGGGAAGGTAAAAGGGGGCAGAGAGAGAGAGAGAGAGAGAGAGAGAGAGAGAGAGAGAGAGAGAAGAGGAGAAAGAGACAGAGAAGGGGGAAGCGGACAAGTGGGGAGAGAGGCAGAAGCGAAGCTGCCTCTCTGAGAGGAAGACAGAAAAGAGCACCCTTTGTCTTTTTGTTTATTGTTGGTTGAGCAAACATAATTTCTAGGCCCAGAGGAAGCAAAAATATTCCATCTTGAAAGACTTATACCTTTCCATGCTCATCACTTAGCTTCGTTAGTGGGTGTTTCTCAAGCATCACATTAGGTTCATTTACAAGACGTGGAAGGGCTAGTTATCACACCCTTACTCCAAACAATTGTTTAGGTTCTAATATTATTTTTTATTATCTTTCCTTTCAACTGTCAATATCCACCAGCTCAAGGTAATAGAAAAGCTTTCTAGTTCATTATTAGTAATTCTAAATGTTAATTATTGTACTACATTATGATACAATAATGCCTTTAAAGTATATAAAGTTCCATAGTACCTAAGACCTTAATCATTATCATCACCATCAATCATCCTGGTTGCTTTCTGTTGCTGTGATAAGGGTCATGATCCAAAGCAACATGGGGGAAAAAAGGGTTTATTTCATCTTACAACTTACAGTCTATATCTGTAACATGAGGGGGCTGGCTTGTTTGTGTTTTTCTGTCCTGCCCTGTCCCCAGCTGTTTAGTCCCAATAAAAATCACACAGGAGATCTCTATAAGTTATAATGCTGATTGACCCATTAGGTCAGGCTTCTTACTAGCTTCTCTCACCTTGATTAATCAACTTTTCTGATCTATTTTAGCCATATGGCTCAGTACCTTTTTTAGTGGGTCAGGTCACACGCTGCTGCTTCCGTGATCTGGGCAGGAGTGGGAGGAATCAACTTCCTCCTCCCCAGAATTCTCCTGCTCTCCTTGCATCATTTCCACTTCCTGTCTGGTTTTCCCGCCTATACCTCCTGCCTGGCCAATCAGCGTTTATTTAAAACATGATTGGCAGAATACAGACAATTCTCCCGCACCATATATCACTATGGGAAATCAGAGCAGAAACTCAAGACACGAACCAGAAGGCAAAACTCAAGAAAAGGGTGGAGGCCATGGAGAAATGCTACTTACTAGCATCTGTGACTTGTTGAGACAGCTTTCTTTTACAACCCAGGACCACCTGCCTAGGGCTAGCATTTCCCATAGCAGGCCACATCTGTCCACACGAATCCTTAATCAAGAAAATGCCTTCTAGATTTGCCTGCAGATCTATCTTCAGTTGAAAGTTACTCTTCACAGATGACCCTAGCTTGTATCAAGTTGACACAAAAACCACAACAAAGAAACTAACCAGAATAATTGATCCTCTGTTAACTTGGCATACAAACACACCACTATTAAACATAAACTTTCCTTTATTGGTTTTTCTCAAAACCTCATATTAATGTTATAGTCTAAAATGTAGTATGATTGTAAAAGTCCTATAGTCTTTAAATATATTCAACATTATCAAAGTCCAAGTTCTCTTCAAACATCCAACACCTCATCATTGTGGTCCCCTTTAAAACCTAAAATATGTTATATACTTTCTAATTACAGGAGCAAAGAACCAGCAAAGCCTACAGGTAAATCAAATCAAAGCAATCAATCCAGCAGTATAATCAAATCCTGTAGGCCAATGTCCAGCATCTGGGATGCATTCATACTCTCTTGGGCTCTGAAGGGCTTGAGCAGTTCTGTTTCTCCAGCTCTGACATCCAGAGCACACGTAGCTCGTAGCTCGTCTGTTAGGCTCTGGCTGATCCCACTCCATACCTGCCATTGTCCCTGTGGGCATCCTAAAGGCCTGGTATCTCCACTATTTGGGGGTTTCCACTGCAACTGTAGCTGTGTCTTTACCAGTGGCCTTTCCTGGCCTCTCGCAATGCCAATCTTCAGCTGCTTTCTATGATCCCTTTAATCTGGTACCTCATGACCCACTCCCAACTCCACATGGAAGACTCTCACGCATTACCAAGTTCAGCTACCAGCTTAAGATTCAGACATTTTCCTCACAGCTTCTCTGCAATATTCCTGAGTAAACACTTCCTGGCAGATGTCACCTCAATGATGCTGGCCTCTTATTAATCAACTTATTTTTCAGCCTCAGCTAACCAGTATTGATTGTTAGGAATTTTTCTTAACACGAGCTCTCTGCCAACGCAAATTCCCAATCCAGCCAAATCAAAACAAGCCAAATTAAGAAATATCCAGGTTTAATGGGATTCCAGTGTTCTCCAGTGGCCCTGAGGGGGAATCAGGAGGTTGTGATTGCGACCACCAAGAGGAAGGAAAAGGGACCACACATTTCTCTTTTGGGAGTCCATTTAAATACTCTGTGGGAGTGGTCAGGACCTGGCCTGCTGGGATTTGGAGTCCAGATCAATATAACTCTCAGGCCTGGGTACTGGGATAGATGCGAGGGGCTAGGGCCTATGCGCCCAACTTAACATTGATGGTCCCAGTAAATGTTTCACGTCTACAGATTCTTAACCCAAAATGTCACATAAATGACCCTGATAAAGTCTTTGCTTCTGAAACGTCTCCATCCAGGCTTCCACCATTTGAGCTGCTCTCAACCATTCTTGTCTTCCAAACGCCCACAGAACAGCCTATAATGATGAGAGCCGTGACCAGAAGCATCTTGGCGGGGGGGGGGGGGAGGGGGGGGGGAGCTTATTTCATCTCAGAGCTTACAGTTCATCATAAAGGAAAATCGGAGCAGAAACTCAAGCCAGAAACCCGAAGACGGGAGACTTGAAACACAAGTCACGGACTAATGTTGCTTACTTGCTTGCTCTCCAGAGCTTGCTCAGCCTGTTTCCTTACACAATTCAGGACCACTTTCCTAGGAGTGACCACATGATCACATGATCTAGGCTTGCTCGCAGTAGTCTTTAGTCAAGAAATTCTCCCGCAGGCTTGCCTATAGGCCAATCTGATGGGGACATTCTCTCAATCGAGGTTTCCTCCTCTAAAATGGCCCTAACTGGTGTTAAGTTGGCACAAAACTAACCAGCACAACCCCAAATCATGACACATTTCAATTCTCATCCTTGCTTTTCCCACATAAGGAAACCCACAATTTTACTGATGAGCACAAAAAAATACTGGAATAGGGTGTGAAGACGGCCCGGAAGTGAAGGGCACTTGCTGCCCTTGCAGAGGACCTGGGGTTTGTTCCCAGCACCCACATCAGGTGCTCACAACCACTTATAACTCTAGTTCCAGAGGGTCTGCCATCCTCTTCCGACCTCTGCAGGCGCCTGCACACATGTGCTACATATACAGAAAAGCAGACACAGACATGTAGTGGCAGGAAAAATAAAAGGGAAAAGAATTTAATCACTTGAGCCATGCCAAGGGGGTACTCTTTTGATTCAAGTCCCCAGTTTTGAGATACGTGGGTTTTTTGACATCTGGTTCTTTTCCATATGGTGAGATCATAATGGGAAGGCTTTGCTTGAATAATAGTTTCACCCCTCTACTAAGAGGGGAGAGAAAAGACTGAGTAACATAACAGAATTACAGCTGATGACAGATTTCACCAAGCTCAGAGAAGCAGCTCACTGTTATATGTTAAATGACGTAAATTATATTGAAGAGTTACCTCAAAATTCTGCCCTAAGATCCTGACTCCTCCGTGATGCATTAATAGAGATCAATTGTGTGTATTATCATTTTAGAAAGGGTAAGTGTTCTCTTTCAACTCTCTGAAATAACAAGTGGACTGCAGTTTCTTCTTATATTTGTGCATTATTCTTAAACATTCCATGTTTGAATAGAAAATGCAAAGAGAGATGGAATCTTTTCTCATTTATTTAATCTCATGACAAAGATCTAATACCTCAGCTAATTTTTTCATATCATTATTGTCCTAAGGAAAATTAACTGTTTCAAATAAAATGAAGAAAATTTGATTGGGCTCTTCCCAATTTTGATATTGAATAATTTTAAAAGAAGTAAATAGTTTATTTTAAGAATATTAAAGCCAAAAAATGGTTTTCTTATTTCTAGATCAATCGATTGCAGCATTCTATCTTCCCATTTCCAAAAACATTTGAGATTGGCATGTATGTCAGGTAACCGGGTATGTGTGCTGGAAGAAAGAAGATTGCCAAAGATAAATTCACTTCTTAATCCCCAGAATCTGCAAATCTGACCTTATGTGGTAAGACCAGTGATTAAGTTAAAGATCTTATAAGGAGGAAACACCCTAGATTACCCAGATGGTCCCTAATACAGTCTTCTGAATCCTTATAAAATATGGAGAGTTCGCGCGCGCGCGCACACACACACACACACACACACACACACACACACACACACACACACAAAACGACTGTGATGTGAAGATCAGCATGCAGACTTGAGAGAAGCAGTTACACAGGAAGAAATAGCAGCAGCCTAGAATAGACACACTCTTCCCTAGAGCCTCTAGGAAGAGCACGGCTCTGCTGACATCTTGATCACATGTGTGGTCCCTGGACCTCGGAGAGAATACATTTCTGGTTTTGGTTTAAAGCAAGTTGTTACAGCAGCCACAGAAAACAAGCATAGTAAGGCTCTAAGGAAATTCATGGAAGTTATTTTGAATATTATAGATTAGTCATTGCAACAACAAGGAATAGGACAACCAACCTCAGAAGAACCTATTGTTTTGGACATTTCCAGGGGCTGAAAGGATGGCTCAGTGGTTAAGAGCATTTGTTGCCCTGGGCCTGGGTTCGATTCCCAGCTCTCACACAGTGACTCAAAACCATCTGTAACTCAAGTTCCCGGGGATTCAGCACCCTCATCGGAAACTCTGTAGGCACCAGGCATGAGTGTGACACACATACTTAACACGTTGGCAAAGTACTCATATATATAAATCGATATAAAAAGATTTGAAAGATTTTTTTAAATCTTTTTTTAAAAAATCAAGGAATGTTTCTAGGGAGCCAAAGACAACCCAAAGAATAGCAAAACCAAGAACAGAGTGGAAAATGAGACACCATGCAGGCAATACTTAAGGCCCAGTTGCTAGATTAAGTCAATGGTTGATCACAAAGGGGGAACTAATTCTTGTTGAGATGCATTATGCCAGGCACTGTGCAAAGGATAGGCGTTCATATCTCATTTAATCCTTGTAGTTACCACCTAAGGGTTACTGCATTTGTTAGATGAGAAAACTGGGACCCCAAAACATGTGATTAGTGCAATGACATAAACTTAAAATACCTGAAGTCCCCTTGCACCTACTACTTCCAAGGCTTCTGTGAATTTTAATGTAAGAAGCATCACCATCCTGAGACATGGTGATTCTATTTGTGACTCTATTTGTCGTCTCTGAGACTCACTCCTTCATCCCATCTTCTTTGAGGAGTGAGCATTTTGTCTTTGTCTACCTTACAATTTAAGCTTAGTCTATGGAGGAGATACTCAGCAATGAAGACTAGGAGACAGGTGGAAGGAGTCACAGATCAGACCAAGTAGAAAAGAGAGAAAGCAGAGCATTATTATACTACCAAAAACAATTTAGCACTCATTAAGGAATAGGATAACAGTGAAGCACAAAAAGAATGATATAGATTTTTTAAAAAAAAAACAAAGAAGCATAAAAGATAGAGAAGAAAGTTTACTAAAGAAAGAATAAAAATAAATATAAAAATTTCTGAAACTTAGTTTGACCCCAGTGTTAATCACTGTCTTAATAAATTTTCTTATTTTTTCTAAAACAAAAAAAGGAGATTTTAATATCTTGCGGTCTGAAAGGCCCAAGGGGGAAAGTCTGCTGTTAAAGAAACACACACAAACACATTTCTCCATCCCTTATTTTTCGCGATCCTTTCCCCCGTCTGCCTACATAATTCCCTGCCAGAGCTTTGCAGCTGGTCCTACTGGGACTTAAGCAGCCTCCTCTCTGGGTTTCCATTTAAAAATCTTTATTTCAATAGGTGGGCCTGAAGCATCTGCACTTCCAAAATTACCACACAACTGATCCAAAATGATTGAAACAAAATTGGTTTCAAAAATTGCCCCTAGTCTGAAAAGAAGATGGAGGCTAACACTTCAGACCTAAAGAAACATTTATCACAATTCTGAGGTCTGTAATCGACTTCTGTAGACGTAATAGAAAATGTTGACAGCTTGTTCATTATAGAAGTGCATGTGAGTATCACTGTTATCCTTTTGAAAGACCTGACAAAAGAGTTCAGAGTTTTTTCACTTAAACCCAGCCTTACAACAACACCTCAAGTCCAATCGCCTCTCCCCTGAGGCCGCATTCAGTTCAGTTGTCCTGTAAGTGGACAGTGTGCTGACTCAGGAAGGGCTCTTCAAGAGTGCCAGCTCCAGACTCCAGCGGTTTCCATCTCCAAAGAGGACAATGGGGTCCCAAAGCCACATTTTGATTCAGGGACTCTTTGGAATTTGCAAGAGTTACATCCAAGACTGTTTAAATCTCCCTGAGCCCTTTGAACTAGAGGATTCCAAATGCTAGGGTTATAGCTGCCTGAAACAGTACGTTTACATTCAGACGGTCAGTAACTACCTGTTTGTGGTTCAGATCTTCTGCCCCCAGCTCTGCTAGAATTAAACCATCACTCTTGAGTGGGGAAAGCAAGGCGTACAATGGATAGACGTGTGAATACGTTCTGTTTCTCTGTCTGTCACTATATATGGGTAACCTTTGGTCCCTGTAAAATGAAGAGAGACTGATGTCCATTGATATCTGTCCTACCAACTGTTTAAAGACCATAACTCCATCATGTTAAAAAGAAAAACCAATCTTGTTCTCAGGTTTTAGGCTTACAAATGTAACGACTGGTACCAACTACAGTAAATTTTAAGAAAAAAAAATAGATTCTAAGAACTGATTTTATTAATGTGGTCTACAAACAAAGTAAAATTAAAAGTATACTAAGCCCAAGCCTGGAGAGATAACTGAGGGGTTAAAAGCACTTGTTGCTCTAGCATGACATAGGTTCAGCTTTTAGCACCCATATGATGGCGATAACCATCCCTAACTCCAGTTCTAGGGAATCCAGCATCCTCTTTTGACATCTTCAGGCACCAGGCACACACTTTGTGCACAGATACACACATAGGCAAAACAGATATACAACTAAATAAAAAAAAAACTGTACTGATTCTTTTACAAACAATTCACCTCTAGGGTAAACAGAATTTTAGCAAGGCTTCATACCTTCCTTGTTTATTTGAAGTCCTTTGATGCTGGACTACTTAGTAGCAATGCTACTGGTGTTTATTGTCAGGTGTTGCTCTGCTCAAATACTAAGATGTTAGCATCTTGGATCAGTCACTAGATGGCAATTTTGGCAATCAAAAATATCTTTGGGTATTGCCAAATGTCTCCTACAAGTAGGAGAAGGGAATAGTAAGATTGCCCTCGACTGAGAATGGCTACTTTGAAGGTAAGATGTTATATATTTTTTATAATGCAATTTATTTTCTTAAAAACACAGAGAAGTTATTAATGGTGTGTGTGTGTGTGTGTGTGTGTGTGTGTGTGTGTATGTGTGTGTACCACAGCACATGTTCATAGATCAGAGGACAACTTGTAGGAATTGGTTCTCTCCTTCTACTATGTGGAATTTGGGGGTCTATCTTGGATTGTCAGGTTTGGTAACAAAAACCTTTACCCAATCAGCCACTTCAACTTCCCATTATGAGTATTTTAGAAAGATACTTTGATCTTGGTCTTGAAAATGGCTAGAAAAAGAGAAGAAATAATGTTAATGATAATGAAGGAATGTTAATTATAGTGTTAAATTTTAACAGAAAGAGGAAATAATGTCCCAGTAGAGAACTATGAATTAATCAGTCTTTGAGTCAATCGATTAATATTTTATTACTGATAATAATGTGTTTCTATGTCCTAGGCCGGTCACATAGCTAAGCATTAGTCCTTCAGATCTATTGAAGTATAGCCCTAAATGAGCAATGAGATTGTATGGTTAGCCCTGTGTACTTTGAGACCTGCCTTAAAGAAGAAGGAGAGAGAGGCATGTGCATCTAAGATCATAGTTTATATTACGGGATGATAATGCTCCAGGGTAGATTAAAACTGTTCAGATCTAGATAGTACCACACTTCTGTGTCCATGGCTCTGTGCTTACCTTCTTTCCTTTCCAGGGTAGAGAGGCAGATGCTCACAGTATTTCACACTGACAGAGTGAGTGTTTAGATCCAAATTCTCATGCAAAGATTCTGAATCCACCACAAATGGGAACCTACAATGTGGATGAATAGGCAGCACATTTTTAAAAAAGATTGCTATGTGTTACTTTAAGAATAATACACTTACACATAATTTTTTCTCTTCTTAAAAACATAAGCAGCTTTGAATCATCTGAAATGCCATTTCAACAACAGCTGATGAATAAGGAGATAGCAAGAGTTCATCTCTTAAAATTAGATCAAAAGTTTTACTGTAATGTTTCTCTTGCTTGGAGTTAAGTTTGCAATGCTAGGACAGCTACCAACCATGTCAAAGGGAGCATTTGTTTGTTCTCAGGAGTAGGCAATAAAGGGACCTCTCTGTTCTTTGTTACAAGGTGCTTCCTTAGAGAAGAAATGCCAGAAGAAATGTGGGAAGTAACAACAGCAACCTGCAGGGAGGTGTTTGGGGTTTTTGTTTTCTTATTTTAGGACAGTGTATATTTTAGAGTAAGATCTTGAATTCATTCCACATCTGAAGATCTGGACCACCAAAGACATCCACAAACTCGTACCTCTATGTGGACAGTCTCACCAGGAAATCAGAATTAAGTTAAGGAATAAATGAAAAGTATGAAGTTTTCACTCTGCCATTTAAAAGACTACAAAATATCTTTTGACATGTTCTAGATTTTTTTGCTATAAATAAGCTATTTTAAGTAATTACTTTAAATTAAAAAATTAAATCAGAGGTATGAACGATCAAAAAAAAAAAAACAAACGAAAAAGTTCGACTGTTATTGCCAACATCAGGCTTTGAAAGGAAGACAAAAATCTCCAAAAGTCTAAAGGGACACAGAAGAGACTGCGGCCTCATTGTCTTCCAGTCTGCGACTCTCACATGTGGCACAACGCCTTTTTTTTAAGGAATTCAGATAGATTCAATGACTACATTCTTAAAGCCCCTGACCATTCAAAATGTGGCGGGGAGGGGAGGCAGGGACGATGCACCATTATTTTTCAGGCTTCGCAGTTAGGAACAGTTAGGCGCAGGCAATGAAAAGCTAAGAGTGGAACTCAGTAAAAAGTGTCCTGACTTTTAAGCTCTGCGCTCCTCTGTCAGTGTGAGCTACTGTGAGCATCTGCCTCTCTACCCCGCAAAGGAAAAAAGGTAAGCGCAGAGCCTTGGCAAGCCCCACGTACACAGAAGTGTGGTACTATCTCAATCGGAACAGTTATAATCTGCCCCCGAGCATTATTACCTCTGTAGTTTTCTCCACATCCCGCCCCCAAACGAAAACTGACAGCAGAATAGTTATCTCTGGATGCTTGGCCAGAACTGAGCGCCGGCGGGTCTCCCTGTGAAGTGAGGGCCAGAAGGCACCCCAACAGTCTCAAGGCCATTAGCGTGCTGGAAAAATAAAATTAGATAATGAGGTGGGGAGTGGCGGGGGAGGGGGTGTCACTAGAGAATTGTCACAGCGCCCCCACGTTGTTTAACACCTTTCTTTTCTTAAAATTAAGAAAAACCATCCCGAAGGTACAGCTTTCTGCTTGGCAAACAAACACAGGCCATGAGCAAGAGCGTTTGCGGGTGGGACGAGGGTTGCGTTTTGCTAAGAAGCCCACGAAGCGTGCCTCCCCCCGTTTTTTTGGTTGGGGTCTTGGTCCACTCAATCTTTTCCAGTTTTTCTCCAGGTGAAGCCGATGAACAAAGGCGATTCCAAGGGGCCCTTTATTTGTTTTGAGTTAACAAAATTAAGTCCCTGGCGATGGCCGAAGATCTCATCTCCCACCTCAGAGCTCAACCTCCAGCGCCTTCCCGCTGGGTAACCAGGCACCGGTCAAGCTCTGACTGCACCTTCCGGGAGTCTTCCCGCTGCGAGGCCAGACCCTAAGCTCCCAGATTCCCGCTGGGACCCCCAAACACGCAAAGGCCAAGCTATCTTTTTTATCTCATATTTGTTGAGCTGTTCAAGAAGAGGGCAATGGGGAAAACATTAGCATTTCCCGGATGAGGCGTCTTGACTCAGAAAAATTAAAATCAATCGCCAGCAAAGGTTAAAGGTAAACAGACAGTGCGTGTTGTTCCTGCCCCTCAACGTGCGGCTTTTAAATTTTGATCTCTGTCAAAGAGAGCAGGGGGAGACTCGGTGGCCTGGGGCACCGCCGGCCTGGACTGGGCCTGGGAGCGACGGTAGGTCCCGGTGGAACCTCAGCCTGGTTTCCAGGATGCAAGATGGAGGTGAAGCAGCTATTCTGCCACCGTGCAGACCCGAACTAGGGCTCGTTTCCCAAAAAGGAAAACTGTTTTTCCGCAGTCCTGCTGGATCTCTGCTTTGTCCGCAAGGTCCCAGGATTTTATTTTATTTTATTTTATTTCATTTTCTGTGTTGTGGATTGTCTTTCTCCCCAAGGGTTCACTAAAATTTGTCCTTGGAGCTGATTCTGAAGTCGCTCCAAAGAAGAGAAGGCTTGTGCTGTGTCACTACCCCCCTCGCCCTTTTTATTCTGCCCCTACCCTGTCTCACTTCAAGAAAATAAGCTCTTCGGATAGGAAGCCTCACTGTGGAGGCGGCTGGCAATCTCACAGAAATGATGTAGATGGTTGCAGGGCTTTTCCCGCCCCTTCCCCTCTGCTACTTTCTTTCGAGTGGACTGTGAAGATCTGTGAAAATAATATCAGGGTTTTCCGTCAGAACGAGCTTTAGCCTGCACTCAGGCGTGGTGTGATCTGACCCGACACATCCAACCATCTGTGCTATCTATCTGCCTTCTGATGTACTCGGTCCGTACTAGGCGCACACAAAGTGTGCTTGATACTAAAGAAAAGATAGCCAGGCCCAATCCAGATCGGGCAGTGAACCTTGTCTTCTGATTTCTTGGGACACAGTACCCAGTCTTTCCTTTCTACCAAACAAACCTCGTCAAAGGCCCACATGAGATCGTGGTTTCCTTGACGGAAGTGTCCGAAAGCGGTATGATGTAGATGTCAATTGGGAATCAATAAATGTTGCCAATTCAATCTATTGGCCAGAAGGCAGGGAGCCAAAAGGGTCCATGCTCTCTGCGGGAGGGGTCAGTGCCCTGTGGCTCTGACCCCTCTCCTTTGCCACCTTAACATACACGGTATTGTGGAACGACCCCACCCTCTGTTTTGCCGTCACTGAATTGCTTCTGATCTAAAAAGCCAAGATTTCTGCCTCCACCCCGGGAGTTGTATGTTCTAACGCTGGGCAGAGGCCAAACCATCCTGCCACGAGAGAACGAAATATCTACGTTTAAAAAGATCTTTGAAGTAGGCTTTTAAGCTGCTGTCCTGACCTACGGATGACTTCTCACTCTAGATGTGGCTGCTGCGCATTTGTTCAAGTCCACTGAACTGGTAAGGGGGGCTGTGAAGTATAACTTTATTTGGGTCAGAAGCCCCCACAGTCCGCCTTTCTTGGTGTTAGACTCCGTGGTTAGCACCTAGTTACCAAGTGTGTGTCCTTGCCGCCACCTTTGAAAACAGTTTCAGGAAGCCTTGAAGGAGTGAAGTTAGACTCCAAACTAACCTCTTTGGCAGATCCCTGGTCCTGTTCCTTCTGTTCCAGGCTTGCTTCCCGGGCAGCTGCTTTAGCAGCTGGAAAGGGGTAAGCAGGAGACAGACAGGAATGGGTGCATGGGGGGGGGGGATGAAGATTTACTTCCCTCCCCGTCCCTTTGGTGTCCGCGCTCCCCGCGGGGTTTGCAGCTTTGCTACGATTTGTTTTTCCCAGTCCTCTTTGTCCTCTGAAGTTCTTTCGACCCAGGCATTGCGTCTCCCCCAAAGTGAATTCCAGCAGCATCCTGCCTCTCTGGTGGGAAAACAAGAGGGAGGAGCGGGGAGGAGGAGCTGGGAGGGTGAGACGCTGTGGTTTTTGCGTGTGTTCCAGCCACTCCTACCTCATTTTCGGGTTCTGTAAAACCCTGGGCAGTCTCCGGGCAAACCGCGGGCGCTGTCGAGTCTGGGGAGGTGCTGAAATGGCCGGGGCGCGCTAGTGGCTGCCTTGATTGGCAGAACTGCCCGGTGACTGACAGAGGGTCTCCATGGCGCCCGCGTCTCCAATCCGCCCACCCCAGTAGCCGCGCGGGCTAGCTGACTGGAGTGCCCAAGCCGAGCAAGCGCAGCCGAACCCAATCCACAGCTCTTTCCAGGCGGGAAGACTCCCCCCACCCCCGACTCTGTACCCCCAGCTGCAACCCACTCGGCCTGCGGGCATCTGCTGCGCATCCTGCTCGGGACGTCCGCGCAACCTCGATGTTCCAGCTGCCCATCTTGAATTTCAGCCCCCAGCAAGTGGCCGGGGTATGCGAGACCCTGGAGGAAAGCGGCGATGTGGAGCGCCTGGGTCGCTTCCTGTGGTCGCTGCCCGTGGCCCCGGCGGCCTGTGAAGCCCTCAATAAGAATGAGTCGGTGCTGCGCGCGAGAGCCATCGTGGCCTTCCACGGTGGCAACTACCGCGAGCTTTACCATATCCTGGAAAATCATAAGTTTACTAAGGAATCGCACGCCAAGCTACAGGCACTGTGGCTTGAAGCGCATTACCAGGAGGCAGAGAAGCTGCGTGGACGGCCCTTGGGGCCGGTAGATAAGTACCGGGTAAGGAAGAAGTTCCCGCTGCCGAGGACCATTTGGGATGGCGAACAGAAGACGCACTGTTTTAAGGAGCGCACGAGGCACCTGCTTCGCGAGTGGTACCTTCAGGATCCATATCCCAACCCCAGCAAAAAGCGCGAGCTCGCCCAGGCAACTGGACTGACCCCCACGCAGGTGGGCAACTGGTTCAAAAACCGCCGACAAAGAGACCGGGCTGCGGCAGCCAAAAACAGGTCAGTAGTACCTAGAGGCCCCCGGGCTTGGTGCATACCGGGATGGGGCAGGAAGAGGCATTCCAGGCGGGCGGTGTTCTTACCTAGTGCTTGCTGGATTCCGAGGGGGTTGGGAGTGCCAGTACGCCTTGGGTTTGTGAGACCACTGTGTTCTGGACACCAGTGCAGGTTTCTGGTTCCCCACCATCTCTCTGGTTCGTGGGGCTTTGGGGTCACTATAGCAGCTGGTGTGGGTCACCAAACCAAGGTATCACTGGCGGGCGGAGAAAGATTAAAAGCCCAGAATCAATTAGAAACCAAGAGGCCCGGAGCTAATTCTTGCTAGCATAGACCCGGGCTCTCATCAAGCAAAGCCTTTCTAGTTAGCTTTATTCTTAAAGCCCGGTTGCAGTCTTCTCTGATGGTCTGAAAAGGTTTCAGTTTTCAAGGATCTCAGATTTTAAGAACTAAAAGTCATGTTTCCTCGTCTCCAACGGACCATCCTTGTCTCAAACCAAGCTTGCTAGTCGGCCTATGCTTTCCGTTCTCTAGCGTGTGGCTCTTGCATCCCAGGCCCAAACTCTCCGAGCAACCTCCTCCAGGCAGGAGTAGACTTTTTAGCTGGAATAGACCAGATTGCCTCAGGTATGGCCCTGGATAAATGTCCTACTAGGAAAGGAATTCCATGTCCTTTGCCGCTTTGCTTTTTCTGCCGATCCTCCAGTAAATCTCCCGACGGTGGGAGACAGCTGAGAAAGATTGGGGAGGCTAAGGAGGAAATCCTGGCGAGCCGGGAAAGGGCATGAGGGAGAGTGAGGCAGCTGGAGGGTTCTGCAGAGGAGAGCTGTGCCGCCATCCGTAGCCTCATCTTCCCCACCTACTCAAAGTCTGAGAAAGAGTAGTCTTGACTCGGAGCTGGGGGGAAGCGGTTCAGAGAAAAGGGGGCGATGCAGTGGTTTCTAGCTCTGACCACGTCCCTTCTTTCCCTGTAGACTCCAGCAGCAGGTTCTGTCGCAGGGCTCCGGGCGGGTGCTACGTTCGGAGGGTGAGGGCACGCCAGAGGTGTTGGGCGTCGCCTCCAGTCCGGCTGCTAGTCTGTCCAGCAAGGCGGCTACTTCGGCCATCTCCATCACGTCCAGCGACAGCGAATGCGACATCTGAGCTGCCCACTCATCAGGCTTAGAAACAGAATCCAGCGTAAAAACGAGATACACAAAATAAAAGGAGAAACGATGAGAACCAGCAAATATAGCGCTGGCAGAAGCTCAGTGGCCAGGGACCCGCCGGCCCAAGTGGTCCTGCCTGCTCCACTGCCAGCCGGCTCTAGTAGCGCTCTTCCATCGCGACACAGAGGCCCGCGGCGAGGCCTGACCCAATGTCACTTCTCTTCGCTTTGCTTTTTCTGAAGGATCAGGCTGCGGAGACCTCTTTGGGACAGAACTGTAAGCTGAGCGTCTGCCCTTAAGTCTCCTGTGGGTATTTCATGTCTAAAGGACGCTGCTATATATGTATAACTTTTGCTTTGAAGGTTTTTTTAAACAAAACAAAACATATATATGCTGTTTATTTACTTATTTAAAAGACTTCCATGATAGGTTTCTCTGTAGCTTGGGGAACTTGCTGTTCTAAATGAGCAAGTTCAATGCATTCTGTGTGGAGAAGCCAAATAATAAAACAACTTGATGGGTAACCTTTCTTAATTAAGGGAGCAGCTATCTCAGATTTTTTTTTTTAAAAAAATGTCACTCTTATTTCCTTTACCAGGTCTGAAGGATGGAATCTTACCCAAATAATCACACCAACTTCTCTATAACCTTTGATATCTCTCAATAGATATTCTTAGATCACTAACCTCCTGCCACATTGAATTGCATGTATTATATGTGTATATATACACATATATATACACACACACGAAACCACACTAAACCTAGACTTTGGAACACAAGCACGCCGTCTATGGCAGAGCTCTACATTCACCACAAAGTTAATCAAGGTTTGTACCAATTTCCAAGAGCAATTTGGAAAGGACAAATTGTAGACTCAGGTAATGAATCCTATTTTACAAAAATGCAACGACATGAGGACTTTACAACAATAAAAAAAAAAGTGTTTCCATTTTGTTTGAGGTCCCCTCCCATTCAGAAACAGTGGGCCCTCATGATCGGTCATGGTAAGCATACAGTGCATGCAGAAATGAGCTTTTACTAAGAAAAAAGCAGGAGAGGTTGTCACTAGCTAGATTAGCAACTTCCTGCTTCCGAATCAGACAAGTACCTGATTTTCAACAAAAGAGATACTCATATAGGAGACAGTATGCAATTAGGTTATATACTGATTATAAAGCAAGGCTACAGAGAAATAACAGGCATTTCCTAAATCAATTCTCTACATTTAACATACAGCAATTTATTAAGAATGTCATTGTCTCGGGAATAGCCTCAGTTAAAATATAAAATAACTTTACATGTAATTGTTCTTCCTGCATGCACACACACACACAACACACACACACATACAATGTACCATCTTTTTGCTAAGAAAGTAAATTACATCCAGGTTATCTAAGATTTTATTTGTCCCTAGTGAAATGGATTTCATATTATAAAATTTGACATTTATCTTTAAATCAAGTGGGCTGGGCTTCTCCCCCAGCTGGGATCCTTTTAATTCTCCCCTCTGTTCTAAGAAGGTGCTTCTTGGGTCAAATGCCTGCTAATATTTTCTATGGCAAAGCATGCTAAAGTACCAAACACATGAAAACTGAAGTTGAGGAAGACAATAGAGGATGGTCAAATGGCATTTGGAAGCCTAGGACTTGAGGAAGAGTTGATTTTTGTTAGCTTGTTTCTATATCACTTAATCTGGTTTGACTACTTTGGGCTTTATAAATGGTTATCACCGTGTACAATGTTCCTTATCCAGAAAATTCTTGAAAATTGAAATCCATAGCATAAGAGCACTGGACAGACAGGTTTAGAGAGCTTTTATAATCAGATAGGTAATTCCCCCCAACCAAACAAATGCCCTTCTGTGGCCTAGGAAAGATTTTCATGGTAAAGCTCCCCCCTTTGATTCCTAAAGCTTCTGATAGCTCTTTGGATGCCAAGGGGCAGTCTGGGGCAGACAAAATTAGGCACCAGGAGTGCAAATTTTAAGACAGTGTTCCCTCTCTAGGTCGTGTGAGTGACAAGTGTTAGCGACCTGAAATTGTCTCCTTAATTTTTCAGCCTTGGTTGTTGCTGGTGGTTGGTGGTGGTGTTGCTACTCGAATCCCAGCACTCATGAGGCAGAGGCTGGCAGACCTCTAGGTCTGAGGTGAGCCTAGACTACAAGTGAGTTCCAGGCCAGGCAAGGCTATGCAGTGGGGCTGGTTCAAAAGCAACAAATTGCACCCTGGGTTCTCTTGTCTCACCCCAGTCTAGAATCAGCCCAGCAGGATTGCACTTCAGTTCACGGCTCTCATTCTTACAATCCAGCTCCGCCTCATTTCAGTTACGGGGTGATCCAGATTCAGTACTTGGAGAAATTTACTGACAAATTTTTATAATCTCTGGTCGGGGTTGGGAGGCGGTGGAGAGCTAGTTAGTGAGAAGATGTAGGAGAATTTGAGATTCTGAAAACACCAGCCAACTTGCCAGTGCAAATAATGCCTGAAAACATCCACTCTGTGCTCTCCAGAGAGCAACACTTGGAGGAACTAAGCTTTCTCTGCGCAAAATAATTTTTAATGATACTTGCAGAAAACTAGAGGGCCTAACAGTGAAGAATTTTTCCCTATCTGCTTTTTTTTTTAAAAAAAGAAGATATACTATTTACCTAAATTAACAAACTGCCCAAGAATTACATTTAAAATAGCTACAATGTTTCAATAACGTGGAGATTTAGTCATCTTAATTTCATGTTAGAATCTTAGGGTGGTAGCATTGCTTGAAGGCTTTTTTTTTTATGTTTACCTGAAATCTGGCGACACAAAACTGTTTTGTGATTAATCAATTCTTTCAATGACCCCAGATTGGAAATTAGCCCAAATCTTCACACCACCCAAATCCACCAATAAACGTGTATAATAAGAATTTTCTTTTAAAAAAAATTATATCAGTTTCATCATGGCCTAGAAAGCGTTAAATTCCAGGCTGCAGAAAAGCCCCAAAAAGGTTCTGAATTGTGGGAACTCTCCAGACGTGCAGGACATTTCCTTTCTTCAATTCTCCTGCCACAGTTTCCTCAAAAGCAATTAGTCCAGCACGACCAAAGTCTTTTTACATTTCAACAGACCTGACCAAAGCCGGGATTTTACTCCAACCTCAAATCGGCTCTTCCTTGGCTTCTCCAACCACCCGAGTTCCACCCAAAAAGCTCCGCAAAGACCTCTGCGCCCCTTGTCTGTCTCCCCTATAACCTCCTAGTCCGCGGCCACCCTCTCACCCCCCCCCCCAATACCAGTTGGTTTATAAAAATCTGGAGAGAAGAGTGGAGGGGAGCCCAGACTCGGGGGGGGGGGGGGCTTGTTCTTTGTTTACATTAAACAAATGACAGGCAAAGAGCTCCTGCAAAGTCTTCCTTGACCTCGTTCTCTCTCTCCAGTTTTCACAAAAAGGAGGAAAATATTGTATCCTAAGAACCGGTGAATGGGGCGGGCGGAGGGGGGCCGCAGCTTCTCGCTCTATTCAGTCGGGACCCCGGCGCGGCCGATTTCCGCTCCCTTTGTGAGGCGGGCGGCGGGGACCGGGGGTCCGCGGGGCGGCCCGCGGGGCTGTCAGGCGGCTCAGCGTAATCAGGGCTAATGACAGCGGCCCGGGCCCCGCGGGACAAAGCGCCAGGCCGCGGGGCTTTGTCGGCCTGAATGGCTAATGGGTTTGCCCGCGGGCTGCGAGGGGGCGGCGGCGAGGGGAGACCGGGTCATTGTCCGCGCGCTGGCCCGGGCGCGTCCCCCGGAGCTCGGCGCGCGGCCGTGAGTCCTCCTCCTCCCCCCGCCCCCGCAGGCCTGCGGTACCTAGGCGACCAAGGCCTGGGTTCCCGCGACGGGGCGGCCGGCTCCTTCCTCCCTGCTCGGCTGCCGGTCTGTGCGGAGACTCCGCTCCGCGCACCCACCTTTTGCGCACGGCTCCCCGGGGGAGCTAGCCCCGGAACTAGGCCTCGAGCCGCTCCCGCCACGCTCCGAGAGCTCGGGGACAGAACCCTCCCCAGACCCGGTTGCACAAAATCCAGGTGAGAGCAGAGGCTCGAAGGGCGGCCGCAGCCCGCGCAGGCGCGCGCCTCGCCGAGCGTCCGAACCGGCGCTGCGCTCCCGGGGCGCGGACGCCCGGCCTTCCCGCAAGCCTAGGTCAGCGGCTACCCACCCTACGAGGAACGAGGCCTACGCTAAGCTGCTAGGACCTGGGCCTCTGGTCTCACGAACCTGGAGCCACCGTCCAGGATTCAGTGAACCATATTTGCAGACACTGAGCGTGGGAAAGGGCTCTGCTCAGGGCGCTGGGAGAGGGAGCGGGATAGCCCGTCCTTAGGTCTGGCAGACCGCGGGGACACACACACACACCCTTCTTAAGAACTGCTACTCCCTCAGGATCGATCCTGCCTTGTGTTTTATCTCCAGACATTTTAGGCGTACTCTACCTTGAGACAACCAACTGCTTTCTTTTTCTGTTTCCCTCCATCTCCCAAACCCAAGGGTTGTGAGAGACATCCCAGAGACGCACAAGTAAGGATTTGAGAAACCCCCTTGCCTCAGCACACAGTCCCAATGGTTAGGTGGTTTGTCTGCTGGGATGCTACCCCATACCTGGACAGCTAGTCTGTCAACCAGGCTCACACCACCTCCTCCAAATCTTTCATGTCACTTGGAGCTCATGTGCTTATAATGTTCTTAAGCCTTCTTTTCATTTATTTGTGTGATTCATTTCTCTTTTCAGAGGAGAATGGAAGCCCCTTAAGGGCAAAGTTTGACTCTTATTCCCCTTTGTTCTCCCAGCGTCTACCCTAAGCAGTAGGTGCTCAATAAATATTAAAAAAACACCACGTGAATTACTGTATCTTCCATGAAACCAGTCTATTGGACACAGCTCTCGATAGGAATAGATTTGAACAGCAGAGATGACTGACAACTAGCTGGACCCCAAGCTCAATTCTCTGGGCTTAGATGTGGGCTATTACTTGTCGGGTCCCTGAAATGACTTTGAGTGGTTTCTCCTTCCAAGTGTGTGGTTTTTCGGAATTTTGTGGTTTAGGGTTCATAACATGAAAACTATCTTCACGCACAACACAGTTTTCCAAACACTAAGACTTCGATTCCAAAATTTCTTAGCTGTTATACTTTCTAAACCTGCCCAGAAATTTTCTGATATTTTTGTATCTAACAGAGTGATAGAATCCACTGTCTGATGGCTGCTGTGCTTTGAATGCTGTGTCCCTCTACCTTGAGCCTTAATCCCCAGTGCAATTGTCCTGATGGGTAGGACCCTTAGGAAGTGCTTAAGAAAATGGGTGCTCTGTGCCTTTGTTAAAGGGAGGGCGCTCCCTCCTGTGCCAGTGGTGATGACTGCCTGCCTGCTGTCATGCTCCTCGCCATGATGGGACTGTAACCCTTCGGGGGAACTGTTCCTGTATGGACCCGTGGCAATGGGAACTTTGGGGGGAAAGCCTTAAATTCAAAAGACAACAACTGTCTTTGTGTGGGGGGAAAGAGAGAATGAAAGTGAAAGGTGTGTATATTTTCCTGGATTTTTCTCCCTTTGTCAGGCTAAGCCTGGAGGCCTGAGTCTATAAAGGACCACGTGGTGCCCTGGACTACCCCAAGATGAAGGCCAGTGCAGCATTGGTCCTCTACCATACACAGGGCCTTTAACCACCGGCAGAGATGGAGAGGTGCCAATCAAGCGGGAGAAAGGTGGCAAGTAGCTCCCCACCTTTCCCCAGAAGGTCTGGCAACATTTGTGGGAATGTGGCCTGGGCCGGCTCCTGAATTAGTTGGCCTCTGGTTTCCCCCTTTTTTATTATTTGTTTTGAAATTCTCCCTGGAACAGATTTCTCTTTGGCCTCCCAGCGTGGCTACCGTTAGCCCACACAGGACCTTTGTTCAAAGGATGAGAAGGAATCACTTTGTCAAGATGCTCGGCTGCCGTCATTGTGCGCTTGTCATGAAGATACAAATGCACAAACAAAGCCAAAACAACAACAACAAGAAGAAGAGAACGGTGAAAGGATCTCTCCTGCCACAGGTAGACACCAGTAAGACACCACTTTCCCATGAGAGGACAAGCAGCCCTCCCCAGACACAGGATCTGCTTGGCCTTGATCTTGGTGTCCCAGTCTCTAGCAAGTCAAGTCAAGTTCTACGGTGACTTGACTCTCTAGACTGAGGTATTTCTACTTCTGTTATAGCAGAAGGGCGCACTCTCTCCCTTCTCCCTCTCCTGCACCTACCTCTTTTACCCTCCCACTCCAGTCTTGATCCACACATTTTAAAAAGTAATGAACAGACACAAATAGAATCACAGACTCAGCATCCACTGTCAAGATAGAGACTGATACTCGGCTCCCATGCTTAACCTAATTTAAAACGGGAAACAAATGGAGGTTTCCTTGAAACTTGAGACCACAAAGGCGTTATGAAAATCTGCCTGATAACTAACTCATCTCAGCTTTAAATTTTAATGAACAGAAGCCAGTGAACTGTATGATTTCACACTCTGATAAAAAATATATAAGGCTGTCTCATGGAAAATAATTTTAGCCTGGCTCTGTTAACTTGCAGCTCTGATAACTGAGAATACTGACTGAATGTTTGGTTTTTGTTTTTTTTTCTCAATGAATAGATTAGACATGAGTTTTCTTTCTTTTTTTTTTAAAGATTTGTTTATGTGTATGAGCATTTTGTCTGCATACGTGTATGTATGTGTGCCACACATGTGCCTGGTGTCCATGGAGGTTAGAAGAGGGTATCGGGTCTCCTGGAACTGGAGTTATGGGTGATTCTGAACCACCATGTGGGTGCTGGGAATGGGTCCGCTACAAGAGCAGCCAGTGCTCTTAACCACTGAACCATTTTTCCAGCCCCGATCTAGACTTGAGTTTTCTAACAATGAAATCAGAAACCTAGTGTCAGGCGAAACACATTAACTTGGTGCATGAAGAGATTGGGTAGTGGTAACTAGTCTCTTTTCTGCATGTCAGATGTTTTCAGATATTTAGGATACTTAATTATCTAAATTAAACACCATTTAAAGCATTTTTTATTGCACTGGATATACTGGTTTTCTATAGATCAGTGATAATTTATATTTTTAATTAATACCTAGGCATGCATGCTAGAGCATTTCTTTTCGAAACTATTTTTGCAGGCGACTGTAACTATCTGAGAGATGTAAGTTGAAAATACACCAACCAAAGGAAGAAAGCTATGTTTTAGCAATCTGTAACAGGCTTGGGACCTGATAAGGCAGATTGCACAAATCTGGTCAGAAATTCCCAATCATGAAGCTGAACAAGTTATTCAACTCTCAGAGATTTTGTTTTTATTTCTATAAAGCATGGCTAGCGATATTCAGGGATACTGTGAGTGATGTCTGCGGAGCACCACTCATGGTCCCCACATAATCGACTTTGAGAGACCGAGTCTCCGCCTCACTTGTCCCAGTTAAGCGCTAAAGAAATGAAATGCTATATAATTTTCCTTTTAAGTTTCTGTTTATTGTGTGTATGTGTATGTATGATGGCATATGATATATGTATGTGTCTGTGTGGAACACATATACTGTGGTACACATGTCAGCAGACAACTTTGTTAATTTTTTCTATCATTGTGTGTTTGGGGAATCGAATTTAGGTCACTGGGTTTGCATGAGAAATGCCTTTAAACACTGATCCATTCCAAAGGTTCTAAGTTGACATTTTTAAAATGGAGTTGGGGACCAACAAGTTGGCTCTATGGTTTAAAGCTCACTTGCCAAACCTGAAGACCTGGTTCGACACCCAAGTTCCAAGATGCAGAGGCGGCAGGGTGGAAGGACAGAACCAACCCCTGCTAGTTGTCCCTGAGCCCCCATACAGAGTCTGGTGAGCACCAACCCCCCCAACAAAATTAATAAATACATACACACATACACAATAAAGCTTTTTAAATGGGAGTACTTTTGTTTTGACAAAGCCTTGCTATACGAGACTGACTTAGAAATTGTGATGTCCTGTGTTTGTTTTACAGGCATATTACCACCACGACTGTCTTTAAAGGTTGTTTTTAATAGTCATCATCTCCGTCATTGAATGTGGCTGATGTTTGTATGCACTGTGAATATGCTGGAGATTGAGCACAGAGACTCCTGTAAACTTCAGCACCTGCTCAGCCTTTGAACCACACCCCAGGCAAACTGACACCACCCTTAGCATCCCAAAGCAGCTCCTACTTACCACCCCAGGAAGAAGAACCGGTACCTGGTTCTGTTACTCGTGGCAATAGATGGGTCTGTGTTTATGGATGGAGCCACTTACATTTACATGGAGCTCTTCAAAGAGGTCCTGGTCAATGTCACATGACCAGACTTTATAGGTAAACATACAGTGTTCAGGGTGTAGCTCAGTGGTAGAGTGCTTGACTAACATGCCCAGAGCTCTGAGTTCAATTCCCAGCAAAGCACACACACACACACACACACACACACACACACACACACACACACACACAAATAACATTCTAAATTGTAAATACAAAGTTGGATAAAGGAAATCACAATTTAAAGAGGAATGTGCATGAAGAGCATTCTCTTCAGAATAAGCAGGAACTAAACTAAAAAGAGCCCAAATGCTTATCAGCTGATGAACTAGCTAAATAAAATGTTGTAAAGTCATACAATGGAATAGTATACATCCATGAAAGAAATGAAATAGGAGCCAGGGAGTTGACTCAATGCTTAAGAGCACTTGCCGCACTTAAAGAGGGTCAAAGCTGAGTGCCCAGCACCCACACAGGGTTCCTCTCTGGTGTGGGAGAATTATCTGTATTCTGTCAATCATGTATTTTAATAAAACACTGACTGGCCAGGCAGGCAGTATAGGCGGGTCAACCAGACAGGAAGTAGAGGCGGGGCAAAGAGAATAGAATAAGGTTATGGAGGAGGAAGATCCCTCCAGCACTCCTGCGCAGATCACTGAAGAAGCAACATGTAAACTGCCCCCGCTGGAAAAGGTACTGAGCCATTATGGCTAACATAGATGAGAATAATGGGTTAATATAAGTTATAAGAGTTAACAAAAAGCCTGACCTAATGAGCCAATCAGTTTATAACCTTATGGAGTTCTGTGTGTGATTTTCCTTGGGACTTGCTGGCTTGTTGGGGTATTGGGTGGGACAGAAACCCCAACAAGCCGGCCCTCATGTTACACCTCTCAACACCTGTATCTGCTGGATTTGACACTCTCTTCTAACCTCCACGGGCTCCTTCAGTCAAGCACACATACACATACATAAAAATAAAAGTTAAAGCCAAGTAGTAGTGGGTATGCCTTTAATCCCAGCACTGGGGAGGCAGGGGAAGGTGGATCTCTGAGTTCCAGGACAGCTTGATCTACAGAGTGAGTTTCAGGAGAGCCAAGGTGATGAGAAGAAACCGTATCTCAAAAACGAAAGAAAGGAAGAAAGAAAGAAAGAAAGAAAGAAAGAAAGAAAGAAAGAAAGAAAGAAAGAAGGAAGGAAGGAAAGAAAGAAAGGAAGAAGACAGCACAAGTCCTCAAAATTATGATCGACACAATAGGCTACATAGTGTATGTTACATTTGCATGAAAAAAAGAACATGAGTTGCAAACAAATAAAAAAAAATGACAAGGTTTTTGGCCTAGCAAATAAACTACAAAATCAGTCAAATAACAAAATCATTTTACTAACTGCCTTCCACACCTCTAGGATAATTCTGACCCACTCTTTCTTTCTGTGCCCTGATGACTTCTTCATTTGGCAACAACTTTACAGTAAACTTCAAACTGAAAAGTAATTTCTGTATTGGTATTTATGGTGAGTTGATTTAATGTTTTTTTAATTAATTAATTAATTAATTATACAACTTTCTGCCTCCATGTATGCCCGCATGCCAGAGGAGGGCGCCAGATCTCATTACAGATGGTTGTGAGCCACCATGTGGTTGCTGGGAATTGAACTCAGGACCTCTGGAAGAGCTGCCAATGCTCTTAACCTCTGAGCCATCTCTCCAGCCCGATTTAATGCTTTTTATTGGTAGTGTAGAAATATTTTGCCATCTTAGTTTATTATTGCTAATTTCATATATTATTTATTTTAGATTGGTATAACATTTTTGAAAGCCTCAGTGACATTTCTTTCATATCTGAGTGGTAGGATTTCATGATGCTTCATGTTTTCTTGAACTCATCTGAATCCATCTTTGCAAGGACAACAGCCATTAGTAAGTTTGTGGTCAAGGACCTCCCATGTTCCTTTCATGACATAAGCCAGCACATGCGGCACTGGTGACGCTCCTGTGAGACAATGTGTACTGTAGCAGCTAGCACCTTTACACAGGAGTGACAGCAAACCACAAAAATGTACGCCACTAAATCAAATTGTCTCCTCCTTCCTTCAGGGACCACGGTTATCCCAGCATCGTCGCGCAGAAGAGAAGCAAGGGGGAGAGAGGAAAGAGGCGATAGTCTACTGTAATAAATCATACTATTTTTACAAATTTTCAAAAACTGCATGATCGTGTGAACATGTTACCAGGAATTGCTTGCAGAGCCTTGGAAGAGGCCGATGCAGGTGAGGGCTCTTAAAATCTAAGCATTTACTTCAAGGTTATTCTGCCTCTGAGTAAACGGAGAGAGATGGAAAATGGAATCTCTGACTCCAAATCCGTTATCTTTTTCTATTACCTGAGACAACATATTTTCCAAGAAAGTTTTAACAGGATTCTGCTGAAAACCTGCTTTTAAAAATGATTGGATGGGGCTGAAGAGATGACTTAGAGGTTAAGAGCATTGGCTGCTCTTCCAGGTCCTGAGTTCAATTCCCAGCAACCACATGGTGGCTCACAACCATCTGTAATGAGATCTGGAGACCTGTTCTGGTCTGCAAGTATACATGCAAGCAGAACACTGTATATGTAATAAATAAATAAATCTTTAAAAAAATGATTGGGATGTCAGGGTGGCACGTGCCCTTATAAGCTCACCATTGGGGGAGGAATGAAGGCAGGGAGTGATGTGGGATTCCCCTCTGTATTCTGTGAATATCATTGGTTAACAAATAAACTGGCTTGACCTGATAGAGTAGAGTAGAGCTAGGCTGGAAAAACTAAACTGAATGCTGGGAGAAAGAAAGAAGGCAGAGTCAGGGAGGAGTTATGTAGCCCCACTGGAGACAGACACTGGAACTTTACCCAGTAAGCCACAGCCTCATGGCAGTACACAGATTACTAGAAATGGGTTAAATTAAGATATAACAGTAAGCCAACAATACACTTAAGCTATTGGCCAAACAGTATTGCAAATAATATAGTTTCTGTGTGATTATTTTGAGAGTCTAGGCAGCTGGGAAATGAACAAGTGGCCTCATACTACAAGGCAGTATTATGAGTTCAAAGCCACCCTGGGCTACTTAGTGAGACTATCACAGAAACCACCACTATAGCAAAAAGACTCACTGGTGAAAGGAGGGAGAGTTCAAGTTGTTCATGGAAAGCTAGAGCTGGGTGGAAGTATCCTCCATCTTGCCTCCTTGCAGATTCGACCTCAGACTGTTAAAGATCCTGTGTTCTTCATCTTCCCTTCAACAAGGATTCTCAGTTGTCACAGGAAAACAAAGCAGAAAAGCCAGTTCACGCCAGCATACAAATAACTGCTAAAAGCTTAATGAATTACCTACAGATGGGGCACTGGCATAGTCCTTCCTAACTGCCTGAAGATAATCCTTTAATTCAATACCCCCAATCACTAATAATAGCAATTCAGACATCACTAGAAGGCTAGTAGGAAATTATTTTTGTTGGAAGGGAGCCAAGCAGCCTTCAAACCTTTGCAATAAAGTAAATAGATAAAGGACTGATTTGCTTTTGACTCAGATATCATAAATTAAAAAAAAAATTAAGGACGTGGTAGCACACACCTGTAATCCTAGCACCTGGCAGGTGGAGGCAGACGGATCAGAATGGCAAGATCTTAGACTCCTGACGTCTAGCCTCTGCTTAAGGTTCTCATGAGCATCCCTTCCCTCAACACAGGACCAGAATCAGGTTGAGGAGAGCCAGGTCCCTGAGATGCAACTTCATGGAGTCATTACTCTCAAACCCCGAAGTTCAGGCACAGCGTTCGAGAATGAGGAAGTCCTTAAACCTTATTCCATGGCTGTGCTAGTCTCCACCTGCTTCTGGAGCTTCACTGCCCCGCCAGCAGCTGTCCTCACGCTTTTGTTCAAGGCACAAGCACGGGCTCTGTCTACTTCCATGTTTCTGCTTGTACCACATCCCTTCCTACCCGCTTCTGGTAGCAGCACCCTCCGGAACTGCCCCTCCTCATTCCAATGTATTTCTAGAAGGGCTGCTGAGTACAGAGTCCCAACCTCCCGGACTGTAAGTACCAAACAACTTTTGGAACAGCTCTTTCCAGGAATGTCTGAATTGACACCCAGAGGAGCTGTTTTCTGTATTCTTGGATGAAAACATAAACTTGTGTTGATGCTGAGGTCATATCATGGGTCACAGGAAGATGGGTCACAGGAAGATGCTTCACAGGAAGAGACAAGCTTGGGATGTAGAACAGGCCTGCAACCTGTAAACCCTGGGAAGGCTGCCTCGGGAGCATCGTAAGTTCAAAGCCTGCCCAGGATACAGAAGGAGAAGAAGCAGGATGAAGCTAATAAGCCACTGTAGCTGCTGATGCTGAAGCCGGCGCTAGCTCTGCCTCCTGTGTTTATCACAGGAGCTAACATAGTCTCTATTTATTTAATTGTTTAAACCACTCAGAAATCTTGTCACTCAAAAACAAGCAAGATTCACAATCTTTGTAATCCTCCAAGAATTGAGTGTAGATGCTTTCCCACAGCAAAAAGTCAATAGATCTTTGTAGAATAAATGAACCAAATGAGCGTAATAATTAAGGGGTCACCAGAACCATTATGTTTCATTTCAAGAAATTTTATTCTCAGTGAGCCAAAATTCAAAACATTTTTTTAAAAAGTATATTTTATCCAAGACAAAATAAAATTGATTGCCAGGGAAACAAGTGAAAGTTAAAAGGTGTCAGAATTTTTTTAAGTTCAGGAAAGAAGACCTTTTAGTTACTCGATTCAAACAAATAAATAGATAATAAAAGGGCAAGCAAGAAACAATGGTTTCAAGCTTAGGGGAACAACTAAAAAAAAAATCCTGGAATTACAGAAATTTTCCATTGGTAATTATTTAACCTTATGATTCAATGCTTCTTCAGAAGTGAAGTTGCAGCTTGGGGAGGTGTGTCAGGGGCAATGTGCTATTCTTGCACCATTCTCCCAGTTCTGATGTTAGCTGTTGTAAGGTCCAAGCCCTGTGCCAGGAGAGGAGGAGGGTTACAGGAGATTGAAGAGAATTTGAGGAGTTTTTGGCTGATGAGACATTCTTTATTCCAGACGAAGACTGCTAACAGATAGCCGAGGGCAAACCCCAAGCACACGCTGGTGTACCCAGGCCACACACACACACACACACTCTCTCTCTCTCTCTCTCTCTCTCTCTCTCTCTCTGTGTGTGTGTGTGTGTCTCTCTCTCTGTCTCTCTGTCTCTGTCTCTCTGACTCTCTGTCTCTCTCTCTCTCACACACACACACACACACACTCTCTCTCTGTGTGTCTCTCTCTGTCTCTCTGTCTCTGTCTCTCTGTCTCTCTGACTCTCTCTCTCTCTCTCTCTCTCTCTCTCACACACACACACACACACACACACACACACACACAGACTAGAACACAGGCTGCACAGAGGTGAGTCCAGAGACCTACAGTAAGATACTCCCAGGCAGGCTGAAGGCTTTCTGACCTCAAGGCCATATTTATACAGAATCACTGAAAAGCAGCACTCTACCCCAAATAGTTACATAACAGATGACATCACTTTTACTTTTGGGGGTCTCTCAAACATCTGGTGACAGCCACTTTGTGCTGACTCAGAGACTCCTGGATGTGCAGTATCAGACACAGCTAAGGCATACTGGGTGTCCACATCAGCGCCATGCTATCTAAATATAAACTGGCTCACATGGCCCCCTGTTTCCCATAACTCATGACCTTGACTGTCTTCATTGTTAGTTAATGTTGCTACCTCAGCCCTTACAGAGGTCTCACGTCCTATCGGACGGAGCTCTCTTGTTTTCATGGTTTCTTTTTTCTCACACAAATGTAGTTTCATTTGTTCTTAGTTAAATCCTTGTCCAAGGGATGGTTTGGGGTCTCTTTCCTGAAGTAAGTGGGAGCCTCTTCTTAGAAGCCACCCTTTCCTTTTGTACAGGTTAGTCTATTACAGTATCAGAAGCAAGCATATATAAAATGCAAAGGCATCTAGCATAGTTTTTCAAGGGTAAGCAGGCAGCCTGCTGAAATTGGTCCAAACTTGTCCTTTGTACCCAGTCTGCTTGGTTACCCAACTATAAGCCCTCTTTCTCTTCCTCCGTGCTCCAGACTCTGCTACCTTAACCTCTGTCTCCCCTTTAACCCCAAGCCCTGTACTTCCTGCTGCACGTGAGCACTTGCAGTTCCCAGCACTGGTCTTTGCTTCTTCCTACTTACTGAGGCCAGCTCCTGCATAGACACGCAGAGCAGAAGAAGAACCGTGATTCTGACTGCCTAAGGCAGGCGCCAGGTGAGGTGCATTAGCTCACAATATTTTGTATGTTCTTCCAAGACCAAAGTCAGAGAAAAACACCGAATAGCAGAGGAGGTCACATGCAAAGAGAACACAGGGCTTCAGAGCAAAGCCCACAAAAGAAATAGGAAGACCCCAGCATGTATGTGCTTCTGGGTGAGAGTGATAGAGTCCCCATTGAATAAACATGTGCTTATGCATTTGTTAAATCAAACGGCCAAAATGAGAAAAAGTAATTTTGAATTATTTCAATTCACCTTAATGTAAAACATTAAACTGACTTTCCCTCACACTTCAAAAATGATGGAAGAACTCGGAAAGGGCATCCTGCCCTAGGCACCAAATTGCCTTAGGGAATGCTGTTTGAATTTGCATCTCCTGCTACTGCAGCATTCTTGACAGCCTTCGAAGTGTGCACTGGCATATCTCAGGCACCAGGGATGCTGTCTCTGAGCTTCTCAAATTCTATGACCGAGCCTTTCAGCAGAGTAAGACTGGTCTAAAAGAGAGGTGGATTTAGCAGCTACCCCAAGAAAATAAATGATCCGTGACTACTTTGTATCTCAAGTTAAGTTTGGCAGCAAAGACCATAACTGACTCTCTCATTCAGTAGGGTCAGGTCCTGTGATGTCCTCTCTGTAGCGAAGCAGCCCCGAAGACTTTGAAGGAAAATTAATTCTGCACTTGGCCCTGACTGATGAGGGAAGGGACGGCTAAGGAGAAGAGCTTAAAGCTAAGACAGAGGCTGGAAAGCTGGAGCTAGGCAAGAAGCAGCTACCCTTCGAAGACTAAAGTGCTCCTCATTGGTCGGCAATTTCCTCGCTCTGCGAATTTTAATATAGAAAATCCTGAAATCTGAAAACAAATCTTTTATGTTTCTGATTGTTCATATTATACCATGGGTAAAGAATTAATTCAGTTTCTCCCTTTGATCACAAATTTATTTTGATCCCAAACCTGCTAGGAAAAAAAAATTGCAGGACCTCTGGGTGGTTATTCACACTTGTGCTGAAAATCCACATATCTAGCCGTTATTGGAAATCCATATATCTAGCCAGCAGTGCCATCCAGAATAGTCCCTGGAGCTTGCTAGAAGCTCCCAATCTCAGGACTTTGTTCCAGCCACGCCTGATTGGAACGATCAGCTCAGACGATCAGGTTCACACAGCAAGCCCGTCCCTTGCTGAACCACCTCACCAGCCTCCTCAGAAAGTCCCTAAGATGACCACCGCCTCGGGGTTCTGGAGTCAGATGTTCAAACCCCTACCTATGTTCACAACAGTCTGATTGTTCCACTGCTCCTTGGGCTCCCCGCCCCAGGCCCCAGCTGATATGTGTTTCTTCCCTGATTGCTAATGTTTCAGAATATTTTCAAGTGAACATGTACTTAGCGGAGGGAACAATAGATTGCCCTACTTGTGAGGATTCTGAAGACACTTAACAGAAGCCCTGTGCATTAATTCTACAGGAGGAGCCACTGTGTGCTAATAATGACATGAGATCTGAATGGTAGCGATGCTTTCAAAAACACTCAGTGTCCCACGACCATTTGAAAAGATTGCTTCAGCTCAGACCATTAGGCAAAACTAAAACAGGCGAGTAGGGACATTTACAGAGCAAACTCAAACTGTCACCTTTACCCCTTGAAATCTAGAGACAACGGATGTGTGTCTGGTAAAAACAACATATTCTAAGATAATTTTTCCTTTTATCCTGAAAGGATGTGGCCACTGATAACACGATGACACGCTCTTGATTCTGTTTAAACACAGACACTTGTTGGGCCAGGGAGACGGCTTAGTGCATGAAAGCACTTGCCATGAACCCTGATAGCCTGAGCTTGATCCCCATTCCTAGGACCCACAGGGTGGACAGCAAGGGGCTCCTACACCTTCAAGCTCCTGCCCCCTCCCCAGAGGAATGGATGGATGACTGAGCGTAATTTTTTTTATTTATTAAAAATTCCCACCTCCTCCTCTCCTCCCATTTCCCTCCCACTCCCACCACTCCCCCTCCCTCTCCAGTCCTAAGAGCAGTCGGGGTTCCCTGCCCCGTGGGAAGTTCAAGGTCCTCCCACTCCATCCAGGTCTAGGAAGGTGAGCATCCAAACAGACCATGCTCCCACAAAGCCAGTCCATGCAGTAGAATAAAAACCCAGTGCCATCGTCCTTGACTGAGCGTAATTTTAAAGTAACCACTTCTTTCTAACATTGGTGCTACGCTGTTAGAGGGAGGACTCCCTCCAGAAACACCTCTCTGCTCTAAGGAGAGGTCAGGAAAGGTTCTCTTCAGAGCTGCGTGGATAGCCATTATCCCTGGCCTGGGCCACCTGGGCTAAGACTTCACCCCTGTGCCTTGTCCTTTGCCTTCCTGTATTCTTCTAACTATCACTGCCTACGTGGCAGAAGATTCTCCTAGTCTGAATGTTGACGCTTTCTGGGTTTACATCAACTGGATAGTAATGAAGTCTGCATGTTGACGCTTTCTAGTTTTGCATCAACTGGATAGTAATGCAATTGCAACCACACATGATGTATTTACAAGAAAAAATGATAGTAAGCCGGCCTGGAGAGATGACTCAGCCGTTAAGAGTACTGCCTACTCTTCCGGAGGACCCTGGTTCAATTCCCAGCACCCACATGGCAGCTCACAACTGTCTGGAATTCCAGTTTCAGGGGACCTGACATCCTCACACAGATATACACACCAATGCACATAAAATAAAAATAAATTATTTATAAAAATAATAGCAAGTCTATAAACATGTTCCTCAATACTCCAACTAGAGTCACTTGAAACTACAGCTCGAGGCAGCACTGGGGATGTGCCACGATGACAGAGCATCCTTTTGAAAACCGGAAGAAATCCAACTATGTGTGTGTGAGTAGAAGCTTTGCGGACAGATCTTAGCCTTGCTGGTAACGGACCTCAATCGCCATGTACATTTACAGCACATATGCTGTCCGCTGCAGCAGCTGCTATAGCAAGTCAGGATTGCCATATAATAAGCTTGCTGAGGTTTTTTATAGACCTTTTACTACAAAAGGAATTTAAACAGCCCCTAATACTGTTTATATTGATGCCGAGATGCCGAGGGCTCAGACGCAGGCGATTGTCTCGTGTGTGTAAGGTTCTGATGCTCTACACCAACAGTAACAACCACTTTTCTTGAATAAACATTCAAATAGTGTTTTGTTCTATTTGGTTAAATGCAATATATTTGCAAGTTAATGTTACCTGTTTCTTACAACATTTTTAATGTGCCTGTTAGAAAATTTTCAATTTCCTGCCTAATTTGTACTGTATCTGCGCTGGCCTGAATTGTTAGGCACGGCTCAGTGGCTGGGGACAGTCTGGAGTCAGGCTGCCACGCATCTCTTATGCCACCACAGCCAGCTGCTGACTTAGATAACACTGCTCAGTGATCTCTAGCCATCTGCTCCTGCTGAACGACTTGAGTGGATCTAGATAGTCACGCTGGTTGTTAGGGGTTAGATAGAGAATATGCTAAAAGGCAAATATATTGAGGACTTGATCCCCAGGTGGTGTTCATATTGGTAGTTTGGATCACAGCATTGCTAATTTCATCAGTGGGTTTAGCTAACAACTGGTTCATTGTTGAATGAGCCTTTATTATTTTATTTTTAGGTATATGAGTGTTTTATCCGAATGTTTGTGTGACACGTGCATGCAGTGCCTGAATAGGCCAGAAGAGGGCATCAGATCCACTGGAACTGGAGTTATAGAAGGTTGTAAGCCACCGAGTGGAGGCTGGGAACTGAGCCCAGGTCCTCTGCAAGAGCGGAAGTGCTCTTAGCTGCTGAGCCATCTCTCTAGCCCTGATTCAGACTGCTATTAAGTTTGGGATGATTTGGAAATACACAGGACAGTTTTGAGGAGGATGTTGCAGGGAACAGTGTTAGTTTTCAGTTGCTGTGGTAAAAATATAAATGACATCAAGAAGGGAAGATCTCGCTGGCTTGTGGTTTTGAAGGTTTCAATCCCAAGGTCATTGCTTTGGGCCCAAGGTGAGGTAGAATGTCATCACATTGGAGTATATAGCAAAGAAAGCTGCCTTACCAGGGCAACCAGGAAGGAAGAAGAGAGAGGAAAAGATAGGGGGTGGGGGAAGAAGGCAGGAAGAGGAAGAGAGAGAGAGAGAGAGAGAGAGAGAGAGAGAGAGAGAGAGAGAGAAGCTATGTCCTTCAGCTAAGCCTCGCTCTTTAGGATTGATTCATTGTGCTGGAGATCACCATCTGTAACTCCCAGGGAATCCACAGCCCTCTTCTGGTCTCTGCAGGCACCAGGCATGCTTGTGGTGTCCATACAGATCCCTCTAAAGTGACCTGGAGTCACCTCCAGGGAGATGACAATTTCTTGTCATCTCATCCTTTCCATGTCATAAACTACATTTCATTCATTCATTCTCATTCATTCATTCATTTCACTCCCAAAGCTACGGTCTAGCCTTGAAACTAAGTAGCTGAAGATGACCTTGAACTTCTGGTCCTCCCAACTAGTGGGATTGTTCACTGGGTTCAGAGGGTCTGGTTTTTTCCTGTGCATGCGAGGTGAGTTCACTACCGACACCCCTTCATCCCCAGTTTTCACTTAAAATCTTGAGGACCATCTCATCTTTTGTCATTATACCACACTCCCTCCAGTGACTACAAATCCAAGCCCACAGACTTCTTCTTAACCAAGTCTTAGGCAAGTCTGGTTTGAGGCAAGTCTTTGGTTTTCTCTTTAAAGCAATCTAGGCACGGGCAGCTTCCCCTAGAGGTTTTGAGTACAGAGCTACCTTTCTCCACAGGTGTGGGCAGAGGTGTCCTTTGGGACTCTGTCACTTCCATATTACCAGACCATTTTGATCCACTCTAGGACCTCCAGGACCTCCAGGCTGAAGGAAATTAAACAAAAACTTCTCCGTACACTAGCTTCTTCATTTTCTTATGCTGGAGTTTGCACATACTTTAAAAACCTACTACATAATTAATAATTGTATTTTAAAGAGCTGCTTCAGGTCTACGGAGAGATTGGAGCTGAAAGCACAGTTGGTTGCTGCATACTTCCCCCTTTGCCCCAACCCTGCTGTCTGTTTCTGCTGTTCTTAATATCAGGCATTGGTGAGTTGTATTTGTTACAGTTAATGAACCTATACTGAACTGGACTATTTTATAAACTCAAGCTCCCATTTTTACCCCTGGGGAACCACTCTGTGTTGGGCAGCCCATGCGCTGTGACACATACCTGGTGATGTGAGCCTGTCACTTCAGCGGTGTTCAGAAGGTTTCCCTGTACCTGCTCAACTCTGTCTCTTTCCTCCAAACTCCAGGGAACTATGGCTGCTCAGATTTAGATGTGGTTAGTCCTGTCAGGATGGATGTGTTGGAAACTTGGTCTCCAGTGTGGTGATATTAAAAGTAGGCTCTAAGCTGGGTGGTGGTGGTGGTGGTATACACTTCTTTAACCTTAGTGAGCACTTGGAAGTTAGAGGCAGGAGGATCTCTGTGAGTTCAAAGCGAGCCTGGTCTACATAGGGAGCTCTAGAACAGCCAGAGCCTCATAATAAGACCCTGTCTCAGAAAAGAGAGAGAGAGAGAGAGAGGAAGGAATGATGAAATAAAGGAAGAGATAGAGAGGGAGGGATGGAGGGAGGGAAGAAGGAAGGAAGGAGGAAATAAAGGAAGAAAGAGAGAGAGAGACAGAGAGACAGAGACAGAGAGAGAGAGAGAGAGAGAGAGAAGAAAGTAGGGTCTAGTGGGAGGTGAATACTTCTTTGGAGATGCTGGAGTAACACTTGTCTCACAGAATGAGAAAATAAGTTCTCATGAGTCTACTTTAGGCTCAGCACTCGGGAGGCAGAGACAGGCAGATCTCTGCGTTCGAGGCCAGCCTGGTCTACAAAGCAAGTTCCAGGACAAACAGGGATGTTACACAGATAAACCCTGTCTCCAAAAGACAAACAAACAAATTTATGTGTGTATATGTTGGGGGTGGGGGGTTATGTGGTCAGCATTGGATCCCCTAGCGCTGGAGTTACAGGTGTCCTCAAAAGAGCAGTAAGTGCTTCAGTCACGTGGCCATTTCTCCAGTGTCATCCTTTCCCTTTGGAATTATCTTTGCCACTTCTATCAAACTCAGTTGACTGAACTTCTACGATTGACTTGTACTTCCGCCTGTGTTTTCTGTGCGCCTTCACACTTCTGTCAGTTTGAGGACGGACAACTAGAGAGGTATCGCAAAACAAAGGGACCATCTGGAGCTACCTTTACCGGTGAAGCCAACTAAATTGAGAAACTTCAACTTCCTCGTCTTTCTGTAAAATGCATTCTCAGAAACAGAGATTCAAATCCGGACCTCTGGTTTGTAGATGGAATCCGCAATCCCATCTGCAATACCTGAGGAAGTGGGGAAAGGAGAGGTGCTTTGGGCTAAAGAGCCTCCAGGGCCCTTCTAGGTCAAAGCTACACCTGTGGAGAAGGAAGTGTGGAATCAGAGGTGGGCAAGCCTTGGTGCGTTCCTCAGATCTTTATTTCTAATCGTGGGACAGAGCAGCCGTGCAGTAAGATTTGGCTGAATTGAATTCACACTTCATCACTGCCAAGACAAGCTCACAGGGTGCCATTAGGTATCCATCAACGCAGAGGCACATCTGAGATCTATTAGTAAGTCACCACTACCTGCCCAAAATCCTCTTGAAAAGAGCTGTTGCTTTTCATCCCCCATCTCCAGTAGCTTATTCTTGGCCTGGCACTATGAGCATTTGTGATACGAAAAACACAATGAGAGGTTTGGACCCCACATGGTTTCGGAGTGTTTGGGGGTGTCTCTAGTTGGAATACCTTCAGATGATAGGCCTGGATTTGTCGAATCAGAAAAGAGCATCTGGGTTCAGTGTGACTGAGAATTGTGACATGACCAGTGTATTTTCAGAAAATGTCCTTCTTGCTGGAGCGCCCAGGGTAAAAGCCAGGCAGAGATAAATAGTCACTTGTTGGTGTCATGATTTGAATGATTTGGTCATTGTACTCTCAAACATTTGAACACTTGGCAATTATCTAAATTATTCTATATTTTTTAATATTTATGTATTATGTATACAATACTCTGTCTGTGTGTATGCCTGCAGGCCAGAAGAGGGCACCAGACCTCATTACAGATGGTTGTGAGCCACCATGTGGTTGCTGGGACTTGAACTCAGGACCTTTGGAAGAACAGGCAATGCTCCTAACCACTGAGCCATCTCTGCAGCCTCAAATTATTCTATTATTAATAAAAACTCAGGAGTCAGCTATTGGGGTTAAACCTGAAAGGTTCTCACAGAGTGAGGGAGAAACAATCAGCCGACCCCTGCTCTCCTTACTCCCCAGCTCAAAAGGGTCACATATCTCTCTCCACCCCTCCCAGTTCCTCCCTGTCTCTCTAGCCTCCAAGTCCGCCAAGAAAAACTCTCTAGTTCACTGTAGTGGCATTTCGTTTGTATTTGAGTAAATAAAGCTTGCCTGAAGATCAGAGAGTAAAACAGCACCACTGGTCAGTCTTATAGACCAGGCAGTGGAATAATACACCTTTAGTCCCAGTGGCCACACTAGTTGCCATAGAAACTGGGCAATGCGTGCCTTTAATCCCAGGCCTAGAGAGGATTATAAAATGGGAGGAGACAGCTCTCAGTCACAGTCTCATTCTGAGATTCCTGGAGGCAGGATCATCATTTCGGACTGAGGTAGAGGTAAGAGTCAGTGACTGGTTGTTTTGCTTTTCTGATCTTCAGGTTGAACCCCAATTTCTGTTTCTGAGGGGTTTTTTTTTTGCTGTTGTTGTTTTGTTTTGTTTTGTTTTGTTTGTTTGTTTGTTTTTAATATAAATAGTGCTTCAGTTCATTCTGGCAAGCTGAATATGAACTCTGCCCTGTGAACCAAGGTAAAAACTTTATTGGCAGTCTCAGAGTGACAGTGTAAACAAATTTCCCACAACAACTTGGTCCCCAGTTGGTGGTGCTTTGAGGAATGTTTAAAGGGGAGGTCTTATTGGAGGAAGTGTATTTCTGAAGGTGGGGTTTAAGAGTTTTAAGGTTCACACCATTCTAAGCTCTCCTCTGTTTCCTGCTTGCAGTTCAGAGATGTGAGTTCTCAGCTGTTGGGGCAGCCATGTCTGTTGCCTGCCGCCATGATTCCCTGCCAAGCGGGACTCAAATCCCTCTGGAACTGTGAGCCCAAACAGACTTTCTGTAGGTTCCCTTGGTCACTGTGCTCCATTACAGCCGTAGAAAAATAACTAATACAGCTGGTAAAGGGCCCACAGTGAGAGTAGAGAGAGATTGCTTCTTCTTTATATTCCTCTTCAACAACGGCCTCACTCCCTTATCTCTGTGCTTGGAATAGAACCAACAAACCTGGTCCTCTTGGTCTATTTTTTATGCCATAGTTTAATTTCACCTCAGAATTCTACGTAAAAGATTTTTTTAAAAAAATCAAATATTTGGGGCTGACTCAGCAGTTAAGAGCGCTTGCTGTTATATTTGGCAGAATATAAAAGTTCAGTTCTCAGCACCCATGTCAGGCAGCTCAGAGCCACTCTAACTCCAGCCCCAGGGGATCCGGCTCCCTCTTCTGGCCTCTGCAGGCCGCATGCATAGACATACAACAAACACATAAACAAAAATGAGCAATTTTCAAATCAAATAATCTGCGTGAACTGTGTATCTTAAACAGTATGATAGTTTGTCAAATTACAAATTGAAGATAAAGTTATCATATTTATGATCCAGACATTCCAAGGGATTGAAAAGAGGGTCTAAACCAGATATTTAAATACTGGTGTTCATAGCTGTATTATTAACAATAACCAAAAAGTATAAATGGCCTGCATGAGAATTCAGGGGTTGGGCGGATACTTAGTATATGCACATGTCACAACACCATCCCCCTGAAGAGAGGGAGATTCTGATGGGTGCTGCAGGCAGGAGAGCTGAATCGCAGTAACAATGAACAAAGTAAAACTGCCGTTATCTTACCTGTGTGAAACACCTAAAACAGTCAACCCATGGTAACAGAGCAGACTGCTAGCAGGGACCAGGAGATCATTTTTCTCGTCACTGTAATCAGACACCTGAAAAGCAGCTTGGGGCGGGGGGAGCTGTCTCACAATGAAGCCCAAGACTGACTCCATGTATGACCCAGGCTGGCTTCAAACATGCATCATCTTCCTGCCCCGAGCCTCCAAGAACTAACAGTATGGGCGTGAGCCAACATAAACAGCTTTTAAAGAAAGCAACTGTTGGGAGGAGCGTTTGTAGCAATCAATGTCTAAATCAAAACAGAAAGCTCTCAAATAAGTAGCCCGCGTTCTACCCCAAGAAAATAGAAAACAAACAAAGCCTGACGTAGGAGGAAGCAAATAAAGACTGTCACAGACATAAACAAAACAGAAAGGAGGAAAACAGCAGAAATTGATCAACAAACCTACGAATTCATTTTTTGAAAAGATAAAAATCAATAAACTTTTAGTAGGTTAAGAACAAAAAAGAGAAAAAATTTAAAAAATCAGAAGAAAAAGACACATTGCGACCGACACCCTCAGTGATACGAAAATCCAGTAGAGACGACAGTGAGCAATTATTTGCTGACAAACTAAATTCAGAAGTGGATGAGTTCCCAGACACTCGCAAAGCGCCAAGCCTGAGGTGCGAAGAGCAAGCATGGAGGCTGAGACGGCAATGAGAAGAGGCCCAGCAAAGAAAATCCTGGGACCTGACGGCTCACCACCAGTGGGTACAGCGCTTTTGAAGAACTGATAACCACACCTTTCCAAACAGTCCCACAAACTGAAGGCGCCCTAAAAGGGCCATCACCTCACATGTTAACTGTGAGTGGAGAGAGGACAGTCGGAGCAGCCAGCGTAACATCTTGTACTGGAGAAGAACTCAATGACTGATTTTTTTTTATATGAAAACAACAAAAAATAAGTTTGAAAGCATGTGTTTCCATTTCGAAGATATACGCGGCGATGAATGGACTCTTCAGAGTTTCTAGGTATATACATCATTTAGGTCGTTCTGAAATGAAGAACATAAGGACAAATTACTTGAAGTCCAAAATGTTGGAGCTTTAATGGGTCTTATTTCTAATTTACCCATAAGTCATAGCAGTGAAATTCTGCTCCATGGAGGTCTGAGTTTGTGAGCTCTGAGAGCCGAAGGATTATTTTGTTTTTCATCTCCCTTCAGGTTTCAGCTTACCAATATTTTCATTAAACATTTAATTACTTGGCTGTTAAGTTACTCTTTCTGCATCTAATGTTCAATTCAAAGGCCGACAACTGAAGGGATTTGATGTAATTCTCATAGCTAAATATCGAGGGATGGAATTAATCCCTAGATTACCTGTATGCTGGTGTAACTTTAGGAAGACAGGATGAAGAAGCAGCAATTTCTTGTGGGCTGTTTTGTAAGACCGAAGGCAGAAAAACAGCTTCTGCTCGGAGGAGGCCCCAGTGAATTAAGGTTAAAGGGATTTGCCCTTGAAGGACCCCAGGTCTTTAATTGGGACCTTCAATTCCTGTAATCCAGAAGGATTGGACCCAGACACATCTAGATTATTGCCAAAGCCCAAAGGTGACTCACAAGGAAAAGCAATTATTAGTGCCTCAAGACCTTCAGATAGAAAAGGGACATTTAATGAAACCTGACACAAGCCAGTCAGGGTAAGGTGCTTCCAGAATATTCCCCCATTAACAGAGAAGAGAAAAGTCTGTGAAGTACCCTCTTCTGTTTTAACCTCCATAATATCTGGGCTCCCCACTCCCAAGAGTTCATCAATGTGTTGCTCTATAGGGAATATAAAGTTAATAATTGAACTTCTATTTAAGAACGAGGTTTTTCTTTGTAACCCCACAATTTTTCATATAGAAGGTAATGAAACAAAACACATGAAAGTCTGTATGAAGAGTCTCAAACCCTACACGGCCAACCGGCTGCAAAAGCAATCAAAGCAGGAAAGATGAGAGCGGAGGGAGGATTCTTAGAGACAAGGCTGCAAGTTCACAGTTGGTGTCAGCCTGGGTGCACACGCGAGGAGTTTCCAGAACCTTCCCCAGACTGTCGTGCAATTAATCTGGGGACAGCTCTGGCCTCTGAGAGCTTCAAAAAATTCCACAGACTCAACCAAGGTGCCCATCTAAGGGAAAGCCGGCAGTATGATGGGGGAGACTATGGTCTCTCCTATTGGGTCTGGCTACATGACTGTTCCTACAAAATGAAGACACAGAGAGAGCCTTTTTAAAGGTTCTGAAGAATTCGAGATGATGACAGGAAAGCATTAAATGAAATCCCTGTGAGCCCAGGACCCTCTGTGTCTACGCAGGCACATGCCCATGAAGGTGGTCAGGAGATCATTCGTTACTAAATTAAGCCTTTGACTTGTGTTTCAGGAACTGGCATCTTTTTAGTAGCTATAAGGAAAAAGTCACCTTTCAGTGTGGTGTTCACTGCCTCTTCGGACTCTCATGAAGAGCTTGCCTCTGGGAGCATTACTGTCCCTTCAAGTGGCTGGCATTGCCTTGAAAGCACCCTCACTTTGTCAAGACTCATAAAAGGCAGAGTTGGAAAGCTGGCTACAGAGACACGTGGGTGTTCCCCTTCATATCCTTGTCCACAATAGGAATACTGTGCAAACCTATGAAGCAATATAGTTCACCTAGGAAATAGTAACTCTGAATGAAAGGTTTCAGTTCTAGAACAGGAAGCAGAATAAAAGGTTTTGATCTAGCCAGAAATCATACTTAGCATGGTGTGTGTGTGTGTGTGTGTGTGTGAGAGAGAGAGAGAGAGAGAGAGAGAGAGAGAGAGAGAGAGAGAGAGAGAGAGTGAGTTTTGGGGTGGGGAGATTGTCTTTAACTTTGTTTTATTTTAAGAGAGAGAGAATATAAAGTTGGGTGGGTATGGAGGTGGGGAGTATCTGGGAGGAGCTGAATATTATCAAAATAAGCTGTATGAATTAACGACTTGTTTTTACAAGCCCTTAGTCCGAAACAAAAGCATTTGAAAATGCACCGGTCTCATATCTGATAATTATCACAATACCGATTCTGTTTTTCCTCCTTCTGGGGGTCAAGCCCAGGACCTTGTGTGATCTAGGAGGGCACTACTTCTACTGAGCTTCTATTCCCCAGCCCTATAATGAAAATTTTGTTATGTAACTGCCTACAGTAAAGGATCCAACTTACAAGTCTTCGTTTATTTTAACAAACTCTTCTTACAGATTTGCTAATCACGGTATTTAAATCTTTTTCTAACTTCAGGAAAAAACTGAATAATCAAATGGTGTAGAAACCCCCTTATTGCAAATTGTGTTTAGGGATCTCTTGCCTGTCTCGACTACGTTTTACCATGTTAGGAGAGCCCCCTGGTGGCAGCTTGAAGTACTACCTTCAGGAACGCTAATGCAAAATCAAAGCTGTCTAGAGGTGAGCCATCCTAGAAGAGGCAGTCCCCATACCCTAAGGCTCCTCACCCAGCTAACCGTCTTGTCTCATTGCTGCCAGAGCTAGCAGGGGAAGAATCATGAAATTATAGAGAATAACCTGTAAAAAGTGGTTACTGACTTGAGCAGAATAAATGTCAGATTCTAAGAGAGATCTGACTCTTCACCTCAGTACACAAACACGTGCACAGATGTGCACATGCACGCACACTCACACATACACACATTCTAGCACACTAGCATCCATTTCTCAGCCTCTATACAAAAGCCCTAATCCTACACTTTGAATTTTTCTTTTCACACTGTCTGAGGATTGGGTTCAAATGAATCAGAAACCTCTCATAGGAGCCCAGAGATCCATTTTTTTAAGGAACCCACTACAGGTTTCTGGTGCATACTATGGTTCAGGAAACATTGGTTTATGATACTGATTCTTCTCCTGAGGAGAGGTCTTACTTCTGAGGCACCTGATCTAAGTAAGCATAAACAACTCACAGGTTTTGTTCTGTTCCCAGTTCCCAAGCCCCAGCCTTAGGTAGTCTGCTAGATGGCTCTAGATTGCAATTCACAGACACCCCAAATAGCCCTGGTATGACCGACCTTGTGTCCTATTTTGTTTGATTGTTTGTTTGTCAATTTGGCACAATCTAGACTCATCTGAGAAGAGCAACTTCAATTGAGAAAATGCCTCCATCAAATTGCCTATAGGCAAGTCTATGGGGGCCGCTCTCTTGATCAATGGCTGCCCACTGGGGGAGATAAAACCCCTAGGTAGGTGGTCCTGAGTTGCACAGGAAAACAAGCTGAGTAAGTCATGGGAGCAAGCCAGTAAGCAGCTTTCTAACCCAGGTTCCTGTCTGCTTCCTCAATAGTGGACAGTGGTCGGGAGTTGTAAGATTAAACAAACCGTTTCCTCCCCAATTTACTTTTGGTCATGGTATTTTAGCAGAGCAATAGAAACTAAGACACCATTCTTTTGAGTCCTGACATCAGTGGATGGGGTAACTCCAGGGCAGAGAGCACAAAGAGAGAAGTTAGGTGGGAGCCACAGGTAGGAAACATTTGAGAAAGCTCGAGAATGCTGAACTCTTGAGAAATGTGTGCAGAAGAAAAGCTTGGCACCGGACAAATAAAAGGTTTTCTTCTTCTGTAATGTCCACCCAGGACTGCTTTTGACTCCTGAAAGTATCAGCACACTAGATACTTCTTTTCTACATGACCCTGAACTCGAGCTGAAGGCCATTCTAACTTAACTGACCTTTTGGTAACTATCCAGTGGCACTCACTATAATATATAACTATTTTGTAAGATCGTATTGTGGTTTCCAAACAATGGTTTAATGTATTTATCTTGTGCATGTAGATATACATATATGTGTATGAGTGCAGGCACACCCATATCATGGCATACTTGTGGAGGTCAGAGGTTCTCTCCTCCCACCCTGTGTGATCTGGGCATTGAACTCAGGCCTCCAGGTCTTCAAGCAAGTACCTCTACCCACTAAACCATCTCACTGGCCCCAAAGATTTTAAATACTATGTCTTTAATAGCTCATTTATAACCCGGGGATTGCTTGAGCTTATGGGTATGTCAGATAGTAGCTAGGAAAGTCCACCAGAGAATGGATACTCAATTAATATTTAATCTGAGCTCAGGATCTGTCAGTACTGGTTATACAGTCCTAGGTCTTACTGAATAGCTGTCTTTTTATTGACAGCTGAATCCTACAATAGGCGATGATATCCATTATCGCTGCTCCCCCAGCAGCATAGGGCTCAAAGGGAAGCCATGGAGTCACTGTGTACTAAGACTTTTCTCTGTGAGGGGGTTATGGAAAAAGACACCCACACTCTCTGTCTTCATGGTTTTCTTCTTTATTCTCTATTCCTCTGTATTCTTTTCATGTTTCTTCCATTTCTACAGCATATGTTTTTGTTTTTTGGTTTTTTTTTCAGCTTATATACCCCAACAAAGTTTTTCAGGCAATATAGGAATCACAATGTGGTTACATTCTATTACTCAAGTGAATGATTACAATAAATACAAGTGAAAATCAGCATGTTTTCCATGCCCCTTATATGATTAAACATTTTATGTATTACAGGTAAAAAACAAATTATCCCAAGAACACATGTACATTCATACCCAAACAAGTTGTTATAGATTAACCATGTAGGCAAGCAAGGTATTCTTCTCAGTCAGATCTTTTATTGGCAGGCTGCATTTTGTCATTACAGATAAAGGGCCAATCACTTTATTACTTAACTTGGAAGTTAATCTTATAAGGAATCTTAACCACTGAGCCATCTCTCCAGCCCTCTTATAAGGAATCTTAAAGGAATCACAAACCTAAACTTTTATGCATGAAAAAGAATCAGTCAGCTCTACTTTAAATCTTTATGGTGTATACCCACTCATCAATAGTTTATATATCGGGAGGTTGAGGCAAAAATGGGCAAAAATTGGTCAGCAACCAATCTTAGCAAGAAAGGTACATCAGTCAATGATAATTGGGCTCCTTTGTTCTTGTTCCCTGACCTTCATGAGTTCTGTATCCAACTACACAGCTCTCTAAACCTTTTCATTGTTCTCTCCGGTTTTCTCACCTCAAAGCTATTTGACAAAAACACCTTAGTCTAACTTAGTTATTTTCAAAGCTTTGTTTCAGCTGTGATGCACCCTGAAACCTGTGAACACTCCTCCCAACATTAAGATTAAGAGAATTTAGGCTAGCTGGGCTACTGGGACCCATTTTTTTTTCATAATCATTAACTTGAACTGTGATCTAATGCACCTCCATAGGGGAAACTCATAGGCCCTGGCTGTATAACATTTCCCTATATTTATTTTTATTCATCAATACTCTGCATAAGCGAACATTACTGTTACCAATCAGACAGCACAGCTTAGGGAGGAACCATCTTCATGACAATCCCGGATGTTACCGTGAGATAAAGACACGACATTGCAGGCAGTGGGGCTCTCCCCATTTCCACCCACACCATGTCAGATCCCAGAGAAAGATGGCAGCAGCAAACATGGAAAGGCACAGGAGAAGCAAAAGACATTCCGGGGTCTGTGGACTCAGGGCCTTGCCTGTCCAAGACTGACCTATCAGAGAGTTTCCTCCTGATGAGCTGATACCTTGAACTTCAATTGTCACCTGCTGCTCCTCTGGTCCCAGCAATTGCCACCAGCAATCCATAATTAATAGATTATAATTAATATCTATTAGTTATAATTATAATTTTATAATTAATATCTAATTAAAGAAGTATGCGTTATGTCCACATATTAATATTACATAAATCAAGCCTAGTGGTACAAGCTTACAGTCCTAGCTTCTCGGGAAATTGAACAAGTTCAAGGACAATCTAGAAAACTTTGTAAGATACTGTCTCAAAATGAAAAGTTTTTCGCTGTTGTTTTAGAGCCTGTCCTGGAACTAACTCTTTTTTTTTTTTTAAGATTTATTTATTTATTATGTATACAGTGTTCTGTCTGTCTCCTTGCTGGCCAGAAGAGGGCACCAGATCTCATTACAGATGGTTGTGAGCCACCATGTGGTTGCTGGGAATTGAACTCAGGACCTCTGGAAGAGCAGTTAGTGCTCTTAACGCTGAGCCAACTCTCCAGCCCCCTGGAACTAACTCTTATAGACTAGGCTGGCCTCGAGCTCACAGAGATCTGCCTGCCTCTGCCTCTCAAGTGCTGGGATTAAAGGCGTACACCACCACCACCCGGCTTAAAATGAAAAGTTTTTGAAGGGATTGGGGAAATAACAGGTCCTAAGCTCAATATCCACTATCACACAAATGAGTCACATCAATCACACTTGCAATATATTATATAACAAGTATGTGTTACATGTGTTTTATGGAATATAGTATAATGCACATAAATAATCATACACAATCTGCTTTAAAACAAGCAGTATCCTGAGATATTATGTGACAGTACACTCTGCTTTTATGACCTTGGAAATGAAGAGATTGGAAGGAGATAAACGTTGAACCCCACGTTCATGCCACTATTCAAAACAATATCTTAGAAAACAACACCTATTTTAATTCTCTTAGATTTTTACATCATGTAAGTTCCTTGTTCCCGCCCCGCCCCATTCCAGATTTTGAATACTAACGTGATCAAAGGACAGACTAAACTTGCAAATGTGACCTGCAGATTCCACAGTGGATCATTTGGGAGAGTGGACAGAGGCAAGACCAAGGCTCACCTGCCTTGCAAAAGTCAACTCATAGCAGCTTCGTTTCCAAAGCAGGGGCGGAGCTAGAATATTCTCAAGCAGCCACTCATAGAAACCAATGCATCCTCTTTGTGTACCATAAGGAACTTAATACATTATTTTTAAACCTCCGTCTATAATCTGCTTCCTGCTGGATTTCCTGGAGGAGGCAGATAAAAAGGGGAACCTCCAGAAACTGAGCAGGGCTCTCTCTCTTTTCAGGAAGACATCGGGTGTGCAGAAGAGGAAAACCTACATTCCCGTTCTACCTGGCCAAGTTCCTCCTCCCTGGGGCTGATTCTGGCAATCCTGTGCTCCGGGACTGGAGCCAACTAACACCCACTCCTCACCCTGGAAGCAACTACCGCTTTAAGCGGCTCACACCCTTAGCACTCCCAACTTAGGTTCTGTTCAATGTGTTAAAGAGTCCCTAGGTGTACATTTGAAACATGGGATCTGCATTTCCCCGCCCCCTTAGTCTTTTGAAACATCCATAAACACCTAATAACTTTTCTTACCAGAAATACTGCTTCAATTGTATTAAAAAAAAAAAAAACTAGAAATAAAACCCATAAACCTCCATTACAATTCAGCCGCTGAGAGCCGCCTCTCCCACCTCCACTCCCTTCTTGCCAAAATGCCCTTCCACAACTAAGGCAATTCCAAAAGTTTGTTGGGTCAACCCAAACCACAAAATAAAAACTCCAGGGATTTAGGTAGTAAATACCATATTTTCCAAGAAAGTCTGACTACCTTTCAGTAAAGAGCATCCCTTGGTAAAAGAGGAGGTGGAACCGCGGAGAGGGAGCAGAGGGAGCACAGAGCAAGGGGAAGGAGAGTTCTAAGAGTGCAACTTTTCAGCTCAAACCCAAAGGACGCCAGGGTCTCCCGGGGGCCCGCAGTCCTCACCGCAGAGCAGCAGCGCCACCTCGTGTGCAAAAGCTCTCCGCTCCGTTTTCTGTCCAGTTGACTGGCAGCCTGCTTCTCTCCACGCCCAGGCTTCTGCCCAGAGTGGCGTGGTCACAGTCCCCGTGAGCCTCCAGCTCGCAGACTCCCTTGCACGTCAAGTTGGGACTGTCCCCTCATCGCCCGACACCTGTTGACTGGGATCTCCTTCGGAGGAGCCCATCTATCTTCCTCCTCTTTCTGAGTACCCCCAGCTTGCAGCGTGGAATTTGGCAAACGGCAGAGAGATTCAAAAATGTCTGACAAACGAAAAGATTCGGTTAAATGTTCAGCTGGGAAACACGAGTCGGTCCTACTATCAGTACCAAACGTTTTCCGCCTACTAACTCTGCAGGTTAAATTGAAAAACAAACCTTCAGAATTCGATTCAATTAAATCCAAGAAATTAAACCAGCGCTGAGCTATAAAAGCGCACTGGAGTGACTGGAAGCGCCAATGGAAAATTCAGTACTCAAAATTGGCTTATCTGGAATAAGCTAAAGATCCTTAACAAGGAAACCCAAGTTCTAACATGCAAACGAATTCACCAGAATGATCGCACAAATTCTCACAAACCTAGCACACATGCAAGATACTTTTGGCTTTCTCGCGGCTCTAAAACAACCCAAGCTTTCCCCCTATCGGCCTGTGTGATGCTCTAACATTTTAAAAATGGAACAAATAGATTTATTAAAGCTGTCCAGTTAAAATTTTGCCCGATGGGATAAAAGCATCGCAGCCAATGCACGCACACCCTTCATCAGTCAAGAACCGCAGCAGCGGATTCGGCAAGCCAAAGAAACTAGCAAAATCACACAGGCCCCAGCTTCCAAGAACGGCCTCTCCATCCAAAGCTCTTACGAATTCCAAGGCCAGAGAACAGTGTGACTAATTCTAGCTAAAATAAAAACCAGCTGCTTGAAGCACTCCGGCAAGCACACATGAAACGCCAGAGCTTGCTCGCTCTGTGATTTGAGTGGGGCTGGAAGGAGGTAGAGAACAGTAGGAAGCGGGGCTTGGTTTAAAGCAGCACCAGTGGTCGCCCAGGGAAGCCTCTTTGTGGCACTCAAGTCTCACCACAAACTGTCAAAGGGGAAAGATCCCCTGGTGGTGACATCTTTTCAGGACACCGATTCCTAAAAACGATTTCACCAAAAAACTGAAAAGATGATTTATGTATTTTTATCATGGATAAAAATTAGTTTTTAGCCATTTAGTACATGCAGCATGCAGTCTGTAACATTACGTGAGATATGAACAGTGCCTCCCCCCCACACTTCTAACATCATCATCATCATCATCATCATCATCATCATCATCATCATCATCATCATCATCATTTTCTTCCTAAAGGTGCCAGGTGTTAAAGAACAGATACTTTTGGAAGTTCAGGAGAAACATAATAAAACACTTATATTAAAACTCAAAAGCATCCTGAGCATAGTGGTGCATGCCTTCCTTTAACCCCAGAACTTGGGAGGTCCCAGGGAGAGGCAGGTGGAGCTCTGTAAGTATGTGGTCTACATAAGGAAGTCCAGGACAGTCGGTGCTGTATAGAGAGACCTTTTCTTGGAAAAAAAGAAAAAAAAAACTTAAAAGCAGCTCTTTAGACCAGGCTAGCCTCAAATTTACAGAGATCCACCTGCCTCTGCCTCCCGGGTGCTGGGATTAAAGGTGTGCACCACCACCGCCCAGCAGTTAAATACTTTTTAAATTGGACTTTTATTTCATTCGTATGCATGTGATAGTTAAATTCTTTTTTGATTAAAAATTAATTTTTAAATTCTTTTTTATTTCATTCCCTTGCACACACACACACACACACACACACACTCACACACACACACACACACTTGTGCAGCCATGCACAGCCTGGGGACTGTAACTTCAGTTTACAGAATGTTTGTTTAGCATGCGCAAAGCCCTAGATTCCCTGCACTCACACACACACACACACACACACACATAGGTGCATGCACACACACACACACACACACACACACACTTGTGCAGCATGCGCAGGCTGAGGACTGTAGCCTCAGTTTACAGAATGTTTGTTTAGCAAGCGCAAAGCCCTAGATTCCCTGCACGCGCGCATGCGTGCACACACACACTTGTGCAGCCTTGCACAGGCTGGGGACTGTAGCCTCAGTTTACAGAATGTTTGTTTAGCATGCACAAAGCCCTGGTTCAGTCCCTAGTGGCACACGTCTATAATCCCAGCACTCAGGAGAAAGAGTCCATTCTAGCAGGAAAAACTAGACTCCAGGGCAATCTTCAGTTACACCCTACATAGCAAGTTTGAGGCTAGCCTGGACTACACGAGACCATGTCTCAACAGTAATCATAGTGGCCAGTCACGCTGAGTGTGGTGATGGATGCCTGCAGTCTCAGTACTTGGGAGGAAGAGGCAGGAGGATCACCATAGGCTCAAGGCCAGCCTGGCCTACATAGCAAATTGTAGGACAGCCAGGGTTACATAGTATAAAACCTTGTCACAAACAAACAAACTGTTCACCATGAAAAGTCACAGTGAAGAAAAGCTGTGCCAAGGATACTGGCAATATCAGTAACCGGGACCTAAAATTAATGACGGAGTTGCACCAGCAGCTGTGTCGGGTTTTTTTTTTTTGAATATTTGCATATTGAGGACATATGAGTGATGCTGAGATGCTATGTGGACGTTTGTGTTTGCTGTTTTCACAGCAGCCCTAGGCAATAAAGCGAAATAACTAGTCATCTCTTTCCCAGGCAAGGAAATCAAGACCTGGTGATTAAGAAAACTTAACCAGGATTACAGTCCACAGGGTGGAGCTAGCATCCCGGAGCCAGTATGCATGTCAGGGTGGAGAGCTTGTATACCTAAGACTCTACGGGCTTGTCCTGTGAAAAATGAGACATAAGACCCCAGGGTCCAGCTGAGAAGAGAGAAATACTCATGTTGAACTCTGAGCTAAAAGGGAAGCCGGGCATTTACAAATTGCCTCAGTTTCTGGAGAAGAGGCATGCTGTCACCACCAACAGGAAAAGATGAGACTGACCACACAGATGAAATAGCCGACCCAAAAGAGGAGGAACACCCCAGCTCCTAATTAAACCCCTTATACAGAATAGTTCCATGCACATCCTGCTTCAGAGAATTAGGGCTCCCTCTAGCACCGTGATGCCTGAACATACATCAAGAGGCTCTAAGAACATCTGTCATGAGTGTTAAGTATTTTCTTAACACGAACCTCTCTGCTGACGTAAATAATCCCAATCAAACCTAATCAGACCAAATTAAAAGATATCCATGTTTAATGGAGTTCTCCTGGGTGACCCTGGGAAAACACGGAGAGGGGAAGAGAGAGAAGGGGAGACCACGTGAAACCCGGAGACCAGGAGTTCATTCTCTGGGGGGCAGTTTAAATAGGCTGTGGGCGTGGTCTCGACCATCCCTGGGGAGGGGGTCACCATTTGGTGGGCTTTCTCGGAGGTGGAGTTTGGACTGAGGCAACTCCCAGGGGAGGGAGTTTATGCCATGAGCTGGGGTGAAGCCCCCAGCCAAATATTCCAAGCTTTTTTGTATAAGGGGTGCCAGGGAGCTGAGGTGACGCTTCCAACCACACAATGAGCTTGCTGTAAGCCAGGCTTTGCCTCGAGTGAGTTTCTCTTTACATACACACTATTATCTCATTTAAACATAGCTCACAGGCGAGACGGTGCTGAGCTAATATGACCAAGGCCACTGGGCTGGGAAGTCGTGGTATCAGGACTACAATTCCTTAGGTTCATAGTGGACTGGTGTACATCTGCATCACCTGGAGAACTTCAGGAAAGTTCATCCAAACCCAAGGAATGTGAATGCCTTGGGATAAAGTCGGAGCACTAGTAATTGAAGTCTTGCCTAAGGTGAAGCCAGTCTTGAAAGCATACTATCTCACATGCCCAGAGACTCAGGGGTGGGGTCGAGATCTAAAACAGTCATCCCAGATGATTCCAATGCAGGGTCCACAGTCACATACGGCAGTGGTCCTCGAGTTTTGTGTGCATTGAAACTGGCTGGGAGTCTGAGAGCCTGCCTTTCCAGCAAGCTACCCAGGATGCTGTTAATCCTTACTTGAAGGGACCACGTCACTGCCATTGTAGTTAAAAAAAAAAAAAAGATGTTCAAACATGAATGTGAACATAAATTAATATTTATGAGTGGGAGCATTGCTGGGGTAAAACTTTCCTACTGAAATCTGAAGCCACATGGTCATGGTGGCTCACACTAATAACCTGACACCTGAAGACCCAGGCAACAGGATCATGATTCAAAATCCATCCTGGGCTACATAGAGATATCCTGTTTTCAAAGATTATTTTTTTTATTTCAAATTTATGGACCATGAGATAATAGTTTTGTTTTTCCAACTGTAAAATATAAAGTCCATGTTTAATCCACAGGTCATACCAAAAAACTAGGCATGTGTCCAGATTTTACCTATGACCTTAATCACTAACCTCTCAACTGTACACTAGTACTTGAGGAGAAGGTTACTTCAGCATACATATGGAAGGCACCCAGGCTGCTTAAATAGATCTGTAGTTCAAAAGATGGATTTATGCCAGATATCTAAATCTAAGAATCATACACATAAGAAAATATAAGTGACTAGATTAAATGTAAGGTTTTTTAAAATATTTATTTATTTATTATGTATACAATATTCTTTCTGTGTGTATGCCTGAAGGCCAGAAGAGGGCACCAGACCTCATTACAGATGGTTGTGAGTCACCATGTGGTTGCTAGAAATTGAACTCAGGACCTTTGGAAGAGCAGGCAATACTCTTAACCTCTGAGCCATCTCTCCAGCCCTAAATGTAAGTTTTTTTTCGACGGCTATTTTGGCCCACAATTTTAGAGGTTCATTAGATGACTTCCTGGTCTCAGTGCTCTGAGCCTCTGGTGAGGTAGCGCATCATGACACTTGGCACTGGGCAGAACAATATCACTGATGTCACAAGTCAGAGAGTAAATGAGGATAAAGGAATGCTCAGGGTCTTAGAAGCATCTCTCCAGGCCTGCCCCAAAGTACCACCTACTTGGCTCTGTACCCTAAAGGTTCCCTCGACTCCCAACACTGCCACCTTTCAGACCGAACCTGTAGGACAACACCCAAACTACAGCAACTCCTTCCAAGAAATGATAGGATTGTAGTTCTCTGCATCCTTAAGGCTAGAAATGGCCATGCAATTTGCTTTGATCACTGAAGAGCGGCAGAAGAGACACTGGTCTCAGCACAGCACATCATTCCGGGTGCCAGTGCTCCATTATCCTGAGTCCAAGGACAGCAGACACAGAGGCACACCCTCCGCCCTCACCGATTCAAAATAGATGTGTGGTAGAGGCAGCAAACAAATCTTCACCATTATTAGCTGTTAAGATTGGGAGGTCATTTGTTACCTCGGCATAATTTAGCCTCTCCTGTCTGACATAGAAGTTGAATCTAGATGAACACAATGATTCCAAAGAAGTGGAAGAGTTCAAGGACCAACTGGCACACGGATAATGTATCCCATGGATTTCTCAGCAGACACATCAGCAGACAAGTGGGTTTAAATGGTGGCTTACAACAGTGAAGAGTCGATAGGTGGGAGCAGAACCTTTGATAGGAGCTTGAAATAGGCTTCATTTTCTCTTCTGAAAGATGAACTGAAGGCAGGGGACAGCAGGCTCGTTTGGCGATTGGAATGAGGAACAAACCATTGGTGGGGGTTTTTTCGGTGGCAGCAGCGGTGTCATCTGTGAGTAAAGTAGTCAAAGCCCTTAGCGCAATGTCTACTTATAATTATAGGCACGACTAACACCACCCCAGCCTTCACATTGTCAATGCTGTGTAAGGTAAGAGCCAGGAGAAATTTCGGAGAAATGAACCACTACGAAGGCACTACTTTAACCTGACAGTTTTGCACAAGAGGATTGAAGAAAGCCCAAACGTGAGGAGATCAATTAGTCAGTGATAGCAGAAAGAAAGAAAAACAAATTCTACTCCAGTTAGTGTTTCTGTTTTCCATCAGCCACTTTGAATAGCCACCAAGTGAACAGTCAGAAGAACAAAACCTTCCCTCATCAAGGACCTACACAATTAGTGCTCGATGATTCCATTAGGCATTCAGGGATTTCCGTAGAGGTCTCTAGAGTGATTCATTGATTGTGCTTCTGTGAAAATGAAATCAGGCAACAAAGAGACCTTAGATCCAGCCCCTTGGCGTGTTCTAGTTAGACGCTGGGGCTTACTGGTCTCCAGAGCAATTCTTCACGGAGCTCCGCAACTCCTTAGAAGCTGTGAATTAGTCAGCGTCCCATAACTAAAGAGAACACATTAGAGAGCTAATTTATAAATTCAAAAGGGGTTTGGGGGAATCATAATTTTGGAGGCTCTGGTCCTACTGCTTTGGGCCTATAGCAAGGCAGCATATCTTGGAGGAAGTGCATGGCTCAGAACCACCTACATCACAAGCCAGGAGCAAAGAGAGAAGACTCCCCACAAAGATACACCGTGTACTGGCTGATTTTTCTCAATCAGTGATCAACGGGGGAGGGCCCAGCCCTTTATGGGTGTGCCATCCCTAGGTCGGTGGTTTTGGGTTCTATAAGAGAGGAGTAAGTTGAGCAAGTCAGTAAGCAGCACCCCACCATGGCCTCTGTATCAGCTCCTGCCTCCAGGCTCCTGCCCTGCTTGAATTTCTGTCCTGACTTCCTTCAGTGATGAACAGCAATGCTGAAGTGTAAGCCCAAAAAAAGCCATTCCTCCACAACTGGCTTTTTGGCCACGCAGCTACAGAACCCCTAATTAAGACGCACCTTCAAAGCCCTAAAGACCTCTCAACAGGCTCTATACCCGAGTGTTCCACCATTTCATTAGAACTCTGGATGCTGGAGTGTTTCACCATTTCAATAGCACCCTGGATGTTTGACCTTTATAACATAAACCTTTGAGGAGATACGCAAAGTATGGCCCCTGCCCCTGCCTTGCAAACTCCACTGGCTATCCACGGATTCTAGCCAGCATAGGAGGGGGTGGGGGTAAAGCCTTGTGAAAGGGAGATGGGCTCAGCCTGCTTCACTGTAACTCTGCTTGACAGATTTTGCATTCTCTTCTACTCAGAAGATAAGCTCTCCGCCTGGGATGGGGAGCGGGGTTTCGCCTTATCTGAAAGGTTTTGTCCCTGATGCCAAGGCCAAATGGTCTTATTTCAAATGTTTCCTAATTCATTGGCTTCTACCAAGTAACTAGGAGCGCTACAGGTCAGAGGAAGCAGCTTAGAAACAGCCCCCTTTCTTGATAGCACTGTTAGCAAAGCAACCCAGGGCAGCTGCCGAAGGGCACTGTGTTCCGGCTTGCTGCTCTGGCTACCCGTAAACAGTCATATTCACTTCACAGGGAAGACGCGAGCCTAATGACTGTTTGGAAGAAGACGGTCTTGATGAGTGTTTGCACAACACTTCCATGTCTCCTAATGAGAAGCGCAGTGTCTGGGCGACATAATCACAGGCGCGTTTGTTTCTGTGATCATCCAGAGAGAAGGGACCACGAGGGAAACAATAATTTGCACATTTATCCTCCTTGCGAATACAGGGGTTCCTAGCGCACATCGCTACCCTGGCATTCGGAGCAAAGAAAGCAAGCCTTTCGTAGCTAAAAATAAAATCCATAAAATTACCACATCACCTTTTCCTTCCAGAACCAAGGACACATTTTCCTCTTTTACCAGGCCAGCGTATCTGGGATCCAAGCCAACGTACTTACACACAGCGGCGGGAGAGGATCCAGACCCCAGACTTGCCCAAGGTCAATCTAAGTTTGGCCCCAGAAGCTTTTACTCCCATTCGATAGTTCTAATTTTTTTCTTTCTCAAAATAGTTGGGATTGACAGATCAAGTCACTAAAAAAGATTCCTCTGTCCTTGTTGGAGCAGCAGACTTTGATGAAGTCAGAGTCATTCTCTCAAGCCGACTGAGGACGCTTTAAAAGTCTTCATTGAGTGGGCATGTATGCAGAGGCTGCAGTTCAATGGCTGAGCGTGTGCTTAGCATGCACACGGCTCGCCTTCGGTCTTTGGCACAAAGAAAGGTGGATATGGGCCAATAAATTCCCTTCCAAAATATTTTAGTTTTGCAGTAATGTCCTTTTCAGATCTGGGAAAGTGAACTTCTAAATACATAGCAGATTTCTCATATTTTCTCTGGAAGCCTTCCCCACGCTGTTTCGTAATAGTGGCTTGCTACTAAAGCCTATGATGGCCCCACAAAGCAAAACTCTCACAACGCATTCAGCTTCTTGGCTCCAGAGACCAGCATGTGGACAGGTCTGGAACCAAAGAATCAACTTGAAAACCTCCATGGTTTTGTACTTCAAGCCCAACTTATGTGCTTTTCTACCAAAAGGAGTTTTGCATTTTGAGTTTTCTTAACACACAGAAATGGTAAGTGTTTGGGATGAGGGCTACCCTAGTCGTCTAGATTTGATTATTGTACAAGTCATACATGTAATGTGTTGCAATGTGGTACCCTGTAAGCACGTACAAATTATTATATGACAAGTAAAAACCTAAAGAGTTGGGCTGGGAATGAACCTCAGTTAGCAGAACTCTTACTAGCATGAACAAAGCTCTGGGTTCAACCCCAGCACCACATTAAGCCAGGCATAGTAACAGCCTGTAACCCCAGCATTTGGGAAGCTTAAGATCACAAGTTCAAGGTCATGCTCAGGTACAAGTTCAAGACAAGACAAGACACATGAGACCCTATCTCAAATATATATAACTTTACCTTTCAAAACTCATATAAATAAAGGCAAAGTTATATTTCCATTTCATTTTCTTATGAAAAATGTGGGTGTAGAGCTGAGCTGGTGAGATGGCTCAGTGTGTGCGGGTGCTGGCCACCAAGGCTGAGTTCATTACCTGGGATCCAATGAGGAAAGGAGAGAAACAACTCTGTAAATTGTCCTCTGATTTCCACACATGTTATGTGATGTGCACATGCTGTTTGTCCCTACAATAGCACATTTTACAAAATCCTACAGGAGCATCCTGCAAAGGAGTTAAATTGTAGGAATAATTCTTTCACTTTAGTAACCGTTAGCGCTGTTGCAACCAATGTGTGAAACTTAAAGACACTAGGCCATTTTATGTGGGTTAATGTGAGCAATACCTACTAGTTACTTTTAAATTGTTTCCATTTTCCTCCAATAAGAACTTAGAATGGGGTTTTGGCTTTAGAGAGGAAGACTCTGGGTGGGAGCTTGCTCATCTTCAGAGAGGAGAAGATATTCATCCCATGATAATATTACAAAACACATTTTTACCTCAGTAAGCTGAAAATAACATTATTGGGCTAGAGAGTTGGCTCAGTGGTTAAAAGCACTTCCGGAGGACCTGGGTTCAATTCTCAGCACCACAAAAATTCACAACTGTCTGTAACTCCAGCACCAGCTTGACACTCTCATGCATGTATGCATGTAGGCAAAACACCAATGCACATAAAATAAAAATAAATAATGAATATCATTTTTTAAAAAAATAACATTATTAAAAACTTCAATCAAAGATTCCGTTACTCTCTATGGTGTTTAAAATCCTGGTTAAATGATAAACCATTGGCTACTGTTCAGTGCGGAGCTCGGTAGCACCAGCTAGAAAGCAGAGCGGCAGGCAAGGCACTGCAACTTCACGCTTATGGCAAGACTCCCATGCGTAAAGCAACGTCTGTCCCTAGCGTTAACAAAAACCAGACTCGGAACGCACGTGGTTCATGGTGCTGCTTTTTCAGAAAGCATTATAATCATTCATAGAATGTCTCAGGGAGAAGAACAGCGGCCAAAAGGAGCGATGAAACACCTTCCTCGTTGGAATGCCGGGATATCGCGTAGGGGATGCGGAGTCCAAGAACGCATATAAGAGATGACTTGAATGATTAGCCTTCCTCCTGGCGCAGGCTTCACCTCTCTCCAGTGCTCACGCAAGGGTTAGACACTTATGACTGGCTCACACTCCAGGCCTAAATCTATGCACTTTGGAAGGTACCAAGCTGTCTTGTCTTCTCTGCCTCAGTTCCTCATTTGTGCAGCAGTTATTAGAGCCAAATCCACGGTATTGCCGCGATGACTACATAAGGTGATAAAGGGTAGAGTTTAGAATGCTTTAGTGTGTGCAAGTAGGGTTTTTTTTTTTAGATTTATTTATTTATGTAGTATACTGCCTGTAGACCAGAAGAGGGCACCAGACTTCGTTACAGATGGTTGTGAGCCACCATGTGGTTGCTGGGAATTGGACTCAGGACCTTTGGAAGAGCAGTCAGTGCTTTTAACCGCTGAGCCATCCCTCCAGCCCTGCAAGTAGGTTTTTATATATATGACATTAGCTGTTGTATCAGTATTAACATTTCTGTTTAAGATATAACCAAAGCAGCAGGGCAGTGGTGGTCCACGCCTTTAATCCCAGCACCTGGGAGGCAGAGGCAGGCCAATCTCTGTGAGTTCGAGGCCAGCCTGTTCTACAAGAGCTAGTTCCAGGACAGGACAGTCTCCAAAGCTACAGAGAAACCCTGTCTCGAAAACCCTACATATATATGTGTGTGTGTGTGTGTGTGTGTTATATATACATATATACATATATGTGTGTGCGTATGTATATATACATATATATGTATATATATGCAAAGCATCTTCTAAATAGAGGGGAAATCGTAGCTTGCATGCTAACCCATCATTGCTATTTTTCCTGTGCAAGCATATCATTACTTCCTTCCAACCCCATGAGCTACACGTCTGCATTGATGGGGATCATTTACAAAACACGGACACATCCGACATAGGCATGAACGAGACACAAGGCATCCGTGAGAAGTAACATGACTGAAGGGTCACACACACGGTGGAGAAGAGAGCGAGCAATCAAACATGTCTAGCTTGAGGACTTGGGATGTACTTTATGGTTGAGCTAAGCCTTTCAGTCTCCTCACAGTGGATGAAGGGGAGAGAAAGAGACCCAGTATCCTTGCGCGAAAAAGAAGAGGCATGAGAGCAAGCCCACGCTGTGGCGGATGAGAGAGGAAAACAAATGTGACGAGTGGGAGGGATGGTTAGTGTTAACTTGGCTGGACCAAGAGGTGCTCAAACACTTGGCTAAATACGATTGTAGGCGTGTGGGACAGGGTCGCTGCTGGACAGGGGTGATTTTTATGTCACTACACTGAGTGAAACGGATTGTTCTCTGTGATGCGCATGAATCTCACCAGCGCTATTTCACTAAAAGGTCTGGAAGAAAACAAGGAGGCTCCTCACATCAGTTGGGGAAAATTTCTCCTGCCTGACTGGAACACCCTTTTATCCTGCCTTTGAGTTTAAGTTGAAGCCTGGACGTCTGGGGTATTTTCTGTTCTGGCATTCATATTAGGCTGCACCATCCGCTTTGCTGGGGTGCTGGGTACTGTCTTCCCATCCACTCTGCTGGGGCCCTGGGTACTGTCTTCCCATCCACTCTGCTGGGGCCCTGGGTACTGTCTTTCAATGTCAGGACTTGTCAGCCTCTATAATCAAATGAGCTAATTCCTCATTTAAAAAAAAAAATCCCTCCATACTATCGCTTTGTCTCTTGAGCAAACCCTAACTAATGCATAAAATAAAGTATTCAAACATCCCTAATTGCAACCCCCTGCCTCAGGTGCCTCTCAGGACAATTCTGTCTTCACATGGATTCTTTTTGTTGTTTGTTTGTTTTCCAGACAGGGTTTCTCTGTATAGTCCTGGCTGTCTGGAACTCACTCTGTAGACCAGGCTGGCCTCCAACTCACAGAACTTCCTGCCTCTGCCTCTCAGTGTTGGAATTAAAGACGTGTGCCGCCGCCACCTGGCTCCCTTTATTCCTTTTACTGCAAACCTCTCAGCACACAGATGTTATCTAGACTTAATTCTGACTTAATTTATTGTCTTAGTTAGGGTCTCTATTGCTGTGAAGAGATACCATGACCACAGCAACTCTAATAAAGGAAAACATGTAATTGGATGGCTTACAGTTCAGAGGTTCAGTCCATTATTATCATCATGGTGGGGCATGGGGGAATGCAGGCAGACGGTGCTGGGGAGGCATCATGAGCAGGCAACAGCACGTGAACTAAGTGTAGCTTTAGCACAGGAGACGTCAAAACCCACCACAGACACACTTCCTCCAACAAGGCCACACCTCCTACTAGTGCCACTCCCTTTGGAGGCCGTTTTCTTTCAAACCACCACATAGAGTTTCTTCCCATAATATTGTTTTATCATACTCATTTTCCTTTTTCTTTCAAATTTTCTTATTAGTGCATATTAACTGTACAGAATAATGTGCTTCAGTATGGTGTTTTTATATATGCATATAATATACTTATGGTCACCCTCTTTAACCCCCTCACCTAATAGCCTTTCTTGACCCTAGCCTCCCCCTTACACTTCTCAAAAGGTTTATTTTCTTTACGATGATGATATAGAGTTTAATCCATTTTCCTGAAATTGAAATGACGGTCTTACTTATATTTTAAAGATAGCAACAAACTTTACCAAAGTATTTCATCACTTCTGCTACACACACCACTAGGACATGGCCCAGATTTATTTTCCCTGTGGTTTCGTGTGTGGTGAACTTTCTGAGATCTACAGAGCGGAGACTGTTTTCAGCACATCCTAGAATTGTCAAGGAAGTTTGACTTAATGTAAGTTCCTCTGTTATTACTTTTGAGAAATTAGGTTTTACTTTTTAAAAATGTTTTTTGTGTTACTCGTGAAATTCTACTTACCTCAAGTATAAAAAAAAGTTCATTTTATATTATTCTTCCAAAATCTTTAAAAAGCTCATTCGTATTGTTCTTTTATTGACTTTGAATCTATTTCCAGAATACTGAAGATGGAGCATCAATTTTTAATTTTCCATATGGATAGTCATTTGGCTCAGGGCTATTACTAAGTAGTTCGCCCTTTCCACCAATACACAGTGCTCCATTGTTGCACATCAAACATCAGTGTTAATGTGTTCTTTTCAGAGGCCTTACGGTGAAATGCACTGTGTTTTATGCTGCACCATCACCCAGTCTGGGTAGTTATGGATTTGATTAAACCTTGGCAATCTGAAGAATTTTTTTTCTTTGTTCTTCAGGACTGTCTTGGCTATTCTTGGGACTTAATTAATTTTTTTTCTCAAGAACTTCAGTGTGAATCCATCATGTTCTTCATTTCCACAGCAAGTAAATCTCCATTGGCGCTTTAAATTGGTATTGTAATGATTTGACATATAAACTGAGGGAGAATGGTCAGCTCTACGGTTCTGATTCCCTTTAAGAACCTAATTTAGGTGCCGGGTAGTGATGACACATGCCTTTAATCCCAGCACTCGGGAGGCAGAGGCAGGCGGATCTTTGTGAGTTTGAGGCCAGCTTGGTCTACAAGAGCTAGTTCCAGGACAGGCTCCAAAGCTACAGAGAAACCCTATCTCAAAAACAAAACAAAACAAAACAAAACAAAACAAAAAAAACAAAAACAAGAAGAACATAATTTAGTGCTAGAGAGATTTCTCAGTGGTTAAGGGCATTTGCTTGCTGTTAGGCAGCTCACAGCTGTCCCTAACATTAGCTCCAGAAGATTCAACACCATCTTCTGCTCTCTGCAGACACCGCACCAGTGTGCAAATACCCACACACAGGCACACACCTAACTAAAGTATAAAACAAATCTTCCAGATGACCCAGGTTTGGGTCCCAGCACTCACATGGACACTCATAACCACGTGTAATTCCAGTTGCAATGGATCCAGCATCCTTTTCTGGCCTCCGCGGGCTCATGTGCACATATGGGACACACAAACTCATGCAGGCTTGCACACATACAAATAAATCAAGAATAAATAAACATACCTTTTGAAAAAGAAAAAAACTGAAAGAAAAGGAATGTGACATGGGTTTCCTTTTATTTATATACTTAATATTTGTCTTTAGATCAGTGCTTCTCCACCTAGGGATACCTAAGACCATCAGAAAATGCAGATAGTCACATTACAATTCATAATAGTAGCAAAATTACACACACAAACATACATACATACATGTATGTAATACATACATACACACACACACACACATATATATATATATACATATATATATATATGATTTTCGAGACAGGGTTTCTCTATGTAACAGTCCTGGCTGTCGTGGAACTCACTCTGTAGACCAGGATAGCCTTGAAATCACAGAGATCCACCTGCCTCTGCCTTCCGAGTGCTGGGATTAAAGGCGTGTGCCACCACCGCCCGGCTCATGCACGTATTTTGCCTGGTTTATCTTTATAAACACTCTTATGCTGCTATTGTAAATGATATCTTTTAGGACTACATTGTATAACCATTTATTGATGTTTAGAAATGCAATTGAGCTTTGTGTACTAATCTTATATTCCACGTCAACAATCTTTCTGAGCTCCAAAATTAATTATAATCTTGCAATCACTGTAAAATTTCCTGTTTAGACAATCACAATGCATACAAAATTTGATAATGGATTTTTGCTTTAAGTTCTTTCTGTGGCTCTGTTCACTAGCGAGGGTCTAAAGTATAATCTTAAATTTTTTAAAAAATATATTCATTTATTTATTATGTATACAATATTCTATCTGTGTGTATGCCTGCAGACCAGAAGAGGGCACCAGACCCCATTACAGATGGTTGTGAGCCACCATGTGGTTGTCAGGAATTGAACTCAGGACCTTTGGAAGAGCAGGCAATGCTCTTAACCACTGAGCCATCTCTCCAGCCCCCTAATCTTAAATTCTTATTTGATATTTTTAGAAAATGTATTATATCACTACCGAGACGTTTTAGCTTGCTAGAGCTTTTCCTTCCTAGGATTACAACACAGTTTGTCGTTGTATGCAGAAACATCTACACGAATCAGCCCATTGGTGTCTTTTCCCAGTGTCCAGCTGGCAGTGTTCTCTTCTGCTTTCAGCACAGAGCTCATAAACACAGGTCAGGAATTGCTCTGCATATGCCGTTCGTGTGTATGAGTGTGTAATTATCTGTTGTATGTTCAGTAGAATGTTGAAAGGTCGCCTGGTTCTCGTGCGCTCGTTACATGGGTAATGCACATATGAAAGATAGAAAAGATAGCTAGTATTCACTGATTCAAGTTCCTTGCTGCTGTGTCTTTCCTACTAGATGGGTTTCCTATTGCTTTTTAAAGTTAACTTTATATATTTAATTTATGTGTGTGGGTGTTTTGTCTGCATGTACACCTGCAAACAACATATGTGCTTGGTGTCTGAGGAGGCCAAAAGAGGACTTTACGCCCCGGGGACTGGAGTTATAGATACATGAGCCACCATGTGGGTGCTGGGGATCAAACCCAGGTCCTCTGGGAGATCAACCAGGGCTCTGAACTGCTGTGCCTTCTCTGCAGTCCCTCTATTGCTTTTTGATTTCATTTTCACAAGTGATGTGTCTAAGACGTTGTCTATTTAATGTGTATTTCCTTATTTGCTGGCATAAACTCAATCGTGGCCTCCGCTTATCATTTTTAAATTCCTGCTGAATGTGCTTTTTAAATACTAATATTATTTCATTTATTTTATATTTTCTTTCATAACCACTCTTTCAAGATGTTTATTTTATTAGTCGTTCCAACAAGACCAGCTTGTGCTCTTGCTTGCTGATCGCCTCTAATTTATTTGTTTTTTTTTTCTGTTTCATTAACGTCTGCTTTTATCTTTACTTCTTTCCTTTTATTTTCTTTGGGCTTCTTCTGCTGATGTGTTGTTGCTTAACTTGGATGCTTAGCTCATTAATTTTCTGCCTTCTCTCTTTCTAATGTGAACACTCAAAACTAGAAATTGTTGGCTGAGACAGTGCTATGGTAGGGACTCAGTCCCACACAGGAAGCTGTGGATTTGATCTACCCCAGAAACGTTACAGTCCCTGTATTCTGACAGCAGATCTTAGGAAGAGCTGGAACATTTACTAACTGCTATTTGGCTCTGCCCATATTCATGATATTTTTATCAAACTACTTTTAAATTTCCAAATTTAATGTTGTATTTTTATTTAAATTATTGTTGATGTATATGAGTATATGGTGTGTGTGTGTGTGTGTGTGTGTGTGTGTGAAAGAGAGAGAGAGAGAGAGAGAGAGAGAGAGAGAGAGCAGGGAGCATGTATATGGAGACCAGAGGACAGCATTCAGGAATTGCTTCTCTCCTGCCACTGAGTTCCAGGAACTGAACTAGGTTGTAAGAACTGCATGGTAAGCACTTTATTAGCTGAGTCATCTTGTCTGGCCTAAATTTAAATTTTTCGTTGAAGAATGTGTACATGCAAGATCATCTCGTAAATACGTAGCTAGCTGAATTTTCAAAAATGAAATTTGGCCGTGCCACCAACACCAAGGTCGAGGAGAACTTAACCAGACTCCAGACTCCAAAACTGTCTGCTATTTTCTTCCCATTCCCTCACTTCCAAAGGTAAGCACCATGCTGACTTGTGCCATGCAGCTGGGCATACTTGTAGTTAATGCCAAGAGACTCCTACGGCACGTAGACTGTTTTCCAGGGCTCCTTTCCAGTTGTAAGATGCAGCCACACCATTGCCTGTAAATATAGTTTGTTATGGTTGCTATAGAGGAAGTCACGAAACGAATGTTGCCGTCTCTTCATTCTTTTGTTATTGGATGTTGTGCTCTTGTAAATTGTGCTGCAGTAAAATTCTAGCCCTATTTGTTTGTCCGTTTGTTTTCTGTTTGCTACGGAGGAGCAAACTGAGAACTTTACACTTGCTGCTCAAGCACTGGACACTGAGCTCCATCCCGAACTTACAATACACGGGCAGGAAATTGCTGGCTCATTAGTTATTTGCATATTAAGCTCTATCGACGGTCAATCATTTCTCAGCGGGACTGGACCAGTTTATGCTCCCTCCAACAGGTGTGGGCAGGGTTTTGTTTTCCTGTTCTATACTGTTCAGAATCAAGCTCAGGGCCTCCTGGATGACAGGCAATCCCAGACCAGGTCAGTTCTTTTTACACTCGGTGTAGAAGTTAAGCTCATAGCAGTCAGGAAATGGGATTTACCCATTGGCAATTATCTGCTGTTTGTTAGGACTTGCCAACAATTTTTCACCACCTTCTATATATGTTTGCAAATGCCTTCCAGCCCAGGTTCTTGTGTGTGTATTTGTGTGTTTGTGTGTGTATTTGTGTGTTTGGGTGTGTGTTTACGTACACATGTGGAAGACAGAGGTCAATGTTGGTTGCCTTCCTCAATCACTTTCCACCTCATTTTTTGGTACAGAATATTTGCTGATCCTGGAACTTGTTGATTTGGCCAGACAAGCTGACCAAGGAGCTCCAAGGACCTACCCGTCCTGCCTACATTGACCAGGGATTATAGACATGTGACCATCTGTGTACACGAATCCTGGGGATTCAAACCCCTTGTTGTCTTCATGCATGGCGAGCATTTTATCAACTGAGCCATCTTCTCCTTTGTCATTCCCGTGCTCCTTTTACACAAATGAGCAAGATTCTGTGTTGTCTTAAAAGTCTATTCTTAAATGAATGCTTACTAACATACTTTATACTTTAAAGTTCTATTTTTATACAGTTTCTTTTTTAAAAATCGCTTTAGCTGTCTCCGTCTGGATGACTAAGGACTTTTCCACTCTTTCACTATGATGAGGAAGCCCAGCTCTATTTCTGTTCTTTGGGTAGTCATCCTTGAACTTTAACTCACACTCTTGGTGTATAGCTTTCCTCTCAACAATTCCAGGAACTTACAGTAATGTAAGTCAATGTGTACTAGGGACCAGATATTGATCAGAAATTGCTCTAAGCACTTCACTTTATCATGTTATATAAAGCCTTGGAAGTCAAGTAATTTGCCCATGGTTGCCCGAAGAATACATCTCAAAACTGGGAACTAGCGGAGCCGGGTGTGGTGCTGCACAGCTGTAGTCTCAGGATCCAGAAGGTGGAGGCCGGAAGATTGCCACAAGTTCCAGGTCACTCTGGACTACACTGGGAATCCCAGACTAGCTAATGTTACGCAGCAAAGCCCTATCTTTAAAAAAATGACTGGTACTCAAATCTAAGCAGTGCCCTGGAATACCGCCCTTTTAACCAGAGGTGTCTGGCTTAAGATATTAAAGGTTCTGGGGGCTGGAGAGATGGCTCAGAGGTTAAGAGCACTGCCTGCTCTTCCAAAGGTCCTGAGTTCAATTCCCAGCAACCATATGGTGGCTCACAACCAACTGAATGGGGTCTGGTGCCCTCTTCTGGCCTGCAGGCATACACACAGACAGAATATTGTATACAAAATAAATAAATAAATATTTTAAAAAAAGATATTAAAGGTTCTGTTTTCAGTTGACAGAGAACATGCTTATTAATGATGGCTTATTTGAAGATGACAGTTATTTAGTTATTTCCTCTCCCCCACTTTGCATATATCCTTTCCTTTGTGGGGGAAGGGATTTGTTTTTCAAGACAGGTTTTTTTCTGTATAGCCCTGGCTGTCCTGGAACTCACTTTGTAGACCAGGCTCGAGCTCAGAGATCCACATCCCTCCCTCTGCCTCCCTTCCTTTTAGTTCCCTGTACTTAGAGCAAGTCTGCTATCAGTCTATCAGATCCAGGGAGCTATCTCCCCCCCACCACCGCTTGCTTTTGCAAACTTCTTTTGTCTTTAGTGTTACACAGTTACACCGCTGCATATTCATGTGGGAAATCCTACAGTGCTGAAGAAGGGGGTTGGTGGCTAAGAGTGCATACTGCTCTTCTCACTGAGGACTGCGTTTGGTTCCCAGCACACATGTTGGGCGGCTCAGAGCTGCATGTAACTCCAGTCGCAGGGGAGCTCAGTGCCTCTGATGTCTGCAAGCATCTGCACTTTTTCCATGCTCAAATTCCACTCAGACACGTATGCATGCACATAATTAAAAATAATAAAAACAAATCTTAAAAAAAAAGAAAATCCTACTTGGGATTCATTGAGTTTCCCAAATCTGAAGATTTATATCTTCATCAGTTCTATAAAATTATTAGGCAGACTCATGTTAAATAATGTTTCTTTCCCCTCCTCTCTACTTTTTCTTTCTAGAATTTCAGTTGTATGAATGTTAGATGACAGCACTCTCTCCTTGTTAATTGATATTTGCAGTGGCTCATTTTATGTGTCCAATTGACTGAGCTTTGGAGTACCTGACTATTTAATTAAACATTGTTTCTGAGGATGTATGAAGGTGTTCCTGGGTGACATGAACATTTAACGGAGCAAACAGTAAAGAAGAGGGTCCTCCAGTTGGGCATTATGGTCCATGTCTTTAATCTCAGCACTGAGGAGAAAGAAGACGGAGGATGTCTGTAAGTTCAAGGCCATACTGTTTAGTGAGTTCCAGGCAGCCAGAGCTAAACAGTGAGACTTTGTAAGTCTTCAGGCTCTGAGAACAACCATCCTTACTGTGATGTGGTGGCTCAAAGCTCAGCCATAAATGGAAGGGAATGTTCGCACATCTGTATAAACCCTCCAAGGCTTGAGAAACAAAGAGGAAGGAGAAGTGGAGTATCAGGAATGGAAGGAGAGCAAAAGGAAGGAGGGAGAGTGTTGTGTAACTATTTCTCAGAGTCGAAGTACTCCCTCCTGGAGGTGGGAGGGAGACCCTGGGAGCTAAGGAAGTGTACAAGGCTCAGCAAGCTCATGGAGGCTGCTAGAGCCATGAGGCCCCTCATCAGGGGATACAAAGCAATCCAGAACTGCTGAGAAGGGGAGACCTGTTGGCTGAGCTGCCTGTAAGTTGGGAAGGGAGCTCCAGAGATGCAGCTTTTGGGTGTCATCACCCATACTGGGATGGGCCTTTTGGTGATGTAGATGCCTTTGAACCAACCCCTCCCCTGTGTTCCTGTAAGTAATCCCAATAAATTTACTGGTTCAACAAGCTAGATTTGGCAAGGGCGGGGTCACTTCTTCGGTCTCTTGTCTCTTTTCTGTTGTCTCTGGGCCAAACAGACATTGTAACATGAAGGGGCAGGTGGATCATTGAGTGAGGTCAGCCTGGTCTATAGAGCAAGTTCCAGGAGAGCCAGGTCTGTACAAAGAAACCCTGTCTTAAAAATAAATAAAAAAATAAAAATATATTTGCACATGAATATACTTGTAGGGGTTGGGGAAATGACTGTCAATAAAGTGTTTGCTAAGCAAACTTGAAGACCAGCACCCATGGGTGCAGTGGTGCATGCCTATAATCCTAACGCTGTGAAGGCAGAGACAGGAGAGGATCCCTGGGGCTCTCTGGCGAGACAGTCTAGCTAATCAGTGAATTCCAGGATCAGGAGAGATCCTGTCTCAAAAACAAACAAACAAACAAACAAAACAGAAAAGAAAAGAAAAAATAAAACAGTAAGAATGACCCAGGAAGAGTCCTGATGTCAAGCTCTGGTTTCCGCTTGCAAATGCACAAATGTGAATATACATTCAGACACACGTGTACACGCACAAAGACATGAACATGTGTATACACACATATAGAATAAATTCATGTATCAGGTTTTTTTTTACAATATCCCCCAGTTGCCGTAGAGTCATCTATTCATTCATTCACTCATCAAAAAGCTACCTTCCATGGTGTTTACTTTAAGCTCCCTTTCCCATATACTACCTACACACTGGTGTCGATTCCTGGACACTCTCTTTTGCTAGATAAGCTTTTTCACTCAACAGCATAGGGTTTAGAATGCGCCTTAAGTACCTTCTAAGACTAGTTTCCCCTCCCCCATCACCTATTAGTTTTGTTGTTTATAACTTAGCTTGACTCATGTACTATATTTAATTAATAAATTTAGTACAGCAAGTTTAAAGCCATACATATAAAACATTGTATTGTGCTGGGCAGTGGTGGCACTCACCTTTAATCTCAGTACTTGGGAGTCAGAGGCAGGTGGATCTCTATGATTTTGAGGCCAGCCTGGTATACAGAGCAAGTTCCAGGACAGCCAGGGCTGCACAAAGAAATCTTGTCTTGAAAAACAGAAAAAAAGCCGGGCGGTGGTGGCGCACGCCTTTAATCCCAGCACTCGGGAGGCAGAGGCAGGCGAATCCCTGTGAGTTCGAGGCCAGCCTGGTCTACAAGAACTAGTTCCAGGACAGGCACCAAAAACTACAGAGAAACCCTGTCTCGAAAAATCAAAAAAAAAAAAAAAAAAAAAAAACAGAAAAAAAAAGAAAACAGAAAAAAGAAAAGAAAAGAAAAAACTCAAAACAACAACAACAAAAAAGCATTGTATTGCAATGATAGGTGTCCTATCTATTATTTTTGATTATCAATTCCATGAGTCTATCTTGTGCACCATTGCCAAATTCCGAAATAAAATGCACAGTGAGTAATCAAACAATGAGCTAGAGAGATAGCTCAGCAGTTAAGAGTATATTCTCATTTTCCAGAGGATCAGAGTAAAATTCCCAGCACCCACATCGTGTGGCCCACAACTGCCTGCAACTCCAGCTCCAGGGGATCCACTGCCCTCTTCATGGTACTCCACAGACACGGTACTCACCTGCACAAACCCACCCCCACACATGGATACCCATCATTTAAAAATAATAATAAAATGCAATATTTTTAAAGTCCTCGAGCAATCTTTACTGAGTGAATTAACGAGTGAGTAAGACCAAATGCCATAGTACTGTCCGGTAACTCACTGACAACCTGACAGCCCAAAGGAGAAAAACTCATTCACAATTTATACTTCTCTGTTGATTCCTGTTTCCTCAGTCTTCCATGATCCCGATCCCTGATTATCACCCAATAAACTTCCTGCACAGAAATCTCCATCTCACAGTCTGTTTCCCTGGTTGGTAAGCTAACCTCAAATATAGACGGCTTGCATGCCCTTAGGCATTACCGTGACTGTTACTTTACTCAAGTATGAGGCAGTAGAGGGCTTTGGGTTCTACTTTCCAACAAGTACTTGAGGTTTTCTTTTGTTCATAAAACCTTAACCTATGTGCTGATGAAACTAAGGATCCCAAGAAGTTAATCAGCTCAGAATAAAATGCATACCAATTGGGACCTTTGCACTTTTCTGGAATATGAATTAAATACCTTGCATTTAAGCTGGACGTGCTTAAATGCTGGACGTGCTTTGGGGTGGTGCGTGTCTGTGTCCTTGAACTTAGAAGGAGGTGGGATCAGGAGTTCAAGGCTAGCCTCAACTGCAGGGTAAGTACAGGTCCAGCCAGGGATTCACAAGACTCTGTCTCAGAAATAAATAAGGCAGGCTGGAAAGATGACTCAGCAGTTAAAAGCAGTGATTGCTCTTCCAGAGGACCCGGGTTCAATTCCTAGCACCTACATGGCAGCTCACAACTGTCTGTAACTCCAGGTCCAGGGGACTTGAAACCCATGACAAAACACTAATACACATAAATAAAGAAACAAACAAAGTTATGCATGGCGGCATACATCTTTAATAATAGCACTCAAAAGGTAGAAGCAGGCTGATCTCTGGGAGTTGGAAGACAATTCACTCTACATAGTGAGCTCCCAGTCAGATAGGGCTAAACAATAAGACCCCATCTTTAATATACAGAATAACATGATTAATTATATTTTACTAGGGAATAGTTACAATATATCACCAATAGTTGTGATAAATATGTACTATTTCAATTTCATTTGTTAGATTATGGATGTTGAGCCCTGAAATTCATAGGTTGAAATCTTTCACACATCCTTGCCTCATCTGATGCACACTTGACAGATGTCACGAGAAAAAAAGAAAGCAAAATTTGATCCCTGACTCACAGCATACATAAAATCTATTCACAATAGATTGCAAACCTAAATATGAAAGATAAATATTATGCTTTCTGATTCCTCAAGATTTCTATGATCCACATGTTATTTAGTGGTGTGTTCAATATTTCAGAATTTTATAGCTATCTTTTCATTTGGGGGCATACAGTTTAATTCCATTGTGGTCTGAAAACATGATAGCATGCTACATATGATTATTTTTCTGCTTCTTCAAGTAGTTTTTTGGTTCAGAATATGATTTACCTTGGTGACCAAGGCATGTATTCACTGCCGCTAAATGAAGTACTAAGTGTCACTATCAGATCACATGACTGATGCTGTGTCTATATTCTTACCATAGTGTCTGTGTATTCTTATCATAGTGTCTGTGTATTCTTACTATAGTGATGTATATTCTTACTATAGTGTCTGTGTATTCTTACTATAGTGATGTATATTCTTACTATAGTGTCTGTGTATTCTTACTATAGAGTCTGTGTCTTCTTACTATAGTGTCTGTGTATTCTTACTATAGTGATGTATATTCTTACTATAGTGTCTGTGTATTCTTACTATAGTGATGTATATTCTTACTATAGTGATGTATATTCTTACCATAGTGTCTGCGTATTCTTACTATAGAGTCTGTGTCTTCTTACTATAGTGTCTGTGTATTCTTACTATAGTGTCTGTGTATTCTTACTATAGTGTCTGTGTATTCTTACCATAGTGTCTGTGTATTCTTACTATAGAGTCTGTGTATTCTTAACATAGTGTCTGTGTATTCTTATTATAGTGTCTGTGTATTCTTACTATAGTGTCTGTGTATTCTTACTATAGTGATGTATATTCTTACTACAGTGTCTGTGTATTCCTACTATAGAGTCTGTGTATTCTTACTATAGAGTCAGTGTATTCTTACCATAGTGTCTGTGTATTCTTACCATAGTGTCTGTGTATTCTTACTATAGTGATGTATATTCTTACTATAATGTCTGTGTATTCTTACTATAGTGATGTATATTCTTACTATAGTGTCTGTGTATTCCTACTATAGAGTCTGTGTATTCTTACCATAGTGTCTGTGTATTCTTACTATAGTGATGTATATTCTTACTATAGTGATGTATATTCTTACCATAGTGTCTGTGTATTCTTACTATAGTGATGTATATTCTTACTATAGTGATGTATATTCTTACCATAGTGTCTGTGTATTCTTACTATAGTGATGTATATTCTTACCATAGTGTCTGTGTATTCTTACTATAGTACTATATATTCCTATTGTAATGCCTGTATATTCTTACTGATTTTATGCCTGCTTGATCTATTGATTTCTCTAGAATAATGATTGGAATGGGCGAAAGAAGGCTTCTAGGAGACTGGTAATGTTTTAAATCTTGATCTTAAGTACTTACTGGGTCATGTTCACTTTGTAAAACTTCATAAGCTGTTGTTTATTATTTACATAATTCTCTCTACAAACATTATCAATTAATAAGAACTTTACTTCCATTTTCCCCAGAGCATTTTTTCTAAAAAAAGATTGCAGGTGTCATGTATACACAGGAGGCCAGAAGACAGTGTCAGATCCTGGAGCTGGAGTTACTACAATTATGAGCCACCAAATGTGACGTGTAGTATTTTCTGGTTCCGCGAAAGCTAGACCACAGGAAAGATGTTTTCAGCTCAGACCCAGGTTGGAGCCTCTGAGTTTTGTGTCCTAAGGGTTAAACCAGAGTCGTTAGTTTAATGCTGGCATCACAAGGCCCCACCAGGCTGGGATGTCAGGTGTCTACCACCATGCCTGAGCCCAGTCAAGTCATTGTTCAAGATTTATTTAAACAATAAACTCCCTCTCATTTCCCACTTAAGATTCTAGAAAAATGCTTACAGTCCTGCTGTGGGGGTGGGTTGTTCAATGATATAGCCCTTCCCTAACCTGCACGAGTCCCTCAGTTAAACATTAAATATTAAAGCAGTCTTCCATTTTACTTTACACACATGCATGTGTTCACACCCACACAGAACAGACAGAATCTCTCATTTGGCCTTGGACTCTCCAAGTAGCCAAACACCAAGCTCCTGGAATCCACCTGTCTCCACCTCCCCAGCACTAGATCATATATGTATCACCAAGCTTGGCATTTTTACGGGCACTCAGGGGATCAAACTCAGGCCTCAAGCTTTTCAGGCCAGCTGAGCTATCACTCCAGGCCCTGAAGAAACAAACAACAACAACAAAAATCTCTCTGTCTGTACAGTCCTGAGTGATACTATATATATATAATAGATATGCAGAGATGATTCTCCCATACACTAGAACAGTCTGTAGTTCATCTAATCTCCTCGGAATAAGCTCCTTCTGTCAGCATAAGCAATTTACCCTCTTTATTAACAGAATTCTTCTTCCCCACCACCCCCAAAACATGTAGCCCAAACAGGCTTCTGAGGGGCTCTGCAGCAGATGAGACCCTGAACGTCCTCCTAATTCTTCTGCTTCTGCCTTCCAAGTGTCGGAAGGACGGGCCTGTATGAGTGTGCCTGGCTACCCACTCTCCTTTGTGGAATGTTTGTGCATACATACCCTTTCTCTATTTTCCTCATCTATTTGTAATGGTTTCCTCATGAGTACAAAGCTCTCTACATAGCAAAAGTAGCCATTTTCATTGATCTTATTTTCTATAAATATTTTCTCAAAATGTTTCCTTAATTTCTTTTAACTTAAAGTGGTTTCTGGTCATTTAAAAACAAAAAATAAAAAAAGAGGGTACTGGAGAGATGACTCAGCAGTTAAAAGCACTCGCTGCTCTTGCAGAGGACCCTGGTTTGATTCCCAGTACCCACGTGGTAGTTCGCAATCATTTGTAATTCCATTTCTAGGAAATCTAATGCCCTCTTCTGACCTTCTCTGGCACCAGGCACTCACACGGGGCACATATATTCATATAGGCAAAACACTTACATACATAAAACAAAATAAATAAACCTAAAAATAATTTAATATATATTCTCAAGAAAGAATAATGGTGAATTTTTAAAAACTTTCATCCAGGTATGTGACTTCATAGGACATTAATTATGCATCCTTAAAGCAATCAAATTACCTAAGATATTTTCCACAATCAAGCCAAAACTTTTGCACAGTATTTCAAAACAAATTGGCTTTCAACTTTGGACAATTAGGCAATGACCTAAGCTGACCTCTGCAATTAACATTAATTAGAAGTCAGGCTGATCCGGCCTCTACCACTGGAACCACTCTGTGGAATAAAGTGTATGCTACTCTCTGTTCAGTTACAACAATGACTGCAGACGATCTCATTTGTGGGACCAGAAAACTGGAAGACCATAGCCAGCATTGCAATTCCAATATTGGGAACAAGGCCGAGAAAGAAAGAATTGTCTTTGGGAGTGATGGTGCACACCTTTAATCTTAGCGTTTGGGAAACAGGGGCAGATCCCTGTGAGCAGGAGGCCAGCCTAGTCTACATAAGCAGTTTCCTGGCCAGCCCAGGCTACACAGCAAGATCCCGTCTCAAAACAACGAAAACAAAAGAGTTGTCGATAATTTCCATACATGAGGCCTCTTTTTGTATCTCTGTTTGGAGAATTCGTGTCTTTCTTGAGAAGGCCAGATAATTTAATTTAGGGGAAAAGATAAAGATCTCAGAATAGAAAACCCAGGGAGGATGATGACCTCGCGCGAGCCGCGGGTAGTCCTGGGACATTTGCTTATGCACCTGGGCATTTATGAAAACTAGAGGAAAAGGAAAGGTGCATGTGCTGTCACCGTGCCACCCTGCCCGCTCGGCAGCACCGAGTCCTCCCGTGGCTTGGCTGCCCACACCTGACATGCAAGGGCACTTTGCAAAAGAAATCAGAGAGAATGAAAATCCAAGTCATTTGACGTCTGCCTGACTCAAAAGGCAAAACTAGTCTTGGCTCCCCCTTTTTACCCAAATTGGAGAGAAGTTCTAACTTTGTGTGTTCCACAGGGAATGGAATGGATTGCTCTGTCACCCCACCAGTCACCTTGGCTTCTGAGACGGAAAGCTGTGAAGGAAACCCAAGCCAGACTCCTGGGCTTCGCACGCCGAAGGCTTACAAGGGTGAAACTAAAAAGATGCGCCTCCGTGGTGAACGATGGCAGCCAAACATGTGCTCAGTCCGTTCCTGTCACAGAAATGAAACATCAGCTTGTGTCTCACAGCCAATAAAACAGCCTTCCCACAAACATGCTCTTATTAACTCATTTGAACCTCTCTATCGCCGTGTGTGTGTGTGGGGGGGGGGTACTTACGCGTGTCTCATGGAGCGAAAGACGCCTTCCATAAGCATGCACTCAATAAATACACAATTGATCTCAAGAACACCTCAGCCATCAGATCTCTAACGCAAAGAAGTAGCGCTAGGGAGATGGCTCATTTGGTAAATGCTTGCTGCACAAGCAAGGGATGAGAATTGGTCCCCAGCACACACATAAGTCCCAGGAGCAGTGTGCACCCCTCTAATTTCACTGATGGCATGGTGGAGAAAAGGAGGATCCTTGGAGCTCATGGGCCAGACGTTCTAGCAGATTGACTAGCTCCGTGAGAGACGCTGTCTCAAAAACGAAGGTGGGGGGGGTGGGAGGGCTGGGAATTGTGAGGATCTGAGTGAGTTCTGATTCTTACAGTGGAGGGACAAGTCTGTAATCCAGGACTGCTACAGCAAGATGGGAGATGAGATGAAGCCAGGGAAAGCTCTAGAAGGTTGTAGGTTAGACAGCCTGGAGTAAGTGGTGAGCAGCAGAGACCCTGTCTCAAACAAGGTGGGTAGCAAGGACTAACATCCACGATTGGTTGGTTTCTGACTTCTGCCACAGCAAGTGCGCATTCCCACCTGCACACATGGACAAGCATACACACATACACACCTGCACACATGGACAAGCATACACACATACACACCTGCACACATGGACAAGCATACACACATACACACATGCACGCACACACAGGGAGAGAGATATTAAGGAAGATACCTGTCTAATGCTGACACTCATGTGTACAAGCACTCTCCTGCACGAGTTGCATACACACATGCACTCACAATGCATATGCACACACATACAGTGAATAGCAACAGTCTGTTATTCAATGCTTCACACAAACATACGATATGATTTATTAAGTGAGAAGTAATTGATATATTTTTAAATATTTCATTAAATAATCACAGTGGGATAGCTTTTCTTTACACAAACTCAAGAAATTCTACTTTTTCATCTGATAACAAGGTCTTCTGTTTTATATATATATATATATATATATATATATATATATATATATATATATATATCAGGGCCTCATACATGCTAGACATATGCTATATTGCTAATGCATGCTCCCAGTCCCTTCAGCACACACACACATGCCTACCTTCACAGGGCTATACATGTGTATATGTGTGTGTATGTATACATATATACACACAAATGTATATGTATCTCCCTGTGAAGGTAGGACTGGGCTATCCAAGAAAGGCAGGTGCACAAGCCAGAGAAGCAAGCCAGTAAGCCAGTAAGTAGAATCCTCTGTGGTCTCTGTCTCAGTTCCCATCTACAGATTTGTGCTTTCAGTTTCTGCCCTGACTTCTCTCAGTGACAGATTGTGAGCTCGGAGCTGTAAGATAAAATAAGCCCTTTCCTCCTCAAGTTGCTTTTGGATGTGGTGCTATTATAGCAACCAAAGGCATCTAGGATACCTGGTATCTACTCTCAAACAACCAAACAAAAATGAGGTCTCAGATATTTGGAAACGGACACCGAGACCATCAACAAAATGACCTGTTTGTGTACATATGTGTATGATGTGTGTGACTCAGGGTGTGCACGTACCACAGTTCGTGTGTGGAGGTCAAAAGACGACTTCCTGAGCTGTTTGGAGGCAGGATTTCTCTTTTTATTTTATTTTTATTTTACGTGCATATTTGTCTGTATGAAGGTGTCAGATCCCTGGACAGTCTTGAGCCGCCATGTGGGTGCTGGGAATTGAACCCAGGTCCTCCGAAAGAGCAGCCAGTGCTCTTAACCACTGAGCCATCTTTCTAGCACCTGGGGATTTTTCTTTGTATTTAACTCCTACTGGCCAGTGAGCATCCTGGCATTTTCCTGTCTCCACCCCTTTCTCTGTGGGCGTGCTGGGATGACAGACATGCTCTACACTGCCACATCCAACTTGTTACGGGGGGCTCCGGGGACCTGAAGCAAGCACCTTTACCCACTGAGCCATCTCCCTAGACCAACAAAAAATGTTTTCTGGCCATAATTTATTTTGCCCAAAATTTTTTTCATGACACTTAAATTCTGCCATTATTTGTAAACTGGATCTTTAGTATCTGGTATTGAAACACACAGTACTCATGTATTCTCTGAAATGGAACACTGAGGCTGACGAGAAAAAATAATTATTTTTTAAAAATTTCTAGTAGTGGTGGGAAGCTGTGTGAGTGTGTGTGTGGGGAGGGTAATAAGCTCATATGTGAGGCCAGAAAAGAATGCTGGATGTCTTCTTCTATCCTCTCTACATTATTCCTTTAAGACAATGTTTCTCAGCTGACTAGAGAGATTCTAGGATCTGTCTATCTCTGTCCATTCCCCAAACACACTCACACACATGCACGCGCGCGCACACACACACACACACACACACACACACACACACACACAGGCACACATTGTTGGGGATATGGGCATATATAGTCATTCTTAGTTTTTAAATGAGTGCTGGAGATTTTTTCCCCCTTTTTGAGGGAGACGGTTTCTCTGTGTAATAACCCTGGTTGACCTGGAACTCTCTTTGTAGATCCAAGTGCTAATGCTGGAAATTTGAACTCAATGCTTCATGCTGTGTAATGGACACTCCTACCCACTGGGGTGCCTTGCCAGTCCCCAGAGAAGAAATTTTTGAAAGACTAAATAAACTTGTTTTATCTCTTCTTTCGTACTCTTTTGCCTATCCACTCTTTTACCCTTTGTCTTCCTTTATTCTTTCCCCCTTGACACTGAGTAGATCTGGAGGATTAATATTTTGCCCACATTTCCTGCCCTGGCTCTAACCATCGCTAACTGTGAACCACTCTTTATTTCATGAAAAAACGCACCTGACCTTCCCTAAATTGCTGGGGGGGGACAATGGTCTTGTACCCTGTAAAGGTTTGTCAGTTGTACTGGTTTAATAAAATGCTGATTGGCCAGTAGCCAGGCAGGAAGTATAGGCATGGTAACCAGGCAGGAAGTAGAGGCAGAGTGACCAAGAACGAAGAATTCTGGGAAGAGGAAAGACGCAGTCTGCAGTCATCACCCAGATACAGAGGAAGCAAGATGAGAATGCTTCACTGATAAAAGGTACCAAGCCTTGTAGCTAACACAGGCAAGAATTATGGGCTAATTTAAGATGTAAGAGTTAATAAGAAGCCTGAACTAATAGGCCAACCAGGTTATAATTAATGTAGGTCTCTGTGTGTTTCTTTGGGACTGAATGGCTGCGGGACTGGGCAGGACAGAAACCTCTGTCAACACTAACTCAGGATCGTTTGATCGTAACTATGTCAGCAGAGCCCCTGTACTGATGGTTTGGTCACTAGCCTTTGGTGGTATTGAGGGGAGGCAAACCCAGTGAAAAGAAGTTGGGTGTTGTGAGAGAATCTGAAGGAATTTGGGGGACCCTGCTCCTTTCTTTGCCTTTGTTTACTGGCCACCTCAAGGGGAGCAGTCTCTTGTACCATCCCCTCCCCACTAGGACATCCTGCTTCATCACAGACCCAGGCCAGAGGCCGCTGAAACCATGAAATGCGTAAGTATTTCCTCCCGTAAGTTATCGTCGGTGTTTTGGCCACAGTGGTGGAAATCTGACCCACTTAAAGACAGAAATACTGCAGACATTCTAATAGACTTGCACTCCAGAAGTCATGCTGAGGGCCTCACAAGGAATGAATTAGAATAATCAAAGGTACTTCTTTTGGGGCAGGGTTCAAGACAGGGTTTCTCTGTGTAGCCTTGGCTGTCCTTGGCTGTCCTTGACTGGCCTCAAACTCACAGAGATCCGCCTGCCTTCAGAGTGCTGGGATTAAAGTCATGCGCCACCACCACCCATCTAAAATTACTCCTTTCATTATTTCTGTGTAGTAGCAGTCATAGACTGGTCCGCAAAGCTAAGAGGCAGTTTGGATAATCTGTAAGTGGGCAGATTGTGCAGAAAAAAAAAAACAGCAAGGAAGGCTCAAGGTGTCAAAACAGGGGTCATTCCCCAACCTGTGTTCCTTCCCCAGTTAAAAACAAGGAGTGTGAACTAGAGAAGCAGCTCAGGTGGTAGAGTGGTTGCTTAGCATACACAATGTCCTAGGTTGAATCCCCAACACCCCAGATACAGTAGCACTTGGGAGATAGAGGCAAGAGAATCAGAAGATCAAGGTTATCCTCGGCTACATAGTGAGGTCAAGACCAGCCTAGGATACAAAAAATACTAACCTCATCCCCAAAAAGTAGGGAGCTAGAGGGGTGGCTCAGTGGTTAAGAGAATGTACTACTCTGCAGAGGACCTGAGTTCAATTCCCAGCATCCCTATTATGAGGCGCGTAACCTCCTTGCACTCCAGTTCCAGGGGATCCCAGGCTTTCTTCTGGATGCTATGGTCACCTGTATTCTTGTGCATATACCTACACACATATATACATACACATAATTTTAAAATAATTTTAAAATCTTAAAAAAAAAAAACACTGGGGCTTGCAAGTTGCCTCAGTAGGTAAAGGTGTCTACTACCAAACCTTTTGACTTAATTCAATCCCTGAGATCTACATGGTAGAAGACAAGTTGTCCTCTGTCTCCTGTCCTTGTGTCATGGCACACACATATACACAGACAGAATATACAGACAAAGTATAAATGTAATAAAGGCTTTCAAAGCAACAACAAAAATATCATTATTCAAAGGGTTCTCTGGGAATTGAAGAAAAACCAAACCAAAATTGAACATCTAACCACAGGATGAATGTTTTCCAAAGGTTCTCAAGGATTTACAATTGCAGCCTTTTAAGAAAACAAATCATAGCTGGACTTGATGGCATAAGCCCGAAATTCCAGCACTCGGGAGGCAGGAGGATTGTGAGTTCTAAACCAAACCCAATATACCTAGTGAATTCCAATGCATCCTGAGATAGAGAGCAGGAAAGCAAGCAGAGGAGAGAAGCTTTTCTTGAGACAAAGTCTTACACTGGAGTCCAGACTAACCTTGAACCCTCAACAATCCTCCTGCCTCAGCCTCTCAAGGGCTGGGATGATTGTCAGGAGCCACAGTATATAGCCTAAATATCTCCTAGAAGCAGCGTCATGTGTGCTTGCTTTAACTAAAACCCTTATCACCACCCTTTCTCTGCCCTGCTCCCCACATTCTGGTCTGTACCTGAATACTTTTAGATCCGAAGATAACTCAAGAGCTCTCTGGTGGTCGTCTCTAACAGAGTAGAGAGGGCATTTCTGGCTAGAGTTGGCTGAGTTTTAATTTGTGAGCATTCTCCTTCCAAGTAGTTTCATCTCATTAATAACTGGCAAGTTCCCACCATGAGAAGTGTGCATGAGAATAAAGACATGCAAGCCTTCTGCTGCCGCCAGAATCCACATTGGCAATGAAAAAAAAAACAATAGAAAAGTAACTGCTTTCCTGTAGAAAACAAACCTGCTCATTTGTGCAACAAATGAATCAAACTTTCTATGGTTCCTTGCTCTCATGGGTGACACAGCTGTCACAGTCCTAGGAAGAACCCAATGGGGTCCACTTTCTTCTACTGAACTAGTAGACAAACTATTTTCTCATCTGAGACCTAAACTGATGACGTCACTCCTTATGTGACTCAAAAATGCTTTCAATTTAAAGTCAACATCCCGCCAGACAAAACTATTTCTTACACTCCTTGAAACTTGACCCTGATCCAGCAATTCTTTCACTGCACGTCCACTCCAACAATTCTGGAACCTATGTATGCTTAGCCTCGCCCTCTCGCATGCTCTATTCAATATCACCAAATCCTGATCCTTTACCTCTGAGTGCCTCTCTAGCCCGCTGCCCAGCTCTGTCTCCACCCTTTCCACTCTAACCTGCTCTCTCTCCCACGGATGGCAACAGAGGCCTCCAAACAATCAGGCCACACCCACTCTGGCTCCGTCAAACTTTCCATTCTTCAATTAGTCACCGTTTCAGAACACAAGGCCGCCTGTGTCACACGCACACACCTGTTTAAAATCCCTCCGTCTTTGCTTTGGAGATCAGAAAACGTCTTGGCATAGTCTGCAACATTCCCACAGTCTGGTTCCCATTCACCTCTGAAGCCTCTGTTCACATGCTCAACGCTTGCTAGGAAGAAGTTAAGTGCTCTTAACCTCTGAGCCATCTCTCCAGCTCCAAACAGTAAAATTTTAACATCATGTATGAAGGGTTACGACCAGGTGTCAACCTTATAGGATCTAGAATCACCTGGAAGACAATTCTTTAGGCGTGTTTGCTGAGTGAATGGAGGTTGGAGGGCGCACACTAAACGGGGTAGCACGGTTCCACGGCTATGGGCCTGGACTAAGTGAAAAGGAAAAGTCAAACTGAGCATGCGCACTCCAATTTGTTTCCTGAGTGAGAATATATGCCAACAGCTGCCTCACATTCCTGCCACGGCGACGCCCCGCCATGATGACCGTATGGATTCTCCATCTGTGAGCCACGCTATGTCCTTCCCCCCTTAAGTAGCTTTTGTCAGGTATTTTGCTGTAGGAACAAGTAACAATACCAGGCTATAATCAAATTTCTATAATCGTTTTGAAATATTCTTACAGGTAGTATGTTTGACCCACAAGCCAAAATAGAAGGAAATGTCTTTTTCCCAAAGCCAAGTCAGTGTGCATACGGGTGCATGCCATAGTAAGATGTAGAGGTCAGAGGGCAATTGGCAGGAGCTGGTTGTCCACCATGCACCATATGGGTCCTGAAAATTGAAAGCAGGCCACCAGGCTTGAGGACAAGCACCTTTACCCAGTGAGCCTTCCTGCTGCCCGGCTTTATAAGCTGTATTATGTACTTGAAATGGCCTCTTATCAGGAAACTCAAAGGGCTCATTGCCCCACTTTCAATGATGCTTAGTATTACTTTTCTTAAGTCATTTCTTAGGGAGATTCATAAACTAAATAAAAACAGTCAAGTACCTGCATAAAGTAAGTTCCCTCCCAGGTTCTCAACCTAAGAAGAAAGAGAACAGAGTCCTACTTTGTCAAAGCTTCTATTTTATGATTTCATTATCATCTTGCTGATTGTTCTACATGCTCTATAATGTTTCTGTTTTTTTAAAAGGTGAGTTCATATTAAAATAGTTTGCAGCCGGTGCTGTGGTACACGTCTTTTGATTCCAGCAATCAGGAGCAGAGGTAAGTGGATCTCTGTGAGTTCAAAGCCAGCCTTATCTACACAGCAAGAAGCAGGGACGTCCAGGGCTACATAGAAAAACCGTGTCTCAAAAAATTCTAATAAATAAATAAAATAGTCTGCATATAAAATTTCTCTATTTGCTTACATATGTGCAGAAACACAGAACTTAGGCCTTCTTTGGTGAGAACTATTCTCTTCACACATGTATTAAAACCTCTTCATTGTTGAGAACGTAGATCAGTGATAGAGCTCCCTGACAAACAAATGCAGGACCCTGGACTTGACCCCCAGCACCACACAAGAATGAGATGCTTCGGGTCAGTAAGATGGCTCAGTGGGTAAAGATGCTTGGTGCTAAGCTTGACAGCCTGAGCTTCATCCAGGACCCACATGCAGACTGGACTCAAGCAGGCTGCCCTACCCCATAGATCTCTCTCTCTCTCTCTCTCTCTCTCTCTCTCTCTCTCCCTCCCTCTCTCCCTTCCTCTTTCCCTCTCTTTCATCTGTCTCTCTCTCCCCCACCCCTATGAGTAGAAACACTGCAAAAAGGTAGAAAAGTGGCCCAAGTTCTATCAGTTTCCTAACCTCAGTTCTTTCCTTCTTCAAACACTTCAAAGACATGTTTAATTTCTCCTTGCATTTCATAATCTATGTTTTATTATTCCCATTTACTTTCTGTACCTGGTGAAATAAACAAACAAACAAAAAACAACTTTAGTTAAAATATAAAGTCAAACCAAGCAGATACAAAACCATGTAATTGTCAAATAATATCCTTTTTTCAAATATCCTTCAAAAAATTTTTTTGGCTGATTTTTGTTCCATGTGTATGCGTCTGCCTGCTTGTCTTTATGTATATTACATGAGGGTGGTACCTGTGGAGACCAGAAACAGGCAGTGGATCCCCTGGAGCTGAAGTTACAGATGATTGTGGCTGATTGATGTGGATGCTGGAAGCCGAACTGACTCCTCTGCGAGAGCAGCAAATGCACTCAAGCCCCTGGAAGGCCACACCTACCAAAGTGCCACCACCACAACTGCCGGGATGTCTCCATCTCAACATCTATAAATCCTCATTCCCCGGTCATGTTTTGATAGAATAACAAATATAGAGGCATTATCTTTAGATATCAGTGAGTGTTATCCCCCAAGGGAAGGGCATTCTTCTGCTCCTTTGACAAAGCAAAACAACTTCTCAAGTCAGCAAACTCACCTCACGCGTCTTAGATCACAAGTGATCGTGCCAATGACGGTTTCATGAGCAGTGGGGAGGCAGGAGGGAAACCGTGTGTGTGTTGATTTCTTAGCTTGTGATAAAGAAGGAGGACTTTGACTCACGGGTCAGCAGAAGAGTGATGTGGCTGGCCACATCATGTCTGAATTCAGGAAGCAAGCAGAGATGAAAGCTGGGGTTCAGCTTGCTTTGTCCTTTATATCAGTGTAAGACCTCACCTGATTGAGATGGTGCCACCCACATTTTGGGGTACAACTTCCACATCAGTTCCACCTCTCTGAAAATGCCTTCAGGAAAACCCAAAGGTGGGTCTCCTAGGTGATTCTAAATTTTATCAAGATGACAGTCAAGATTAAGGACTACAAGACGTCTGTGACAAGAGAGTAAGGTGTAAGACGTCTGTCCGTGTCTATTATGAAACTGATGCTCATCAAGTTGAAGTGAGAGCACTCAAGGATTTGAGAATTATCTATTGTTTTTCTGCTCCATCGGTTCCCTAGGTTTCTCAAGAGGCTGAGTATGTTGCCATCAATCACCAGAGTCCTGGGTTCTCCCCAACCAAGGGGTGTCATTGGGAGGTGTGACACATGTGGAGAAGAGACAGTGGAAAGAGAAAGCAGAAGAAAACAAAACAAAAAATAAAACAACGAGAAAGAGGAGAGAGGAAAATTACAGATTTGCAAAAACCTCTTTTTTGGTTGTTTTGTGACAGATACTACTCTGTGGTCTTCCCTTCTCAACCTCCCAAAAAGCTGGGATTACAGGTGGGCACCACCAGCCTGGCTTTGTAAAGACCTTTATATTGGAGGGATCAGGCTAACAATACCCAAGCATGTTAATCAGTTTTAACTGCTAGAAGCCAGGCATCCTGTGTGCCTTAGAATGTGATATAATTAGGAAGCCCACGGTGACAGCTGAATTTGCCAAATTCTCCAGCTAAAACTATCATTTTACAGGAAATGTAGGAGGTAGAAAACCCATTGCAGTATAAAATCATTCCATAAGAAAGCTGTCAACCAAATCCTGGCTATCAAATACTCTGTTGACTGAAGCACCTGATATCTTAGCATTCTCCGAACCATCACGTCTGAGACAGGAAATCATGCACAGGGGAAGTTATTGGTGACGTAAGAGGGGACCTGCCCGCAGGGAAAGGGACAAACATGATGGGCAAAGGTTAAACTGCACCATGGTTGGAATGAAGAACCCCGCCAATCCACCTGGGAATTCCGGTCCTTCAAACTTAGTTTGCACGGGGGGTCAGACGAACACCCATGTGTTTGCACCGTCGCAATGACGTGACTCGTATCTGCTGTGCAGGAAGAGGCCGGTGCACACTGTAGGTGCAGGAAGAGGCCAGTGCACACTGTAGGTGCAGGAAGAGGCCGGTGCACACTGTAGGTGCAGGAAGAGGCCGGTGCACACTGTAGGTGCAGGAAGAGGCCGGTGCACACTGTCGGGCTCATGCTGGCCAACTCCCTGAAGCTTGCTTGTGTCCTCTCACCCGTTTGTTCCAAATCCCAGAAGGGCTGCATGATGATTCGTCTTAATGATCAAGCTGATTGAATTAAAAGGCACTTAGGGGATTAGTTACACACGCCTCTGGGTACACCAGTGAAGACTTCTCCGGAGACAGGTAGATGACAAAGACATTGGCTTGATAGTGACTTGATCTATTCAGGGACTCACATTTCGAATAGATGACTGAGAGGTGATGGAACACTAGAAGGCCTGGCCTTTTTGGAAGAAGTAGGCTGCTAGGCTGGGACCTTAAAGTTCTTGTCTCTGGCTCCTTTCTGTTTCTCTGCTCCATTTCTTGTCCACCTTGTAGTGAAGAGCTTCTTCTTGCCCTTGCTTGTTCCCACAGCTGTCACCGCCTACCTCATCACGCTGGCTAATGTTAGGTCTGCTTGACACAAGCTAGCGTCATCTAGAAGGAGGGAACCTCAACTGAGAAAATGCCTCCAAAAGATCCAGCCGGATGGGGGGCTGGAGAGATGGCTTATTGGTTAAGAGCATTGCCTGCTCTTCCAAAGGTCCTGAGTTCAATTCCTGGCAACCACATGTGGCTCACAACCATCTGTAATGAGGTCTGATGCCCTTTTCTGGCCTCCAGACATACACATAGACAGAATATTGTATAATATATATATGAGATTCAGCTGTAGGGGCATTTTCTTCATTAGTGATTGATGAGGGCCCAGCCCATTGTAGGTGGTACCATTCCTGGCCCTGTGGTCCTGAGTCCTATAAGGAAGCAGGCTAAGCAAGCAATGAGGAACAAGCCAGGAAGAAGTACCCCTCTGTGGCCTCTGCATTAGCTCCTGCTTCCAGGATCCTGCCCAGTTTAAGTTCCTGCCCTGATATCCCTCAGTGATGAACTGTTTACCTGGAAGTGTAAGCTGAAATAAACCCTTTCCTCCCCAGGTTGCTTTGGTCATGGTGTTCATCACAGCAATAGGAACCCTAACTAAGACACACTCACTATTGGCCCAGGATCAACTGAGTCAAAGGCAATGGACTAACAACTCAGAAACCACAAACAAAACAAATTTCCTGCCTGGGCACTGCTCTCCCGAGTATTTTCGTCATCATTATGCAAAGTACCTACCACGTGCTGCCACCAGGTTACAGGGGACTGCTACTGTGCCCTACCCATTGGTCTCATTGCTTCATAACTCTGACAAAACCCAGCTCTGGCCACAAGGTCCTTAGATAGTCCAAACCTCCAGGGCCTTTTGTGAATGGGATAACATTCTCTGCTATAATGAGCAGAGCCTTGAACCAGAACCCTGGAGACATTTGTCATGATTTTACTCCATGAGAGTTTGACATACATGCTTAGCTGTGACATCTTTTCCTATTCTCAGTACTTCCCATGCCATTGTGTACTGATCCTAGCCCCCAAACAACAGGGCTTCTTTCACTAATCTGAACCTGCTGGAGATGACGTCCACCCTCAGAGGCCCACACAAGCCAGGACACCTCCATGTCATGCGGCAAATGAGTCAAAGCAGTATTTCTAGACACGGACTATCTGTTCCCAAGAACCCTAACTGGCCTGTCAAATGTTTTGCATCCTTCTTAGCAGCAAGAAGATTAAAAGGCTACCATTTGTCCATCACTTGTGTGTGCGGGGGGGGGGGGGGGGGGGCTAGCATTCTCCAGATTTCTGGACATTTCTCTGAAACAGTAGACCCTTGGATACTTGTAGGGATTACCTTCTATCTGTTGGAAAGCAGGTGTCTTCAACAAAGTCCTTAAGAACTTGTCACTTATTGATCATTCAGTCCAATTAACAAGTCTCTGGTACATTGTGCTGAGATGACATTCTGACCCCAGGCTATATAAGAGAAACCACTCCACTACTTCTGTAAACAAAGGGAGAGTTAGCTTCAACAGAAGAAAAATGATCATTCCTTCAGGGCCAGAGAGCTCAGGGGAATCTGGAGATTTCCTGCCTCTAGTGCATTAATGCAGAAGCAGATGCCTCCAGCCCCAGTCACAGGGAACCACTTCTTCCCAGCCTGGGTCTGACCTCCACACCACACACTTGCCCTTCAGTTTAAGTCCTAGCTCTGATAACTGGCTTGGTCCCCTGGCTTCAGAAGATAAGAAACCCTTTACAGGCTACCAAGGAAGCCCCTGGCGATTGATTAATCAGCCTTAGAATGTCACTGTCTTTTCCCACCCAACACTGCATCCATAGCACCTAGCCAAAGCCGTCCACTACCATTATGCTTCCCAATTCCCTCAAAGGCGGTAAGACAGTCCTCGCCAGTGCATTCCTTTCACAGCACCCTGTGACAGTTTGCCCTGGTTTAAAGTTTAAAAAGAGAACCTCTGTGCCCTACCTGAGCTGCCAGATTCCACCTACCAACAGTGGCATTTGTACTGCCAGTTTGGCGAGTGAGGCACCAATCTTGAAAATCCCATTTTGGATTCTGCTTGCTAGAATCGTTCCTGCCGGGAACTCGACTCTGTCCCCAAGACTTGTGTTCAGGAGTTCTCTGGGAAGGAACCTCAGGAGGATACCCCAAGAGGAGTGAAGGAAACAAGACCAGGAGAGGGAAGAAACCCAACTGACATCTCAAGTCATCTTACAGAAGGCTCAGCAGCCGTGCTATCCCTTCAGAGCTGTTTCAAACCGAGACAAGCAGGCCAGGCATTTTTCCCCTCTGAACAACATGCTGCTCAATGTATGAGACCTAAGAAACCCACACTCCTGGCAGCTGCAGAAAAGCATGTTCTGGTCATGAAGAAGAGGCCAGAGTAGCAAACCACAGCTCCCACCGGTTTAGAGGGAAGAGAGAGCAGGGCTGTTATTGTAGGAAAAGAGCTTTGAGAACAAACAGATCAACCAGAGGTAATGCATTGGTTTGGTTTTGATCCTGACCCATACAAGCCAACCTTAAAAAAAAAAATAAAAAAAAAGGAGTCTCTGAGATAATCAGAGAAAAGGTCATGCAGACTTTGTATTGGCTTCTATTACATAAATGTCATTACTCTTGTTGCAGGTGATAATGGCGGATAGCCGTGTAAAGAGAGCCTTGGCCCACTTGGAATGCATACTGAGACGCAGGTGAAGAGGCATGATATCTTGAAATGCTTCAAGGAAATGCTGGAGAGAAAGATATTTAAAGATTGATTTAGGGGCTAGAGAAATGGTTAAGAGCATATACTACTATTACAGAGGACCCAAGTTCAATTCCCAACACCCATATCAAGCCACTCAAAATTGTCTGTAACTCCAGCTCCAGAAGATCCAATGACTTTGGCCTCCTCGGGCAATTGAACTCATAACTACACAGTCACACACTGATACACACACACACACACACACACACACACACACACAGATACACACACACACACATACACACAGTAGGGGGGTAAAAATAAAATAAATCTTTTTTAAAGATTAAATATCAGTAGTTATGGATGTTGAATGACAAGTGATAAATATTGGTTCTGATATTATCTTTATGTTTTTGTAAAATTTTTGTACAGAAATAACCAGGTATGTGGGTTTACATCTGTAACCCACAGACCTGAGAGGCTAAGGCAGGAGGATCCTAAGTTGAAGGGAAGTCTTGGTTACATGTCTTGTCTTTAAATACTTTTTAAAAATACTTTTAATACTTTTTTTTAAAGACTTATGATAGGCCAGGTCTGGGGAAGCACAGCTTTCATCCCAGCACTCAGGAAGCAGAGGCAGGTGAATCTCTCTGAGTTAGAGGCCAGCCTGGTCTACAGAGTGAGTTCCAGGACAACCAGAGCTATGTGGACAGACACTATCTCAAACAACAATAGTAAAATAATAATGATGATGGTGACATATGATTACTAATTGTGGCATGCCACTAACCATTTCTTGTAAGTGCCACAAAACCCATGATTGCCAGTCAAGTCCCAGGGTCCTTTCCATGGTGTTTCCAAAGACAGGAAACTGTATCTCAATTTAAAACACTAGATATTAATTTCAAAAAGAAGCCTCCTTTTAAAAATGCAACTGGAACCCTTAAAAGCTGTTTAAAGGCAGAGATCTCTTTTGTATATGCTCAATAAATTATACTCAGAGCCTTGCACATGATTTAGCTCAGAGTAAGTGATGAATAAATGTTTGTGGAAATTAAAATGACAGGGATAGTCCCTGGGCTCCCCTTCCTGTCACCATCCACCACTCCCTTAGTTTACTTCTATGCTTTAGATTCTCTGGATTCCACTTAGGCTCTGTGCCCAGTGGACCAGGGTCATGAGTTTCCTCAGCTTGTTTTTGTCCCTGTGTGAGCGCCGGTGTTTCATGTGTAGCCATTACCCTTGCTGTTGTCAGTATGATACGTTCCCCTTACAACATCCCCCTCCAAGTGGGTGCTCCACAGTGGAGAAGAACATAACACGTCAGATGTGCCTCAGAGAAAGCAGGAAGTTGGAGAGGGGAGTTCCAGGGCAGCAGGGTAGAGAGAGTGGGAGGGAGGAAGAGAAGGGAGTCAGGCAGATCCAAAATCCTGAGGACTCGTGGGAAAAAGCGTCAGACTTCTGACCAGGAACTGAAATTTGTGCCTGCAAAATATGGATAGCCACAGAGCGGACCACTTCAACCTCCCAACATTCTTTCTCCAGCCCCTAAGAGCAAAATATGGATAGCCACAGAGCGGACCACTTCAACCTCCCAACATCCTTTCTCCAGCCCCTAAGAGCAAAATATGGATAGCCACAGAGCGGACCACTTCAACCTCCCAACATCCTTTCTCCGGGCCCCTAAAGAGCTGTCCTCGCACTCCTCCCACCCCTCCCCTTCCCCCAGCAAAGTCCAAAATCAGCAATCAGTGTTGACATCAATGTGCAAAGGGCTTACAGCCCCAGGTAAAACAAAAGACGCCTGAAAAAAAAAAAAAAAAAAAAAAAGGCAAATGAGAAAAGAACCCAAAGAAAGATCACGATGGAAAAATAAACACAGGCAAGACAAACATCCACAGAGAGGAGAAAGAGGAAAACCAAAGAGACAAGATCAGCCAGAAAAAATAAGAACAAAAACAAGGAGAAAAGCCAAGAACGGGGGGGAGGGGGAGAAGGGGCTGAGTAAAATAAGATACAGGCGTAATCCTCATACAAAGCTGGAGAGAAGGACAGAAGGAACACGGGCACAGGCCTAAGCACTTCCGCACACACCGCCTCAGTTCATCTTCACACCGGTGCCCACGAGTCGATAACGCTGTCCATCGTCGTCGGTCGTCCCCACCTCCCCCCCACCCCCCACCTCCCCCCCCACCCCCATCCCCCCACCCCCCTACCCCCCCACCCCGCGAAAGCAGAGACCTACCAAGTTATATTATAGGTCTACGCGATTTAAAAAGGGTTGCTGGCATAAACCTGCAATCCCAGTACTCAGGAGACTGAGGCAAGAGGATCTGAGTTCAAGACCAGCCTAGATTACATAGTGAGACCCTCAAAAACCAAGGAAGAGATAGTAGGGCAGAGTCTAAACACGGCTGTGCAGAATTTCCAAAGCTACTGTCTCTAGCAGTCTACCCCAGATTTTAAAACTGGGGTAACTATGACTTCTAGTCTTGCTTGATTATATTCTTTAATACTAGTAATCTTATTGCAACTATTTCCTTCTTTCTTTGCTTTTGTTCTTTTTTCGGTTTTTTTTTCTTTTTTTTTTTTTTTTTTAGATTAGGATTTCTCTGTGGCTTTTGCAGCATGTCCTGGAATTCGCTTTGTAGACCAGACTGGCCTCAGAATCACAGAGATCCTCCTGCCTCTGCCTCCTGAGTGCTGGAATTAAAGGGGTGGGCCACCACCGCCCAATGCACAACTATTTCTTAATTTTATAGTGTGTTGATGAGATCAAACCCAGGGCCTCATGCATGCTAAGCACATATTCTTCCACTGAGTTACACACTCTATCCTTGGATAATTTCTTGAACTTAATCCTGAATGTTTTTTTCATTATTATTATTACTATTTTATGTATATGGGTGTTTTGCCTGCATGTATGTCTATGTGCCACTTGTGTGCCTGGTACCCATGGAGGTCAGAAGAGGGCGCCAGATCCCCTAGACCTAGAGTTACAGGTCCTCTGCAAGAACAGCCAGAATTCATAATGACTGAGCTACCTTTTATTTCCTTAAAACCACTATCCTTGCTGGGTGGTGGTGGCACACACCTTTAATCTCAGCACTCGGGAGGCAGAGGCAGGCAGATCTCTGTGAGTTTGAGGCCAGCCTGGTCTATAAGAGCTAGTTCCAGGGCAGGCTCCAAAGTCTCAGAGAAAAATCACTATCCTTATCACACTCAGCCACCCACTGTGAATCTCTTCTATGCCACTTAGTTACATCTAAATAGCTAAGGGAACAAGGGATGACATTAGACACACACACACACACACACACACACACACACACATTTATATATATATATATATATATATATACATATATATATATATACATATATATATGTATATATATATATATATAAACATTTCCTGGAACTGATTTGAAAAGGCTTAAGTGGGAAGAGCCCAAGGTACCATGTGAGGGACTACCTCCAGTATGAAGTATCTCTGTATGACTGGAGAAGCCGTTCAGCAGTTAAGAGCACTGGCTGCTCTTCCAGAGGACCTAGGTTCAATTCCCAGCATCCACATGGCAGCTGAGAGCTATTTATAACTGTAGTCCCTTGGGAGCCAATGTCCTCTTCTGGTTGTAGACATACATGCAGACAAAACACCCATACACATAAAATAAATGACTCTTTAAAAACAAAGAGGGAAAGAAAGGAAACATCTCTAAAGTTCATGGAAAAGCAAAGCAACTAGCTGTGTTTATCTGGTGTGTGTTGAAGGCCCTGAGAGGCATTATCTCATATCTGGATTGAATCATAAGTTCCAAGTGGGCAGAGACCACATAATACATATTTATCTCATAAAAAGATAACACACTACCTTTTATTTATTTATTCTAAGACCAGTCAAATAACTGAACTGATATCAGATCTGATTACCTGGTTATATTAAGGTTGTCTTAAGATACTCCTTTTCAGCTGGGAGATAGTGGCACACGCCTTTAATTTCAGCACTCGGAGGCAGAGGCAGTTCGAGGTCAGCTTGGTCAATAGATCGAGTACCAGGACAACCAGGGCTACAGAGAAACACTGCGGGGAGGGCTGGCAGGGGAGGAGATAGTCCTTTCCTTGAGCTAGGAATGTAGTTCAATGATAAAGTGCCTGTCTACCAAGTATGAGGCCCCGGATTAGATCCTTGGCATCAAAAGAGAAAGAAAGAGGAAAAGAGAGAACTTGGGGAGCGATAGCAAAGTTCCAGGGCTAAGCTCTTCTAGCAAGGGAGGTGACAGATGCTTAAGGGCAATCAGAGAGAAGCACTAACCTCTCAGCTACCAGCGCCCCGCCCCTGGCCCCGCCCCCGTGGCTTTGCAAGGCACCATCTCTTAGGTTTCTTCTCTAGTAATGATTCAGGTTTCCCACCTCCTAGATTCCACACTTAGCTGTACCGCCTGCATGTTCCAGGAGGACTTCTTCAGCCAGTGGCTGTTCGGATACAAAGAGGTCCTTCCCCTTCAACATGACTCTACAGGCCCTCCAGATTTACTGGCTGGACTCTGAGCACTGTGTTGATCTTCCTGGTTCATAAAGCCGAGCAGAGTGTCTGCTTGCCAGACAGGTGTGTTTGTTTTGCGAATGATAAGGATACTCACTTGTTCTGTTTAGGTTAATAATAAGCACTTCAGAAATCCTGCTAAGTCTGAAAGCGGAAAGAATAAAACAAAACTTCAGCAGCGACGTTAATGGAGTCCTTGTCCTCAGAGAACATAGGGTCTTGGGCCAAAGCTGGGTGCTTGCTGGCTGACCCTGCTGGCAAGCAAGCCCCATGGAATATTGCCTTTGAAAGCCCTCTTCCATCAAAAGAACCCTCCAATTATGTTTAATGGGTAGTTCCACAGTCAGGAGAAAACAAATAACGAACACAAGTGTGGTGCCCCAACAGTACCAGCGGAGTCTGCAGAGTGAGGCGCTTCCTCCCTTCAGCCTAGTGGCCTCTGGAAGGCGACTCTCGGTGATATCTAAACAGCAGCCAGGGAAAGCAAAGGGCGGCAAAGAACAGCTCCAAGGAGCTGCAGAGAACAGCCTTGATGCCTCCTAAAGACCCAGCGTTGCAAAAGAGAAAGCCGACAGTGGCACCCGCCCTCAAGTCACTTTCATAGCGCTCTGCCTTGGCTGCCAAAGCTGCAGTGGAAGATTTACAACGTCAAGTTGTCCCAGAACTGAAAGAAGGAATCCAGTAGCCTCCCACCCGGCAGGGGCGCTGTTGTCCCCACTGGGCTCATGTTGAGTGACCTTAGGCCCCTAAGTCTCAGTTCCGCCCTTAACTCTTAAACCCATGGCTGTTGAGTTTGTCTCCACCACCACACACAGGTGGAAAGAGACTTGCCCTGGCTGCCATCTAAGGGACCTGCAAACCACTAGCTGCAAGTTGACCCCTCTGAGCTCTTGTGCTGAAGTTATCTTAGTGGATCGCTCCTTCTCCGTGGTCTTCTGAGATGTCTGAGATTGGCACTCAGGACTGCCTGCAGCGATGATTCTACTCCATGATCCTTTATTGAGTAAAACTTGTGAAACTTTAACATGAAACACATACACACAAATACACACACACACACACACACACACACACACACACACACACACACCAGCTCTTTCTCTGACCTAAGCATGGAAGAGTATTTTGTACCTTTGTTAAAGTACAAAGTGACCGTTTGCAGTGATGAAACACCATGACCAAAAGCAACTTGGTAGGGAAAGGATTTATTCCATTTCCATTTCCACAAACCAGTTCATCAGTGAAAGAAGTTAGGGCAGGGGCTCATACAGTGCAAAAACCTGGAGGCAGGAGCTGATGCAGAGGCCATGGAAGAGTATTGCTCCTCATGGTTTCATTCATCTGCTTTCTTATAGAACCCAGGCCCTGGTCTCGGGGCTGGCCCCACCCACAATGGGCTGGACTCTCTTCCACCAATCGCTAATTAAGAAAATGCCCTACAGACCTGTCTACCTATAGCTGGATATCATGGAGGCATTTTCTCAACGGGGATTCCCTTCTCTCAGACGACTCTAGTTTGTGTTAAGTTGGCATGGAAACTAGCTAGCACAGCTTGCTTTGTTTCTGTTTGTATGACTTCCTCGTCAGGTTTTTGGAGTCTCTACAAATCAAACTAATCCTTCTGTCCCCAGTTATTTTGATTTGTGTTTGGATATTGGCCTCCCTATATAGTCAGAAACTCATAGTCCAACTGTCTCCATTTCTCTAGTGCTGGGGTTACCAGGCTGATGCCACCACACCGGTCTCATATGGTGTCCTCTTTAAGGATGATATGCAATCATTCCCTGCCTCATAGATTCCTCTTGCCTCATTTTCTCTATAAATTACTCCCCCCCAGTATTTCTTTAAACCACGTGATGATTCAATTAACATCTAAATATGCCCAAATATTGAGGGGTGAAGAGTCTGCCATCTACTTCAACAACTCAGAGTCAGACTCACAGATAAATAAGGTATGTGCATATATATGTATATACACACACATATACATCATACACATACTTATATGACTTTGGTCTTATAAAAGATAATGTAAAGTGAGTTAACTTTGAAACTGAATGGAAAGTGTACATAGTAATTATTTCACTCATTGCATGCTGAAACTTTTCATAATTAAAAACTTGAAAAGACAAATCAGAGAAAAAAGAGATAAGAAGGAAAGAAACCAAATGTACTGGCACATGCCTGGAATCCCAGCACTTGGAAGCTGGAGGCAGGAGAGGAGGGTCAGGAGTTAAAGACCAGCCTGAGCTACATGGAGGACCTGGGAGGAGGAGGGAAATGGGCTGCTTCCTTAAGACAGTCCTGAAATATGTAGTGTTTAGCTTATTTGCTCTTTCTAAGGCTGCTAATAGTCAGAGTCAGCAATAACCTTTATTTCTTTATTATTTATTCATTTATTTATTTGTTTATTTAAAACAGGGTCTCACTATCTATCCCAGGCTTTCTTGGAACTCTATGTAGATAAGGCTGGTCTCAAATTCATAGATATCCACCTACCTCTGCTGGCACTAAAGGTGTACATCACCATGCCAACAACATTCCGTTTCATTCATTTATATTTTTTTGTAGGTTTGGGTGTTTTGTCTGCATGTACGTCCGCACATCAGTTGTGTGTCTGTGCCCACAGAGGTCAGAGAGGTAGTTGGATGTACTAGAATAGGAGTCCCAATTGGTCGTGAGCCACCCATGTGGGTGCTGGGAGTCAAACTGGTCCTCTGGAAGAGCAGCTGGGACTCTTAGTCAGTGAATTCCTTCTCCGTCCCAAAGCAATACTACATATTAAAACGCTCATGTACAATTATCGTCGGCTACACAATTGTGTTGCAAAAATCTAGTCTCACTAGACCTTCACTGAGAACCTTTCTTACAAGCATTCCCTAAAATTTAGCTGTGACCTGGCCCTTGTGGGCCAAGCTTACCCCTGGCTTACAGCAGAGATCTTGTCTTGGCCTCAGCATGTGAAGATGCAGGGGTTCTATTGTTGAGTTAGTTAGGTCAGGTTTTGCTTCTCACAGTTAGCTTTTTATTTACTCGTGTGTGTGTGTGTGTGTGTGTGTGCGTGCGCGTGCACGCACGCATATCATGGCATGGGGGAGGAGAGAGTCAGAGGACAACGTGGGAGAGTTGCCTCTCTCTTTCCACCTTGTGAGTGGGGGTGAGGGGGTGTGAAGCTTAGGTGGCCAGGCTTGGAGGCAAGCGCCTTTACCTGCTGCGTCACCTCTCCAGCCCACACGAGGTACAAGGAATTTCCAACTAAATAACTTCGACTTGGCCACCCAGCCCTCACCATCCTGTGGGATGGCACGGGTTCTTATAATTCCAGCCATTATATACTATGTGCGACAACTTAGCAATTTGCTGGCTATGTCTTCTGGGTAAATTCTGATTTTTCCTCCTCAAACGAACATTTCCTGTTAAGCCTTCATTCTCCTTCTCTTAAGCCTTTCTCTTTCTGTTGCTGGGGATCAAACTGAGGGTCTCACAGCACCAGGCAAGTGTCCACCATCGAGCTGCATCTCCACCCTCCCCCACTGAAATGTAGCACCTTTTCCTCCTGTCTTGAGGGCAGGCATGAGGTCTAGAGCTGTAGCAGGAACTTCCAAAAGAATGGCAGGGAAGCACACTCTGAGTTCCCGATTGGAATGCCTGCTGGGAGCAACACTGGAAGACCAGAACCATGGAGAAGAGCTTCGACCAAAGCGTAGCTGGAGCCTGGCCAACTGATATGGATTTTGTCACCATCTGGGAAGCATGGTCTTGGCATGACAAGTGTCATCATCACAGCCAGCACTGATGATGCCCTAGAATTGGTACTGTCCACAAACTATCGAGGGTATGAACTGTTCACGGGTCATATTTCCCAAACTGCAGTGACAGATGACTCTTAGGTTCTGAGCTTGACTGTTCCTTTTGTTTTCTTCAAATCCTTAATACTACAGATAGATAGATAGATAGATAGATAGATAGATAGATAGATAGATAGAGAAGTTTCATGGATTTGGGGTTTGTTTATTTTAGATCATTGGGTAACATCCAGTTCCCTCAGACTAGGCAACATTGCTACCTTTAGCTCTAGAGAGTAACCCATATGTTGGGCCAAAAGAATTGAATATTGCCTCTGAATCCTAGTAATCACAGCCATGAAAGCTTTCAAGAAATAAATCTTCCCATGGTCTGTAGAAATGTCTAGAGACTCTGGGAGTAAGAATGCTGGCCTTTGTATCAGGCAGTGAGAGACAGAGAAAAGAACATGATTTGTTCTTCCCCACGTCCAGAGAATAGTTTAAGTAAATATGTTTCAGCCAGTAACTCTGTAGATAAAAATCCCTCACCTTTGGCATTGTTGAAGTGCACACCAAGACAGAATAAATTTCCTTTACCCTTAGTCCCCAGGCCTCAGCTTTGTACTGAGCCCCAAAATATTTTGTGTTTTGGAAACCCCAAACCATGCAAAACTCAATAGGTCTGGTGTTTGAATGTATGAGAAAAACAAGCCAAGTTTCCGCCTGACCTTGGCTGACCTTGAAACCAATCGTTCTTCCAGTGCTAGCCCAGTCAAGAGTGAAGCTTGTGGTTTCATCTCAGCTTTACCACAAGACTTAGTGATGAAACATGAAAAACCCACTGAGATTTCTGCCTCCGTCCCTGCCTTGTCTCAAGGCCCTTTTACAGAACCTGGTGAGGTCTATAGTCTGTGACCACATAGCCTGTGATTTCTGTTCCACAGAAGAGAAACAAATTTCTGCTCAGCGGGGAAAACAGAGAGAGAATCATAGCCAGGTTTGGGGGCCCGTGCTTGTAATACCAGCCCTTGAGAGGCAGAAACAGGAGGAGTACACTGTGAGTATGGGGCCAGGCTGGGATACATTGCAAGACCTTGTCTCACCTGCCCCCAGCACACGCACAGGAAACGCAGATAGTATGACTAAAAGTCATTCAGTATAAAAAAAAATCACAGATCCAACACAAATCTACACAATACTAATATTACGTCAGACATAACAACAACTCGAATAATTTAAAAGACTTTTTTTAAAAAAAAAATTGCTCAGGGTTTGGTATCACGAGTAGAGAAACTAGGGGAAGAAAGCCCAAGAACCGAGAAATTTGATCCCATAGTAGAAGTACAAGAAATACGAAATTGGGATGGCAGCCTGAGAGGTGCTGGAGAAAAAGAGAGAGTGAGGATGTAGCCTTCTGTGAGGCAGCTCTGCTTTTCCAGCTCTGGAATAAAGAAAGAATATTTGCTTTATCCAATGAAGGCTTTTGTGAATTATGCATTGTGGTTTTCAGGGAACAGGAAGTCATAGCAGAAAAAAAAGCACACTGCCAATTACAAGAACATTTTAGAAGCAGAAAATCAGTCTCATCTTCTTAAACATGAGTTATAAAGCAAACAAACAAACAAAAAAAAACGTTCACATCAGTGATGTTGTAGGGACCAACTCCTGGAACTTTAGAATTTCTGCAAGAATGATCAAGAAAGGCCTAAGGAATAGGTGGGGAAGGTAGAGAGTCATTGCCTAGCATGTGCAAGAAAGGCCCCCATGTCTGCTCCCTTATACCAAAGGGAAGGAGAGAGGGAGAATACCACAGGGAGAGACAGCTATGGTGGCTCACTTCTGTAATGTCAGAACGGAAGGCTAAGGAAAGAGGATAGATGTTTTAGCTAGGGGTTCTATTGCTCTGAAGAGACACGTCGACCATGGTAACTCTTATAAAGGCAAACATTTCATTGGGGTGGCATGTTTACAGTTCAGAGGTTTAGTCCATTATCATCATTGTGGGAAACATGGCAGACACAGGCAGACATGGTGCTAGAGAAAAAACCAAGAGTTCTTATATCTTGACTCACAGGCAACAGGAAAGTCATGGCTCACTGGGCGTGGCTTGAGCATATATGAGACCTCAAACCCATCTCCAAAGTGACACACTTCCTCTAACAGGTCCTAATCACTCCAACAAATCCACACCTACAAATAGTGCCACTCCCCATTAGTTCATGGGGGGGGGGCAATTATATCCAAGCTACCACAATGGACTCAGGGCTCAAAGCTGGCCTGAGCTATATAGCAAGACCTTGTCAAAAAACAAAACAAAACAAACAAATAAATAAACAAAAAAATTTAAAAAGGGAGAAAACTAAAAACTTCCCTTTACCAGGGCCCACCCACAGCGATACACCTTTTTCCATGTCTTCCCAGGGACTAGTATGGTAGAACCTTCATGAAGCTCTTAATAAACTAAAACATGCTAATTTCCCTGGCAGTCCATTTCTTCCTTCTTGGCCTCAATGTTAATTTTGAATTGAGGATCATCCTTGATTCCTGTGTCTGCTGGACTGCCCATAGGGCGCAGGCGATGTCTCTGCAGAGCTGTGGTAAAATAGAGCACACCTTCCTTAAGCCCCAGCTGGGGCTGTTGCTCCAAAACCAAGATTCTAAGACAAGATTACACATTTGGTTTTGAAGTCAACACATGGTCCCAGAAAAGGAGCCACTAATTTTCTACCCTTCTGTAAAATGCATATGCAGGCTTCCTATGGTAAGAAGCCACCCCGGCCCAGTTGCCCACGGCACTAATGTATGAAACTCAGTGAGCTCATAAGATAGAGATCTACTTACCAGCTCCTCGGCACTGGTACGATCATAAGCAATTGCTAATGGAATATTTTTGCATTAGAGTTTGTTTCTGAGTATGTTTTGACTGTAAATCTGCACACTTACCCAAAGACCACATTAGCCACTGGGATTTACAGTTGTCCTTGTGACTTGGGCACTTTCCCATTGGAGATGCGGTAAAGGCCCTCTGTATCCAGCAGGGGGCACTCACAGGCAGGCTACGGCGAGCTTCCACTGCTCACAAAACTTGCTTCATTAAAGCTCTGTGAAGAGTCAGCAGATGCCTTCTTAGCTGAGGGAAAAGATGTCTTAAGTGGCGTTTTAATACTGAGTATGACTAAGATTTTTTTCCCCCTTAATGTAATCCAAAAGTGGAGAAATTCCATACTGAAAATATGGTTTTATGAGCAATCGCAATCAGGCTAAGAATATGCTTGTTACCCTTCTCCCAATTGCTCGATGTTTGGAACTAGATTAAGAACTCACACAAAGCCCACCTCACGGGGAAGAGCTGGGGATAAAAACCATCAGTTTCACCTAGGATGTCTAGGATGAGAAAGGCTTTAGATCCCATCCCCAGCATTGAAAAACCACACAAGAAACTCACATGCTGGGGCTGGAGAGATGGCTCAGTGGTTAAGACTATTTGCTGCTCTTGCAGGGGACCTGGGTTTAGCTCCTCGCACCCACCTGGTGGCTCACAGCCATTCATAACTCCAGTTCCAAGTGGTCTAATGCGCCTTTCTTACTTCTTCGGGTTCCAGGTATATATGTGGCATACACAGATACGTGCAGACGAAACACCATACATATAAATGTCTGAAAATCTTTTTCTAAAAGCCTCATGTATTATTTGAATATTTTGAAAGCAAGTCAAAACTATTTTGAATAAGACTAAATGGAGCAGAGAAAAGAGCCAAAAAGGCATCGTTTTGTGAAGAAACTTTCTTTTTCTTTCTTTCTTATTTTTTAAAATTTATTTATTTGTTGGCAGTTGGGTTGGTGGGGGAGATAGGCAGACAGGACCTCCCCCATGTAATCTAGACTGATATAGAATCAAAATTCTCCTGCTTTTGCACCTGAGATCTGGGTTTACAGGCATGCAGCAACACACTAGGCTAAGGCTATCTTTAATATGACAAGCAGACAGTTTTTAATTAATAGTCTGTAAAGGCTCACAAGGTGTTTTATAAAAGGGGTGACAACCTCATAATCAATAGGCTATACTTAGAATTTGTTTACCCTTGAGTCAAATGTACTAATTATTATTAATAATCCATGCTCCTTGGATTTAAAAAAATCAATCACTCTATTATTTTAGTAAAGTACATTGAAATACAATAATATTTTATCAGCTTTATAAGATCAGGCAAGCTAATACTGGCTGACTCTGCCATTTACTGACCACTTATATACCATACCACAAAAAAAATCTGCAACACACAGCAATTTAATCATTACGATAGTCCTTTAAGGAAGGTAGCCCAGCTAACTCCACTTTGAAGGAAAGGAAAATGAAGTTTAAAGTCAACTTTATATATATACCTCAGGTCCTCAGTATTTGGGTGTGAATACTAGTGAAAATGTGACTTAGGCTTATGAGAATTGTCCCTACAAAGCACATGGATGTGGTGATATTTTGTTTGTGATCTAACAAATAATGCTTGCCTGAAGATCACTGAAGCAGAGCAGCCAGCCATTAGTTCTTCCCTCTACGGAATCCTCAGACCGAATGGGGTCTCTACAAGTCCTCAGACTGAATGCCTTGAACTCTTCTTTCCTCCCACCTTATATTCCTTTCTCCTCCTAGCCATATCCCTTTCTGTCTCCACTTCCTTAGTGTTGCGATTAACACCTGTGATTCCCAAGTATTGGGATTAAAGGTATAAGTCACCACCACCTGGATCTGTTTCTCTTTAAGACTGGGTCAATCTAGTGTAGCCCAGGGTGGCCTTGAACTCACAGAGATCCATCTGCCTCTGCTCCCCCGAGTGCTGGGATTAAAGGTGTGTGCCACCACTGCCTGGCCTCTATGGCTAATTAGTGTGACTAGTTCTGCACTCTGATCTTCAAGCAGGCCTTATTTGTTAGATCACAAACAAAATAGCACCACGTTTCCCCTTTTTTGTCTAAAATTAAAAAAAAAAGTTATAACTAGCATAAGAAAAACTATATACAATAAATGCAATAACTATAGACAATTTATACAGGCAATATCACCACATATGGACTGTATTGGTTCCTTTCCTTCTCCTTGTGACCAAACAGACGGCATGAAGCGACTTGGCGGAGCAGGGGTTTATTAGGTTCATGATTGGAGTGGATATAGTCAGGCATGGCCGGGAAGGCACAGCCCTGAAGAATGACTCCAGTCTCTGGTGCCAGGAGCCTGCTGCTGCTTGCCCATGCCTCTGAGAAGAGACAAGGGCAGTCAGGAAGCTGGGAGGGCGACTAGAGAGCCCCAAGGTATTCCCCTAGTAATCCACTTCATCTCGTGAAATTCTACTTCCAAGTTTCCGGACCTCCCCAAACAGCACCACCCAGATAAAGGGCCAAGTCTTCAAACTTGAGCCTGTGGGGGCAGTATCATTCAAATCCCTGTAGGCGAGTGAATATAATCTTGCATGATTGCTATTACAGTTACTGTTGTCACGGTGCTGACTACGAGTATGTATTCTTACTATTTTTGAGGTTACTTGCTCAGGATCACAGACAGTACATTACAAAGTCAGAATATGAATTAATGCCTATATGATCTCAAACCTTCAACTCATAGTCAGTAAATGATGCTTTCAGATGACTAGGCCAGGAAACCTTCACACGAAACTAGAAACACGGAAGTTCTCTTCCTTTTATTGAAGAAACACACAAGAAACGTCGTCAGGCCACAGAATCCATTTCTTTTTCTTACAAACCCTAGATATACAGAACAAAGGTTCCCCACCCATCTTGTGGGTAAAAATGACCTTTTATCTATTTGGACAAAATAGATCATCTTAATGGTCATAAAATTGCATCCTTCTCAAAAGAAGAGAGCAAAAAAACTAAAATTACTGGGGTGAGCAAGAACCTCGTCATTGAGCCAGCGTGACCACACCATAGAATGGAGAGCCAAGTCTTTAGCCTGGCTTGCCCAATATCGGTGACATAACACAGGGCAAACCGTTGGCTAGAAATACAAATCTCAGTGATCTTGACAGACGGCATTAGAAGATGGTATCTCTGAACAAAGGCCCTGATAAGATAGGGTGATGGTGTTTTTGATATGATCTTTCAAGTCTGTCCACCCCGTTGATTGTACTCCTGGGCCATTCCTCCAGCCATTGGGAAGTTCATGTGTGACATTGTGTCTTATTAAACCCCCTGAAACCGCAGTCCTAGTTTTTTTTCAGTGAATTGATTAAAGTATTTTGGGTTTCTGACTCTAAGATTTCCCTGTGTCTATATTTTTAAGTTACAATTAAAGCTACCTACTACAGGCCAGACACTATGCTTATACGTCACATAATTAAATCTTTTTAAAATTTTTCTTTTCTTTTCTTTTCTTTTCTTTTTCTTTTTTTTTTTTTTTTTTGTACTTGAGATTGAACCTAGCACCCCTTGCCTGTGAGATGAGAACTCAGTCTCAGCCTCATTTTCGTTTTACACTCTATTTTGAGACAGAGTCGCAGTAAGTTGCCAGGGTTGGTTTTGAGTTTGCAGCCCTCTCTCGGTCTCCAGGGTAGCTGGGATTTTAGGTCTGCATCACTGGCCCTGCCAATCTTAGAACATTTACTCATCAAAGGATTCTTCTAGACAGGCACCAGAACCCAGGAGTAAGTGAAGGTATCCATGCATTAGATGAGGGGAAAACTCCATGCGTATTAGTTAACCTCCCTGAAAAAGTAACATTTTTTTTCTATTGCTAAAGCCAACAAATTAAATGGTATTCATAAAATTTATACCTTTGCCACAGACAGAGACCACAGATGTTTTCAAGTCATAGTTTCTGTTGTTGTTGTTATTTTAGTTTTGGGGGTTTTGTTGTTGCTGTTGTTTTGGTGTTTTTTTTGTTTGTTTCTTTATTTGATTGATTTTTCAAGGCAGGGTTTCTCTCTGCATAACGGTCCTAGCTGTCTTGGAACTTGCTTTGTAGACCAGGACAGCCTTGATCAAGTTACAATTTTTAAAACCATCTCAAAATATCTTTTACGCCCATCACTATTTAAAAATAACTCCTAATGCTTATTAATCCCATCAGTGCCATTAAAATCTAGCTGTGCCGGGCAGCAGTGGCGCACGCCTTTAATCCCAGCACTTGGGAGGCAGAGGCAGATGTATCTCTGAGTTTGAGGCCAGCCTGGTCTACAGAGTGAGTTTCACGACAGTCAAGGCTATGCAGAGAAACTCTGTGTTGAAAAACAAACAAACAAATAAAGCAAAACAAAATCTAGTTATAATCAATAAAAGATAGCATATATTACCAGGCCACAAATTAAGTAATTTTGGTAAGTATAGTATTTTATAGTCTATTCCAGTGAGGGTTTTTTAATTATTAAATTTATTTATTTATTTTCCATCCTGACTGCAGTTTCCCTCCTCTCCTCTCATTTCCTCCCCCCAGGTTCCAGTGCTTTAAGGTTAAAACATTACTCAGAGGAGGCTCTGGAGTTTTACAAAACTGTCCAAGGCACACAGAGTATGAAACAGAACAGGGGCCTGTGGCTGGATCAATAGCAACAGCCCCCTCCCCACAACTGACTGGTGTATGTGACTCCATTCTAGCCAAGGAGACATGAAAAGTCTGCTAGAGCGGGGCCCTCTGGAAAGACTCCTTCCCCCAGGGAACGCCAAGAAGAGCAAGTTACTTTTGTCCCTCTGCATGCAGCTGTAACTCGATGCGGTGCCTGGACCGGCTACAGCAGGCTTGCAGCCAACCTGAGACTGACATCAACCCAGAGAACCTCTTAGCCTTCAGCAGGCTGCCTGATGGGTAACCCCAAGAGCCAGCTCCCTGTCCTATCCAGTTTGGATTATGGTTTCAGAATCACCTCTACCCTATGCTGCTATACTTAGGCCTGAGAGAGAAGTTCTCACTGAGAACTTAACCCTTCAGCTGGGCCAAGGGAGAGCAGAAGGATCATAAGATACAGGAAAAGACTGGACCGTAAGTCCTTGAAGAGCTTCAATCTGTCTAAGGCGCTTCTTAAAACTTTGGCAGACTTCGTGGCAGGCTCCTTTAATCCCAGCACAGGCAGGTAGATCTCTGTGAGTTCAAGGCCAGCCTGGTCTCAATTGGGCTGAAGTGGAGCATGAAGTAAGCTAAGAAAGAGATCGTGCAGAACCTTGTGAGAAGTTTGCCCTTAATTCTAGTGTAATGGGAAATTATTGGAACACTTAAAACATGCAAGCAGGTAAGTATGGCCCAAGGCATGACATGGTGCGTTGCTCAATCTGGCTGTTGCTCTGTGGAGGAGATTCCACTTCAGAGAGAAAGTATAGGCGTGGAGGGGTGGGGGGGACACGTGGCTGTTGCAGGAATCCAGATACGCCATGAGGCCTATTCCTATCATTTACTGGGACTTGTGTTTCTGGACTTGGTTCTTTCATCTACTCAGAACGCCCTCATGGAACACTGCTTAGGAGCTGGGCACTGAGCTGGGAACTACTCACACCAAATTGAATAAAAAGCAGTTGCCAGGTAGGTAGTGGCCTTTAATCCCAGCACTTAGGAGGCAGAGACTGGTGGAGCTCTGTGAGTTCGAGACCAAACTAGTCTACAAAGTGAGTTCCTGGACAGTCAGGGTTGTTAACTCAGAGAAATCCTGTCTTGAAAAATCAAATAAATAAATATATAGATAAATAAATAAATAAGCTGCTTCCATATCATTGGTGCTTATCTGTTTCCTCTACCCATGATTTATAGATTAACATAGATGGAGAAAGGCAGGAATACCAATAGAAATTGGGTTCCGTAGAAAACAGTAGCAGGAAAATGTTCATTAGGACTTCAGCCAAATATAGTGGCACACACTGTAATCCCAGGGCTCTGGAGGTGGAAGCCCACAGTTCCGGGCTACTAGAAAGACCCTAAATAAAATATTTTTAAAGAACAAAACCCCAGAGCTGGGTGTAATGGCGCATACTTTTAACTTTAGTCCCAGCACTTGGGAGACAGAGGCAGGCAGATCTTTTTGAGTTCAAGGTCAGCCTGGTTTACATAGTGTGCTCCACAACAGTGGACAAAAGAGTCTCTGTCGTGAAAAACCAAAAGAAAAGAACAAGACTAAAACACCAAAAAAGATGAGGCTAACCACACCCTCCTCAGGCCTTCCTTACGGATCAGGCTTAATGGTTCTTTTCCCTTAACCTTAATGAACAGTAGGCCCCTGTTTCAGAATATCAGGCAATGTGAGAGAATTCCAGGAATGTTGATTAAATATTCAGAAAAGAAAACTGTTGGTCTAGTCATTTAGAAGGCTCTGGGATTGAGGTTTTTCTCCCTGAGAGAAAGAAGGGAAAGAGTCTGATGGCATCTTCCAAAGTTGACCAAGGCAATGGTCCAAAGCATCTCACATCGATCCCATCTGACGTGTGAACAATTTAAGAATCATGAGATACTATTTGGTTTCAACCTGAGCCCTAGCCCTTTGAGGTTTAATTAATGTGCTCAACCAAAAACTTATCTGCACCCGTCCTGAATTAGACTAGAAGGGTTTTATAGAGAGCATAATAGTTCCTTTTGTAAGCAACACTAGAAAGTCTTTTCTAAAGGCTAAATATGATAGTCCTGAGTGGGCATGGAAGCTGGCAGTAAGTTTTAAACACATCTGCAGAAACCCTTTTTAAACAACTGTAGTTCAGTAGGCAACTAGGGCTGTTCTCATGGGTTACCTAGAACTTCAAATGTGAATTTCCTATGCCCCCACCCCTAGCCATTCCAAACTCCTAATAAAAAAATAAAAATCATTTTAGATGATCATAATAAAAGAAATTAATGACCATTTAGACCAACTTTGCCAAGACATTGGGCACAGCAAAGCTTTTGGGATAATAAAATACGTGTTGGAAGACCTTTGTGGAAGATACGGTTCTGATTAAAAATACAAAATATGGCCAACAAGTTAACTCCATGGGTAAAGACACCTGCCTCCAAACCTGACCACTGGAGATCAAGGTCCAGGATCCATATGGTGGACGACAGAAGCAATTCCGCAAAGGAGAGTAGGGAAATGCCTTGACTCCATATGCTTGCCATGTGGCATATGTACACACACACACACACACACACACACACACACACACACACACAAATAAATAAATAGAAACAAACTTTTAAAAATACATATAAATCAGGTTTTTAATAGCTAAATATGGAAACATACCCCTGCAGTCTGCGAGCTTTGGTGTGTCTTAGGAACTATCTGACTTACTGGGAAGAGAGAGCAAATGGGAAGAGTAGAGCAGACAGCCTACTTTCAACTTACAAACTAAGCCAAGGGGCTAGAGCAATGGCTCAGAGGTTAAGAGCATTGCCTGCTCTTCCAAAGGTCCTGAGTTCAGTTCCCAGCAACCACATGGTGACTCACAACCATCTGTAAGGGGATCTGGTGCCCTCTTCTGGCCTGCAGTCATACACATAGACAGAATATTGTATACAAAGTAAATGAATACTTTTTTTAAAAAAAAAAACTAAGCTGAAGTGGTGGTGCATGATTTCTTTAATTTTTATTATTTTTGTTATTGTATGTGCATTGGTGCTTGGCCTGCATGTATGTTTGTGTGAGGGTGTCAGATCTTGGAGTCACAGGCAGTTGTAAGCTACCATTTGGGGTACTGGGAATTGAACCTGGGTCCTCTGGGAGAACAGCATGTGCTCTTAACCCCAGTAATACATGCTTTTAATCCCAGGATTTGGGATGCAGGCGATCTCTGTGAGTTCGAGGCCACCCTGGTCTACAGAGAGAGTTCCAGGACAGCACTGGTGCTGCACAAGGGAGACCCTGACTAGAGGAAAAAATTACAAACTATTTCTAAGATTGGAACGTGCATACAGCACAGAACAGGCTCACTGCACTTCAGGTAGCGTTTTATGGGACCATAATGCTCTTCTGATGTAGGCACAGCCTTAGGCACTTGGAAGAATCTGATATGTCTTTCCTGGTTTAATATCAAGTAAAACACCAGTAAATTCACTGGTTCTGGTTAGATAAAAATCTCTCTGTCATTACTTTATGCGTGTTTCCTAGGGCTAACGCTTTTTCCTGGGGCACGTGGACACCATTTTTGTTTGGCGTGTTTCAGTGCACACGGTGCCTCGCAAAGGTCCGGAATGACAATGAATGCAACCTCAACACTTTAAAATAAATATCACCGCAGTTTCACCTCTGTGAATTAGTGAGTGGCCATGGGCAGATTCCTTCCAAGACAACCAGCTTAAATCATACAGCCAGGAGGGCAAAGAGGCCTTTCAGAATCATGACTTCTCAAGGTAGAAAAATGTTTCTATAAGAGCTAAACAAGCCTTGGATATACCTCAGTAGAAGTACTTGCCTAGGCTGGGCAGTGGTGGTGCACACCTTTCAATCTCAGCACTCGGGAAGTAGAGGCAGGTGGATCTCTGTGAGTTCGAGGCCAGCCTGGTCTACAGAGTGAGTTCCAGGACAGTCAAGGTTGTTACACAGAGAAATCCTGTCTCAGGGGGAAGAGTACTTGCCTAATATGTTCAAGGCCCTGGGTTTGATTGGCTACACTATGAACATGGAGAGGGGAGAGATGAAAGGAACCAAAAATATTGTTCTTCCTTTCCCTCAGTTATCACAGAGATCATACTGAGTCTAAATTCTCATGAGACGCTTCCTGTTTTAGGCCTGACATTTATTGACATTTCTTGCACATACATGGCCAGCAATTTCACTTTTCTTGAGCTTTCATTCTTGGCAAAATTTCTAATTTAATGCAACACTGAGAACATATCTAAATATTTGGATCCACTCCTGGGGAAAACAAAAGGGACAGACGTTTAGTAGAGATCTCTGTGCTGGCATGTCGAGGGTTGGAGTGATGGTGTTTGTTGTGTTTTGTTTTTCTTTCTGACTTGTCTGCTTTCTACGTGCCATGCCATTGGTTCAACCAGGCCGTGCAAGTTCGCGCAATCACCTAATCCCTTCTAGCATTACATTTTGCTTTTTTTCAAATCCTTGGCTCATTATAAGCACAGCTTTATCAGGAAAAGAGAAAATATTTGCTTTTATGCCCTTTAATCCAACTTCATTATCAACTATAATGTTGCCTCCCACTAGGCTTAGTTTAATTGCCCACTATTGATGAATGAATCAATCATATCAATCACTCAATAAAGATGGAGTCAGAAAGACAATTGTATCAAACCTACCTAGCACAAGACATTAGAATGTGTCAAATAGGAAGATAACAAAGAAATAAGGGATATAGAGTTTTAGGAGAAGGCTAGATGGGTCAAATGGTTGAGGAATTAGATCTCTCATTTGCCTGTTATCCAAAACTGCATTCATTCGGAACTCACTGCTCACTGTGATGACTGTCTCTAAACAGCCGATCTAAGATAAGATTTTTCCTTGACATTAAGCTGACCTATCGACAGATTCTATCACAGATGGTATTTTATCCATCTCTAATAACCCACTGGCTCATATAAAACCCAATTGCTGATTTTTTTAAACAAAAGTTTTACTAAAAAAAAATATAAACCAATAGTCACAAAGACACATAGTAGGCAAAAAGACATTAATACCAAAGGCTCAATAATTCACCCAAATATATTAAATACCATATTTCCTCTAATAAAGGAATAGAATTTTTAATGTAACAATTTTTATTCACTCTTTAGAAGTTATACCAATGACACATATCAAAATAGACCATCTTCCATGATCAGCCAGTAGGGTAACAACCCAGCCCAGCCCACTAAAGTCTAGAATATGAAGTAAGAAATAATACTTCTAGTTACAACTGGAACATAAATGAACATACGCAGGGTTTTCCTCTTAAATTCCAGCCGGGATATCAGGATTGTTAATACCTCTGTCAAGAGAATAAAGAATCTTACAGTCTAGTCAATTGTCTAGATTAGTGTACAGACTAGTGAATTGTCTAGTCAGGATTTGAGTTTTTATTTCAGCTAAGAACTATAACAAGCTACAACTCCCCTAATGTGTAAAGAACTATAATTCCAGCTTTTAACAAGTCAGTGAACCGAGTCAGAAAGGGCCAATGATGAATTTACAAGTTATGCCTTACATGAAATCAGTCAATACAGTATAGACTATCCTGTTAACCAAGGAGCCACAAATCCTGCTCTGGACCTTCTTTTTCTTTCCCACTCTACCAAACAGGGCAAACAATCACCAAAAGCATTTCCCACAGGAAACCACAAACCCCAGTGCCCCTGGTGCCACCTGCAGCCCTTCTGTACAATGGTTGGCCCACCCCAATTCTCTTTAATTCTCTAGAGCCAACGGGTATACAACTGCACCAAACCACTGAATTTCACAATGTAACTTGAGACAAACTGAATCTGAAAGGCTATTTTATGGGTATTTTGCCTCCGCTCTTGCAGGTAATACAATCCATAGTCCACCCACTGGCTTGCAGGGCCTGACTCTCCTAATCCTCATTGCCATACTTCCTCTGCTTCACTTCTCAAAGGAAGTATGGCTGAGAGGACCAGCCAAGAAGAATAGTCTTTCTTAATCAGTGTGTTGTTCATAATGGAACATAATGGAAGGCTCGATCAATTTTTAATTTTATTTGTGAGTTTTACTTCTTTCTTTACCATAAAGCATGGTTCTTTCGTTTTTAGTATATTTTATCGATTTTAAGTAGTTGTTTAAAACAGAGTCTTCATTGTCTTGGAGTTTTTTATAATCTAGGAGGGTGGTCTCAAATCATAGCATTTGTCAAATGAATCTTTTGACTGCAATTTTGCTACTACATAATACCGAAAACTCAAAATCAGAAAAATAAAATTTGGACATCGTACATGACTTTGCTCAGCTCACTAATATTGACATTTTGCACTTGACATGAAACCGTGATATTCATTTGTCATTTTTGGTCTAAATCAGAAGGAGGGGGAAGCTACAATCAGTAGCTAAAGGATTATAGGGCTGTCTGCAATTGACCTATAATGAAAATGATAAAATGCCATGCTTGAAATATGCTAAAGATAGCTTTGTTATCTTGTAAGCGTTCCATGAGGGCTATTTCATTTTCTCTGTAAGTGATTTCCAGTAGGAAGAGAGTGACTATATTTCTGAGCATATTGACAAAAATGTCTTTCAGTTTCGTGGCAGCTAAGTGATTGAACAGAAACTCTGGCCTCGGCAGTTATATACAAGTCCTTTAGCCTGAAAGGGGGGGCCTAGATTGCCACATTCATTTTATTTCACTGCGATGCATCTGCAGAGTAGAAACAAAACTCCCAGCTTTATCCAGCCTTCAAGTTCAGTCCTATATTTTTCCATTTGAAATGAACTGATGCTGATGTAGAGCGGACATGCCTGCTCTACATGTCCTTGGAATGCCCTCAGGCCTTTCATTTCTTGAATGATCTGCTAAGACTTGGAATCCACCCAAACCTCCTAGAAGCACCCCCTCTACAAAGTTTAATCTAATTTAAATGAACTTACTCCTAGGCAGAAAATGCCCTTTCTTATTTCTCCTTGTTTTTCCAGTGAGCACATGGACGTATTTTTGTGTTTCTAAACATGTGGGTGCTGAAATAATTCAGAAAGAGAGAGAGAAAAAAAGAAACGATACATATTTCTTTACTCCAGTCATGTTAAGAGCAGTGGCAGAAAAGCATAATTCTAAAAACTCTTGGCCCTCGCACTGTGCAAATAATTTCACAATATGCAAAGGATTAAGCAGCAATATACTCATAGTTCCTGTCAAATGTTTCTCTAGTATAAGCAACTCTATAAAGCCAGAGTTCTGATATCTCTTTTTATCTTCTACTCATTTCTATACACTTCTTACATCCACATCTTTACAAATAAAAGTAGCAATAGAATATGCATGCCTGCGGATAAATACAATCATATATGTCCAAAACACCATACAGGTTTCAAAATATTTAAAACATTTATTTCTACAAGGAATATGTGAGTACAATATAGAAATTCATAAACAAATGGGAAAGAGGTATTGAATTCTTCCTGAATGTATATGATGACTGGCTGTAAACTGGTCAGCTTTTCTAAGCCAAAAATTTGAACATTTATAGTTTTAGTTGACCGGAGTCTTCCAAAGAAAATTAAGACACTGTTTGTGGGGGAAATGTAATGTTTAAAGAGGAGACACAAAAAAAAAATGATGGAACTGGAAGGATCACAGTGCACGAGGCTCATCTTTAAAGTTAATCTTAATCTCTCTCTTTCTCTCTCTCTCTCTCTCTCTCTCTCTCTCTCTCCCTTCTTCACTCCCTCCCTCCCCTCCTTTTTCTCTAAGCAACTTTCAGCTATTTTCCTTTCAGTAATACAGGGGATGAGAAAATCCTTGAGGTCAGAGTAGGTGTGCTTTATATGTTAAAATGAGCTATTCATCCCTGGTGATCATTAGAAAATGTCACCAGAGAAGAAATGTACCCAAGAGGACCTTGCAAAACTCCAACTCTGGGAGTTCTATTCTATCTGAAGACTTTCCATTGTCTCAACAGCCCATTCATTTACTCAAAAAACATTTATCAGGTACCATGATACCCAGCACCTTTACCATCAGCAAGGCATTAAATCTTCAAAGCAGTTTTTTATTCTACACTCATGTTGACATATTTAGGTGGGGCCTTAAATTCTCTATTCAACTGAATGCCTTAGATCCCTTATAAGTAATTTGTCATCTGAGGCACCTTGAAGAAGGTTTCATTTTTCACCAGTGGAATTCTACCATGTATGATGCTATCTACGTAGGAGTTCAAATCATAAAGAATATAGATTGCAAATCCAAGTACTACAGATTAAATATCATCCCAGGACTGGGTTACTGGGATTAGACCTCTAGATTCTGCACTTACTTAGAGCTTCAAGAAATAAATTTCAGTTTTGACGAACTTCAAAAACAAACAAACAAAAAACTAATCAAACCTTAGTTCACTATAAACTAATTTGTTTTCTTTCATTGTTATAAACTAAAAGAGGAATGATTATAAACTGCCTTCACTGGAAACTCTAGCATCATGGGAATTTTCCCAGGCAGCTTTGTGGCAATCCAAGGAGACTTCAAGTATGTTATAATTATAGCTACCATTCATTATATGTCTATTGTGCGAAGCATTTTATATTCAATACTCCGGCTTATTTTAGGCTTCCCCGCAGTGTAGCGTAATTCTTATTTTCCCAAGGAAGAAATCAAGGCTTGGAGAAATTAGGCAACTTTCCCCAAGAGGCACAGTTTGCAAGTGTGTGCAAGAGAGGGATCTCTGACTCTGCCCTATTTTGCTTCCTGGATCAGTATCTGTTCTCTGTAGTGTGTTTCCATGCTTAAGGGGGAGGGAGGACCTCGCCATCACCGTAAAGATTGAGTAGATGAGGACTAATAATGCTATCTGGGTAAGATTTCTTAGTGCAGGGGAGAAAAAAGAAAAGGTAAAAAAAAAAAAAATCAGGGGTGAAGAGAACAGTCGCAGCTGTTGAATGAAGAAAAAAAAAAATCCCCCTGGAGGGACCCTGGCTCAATTTTCCCCCACCTACCCGGAGCTCGATCCCACTCTGGGCTCGGTGATTGACAGGCTACTACGAGCCACCGACGGAGGACCGCGTGGGGGTCGGAGCAAGCGTTAACTTCTCGGCTTTGCTTCTCCCATCACCTCCGCCCCCCTCCAGGCACCCGCTGGAAGCTTCCACCGCCGGTGCCGCGAGGCCGGGAAGCCGCTGACTGACGAGGGCGGCCGGGCGGGAGGGTGCTGAGTGAGGCCCAGGCGTTCTCGCCTCCCAGCCTCCGGACCCTAGCAGCTGCACCCGCCTGCGTGGCCAGCTCGGAAGGGAGCTCAGGCCCAAGGCCTGGCCTAAGGTTCTGGAACCTTCACCCAGGCAAAAGGGTACAGCAGAGGCAAGGCCTGGGCCTGAGCTGTGGTCAGGGGGGTATTGGAGACCACGAGGCCTAAGCGCATAGGCTCAGGTTCTCCTTCCACTCGGGGTTGACCCTGAAGATGGATTTCACCGTGTGGCTGTGATGGGACGCAGCAAAAGAGCAGGCCCTAGAGTCGGCGCGCAGGCCACAGGCGCCCAGCAGCCCAGCTCGCCTCCTCCTTGGCTCCCAGAGCTTGCCAGCCTAGGCCCCAGCACCCCTCCCACCCCCCCCCACCCCCCCCACCCCCCCCCCACCGCGAGCTGAGCTCCGCTTTCCCTCCATCAACTCCAGGCCGAATTCAATCCGAGAAGGCTCCTTTGAGCTTTTGTGTTTGCTGGGGGAGATGTGGGCGCAGGAGGGATCGCGTTACAACTTTCATTTCCTGAAATGTTTGAGGGAACATCCAGGGTTTTTATCCCCACATCAGGCCCGGCCATGGGCTCGGATTTCAGGCCTTGTCACTCAGCTGTCACCAAACAAACGAGGCTCTCAGAGCCCAGGAGAGGGAGAGCTACCTGCTATTCATGACCCCTGGAGCAGGTGATCGCTCATGGGAAAAACAGGTAGAATTAATCATAGGGCTGGTCTCTGCTTCCTCTCCTTTTTGGCAGACTTGGCCACCGTGTGAAACCTATCAGAAATCAAATTAACTCTTTCTTGTCCCCCACGGGAACAGAAAATACTTTTCAGAAAACTCAACATCCATCATGGTCAATGATAGACTGAGAGTGAGAGGCAGTTTTTTAGCTTCTAGTGGTCCCTGGATTTGGGGTAGAACGAGGCATTTCCATGCCATCTATGAGAAGTCCTACCGATTAGAAGTCATGGGTATAATCCCTAACCTCAGGTAGATTCCAGCATCTTCTCCCGGTCTACCTGGATGCCACTGATTGCTTATAGTAAAAGGGAAACCTCCACGAGGGGTTTCTAAGAAATTTCTGTGAGTAGAAATTTCCCTGCTTTCCATTCTTTCCTCGGCCATCCATATGTATGGTGTCCACACTGAGGACTAGGGGAGACCAATCTCTCAAAATCTCTTTATCTTTTTTTTTTATTAATTTGTCATTTGGGAATTTCATACATGCATGCAATGTGTTTTGATCAAAGTTACTCCGCTTCCTCTCCCCAGTTCCTCCCATCTCCCCCAACCCTAACTTCATGTACTTTATTTTTTTAAAAGCCCACTTAGTGCTGCTAGTATGTGCATGGTTGGAGGGCCACCCATCGCGCATGGGCAACCTGTATCCCTAAAGAAAAGTGACTCAGCCAGGTGGTGCCTTTAATGCCAGCACTTGGGAGGCAGAGGCAGGCGGATCTCTGTGAGCTCCAGGCCAGCCTGGTCTATAGAACAAGTTTTAGGATGGACTTCAAAGCTACACAGAGAAACCCTGCGGAGGGGGGAGCGACCCTCCCTCCCCATTCATCTTAATCCTGGTTTAATTTTTGCTTTAGCTGGACTAAAGCAGAAAGGTCTACATTCTTTTGCTCTGTGCAGATAATATTTTTTTGCTTTGAAATTGTAGTATGAATTTAAAATCATACTATTTTTATGTTTTGTTATGTCTTTCTTTTTCTACACCTCCTTCCTCTCTCTAGGATGAAATTTTCTAGAGGCAATATAAAAATGCCTTCAGCTTTGTTTCAAAGATATATTAATATTGGATGAGCTAACCAGCACAGTTTAGGAACCTTTTTAAAGGTAGAAATATAGTAAGGGGCCTGTTATTATCATTCTGCTTACTAGTTCTTCCACACACACACAAAAAAATGTGTGTGTGTATGAGAGAGAGACAGACAGAGAGAGAGAGAGAGAGAGAAACCAGGAGATATACAGCATGTAAAATAATCCTCCTGGCCTTTTTTTTTTAATGAAGATTTTTGTCTGTTTGTTTTGGAAATAGTCATTGGTTCCAGATTCCCAGAACTGATTTTCTTAGATTAGTGATTTGTACTTAGAGGTAGCGCCCTGAGCAATATTATTCTTCAATTAAAATGTAAAAAAAAAAAAAAAAGAAGAAAAGAAAAGAAAAAGGAAGAAACCTTGACTTGACTTTAGGGGAAGCATGTCATGTTTATATAGCATCAGCAATGCTTAAAAGATATGCAGCACACACATCTGAAGGCAGACAAAGGTTCAGTTGTTGAAATGTTCTCTTCACCTCATAGACACTAAGAGTGCTGACCTTCTCTCTAGCGCAGCCTTTAAAAATGGCTGCACTGACTTCCACCTTGAAAGCAATTCTATATAAATTCAGCACTAGTTCCGTCTTCCTTGACTAAAAGGACGTAGAGGTGTAACTATGCACAGTATTGCAGAGCCAGCCATCTCACTCTCCAAATGAGCAGCTCCCCCCAGCAGTACCCAGCACTGCCACACTCTGCAGCACAAATGCTACCACAGGCAGACCCGGACAGTCAGATAATATTTGTGTGAGAGCCAACCAAAGATGTCACACTTAGGTGAGCTTGGGGTGTTGGATTGTTTTATTTTGTTCTCGGGTGAGGCAGGCGTCACAATCCCATTGTCTTTTCCTAGTATTTAAACCACTTAATTGACTGGAAAGGCAAATTAGAAATTTTAGCAAAGCAGCTAAAGCCTTGCCCGAGGGCAAAAGGAAAAAAAAAAAACAGTGTGTGTGGAGAGGGTGGGAGAGTAGTTGAATTTGTAAAACATTCTTAATGTCAATAGAGCACCTCAAAAGTCCATTTCACAGACATGTTGCCTGGAATCTATAGATTATCAAGGACATTGACTATGAGATGTATTCTGTAAGAATCTCAAGACATGTCTTGTGTCAGTAAAAATGCATAATCTGGGACCCTTATTTTAACTCTCCATGAACATCCACTCAGATCCTGAGCCACCACCAATTTCCCAGCTCCCCCTCTAAAGTTGGCTCTATCATGAATGAGTCATGGCATTTTAAAAGTCATAATCCATTTAAAATCCAAATTAAACTAACTTGTACTGCATATTAAAGTAAAATTGGAGGTGTCAGTCCATGATATTTCTATTTGATTCTACCTGTGTTCTTCTCATAAAGTATATGTTTATCTTTTTAATAACTTTAAGGGAAGTGCAGAAAGGGGACCAGATAGAGTTAGGTGGTATAATTTGCAGTCTGTATTCTTATATAAAGGTCCAGAATCTCTCTGCCTCTTTTTCTTTCAATGGCAATCACTAACGATAAGAAAGAATGTGTACTCAGAATCTTTCCACATTTTAAATTACAATTGAGAGGCCACTTCAGGCACACAGAAGTGTATGTAAAATCTAAAGCTAATCTATTCGCCTTTTCAATAATAGGACTTGGTTTTGATGTTTGATTTTCAGTTTTCTTTTTTTTCTACATTGTTCTGTTTGACCATGGAGGATATTTTCGGATCATGGTAACAGACAATAGTGTGTACCTTTCCTAAAAGCCGTGTGAGATCGTACTCTACCTGCCGAGAACGCCGGTCTCAGCTGTCCATTAACAAGTTAAAAGAAGACCCGAGGCGCGGATCCGAGAACCGCCGGCTTTCCACGCGCCTCCAGCAGTCTCTTTTGCTTTGTTTTTAAATGCTACTGCGGTGTTGTTTCTCGCTGTCTGAAAGGACCACAGCGTCTAAAACTCTGATTGTCATCCTCAGTAGGAGAACAGGTTTCCGATTTCATCAGCTGGAACGAAGTTGTGTGTGTGTGTGTGTGTGTGTGTGTGTGTGTGTGTGTGTGTGTGTGTGTGTTTGCTGAGTTCAAAACGCGCAAGAAAATGAGGCCTTCTGGGTAGAAGAAAAGCCAACATTTCGTACATAATTTTTATAGTTTTTGTTTCCCCGCTGGTTCACCTACCTCTTGCCATTTCCCCCTCCCCCGCACTTAGAGACGTTCCCAGGTGGATTTTCTGGACCCAGTCAGACCTGCGAAGGAGTCTCTATGCACTTGGGGTGCTCAAAGTCCCCACTTGGCTAAGGTAACACAGCATACCTGCACCTATGGAACTAAGTCCTCGGGTACCCTCACTGCGAAATGCGAGATGTAGTGGCCACAGACACAGATTCCTCTGCTTTGGACGGCTGGAGGAGAAGATCTAGGAGTCTTTCGAGTCTTCTGGGAGAAAGCTTTGGAAAAGGAATAACCCACCTGTGCCTGTCAATACCATCCACCTCTATTAAATCTTGGTTTTGTGTACTTCTACACAAGAATGCTGCGCAGGTGGGCTGGCGCCTTCTCTCTGGGTCTGGGAATGGACAAAGGGGACAAAGGTAGCTGCCCCCCACCTCTTCCGCAACCAGGTAACACTGGAAACAAAGTTACTTCTCTGCCATATAGGATATACTTTAGAAGCCAGGTGCCGCTCCCCAGCTGTAGAAATGGCGACTAGCTCCCAAATAGGACATCTCCCTGGTTGGCACTGCTTGGATGCATTTGAGTGAGACGATTAAACTACAGAGCCAAAGACAAGGCCCCAGTCTAGTGGGAAGGGCCGCTGGGGAATGGGCCTCCGGGCCGAGGTCGCAAGAGGCGAGGCTCCAAGCCAGAGTCGACTGTTGAGGGTACGCTGAAGAAGCCCAGGAGCGCTCACACCTCCTCAGGGAGCCTCATGCAGCCCGGAGACCTAGTCCACTTCAAGGCCAGGTGTCACCCTGCCTTGGAGCGTCCCGTGCCACTCTAGTGCTAGAAACTCAACAAAGAGGCCGAAACTTGAGTCTGGGAGATGACCACTGACGCCCAAGATGAGCCGCTGCTTTGTCTCGCAAGGCTCAACCCAAGGCCTTGTTTTCTCACTTGAGGCCAGCCTGGCCTCCTCTGCTATCAGAGTCTTCGCACCACCCTGTGCATGGAGCCTCCTAAAAATCCGGGTCCTGAGACAGGTGCGGTTCTCTGGTAGCAGAGAGGTCCTCCAGGACTGCCCTTGCCTCCTCAGCGCAGAGTGACACCAACAGCCTCCTCGGAGGGCAGAGAACAGACGCTCCCACCCGCCCTCTACCTTGCCCCCAGTTCTCTGCAACCGAAGAAGCACAGGCCACCGGATCTTGGGTCTGGAGTCCTGCCTGTGGGCCCCCTCGAAAGATCTTCAGGCGTGGGAGGCCGCTACGATTGCGATCTCTGCAAGCGGTGGGTGCACAGTCGGAAGGAGGGCAAGTGTTCTGGGGTGCGGTACCTGGTGCTCAGAGGGCCCTCGGTGGCTTGCAGGGAAGGCGACCTGACCCGGAGTCAACGGAGTCAACGCTTGGCAACTTAGAGCTAGGCCACCAGCGCTGTCCCACTGGTAGCTTCCACTCTATCTCAAGACAAAGACCAAGCTGTCCTTACATAGAAGATAGATTCAATACCTACAGCGACCAGTCCAGGTTCTTGAATCCTCACCTGCCAAGCCAAAGACTCAGGAATTGCTGGCCAAACCCTTTTGCCTCAGAACACTTAAGAAGCGTCTTTCTCAGTCAAAGGATCACGGGAGAAGGAAAGAAGACAGCCGGATCCCAGCGACCTTGTATTGAGATTGAAGACGTTTTGAAATCATCGCTCGATTTGGTGGTGATTTTTTTTTTTATTTCACTTGGCAAATGCTGTGAAGTTTTGTCCTAAAACCACTTTCTTTATAAGAGGCTGAACAATTAATTTTGGCTAGCGCTATGAAATCTGCAGAGGAGAAACGAAAAGACGCTCCACATTCGCTTAAACTTTGACTCCAAGAAGGTAAATTGGATGCCCCTCAACAGCTGGTTCTCGGAGATTTCCTCGAGGGAAAAAAATATAGTTAGTCCCCCCCCCCCCGCGTAATAATCGCTCTAAAATGATTGCCAGGAAAACTCAGAGCAATATCCAGCTTTCTCGCCTCCTCCTGCTTGTCCCGCTCTTAGCCAGACGGAGCTGGGGATGGCGGAGAGAGGCAGATTGTGCAATTTCTTATTAAACACATCTGGAATATGTGCATTCTGGATCGAGTGCCAGGGGTTTTACAAAGAGTTTATGGCTATGACAGAAAACTGTCCTTTTAACGAGTTTACAAGCAGTAATCACGGGGGCTTTTACAGGACCCGCCGTCTTAGCTGCTAGCCAGACCTGCAGACTTTTCCAAGATCCACCAACCAAAGGAGCAGGAAGTGGGCCGGCGGGCCCTGGGAGACAGAACTTCCACGACTCTACAATTATGCCAAGAGGAGCTGCAAGAGTGGGGGGTAGTCGGAGTAGGAAGCGAGGGCATGTAAGAAATTAAAGTAATTGGCCCTTCCTTATTTTCCAGAGAGATTTCCGCGGTCTCTTTTGAAGCCTGTCAGGGTCACTGAAAGCTATCTTTGGGCCGGGTGTTTGTTTTGGGGCGTGAATGCGAAGAATGTGTGGAGATTCCCCGGGAGAGCCCCTCCTGCAGAGGGTGGCATTTCTCCGTGGCCCAAGACGTGGAGAATAAACACCCTAGTGACTTAAATAAACACCGACTTAATGATCCAAAACACTAACAAGGGAGATTGGGACCCCGGAGCTCCAAGCCCAAGTGATGGTCTCTGAGCGGCTGTGTGCACATCTGTCCATCACCAAGGGAAAATGGCATTAGAAGTAAAAGTGACTATATTTAAAACCAGTGATCATTTCTTTTTTAAACGCAAACAATTTGACAGTTAAAAAAAGAAAAAGAAAAGAAAACTCATGATAGGGTGGCCTTAATTTCATACACATCCACACCTCATTCCATTCAGGTCAGGAACTACAGGGAAAGGTAAGAAAGAAATATATTAATGTTGACATTTATAGATGAGGAAAAATCAAAATTATGAAACTGTCATGTCAGAAAATAAATAGACTCTCCCTGGGGAACAATATTTTACAAAGCACAAGCAAGCCAATCCTGTTATCCTGAGTAGAATTTTAATAAATAATGCCATTTGTTTCACTAGTCTTAAAAGCTAAATACAGAAGATACATCATTTTGCCCCAGGCAAAAAAAGAACATGGAGGCTTCATGATCACTTGGATTTTTCTGGACACTATCTGAGAAAAGAGCTCCTGATGGCCTGCTTTTTATTTGTACAGATCAATTCGTAATTTTAAATCCGTGTTCGAGTTCCCTTTTTTGAAAAAAAAAAGAAGAAGAAGCAGATAAATTACTTTTACTTTCACAGTCTTTTCCTAAACTGTTAACACAGAAGAGCCGAGTTAGCATATGAATGCTGTGGAGAAGAAACAGTGGTAAACAAAACTGCATTACTAAATAATAAAAAATAAATAAATACCCAAGGCTAAATGTCTTCTCTTTTGTCATATCATTAACCTATTTTCTTGGTTTCCGGTAACAGGCTTCAAAAATAACCTGTAATTCACAACTACTTCTAAGGAAGCAAGAAGATTTGTTTCTAAATAGGCCCAATGACAGCAATACAGGACTCACCTTTCTCAGAAACAGAATCAAACTCCTGGTGGTCTACTGAGTTTTAACTTAGACTGGTTTAGGTCCAATAGAAAAGCCTAGAAACGCTTGCTGTTTTCGTAACAAATCCCAGGTTGCCAGGTTTGTTGGCACCCTTGTGCAAGAAGAAAGAAAGTAGGACAGACCTTCCTCTCAGCAGAGGCAGCCTGCCGGTAGGGAAGTCCTGAGGGTAGGAGTGAGGACGTTTAAGAAAGTGGCTTCCCCTCCCTTGTTGGTACACTTTTAGAGTTTGTCATAAGCAAAAGAAAAAGAAATAAAACAATCACCAAAAAAAACCCCACTAAATTTGACAAAAATAGTTGTATTGCTAATGCCACTTCTATTTCTAGCCACCTCACATAGAGAGCATTGAGACACTTAGGCACTTGCTTTCCCCACTAATACTGTTCTTTTATTTTAATCTACATAAAATTATTTAACACTAAATATGAAAAATGTAAACTTAATTTTTCCCATCAAAACAGTTATGATTTTATTTTTCCTATTCATCTCAAGAACGCAGCCAGCTCCTCTCAGCCTGGAGGGTTTTTTTTTCATTTGTTTTCGTTTTCATTATTTTTGACACGTCTCTCTTTCTCTTCATTCCCTTTTCCTCTTCCCTAAACCATTTCTCCATCAATAAATTAAAAGGAAATAATTAAAATCCAGTTGATTTGTCATTTTTCTTCACTAAAAGAAGACGAAGAAGAGGAAGAGAGGGAAGAGGAGGAAGAAGAGGTGGAGGAAGCAGCTACTGAAAAGGATGCCTGTGTTGTCCAGGACCAAGACTAGGTGCTTCTGTTTTCTGTCCTTTCAATGGGAGGGGAAATGCAAGAGTATTAAGAGTCGGAGAGAAGAGGGAGACTATACTCAACTGAGATCGCTGTGCGTTGTAATTTTTTAAAAAGACATTTGTGAAAGCCCATTATTCCTTTATGCGCAAAGAACCCCAGAGACAAGCTGCAAAATTGTTCCTGACGTCTATGTACAAGTGTCTCTAGTTGTTGATGTTGGTTGCTTCTCCAGCCGTCCCTTCAAGACCCCAGTACCTCCCCACTTAGGAACCCAAGTCCACCAGACTGGAGGTGAGTGGGCCCAGTAGAGAGTCCTGGAGCTGATGCTGGTGGGCTTGCAGGCCGTGGCTGGGCTGTGAGGCCGTTAGGCCCGGGAGAGAATAGTTTGAGCTCCTGGCGTGGCCCATATTGCTCTGTAGCAGAAGGACCGAGTTCTGGTCTGGACTTTGGGGAGGTGAGAATTCCTCTTCTGAGCTGGACATGAGCGGCTTGCCCCCTTCCAGAGGAGAGAGTTGATTCTGCTTGTTGGAGGAGGAGTTATTGTTTTCAGTGTTCTCCCTGAGAAATAGAGGACAACACCATATGGTTAAAAAAAAAAAAAAAGTGTGAGGTGAAGGGGGGGGGCTGGAAGGAGGAAAGGGCCATTGTGCAATCTGTCACCAACCCAAATGGAGGAGCTCTGCCTCCCACCCATCCCCAAGGGTCATGGGGGGAAGTGGAGGCCAACTAGAGAAATGGGGAGCCTGTTGCCTTGAGATAGCCCGCTTCTTCCGTACTCCTCAAACTCGGATGAGCGTGTTTATTTAAAATAAGTAAAAAAAAGTAATGTGCTTTCAATTTTGTTCAAGCAGCTGTGCTGAAGGAGCTACCAACTAGTCCCGTACTCCCAAGTGACTGGAAGCCCTCGGACAAATGGTTGTTGCGATAAAGAAATGGTCAGGAGACAAACTGCCCACTGCACAAATGCTCGCGGTGACCCAAGTCAATGGCCTGCCACCATCTGAGGAAACAATTAGATGACCGGTTTCCCGGCCCCTGTCCGAAGACTGAGGTTTCAGAGGCCTAGGACAGGTCATGGGAAGCCGTGCCCAGAGCGGTCCAGTGACCCCGAGTAAACACAGGGAGCTTAGCCAGTCTCTCGGATTTCACCCAGGAGTGGGCCCTCGCTTGACTTCAGGGACCCGCCTTTTTGTAAACTAAAAGGCTAGCTGGAACCGTGCAACCTCTGTTTCTTTGCTCCTAGTTGGTTTCTCAACCCCTTCTGTCCTCCTCTCAAGCTGCTCGCCAGCAATCCATAGCCTCCCATCCTTTTTCAGCAGGGAAAATTTCGCCGCCACGCTCCGGCTGGGCGCCGCTTGAACCCGCACAGCCGATTGTCAGATCCCGCACCCGGTCCCAGTCAACTTCTGGACACCCCTGCTCGCCGCTTCCGCCTTCCGAGCGTCGGCGGCCACCCCTAGCCAAGCGCTCGCCCATCTGCACTCTCCCTTCGTCGGAAATTAGGCAGGCTCTGTGGTTTCCCACCCAGAAGGAAACGTGGAAGCCAGATCTTCGGCCCCGGGGATGCCAACGAACAAAGGGCAGCCTGCGGGGCCCTGCGCCCGGGTTCCCAGACCATCAGCTCTGCTCCGCGCTGCTCTGCGCTCCCCGCCCGCGGCCCGGATCGCCTCCGAACAGCAGCCAGGAGCCCCGCCGCGAACCGCCCCGGCCTTGCAGCAGCCGTGTCTGCGCGAGCAGGGGGGAGCAGAGACCTCCCCTCACCCCCCCACCAAAAAAAGCTTTGCTTGGGAGCTCCAGGGCGGGAGAAGCCAACGACTGTAGCCTCTCTCCCGCGGCGGCGACGAGGGCCAGAGAAATCAACCCGGCCACGCACCGGGGAGCGCAGCAGGCGGCAGTCTTCTCCCGGCTAGGGGCCTCTGATACGACACCCAGTAGCGACTCCCCCAGATCTCTCTTTTCAGGGTATTTCTTCACAAGACTCCTCCCTTTGTCCAACTGGTGAGGAATGAACTTTCATCCATACACCAACTGGAGAGAGTGAGTTAAGAGCCCGGTGGCATTGGGAGCTGAGCTGACGTCTCAAACCAGAGTCGGAGTGAAAGGGCGGAGGTTCGAGACCCTCCGCCGCACCGGACGGCTACCTAGCGTACACCAAGCAATACACCCCTTCCCTCCGATCTACAGATTCTCTGGCCAACCCCTCTCTTCGCCGCATCCAGCCAGCAAGGCAAGAAAAACAAACCCAGAGCCAGCTGTTCTCGACACTCTTTCCCACCAGAGAAACCCACGCGCGGGTGCTCAACGCAAACGTGGCCCAGTCCCTAGCAGGCAGACTCAAGAGTTCGTGAACTTTCACTGCCGCGTAGCCGAGGCCGAGGCGCCGCCCCACGGACCTCTGCTCGCCGCCGGCGGGTACAGGCTCCGGAGTGATGCCTGCGGGGGCTGGGGTGGGCAAAAAAGGAGCGAAGGGTGAGACTTCCCGGGGTCGCCCGAGCCTGGGCTAGCACGCCGCGTACCTTTCCTTGGCCTCGGCAGCCCGGTCTCTTTGCCTCCGGTTCTTAAACCAATTGCTGACCTGGGTGGTGGTGAGGCCGGTGGCCTCGGCCAGCTCCCGCTTCTCCCGCGGCGAGGGGTAGGGGTTGTGCGCGTACCACTCCCTCAACACGCCCCGCGACTTCTCCTTGAAACAGTAGCTGGTCTCCTCGCCATCCCAGATGGTTCGCGGCAGCGGGAATTTTCGGCGTACCCGATATTTGCCCACGGCACCCAGCGGTCGACCGCGAAGTTTCTCGGCCTCCACGTAGTGCGCTTTCAGCCACAGCTGTTGCAGTTTGGGGTGGTTGTGGGGCGAGAACTGGTGGCTCTCCAGGATCTTGTAGAGCTCGCGGAAGTTGCCACGGTGGAAGGCGACCACCGCCTTGGCCTTGAGCACGCTCTCGTTCTTATGCAGGTGGTCGCAGGCGGGCAGCGACCACAAGAACCTTCCTAGGCGTTCCAGGTTCCCGCCTTGCTGCAGAACCTCGCACACGCACGCCACTTGCTCTTGCGTAAAACCAAACGACGGCAGCATCGACATGGCTGGCGCTGCCGGGGCGCACCGGCCCAAGCGCACGCGGCTATGAGCGGAGCTGAGAAAGCTGGGCGGAGGGGGTGGGGAGCGGCTGCCGCGGGGAGGGGGGCGCGGCTGCTCCTAACCCCCTCCCAGGCTTGGCCCTGGCGAAGAGACCAGTCGGACCTTGCGGGTGGGAGGCGTAGGAAGACGAGGAGACGTAGGGGCGCGCTGGACTCCGAGTGGCTGGCGCACTCCGCAGCCTTCCGGGCCTCTCTGGCTCCCGCCTGCCGCCGGGTAGATGCTGCTTGTTGCCGGAGAACTTGGTTTCTGTTCTCCCCGCAGCGGCCTTAAAGCGCGCAGCGTCCCCGGCACGCTGATTGGCTGCGGGCGGCGCCTATCCGAAGCTGGCCAGCCTGCGCGCCCGCCCGGCTGGGCAGCAAAGCCGCGCCGCCCAGCAGCCAGGCGTGGGGAGGGCGAAGCTGCCTAGCTGGGGTTTAGGAGTGGTGGGAGGAGAAGGACCTGGAGAGGTGGGAAGTGGGGTGGGGTCAGGAGGAGGGAACTAGGGTGCTGGAAAGGCTGGTGAGCAAGTCAGGACCTTGCGAAGCGGCGCCCTCTTTGGTGTCACCAAAGGGGAGCCTCGCGCATCTCTGCACAAATCAATGGCTGCAGACGTTCTAATGACCCTCTTCGCCATACTCCTATCCCTGTCCCTTCCAGTCTTGGCTTTTCCCGGTGAGCTCATATTTAATTACCTTAATGTTGAGATGAATAAATAATGGATTGATGAATAGCTTATGGAAAGCGATAAATAATACAAGAACAGACCAGGGTTCTGTGCTGCCGGCACTCAGAGAGTGGCTTCTTCCAGGTTTGACTTCAACTCTCTTGGAGCGCCTTCTCCCAGGTTTGACTTCAGCTCCAGGAGTCAAACCTAATTTCCTCCCCCTTTTCCCTTCCTAATACCCCAAGCCTCCCAAAGGGCACACATACTCTAATCTGGGCAACATTTCCCTCATTCTCAAAGTGCTTCTAGACGTGGCATTGGGAGAAGGGTTGACCCTGGCACAATAGTCCAGTGGATAGAGACAGACACCCGTGCTTTATTTGCGGTTTAGTATCTTGCCCTTGTCGACAGACTTCTGGACTCAGTTTCCCCATTTGCATGGTTGTGTTTTTTTCAGCGTCACTTCTGTTACTGATGAATGCCGAAAAGCTTTACTTGCCATTAGCAAAAATGTATCGGAACTCTCATGAAAAAGACTCTGGATGGGGTGTAAATTAAACAAAACTGTGCCCAGCTCCAATAACCTTAGAGCTGTAACATAATCCTTGCCCTCCTCTGAGAGGGACACTGTCCTCAAAGCTGGAACCGCAGTGGCTCCAAGAAAATTAAATAAAGTGTGTGTGCATGCGTGTGTGCGTGTGTGTGTGCGTGCGTGTGTGTGTGTGTGTGTGTATGTTGCAATACTGGCCTATTTTGCTGCCAGGGAATGAGAGGTGTCCTGCAATTTAAGTCCCATCATTTGCTATTTTGTTTCTGTGTGGAGAATGCTTAGTAAAGCTACACAAACAAATGAAGCTGTAATTATCTTAAGCCTCATTTGCACACCTTGTTCCAAAGCAATTATTAAAAAGATTTTGAAAACAATTAGCCTCTCTAAATAAAGATAATCTATTGTCAGTAGCTAAGACTGGCAGCAGATAAGAACAATGTGCGGAGATAAGAGGAGCCAAATGGTGGAAGGAGAGTGACTTGATGGCTATACTTATCTCTGATTAGATAAGTTCAAAACAGAATTTTAAGTACACTTCAAAAATGCTTTTGATTTCAGTGTGCCCTCTTAGAGAATGGCCAGGAGCAAGCTCAAGGCTCCTTAAGCTTGCCTGTCTTCTTCCAATGTTTTGATTTCATCAGCCAAAGAGACTGCACCACAGAACCTTTTGCATTTTGAGATCTAAGTGAGAGAAGGGCTTCCCTCTGTATTATTTATATGGTTTTAAAATAATGCACCCAGTCCAATACACCCTGTAACATGCATTTCAAGCTCATAAAGGGTTCCCACCTCGAGGTTGTTTCCCCTGAGAGATGCAAGTAGACAGAAAGGCTCTGCCGGTATGAGCTCCCACACAATGCTTTCTGCCTCCCTGAAACTCAGTGTATCCCATGCAATTAACACTTGGAAGCAGACGCTGATACATCATTACATTTAGACTCTTTTTTTAAAAAAAAAATTAACGGGTGTGTATTATTTCAAAAGAGCTCCTGCCACATGGTATGCCCAATGGCTTACTTTCCAAACAGGATGCCTGGCACTGCGGAGTCCTAGGCTATGAGCCTGGTAATTTTCCCTCCCTGTCTTATTTTAGTGCTCATGACGTTTCAGATGAAGTCTTAAGGAACGACGGTGTCCTGCCAAGAGGACCGTCTCTGGTTGGAACAGTCCCTACTGACATGGGCAGCTGTATGAGGACCAGAATGGGGACCTTACATAGGCTCTCAAAAATCGGTATCCTAAAGTCTGGAACACGTGTGCACAATTAAAACGGGAGGAGGATTATAAACACAGTCAGTCATGTATCTTAAAAGACAAAGGGTCCGTTGAGCACAGCGTGTGCTTTGTAATTAACAGCCTTCGTAGGGGAAGGAGCCACAGGTAACTACAGGTATACATTTACAGCGGGTAACAGGAGAGAGATGGCAGGGTATGACCACCATTTCTCTGGCACCCTTCAGACCCCCCTGGCCATTTTTTTTTAAATCTCTGTTCAAAAGGAATTGGAACTGTACCAGACACTGGTGACAACTCGGGGAACGGAGTGGCCTAAGTTCTGTGATAACTGGCACCGAGGTAAATGGGAGGTTCTTTTTCTCAGAGGCTGAGGCGGGGCGGGTTCCTGGACACGCAACCCCCCCCCCCATTTAATCTAATAGATCACTAAACTAAAAAGGAAAAGTGCTTTGTACTAAGGAGCCTACCTGCTATTCGGATCCCTCGGTTAAGGGAACCAATTGTTATAAATGATAATTATTGGCTTGGATATATAAGGTTTCCCCAAATGGAACCTTTCACTGAAAACCACTAAAAGAGGTAAAATGACATGAATTTACAAACCACATAAACCAAATGATCCATTTTAAATCGCGCACAGAAAGGTTTGAGCTGTTCTGTAATATAAAACCTTTGCTGTCAATGCAAATCGCATGAAAAGCAGAGATGCGTCGGGAATTTAAAGGAAACCCAACAACTCTAGCCCGCTCGCTGCTGCCCTGGCAGCTTCCGTACTTAGCAGGGTGACGCTGGGCGAGAGGCTCCCGGTGCCTCTATAGTGCAGCTAATGACCAGGTACACAAAGCAGTGGACCAAAAGTCCAAGGCGAAAACATTAGGAGCTGCCGAGCTGACATAGGCCTTGGATCAAAATCCTGTATTTGAAACATACTTGTTTTTCTCCTGGCTTGAAGCAAGATGCCTTGAGGCTCCCAGACGGTTCTCTTGGAGTTCCTTTAACAAGAAGGATTTGGGGCTTCTACCCTACCTACAGATTTGGAAGTCAAGGGCATCCTCAATAAACTAGGGTCATCTCTATGGAGCAGTGCGGAGACTGAGATCCCAGCTGAGGCTGCAAGGTCATCTTTTTCCTCTGCCTTGACCGAAGCCTTGGGAACCCAGTTCAGATTCTGGGCGAGCTCGGGAGCTGCCGCCTACCTGCCCTGTGCAGGACGCGGTTGCCTGCGAGGACTGACTAGGCCAAGGGATCAGGAAAGGAGATTTGCGGACCCAGGGAGGAGAAACTCAAAACCAGTCCATTAGTAAATGAGTTTTGTGTTGTCAAGGTTCTTTCCCATCCACTTGCTGTTCTGAAAAATAGATCACGTTTCGTTATCTTTAGTGGGAATCTGCAACGCGACACCGGATCCGCGCCCCCCCCTCCCGCCTCCCTCCCTCCCACCCATCCTCTCTGCCTCGTTCTGCCTCGCTGAGGGGAACCGTCCGGCCTCCTCGGCTTATTTCTGAACAATGAGGATTTGTCTGCAGCCCTAATGTATTTATGTATGGAAGTAGGGGGTGGTAGTGGCTTTCTCCTGGAAGCAGGGAAGCGTGGGGACAGAGGCTCCTGCTTCCGTGGTGCGAAAAGGCTAGGCTGGCCCAGGACGCCAGCCGACCACCGCCCCCTCCCACACCTGGACAAACAGAGCCAGCTGGAGTCCTACGCCTGCAACCCTGTCTTCTGTCCACCGTGTCTTCTGTCCACTCCAGAAAGTGCCGTCTCAGTGACCACACTGTCTCGCGAAGCACAGAGGAACAGAATATGACACCTCCAAACACAGGCATCATCCTAGCTCTGTTCTCCACCAATCTGAGCTCCTATCCCAGTATCCCAGTCCCCTCCCCTCCTCACATTGAAAAGATACGGGGGAGGGGAGGGAAGGGGTGCTTGGTCGCTGTGGTTGGGAGGTGTGATGGTCTGTCTCTCTGCGTCTCACTCTCTGTGCTACTCAAAGAAAGATGGCGTATTTTGTCTGCACCTGAGCTGCCGTCCACTCGCTCTCCACTCTGTCTCCGGTTCTCCTCCTACCACGACTCAGCATTTACCCCCACCCTCTTGTTTATTTCTTTCTGTTACGTCTGCTGCTCAGCCTCAGCCTAGGGCCACCAATGGTCGAATCGGAGCCATAAGCTCCCATTCGACATTAGGTGTCGAGCACCTTTCCAGAAAAAGAGGTGTCACACACAATCGCTTCTTAAGAACGCCGGACACACTGGCTGGCCCCTTCCCCTTAACTATTACCTTGGAGCAAGTTTACGAAATGAGAACTCTGGAGAGTGCTTATCTTCCCTTGGATTTTCAATCAACTTTCCCCTCCCTCTCTCTCTCAACTAATGTACATCCTGAGTACCACGTCTGTCTAAGCTAAGAAGAATTTCCTTTTGGGAGGTGAAAGCCTGCAACTCCTCCCGTTCAGAGGAAAGTGCTAGTGACGGTAATGCAGGGTGACACTAAATAAACAGTTAGGGTGGACTGGAAAGATGGAGTTAATTATCCAGTGAGCTGCATTGCCGCCCAGACCATCAGGGGCTGATTTGTTTTGGCTCATACTCCAAGGAAGGAGACAAGCCACTCTCTTTCTGCACATCTCTTTGGGATCCTGATCATTCAAATCTCGAACAAACAAAACAAAAACCGCTATCTGCCGACCACTGCTTCAATTATAGCTCGTTTTATTATTCTTCTGCAGACTGAAAAAAAAAATGTATGCTTTGTTGCCTCACTGCCCTAGAGAGAAAATGCAAACACATTCCTACGGGAGAAAAATCAGGGGAGTTAGAGATCAATTTTTCTATTTTTTATTTTGATTATTTATTTATTTCTTTTTTAAGAGTTCCAATTGTAAGCAAAACAGACAGCTCATGTCCTCCCCATCTCTCTTCACTTTCAATCTTTACAATTTATAAATCTACAGACTTATTTTTTTAAAAACTAAAATGTTAGCCTGCTCTTTATATTCTCTCTCTCTCTCTCTCTCTCTCTCTCTCTCTCTCTCTCTCAAAAATCAGACTTCGTGAAATTTTAGATGCAATTAGATTTATTGTTTGTGTGATTCCCTGACGATCCGGTTCCCTCAGGTAAGCCTGTACTTACATATAAATCCCAGTAACTTAAAACGTCTCCCTCCCCAGTGTGCTCCCCCCTCCACACACACATTCTGATATTAATAATCCCCGGCTGCCCCTCTTTCCGGGTCATTACGGTACTGCTGGTCTCTAATCAATCCTAATGCGATGGCAATTGGAGTCCCTGATGACTGCGGCTCAGATTTCTTGTAATGGCTCTACCACATTTTCCTGGACCTCTTTCTTTAACCTGAGATGCCAGGGGGACGAGTCCCTTCTCTGCTGCTGATTACTTCAAGATGTGGGGGCTGGTTTGAACAGAAGGAGAAAGACGCGCACAGTGTGGCCGCCACAGCCTGCAGAGAAGAACAAACGTCTGTACGCCCGGGCAAAAAGCACCAGAGTGCCTCTCACTGTTCTTTCTTTCCGGCGTCATAGTTCAGGCCCAATTCACCATGGAGGACCGAAATGTAGACTTTTAGACCGTCTCCTCCACCCTACTGCCCCTGGTGTGCAGAAACCTGGCGGTCTCTGAGCTTCTCCTGCTCTTGCTGAATCTCACCTTGGCAGAGCGCTTCCAGGCTCCCGGGCCCCTAGCCAGGCCTGCCTTTTACTGCTCCCCCACCTCGCAGAACTCGCTCCTCTTTCCTCCGCTTCCTCCCCAGGCTCAGCGTGGTTTCCCCCAGAAGGGACCAGATTCTGCAATATTCGTTCAGACCCTTGACCTCTCTTCTGCTCCTTGTCCCAGTGTTGCCTGAAATTCTCAACCTGCTACCGACTCAAAACCGGCTCTCAGTTTGGCCTGGTCCTGTCGGGAGACGAGCCTTTCTCCCCCTGAGTTCTGAGGGTCTGTCGCTCTAGGGGCAAAGGACCGACTCTTCATTCTGGCTGCTGGAAAGAAGGGCCAACAACAGCAACTCCGTGCGGGGTCGCCCTCTCCCTAGCCGAAAGTTCCTCGATCTGCTCCCCCATTCCTTGTCCAGGCTCAGCCCCGAGGCGATCGACACGTTCGCCGCATTTGTATTCTTCCATTTCTCAGTCTAAAGCCATTTAGAGTAACCCGAGCCCAGGATAATTGCCACGTCTCTGCCGCGATACTTTTTAAAAACAGGGTAATGCTTCTGAATTGCGGAAGAAAGTGCTGCGGACAAATTGGGCGCTGAGCTGCCGAGATAGATGGCTTTGTTAGGAATGGCCAGTGGTTTGTGACTCAATTAGTTCATTGCTGGGAGCCGCCTCGAGGCTCCCAGGTGCAGCGAGGTCACCTCGCCTCGAGGTCGCTGCACCTCGAGGTCACCGCCTCGAGGTGCAGCGAGGTCACCTCGAGGCGAACTCCCCCTATCGCTCCAGGGAGCTAGACGGAGGTCCAGGGTGTGGGATCGCTTTAGGCCTATGCACCTGTGGATGAATGCCCACGTCGTAGGAAATCTGTTAGTTTTGTTCTTTTTTTTTTTTTTTTCATCCCTATAAGGGCCGAGTTTTGGTTTCCACGGGCAGAACAGGGATATTCTCTCTTTCTGAATGGGCCCTGAGGCATTTATTCGTCTGCAGACATCTGGGCTGTGGGAAAGGAAACCCTGGGTAGAGGGTACTGGGAAGGTATCCATCCACCCCTACCTTTCTGGGGGCCTTACCCATCCGGCTGTATTTCGACTTTGCAACACCGTTGCAGTTCTTGGCAAAGGCCTCCTTGAAGTCAGCAGGGGTAAGGCTGCCGGGAAGCATAGTGAACCTCGAGGGACGCGTTTAGGACTTGGAAGACCGCTGTAAGATTTTTTTTTTTTTCCAGCCCTGCCACCCAAGCTCAGCTGCCACCCCCACCCATCACTCCGCGTGCAAGCTGGGCCCCGGATTAGGTGCTCAGTTAGGTGCGCACCCCGAGTGTTTCTACAGGGACCCGCAGACCCAGGCACCGCTGATGTGCGGGGACGGCTCTGCCCAGTTGTGCAGACCGTGGTCGGGCGCCCTAGCCTGGTGGCCGGGGGACCCCGACCCAGGCGGGCTCTCGGGCCGCTACTATCCCGGGTTGACGGGCAATTACTAGTAGGGCGGATCGCCCGCACGGGCAGGAGGAAGGAGGAGAACTAGAGCGGGAGGGCGGAGACCAGAGGGAGGCGCCCGGAGGTCAGCCAAGCAGGGAGGGGGCGCAGGCCGACAGACAGGCTGGCGGAGAGAGAGGGCGCTGTCTTCCTGACAAAGCAGCCTTCCGCCTGCAAGAATCGAAACAAAAAAGGAACACGGAGGGCCGGGCTGGGAGATGGAGAAGCAGGGACCAGGGTGGCAGAGCAAACTCTCGCCGCGAGCCGCGGGGGCTGGGCGCGGGGGTCACAGAAGGAAGAAGGGCTTGTTTAGCCTTCTAACCCTTCCTCCCTTGAGCCTTTTACTTCAGGCATAGCCCTTCCTAGCCTTCTCCCTCCCCAAACTGGAGGCAACATTGTTGTTGGAACATCGCAGGCGTGTGAGGTGCTCCTATTTACCCTAGACAACCAAGGAATCCGGACCTCTTTTACTAGTGAAGGCTGCACTCTGTGTCCTGGGATCTGCATGCAGGAAACCGCGATTTCTCGAACACCTCAGCAAATGGTCTCACCTAGTTTGGCGTCTCCTTGCCCAGGAAGAACGAGGACGGGAAAAATCTCTACTTTAACATCTGCAGTTGGCCGGGGCTCGCTGGTAAAAATCAGAAACACCCAAAATCCAGCTATTAATCATTTCCCGTTCAGATCCACAAATATGAAAATTATGCTATTGGGAAATTGTTATTTCTCTATCCCCAAAGTCCATACTTCTCTACCACCTACCAAGGACAATGTACTCTCGCCTTCCCATAAGCATAATAAACCAAGCAAAGCAGAATGTCATGATTCCAGAACAAGACAGTTCCCACTTATCAGTGAACTCTCTAGAAAAGTCCTGCTAGGTGAGTAATTTGGGCACAAATATCAGAATCCGTCATCTCCATTCAACTCTATCACCACAGCATCTCAAGTCGTGGACTCCACTTCGATTTCCCGAGGAGACCTGACTCTTTGGTAACCCTTCCAGCAGAATCCAGGTGGCCTTGTAGTTCTGCCTTTGGCTGCAGAGCTAATTCCCAGCAGTGGCTGGGTGGGCCGCCGTCTGCCTGACTCTTCACATTGACAAACGCTTCTCTTGTGGGAACGTCTGTTTCTATTCATCCGATTTTCTAATTTCTTTGATCAGACTAAATATTTTCTTGGCAAACGGAAATTGACCGTGCCATGAATATGATAACAACCCGCTTGGAAAAGAGCTATTTTGTTTCCAAGCAGCAGGAACAAGAGGGGAATGGGGGTAGGGGGTGGAGGCTGGGGGCTGGCTCCTAGAAACGCCTGTAACAGATTCCAGAACACACATCCTTTCTCTTCAGCCTCTGTGAAAACTGCCTCTTACTCCTGGTACAGCGCCTCTCCTTTCACCCCTCCCTTCAGGTAAACACACACCTGGCCTTGTAAGACTCTTTGATACTCTTTATTAAAAAATAGAACTTCAATGGATGCCTCTGGAGACTTTCCCTTTAAAACGTAGATGAAAGGCCAGGTTAATACAATGTTCTCTTAATCCCTATGCCTCTGACTCAAAATAAATATTTTCTTCTGCATGGAATCGCACATCCTGTCATTTGGCTGCGGCTGTAAGCGAATCAACTGGTAATAAAAGTGTTTTTGAGGCTGTGTATTAAATGCAATTGTCTTGAAATCAAGGGGGGAGGGGGAGAGCCTTGCTTCACAGGAATGAGTTGGTGGCTTTCTGAAAAAGCTGCCAGAAGAGGACCTTTCACCTCTCATTAGTGATGCCATCAGTGCTCAGGCAGAGTGGGGCTGAGGTCATGTTACATATGGCACACAGTCTGCTCAGCACTTGAAACATCAGCTTTGAAATTTTAGAGAGGGGGAAAGGTCATCTTTAATAAGCTAAAGTCTGGGGTTCCCTTTGCCCTCGCTGCTTACTGGGTGGGTGTCCATATGCTTTAGACCCTCTGCTCAAGTTGTTTTGTTGCTGTTGTTTTGTTTTTCCTGAGGTTTGAATTTTAGGCTGATTTGGTTTCACATCTTCATTTAAGTCTTAATGTTTTTCAGCAGTTAATGCACCAAAAGGCCTCTCGTTTTTCTAACAACTCTGTCATCTTCCCTTTTCTTTTTATGCAATCATAAAACTGTCCATTCTGAGTGATCGCTTCTTAGGAATCTAAGTTCCCAGGAGAAATGGAGAGTATCTGTCCATCTGCATACATAGATCCAGACATAGGGGCTATAGGGTTACCCCTCTGAGTGGGTAATTTAGCTTTCACTCCTGTACTCCGCTACATAATTTACTGAACTCTAAAACTTCTATGTCATCTGGAAGCTTCCATTTCTGAAAACTTCCTGAGTACTCCTAAACTGTTTTGTACTAGTTATTGAAATTTCATTTTCTTTTTGCCACGTGGGAGAAAAAGCTCAAATTAGAATACACTGATTCCTCTGCAAGGCATAATACCAAGGCTAGCACAAAGATGGTATGGGGGCACATTCAGCACCCAGCAAAAGTGCTAGCTAACTTTCTTCTTCCTCCTTCAGAAAGTATTAGGAACATTTGTGAGTGTTTGAGCATTAAATTTGTTCAAGAAGTAAAGTCAGTCGAACTCAGGCAACTGAACTATCCCCAGATCTCTTTGCAGCCATTCTAAAGGTAGATAAAGACAGGTTTCTGTCATAAAACTCTTCAAGGGAGGTCTCAATGATTGTTTCAGAAGCTTCTCCCCATGAGCCTGCTGCTTGCAGCTCTCAGATACTCTCACTTGATCCTTTTTATAGTTGTCAGCTTCTTTATCCATTTATTTCTGGATACCATTTGGGGTTCTTTTCCTGCCTTTCCTTCCCTTCCATAATAATTACCAATTTTGCTCATAAAATAAACTTTAAAAAGAAGGCAGCAACAAGGGTAACCAACTCCAGACAAATATGTTCAATGGCATTTCAGAAATCTTCCTTCTTCTCTGCGACTGAACCCTGGAGTGGTCTTTAAGCATCTTCTTGAGCCATTAAGGAGTTGTTCCTTTGTAAAGAGTTTAACAATTGTAACATGAAGACAGGTTTGGGCTTTTCTTTATAACTCTTTAGAACCTCAAAAATCCTTACTGTTGAATGAACAAAAATTTAAAAGAGGGGTTTGTGCATAATAACAACTGAAACAAAGGATGAGTCAAATGATTTCACAACCAAGAATGGCATCAAGTAAATAATTTATTTCTAATCGCCCCCGTACATTAGGGTTTCCTGCTAATGAGCTAGTGGACTGTGTGATACTTTAGCTAACCCAAAGCACTTGAGGCTTCAATGACCCAAATGGTTTGGTAAGTTCAATCAATCTAGTCAATAAAAAGTGAAAATAAAGAGGCACACTATAGTCAGAGAGAGAGAAAGAGAGGGAGCGAGGGAGCGAGAACACATGTGTATGTGATATATATGTATATTTGGGAAAGAAGGAATGTTGCTTGTTTTATTTGATTCTCTCTCAAAAACTCTCAGGATAATTTATGCCTCTCCAGTAATCCTGAAAAATAGAAAAAAGACAAGGAGTGATTTATTTCAAGCAACAGATTAATCAGTGACAGGTTGACGACTCATTAAAGCCTGTAAAAGGAACAGTAATAATTTTCTCCTCTTTAGCATCCCTCACAGAAGAATCCTTCCCATTTTACAAGCCCAAGCCCATCCACTGTCTCAGATCTTTGGGGAGTATTATGCCTATTACAAATGATGATTATACCTAGTTTGGGAACATGGCCGAGCTGAGTATGGCAACACATGTCTGCAGTCCTAGCATTTGGGAGGCTGAGGCAGGAGCTTCAAGAGCTCAAGGCCAGCCTGGGCTACCTCTTGAGATCTTGTCTAAGAAAACAAAATACATGGCAGTGCACATATACAATTTTCCCATGGCGTATAACTGAAAGGCAGTTTGGGGGACAAGTACTATGAATTCTGGAGTCTTCTTAAGGCATCAGTTTATTTGCTGTGGTCCTGAGAATAAATCTGGGGTCTCTCAAATGCTAGCCAAATGCTCTACCACTGAACTATGTTTCAGGGCCCATCCTTTTTTTTTTAAAGCAGTTTTTCATACAGAAATGAATGGCTGAAGTTGTTTTTGCCTAGTGTTCTCATGGCCCTTGCACCGAGTTCAGTCTCTAGCACTAAAAACAAAACTAACAATAACAAAAACTGAATCCTAATAAGATGCCTTTCTTCTGAAGGTTGATGCTGTAATACAGGGTCAAGATACTGGAAACATTTCATCAATGTTTTTAAATTGCTAGAAAAAAATTAAGTAACATGAAGGAGACTCTGCTCACTTTGTTCTTTCATCCTGTCAGGGAACTGCTGTTGTCTTGGTTCAAATGTCATGTGGGAGGAGACTGAGATTTTAGGGCCATGGACTGTCCCGTGGAGCCATTATTAAGTGCTCACAAACAAGCTCACGATAGAGAACATATTCTTGCAAGATCTGGCCTATTTTTGAATAGCTTAGTTGACTTACTGGAGCGCAAAAGATAGTGAAGGTTCTACACAATTGAGAATTGGGCTATTTCTAGGGCAAGTGCTTCACTTGAGCAAACATGGCAGGCAACTTTTATGCAGCTGGTTAGGGAGCAATATCTTGGCGGAAAAAAACATAAACAAAAACAAAAACAAAAAAAACCAATCATTCTTCTAAAGTCAGAACAAAATCAAAATCAAAGGGAGAACTTTCAAGGAGAATAAAGTTAAACTTCCGATTTTTACTAACCTAGAACTTAACCTTTTTTTTCACACCATTTTGGGGACAATTGTTAGGTTAATTTTTTTGGTGAAGAGGAGGCTGAGTGTCTGAATAATTCTGCAGAAATGGGAAGTCAAGCAGCTAATGACTACATTAGTTTGTCACTGTCCTCCATTCATGATTGTTCTAGGACTGGTGGGTGGGGGCCTCTGGGATCGAATCCTTGTCTAGCACGTCATTTGTCACAAACATTAAGCAAGTTTCATTGTCCAAGGAACAGTGTGGCGGTGTTTCCTAAACATGAGCATAAAAGCTGAAGGTTTTAGACCTAGCAAGACCACTTTTGGGCATATACCCAAAGGATGCTCAATTGTACCGCAAGGTCATGTGCTCAACTATGTTCATAGCAGCTTTGTTTATCATAGCCAGAACCTAGAAACATCCTAAATGCCCCTTGACCAAAGAATAGATAAGGAAAATGTAGTACATTTACACAGTGGAGTACTACACAGCAGAAAAAAATGACATCTTGAAATTTGCAGGCAAATGGATGGATCTAGAAAACATCATATTGAGTGAGGTAACACAGAACCAGAAAGACAGTTATCATATGTACTTACTCAGAAGTGAGTTTTATACATAAAGCAATGAAAACCAGCTTACAATTCACAATCCCAGAGAACCTAGACAACAACGAGAACCCTAAGAGAAACATACATGGATCTAATCTACATGAGAAGTAGATAAAAACAAGGTCTCCTGAGTAAATTGTGAGCATGGAGATCATGGAAGAGAGTTGAAGGGGGGGGGGAGAAGAAAGGAGGGGAGTAGAGAAAAATGTAGAGCTCAATTAAAAAAAAAAAACCTGAAGATCTTTTGGTTTTGGTTTTGTTTTCTGTTGTTTGAGACAGGGTCTCACTATGTAGCTCTGATTGTTCCAGAACTCACTCTGCAGATAATGCTGACCTCAAACTCTCAGAGATTCACCTGCCTCTCAGATGCTGGAATTAAAGACGCGTAATATCTGGCTAAGCCAAAGGTTTTTATTTGTTGTTTGTTTGTTTGTTTTGTTTTGTTTTGTTTTGTCTTGTTTTTTCTTTTGGACATGTCTCTCTCCACTGAGCCTGAGGACTGCAGAAGTGCATAGCTAGCTGGGCTTCTCTTCCACATAGGCAAGAACAGAAGTGCTCTGGAAGGCAACCGTATGTAAGGAGCAGTAGACAGGGTCTTCAAGAAAGATGTCATCTGCACCGCATGCAGTTGCAATTTATTTGGTAATTATAAATGTTTATAAATGAATTTTAAATTATGTATTAGCTTTATTTATGTGTGTCTATGTGTATGCACGTGCATGTGGGTTTTTACTAAGACAAGGTCTTAGTAAAAAGTCCCGTTTGGCTTGGACTCATGATCTTCCTGCTCAGTCTGGCCTGTGCTGGGGTTATGGGGATACACCACCATGATGGGGTATGCCCGCCAACCTTAGTAGAATCTCTAAAACAATTTCTTAATTCCATTTAATTAATGGAATTAATGGGGACAGAGAGATGACTTAGTGATTAAGAGACCCAGGAGCTCTTACAAAAGTCCTTAGCTCCATTCGCAGCGCCTACATGCTTGCTCACAACCCTCTGTAACTCCAGTTCCAGGGGATCGACTCAGTGTCCTCTTCTGACTTCTCAGGCACCAGGTATACATGTAGGCTCAACGCCCAAAGGCATAAAATAAAATAAAGATTAAACACTATCATGCTGGAGAACTCATTACTTCACATCTGTCTTGTATGTTTCCAGATTCACCAAGACGAGAAAGATACACCTCGTGACAGCAAGTCGCAGGCATCTCTGCACCTACAGAAACTAGACAAGGTGAGAGACTAGCATGCAGGGGCTCCTCCAATTACCTGTTGGTCAACTTGAAAGTTGGAGCGAACACCAGGAGCTAAACTGCTCTCTCAAGTTTCCATTTTAGGTATTTCTTCTGTTTGCCCTCTGCCTACTAGGCTGCGAGCTCACTATAGGAAAAGTAAATATTGTCATTTCAAATAAAGAACTGTTTATTATATAACAGAACAGAGGCTGCCTTCTATTTTTGAGCCTCTGGTGAGTTAATTGGGGACAGTAGGCAAAGCAGCTGCCCAGGAGACAGTGTTCTCCAGCAGCCACAGTCTTTAATGCTGACTGAGTTCGTGTCTGGGAAATCGTAATTGCGTTGCTTTTTTCCTTGAACGCTCTTGTGGCTTCTGCTGGGGTTGAACAAGCTTGCTACCTTACCATCCTATGTGACTCCCATCACAAGGGCAAACCAGAAGTCAAAACAGGTCAAACCCAGTCTGAAACCTGGTGACCGTGAGTGAGAGTCAGATCAGATTCTTCTCAAAGAAAGAAGAAAGGGCGTTTGGGGTATAGTTCATCATGAGAACACTTGCTTAGGATGCATAAAGTCCCGAGTTCAATCCTTCGGAACATACAAACCCAAAAAAGCCGGGGTGGGGGACAATCAGGCAGGCTGGGAAGATGACTCAGTAGGTAAAAATGCTTGCTTTGCCAGGCTGAAGAACTGAGTTTAGATCTCTGGCATCTACACAAAAGCCACGCGCTAGGGAATGCATCTGCGACCTCAGTGCTAAAGGACAAACACAGTGGGCTCCTTAGAATTGACTGACTGGACAATGTAACCAAACCAGGGAGTCCTAGGTTTAGTGAGAGATCCTGCCTTAAAAAGTAAGTGGAGGGGCTGGAGAGATGGCTCAATGGTTAAGAGCACTGGCTGCCTTTCCAGAGGACCTGGGTTCAAACACTCCCAGCACCCACATGGCAGCTCACAACTGTCTGAAACTCAGTTTGGGTCAGGAATCTAACACCGTCACACCAATATGTTTAAAATTAAATAAATTTTTTTAAAAAAAGTAAGTGGAAAGCATTAGAGGAAGACACCCATTGCCAAACTCTAGCCTTCACATTCACAAGAAGGAATACATCCATACACGGGGGCAGGGGCCCGGGAAGGAGGAGGAGGGAGAGGAGGAGAATAAGAGAGGAGAACAGTAGTATTTTCATCAAAAGTAGAGGATCCAAAACTTAGGTGCTACTCTCCTTCGTTCTTCCCCTCCCGTCCTTCTTTAAATTATTCTATTATGTATTTGGGGTGTGTGTGTATATATGTATGTGTGATACTTGGGCACAATGTATGCCACTCGACACATGTGGAGGTCAGAAGACAGCACTGTGTAGTCATTTCTCTCCAGCTTTGTATTCTGGGAATTCGATTTGGGTTTCCGAGCTCACACAGCAAGGGTTTTACCTGCGGAGTCATCCTCTGGTCTCCTTTTGAGTTACAGTCTCTTTCAGATGCCTAGGTAGGTCTCATCATAAACTCAAGTGGGTCTCCCCCTTCAGCATCCTCAGGACCCCAGGGTTATGGGTGATCCCGTCAACCTGTCTTAGCTCAAGTTTTCATTATGTCTCCTCACCCACACCCGTCCTGAGCTTCTGTTCACATCTTGAGGAATATAGGCTTAAATGAATGATAGGAAAAGCAAATCTGGTTTAAAAGCACCTAAGAGGGCCAAAGAGATGGCTCCATGGTTAAGTCTCTTAACCATTGACTGTTCTTCCAGAGGACTGGGTTCCAATTCCCAGCACCCACATGGCGGCTCACAATTATCTATAACTTCAGTTCCAGGGAATCAAAAAACCATGGCAAAACGCTAATGTACCTAAAATAAAATAAAATAATTAATTTAAAAATGAGTACCTAAATTTTGATTAGTAAAAAAATGCTGTTTTGTAGAAAAGCTATACTTCTATAGAAAATTTGTTTAAGACAGGGGCTTACTCTGTAGCCATAACCCTGGCGCTTACTCTGTAGACTAAGAGATCCACCTGCATCTGCCTCCTAAGCGCTAGGGTGAAAAGAGTGTTTCACCATACCTAGCTGAACTTCTTCTTTATTTATTTTTTAAGATTTTATTTTAAAAAAAACATTTATTTATTATGTATACAATAGTCTGTCTCCATGTATGTCTGCAAGCCAGAAGAGGGCACCAGACCTCATTACAGATGGTTGTGAGCCACCATGTGGTTGCTGGGAATTGAACTCAGGACCTTTGGAAGAGCAGGCAATGCTCTTAATCACTAAGCCACCTCTCCAGCCCCTTAAGATTTTATTTTTGCCTAGGAGTATTTTGCCTGCATGCACAGATATGTGCACCACCTGCCTGCCTGGTTCTACGGATTTCTTGGAACTGGAGTTACAGACGATTATGAACTGCCACGGGGGTGCTGGAAACTGAACCCAGGTCCTCTAGAGGAGCAGCCAGCACTATTTCTTAACTGCTGAGCCATCTCTCCATCTCTGAACTTTCTGATTTTTAAAGGGCTTCTTACACTTGGTGCTTATTTGTGAGATGGATGAGAAGGACAAATATTATTAACTTCATCTTATAAAATAAACAGACACAAAGAATGGCTAAGTGGTCACAGATGGTGCCAGGAGCCAGAGATGGCCCACCTTTGTTTACATAGTTAGTTCATTGTCTTATTTTTAATAGGTCAAAATATATAGATGTACCTAAAACTTTTCAGTGCCTCTGAGTACTATTCTATTTACCTATTTACCTATAATGAACATATCTTTCTCCTAGACTTTTATAAGTGAGTCTATAACTGTATTTTTGTATATATCCTTGAGTATGAATATTGTGTTAGTATAAAATGTTAAAGTTTAAGTTGCTAAATCAAAAATTTCACATAATAGATTTTTTTAAAGTGTATATATGTGTGTAGACCTGAGTGTGTATATATATATGTATGTATGTATGTATGTATGTATGTATATATATATACACATACACCATATACATGAAAGTGCCCTCAGAGACTAGGAGAGGGTGTCAGAGTCTGTAGAATTGGAGATAGGGAACGTTGTGAGCTTCCTAACATGGGTGCTGGGAACTGAACCTGGTCCTCTGAAAGGGCAGTATATGTTCTTCACTGCTGAGCTGTCTCTCCAATCCCTCATATTTTAATTTACATATATGTTGATAAATTGCTCTTAAAGAGTCTGTTCCATTATGAATTCATCTTGATGGTAAACAAAATTATTCCCCCCCTACATATCTATTTATGTATTTAAATTTTGCTGCTGTTGTTTGGAGACCTGGTCAAAATATGTAGCTCTTGACAAAGTGACAGTCAGTATGGAGACCAGGCTGGGTTTCTACTTGTGACAATGATCCTTCCTCTGGTTCTCGAGGGCTCTAAAAGTCTCTTTAATCTTTGCAAATTTGATTAGAAAGATGTGATTGATTTCAACTTTTCCATTTTTATTATTATGCAGTTTAACATCTTTTTGAATTGTGTGTCTAAAGCAGATATCATGATTTAGGGAAGCCTGCAGTTCTAACATGAGCATACCACTTCAAGGCTTTTTACAACTGAACAGCCATCAAAAACATTTCTATCTCTTCAGAGTTTTCTCTCCCACTTCTCCTGGCTGCTGCTCTGCTCACATTAACATCTATTCATTTAGCCTGTTCTTGAATTTAATATAAGAAAAATTAAGCTATTTAATCCTGTCTGTCTTTCTTTAAAACTTCTGAAGGATTCACCCATGCAGTTTTGTGGGAGTTAATGGTTTTTTATTGTACTGCATTCACTCATTTATGGGTATATTGAGTTCTTTCTACTTTTCCACTATAATGGACCTAGATGCTAAGAACATACTTGTGCATACCTGGCATTGAGCAGGTCTACTCATTTTTCCAGGCTGCACATCTGAGGTAGAAATTAGAAATAGCTGAGAGGTATTTTGGGGAATGCTTAGTATCACTAATCAATGTGAAATTCCAAATTAAACTATAATGTTAAATAAAGAGTAAAATAAAAGATACGATTCCTTCCCATGTCAGTTAATACCTATCAGAACAGCTGTCAACACAAAGGCAGAAGAAAATGAGCCCCAAGGAGGGTGTGGGGGAAAGGCAATCTTTGTATACTGCCGTAGGGAGTATAATTTAGTGTAACCATCAAGGAACCCAGTACGGAGGTTTCTATGGCTGTAAAGGTGGTGTGACTCTGAGGGGGTGAGGGAGACTAAAGTCTTTCTTCAGAGAATGAGATGCTTGTTACTGAGGCAGAGGAGGAATCACGTGAGTAAAGCTCACATCCACAAGAAAGAAGCAGAAACTAGCAGAGTTGGTGGAAGAGGTTCAGACCAACTGAATTACTTGGAAGGGACCCTCTCCAACCAGTGGAGCTGCTGGTCAGCTGTGCCCTGTGCTCCAGGTTCCCAGCTTCTGTGAGCTGTCTGTCATTCACGCTGGAATAGGCTTTGGTGATACATCTGTCTTGGAGTCGGTTGTGCTTCTGTAACTAACCCCAGTGAAACTCGTCTGTTCTTCATGTTGAGCTTTGGTGGAATCCATACTTTTGGTCTATGGTGGACTCCCTGTCCAGGGCACGTAGAAGCGTGTGTTGTGTCTCCCCAGGAAAAGGCTTGTCACGCATCAGAACTACAAGCATTCTTAACCATTAGCCATTTCCCTAGTTCCCTGTTACTCTAGTTAAAGAACAAATTTGGGATTCTGAAGATTGTTCTCTGCTGTCTAGGTGATTTATCGTTGATGATTGCAATTTATTGTTTCCTTTCCCCCACTTTAATATTTGTTTGCTGTTCTTTTCCATAGTTTCATGAGATGAAAACTTTTCTCATGTATTCAGTAAATAAAGGCTATGTGTGGTGATATTTTGCTTGTGCTCTAACAAATAAAGCTTGCCTGAAGATCAGAGGGTGAAGCTAGTCACTAATGTTAACCGTAGAGACCAGGCGGTGGTGGCTCGTACCTTTGACCCCAGCACTTGGAACCTCATACCTTTGATCCCAGCTCTTGGGAGGCACACTCCTTTAATCCCAGCACTAGGGAGGTGGAGATAGGAATAGAAGGCCGGTGGAGACAGGATCTATCTCTCATCTGTTCAGTCTGAGGATCCATAGAGACAGGAGCGCAGGCCCTTCGGTCTGAGGATTTCGTAGAGGTAAGAACTTTAGTGGCTGGCTGCTTTACTGCTCTGATCTTTCAGCTTTCACCCCCTAATAGCTGACCCTGGGATTTTGCTATTAAGACCAATTAGAATTTGTGCTACAGTCATGGATTTCCTTCTAAGCACCTTTTGCTTTGGCTATGGTGTTCCATAAATATCCACCAACTCAGGTTATATAATAGTGCTGGATGCTTCTTGTCTTCCTTTTAATAATTCCTGACAGATGTACCATAAAATTCCAGTTAAGATTGTAGGTTGGCTCACTACTCCCTTTGGCTTAGTTTATTTTGACTTTATGAGTTTCATTTTCCTTATTTATTTAAAATTTTTTGAGATTTTTACTTACTTTTGATTTTAAGTGTATGGGTATTTTCTCTGCATATGTGTCTGTGTAGCCTGTGCATGCAGTGCCACTGGGGTCCAGAAGAGGACACTGGATCCTCTGGGACCAGAGTTAGACATGATTGGTAGCTGCCGTGTGGGTGCTAGGGATAGAATCCGGGTCCTCTGGAAGAGCAGCCAGTGCCCTTAACTGTCGCACCATCTCTCAAGCCCCTATTTGTTTATTTATTTAGAGACAAAGTCTCCCTGTCTAGCCACTGACTCACCTGAAACTCACTCAGTTGACCAGGCTGACTTCTGATTCTCAGAGAACCTCCTGACTCTGCCCACTGCTGGGATCAAATGAGTGTGACACCATACCCATCAAGTTTATACATTTTAAAGTGATAGCATTATATCCGTGTTAATTTCGAATCCTTAGTTCTCATCACTGAAATCAACACTCTAATTTTTCAATATCTCCCCTCACCTGAATGCACACACGCTGTACTAATTAATATACTCTGACTGGCGTCTTCAGGCTGAACCCTTAGAGTTCTTTAAAATCATCTGCATCTTTGCTTCAAGAATGTTTCTAATGGGGGGGCTGGAGAGATGGCTCAGTGGTTAAGAGCATTGCCTGCTCTTCCAAAGGTCCTGAGTTCAATTCCCAGCAACCACATGGTGGCTCACAACCATCTGAACTGATATCTGATGCCCTCTTCTCTTCTGGCCTGCAGACAGACACACAGACAAAATATTGTATACATAATAAATAAATAAATAAATAGAATGTTTCTAATGAGCAAAGTATGATTCAGTCTTATAAATAAAAACCCTGAAATGCATTTATATAGATGAGCTTTTTGTTATAACCTAGTGGAAGCAAATCTTCTTATCTTTTTTTTTTTTTAAATTAGTTTCTACTTCTCCATGCCCCTTTCCTACATATGGAGGTGAGGAGTCGTAGACAGCTCTTTATGTCATGGTAAGCAGAACATAGACAAAGGGGCCTGGCTAAAGCCTCAAAGGCTGGCTCCCAGTGACACTGGTTCAAACATGCAAGTCTGTGGAGGTACATTTCCTTTCAAGTCATGACAATCTTGATCTGAATTTTTAAACTGTGCGTTGGTGTTTGGTCTACATGTGTATCTATGTAAAAGTGTCAGAATTCCATGGAGCTGGAGTTACAGACAGTGGTGAGCTGCTGTGTGGGTGCTGGAAATTGAACCTGGATCCTCTGAAAGAGCAGCCAGTGTTCTTAACCACTGAGCCATCTCTCCCAGCCCTAAATCTGATTTTTATTATTTTTTTTTTAGTATCATTGTTTTAGCAATTACAAAGTGGTTTATTTAACATAGTAAATCCTCCCATTCTGGAATACAGTCATTTTCTTTTCTCAGGTCATGTCACGTGTGCAGGAAGTTATACGTTATCCCTGCAAAATGTGCATTTCCCTGCAATCCTGGCATGCAATTTTATTGGGGAATGAAGTCTTTCCATGGAAATTTAAGACAGAGCTGAGGTTTACAGGATTATTGTGGTTCCTAAATCCAATGGGATACAGAAGTGTTGTGGAAATTCTTTCTGCCAATAGGTTTGTGATATCAGCCTCAGGGTGTGGCTTCTTGTCTGTGTGTGTGATCTCTTATAAGGAAAGAAACAGATGGTCTCTCTCTCTCTCTCTCTCTCTCTCTCTCTCTCTCTCTCTCTCTCTCTCATGCTGGCTTGGATGGTAGGAGCAGAGCAGGTGGCTTGCTGTTGGTGCTCTTTCCGCTTGGTCAGAACAACTGCAGGGGGATTTAACCTGCCCTGTATCCGTGAGTGTTAACCCCTATTATACATCTAAGTAATTCCTTCGAACCTCTTCCAGACTCTCGTGTACACCTGGCACCCCATGCGAATCCTCTGAGTGACTATCTTATAAGTGGCTATGGGATGGGGCGGGTGGAGAGAAACAGGTTCAGAGGGACCCGGAGAGCCAGAGAAAAGCCTCCATTTACACAGAAAAGGACACGGGGGTGTAGAAAAGGCACCCAAGTGAAGACAACTGCCCACCCTGCTGAGTGATTCTGAGAATTGACAGAACTATGGGAGACAGATGGAGCAGTGTAGAGATTGCTGCCTGTAGGGCTGCCAAGAGAAACCAATCAACAAACCCCTTCCCTTCCTCGGGACTCTGGTTTTGAAATAAACCATTTTGCATTGCTGGCGACTTGTGGCAGTCATACCGACTCAATACAAAGCACCCTGGGAAAGTTTTAGGGTTTATTAGCACAAATCTGGAATTTTAAAGTTTTCATTACTAATTAGTATTTATTAGTAATCTTAAGTAGTTTTTACTGCTATTGGTAATAAAAATCTTTGAGAGTTTTAAAATTAAAGATGTTTGCCAGGCGGTGGTGGTGCACAGTCTTAATGTCAGCACTCGGGAGGCAGAGACAAGAGGATCTCTGTGAGTTCATGCCCAATCTGGTCTATAGAGCTAGTTTCAGGACAGCTTGGGCTGTTAAATAGAGAAACCCTGTATTGAACCCCCGCGCCCCCCAAAAAAATTAAATTTGTTTGTATAAAAAAAGTTGTTGTATTTTTGATACAGAGTGTCATACAGAGCCTGGAATTTACCCTGCAATCCACTCTAACCTTAAACATCCCTCATCTCCCTGCTCTTGCCTTGCTAAGGGCTAAGATCGCAAGATGCATCACCATGCTAAGCACAAATAAAATCCTTAAGCTCCTGATTAGCTTCTGACCACTGCTGAGGACGTAGAAAAACAAAATTTTTTGGTAGGGGAGGGTGGCATTGCGGATCGACCAAAGTGTCTTCGTTAATAAAGTCTTACCACCTAGTCCTGGTGGGCAACAAAAAGCAGTGGCATTAGCCATTACTTTGGGCCTTCAAGGACCTTCCTGACTAACAGCTCCTAAGGGATATGTCACTCAGTCACTGGGAATTTTGTTTGATAACCTAGAATCAGCATCCTTCTGCCCATGCTGGGTACCACTCTTCAGTCTTTAAATATTTGCATATATACAAAGAAGTGTGTGTGCTTTTAAATGTGCTTGTTTATTTTATGCGTGTGATGTGTTTTGCCTGTCTGTATGTCTGTACACCCCATGTGGATTCCCTGGGACCAGAGTTACAGACAGTTGTGACCTCTGATGTGGATGCTGGGAATTTAAGCAGATTCTCTAGTAGAGCAGCCAGTGCTCTTAACCACTGTATCATCTCTCCAGCCCCTGTATATTATGTGTTTATATATTCTTTATATATACGTATATAAAACCTCTACCTACCCCTTCAAACTCCATCCTCCTCTCCGCATCCCTACTTAAATCTTTAGGTCCTTGTATCCTCTCCTCTACTTTCATATCCTATGCTCTAAACGTTTACTCTTCTGTTTTTACTCTATTTTAGGACTCTCTCTCTCTTTCTGTGTGTGTATGTGTGTGTGTGTGTGTGTGTGCGCTGCAGATCGACCCAGAGAGCTGAGCTTGCATGTACTCTACCACTGAATACTTTCACCATACTCTTTCTTTTAAAATAAATTCTAGCACTTTTTCCTTTTAAAAATGTCTACTTTACCTACTATGTGATATTGTCATTATTTGAGGATAATTTTCTTTTGGAATCTAGGCCTTTAGGCTAATGCACTTTATAGTGATATTATTTTTTTAAATATTTTTTAATTGGTTGTAGCCTGTGGCTATTAAAAAAAGTTAAGTATAAACTTGATTATCATTCAGCAGTTCTAATTTAGGTCAAAATTTATGCTAAGATGAAGCTATTTTTTTCTCTTTCTCTCTCATATTTGTTATATAGAGTAAAATTTTGCATGTCTGTCAAGTCTGAGGGCTGTTCATCTCTGTGTCTCTTGTTGGGCACATGTAGTTGGCCTACTTATCTTAACATTTCTTTCCTAGTGTGTCTAGCTGTTGATATTTTGGCTGTCTTCCGGGGAGATATTTCTGCAATGTCTTCCTTGACTTCTGATCGCTTTCCCAGTCTTTTGGTAACTGTATTTATTGTCAATCTCCATAAACCCCTTCTTTTCAGCCTTTGTGTCCTCATGACAGTCTCTCCTGGTTTGACAATTTCAGCATCTCCCCTTGGAGACACTAATGGGAATTTCTTGTGGTTTCTTATGGTTTCTGAATTAGATTTCCATGTCGGATTAGTTATTCCAATGTTAGTTTTGATTGTTCTCACTAAGCTACATACAGAGATCTTCCCTATGATCCACGGTCTCTCTTCTTCTTGTCCGTGTGTGCATGAACTAAGCTTTTTTTTCTCCTTTGCCCTGAGGTAGAACTGGATGCTGCACATATGAATAGACAAATGACTGACAGAGCAGTGGAGGGGCACAGGGTGAAGAGAGGCGTCACTGTCGGGTGCTGGGGCGGATGGTGAGGACAGGCATTTCCCCAAACACCAAAGCGGATGAGGATAGTGCTTTCTGGTGCTTTCATCTCCACCAGCTCAGTTACATGAAAACACCACATTCTCCCTAAATTCTCTCAGGCATAGGTTCACCTCGGTCTTAGAACAGTAAGACAGGAGAACCAAAGTCCAGAGACTGATGGGTCCATTTGCCCTGACAGACTCTGTCAGTACTGATGCTCACACCCATCTTTCCAGGGCGATGACTGAGAATGGGTTATGGTGGTTCACCCTTGTAAGCTCAGCACTTGGAAGGTTGAAGCACAAGGATTATTAATCCAGTCCAGACAGAACTTAGTAGAAACTCTGACTTAAATAAACAAGCACCAAAAAACAAACAAACAAACAAAAAACCAGAAGCAAACAACAGCAACATCAAACCTACAACAGCAAAGCCAAGCTAGAGGTCAAGTAGGGAAGATGTATTCTTTAGAAATTTTTTGAATTTTTGGGGTTTGAATTATAAATTGGTTTGTGTTATGCTGGGGATCAGGATGGGGTCTCTGGTTTTACGATCTCACATCTACCAGGTGAGTACTTGATCACTGAGTGACACTCCCAGTCCTCATATGGCTTTTTGTCTGCCAATTAAGCCATGAATAGTAAATGCCTGCAAATGTGATTAGCCACATTTAATGGGTAAATTTGGGAAAGCAGTGTGATGGAGTCAGGGAGGATGGTAGAGTGAAATCAGCTTCCTCTAAGCATATTGCTGATCACGGACACTCAGTTAAAGAGTGAACAAGTGAGTACGTCTGTCCGTCTAACGGTGGCCCCACGCTCTATCAGCTGTGAAGAGAGAGGGAGGGGCTTGAAGAGGCCAGGCTCTGCCAACTGTAACCACCGCAGTAAAGATGTAGTTGGTGTTGCCAGAGTCCAGCTTGTTTAGAATTCACTGAAAATCTCCGTTAAGTAAGCATAGAAGGGGCCGGAGATGAGCTCATTGGTTTAGGGCACTGGCTGGTCTTGCAGAAAGGACCTGGGTTCTGTTGCCAGTATCTACATGGTGGTTTACAGCCATCCTTAACTCCAGTTCCAAGTTCCTGTTCCCCTCTTTTGACCTCTGCAGGCACCAGGCAGGCACATGATGCATCACACGGACATACGTGCACACACACACTAGCACGCAAGCATGCAAAATATTCAGACACATAAAAAATGAGCAAAACATTTAAATGAACATAGCTTAATCATGGAAGGAGACTGTGACCACAGAAAAGAAAAATTGGAGTTTGCCAAGATGATTGAGGCTCTCTTCACTCCATTTCTCTCTCTCCCTTCGTTCGGAGAGCTCCTATCCACTTCAAAGGCTTTCCTGAGTGTTGACAGGGAAGAAAGTTCTGCCAGATTGGAACCTTCGAAACAGATCAAGATTTTCAACATGTCCCGAGCACCGTTAGATGCAGATAAACCTCAACCACATGACAATGTTGATGGGATCGCTTACTTCCTTCCCTTTTAGCAGAATAACTGTCATTCCCAGATGCAGGTCAGTTGTTTAGTCTTAACAAGGTTGTAGTAATCAAAATTCAGGGTGCTTAGCTTATCCAGTTTCCCATCTGCGTCTCAGCTGTAATGTTTAATTTTCATTTCCTCTTTTCAATTGACATTTAACCTCGTCAGGGAGGCCTGATGGGCCTTTCCGGGGGATGCCGTTACTTCCTTATTCCTGAATAAGGGCTGGAATTCCATTTGGAAAGAGAAATTACGCTGGGCTTGATCAATACCCTCAAAGAACTAAAAGACAAGAATTACCTGTTATCTGGCTTTAAAATGTACTCCACGCCTGTGATTTGTATCCTTGTGTTAATTTAGGGTCACTAGTTATTTGATTAGTGATTGTTAAGATCTAAAATGGATTTAAATGCAAAAAGAATCAATACTGGAGCTAAATATTTAACAATCAAGGCATTAACAAGAGACTGAGTCTTCTCAATTGAATTATTCTTTGCTTTGTACATTTTAGAAGGATGGGCGTATTTAAAAGAGATGAAAAATCTATTTTATTTATTTACTTTTGGCTTTATTTTATTCATTTATTATAAAAGGTCTCTCTGTGGGGCCCTGGTTGTCCTGGAACTCACTATGTCTTAGATCAGGCTGGTCTCAAAATCACAGAGATCCACTTGCCTCTGCCCCCCAAGTGCTGGGATGAAAGGCATGCTTCACTGCATCTGGCAAAATATATTATTTTAAGTGTCTATGTAAGTGTGGGAATTGCTACCCCGAGTTATATTTCCCTGCCCCCATTTGAGGTGCTTATCTGCAAAGAATCATAATTCCCCTCTGCTCCTGGAGTTGGATAAGGAAGTTTGAGTGCACGTGATTATTCCTTGATCCCTGCTGGGGTCAGGTGACAGTCCCTACTTGGGTCAGGTGACAGTCCCTTCGCAGCCCCCTCCCCATTTGGTGTCATGGTATAAAAGCTAGCCCCAGCAGAACAATAAACAAGCTGCTGTTTCACCTCAACCTCGTGCTCTGTGGATTTCATTCAACCTGGACACCCTCCGCCGAGACTCGTGGTTCCAGACCTTGCTGGCGCAGTATGTAAGTTGCTTTCTATGGCCAGAGACATGAGGTTATCATTGGTGGGAAAGCCACTGGTGACACTTACTGCACAGGAAGGGGTCTTGACCCGCAAGTCTTTTTTATTTGAGACAAGGCCTCAAGTGGTCCAGGCTGCCCTCAAACTGCTATGTAGGCAAGATAGGGTTTGAATTCCCAATCCTGCCTCTATATCCCAAGTGCTGGCATTTTCTAAGAGTGTGCCACCACAACCAGTGTAGCTCTCCAACTGAAAGCATACAATAAGAATTGCAGCCTGTTTTAAGACAGGGTTTCACTGAGTGCCTCTGGCTGACCTGGAACTCATTATATAGATTAAGCTTAATATGAACTCTCAGAGACCCACCTGCCTTTTCCTCCTAAGTGCTGGGATTAAAGGTGTGCGCCACCATATCTGGCAATAGATGGAGTATTTTGCTTTGTTTGTTTGTTTGGCAAATACTAGAGGTTTGGTACAATTATTTTATTTTTGTCATTTACTTTTCATAACAGAACTGAAAAAGGTGCTAAGTAACTCAAAAAGAATCTTCCTTCCACCAAGTCACAAGCGGGCCGGAGGCCATGTCTACAGAGGACAGATCTAAAATCCTCTAACCACTATGTTTAAACACACACACATTCACATATACAGACACACACACGCACACACACATGCACATACATGCAGTACACAGACACATGCACATGCACACATACAGAGGCACAGACACACACATATGTACACAGATGCACGCACATGCACACACATGCACAGGGCTCTCTTGTGCTAGTAAATACAGTACTACTGAGCCACACGCATCTCCAGCACAATGTGAGATAATTCGAATCTTGGCAAATCTTTAAAACAGAGAATGTTGAAGGCTACCCGCTCCTTTCCATTGTGCCGAGCCTACCGAAGAGTCGCCATGAGCAAGGCCCACCCTCCCGAACTGAACAAGTTTACGGACAGGAAGTTATCATTGAAGTTAAATGGTGGCAGACATACACGAAGAATACTCCGGGCTTTGATCCCTGTATGAATCATGTGATTGATGAGATGGCAACTAGTGGACAACAGAATGACATCAGTGTGGTGGTCATACTAGGAAACAGCATTCTCAGGTTAGAAGCCTTGGAAAGAGTCTAAACAATGGCCGTTAAGTAGAGGAGTTCACATCCTTCTCCAGAGGGCTGTTTGGGCTGTAGAATTGGGTCATGTACATTTCCATAAGAAACTTTTTGCTAAATAAACTCTTGTGATACTCAGGAAAAAAAAAATAGAGAATGCCCCAAAATAGGAAGTCTTAGTTACTTTTCCATTGCTGTGAAGAGACATCATAACCAAGGCAATTTATAGAAGAAAGAATGTACTGGGATTCACAGTTCTAAAGGGTACACCCCTTCCAATAAGCCAACAACTACTAATCCTTCCTAAATAATTCCACCAACTGGGGACAGCAATTCAAATACATGAGCCTTATGGGGACCATTCTCATGCAGCTCACTAGAGACCATGTGTTTAGATTTTGGAGTCTATCAATTACTTAGCTATAACAGTTTGTCTGTTTCACTCTTTTGTTAGGCTTGATGTCACCATTGAAATTACCTGGCGCAAGTGAGAAGGAAATACGGAACACGTAACAAACCCGCTTAGGAGTATATTGGAGGGGGTCCTTACAGGCCTGGGGATCAGTGTGCAGAGAGAGAGAGAGAGAGAGAGAGGGTGTGGGAGATGTTGCGTCCAGCTTTTAAAAGCTGCCTAGCACATGCGCACAGAGAGTTGGCATGACTATGTCACACAGATAACGCAGATGACGCACAAGACTCATGCATGTGCACAAGGGTTTAGCTGAGTCTTATGCGGATGTAACCACGCATGCGTGCATGTGGGTCATAGGGCGGGGGTTGGGGGGGAGCCTTTGTGCCCTAGGGCCCGCCCGCACGTGCTTGCCTTTAGAACCGGGAAGTGCAGCCTTATCTGTGGCTGAATAATTACAACCATAACCAAAAATATTTATTAAATTTGATCCTACAATTCTAATGGTAGAACCCACAAAATATGTTAACATGTTCAAACTCCTTTCAGGCCCTCTAGCTGAGAACTTTAAGGTGTGTACAATCATAGACCAAAGCAGTATATGCGACTGTGAGTGCTGGGAAAGCTAACCTTAGCTTGAAGTGAATGGAGTGGGCCCCTCCCACATGTGTGGGTGTGTGCTTGAAGAGCCACAAGAGGTAGATGGAGGACTGGCTCTTCAGACCAAACATACTTAAATACTGCAGCTGCTCTGAAAACAGCAGAATTCTCTGGACTCCTTTGGTTCCTTGGAATCCCTGGGGAAGTGGTCATAGTCATGCAAATGTCTGTCTCGGAGACCCCTGGGCTCTAGTGGAAGTGGTGTCAGGGTCTAGCAGAGTCTTTTGTTGAGTCCACAAAGGGCTCTTCTATCAATAGACTTTGGTTTGCAGAGGCGGACTCTGGAGAGAGCAGGTAGTAGAAAAATGAGTGAATTTGCACAAATACCTGAAACAAACAAAGATAAAACACACAACAACAACAAACAAACAAAACAAAACCTTTCCCTATGATTCAGTATTATTAAAATACCTCTAAAGGAATGAGACCATCTTGATTGAGGAACCAATGGCCAGAAAGAGCATCTGTGACCCCATGCAGTTACCCCAAGGTGAGGCCATGTGACCTGAGGGTACAATTGAAACTGGGCGTCACCTCTAGAGTTTCTCACCTAGGCTAGGGTGTGTGCCTTAAGAGCTAACACCCAAGCTTGACGGGGTAAAGGAATTCCACCAGTGCCCAACCCTGCAGTGTTCTGGGTTGCATACAACATCCAAAGACATCACTTGCCCTTTCTTAGTTTAACAACTTTAAGAAGAAGCAAGCTGGGGCTAGACAGTTCCCGCAGTGGTTGCTTGCCTGAGGACTTGGGTTCAATTCCCAGCACCTACATGGCAACTCACAAAGTCTCTAACTGCTTTCCTGACCATCTTCTGGCCTCTATAGGCACCAAGCGCACGTATACTTTGTACATGCATGCAAGCAAAACACCCATAAAAGCAAATTTTTACAAAGATTTTTTTCGTTAAAGCTATGTGTAGAGGCACACATTTTTAATCCCAGCATTTGGGAGGCCGAAGCAGGTGGATCGCTGAGTTTGAGGTTAGCCTTATCTACATAGCAAGTTCAGGCCCTAAGGATACATAGCAAGACCTTGTATCAAACTAAGAAGAGGACATTTTTTAAACTTTAAGGAGGAACAATATTATAAAACAAGCTCCAACGGTTCTCAAGTATGCTAATCACCACCAGTTGCCAGGTTTGACATTAAAATGACAGATAAATTTTGAATTAAATTTTAAGTTTAGGTGAATATGCTTTATTTGAAGATATCTTAATAATACTGAAATATATTTTGTGAAAAAATAGAGTTATTTGCTTTTCCAAAGATTATTCCAATTTTGGAATTACTAGTTTCCACCATTTTAAAAAAATATTAATTTTTGAATCTTGGGAAATAGCCTTTCCACGCCTTGTGTCCTGAGAAGGTGTTTTTTGTAGAAGTGTTTAGGCTAAAAGAGTCATTTCAGTCAGAGAATGCACAAGTCTTGGCTTCAGTTCTCAGTACAACAGAAAGAATCACCAAGACTGTGCTATGAAATAGGCAGAGGCAGGCGGATGAAGAGTTGGAGGTCAGCCTGGACTACACAGTAAGAACCCATGTTAAACAAAAGGAAATAACACAAAAGGAAAGACTTTTATATCAAGTAGTTCTGGAAACCTAGATGAAATAATCTTGACTTCTTTTTCTTTTTCTGTATGTGTGTGTGTGTGTATTCATGTTGGTATGTATGGAATTACACATGTGGGAATGTGCATGCATGTGGGTGCATGAGCACATGGAGGTCTGAGGTTGATGTGTGAGGTTGATGTGTGTGTTGATTGTTCTTCTGTCTTACTCGATGAGACAGTCTTCACATCAAACTCAGAGCACATAAGTATGACTAGGCAAGCTGCCAGCTTACCTGGAACCCCTGCCTCCATCTTACAAGGGTAGAATTACATGGCATTTTTGTGGGGTCTGGGGTTCTGAACTGTAGTCCTTACAAAGCAAGCACTTTAACTACAAGGGTATCTCCCCACTCCTTCTCTATCTCTCCTCGACTTTTAGGGCAGCTCTCCCCATCTCTGTCACATGCTGGAGATCCTTAGGGAAGTTTTTACAGACTGGAAAGTTTTTTTTTTTAAGAAGTCAGCAGATTTGGTTTCAAATCTTGGAGCTTCTACTCATCTTTGGGATGAGTCAGGGACCAAAATTCTTGAATCCTAGTTTGAACCTTCAGTTGTGGAATGAGAGGAGATGGCAGGAACGTTGCAGAAGTCTTAGGATTTAGTGAGCTAGTAAACATTTCTACACTTAAGTATTAGCTTGAGACATCCTCTGGCTCTCCTGATCACTCCCGACTTATGCAAGTTAGAATATACTTTATCACTAACTTTCTGGAGACCACATCAAGAGTTTTAGCATAGAGTTTAAGAGCCCAAGGAAAAGGAAACAAACTGGTTACCAGCTTCCATCACACCATGGAATGATAAAACAACAAAGCAATACAAAAACAGACAGTAGATGGGTAGATAGGTTCTGATTCCTTGCTCCCACTAATTAAAAAAAGACAAGGTTGCCTTCCAGGCACTCATGGAACAGATATTTACTGAGCGTCTGCTCCCTGCCAGGGATTATTCTAAATCTGGAGAAACCAGCGAGAAAGCGAAGGAAGAAGTCCTTGCCCCTGACACAGTGTCACTAGTGACACTGGAGTGGGCTCGTGTTCTGATGGACTGCAGCACACGGGTTAAGGACACAAAAACACATGGGCAGTTGGTGTGGTGGCATGAGTCTGTCACCCCACTCAGGAAATCATGGCAAGAGGATCAGGAGTTCAAGGGCTAAGCAGTGTGCATGTGTGTGTGTGTGTGTGTGTGTGTGTGTGAGAGAGAGAGAGAGAGAGAGAGAGAGATTGAGAGAGAGAGAACACATATTGTGTAATTCCACTTACATGAGTTACCTTCATAGAACAGTCAAGATAATAATATGTAAAATGGTACTGGGGCAGGGAGAAGGGGACCAGCAATATATGATGCAAGGGATCATATATTATGATCCTTTAATAAATATGGATCGTATATATAGGGTTGGTGGGGTTGGAGATGGGACGGGGGGGAGAGTAATGAAAAAGATATTTTAATGGGGGTGTGCATTTTGGGATTAGGGAGAAAATTGGTGCAAGAGAAAGTCCTAGGAATCCACAAGAATGACCCCAGCTGAGACTCCTAGCAATAGTGGAGAGGGTGCCTGAACTGACCTTCCCCTGTAATCAGATTGGTGACTACCTTAATCGTCATCAGAGAGCCTTCATTCAGTAACTGATGGAAGCAGATGCAGAGATGCACAGCCAAGCCATGGGCAGAGCTCCTGGAGTTCAGTTGAAGAGAGGGCAGAGGTATTTGTATGAGCCAGTGGGGGTAAGGTCTTGACAGGGAACTCACCGAGACAGCTAACCTGAGCTCGTGGGAGCTGAGGGACTCTGGACAGACCCTACGGAGCCTGCATGGGACTGACCGAGGCCCTCTGCATGTGGATGACAGTTTTGTGGCTTAATCTGTTTGTGGGGTTCCTAGCAGTGGGATCAGGACCTGTCTCTAGAGCATGAGCTGGCTTTTCGTAACCTATTCCCCAGGCTGGGATGCCTCGCCCAGTCTTGATGCAGGGGGAGGAGCCTAGTCCTGCCTCAACTTGAAACCCTATGCTTTGTTAACTCGAGTCCCACTGGAGGCCTGTCCCTTTCTAAACAGAGGAGGTGTGGCTGAGGAGAGGGGTAGACCTAAGGTGGAGGGAGGGAGCGGGAGGAGAGAAGGGAGGGGAAACTGTGATTGGTATGTAAAATAAATGAAAAAAAAATAATATAAAATAAAATGTAAAAAGGTGCTGGGGGGAGGGTATTGGGAGGAGGGGAGGAAGTGGAAAGAGTGTTTTCGGATACTTGAATAAACAAAAAAAAAGAGAAAAAGAAGTGCTGGGGCAGAGGAAGGGAAACAGTAATATATGGTGTAAATTATACGCCCTGACTCTGAGCTATAGCCCAGCATATTTCCAACTCTTAAACTGGTTTGTTTTGTTTTGTTTTTGAGACAGTGTCTTACACTGTAGCCCACAATGGCCTGGAACTCACTATGTGACCCTTTCCTCTCAAACTTGTAGCAATCTTCTTGCCTCTGGTTCCTGGGTGCCTGAATTACAGGTAGGAACCATGTCTGATTAAATGGTATATACTTTTTAAGATTTATTTTATTTTACATATATGAGGGTTTTGCTTGTGTGTATTTATAAGCGCCACATGCCTGCCTGGTGCACACTCAGTCACAATAGGATGTTTTATGTTATATTTATTTTATTGCAATTGAAAATAAAGAGGACCAGGTGAACTTCCATTTCAATGATGTATAATTACATATATATACATAAATGCATCTTATTTATTTCATGTGGGTACATGTGTGGGTGCATGTGCCAAAATATGAGAGTGGAATATCTCTATAATTTCCCAACATTACTTTAATACTGAAATACTAGCTGGTTTGTATGACGAATAGCCAGGTGGTGGTGGCATGTGCCTTTAATCCCAGCACTCAAGAGGCAGAGGTAGACAGATTTCTGAGTTCCAGGCCAGCCTGATCTACAGAGCGAGATCCAGGATGGCCAGAGCTGTTACACAGAGAAACCCTGTCTCAAACCCTGCCCCCCGCCAAAGAAATGTTCAGCAAGTATATTCCACTGTGGGTTGGTGGCTCATCTCACACTTTCACAGAAAGTAATGAATTAGATCCTAACAAAAGAGAGCACTTTCTCTAATCTTCCTTTTCTTCAGAACTTGAAATAGTCATTAATAAGGTGTCTAGTGGTATATACAAAATGTGACTAATATACACATGGAATTAGCTAATCAAACAGTGAAGGCAAACTCAGGCAGGACTCGTCGACCATCCGGCCAGGCCAAAGCAAACAGAGGTATCTCGCACTCCAAGTTAAAGTCTAATAAACAGACTTCACCAGTTCAAGAGAGACAGAGAAATATGGAGACACGGGTCGAGAAAGGAACTTTGTTCCAAAATCAAGCCACCAGCTAGGGTTTGGCTAAGATCAGTGTCTAAGCCTTGAAGAAACCAGAGAGTAAGGCGCAGGGTGTTAGAAAATAGTATTTTATTATCAGGCCGGTTAGGGCTAAACAAGCTCAGTTCCAGGTTCTAGCTAGTAGGCAGATGTGACTGATTTTCCCAGTCACTAGATGGTGTGTGAGGAAATAGTTTAGGGGTACCACTCAGGGGCCAGAAGGAAAAAGAGGAGGTGATGGTTTTCACTTCCCAACACCTCCACTATTATTGTAGCGAAAATATGTTCACTGGAAAGTCTGATGGACAGTTTCTATTTGTGTTGGTGGTGTGTATAGTGTATGCAGACCTGCGTGGGCAGGTGCTTGCCAGAGGAGAACTTTGGGTATTAGTCCCTCCTTCCTCCCTTGCTAAAGAGTCTCTCCTAGAACCTGGAGCTTGTCGGCATAAGCCATTTCACTCCACAGCGTGAAGTTCTCAGGCATATCAGGGTATGACCACATCTAACTCCTTAAAAAAATATTTCTATTATGAACTGAGTGAGGTGGCACAGGTCTTTAATCCCAGTACTTGAGAGACAGAGGCAGGAGGATCTCTGAGTTTGAGGTCAGCCTGGTCTACAGAGTTCCAGAAGAGCCAGGGCTACACAGAGAAACTGTCTTCAAAAACCCAAAAACGTGTGTGTATTATTATTGTTGTTGTTTATCTATTTATGTGTATGTATCCAAGGAGATACGACAGATGTCAGGTCCCCTGAAGCTTGAGTTATAGGTAGTTGTGACCTGCCTGATGTAGATGGTAGGACGTCAACTCAGGTTCTAAGAACAATAAACATCTTAACCGCTGAGCCATCTCTCCAGCTACATGACTTTGGTACATGCTTGGTCAGCGAGTGTTCTCACCTGCTGAGCATCTTACTAGCCTGACATTTTTGATGACTAAGTTCCTGTCTCCTAGGTACCTTATTGCTACATGCCTCTGCCCTACCTGTCCACTGGGTGCTGCTATCCTCTTTTAAAAACCTGCACCCTGGCCCATGGCTTTCTCCACCTTGGCCAACCACATTATCCCTACCTAGTCTATGCACTCTGACTGGGTCATGATTGGAATGGGATTGCAAATGGTCATATGAGAATGCACAAGAACCTGGAAAGGTCCTGAGTTATCTGCTTAGCACCAGAGGAAATGGATGAATGAATGAATGAATGAATGAGCAGATAAAATGGGCCGATGAAAACATTTTACTAGGGTTGTTATAGTGGACGCTCCCAGCCTCTTTAAACTCTTTAAACAATGGGGAACATCTCTCTTTTTCTCCTTTTCTTTCACTGGGTAATGTTACACTTCTGGTTATTGAACCAAGGACTTCCTGTATACACACATTCTACCACCGAGCTACAGTCCTAGCCCAATTCTTTGTTTTTCTGTATAAAACTAGAATATGTATTTCTAGCAGCTGTTGGTAACAGGGACATATAGAGAAGACAGATCTCTCATGGCAGACACTGACCCCAACTCAGGGAGAAGGCCCAAGGAGGGATGGATTGAGACCCTGGTGCCAGTCATTTCTAGCAACTAATTAATATGAATGTCTACACCCATATTAATTAAAAAAACAACAACAATAAAAAACAAAAACAAAGGGCCAGGAGGTGAAATTTTGTTGATAAAGTTCTTGTCTTGAGTGCATGAAGCCCTGGATTCTGTCCCTACCACTGGGAAAAAAAAACATAAAAACAAAAAACAACCCTGAATGTTGTAATGCATGTGTGCACCCAAAAGTGCACCCCAGCACTCAGAAGGTAGAGGCAGGAGGGTCATATAAAAAACAAACCAAATCAAAGAAAACAAACAAACGAAGAGAAAAATATTTTTTTATATTCTCTAATTTTCTTTTTAAAACTTTCATTGAGTGTGTGTGTGTGTGTGTGTGTGTGTGTGTGTTGCCAAAATATTCCCCAATTTCCAACAATTTTTTTAAGTAGTTTTGGGAATTAAACCTAAGGCCTCAGACATGATAGGGAAGTATGTTGTTGCGACCCAGCAAGGTGGCTGAGCTGGTAAAGACATTTGCCATGCAAGCCTCATGGCTTGAGTTTGAGTTCCTGAACCATATGGTGGAGGGAGAGAAGGGACTCCTGCAAGTTTTACACACACACACACACACACACACACACACACACACACATACACTCCACATTTGTGCATATGCATGCACAAATAAAATGTAAAAATGTTTTTAAACTATACGATTGTAACTATGTAACTTGCGTTTGCTGTCCTTCAGGGATTGATTCTAGGGCCAAAGGCATGGTGTCATACACTTTGCACATCTGGAACTCTGTGGGCTCCAAAGGAGAAAATAGAAGGCCTGGTGAGATAGCTCTGGGTAAAGGACACGGTGGGCGTGCAAGCCTGTCCACCACAATAAGAGAAGTAAGTCCTGAACATTGTCCTCTGACCTCTGTACACTAAGGCCTACACTCAAGCACCACACACACACACACACACACACACACACACACACACACACACACTACTCAACTGTTTTGAAAGAGAGAGGGAGAGCAGAAGGAGAGAAGGGGGATGAATCAAAGATCCCTTGTTTTCCTACAGCTATTTTATGCTTTAATTATTGGTAGTGACTTATCTTTTCAACACAGGAATCTGCTGGGATTTTGCTAGGCTCTGAGTGGGAGAAACTACATTGTTGTTTTCAGAAGATCCACAAACTTAGATTCTGCTGCTCGCCCTTGATACCCAGTAGGAAGTGGAGCACACAGAGAAGGAAGAGGGCAAAGTGACTTTCTCCATGCTCCCCCATTTACCGATCCTTTCATAAATTCCTTCGGTAAATGGGACCACCCCAGTCTGCTTCAGGACTTAGAAAGGGCATGGGTTGCTCTTGATTTAATTCACCATGATCATCATTGCCGCAGCTTGATGCTTTGCACTGCAAGTTTCCCAAAATGCAGATTCCGCCCAGGTGGAGTGTTGATCTCATCATACCTTAAAAGGCTAACCGCCAACACCAGATGACCTGACCACATAGGGTATTTGGGGCCGAAGGGTAGTGCCCAAGGGAAGGCAGCCCTATTAGGTGGATAGAAGGGAAGGAGGGAGATGAGTTGCTAACCAGACCTGCTTAGCCTAACTGTGTACCTTGACCATTTCATCTCAAGGAGTCACAGATTGTTGATCTCACAGCAGTCATTTAATTTAATCATTTTATTTTAAATATATTTATGTTTTTGTATATGTCTGTGCGCATGCCTGAGTGTTCATATGTCTACCACGTGCACGCAGGAGCCTGTGCAGGTCAGAAGAGGGCATCAAATTCTCTGGAACTGCAAACAGAACTTACAGACGGTTGTGAGCGGCCACGTGGGTGCTGAGACTTCAACCCAGGTCCTCTGGAAGAACAGGCACTGGTCCCAACCACTGAGCCACCTCTCCAGTCCCTGATCATTTTGTTTAAAATCTGTTGTCCTTGGTCACTGCACACTTTCATTCTGGGATTGGTTTGACTGTCAATTCTGCGATGTGTGCTTCAATATATATTCAAACTGCATAGATCTCAAGCAGTTTTAAAATAGTTGATGTCTACTTAGCACAAAACAATGGAGCCAAGAGAGGTGAACTGATGTTTCTGAAGTCCTAGGGAAGTGGGAACTCACATTCTCTGATGGTTTCTGTAGGTGTCTGCTCAGGTCAGCTACTATGGGTAGAGCTACAGGAAACATTTTTGGAAAGTGTGTACCTATACTTAAGTATCAAGAGCTCTTCTGGGCTATTTTGAGATATTGGCCTAAGATGACTCAGTAAGCGCATTCTTTTTGGCTAATGCTGCTCGTGTCTGTCAGACTGTAAGGCATCGGCTGTCATCTGGAACCCAGCCTCAAACTTGGACGTGAGTGGAAAAAAAAAAATTCTCTGGAACAGTAAGGAAAACAATTACCATAAAACCACCCACTAATGCTGGAAGGCTTGAAGAACCACTCAGACGCTATCCCTAAAGTATTGATTGGCTTTTGAGTTTTAAATGGTGATAAGGGCCCGGATGGGATGTGCCTCGGTGGTGTTAGCACATGGTAAAGCTTTAGTACTGTCCCCAGCACTGGGGGTGGGGGTGGGGGTTGGATAGGTATCATATTTTAACGACATGGGGTTCCTAATCTATATCAGTAAAATGGCTTTAAAAGATGATGGAAATGCAGGCATAGTTTAATTTTAGAATGCTCTCAATCTCTAAAAAGAAAAAGAAAACAGAAAAGAAAGGGAGGCACAAATCTCCGTTTGATCTCAGAAAAGGTCCTTTGTCATTTTCCGTAGGAGGGAGGGGGTGAGGCGATGCGTCCCAGGGGGGAGTCCATGCCATAGAGAGATTCCTGAGAGGGCCTGTGTAAGGAATCTGCTGCTTCTAAGAAACACTTTCCTGTGGACTTTAGACAATGTATGCGCCCAGTTTAAGCAATGTTTCTTAGATAACAGCATCGTTGAGACTTTTAGTTGGGTTGTGTCTCTAGTTCTGAATGTTCCATCAAGTGAGAAGCAAATACTGGGAGACCAGGTAGATTCAGCTGCAGTAGAAAACAACAGGGGGAAATCCTAGCAAGGGAGAAGAAATTAACATGAGGGGCCATAAAAAGGCAGACTCTGAGGCTGGAAGACTCCGCAGAGTGGTTTCTGGCTTGTACAGGCTTGGGCCTATCTCACGCGCTGAAACACAACGGCTAGGCTTTGCGGGGGGGGGGGGGGGGGCGGGGGGGGGGCTGAGGACAGTGTGGAGATGGCCATAGGAATGTGAACCCACCAGCCTTCATTTCTGGAGAGTGGCTTTGGCTTGCCTCAGCAGAGTGCCCAGAGGACACACCATTCTGGAGACCTTTGTGGGCAAATGGCCCTCCCTGCTGTTCCAGGGCTCCTGACTATTTCCTGTCAGATAGCTCAGAACAACCGGGCAATTAGTTTCCCGGTTCCTGCCTTTTGTCTTCCTTAAGTTCATTTTCCAGAGTAGCCACACTGACATTTTAAAAGCCACCAATGTCTTATCAGACTCAAATCCAAAGTATCTGGCTCTACCTTTGATGTGGCCCCTGCGTCTCCAAGGTGAACCGCCATATGATGCATAAAGTTAACCTTGCAGTTGAGGCCTGCTTCTCTCTCAGGGACTTTAAACCTGCTGTCTGACCCTTGTGTTGGGACACTCATATTTTCGTTCTGAATCATATCATTTAAGCATCACTGCAGAAATGGTTCAGACCTTCCTTGTCCAACCTGTCTCCCACCCAGCCACTCCCCACTTGCAACTCCATCACTCTCAGTTACTCTCATGGTATTAACTTTTTTATGTGTGCAAATATGTCTTGTTTATATGCTGCCAAAGTGTCCTGGGAGGAGATGTGCAAGGGCAGGTTTCCAAATATATTATTTCTTATGAGATCCTGGGAAAGCAGGAAGGAAAACCAGGTAGCCAAAGGCTTTGAATTTCTTGTTGAATTTTATGAGATTTGCTATTTTCTGAGGAGCCACAGTCATAGTTGAAACAGGGTAACGACCTTTCAAATGTCTTACAAAACTCATTTGGTTAAAAAGTTATGAAATGTAATCACTTCACTTCGTGTTTAACTGGTTTAACTACTACATCAAGCACTGCCAAATGAGCCGAACGGTATGAATGCGTCTAGACATTCCACCCGACACTGACTTGATGGCTTTAGCTAGATTTGTGAAGGAATTCTACAATTAGTTCCCAATCTGGTTTTTAAACATCTCCTGTGCTGGGGTGGAAGAATCAAATTCAGAACTTCTATAATTATAAAATCAGGACTAAAGTAGGTTAATGCTCAATCTTCTCCACTCAACAGAAATGCAGTTCTGGCCAAATCTATTTGTCAAACTGGGGTATAATCACAACGTGGCTAACAGCAGTGCCCTAGGGGTAAGCAACACAGCTTAGATTTCAATCAGTGAGTAAGAGATCTTTGACTTCTTCCATGGAATCCTGTAGAGTGCCTACTGTGTGCCGTATTCTGAGTTCAACTCTTGGGAGATAAAAATGAGTAAGGCATATTGCCTGCCTCTAAGGACAAACGCTATGGTTTAGCTCTGAGTGTGCAGTACAGCTAAGTGAACTGATGCGGGAGAATTGTCTGTATTCTGTCAATCATATTTTAATAAAACGCTGATTGGCCAGGCAGGCAGTATAGGTGGGAAAACCAGACAGGAAGTAGAGGTGATGCAATGAGAACAGGAGAATTCTGGGAAGCAAGGAGGTTCCTCTGCCATTCCTGTACAGACCACCAAAGAGACAGCATGTAACCTGCCCAGCTGAAAAAGGTACGGAGCCATTATGGCTAACATAGATGAGAATAATGGGTTAATATAAGTTATAAGCGTTAACAAGAAGCCTGACCTAATGAGCCAATCAGTTTATAACCTGATGTAGACTCCGTGTGATTTTCCTTGGGACTTGCTGGCTTGTTGGGGTACTGGGCAGGACAGAAACCCCAACAAGCTGGCCCTCATGTTACATATGGTGCCCAGACGTGGATAAATGAATCCACAGAAAGCCTGAGAAAGCTTGGGAAACGAAACGTTGGGCGCCAATTATCGGCGAATCAATCCCACACCAGTTATGTTTTAAGGGGTTATTTATTTTGAGGGGTAAAACTTACATACACCATAAACCGTCAGGAAGGGAGCCAAGTCGCAGGAGCCGGGAGCAGGAGCCAGGAGCAAGCACCGGAACCAAGAGCCGGAACCAAGAGGGCCTGATCCAGATCTGCTTCTCTTTTTAAAAGAGAAATATACCACGCCCCAGTGGGCTGGTATTTCAGCAGCTATTGGCTGACGGAGCGGAAGTCGCTCCCTGCTGCACTGTGGGCTCGTATTTCAGCGACTATTGGTTGAGGCAGCGGAAGTTACTCCCACAACAGTGAACTACATAATTCTATACAAAGACCAACGCAGATTGCTTCTCTAAAAATCACTCCAGTTGGCCTTCTAAATTTTGCCACCTGAAATAGTCAGTGTTTTCTCACTCTTTCCTTTTCTAGGAAGACATGAATCAAAGTTATTTCCGGCTTCTTGTCCATTGAGGTGGGCTACTCACATTTTAAAGAACAGTGTCAACACAAAGTATGTATAAATATAAAGTTTATTTAGCATAGTGTTTAGAAAAATAAGTTCACATCATTTCAGAAAACAAATAAAACACATAATTGTCCAGGCATAACCCCCCATTACAGTACAACATACAGACTTTAGATCTCTTTGGTTGGGTAATTAAGCACAGAAATGTTCTGGGACATGCTGTGTGCCATCACCTAACAGTGCAGTAGAGGCTTTGCTCCTCATCCACGTTATACATTCTGTATAGAGTTTCTCTTCATGTAAGGCACAGTAAAACCATATTGAGTATACAACTGGTTGCTTCTAAACGTACAGTACATGCAACAAAAATGGTACATTTTTTGAGAAACCCTGAAAACCAAGAGTCACATGCTATATAATTTTGATTAATAAAATATATGGTGGTAATAGTTAATTAAATTGAAATGTATCAATTAGACACAAAATAACCATTCAGTTCTATCATCTAAGTTTTAGGAAGACTTTGAAACAGCACTTGTAAAATGCAATTATTTTCCCCACAGATTTCCTGAATTATTTTCATGAGATGATCTGTCAAAACATTTGAAAGAATGAAAGACTTGTGGTTATGTACTAATGCACACATAATGAAGATGTAGCAAGGTAGTCTGCTACACATGCCCAATAATTCAACTTTAACATGCAGGATAACAAGGGTACATACAGAGAGACTTAAGGTCAGTGTGCAATTCAACTATGGATTTTTTTAAAAAAGAAAATCTATGACTATAACATCTACTAGCCTTTCACGACACAAGAAAGGCACCAAAACACATACAAGTCAGTCTTTACTGTAAATGTACATGAGATAGTCACGCAGTGCAACACAGGTGCTTTTGCTTGTTTGAGGAGTGAAACTGCACCTCTTTTGAAAGCTAGACCATCCTGTCTACTAGGCGTAACTAAGAGCTGAATGCCAGTTCTGGCTATAGAGTGCATAGATAGGCTGACGCCAAAAAAATCCCACAGCCAGCAGCAGGGGTTGAGATTTAAAGGGAGTTATTTACCCCTATTCTGATTCCTCTCCCTGAATCTTTAGAGGGTGATTTGCAGCATCTTCAAGCATTGTTTATGTAAAAAGGATATTCTGCCACATATCCGAGGGCTCTGAGTCTGGCCCTTGGTATAGAAGAAGAAGAAGAAGGAGGAGGAGGAGGAAGAAGAGGAGGAAGAGAAAGAAGAAGAAGAAGAAGGAGGAGGAGGAGGAGGAGGAGGAGGAGGAGGAGGAAGGAGGAGGAGGAAGAGGAGGAAGAGGAAGAGGAAGAGGAAGAGGAAGAAGAAGAAGAAGAAGAAGAAGAAGAAGAAGAAGAAGAAGAAGAAGAAGAAGAAGAAGAAGAACCCAAACAAAGTCAGTTGCAATTCTGTGAAAGGAGATCATGGGGTTTATCTTATCCCATTCACATATACACGGGCTACATACCAACTAGCCCTTAGTTTACTGAAAGAGTAGAAAAGAACAGTAAGTTCTTATATTGTGCACTGGTTCTTACCTGGTGGCTTGCATAGCTACCTGGAGTAACTGTAGGGTTAGAAGTTCAATGTGTTGGAATACGAGTACATTTCCTAGGTAAGTATTTAGTTTTGTGCTATCTTTTCTTTTTCTTAGGGAGAAAGAGAGGAAGAACTCAGAATAAAAGAGATACTCTTGTCGGATATATGAAAGTTTTCCATCACAATGAACACACACAAACACACACACACACACCTCATATAACTTTTTGACTTTCCCACGTCCCTTGCCAGACAGGTATTCTAAAATAACTAGCTTTTGATATTTGCAGCAGTCTAATAGAAAATACCATTTTTATGTAAACTATACTGCAAGACCATGTAGCTAATCATAATAACATAGGTCAGCACACAACTTGGGTGGGGGGGAGACGGGAACAACTAAGATGTGGCAATAAAGCAGTGGCAGAGTAGAAGACCACGCTAAACCAACTGGCTTTGTTTAAACAGAAACGCCAAAACAAATAACCTCTGGCCAGAATCATGTATTTCAATAATTGAAGGACATTTACCAATTTCACAAAAATAGGACTGAAGTTTTTATCAAAACGAGGCAAGGAATTCTTCATAGGGCTCTTCATCTAAGCCGAAAGTTCCCTTTGTAATAATAGCAAATGCTAAGCACTTGGTGACCCTTCCTCAACAGGCTCAGATAAGGAGCACATTGGAAATCAAGCAATTCTTTCCCCATCTTGAAGAAAACAAGGTGTAGTGCTATCTTTATGCTTGTCAATTTAAAGTCCCTGGGAGGTGGTGGCACACATTTTTAATCCCAGCACTTGGGAGGCAGAGGCAGGCGGATCTCTGTGAGTTCAAGGCCAGCTTGGTCTACGAAGTGAGTTCCAAACAGCCAGGGATACACAGAGAAACCCTGTCTAACCCCCCCCCCCAACCGAAACAAACAAACAAAACAAAGCAAAAAAAAAAAAATCAAACAAACTGAAATTCACCATTGAGAAGATCACTTTCTTAAATCTGAGATGCTCCGTACTAATGACATGAAGGCATTTGAATTGTTATATCTTGAGGCCAGAGTCCTGCTAAAACGTTTAAACACAGTTGACAGCATCATACAAGAGAATATCCTACGGAAACCCAAAGAATTTGCTTGTAATGGAGACGTGATGAAAGAGGACAGGCAGCAGTCACGTGTCATAGTGTACCGACCGGTTCAAAACACCGAGAACGCAGCCTCAACGAGACAGAATTGTGCTGAATACACTTTAAGTATCCTGTGCTTACTTTAAAATGTTCTTTCCATAACCTGCAGAATTGATGTGTCATAGTCCTCCATACTTTTTTTTTACTTTCATTGTTATGAAAAGCATCAAAGCTAATTGTTTATCCATTTGCATGACAAACATTACACATGACATCCAGTGAACCCTAAGTCCTCTGCATATAATGGGGTTCTGCGGTAAACTTAACCCTGTTTGACGGTGCAGAAGAGCCATCAACACTTTTGCTGACACTTCTGTACCTTACTGCTAATAAAAAGGCCACAAGGTAAAAAAGGCACATAGGAGTTTATATAAAACATATTTAAATGAATCAAAGCTTCTAAAGAAAGAAGGGCGTGACAAGAAGTACCAAAATTCCAGTCTGGGGGTTAAAAGTTCCTGTTTCAGTGTTAACATTGACCTTAAGAGACTCTGGATAAAAATCACAAAAAATAAAACTTGGTTGAAAACAAAGTTGTTCCTGCTATTCCTGCTCAAACAATAAATATAAATTAAACAGTAAGAAAACATTTTTTTTCAGTTCATAGCGCCTGAAGACCAAGAGAGACATACAAGGTATAAATAAAAATTCATTGTACTTGCTCAAATCCTGCTTATAGAACTGGCATATTTACATTCATTCCCAGGTTGTGTCAGAGTTTAGTGGAGTTTCGAACTTTCTCTGCCACATCTAACTATTAGCAGTCACACTCGAAAACACGTAGAGACAAAACCAAGTCTTTCCTCGAAATGCTGAAAATGCTGAATGTGTGTATGGACACACAAAAGCACACATATATAAGCTACTTAATTTGAAAAATATACCCTTATAACAATCTGGAGTACCATTATTTCTTAACCATCTCAATGCCCATGGAGTAAAAGTAAACAAAACCAACCACATTGCTTCTAACAGCCAGTAGCTATTACTTAAATGTCTAAGTTAGGTGTACACATTTTAAATTTAGAATACTATCACGTTCCATTCCAGCCTTAGACTTCCATTGCTGACTAAATGCTTTAAGATGGTTTGATATGCTTCTCCTGCTGCCTTGCTACCATGTCTTCAAAAGCCAACATGACGCGAACAGAAAGGCTTCAGCCACGTAGCTCCACCCCGTACATTTAACTACGATCTTCATGCAGACCGATTCAAATATATTTGCTCGCACAAATAGAGTGCATTCCTCTACACGAGTAAAGGTTCCCCATCTTCAGGGCTTCACAGAGAAAAATAAAATTGCTGCTGATGAAGGAGAAAAGGGGTATGTGCGTAGTGAATCGGGCTTATAAATCTTGCATATCTTCGTCCAACTGGACGGTTTGGAGCTTGGCCAACTCTTTCTTGTCCGTTCCCAGCTCTTCACAGACAGTTTCAACCATGCCATCCAGGACATACTTGGATTTGGAGTCCAACATCATTAAGTTGTTTGTTGCTTTGTTTTCAGAATTTTGTAAGAAATTCTCTTTCATGTTAGCTGCCGACTGCAGGACCAAGCGATGTTCTCTGACAAAATCCTGGTGTACTGCTGGCGAGGAATGACTCACCGGCTCTTCAGGGGCAGGAACAATTTCCCCTAGGGCCGCCTGAGTCATGGGGACCGACAATAGGTCTTGACCAGTAATAAGGGAACAGTTCTGAAGGGTTGCATAGTTAGTATTGCTGACAGAGGTCACAGTAGATTTGCTTGCCACAGGTGCAGACATTGGCCGGCTCTCAGCAATGTCAGGGTTCAGCTCAGTGGGATTTAGTAGTGTAGGAGGAGACAGGGAAAAACTGTGAGCTGGGGACACATTAACCAGTGAGGAGGCCAGGGGATGGAGGCCACTCCCAGAGATATCCTCAGAGGACAGGCTTGCATTCACTTGTGCGTTGTGATTGACGGGCATCAGCTGAGAAAAAACCAGGCCTCTTTCTAACCCTTCCTGTTTCACAGCTCCTACAGTCTGGCCTGCATTAGGAACAGTGTAGACCACTGCACTGGGGGCAAGAGGGCTCAGGAAAAGTTTGCCATGCTGGACGGTGGTGGACTCACTTGTAAACGTGCTTCCATCTGAAGTGCTTGAATTTACTGAAATGTTACCTAGGGGGAAAAGTACCAATTGGCATTAATGCAAAGAAAGGAAAAACAGACAAACCAGTTACTCCTGTAACACATATGATTCTTCCTCGGGTTATTAAGGTTACCTATGGAGAGGTGATACTTCAATGTATAGCTGAGTCAGGCTTGGGCACTATATTAGCTGCAGAGTCCCAGGCTCAGAACTCAGGCTAGCTTTCTCTCTCTCTTTTTTATTTCTTTTGCAGTGCTGGGGATTAAACTCAGAGACTTCTATACCCTGGGCAAAAAAAATCTGCCAGATTATCTGTATGTGTTAATTCAACCATGCAATTAATTGTAATAACCAAATGAAAGAAAGAGTAAATGTGGGGCCTCGGGATAGAGTCCAGCAGGGCGCAGGCCTTGGGTTCAGTGCTCAGCATCACCAAAAATTAAAACAAATTGAAAATTAAAGCCAACCAATCAAAACAAGAAAGCATATGGGAGCTGGGGCAGGAAGACTAAATTTGAGCCCAGCTTGAGTTTAAAGGAAGAGAAATGAAAAAAAGAAGAAGAAGAAAAGGAAGAAGAGGAGGAGGAGAAATTCTTATCCAAGATCTGGTATTTGTTGAGTTTCTGGCTCTTTACCACCTCTGAATTAGTTAGTAGTGATCAATAATACTGCCAGTTAGAACAAGAGGATACAGACACACAATAAAATATTTTTGTTAGGGCTGCTCAGTTATGGCATAAGACGTAAATGAGAATATTAAAATACCACACAAAGTGAGTTTCTCTGGAACTTACACGTTCACCACGTCAACCTGCACAGACAAGTCGCAGTGTTTCACCAAACCACGGATAGAGCAGTATCCAGGCAACAGAACTCTCAAGGTCCCCCCCACCCTGTTGTGCTCGCCCTCAATTTTCAGGGTTGCAGTGATGGGAAGAATTAACAGCAGCATCATTTTTAAATACAGAAGGACATAAAGGAGCAGAATCAACGCCTCTTTAAAAGGCGCGTGTCTTTTGAGGTTCTCACAATAATGGGTCTTTAGAGACTAGAAGAGACTAGAAACACAAAACAGACGACCAAATGAGAAGCTTGGGACAGTGCAGACCCCATGCCTCCCTCAAACAAGACCTCCTTTGAGTCCCTACAAAGTGAAACGATGACAATCAGATGACCCAGGTCCCCAGATATTACCAGCAAAGGAAAAGTGAATTTGGGGAGAGTTCTGGGGAAGAATTAGGATGGACAACTTATCTACCCTGCTCTTGAATTGGAGGTTAATCGCCCTCTTTACAAGTGCAGAAAACAAGCCAATATAAAGTTAAGTAATTCACTTAACATTGACCTTCTCAATTAACAGAGTAACTGGGATCGTAGTTCTACCTATACTACCCAGTGCCATAGGGTCATGTGTATGTCTTCCAACATTTTTAAGCGCCTTATGTAAGCAAAGAAGTGTCTTTACAGGAGGAGAAAAGAGAAAACATTGTATTTGAACTCCTTTAAAAAATGTTAACTACTAGTTTATAAGTATCTATCACAGAAAAACTGTTATCTTGGGGCTGTTCTCTAACATAAATGTGTTTTTCAGGCCATACAAATGAACAGACTGCTTCTGTTTTAAACCTCTTGGCTTCACATGTGTTTTAAAAGTCGTGCAGGGTTCAAAATTGTGAGGGGGTTAGCCACAGTCAATGCTCACTTTGCTTTGGGTGTAGGTGAGACTGTTTACTAGCAGACATATGCACAAAATTACTTTTTTGGCAGAGTCATAAATAACAACATATGCAGCATGTCCCCAATAGCTATTCAACACAGTAGACTAATCACACTCTGGACATGTAAAAGACTTGAACGTATATTAATGAAGGGAAAAACAGATACATTCCAAGGGATGATTTGGTTTTCTTTTTTCAGTATTGGGAATTGAACCTAAAGTTTCACACATAAAACATGATTTTGTTACTGTTGTTTTGAGACAGGAACTCTCTATGAAGTCCTGGCTGCCCTAGAACTCACTAAGTAAATCAAGTTGACCTCGACACAGAGATCTGCCTGCCTCTGCCTCCCAAGTGCTAGGCTTAAGGGAGACATGTACCACCATGCCTGGCTAAATCATGAATTTTTATATAATTAATTAGTTAATTTTTTTGAGCCTCTGCCTCCCGAAGGCTGGGATGATTGCAGGCATGTGCCACCACTGCCAGGTACTAAAACCTGATTTTAAAGAATAGCTGCAACTGAGTTACAAATTAAACAAGAATTTAAAAATCAGGACAAAAACTGAAATTAAAAATCCCAGGTGCAAAGTATAATTTTACAATGATGCTGAGAGGAACAGAACAAAGGTACATATAGATCATCTGCTTTTCCCTGTAACTGTCTATATAGTTTTCTCGGCTATTTAGGAAGACAGGACTGTTTCTGGACATTTTAAAAGAATGTTTAGTGTAAGTTTGATTTGATTTGGTCTGGTATTTTTTTGGAGACAGACTCTTACTATGCAAGCTAGCTTGGTTTGAAACTCACTATGTAGCTCAGGCGGGCCTTGAACTCCCAATCCTCCAGCTTCAGTCTCCCAAATGTTGGGATCATAGGCATTTACCACCATTCCCTATCTTTGCATGCTTCTTCTTCTTTTCCTTCTACTTCTTCTTCTTCTTCTTCTTCTTCTTCTTCTTCTTCTTCTTCTTCTTCTTCTTCTTCTTCTTCTTCTTCTTCTTCTTTTAAAAATAAAGTTCAAATTCCCAAAATGCTTTACTGCAAAATGTAATATGCCACTACTACAAAGAAATGTCACCTACTGGAATCATCTGGTTAAACTTAAGCTTTCAATTCTCCCAGAGAGTCAAATGGTTGACAGCCCTGTCATTTGATCTTAGCTATTTTAACTGACAATGCTATCCTTATTCCTAGTAAATATCCCATTTAAAAACTATTGACTGTTGGGCATTACAGGGTGATGATGCACGCCTTTAATCCCAGAACTTAGAGCAGAGACAGGCAGATTTCAAGAGAAATACTGTCTTGAAAAGGCAAGAGAAAAAAAAGTAGAAAACAACACTCCCCCCAAGCTAGCTATTACTTCACAATACTTTTCTGTGATAGCACTTTTCTTGATTATAGATAAAAAACATTATTGTACTTCTCCTCTGCCAACAAATATATCCATACTTCCTGCGCAACTTCGCTGTCTTTAAAATGCTACAAACTGCTTGGAAATTTTCGTAAGGAAAGAAAAGGGGTGAGAGTCATAAATTATTGTAAAACCAAGCTCTTTGGCTTTCTCCAGGCATTTGTCTTTTGTCCCTATGTTGGCTAGTGACTGGAGTTAACTCTTTATATAATCTAGGGCAGTGAACATCCAAGGAGTGTGTCACAGGACCATGGTGGCTTACTTAAAGAGAGACAAATATATGGAATGAAATGTCTAACCATTTTTCATTAATGCCTCCAATAAGTTGAAGTAGACTATAGTTATAGTAGCAAGAGTTGTATAAAAATTGACCATGCTTTAGAAGGTTAAGCTTTGATAAAAATCTGGGTTTTCGGCTTTGTTCATAGGAAAGTAAACATGATCACCACCTTCCACTCCTAAGATCTAGAGACTGTAACTTCCAATGCCCAAGTCTAACTGTTCCTGTTCCCATATAGAGAAAAGCGATGAGTGATCTAGGTTTTATTCATATTCCCGAAGAACTAATGCTCCAGCCTCAGACTTATTTCCTTTCTCCTTACAGACTTCGGCTAGTAAAGCCACAAATACGCAATGACACAGTTGTTTTCATAAACATAAACCCACAAAGCTGAGAAATGAACATATATCTAGGGCAACAGAAAAATCACATATTCTTCTAAATTCCTTTCAGGTCTTTTGAGGTTTTAGTTTTAATTATAGGGAGAACACAAGGAAAACAAGAACAGATTCTGTCTTTCAGTTTATTCTTTTAAAACATTTTCTGGTCAAATAAATAACTGCTTGACTAATTTCATGTTCCTAGCAATTTTATTAATTTTTAATTTTAAAATGTCAAGTACTGGGTTAGTTCATAAGCACTGATTGACTTATCATATTCCTATAATTGTACAGTTGGCAAGATGTGCTATAAACTGTACTTTTCTATTCTGCTTGGGGAAATTAAACTCCATCCTCAGGATGTAAGAAAATCAAGAAAGCTGAATAGTAGTTAGGCACTGGGAATGACATCAAGGCTATTCTGTAACCATGTAAACCAAGGAAGTATCTGAAAAAGAACACCAATCTATACCTTTCACTAAATGCGTCATTTATAGCAGCTGACCAACACATGACCTGGTGCATTACGGTACCAAATGAGACTTTTACCTTGTGAAGCTGCTACCGAGACAGGAGGCAGCTGCAGCGGAGAGAATCCAAGGCTCCCATTAAGGAACTGGCCGTTTGCTCCGGAATTGGGGATCTGGACAATGCCGTACTGGTTGATTTGCACTGGTGTAGTAAAAGTCACCACAGAGCCCCCATCCTGGGAGGCCACTGTCTGGACGCCTTCTCTTTTCACCTCAGTGCAGGGTATCAGCCCTGGGAATGACACGGGGGCGCTAGGGCTGTAGGAGCTGGTGGCGGCTGAGTTCCCAGCAGAACTTTGGAGGACTTTGAATTCCTTCACATCCTGGGAGGTAGACCCCAGGATGTCTGTCATGGCGACGCCATTGCTCACAATGTTTGAAGACATTTTTGGTGGGTTCAGTGATACTGTCTGTGTATTTCCCACATTCAGTCCATTAAGGATAACTCCATTGTGTCCCTGAATAAAAGAATTGCCATTAAGGAAGACAGGTGAAGTACTTGCAGGTACCAAGCTTCCATTCAGCAAAACTCCAGAAGAGCCTAGTGATATCTTAGCATTTCCAATTTGCTGCATGTATACTGGCTCCATGTGGCTGGAAAGGCTGAGGTTGGTGACAGCGTCAGATGTACCCGAAAGTGGGTGAGGGGACAAATCCTCATGTCCCTTGCTGGATTCGTCTTCAGTGCTGGGGTTGCCATCTGATTCACTATTCGGGGAGAGAGGACATTTTGAAGGTCAAAGGGATAACAATCTGTAGAGTTTGGAAAATGTCCTTCAAAACCATCCAAGGTAGTGTTTAAGCAAAGCAGAACCGTTTACCTGCTGGCCCTGCTGAAACTAGAAGTTGTAGGCAAATTCTGCCCAACCAGACAACGAGAAGATGAATTCAGACCCGAAGAATTGTTTATAATAAATTCAGAGAAAGACCAGAGGGTTGGATAATACAAAATTCAACTAAAATAACTTACTGCTACGTTTTCATTCTTATAGAATCCATGTGCTACTCCAACTCTTAAAGTCATAGAAACAACTCATTAAAGAATGTGTTTTCCCTGTTTAGGAGAGCCAGCCACTTTCTAAACCCTTTCAGATTGGTATCGTTTTGAAGGCAGATGGAATTGTAAGGTGTCCAGTTTTATTTGCCATCTAGTTAATAAGAGACCATTTTCTCACCTGCTCCCAAACTTCTGCTCCACCAGACTGATATTCTCATTCAATACAGTGGTTGCCCTTGTAGGAAAGGCACTTGCAACCTAAGACATGCACAGTTGCCTTTGAATTCAAAGGAAGCCATAGGGACCTATTTAACACACACCATCTAGTGCTCTGGTGAGGTGGGAGGGGAAAGGGAGCATCAATCAGAGGTCTTGTTAACTCTCAGACGCCTTCCCAGACTATTCGGTCCTTCTGTTGCAGAATCCTGGGCTTAAGGGAAATACCAAGTTCAGGTCAGGGAGGATGGTGGGAGTTTTCCTCATTTGGTTTGAGTCTGGGCGGGGCCCCGAACAGAAGCAGTTTGGAAGCGTGGTGGGACTTGGTCCAGCAGAGGATCCAACATCCCAGTGTGATCGGTTCCCTTTCAAGCTGAGGGGAGGGGATTACCCGGGCTTTGGGCTTCGGGGCCAGGAGCGCAGAAAGCACTTTGATTTATGAGCTGAGGCTGAGCAGCCGTCGCCATTGGTGAGGGTGACTCACCAGGGGTGCGGGTGGGAGGTAGATCCGGAGAGGGGCCTATACCAGGCAATAGGGCTGGGGGTTGAGAGTGTGGAGTTAATGGGGAGGAGGGTAAAGTCAGCAGAGCATGGCTCAGGATGTGTGTGTGTGTGTGTGTGTGTGTGTGTGTGTGTGTGTGTCCATGTCCTGGGAACTGGGCCGGCTCCATAGCAAAGGTTACAGGACAGCTGGCCTGCATGTGGCACGGGCTTCATACCCAGTGCCCTGGCCTAGCAGATTTCCGTTGGTGTGTCTGCAGAGTACTCCAGGGTAGATAGCGTCGCCTAACTAATGCTCCTTCCATGCGTCACCCCCTCTCTCAAGACCGAGGAAAGATGCTCACAGGTCGCCGGGCATGTTTTGTTTATGGTTACTGGGAGCCAGAGCTAGGACTGCACAGTGCGTCTCTCTCCTGCCTGGGGCCAGCTGTGGGCCTCCGGACTCCACCCGGGCTCAGGAGCAAAGCAGCGAGGGCGGGCTGATGCCGGTTCTGGAATGCGCAGGGTGATCACCTTCACCTGGCCCAGGCGGGCTGGCTCCCCGGATCCCTGGTTCCTTCCCACAGCAGAACGTTTGAACTGCGTTTGGACTCTTTTTTCTTCAATCCTCTCAGGGCGGGAGACACCATCCTGACTTTACCCGTCCAACAATACACACACGCACAGAAACACACAAATACACATACACACCCCACCCACGGGGTTGACTTGAGAGAGCATACAAAAGCGAGGGGGGGGGAATGCATTTTCTACTAAAGAACGGGAAGAAAACGCAATAAAGTTCAAACCAGATAGAGGTGGGGGGGGCTGAAGAAGGACTGAGTGGATAGCTCCCCCACTTCTTTCCCGCTGTCTACCTTTATGTCAGATGGTCACCTATTCCCCCCAACTGCCCCATCAAGAGGGAATCTTGCTGTGTTAGGGGGCTCAAGAAACTGCCCTTCAGGCCTGCCACCTCTGAAGCACTGTAACCCGATCCGAACTTGTTCAGAATCAGGTTTCAAAACACCGCAGGGACGAGCTACACGGGCACCCCACGCGGCCCCAGGCGCGATGGGAACCGCGTCGGCCAGGGTGAATGATTAACTCTGTCATATTAAAGCCTCGACGTCCCAAGACCCCATCTGGGCCACTAGTCTCCACTAACGCTCCTATTCCTTCAGAGCGGCCCTGGTGACCTCCGGGGCGAGCCAGGGGCTCAGACGAATCCTGGGTATCCTGGAGCGTGTGCGCACTCCAGGCTCCGAGTGACCCGAAGGAGCTAAAGACCCTGGCCGGCTCCGGCAGCCTTTGCGGGCCCCGAGCCGCGGTGGGAGCAGTCTCGCCGGCGTGCACACACGCTCACTAAGAGAACCAAGGAGAGAGTGGCAACTTCAAAGGCAGCAGGATGGGGGTGGGAAGCCGGGCAGCAGTGGCCAGCCGAGGTGGGGGCGGGGACTGAGACCTAGGCGGGCGACCAGAAACTTCTGGGGGCAGAAGGGGGAGGGTTAGGAGGGAGGATCCCACCCCCCGCTCGTTGCCACCGTCGTCCCCCCCCCCCACTCCCGGTAGGGAAGCGAGATGGGGGGCGGGGAGAGGTGGGCAGACGGACCGGGCTGGTGGGGAAGGTAAGCGCCATGTTTGCGAGCGCTTTGGAGGAAAAGAAAGCTGGGAAGGGGTGGGGGTTGGGGGGAGGAAGGGGGTGGAGGAGGAAAGTTGGCGCTCACCTTTTGGACTGGGTCTCGGAGGGATTCCGGTCGCGCTGCCGCCGGTTCTTGAACCAGTTGCTGACCTGGGTGAGGGAGAGGCCGGTGATCTTGGCTAGGTGCCGCTTCTCGGCGGGCGAGGGGTAGCGATTCTGCTTGTAGAGCTCCTTGAGCGCGTTGCGCGACTTCTCCTTGAAACAATACACCGTCTCCTCGCCGTCCCAGATGGTGCGGGGCAAGGGGAATTTCCTGCGCAGCCGGTATTTGTCCACGGCGCCCAGCGGCCGGCCGCGCGCTCGCTCGGCCTCGGTGTAGCGCGCCTTGTACCAGAGCTGCTGCAGCAGCGGATGGTTGGCCGACTCGAAGCTGTGGCTCTCGAGGATGCTGTACAACTCAGGGTAGATGCCCTGGTGGAAGGCCACGAGCGCTCGCGCCTTCAGCAGGCTCTCGTTGCCACGTAGCAGGTCGCTCTGGGGCAAGGACCACAGGAACCGGGCCAGGCGGTCCAGGTTGCCCCCCTGCTGCAACGCCTCGCACACGCAGGCGACATGGTCCGGCGAGAAGGCCAGCGGGGGCTGCGCGGAGGCTGTGTGCTGGTGCCTGCCCAGAAGTTCCGAGTGGAGTTGTACCTGATCTGCCGCTCCGGCCGCTGCTGTCCCTTCCTCCCGGCTTACCCTGGAGGCAGCCGCGGCGTCCCCCGGCTCCAGAGGGAAAGGGGCTGGAGCCGGGGGGCTCAGCCCAGCTGCCGCGCCCCCCGCCACTTCTCGGTGCGCCTCCTGTCCTTCCGAGGCGCTTTCCATCCCATTCTCCTGCTTGATGTCCGCCGCACTTGCAATCTGCCCGGTGGGGGAGGAAGAGGACATTTTTTTGTTGTTTATTTTCCTCCCTCCCTCACTCCCTCGCACTCTTTTCCTCTTTCTTTCCCCCTCTCTTACTCCTCCTTCTTCGTCTCCCTCCCCCCTCCCCCCTCCGGAAAGCCCACTCCCTCCCTCCCGGTTTCGGCTGGATCTGGCCGATCAGGTTTCCCCCAGGCCACGCAGTCACCATTAAGATAGCTGCTAGAGCAAAGTAGTGTAAACGGATAGCTGCTTTCTGCTGTTCCCCCAACGTGACTCCTCCGGTTGCTGCATACTATATGGCACTGGCCGCCGGGCTGGCCCGGCCGCGCCACCCCATTGGCTATTTCGCATTCAGAGGGAGGAGGAGACACTGTTTCTATCCCTGTCGAACACCCGCCTCCCACTCCACCCCTTGCCTTTCCCTCTCTCCCTGACCCCCAGACACCTATACCTGCCAGAAAACACCGACATTCTTTTCTGGCCCTGCTTTTGAATGGGCAGTCACCTAGAGGCGCCTGAAAACTGGACAGCTCTTTCAAAGAAAGACCCTGTGACTCCCAAGGGAATATTAATCGTGTGCCCTTACTGTCTGGATAGCTAAATTTTTAACAAAGAGGTTACCCTCAGTATGCAGATGACAAAACTTCAGAGACTAATTCCGAAGTTTCCCAACAGCTCACGCCTCTCCTCCCCTACTTTGGGATGTCTTTATTAAGGATGTGCATTCAGAAGTGTCAAGAACACTACCAAGGAATGTTCTCAGAGTGAAGTATTGATAGTAATGGAAATTCCGGAGGGGGAGAACTGCTCCAAAACCTTGAAATAAGCAGTGTGTGTAGCTCACTGAGATGACAAAAACAAGAAACATTCAAAAAAAAAAAAAAAGAAAGAAAGAAAGAAAAGAGAAAAAAAGAAAAGGAAAGGAAAGAAAAAGAAAGAAAAAAAGAAAAAGATGTTACCAGAAGGTCTGGAAACCCTAACTGAGATGAACCTGATACAAATAAACATAAAGAAAATGAAGCTGGAAGTTTATCCTGGTTAAGTAATGTGAAAGAAAACTAGGCTTTACATTATAATGTCTTCAAACACTAGTAGAAACACTTCAAATATGTGCACCAGTAGGTCTTTCCTCAACCAATGTGGTGCTAGGATGGATAAATAGTTTCTCTTTGAAGGTGACAGGTCTGGGAAGAACACCATCTCTCTATACAGGCATCTTGGAGGTCAGTACAGGATCACAGCCCTTGCCATACACAGACAAATGGAAGACTGGTCTCAGGGTTTGAGGTTGAAGTATGGGGTGGAATGTGTCTTTCCTTCAAGGTTTTCATGAGGTCTTAACTCAGGAAGGGATGAGCCTGTCTCTATCTCTGTGGCTACTGTGGGTCAGTTGGATTTGTCTGTGGCTGCTGCTTCTCAAATGCCTTCCCCCTAACCTCTACTTCAGGGTGGCCTTGTATCGTTCCTGCTTCCCAGTTGGTCATAGCTGCCTGCTTCAGCATATTGTAAGGCAGCTGTTTGGGTCACCTGCTGTCACATCAGTTTGGTGAGGTTTTCATTTTTTGCTACCAGGCTGCATTTTATTATTGGTCAGCCAAGGTATTTGATATAGATCCTATTTTTTCCTACTTAAGTATTTATTTGTGTGTGTGTGAATTTATTTGTGTGTGTGTATGTATGTATGTATGTATGTATGTATGTGTGTGTGCATGCACATGCCAGCCATGACAAATGTGTGAAGGTCAGAGAACAAATTTTGGGAGTTGGTTCTCTGATTTTCTTCTTCCACCTTATGGATTCTGGGGTCTGAACTCAGATGGTCAGGCATTAGAAGCACCTTTACCATTTCAGCCATCTCACCAGCTCTCTCTCTCTCTCTCTCTCTCTCTCTCTCTCTCTCTCTCTTTCTCTCTGTCTCTTTGTTTCAGAACCACTATTCTAATGTGACGAAAGCAGAATTGACATCTTTGGTAGATAACTATCAAGTTCAGGATAATATCTGGGTTTCAAAACTTTAAAAAAAACTTTCTTGCACTTAAATATACTTTTTATTTTGGAATAGTTTTGATTTACTGCAAAGTCACAAAAATAGTAAAGAGAGCATTCCTACTTAGCCTTCACACACTTGCCCTTAGTATTGACACTTTCTAGGGATACATTTGTGTGAGAAATGAATATTTGCATATTACATAACATAAATTTTTAAAAGATTTATTATGTATACATTTATGTATTATGCATACAGTGTTTATGTATTTATACAGATGTATGTATACAGTATTCTCAGTATTCTGTCTGCATGTATACCTGTAGGCCAGAAGAGGGCACCAGATCTCATTACAGATGGTTGTGAGCCACCATGTGGTTGCTGGGAATTGAACTCAGGACCTTAGGAAGAGCAGCCAGTGCTCTTAACTTCTGAGCCATCTCTCCAGCCCTACATAACATAAATTAATTTTTAGATTTCATTATTTGGAGTTCATTTATCTTACTAGTTCTTTCTGTTCTGCAGCCCAATCTAGGTAGCCATATTGCACTTGGTTTTTTGAATTTTAAAAGGATACTTATCAGAGCAAAATAGCCAAGAAGCAATGTGGTTTTGTGGAAAAGATACATATTTAAGGTTCAGCTAGCTAGACTTGGGTTTAGTCCTGGCTCTGCCATTTATTTCAGTATAAAAAAGTAGAGAAGGTTATGGTAATTATCAAATAAGTCGTTTAAAAAAGAACTTGATACATAATTAATCTTCTGTACATAATTGCTATCTTTCTACTGTTTCTTTGGCCATCTTATGGCATCTTAGGAGTTAGCTTTAGAATTACTACCTATCAAATATGATGTGTGACTTAGGAAAGAACATATTTGGCTTTTGCATGTCTTCTGTATATTGTCTCTAGTATGACTAGGTTATACATAAGCACCAGTGGCCTTGTCAGGTCTACAATAGTGTATCTCTGGAAATCATGGATGTTGGGGCCTGAATCATTCCATTTCTAGGAGATATAAGGAGTTCTGCTTCAGAATTCTATTTTATACACCAGTTAGAGGAGAAGGTGCTTCTAGGACCAGGAATTGTCGTCTTTGGGTTTCTTGAGCAGGTTGAGCTTCAGAGCATATCCTGCCATAATTCCTGGTAGACTCAAACATGGCCAGTAACACAGGAATGGAACACTAGGTCTTGTGTTGAGTTTATCTTGGAGCACTGGCTGAACCAACTGGTTTTTGAAATTGTTCTATTCCATCCCTCTACCACGTTGGGAACACTGAGTCTGTCGTGTTGGCATATGATGACATACTGTGTTGCTTCTTGGTGGGCTCTTCCTCTTTCAGAGAGCAAATGTAGGTGGACTTCAAAAGTCACCCCCCTCAAAATTGCTACTTAATGAAGGTGGTTGATATGTAGTGAACATTTCTGAAGGATTATTAATTTATCAATCGTTTTCTGAGTCCTGCCTGAGCATAAGGCATTACATTAGAAACTAAAGAAGGATGAATCTATTGAGTAGGGTGCTGAATTCTTGTGGGAAAGATAAAACATTTAAAAATTAATGCAATCTACGATGTTACATGGGGTGGCCTGCTTGTTTGTTCCCTCCACCTGGCTGGCTTAGCCCCAAAATAACCACACAGAAACTGTATTAATTAAAACACTGCTTGGCCCTTTTGCTCTAGCCTCTTATTGGCTAATTCTCACATCTTGATTTAACCCCTTTCTATTAATCTGTGTATCGCCATGTGGCAGTGGCTTACCGGGAAAGATTCAGCATGTCTGACTCTGACAGCTCCATGGTGGCTCTCTCCAACTCTGCTTTCTTTCTCCTAGCATTCAGTTTAATTTTCCCTACCTACCTACATTCTGCCCTATCAAGGGCCCAGAGCAGTTTCTTTATTAACCAATGAAAGCAACACAAAGACAGAAGAACCTCCTACACCACTAGGATAAAAGCAAGAGTGGACTTTTAGCTGAGTCTTTGAAGGATGAGAAGTTTGAGAGGGTAATGATTCATTAGAGTCAAAGGGAGCAGAATGGGAAATGGGTGGAGCCATGATCATTTGAGGTGTTTCTGAAATACTAAGTAGTTAAATATGGAGAAGAGGTTTTATATAAATGGGTAGTTGGAGAATGGTTAGAAGACAGGACATTGATGTAGGAGGATTGATCCAAAGTTTTAGGCCAGCTTTTGTCACCTAGCAAGATCTGGCCACAAAACAAAACAAAAAAGAAACCCAACTTTGAAATGTTCAGTTTGCTGTCATGTGTGTAGCTGTCTGTGTGTCCTATCATGGCCACTGTCAGTTGGTCTAGAATGAGTACTTTCCCAAACCAAAATCCTTTTTAAAGGGTTTTCCATTTGTGCTAGAAAAATTAAGATTTGTGTTCGGAGCCTTGGACAAATGCTTACAAGTTCTTGGTGATCAAGTTATTTGCCGTTGTTGTATATTGATCAACAGAAGGTAAGGCAGAGGGTGACCCAATGAGTCACATAGGTTACAGTGTAGAGAAGAAATACAGACACAGAAACAGTGGATTGCAAGATGTCTCCTGGGCATATAGGAATACTCCTTCCTTTTTGTGATGGTATAGATTTCTCCAGAAGCCCAAAACTCATTGAGCTGGCTTAAGTAAATGGATGAGTTTACTGAATTATGATTCTGGATTAGTTACTTTTTTTCATGAGTCTACAAGATATCTGACACAAACAGCTTAAGTGGGGAGGGGTGGCTTACAGTTTTAGAGGGTTCAGTCCATGTTCAATTGGCTCTATGTTTCTGGGTCTGGAAGATGGCAGTCCATCATGACCACAGGAGCATGTGGCAAAGGTTGTCCACATCATGACGAAGGGGAAGCAGAAAGGAAGGAAATCTCAGGGGACTAAGTATATCCTTCAAAAAATGCCCTCAGTGACATATTTCCTTCAACCTGGCTTCAGCACATAAAGTTTCCAGAACCTCTCAATATAGTGCTGCCAGCTGGGCACTAAGCATTGATCACTTGAGCTAGTAGGGCACATTTTATGGTAAACCCTAAAAGATACTGAACAATGTGAAGGTCAGGAATGGAGCTGGATAGACCTGCTGTTCTCTTCTTTAGTTTCCAAAGTAGCTTTCTTCATGAGGGAAGTTCCATGGCTCCCAATCGTCCCAGTTAATTCTTTGAGTATCATCAAAGAGACTGTTCCTTTTCCTTACCGCTTGTTTGAAAAACTCCAGAGCAGATTAGTTCAATGTTTTAGGCTAACTTTTAGGTTTAAGGACCTGCATCCTACCAGACAGGTTCTGTATCCTACTGGACAGGCTCTGTAGGAGCATTTAAACTGTGCTGTAGGAACTGTTTTCCATAAGAATTGGGGAGATGTTATCTCTAACAAAGGGGCCAGACAGCCAGGCTCTTCCCCCTCCTGAAAAGGAAAGCCCGATGAGCATCTATAGCCCTGGGGCAAGGAAGAAAGTCTGCATTTAAACAAACACTGCCTAGGGAGGTAGATTCCTTGCAAACTTGGACCAGCCGCTGCCAGAGCAGAGCAGAGCAGCAGAGCAGCGGTGGTTCAGGTAGCTTGTCTTCGGAAAGGCAGGAAGCTTGACAGATTCATTGTTTTTGTTGCTGTTGTTGTTGTTGTTTCCCCCAACATAGATTGAGCTTCCCACTTGAAAGGGAAGTCTGGTGATGTCAATACTTTTCTCCTCAAAGCTTTCTTGCTGTCCTATGTGACTGAGCTCACTCTGTCAGTGATGAGGGTGTTCATTTCACACCTTCTGTTTTGAGTCCATCATGGAAGCCCAAGCGGTGGTACAATTTCATCATTATAACACACCTGAGAAGGAAACTGAGGTAAGGGCCTAGAAAAATTAGGCTCAAGCCCAATTGTCTGATTTGAAAGCAGGTCATGCTTCTGAGTTACACAGCTTCTTTTTGATGTTACTGGTAATATATTATTACTGTGAATGAGAATCAACAGGCATAGTGTTAAGCATTTTAAATGAAATATCTCATTCCATCTGTACAAGTGTTATCTTAAATTTATTATTGGGAAAACCAATGCTTGAGTTATCATGTAACTAGCAAGTAAGTAAGCCATTATTTCTACCCAGTTTTCTTAGTGCTGTGGCTCCTATCTGTAAACAGCATTTTCCGCTGCCTGTCTCACTAGGCGCATAGTATCTGACAGACTTCCAAGTCAGCTGTTGTTCCTGGGCTTCTCTGTTAGCCATTGCCCACATGGCAAATGGAAATGTTTCTAGCAGTTTCCTTCTACACATTTTAGTGTTTGCTTTCCCTTGATCTTAAGGTTTAAAGAGAAAGAAGAGCAATTCACTTTACAGTGCGGTTAGAAGTTCTCTTTTTTCAAAGACTTTCCTGGTGCTAATAAGCAATAGTGCCAGCTGAGTGGATGACATCTTAACATAGCATCAACTAAACTGTCTGTCTTTCCTGGCTCAGGGACCACACTAATGCACCAGAAGCTTCCTGCTCTTTTAAAATGTAAAGACCTTAAAGTTACCTTTACTTTTGGGAGAGTTTCATTTTGGCCATAGGTTTACTGTGGCTCCTTTCAAATCAGAAGTGCAGGATGACAGACCTCCAGACCAGCACGGCTTTTCATGTTTCGTACTTTAGAAAACTTGGATTTGATTAACGTTTATTAGTGAACAGTATGATGATCAAGGAGAGACTATAGTTTACAAAGTGAGATCCTGATGTTTATACACTGATGTCAAGTCCTAAGCCATCAGAACCTGCTTCATTTGGAATGTGATATGTAGCTGTTTCCCTGTCCATAACATATGGAAACCCTAATTCTCTTTTCAACCTATGAATGACTTCTATGTTCAGTTTTTAAAAGGAAGTGAGACCGTTTCTTCTCTGTTTTTATTGAGAGGAGAAAATTCTGTAGAGAGGTAAAATGCTGAGGTTGGACACAGCTGGTATTCAAATCATGTACTAATTTGAAAAACCGTGTCTGAGACAAGTTTAGTGCTCACTGAATACTGAGACAGGAGGACAACTATGAGTTAGAGGTTAGCCTGGAGCACACAGTATATTCCAGCCTGTCTCAAAAACAAAAACCAAACCATAAAAAAGAAGTGGGCAAGCAGTCCCACCCTTAACTTTGGAAAGACTGGCATTTGATAACATTTGGGAAAGGAAGAGTCAGTTTTCTTTGATGGAGGATCATTGGTATACTTCACAGTAGGCCCCAAATCGAAGAGTAGTTGACCAATACAAACTGGCCTGGAAAAGGGGGGCATAAAGAGAGAGACGATGGGGGGGAGGGAGGGAGGAAAAGAGGAAAGTAAGAGGGGTGGAGGCAGGGAGAGGAAGAGAACACGAAATTGGGTGGGTAGGAAGGGAGTGGTAAGGGTGGACCTAGGAGTTGGGGGAGAGGGTTGAATATGATCAAGATTGTGTGAAATTCTCAAATAAGCAATAAAAAGAATATTAAAACAAAACAGGGCTGGTGAGATGGCATATCAAGTAAAGAAAGGCACTCGTCACCGACCCTAATGACCTGAGTTCAATCTACAGGACCCATAAGGTAGAGACAGCTCCTGTTGTCCTCTGACCACCACACACATGCTGTGGCACATTAACACACACACACACACGCACACACACACACACACACACACTTTTAATGAAAAAAACTTAAAAAACCCCACAACTCATACAAGCAAGCAAACAAACAGAACCACAAAACATTGTCTACAAGTTCACTTCAAACAGAATTTCGGTTCGATGGAGGTGATTACAAAAGATGTATGGCCTCTTTCCTTTTGCGGCCATTGCTGCATCACAGCCGCCAAAACGAGTTCAATCCGTCTGTGACTTCTGACCAAAGCAAGAACCGCGAATGGCATTTCAATGCACCTTCTCACATTCAGAGAATGATCAAGGCTTCACCTCTTTCCAAAGAGCTGAGAGGTAGAAGTACCATGTTCCACCTATGCCCATTTGAAAGGATGATGAAGTTCAGGTTGTCCGAGGGCACTACGAAGGCCAGCAAAGTGCCAAAGATTGGCAAAGTGGTCCAACTGTACATGAAGAATGTCATCTACATTGAACGGGTGCAACGAGAAGGCTAATGGCTCAACTGTCCATGTGGGCATCCACCCCAGCACGATCATTATCACCAGGCTAAAGCTGGATAAAGACCGCAAAAAGACCCTGGCTGGGAAGGAAAGCCAGGTCTCGACAAGTAAGAAATGAGAAGGGCAAATACAAGGAAAAAAACCAATTGAGAAAATGCAGGAGTAAGGGCGTCTCACACACAGCTTTCATTAAAGACTGCTTAAGTTAAAAAAAAAATGGCTTGGCTTTTAAAATGTCCACATTTCACTGTTATTTGATAGTCATTTATTAATTCATTTCATCTTCATTCATTACGTATCAATAAAACTGTGTCTCAGAGATGAATAAGATGCGTCCCTTACAGTAAGAATAGTTCATTATCTAGTAGAGCTTTAAGTCTTCCTGTTGATGCAGTGAATGAGACAATTTCCAAAAAGAGTCAGGCTCTCAGGTTTTGGTATTGTTGAAATAAAGTTATGTGAATATCTTTTTCTCCCTTCCTCCATCTCTTCCTTCCTTCTCATTTCTTTCTTTTCTTTTCCTTTTTTTCTTTCATTTTTTTGTTTTGTTTTGTTTTGTTTTGAGGCAGAGCTCCTTGGCTGTCCTGGAGCTCACTCTGTAGACCAGGTTGGCCTCCAACTCAGAGAGCCACCTGCCTCTGTCTTTCCAGTTCTGGGATTAAAAGTGTGTATTACCACTATCCAGCTCGAATTGTTTTTATAAAATAATCTCTTATTCAATATTTTTGGAAAACAAATGTAGTCTTTTGTTGGGGTAAGATATATGAGAGCCAGGTGCCTGGCAATTCAGCGTGCCTGGCAGTCTTGAAGGGAAGGCCTTTGTGCAGAACAGGTGCAAGATATTATTTATAGAAATAGTCTGACATTTAGTAAGAATTTGTATTATGGTGCAAAGAATAGCGTTTAGATAGCTTTCATGAACTTAAACAATTACTTTGCCTTATTTATTTGGTTTATTTTTTTTGGAGACACGGTCTCCCTATGTAGCACGGGCTGTGAGGAATTCACTATGTAGCCTAGAGTGGGCTCCAACTCAAGGCAATTTCCTGCTTCAGTCTCACAAGTGCTCGTATTATAGGTGTGAGCCACCACACTTAGCATTTTTCTAGTCTTTATATATGTGAATTAAATTATGTTTCGATTACACAAGTATAAAGACGTATACAGCACAGACTATCCAATTTCCTGAAAGAGAAAACTAGTCTGTACACCAGCCTAAATCTTCGAAATCATGTGATCATTTTCAAACCACACTTTAAATTAGATTAACTTTCTAATACGAGATTTCCTTGTAAAATGTCATTAGGCAAGGGGTGTATAATTTCAAAGCATCCCTTCTCCCATCCCAATATACGGAGCTGCCTCACCTAAGGTTATGATGGAACTTTAGCGCCGGGATCTGAGAACTCGCTTCCGGAACGTTTGTGTCGCGGCGCTTGGCTTCCAGCCGGTGCTCTTTCGCGAAGGACCATTCCGGCCAAGTGCCTGTTGGTTGGAGACTGCTTGACGTCGGGTCTGGGGGAGCTCGTAGGTGGTAGTGGCTGAATCCGGCGTCGGGGGGGAAAGCCAAAGCAGAGGAGACACCATGGACGATCAGGGCTGCCCCAGGTGTAAGACCACCAAATATCGGAACCCTTCGCTGAAGCTGATGGTGAACGTGTGCGGACACACTCTGTAAGTCTGGAGACCCAGAATTCCTAGGGTGGGAGGACAGTCCTGGGAGACGCTAGGAGGCAACTCTGGGGGGAATAAAGGTGTGGTTAGTTTCTACGTCGATGGGGGAAATGGAAGAAGGCGGAGTTGTTCCTTTAAAAGATCTGTAGCCGCTTGCCCCGAGCGTCTCTGGCCTACTTTGAACTTGGGAGTTTTGATTGTGGCACGCAGGAGTTTGTCTCTCACTTGCTTTTCCAGCCAGTGAAAATCTCGACTGTTTCCATACCTTGTGCTGTTAGATAGACTCCAAGCTTCTGACTGAAAGTGTGGGGGATTGGAGTGTTTAATTCCTTATGAAACGTTGTTGTTGTTGTTGTTACTACTATGGGTGTATACTGTTGCTACTGATTGAATGGATTAATTGGAAAACCTTCTCTCTGTGTGTATGAGTCCTGATGTATTTATTCAGTTGGACCTTAATCGTGTAAAGGAAGGAAATATAGACTCTAGGCAGTTATTTTGGAGATAGGTAATGGTTGGCTTTTATTGCGTGCATATTATATTACAGGCACTGTAGCGTTTTTACCATAAGCAATCTCATGGTGAGTTTAAGTAGGTACCATTCCCTTCAGCATAGGAAATGACCCTGAGACTTCCCAGGACTGTCGGTCTTGAGAGTTTAGAACCCAGAAAGTGGCTCTAGGAAGTAGATGCATTTTGGTTGCTTGGTGGGGAAAGGAGGGAGAGTGACCTGTGTATTTTGAATAAGTGCAGAATTTGGTCAAAGTGTCAGTCCGAGTTTTATGGTGAAGTGGTTTAGTAAAAGGTGGGTCAGGTTAAAGGTACTATGACATTTCAGCATGTATATACCTGTAGTTTCAATCTTCTTACGAAAGGTAAATCACAGTGTGATAGCGTTTTTAGGCATGAGTTGCACAATGAGCAGTATTTATAATTGTCATAATAGGATTTTTAATTTCCTTAATCTGTTCCTCTTCCTAATTCACCTTTATTTTGCTTCAGACAGTGTAGCTTGACTGAATGGTTTAAGATTAAAAAATACAGTAAAGGTAGTCAGCTGGAATGCATGAACAATGGAAATGAGGGGACACTGTTTATTATCAGTGACACTGTTTATTATCCCTCAATGGAAGTGAGGGGACACTATTATCAGGTACTGGTAAAGACCGAGCCTCAGTTGGTAGTCCAGGCTGGCCTTGAACTTTAAATCCTTCTGTCTAAATGTTCTGAAATTTTGGGTATGTATTTCTGTGACTGGCAGACTATTAGTTTTTTTTTCGAGAAGTTCTGTTCAATTTCTCTGCAATTTTTCTTTGAAACACACACACATATTTGTATATATACTTACGTTTGTGACTATATATAAACTATGTATACACACACATATAAAATGTATTGAGATCATATCCTTCATTACCTACTTTATTCCCCTTCTTTTCCCTTTGAACTTCTTTCCAAATATTCTACCAGTGACTGCACCATTGAAGATGCTGTTCCCCCACCCCCACCACCTAGACAACCCCCCTGGGATGTAGAAGGGCATTGCTGCTGTGTTCTCAAGATTGAAATGACTGGGACTTATCTAGATGACAGTGTTTCATGGAACTCCTCCTCATCTCTGGCTTTTCACATTCTTTTTTGCCAGTCCCAAAGTGCCCCCTCCCCCATGGGTGCGTGTGTGTGTGTGTGTGTCTGCCTGTCTGTCTGTGATATAGCTGTCCCATTTATTGTCCCAATAGTTAGTGATGGAGTTATCCTGCTGAAGAGTGAATTTTGTTTGCAGAATCTCTGGCTTTGTTTACTGTGTTTCTCTGTCCTCTGTATTATATCTGAATTGTTAATTATATTGAGTTTTATCAGAGTAATATCTAATTAAAACATTTGTTGTTAAGACTAACTAGTAAGTGGTGTTTGTTTATTTTAAGTAATATATAGTAGTGCCCAAATTAGGAAACAACACCCTCTTTGGGCAGAAAACTTTGGAGAAGACATTCATTCTTGGGAGTTGTTAGAAGACATATGGCTATCCTCCATGGGTCTCTGGTCAAGGACCTGCCTGCATTCTGAATTACAGCCACACCAGCTGATCTCAATATATTCAGTAAAGCCTAACTGATGTGCCTTTTAAAGACCTTTATTTATTTATTTATTTTATGTGTATGAGTGTTTGTCTGCAGTGTCTATCTATGCACCATGTGCATGCAGTGCCACCAGAGGCTAGAAGAGGACATTAGATCCCCTGGGACTGGAGCTGCCGATGGCTGTGAGCTGCCATGTGATGCTAGGAATTGAACCCAAGTCTTCTGGAAGAGCAGCAAGTGTTAGTGTTCTCTTAGCTGTCTCTCCAGTCCTTATTATTACTTTTTAATTTTTTTTTCAGACAACGTCTCAACCTATATGTTATATACCTATGTTGACCAGGAATGTGTCTTGTAGCTAGATAAACTTTGAATTCTTGATATTCCTGCCCTAATTTGAATGCTGGGATTATTAGCTTTGTGCCAACGTGTGTGTGTGTGTGTGTGTGTGTGTGTGTGTGTGTATGTGTGTGTGTGTGTACGTGCGCATGTGCACCTATGTAAGTACGTATATGCATGGAGGCCAAAGGATGCCCAGTGTCCTGCTATATCATTCTCTGCCTTATTCGTTTGAGACAGGGTTTCTCATTAAGCCTGTAGCTAGCTAACCGTCCCTTATAGTGCTCTGGCTACAGGCTCCTAAGGCCATGTCCAGATTCTTTCTGTGGTGCTGGTGTCTGAGTTCAGGTCCTTATGTTTGCACAGCCAGTGTTCTTAGCTACTGAGCCAACTCTCCAGCACCTCTCTCCCCTCTCCCCACCCCGTTTGAGACAGGATTTTGTTTTGTAGCTCAGCTGGCTGTAAACTAACTAAGTAGCCTTGGCTGGCCTCAAACTCTAGATCCTCCTCTCTTGGCCTCCAGAGTGCTGATATTGGGATATATGCTAGTGGGAACTTTGGTGTCAGAAGGTATCCTAGGGTCTTTGGCCTTATGGACACTTTTTAGAATTTTTTAGAACTTTATTTTTTTTTAACGTGTGCTTTGCCTGTATATATGGAGTCAGATCTTCTGGAACTAGAGTTAGAGAGAGTTGTTGGCCACCGTGTGGGTGCTAGGATTTGAACCTGGGCCCTCTGGAAGAGGCAGTGCTGTTAACACTGAGTCGTTTCTGCGGCCCTCAGTGCTTCTTTTCTAGGAAGTCACGTTATCAAATTTTTGCCCTAAGAGTCAAACAGATAATAGGAAATTGTATGTTAAATTTTAAGGATTATTGTATATATACAGATTATTATATTCTGTAAGAGTCCAAAACAATGGCATATTAATTGCTTAGCCCTATAGATTACAAGTAGAAACAGAAATAAAATTAATTTATTTTTTCATCACTTCTTTCTTTGGTGGGCATGAAGTATATCTAACAAGAATTATGATAGCCTTCTTGACTCTCAATCCTAGATTGGCTATTTAATGTCTATGTTTAGTGAAAATTAGTCATTCATTCTAAGGCTGTGAGGGATTGCTTGAGGCACAGTTAAGTAAATTTAAGAATTTACTGTTATCTATAAAGAGATATTGCCAATATTCTGCATAAAAAATAGTTTCTTGGACTGGCACTATGGCTCAATGGGTAATTATGCTTGCCATCAAACCAGGTGACTTGAGTTTGATCCCTAGGACCTACATAGTGGGAGGAGAAAACCCAACTTCTGCAAGTTGCCCTCTGATCTCCGAGCCACACTCTCTTCCCCCAAGTAAGTAAATAAATGTAATAAAAAAATGGTTTGTTAGGTTTAAGTTTTAGGAGTCTGGCAATTTGCTTCCTAATTTACTTAGCAAGTGGAGCCTAAAATGGTATATGGAATGAGAATAATTTAGTGAGAAGCCTGGAGATAGTTTGTGCTAAGTCTATTTTCAAAGACAAAAAAGCAACAATAAGTTATTAGTTATTACTCTTTAGTAACTGATATTTTTGCAGGCTTTCTTGTACACCTAATAAAATTACCAGGTCATTGATTCCCAGACTTGCCTCATATTAAAGAATCGTCTGGGATGTCTATTTAAAATACAAACTTCTGGTCCCTGTTATATTTGTTTTTTTCAGGGTGAGGTGGGGAGAAGACCCATACTTTATATTACTTATCTAGGTGAGTTTTGTGCTCAAATAGTTTTTAAACATTACTAGGGTTGTCGTATAACAAAGAATGGCAGGCATGGCTTCTGCCTCCCCACCCATAACACCTGTGTTTTTAGCTCTTTTGAGTGACTCAGAGGAAATTAGCTTGTATTTTTACAAGGAAAATTTAGTTATAAAAATTTATAATTGACAGGATGGAGAGATGGCTCAGCGGTTAAGAGCAGAGAACCCAGTGTCAGTTTCTAGCACCCACATGATGGCTCACAACTGTCTGTAACTCACAGTTCAGGGGATCCGACACCCTCACACAAAACACTGATGCACATAAAATTAAAAAAAAAAAGAAAGAATAAAATCATTTCAACATTTCTAATTGAGGCATGAAAGTGGCTTTATGTTATTCTTTTAAATAATCTACTTGTTATAAAGTACTATTTGTTGCTAGGCAGTGGTGGCTCGCACCTTTAATCCCAGGATTGGAAGGCAGAAGCGGGCGAATCTTTGTGAGTTTGAGGCCTTCCTGGTCTACAGAGTGAGTTCTGGGACAGTCAGAGCCATTACACTGAAAAACCCTGATTTGTAAAACAAACAAACAAACAAAAAAGTACTATTTGTTAAAGAAATAATAAACAGAAACTTGCCGCATTGACATGTGTGGTGCACGTCTTTAATCCCAGAATTTGGGAGGCAGAGGCAGGTGCATCTCTATGACTTTTTTTTTTCCATGTAGTCTTGGCTATGCTGATCTCAAACTGATCTCCACCTGCCTCTGCCTCCCAAGTTCTGGGATTAAAGGCATATGCCACCATACATGACCTGATCTCTGTAAATTTGAGGCCAGTCTGGTCTACCTAGAGAGTTCCAGGCTAGCCAGGGCTATTTAGTGAGACCCAAAAAGAAGAAGAAACAAGAGCTTGAAATCCTGCAGCCAAAAAGGACCTTTGATTAGTGGATACATCTCAAACTGATGAAGGTAAGCACCAAGGAACAAAATGTTTGGTGGTTTCAAATGCATAAATGATTTATAAGTCAGCCATTGAGGAAAGAGAAGGGGAGAGCCTCTTAGGAGAGTCTGATGTGGCTTAGTGAGGAAATTTGTACGAAAGTACAGGCTCTAGCGTGCTGTTTATTTTATTAACAGGATTGACAGGAAACTGAAAGACCTGTTAATTAGAAATTGGAAGGGTCTTCACAATCTTGCTTGTACTCTGCACCCACCCTTCTTTTCAGACATACAGGGAAACGAAAGCCCATTCCAATCTTTTGTGTATACATTTGTTAGGGGTTATTCAAATAAATTTTAATCATGTTTGCTAAATAAGATTCTGTGAAGGTTGCATTCTGTACTTATGTTTAAAATGAAAATAGCATAAAATGAAAATGCTATATTATCAAAGTAAGTTTCATGTACTTAGAACAATTCTCTCTTTACATTTTGTTTTTCAGGATGTTACTTTAAACAAAAAAGAAACAGTGCCAAAACTTTAAATGTTCAGTCATGGTTTTGTAGGCTATTGCTGCATTTTGCCACATCTTTATCCTTGGCTTAAAATATATTAACAGTGTCAGTATTTATTTTATAATTATAATTAGATAACAAGAAGGCTAAACAAATTTTATCACTTTTGAGAAGAAGTAATTTCAATACCTTCACTTTTTATATTTCATTTTCATGTTTTGTATAAAGAGATATACTTTGTGTACAGATATTATATATGTGTAAATATGTATATGAATTCTCTATAAATGGAAAAGACAATGTAAAGTTTAATGAACTTCAGTAGAAATGCTTTGGAGTGTTAGATTTTTATTTAACTAAGTTTAAACATGTAAAAAACAAGAATTTTTTGAGATGAAGGCAAATGAATATTTATCTCCTTTTTTTAGAACACAAATATGATAGTGGCTACATCATTGAAAATTAATGAGGGCTCCATCAATATGGTGCAGTGTCTCTGCATTGTGGATTCATATATATTTAATGAGCCTGCTATTCTACTTCCAGGTATCTGAAGTAAACTGCGTCTGACATTAGCTCTGATTTTCTTGTAAACAACTCATCCCATTTAAATATAAATGCTTTGAAATCTACCAGTATTCAATATAGTTTTTTCATAAGTAATATAATAGTATTTACTTTGTTGCCATAACTAAGTTGTTTTTAAACAAACAAGACTCAATTTTTAGTGTTGTTTCAGATTTTGCTAAGTATGTCATGTTTAATTGGTATTTTAAAAATGATTACTGGGGCTGGACAGTTGGCTCAATGGTTAAGAACATTTGTTAGTCTTGCAAAGGACCAGTGTTCAGTTCTCACTACCCATATGGCATCTCACCACCCTCTCAGGCACAATATGCATGTGATGTACAGACATACATGCACACCAAAAACTCGTGCACATAAAATAACAAAATAAATCTAAAAAAAAATTATTGCTGAAGGGTGTTGGTGATTATCAGCTTTAATCCCAGCACTTGGGTGGCAGAGGCAGGTGAATTTTTATGAGCCTAGTCTATATAGCAAGTTCCAGGACAGCCAGGGTTATGCCAAAAAAATAAAAATCAGTGAATTGGTGTTAATAAATTCAAATTCCATATCTATACTTACCTTTTGCCAAACTGATGGCAAAGGGAGCTGCATTTGACACTAATAAGCAAATATACATACATACATACATACGTGTGTGTGTGCATGCGCTCACCTGTGCACACACAAGGATTTTGCTTTATCACATTCCACTTTGTGTTCTCGAGATGGAGTCTCTTGCTGACCTGAAGCAAGGCTGGTGACTGGCCAGTCCCAGCAGTCCTTTGTTCTCCCCGTAGGGCAGGTAGCTGCACCTCACTTTACGTGAGCGCTGGTAGTTTGAACTCAGTTTTGTCTTCTTGTGCTGTGACTACTCTTGCTTGTTGAGCCGTCTTCCAGCCCTTATTGGAAATATTGGGCAATATTTTTTAAAAACTAATTTCTTTGTTGAGACATGGTGTTAGGAATGGCAGCTTAGCCCTGACCTCACCATGAAGCTATGGAAGACTTTGAACGTCTGTTCCTCTTGCCGCTACCTGTCTAGGGCTAAGATTTCAGGGATGTACCACCACACTCCATTTACCTGGTGCTGAGGGGTTTGTGCATGTCGGGCAAGGGCTGTCAGCTGAGTTGCATCCCAGTGCCAGTAACATTTTAAAGACAAAAATATTTGTACCCTTAGCTGGGCATGGTGGCCTGTACCTGTCATCTCAGCCCTGGGAAGGCTGGAGCAGGAGGATAGCAGATTCTAGGCCATCCTGAATTACATAGCAAGACTTTGTCTCACAAAGGAAAAGAAAAGAATGCTTGCTTAAGGTACTTTAAATATATTTTAAAATCTAAAATATATTTTGAAATAGATTTTTCTGCATTATTTAGATTATGAATGTCTTGTTTATATCTCAGTTACTCATTAATGTTTAATTCCTTTTGGAGGTTAATTGCAAAAAGCAATCTATATAATGTGCTGCAATTAAATGCAAAATCATATGCTTTATAGTGGGAATCCTGTCGATGATAGCAATCATCATGACTAGGGTAAATTTAGTGCTTCTAACTTTTCCTTGGAAAGCACATTGCATTTCTTATTTATTTCATGTGTTTTTGATTTTATATTATTTGAAAAGAGAGTGGAGATTACAACACATGTTATGTGAAGACATTAGTGTATGATAAACTAGGAACTAATGAAAACATGGTCCAAGCAGATTTATTGCCATGGTGTTTCATGAAAGAGTCCCAAGAATAGATAAGCTCCAGAGTTTATGTTTTTCTTTCTAGGCACTGAAGTTGGGGTGTAAGTGTAAGCACCGGTTCTACCATTGTAATGTATCTTCACTTACTCGTTTCTCTTACTCAGTATTTGCCATGTTGAAACTGGCACATGGCAACTAATGTTCTTTGGGCACATAATGTATTCTGTATTGTGATTAGTGTTTAGAGTGCTGCAGGTTTGTGCTGTGTAGCCTCAGTTAGTCTGGAACTTGTTATCTCAGCTCACCCTTCCAAGTGTTGAGGTTACAGATACTCACCACTGCACCTGCCTTCAGTAGGGTATATTTCTAGAAGCAGGTGCATATTTATAGTTTTTGTGAATGCTACCATTTTTCTTTTCTTTTTCTCAATTTTATTAAGATATAATAAAAACACATATTTAAAGTACATAGTTTGATCTGTTTTGAAATATGCATACACGTTTGAAACCATCATCATATTTTTATCACCTGATAAAATTTCCTGTGTCACCAGCTGGTGATGGCAAACGTCTTTAATCCCAGCACTCTGGAGGCAGAGGCGGGCGGATCTCTTCAGTTCCAGGCCATCCTGGTCTACATAATGAGTTTCAGGACAGTCAGGGCTGTTGCACAGAGGGAAACTTTCTTTCTTTCTTTTTTTTTAAAAGATTTATTTATTTATTATATATACAGTATTCTCAGTATGTATGCTGCAGGCGAAAAGAGGACACCAGACCTCATTACAGATGGTTGTGAGCCACCATGTGGTTGCTGGGAATTGAACTCAGGATCTATGGAAGAGCAGGCAGTGCTCTTAACCACTGAGCCATCTCTCCAGCCCCACACAGAGGGAAACTTTGTCTCAAAAAAAAAAAAAAAAAGCAAAGCAGAAAAACCAAAAATAAAAAAGTTTCTATGTCTAACTGGGTATGGTGACACATGCCTTCAATCCTAGTCTTGGGAGGTAGAGGCAAGTGGTGAGTTCAAAGCTAGTCTGGTCTACATAGTGAGTTCTGGGCCAGCCAGGGCTACATAGTAACGTCCTATCTTTAAAAAATAATGAACCGGGTAGTGGTGGCACACACCCTTAATCCCAGCACTCTCAAGGCAGAGGCAGGTGGATCTCTGTGAATTTAAGGCCAGCCTGGTCTACAGAACTAGTTCCAGGACAGGCTCCAAAGCTACAAAGAGAAATCCTGTCTCGGGGGTAAAAAAAAAAAAAAAAAAAAAAATAGAAAAAATATTCTTATATATTCTTATATCTTTCTTCCTTCTGTTCTTTCCTCTACCCCCATCTTCAGGTAACAATTGCTTTGATTTCTTCCATAATAGATTATAACCCTATGTAAATTACAGTAAAAGCAAGCCAGAGTCTGAACTCTGTGTTGCTTCGTGTAGCAGTAGCTGCTTCGTCTGCACTGCAGACTGGCATCCATCACATACCACATTGTATGTACATACCATATTATGTACCACACTTCACATACCCATTTATCAGCTGATGGATGTCTGGTCTGCTTCTGGTTGTCTATGTCTAGGGTTTTCTGAACTTCTTTGTAGAAGTCTTTCTGGCTTTTTCCTCTTGGGTGAATATTAAGAGAATGACTAGGTTATGCAATATGCATGTTTAATTTTTAAAATTTTATGGGTTTGGATTTCATGATTAGGTCTGTGATCCATTTTGACTTACATTTTACATATTGCATAAGGTTAGGTTTTCCCCTCTGCAAGAATATCTAGTTGACCTAGAACCATCAATTATTGAAATGACTCCTATTTCCCTATTAGTTTTTAAAAATATTTTGGAAAACAGTTGAACAGTGAGTGCAGTGTGGTGGTACAGGCCTGGAATTCCAGCTCTAGGTAGACAGAGGCAGGAAGTTCACAAGTTCCAGGTCAGGTAGTCTGGGATACATAGGGAGGAAACACCCTTTCAGAAAGAAACAAATGAGGGGATGGGTGTAATTAGTTAAGTACGGGTCTGTTTCTGAGTCCTCTTCTTCTTGATTATATGTGACTTTGTCAGTATACTCAAGTTGCTTTGATTACCAAAATGTTGTAGTAATTCTTGGAATCAGTTGCTGTAATTCTTTTAACCTTTTTGTTTGTTTTTTTCTAGACAGGGTTTTTCTGTGTGTCTTGGAGTCTGTCCTGGAATTCACTCTGTAGACCAATTCACTCTGTAGCCTCAAACTAACAGAGATCCACCTGCCTCTGCCTCTCAAGTGTGGGGATCAAAGGCATGTGCCACCACAGCCCTACTTCTTAAAAACCTTTTTGTTACAAAAGTTTCTTTGATTATTCCATGCCCTTAGAATTTACATATAAAGTTTGAACCATTTTACTAACTTAAAAAAAAAAGCCTGCTAGTGAGTTGATTGGGATTTGTTTTTATATTTTATTTATTTATTTATTATGTATACAATATTCTGTCTGTGTGTATGCCTGCTGGCCAGAAGAGGGCACCAGACCTCATTACAGATGGTTGTAAGCCACCATGTGGTTGCTGGGAATCAGGACCTTTGGAAGATCAGGCAATGCTCTTAACCTCTGAGCCATTTCTCCAGCCCTGATTGGGATTTTTTTAAATGTGGAAAACTGCCATTAAAAAAAATGCTGATGATACTAATCTATGAAGGTTGATATATAATATCCTCTCATCATTTAAGTCTTTACTTTCAGACAGCAGTGGTGGTAGTTTCAATGTAGCCGTCTCGGCTGTCTTTCATTTATCACATTTATTCAGAGGAAGTTTTCAGTTCTACTTTTTTTAAATTTCTAGATATGTGCTACCAATATAAAAATTAATTTTTCTATACTAATTTTATATACTATGGTCGTGATAAATTCATTCCAGCAGTTGACCTATAGACTTCCTTAGGATTTTCAATGTAAAGTAGTCATACCATTTGTAAATATGACAAATTTGTTTCATCCATTCTGAACTTTATTTAGTTAGGACTTTTTTTTATTTGAATGGGGGTTGAGATAGGGTGTCATATCCTAGGCTGGCCTTGATTTTCTGTGTCTTTGAAGATAATATCCAATTTTTGAATCTCTTGCCTCCATTTTGCATGTCCTGGGATTACAGGTGTGTGGCACTGTGCAGGCCATTATTTAATATTAACGCAGAGTACAACTGTAGGCAAAGTTTCTCTGTGTCTAAGCAGCTGCTTCCAAATAACCTTCAGAGACTTAATATTAACTATAAATGCTTGGCTGATAGCTTAGGCTTATCTCCAGCCAACTCTTACAGCTTAAATTAACCCATTTCTATAATCTATGTACTGCCGTGAGGCTTGTTTACTTCATCTATGAACTTCCCATGGTACTTCTTTTGTATTTTCTCATGACTCCTCAGACTCTGCCCTTCTTCTTCCCAGCATTCTCTGTCTGTCTGTCCAGCTATACCTCCTGCCTAGCTACTGGCAAGTCAGCTGTTTTATTAATCTAATCAGAAGGCACCTTGGCAAAAACATATCTTCACAGTGCACAAAAAGGTTATTCTATAACATACAACCTCTAGCATGGTGCCGAATATAGGTGGTAAAAAAGGGCATTATATTCTTTATCTTTGGGATGGGGGTGAAATGAAATCTTTACCATTAAGTATGACAATAGTTGGAGGTTACTGGTGCTGTAATCAGCCTTCACATTTGCTTGTGTGCTATTAACAGGTCTGGGACGATCTGCACTTGCTTTTTCTCCACTGAGTTGCCTGCCTCATGGTAGGGTGGGTTTCCCCAGGCTAAGTCCCCAACATGGAAACAGTTGCTTTTATTTTTCCTTCGATTTACTTATTCTATGTGTATAAATGTTTTTGCCTGCATGAGTGTACACCATTTGCATGCCTGTGGATGGTTGTGAGCCATCATGTAGGTGTTAGGAACTGAACCTGGGTCCTCTGCAAGAGCAGCAAGTGCTTTCAGTAGCTCAGCCGTCTTTCTAGCCCTGCAACTCTGTTTTGAAAAGCCTAATATTGGAGGTCTGGTGTAGTTGCAAATGACTTAATCCCAGTATTAGGGAGGTAGAGGCAGGTGAATCTCTGTGAGTTCAAGGCCAGGCTGGTCTGCATAGTGAGTTCCACAAAACAGAACAAAATAAAAATAAAAATCTTATCTTGGAAGTGCCGTATTCATTTATATGGTAGTGAGTCTCCTAGATGGGGAAAGGATTGTATAGAATATGTACCTGGAGGGATAGGGTTGTTATTGGTTACTTAGCACAAGAAATATCTTTTCTCCAAGTATTTTGAAATTTTATTTTATATAATATTGATGCTATTTCTTTTCTGAATACTTAATGAAATCTGCCAATACAAGTTTCTGGGCCTGTGGTTTTTTTGTTTGTTTGTTTGTTTTTTGTTTTTAAGGGAAGGTCTTTAAAATTTAATGTATTAGATATACATATATGTATGTATGTATGTATGTGTATGTATATAGTATATAATGTTGTCTTTTGTCGTTTTCTCAGGAATTTGCTTCTATCTAAGTTTTTCATGGTAATCTATTGTTCTTTTAATGTTTATAGATAAAAATCAGTTTTTATTTTCCTTTTATTATTCTTATTTAGAGAATTGTCAATTTTGTTACTCCTGTCAAGGAACTGTCTTCCAGTGTGGTTAGCTTTTATTTTCTATTATCTATTTGGCCTTTCATTGATTTCTATCCGTCCTTATTGTTTTTCTTTTACTCAGGATTTCTACTTTTACCTTTAAATTGTTTAGAAATCTGTTTCTTTGTATTTGGTGCTTTTGTACATATCTTTTGTTGTATATAATTTAATTTCATTGTGTTATGAAATAGCTATATGAACATTTAATGTTTAATATCCTTTACCGTTGTTTTGGTGAAAATACCATCTGCCCATGGTAAAAAGAGGTGTATTGTGCCGGGCTGTAAAGAGGTGTATTGTGCCAGGCTGTAGTGAAACACACCTTTAATCCCAACGCTTGCACTTGGGAGGCAGAGACAGTTGGATCTCTGTGAGTCTGAGGCCAGCCTGGTATAGAGGAGCTAGTTCCGGGACATCCAGGGCTACACGGAGAAACCCTGTCTTTGACTCCCCCTACCCCCCCAAAATAGGTGTGTTGCACAGGTCTGGGTGTTGTAGTTTTTAAATGTAGACTAGATGAGGTTTTTGTTGCTAGCTAAGTCTATATTATCATTGATTTTTGTCTAATTGAGCTGACAGTTGATGAGATTGAAGTCTCAAGACTTTTACTATAATTTTGAAGTTATGTATATGTTTAACTCTGCCAGATTTTGTCACTTATATTTTGAAGCTCTATTATAGCAAATAAATATTTATAAATTTTATGTCTTCATCAGTCTTTCCTTTTTTGAACATTCATTCCTTGGTATCTTGGAATGCTCTGTGTTGAAGTTTATTTTATTTAATTTTACTTTATTTGAAGTAATCACTTTAGCTTTCTTTTTTAGTCTTTTTATTTTTTTGAGACAGGGTTTCTCTATGTAACCCTGGCTGTTGTGGATTCACTTTGTAGACCAGACTGGCCTTGAACTCTGCCTCCCAAGTGCTGGACTTAAAGGTGTGCACCACTGCAGCCTGGGCACTTCAGCTTTCTTAATGGAAGGCTTCTGTGTCAGTAGCTTTCCTGTCGCTGTGATAAAACACCATGACCTACAGCAGGTCATGGAAGAGAGTTTAATTTGGCTTACAGTTCCAGAGGGATGAGTCCATCGTGGCAGGGAGGCAGGACAGTTGGTGGCAGTATAGTGGCATAAAAGCTGAGAGATCATTTTTCAAACCCAAAATGAATTAGAAAGCCAAATGGAAGGGGCAAGGCTGTGAACTCTCAGCCCTGGCTCCAATGATATACTTACCCCTGCAAAGCTACATCTTCTCTTATTCTTTCCGAACAGTGCCACCCAATCTGGGAACTCTGTGTTCAGGTGTCTGAGCTTGTGGGAGAACACTTTTCATCAAATTACCACATTTCACTCCCTGCTCATAGCTTCATGGCCGGATCATAATGCAAACTCCATTTAGTGAGGCTTCAAAAGTTTCCATGGTCTCTCATAGTCTTAGTACTGTTTAAAACCTCTAAGTCTTTCCTGATGCTCAAAGCAAACTCCTGGTTAATGCCGGACAAGATTTCTCTGTGCAGCCCTGACTGTCCTGGAACTCACTCTCTAGACCAAGCTGGCCTCTAACTCAGAAATCCATCAAAACAACTTCTTAATTTTAGCCTCTTTAAAACAAACAAACAAAACAAATTAGAAACTTCCAGCATAATGGCAGAGAATGTACGGTTCTATTCTAAAGGAAGGAACAGTAACATAGGAAATACTGGACCAGTGCTTGACAGGAACACTGTAAGGAAAACACCATATCCTGTAGCTCCATGGCCAACATCTAGGGCTTTAGTTTCAAAGTGATTAGATGACTTTGTCCTCAAACTTTGCTGTTTGCAAAGTATATCTTTCTCTTGGGCTGGCTTTGCTCCTTGTGTGCAACTCTCCTTGGCTCTGGTATCTCCAGCATCTCAGGACTCCATTGTAATGTAGGGTTCACTTTTACAGTTGCACATTGTGGCCTCTCAGAGCCTTTATTCAAGGACTTTCCTGCCACACACTGCCCAGCCCCAGTGGCTCTCTGAAACCATAGAAGAAGAATCCAGGTCTCCTTCCCACTTTCATCCTTTATCCCTCTAAAGTCAGCATAGTGTGGACAGCAGTTCTAAATTCTGTTGCCAACTTGGGATGGATCTTTGCTCCCTAAAATCACATTAGCAGAAGCTTTTTTATTCAGTTGTTTTCTAGGAACAGAAAATGCCATCTGCTCACCTTCATAGTTTGGAAGCTTAGCTGGATAGGGTCTTGCCTGAGGTTCTGATGCAGAGAAGGAGGCCTCTTCTTACAATCACCTATTTCTTTAACAGTTCCAGCCTCTTCCAGCACATACTTGTGATGTAACGTTTAGCTTCCTAGTGCTTTTTCTCTCTCTAAAGTGTACATTTCGTGTTTCTTTTTGCCCCACTTGCTCTTTTCCTTTGTAGACCTGCATACATGCTAGCAGGAACAGCCGTGTACAGACCCATCATTATGTTGTCTTTGTAGACTTGCATACATACTAACAGGAACAGCCATGTACAGACCCATCATTATGTTGCCTTTGTAGACCTGCATACGTGCTAGCAGGAATAACCGTGTACAGACTCATCATTATGTTGTCTTGAAATTTCCTCTGCCTAAGGAATTTGTCCCTTACTTTTTAATTTGTCTCAGGCAAGTTCTGAGGACAAGGGCAGAAAGTCTACAGCCCAGTTGCTTTAAAGTTCTTGCTTCCCCCTGAAACCTTTTGAGCTGGGTTTCTACCATCCACATGTCAGTCAGCACTACTCTCTTCCAGGCTCGTACTAGAATTGCCATTTTAAGTTCTGCTTTTAACATTCAGTTGCCTTTATAGATGAAAGTTCCAAAATCTTCCGCATTCCTTTAAAAAGCAAGATAGGTTCTTCACAGTAATTGCCAATCTATGGTCCCAACTCCGTATCAGTTGTTTTTCTCTTGCTGTGATAAACACCATGACCAAAAGCAAGTTATGAAAGAAAGCATTGTGGCTTATAGTTCCAGAGATATGGGTCAGTCATGGTGGGGAGGCAAGTGGCAGATGTGGTGGTAGGAGAAGGCAGCTGAGAGATCACATCTCAATCACAAGCATGAGGCAGAGAGAATGGACTGAAGTGGAGCAAAGCCTGTCCCATGTGTCCTCCATCAAAGCTGCATCTCCTCACAATGTCCTCCAAATAACACCACCAACTGAGGACCGAGTGTTCCTTTGCCTGAGCCTGTGGGGACTTTTCTCATTCAAACCTCCACAGCTTCTAAAAAAGAAGTACTTTTACCTTTTTTTAAAAGCAGTGATTGCAATCAGACTGAGGGACAAATGAAAGGTTGAATTCTGTTGACGTACATATAATACCATATGCTGCATTTATTTGCTGGAAATTTGTTGTTAAGAGATGGTATTGGGGGCTGGGAAAATGGCTCAGAGGTTAAGAGCACCTACTGTGCTTGTAGAGGACCCAGGTTTGGTTCCCAGCACTCACATGGTGACTTACAACTGTTTGTAAGTCTTGCTTCAGAGGATCTGACACTCTTTTCTGGTCTCTGTGGGCACAGATACACACACAGTGTACATCCATACATGCAGGCAAAACACTTCTACATATAAAATAGATATAAATACATATAAATTTTATGAGGGAGGAATTGTATTGGTACTTGGGGTGATGGCTGAGTAAATTGCCTGCTGCATAAGCATGAAGACTTGATTTCAATCTCTAGTACCTACATAAAGGAAAAAAATCCAAGTGCAGTAGTGTGTGTAGTTAATCCCAGTGTTGGGGAGGCAGAGACAGTAGGATCACTGGAGCTCCCTGGCCATCCAGTCTAGCTGAATCAGCCAGTTCTAGATTCTGTGAGAAACCCTGTCTCAAAAATAAGATGGAGGGAGCTCAAGAGATGCTCGGTAGATAGAGCACTTGCTGCTCTTGCAGAGGACCTGGGTTTGGTTCCCAGCACTGACATGGCAACTTACAAGCGTCCTTAATTCCATTTCCAGGCAACCCATTGCCCTCTTCTGGCCTCTGTGGACAATAGGTGTGTACATAGGCAAAATACTCATACACATAAAATTAAAAAAAAAGTTTTAAGAAAAAAATAAAGTGGAAACTAGTTGAGGAAGACACCTGAAGTAGACTTCTGGCCTCCACACATGTATGTACACATGTAAGTACCAGTACACATACAGGGAAATAGTACAGCTCTCTTTACTCAGCACTTAAACAACATATACAATATACTTTGTTGAAGACAATGTCTCATTCATTGGTAATGTCTCATACTATATTGGACATGAAATTGTGAACTTTTGCAACATATAATTCAAAAAGGGATTTTTCCCTCTTGCTAAAGAGATTAGATGTCCAGAAATGATACCCAGAGGTTTTTTTTTTAAATCATATTCTTAGATTTCATAGTATCTTAAAGATTGTTTACCATTTAACAGTTACAGTATAGATAAAAACTTGATGTCAATGGTAGGTAGGTATGTTAATTGGAAATCAATTAAAATGAAAATAAAATACTGTGAAATTGAGTATTTTTAGAAACATAATTATTCATAAAAATGTCAAGATATCATTATGTATTTTTTAATAGTTATATCTTTGTTGTCCAAAGACATATGCTTTTGTGACTTAATTATTAATAGAGAAATGTGTTTTCAGATTCAAGATTGGTAGGTGGTGTATTGTGGGAAGCCAGTGTACTCCTGTGTGAATGAATGATATGGCTGAAGGACCCAAATGTATTTGTTTTTACTATTGTTCTATAGAGTCTCTTATATGTGATTCTGTAGATTCATGGCCATTTCATCATAAAAGGGCAGGTTCTGTCAGATTGGATCTGGGGGAGTCCAGCCTTGTGGCCTTGTCTTTCAGGTTACAAAGGAATGACCCCCTTGTCCCGGAGAGACAGCCCCAGAAAGTGGCAGAGGACCACAGCTGACCTCCAGCAGTGCCCCCATGACCCACAGAGACAAGGAAAGGAGACGGAGAGGCAAATTCAGTTCATGTTGTGCTTGCCCCATCCTGCCTGATACTTCATCAGATGCCCTGGAAGCGCCTATGGCGATGTGGTCATGTGGCCCATGGTGAAATTGCACCTTGAATTTGGGTCACCATGAGATATGAGGGGGAGTAAACTCACCCTCTTACCGAAACCTTGCTTAGGGTGAAAGATTTGGGGGAAGATGCTAATGGTTTTCACTGTGTTTGAGAGGCCTGATTCACAAAGCCCAAAGCCAATGGTGTGTTCTCTTGAGGCTCTCTGCCTTTCAAATCCTTAAAGGAGATCAAACAACCTGTGTAACCAGCCTATGGGCCTATGGCTCTATATATTCCAATACTTACACAGCACACCCTCAGTGGCATCACTTGGCCTTCTTCTGATTGGTTAAGCATGACAAAAATCTTACATCAACTCAGAGGAATTAAGACTGGCTTTACAGAATTATGTTAGGATCAGGAGCAATGTACTCTAGCCTGGGGACCTGCTATAACTGCAGATGTGTCCCTGGATGCAGGACCTTTTGAAGGAACCAGCATATAGCTACCTCAAGGGTGTGGAGAGAATTGCTTACCAAAGGTGAAAAAATCTTGTTGTGGAGATTCACCAGGGTTTAAAAGGATTTTACCCAGACTTTGTGCCCAAACCTTACATGCAACCCTGAGAAAGGCATGTTGCAGGAAATGCTATTTTACCCCAGACCATAAGGACCAAATGCCTTAGTTTATCATGTATAGGTTTCCTGGTGTGTCCCCTGCCCTTTATCTCTTTTCTTTATTTATATCCCACCCCCCAGCTCCCAGAGACCTTTCTAGAGACTGAAACCAGTGACATTAATTTTGTTTGATCCTAGAATGTTAGTTTGCATAGGACTTAAATTAAAATCCATGTTGCTATTGTGTAAACTTCAGAGATATATAACAAATTTTAACTTCTGTTATATCTTGAAAAGGTTAAGTCCACACTGGACCTGCATTTTTTGCAACATGAAACTCTGGGTAGTAGTTAGAGCCACCACAGGTAAGCCTTCTCTAGCTGGCTTGCTTGAGGAATTTTTTTTTTTTTAAGACAGGGTTTCTCTCTGTGTGTGACCCTGACTGTCCTGGATCTAGCTCTGTAGACCGACCTTGAACTCAGAGATCTGCCTGCCTCTGCTTTCCAAGTGCTGGGATTAAAGGTGTGTCCCACCACCACCCGGTTTAAAGAGTGCTTTTAATATTATATATTTTAATACTTGATGTTCATCATCAACTTGAAAGAATCTAGAATCATCTGAGAGCTTGGCCTCTAGACGTGTTCATAAGGTATTATCTTAATTGCATTAATCAATGATTCAAGACCCATCTTACTTGTGGTGACACCATTTCATGGGTTGGGTCTTGGACTGAATGAAAAGGAGAAAGTGAGCTGAGCACTTTGATTCTTTGCTTTCAGACAAAATGTGACAGCTGCTTCAAGCTCCTGCTCCTTGACTTCTCCACTGTAATGAACTGTACCTTCCTCTTGAGTTGTGTTTGCATGGGTATATCATGGCAACAAGAAAAGACATGAAGACATTCATTCTATGGATTTTATTCTTATAGCTTAGTACATGTATATATGTTAAGTATGTACTCAATCACTGAACACAGCTCAGCTGAATCTTGAAAAGTCTTTTTTTATTTGCTGCTTTGAAGAAGGATGCTAAAAAAGAAATCCAACACTATCTCAGAATTGAATATAATAAAAGGTTATTTATTTAGGGGTAGACTCACAGATCACAATCCTCTGCTGGAATGGGGAACTAAATCCCATAGCCAGAAAAGAGGCTGGATGCAAGCTTTAGTCGGCATATATAGTATAAGAGGCCACGCCCAAGTAGGGTGGTAACTTAATGGCTACTGGAGGTAGGAATTCCTACCTCCTTTGTTTAAATTAGAAATAATTAGTTCTAAGTCTAATTAAAAGTTATATAAAATGAGAACAAATATCAAGTATAAAAATTAGAATTATAATCAGCATAAACAATATCAAGCAAGAAACATCTGATAAATGTTTCAATAATTATCCTATCCTAATGAGTTTAAATCTCGTATTATAAATAATTTGGCCAAGTCATGAGAGGAAAATAATTACAACTACCTAGTCTTCAACCCCGTCAAAGACCCAAGAAGGGAAATAATATTACTTGAGTAAGTAGGAAGTGCAATCAAGCAACTTCCAAAATGTGCAGCAAATGACAGAGACAACTGGCTACCTGGGCAATCACCCAAGTCTCATTTGCAATGTTAGAGCAACCAACTTTGGCTAAGGCCTAGAGTAACTGACAGACCATTTTCAGAGGCAGGACGTTTTTCAAAGCTGTCTTACCCTGTTTTGGTGAGATTTGACAGTCTTTTTTTCTTGTATCCTGCTTGTCCTGTCCGGACATCGTGCATTTTGTCAGTGGTCGATGCATGGACAGTTCCTTGCCCAAAGGTCAGTTTTGCCAAGAAGAAAACAAGCTCCAAGTGGAGTATCTTTGGTGTTCAACATTCTCTCAGGAATAGATTGGTGCTGCCAGGAGCAATCATGTCTCACTTCAACAGAACCCTAAGTTATTTAAATGCCATATTCTATAGCTCTTTGAAGTGATTGAAGATTACCTATCTATGCAGAATACAATCTCTATGTATCTAAAGAACCTGATTAGTCTTAATTATAAGTATGATAAACACGGATGACTTTTGACCTATGAGTCTTAATACCTATATAACTTAAAGACTAAGACTTCATATTAGAATATTAAACAATCTTTAAACAATTATGCAACAAATGAGAACAATGGCCTTAAAATGTAAACAGTATGTAAGTATCTTGATCAGAGTTAGAAATGTATATTGCAATATGATAAATATATCCTAAAATTGTGTCAATATACAAAATGTCTTAAGCAGAGGTAGAAGCACACATGCATACAATATGACAAAATAACTTTGCCTAGGTATACAAATATTGTAGATGAAAATAGAAATATATTCAATAAATTTATTCAATATGCAAGAATCTATACCATTGTAAATTGCCTATAAATAATAGCTCACAAGTATTCACTGTATTACTCACTATTATTATTAGTGTGAGTAAGCTCACACTAACCTATTATCCTTCCAATTCCCCCCCTTTTTTTTCAAAGAGATCCCTGATCCTACATATTTTTCCCCCAACCCTATTAACCCCTAAATGATGTCCCTAATCCTGAGGACAAACTTTGTTGGGAGAAGGGACGTTGTCTTCTAGAATTACTTCCAGCTGTCATGGGGGGAAGCGATATTCCTTCTATGGGAATCCTGTGAAAGTAAAATGATTAAGTTCCAAGATTACTGTCTGATATAATTGCAAATAGTCTCTGAGTATTCAGTAGGGTTTTTTCTGAGGTTCCTATTTGGAATTATGCCAAGAACGCTGTAAAAAAGTGCACCATTTCAGCCAACCAAGTTGGAACCTTCTTGAGCAGCTGATAACCAAAACAGGTCTTATAGTAGCGTTATCAGCATCATGATGTCATATCAACCAGGTGGAGTTGTTGTGGAGCCCCATCTTCTTCCTGGAAACTTCAAAGATTACTGCAGGAAAATTCATTGTTCATTATGGAAAATTTAAACATTATTTATATAGACATATACAGACATATATATTCAATGAAAGGTACGCTACAGACAAAAGTATGAAGAAAAGTAAATTTTTTTCTAAATTCTTTCTTCTTTCTGTCCCATACCAGATGTCTCTTGACATGAGAGAGACACTCTGAATGTTCCTTTTAACAACATGCTTGAATTTAGAGAAGGACAGAGCCATTGTCCAACTCCAAATTCAGCTCTACATATTCATATATATTTAAATGTATATGTTTTGATCACCTGTCCTTACAAGTCATATTTCTTTTTCTTGATGGTCCTTATTGGATAGTTATTTTACCTTCTATCAGCATCCAAACCTCCAGGGTCTCTTGAATTTTTAAATGTGTGTATTTTCTTCAAATCTTTCAGAGGCGTTCAGAATATAGCATTTAAAACATTTAAGGACTTAGAACTTTTCATGGCAATGAGACACATCTTCCCCACATTGGGTGCCAGATGAAGAAGGTTGCTAAAAAGAAATCCCATACTAGCTCAGAATTGAGTATAATAAAAGGTTATTTATTTAGGGGTAGACTCACAGATCACAGTCCACTGCTGGAATGGGGAACAGCAACCAAATCTTGCAGCCAGAGTAGAGGCCAGATACACGCTTAACATCGGGAATATATAGTATAAGAGGCCACGCCCAAGTTGGCGGGTAACTTAAAGGCTACTGGCAGTAGGAGTTCCTACAGCACTGCTTTTATTTTTTAAGATTATAATATAATGATTACATAATACAATAATTGCATAATTTCCCCTTCCCTTTCCTCCCTCCAAATCCTTCTGATCCTTCCACAACCTCCCCCCATGCTCTCTTCCAAATTCATGGTCCTCTTTTTTATTAATAGTTGTTACATGCATATATGTATATGTAGATACATATATATCCCCAACATAGACTGCTAAGTCTGTATAATGTTACTTGTATGAATGTTTTCAGGACTGACCATTTGGTATTGGATAACCAAGTGTTATGGTCTTTCTGGGGAAGACTGTTTCTTCCTTCTCAACATTTCTGAGTTGCCTGTCATTCTTTGTGTAGGGTTGAGGCCTCTTGGACTTTTCTGTCCACTTTGGCGTGTCTACTGTTGTCATCCTTGGTCAACTCATGTTTGGGAAGTCATGTTGGTGAGACTTTTGACTTTCCTGGGAAACACAGTCACATAGCAAACTCCCTGATTCTTCTTCTTACAACTTTTCTGCCCCCTTTTCTGCAGTGTTCCTTGGAACTTAGGTTTTGGGAGTCATTATGTAGATTATCTATTGGGATTGGACTTCACAACTCTGCATTTTTGGAGTTTTTAAGATTATTAATGCTTTGATTAGAAAATATAAGTATATACATAAAAGTATAACAGAGTTTCTCAGTGTAACCCTGGCTGTCCTGGAACTCACTCTAGACCAGCCTGGTCTTTAGAGATCTGTCTGCTTCTGCCTCCTGAGTGCTGGGATTAAAGGCCTGTGCCACCACCATCCAGCAACTGTGGAGTCTTTAGGAGCGGTGCCTTCCAGGCAGAAGTAGACCACGGGGAGGGGATTTGAGGTTTCATAGCCTGGACCCACTTCTTGTTGCTGCTCTGCTTCCTGAATAGGAATGCAATGTTACCAGCCAGTTTCTGCACCTGCTACTGTGACTTCCCTGCTGGGCAATTCCTTCCCCTCCCTGGACTATTTTCCTCTGGAATAGTAAACCAAACCCCAAACCATACCAAACCAAGCCACCTTTCTCCCCAAGACTTTGTTTGTTTTGTCATTTGGGTCAGAGTGTTTTGTCAGAGCTGCCGAACAAAAACTCACACTCCCTCCTTCGCCGTCCAGGCCTTCTGTTGCTGCTCTAACAGTGCTTTATTTAGAGTTAATTGAGGGACGAATGCAGGCAAGGGTGAGTAGGTCTGTACTCAGCTGGAGTGAATAAAGTTGAGATCAAACATAAGAAACAAGCTCCATGTTCATGGTGAATTTCAGCAGCTCTTAGTGTAGGGGCCACGATTCAAACAGGGTTTCTTGAAAGGGGTCACACACCAGTTTTCAGGAGATACTTCCTGTAGTGTTAAAGTCTCCGTGTGGATCAAGCCAAGGCAAGCGGTAGATAGACCTGGTTCAGGTACCCAGCTCCCAACAGCAGCCTTTAAAAAAAATATTTTTATTATAAACTGAGTAAGGTGGCAAATGCCTTTAATCCCAGTGGATCTCTGAGTTCGAGGCCAGTCTGGTCTATAGAGTGGAGTTCCAGGACAGCCACGGTTATACAGACAGACCCTGCCTTGAAAAAGAGCCAAAAAAAAATTCTTTCTACCAAGATAAAATGATTTATTGCAAGTATCCTTAAATCTTGGCTGTATAATCAGGCACAAGTTAAGTATATTAGAATTTTAAGTAATGTGGCTTTATGCATTACAGTTTTCTAATCAGTGACTGAATGATAAAATCATCTCTCTTTAGCTCAAATTTTTATATTCATTTATAAAAAGAAAATATTTTATTACTCCAAGAGCAACCTCTACTTATTTTAATTTTATTAGAAGATTATAATGTTATTTTGAAGGAAATAAATCTTCTAGTTGGATATTGTTTAAGTAATAAAAACCGAGAGCCACGCACAGTGGTGCATGCTTCTAATTGTAACCCTTGGTATGCTGAGACTAGAGGTTTATAAGTGTAAGGCCAGCCTGAGCATTGTAGCCAGACTCTGTTTTAAAATCAAAACCAAAGCCAAAAATTGAAACCACTTTGTTCAGATACTGTGAGGGAAACCGAAATATTTCAGTTTGATTAAAACTGCGCACAGTTTTTGTATGATTGAATAATGTATTATATTGTAAATGGGTTTTATAAACTTAGGCATTAATGAAATGGTATGACTGTATTAGTTTGAAGTCTGCACAGATGGAATCAGCTGCACCTTTGCCTTTCTTTTCTTCACTTCTGGATCCCGAGGATCTCCGTTTGCTACTGTACGTCCCATATAAGGACTGATGCTTTTCCTGTGGTACAAACGTAGGAAGCCATACTTTGGCTAGCTCTTCCTGAATTGCTCTGTGAAAGAATGTTCCATTTAATTCCTCGCAACGACTTACGAAAGTGCTCTTTCCCCCTCAGACACTTTGGCTACACATGGGGTTTCTCAAAAGCTCTGTTACTGTTAACTGATTCTTCTGTTGTCTGGTGTCTTCATATTTAGTAGCAAGTTTCCAATGTGAAGCAAATAAATATATTTTTAGCTTGAAATTGTTTAACTGTCTGAGTAGGAAAGCTCTGGAGGAACATTAGGAACATAATCATGTGAAATGGCCTTGTTGGTAAGCACCTGACACACCTCCCTCACTTCTGTGGAAGGGTCATATTTCAGTCACCATGGGGTCTATTTTTTCGGTAGCTGGAAAGCAGGAAAAGGAAAAACGACTCTCATGGCTGGAAGAAAGTACATTGTGTGCCTGCCTAGTACCAGACTCAGTTTTTTTCCCCAAGGAAAATGGCTCCCACACGGTGACTCAGCCTCTTGTGGCCTTACCAGGACCAGGTGCATTATTGATTTTATCATGGCAGTCTTGGTGTTTCCATACCAGAAGGCTGGAACAAATGGAAAATGACCAGACATTTGCAATTTGGTTGTGAGAAAATACTTTCCTTCAACTCTTTTAGTCTACTACACATTTTGCTTGGTAGATGAACGTAGTTCTTGGTATAATGTGTATGTTACTTTTCTGGGCATAGATTGTGCCTCATGATCTACTTACTTAATTTAGACAATGAAGCTAAGTGTATTTTAAGAGTGGGAAAGATTCCCTGTCCAAAAGTTTTCCACACACTAGATTCTAGGAATAGTCCTCTTTAGATTGTCCACTGGGGCGCCCTGTTGTTTGATTGACCTTCATACCCTAGTACCAAATACAAGTTTGAGTTTCATCGAAGTCAAACCTTTCAGAATAAACCTGAAGTAGGAACTCTTTGGGGCTGGAGCTATATAGTTCAGTGTAACAGCACTTGACTGATATGCCCTGGGTTTGTTCTCTGACACCAGCACTACACAGACACGTGCACAGACAGACAAACATACACACACACAAGTACACCCATAGACACACAGACATACTAATACACAGTCACATGGACAGATGCACAGACGGACACACATACACACAAAGAGGAACAGACTTCTTAGTAAAAACTAATCACTTTACTAACTGTTACTAACTGAGGAAGAGAGTTAGTGCCTCCTGCTTAAGAAGGTCTCTTTTTCAGGTTTATAAATTGTTTAATTAGTGGATGAATTAATTTAGTGTTTGTGCACATGCATGTGGGTATACATGTGCTGTTGCCAGTGTGTGAAGGTCCGTTGCTAACCTGCAGTTCTTGAGATTAGGTCACCAAGCTCAGCATAAGTGCTCTTAGTTGCTGAATTAGCTCTCTGGCCAAAAGTCTTTATTTTTTTAAAGATTAAGCAGAGTTTTAGCTATCATAGCAAGTATAATTTATTTTATTTTGATACTTAGTGGATTTAGGTGTTGTCAAATAGTTGAAACAAAACTATTTTGTGGGTTTTTTCTTCTTTATCACTGGGAATTGAATATTGTATATGCTGTGCAAGTGCTCTCTCTAACACTGAGCCAGCCAGGGGTAAATGTCTGTCTAAGGTTGTGGTTTTTTTTTTTTTTTTTTTGTATATACTTTAGTGAGTACTGTTAGTGTCAAATGAACTTAACATTACAGAATGATCTTATCTTTTGTCCTGGGTATTAGAATTCTTTGGTTATTGAGTATTACTCTTAGTAAAAATTTTATGGTTGTTTTCCTTTGTTATATCTTTTTTAAAAAATATTTATTTATTTATTATGTATACAATATTCTGTCTGTGTGTATGTCTGCAGGCCAGAAGAGAGCACCACACCCCATTACAGATGGTTGTGAGACACCATGTGGTTGCTGGGAATTGAACTCAGGACCTTTGGAAGAGCAGGCAATGCTCTTAACCTCTGAACCATCTCTCCAGCCCCCTCCTTTATTATATCTTGTTTTATAAATAGTTTTATGTGTATTTTAAACCTATTTTTGTGTAAGTTAACAATTCTTAGTATCTAGGTAATATTTTGACTAAGATTATCTAGTCTATGAACTCCTTATCAGGATCTCATCATATAGTCTTCAGTAGCCTAGAACTCTACGTAGACCAGGCTAGCCTTGAACTTATAGAAATCTACCTGCTTCTTCCTGGATGCTGGGATTAAAGGTACCACCATGCCTGACCCCATAAATTGTGTTTTTTTAAAATCACATTTATGTTTTCCCTTTTCCTGTATTTTTATTGATTCTATTTGTCCTTAAGTGTCTTTTCCTTTCCCTGTTACAGCCGTCTAATTCCCTCTCATAAAGCAGATCGTCACTGTAATTTGAGTCAGTAACTTGAAGTTCCAGAGACCAGATTTTGTGTTTAGTCGGGCCTGGTGGTACAGGCCTGTCATCTTAGCTACTTGGGAAACTGAGGCAGGAGAATCATAAATTTAAGCCTTGCCTAGGATGCAGAGTAAGTTCAAGATCAGTTTGGGCAGCTTTCTTAAATTATGTCTCAAACTAAAAGTTAAAATTGAGCCCTGGCAGAATTGCTCAGCGGGGGAAGGGTTCTTTCCTCTGAACCTGATAATCTGAGTTTGATCCCCTGAACCCTCAGGTGGAAGGAGAGAACCAACTCAAGGAACTTACTCCACACTTGTGCCATGCCATTGCATGTATGTGTGCCTACATCCATACTTGCACACATGTACAAATAAATTAATAAAGATTTAAAATAAATTTTAAAAAGGTTTTTAAAAGGTTAATAAACAAGGATTGAGGCTATATATATTGAGGCTGTATGTGGAATGCCACGAGACCCTAGTTTTAAACACCAGTAACACACACACACACACACACACACACACACACACACACACACACAGAGAAAGAGAGAGAGATACACAGGCGCCCACATGTTCTACATCTGAACAAGTAAGTCCCATCTTCATGACTTTTAAAAAGTGCTTTCTTCAATAGTGGCTAAAGGGTTTTAGATAGCTTCAAATGGATTAGCAAGACAGACTGATGGAAAGTGTTCTAAGGGACGGACACTTAGGTACGGTAAAATGGTTCTGTATATTATGGTATGTTTTAAATATGGATTTCACATACATTTTTTGTACCTCACCAAAAATTAAATTATGACCTTCACTTGGTCAGAATGTTTACTGAGCTGTGCACGATCATGTACATACAAAGCTAAAGAAGACACAAAGTTTGGAGCAGCTTAGAGGTACAGTGCTTGCCCAGCATAGATGAGGCCTTGAGTTCAAGCCCCAGTACAGTTAGGGGAGGAGGGGATTGGTACCTAAAAGATCTGAGAAAAGAAAATTCTACGTGGTTTTTTTCTTATAGCCCAGTTTGCAATTGAATTTATCAGCTGCTGTATAGGGGTAGTTTAGTACTTCGTAGAAACTTCATAAAACCCAAAGGCTCCCCATAAATTATCTGGCTGACACAATTTATTTTAATGGATAAGATTATAGGTTTTTTTTGTTTTTGTTTTTAGGATTTATTACCATAAATTTTACAAATTCAGAGTGACCTCACCTCCCTCCAGTTAAACAAATTTCGTGAAGTTAAGAAATTCATATATAAGGAGTTAGGCCTTGCAATTTTTGTTGATTTTTAAAGCAGATTGATTCTCTTTTGAGGCTTGAAGAAGCACACTTGTTTGTGCGTCGCTCGTCTTGTTTGTGGATGAAATGGCCATCACCGTGCTGCTGAGCTACAACCCATATCATCTGAAATGATGAATGAGTTTCTTATTTTCCAGTGTGCTTTTTGTGTTGGAAGAGATCTCAGAGAGTTTCCACTCCATGCTTTTATTTTATAAATGAATGAACTAGTTTACCAAGGCATTAAGTGATTGGTCAAAATCTCTGGTCTAAAGTATTTTGTATGTTTGAATCCACTGAGACTTAATGATAGGGACTTAATGCTGTCTGGCTTCAACATTACTTGGCAAACTCCCAATTTATTAATGTGTTCACTGTATCTTGTGCTTTCATATGTCATTTAATGATCAAGTAGTGAAAACTCAGAATTTATGGTGAGTTGTAATTGAGCAGTCATTTTTCTAAACCTATCATTATCTGTAATTTAGAAACACAATGACCAGGAAGCAGTATTAGTGTAAGCATAGTTTAATAAGTTCATATTAATCCATCCAGTAAAGCATAACATTTTAACATACCTTTCAGAGCCACAGTGATGGGAAAAATGATGGAATTGCTTATTGTCAAAACAAAAAGTGCTTTAGAATGGCTCCTTAGGAAGCAGCTCTGCTGCATGTGAACTAGTTTGACTTAGGCTCCGAGAGATGCAGTCACATGGGCTTATCTGTCAGTGACAGCTGTTGACTGTCTGGCTTTACATTTAATGCAGGTGTTGGTGAGTTATAATTCTCAACTTGTCACTTGGCGTGGCAAATAGTTACTCTGTAGTTATACACAGTATTATCTTTGAAGAATCGCCTTTTAATGCAGTGATACCTAACTTACTCTTTTAGTCTAACATAATAGTTGTGTCATGCCGTGCATATGGAACTACTGTATATATGTTAAATGAATATTTACATGTAAATATCATTGATAGCAATAATCTTGAAGTCCAAAATAGAGAACAAACTCCAAACACTTACATTGTCCATTGTTGTGGAAAGCCTCCTTGCCTAGAGCATCCGTTAGTCTGAAGTGTGCCTCTCTCTTTTTCCTCATTTACAACTTTACATTTATGGCTGCAGTAACATGGCCCTTTGCTAGGGAAGCTCTGCTGTCAGTCTGTCAGGTAGCAGAGCTAATTGTCTTTTAACTCTGCCCTGTCTGCCAGTTGTCAAGTAGGCTAGTAAATAGATAAAGCTTATCACAAGAGGTTAGGAGTTAATGGTCTGTTTCATTTGGAACTCAGACTGTTGGTCACTTGTTTTATGTTGAATTGTTGAGTGTGAGGAGGACATGAATTGCTGAGAGGGAAGAAGATGTGAGACAGATTTAGGAGGTGGTTGAGATGTACTGATTTCAGAACTGTGAGACTAAGGTGTAACTAGGAGTGAACTATAATTAGAGAATGAAAGTATAAATGACAGAGATCTGCTCATCCAGATCAGAGGGGGCTCAGAAAGACTCAGCAGAGTTTGGAATGTAACCTAGCAGGCTGGTGCTTCTCCAGTACTGGAGAAGATAATGGCAGCAAGAAAATGTCTGGACAGCTAGGAACTGCAGTGGTTTCCTAAAACGATCATTGGAAAAAGGTACAGCCAGAATTTTGTTGCTCAAGGCTGCTCTTTCTGATTCCTCTGAATATCTTGCTGATCTAAACACTGTGTTTTGTTCAGTTTTGAACTTTTACTTTTTTTTCTTTCTTTCGTTCCCCCCCCCCAACCTCCGCCGCCCTTTTTTTCTTTCTTTGGTTTTTCAAGACAGGGTTTCTCTGTGTAACCCTGGCTGTCCTGGAACTCATTTTATAGACCAACTGGCCTCGAACTCATGTAGATCTGCTTGTCTCTGCCTTCCAAATGCTGGAACTAAAGGTGTGTGCTACCATTCCCAGCTGAGCTTTTAGTTTTTAATGTGATTATGATTCTAGGAGAGATTGGAGGTAGCCTTAATTAACTGTACAATTCTTAAAATCTGTCTCCAAAATTTAGACTTGTAGTCTGAAAAATATATAGAATCCTGACATGTAAAAGTAAAAGGATAACTTAAATGCTTTTTAAAAATGGATTTAATATTCCAATTTTTGGTTTTATTATCTTAAACTTTTTACATTAGTTGTGTGTTTGAGTATGGGTGAATGCACATGTTCCCTGCATACATGTAGAGGTCAGAGGACAATTTGTAAGAATTGGTTTTCTCCTTCAATCTTGTGGGTTTCAGGGTTGACTCAGGTCATTGTTCGGCAGCTAGCACGCTTTAACTGCTGAGCTATCTTGTTGACCCTATTTTTTTATTTCTTGTTTTTAGTTTTAACTGTAGTACATGTGTGTATGTATGTAAATGAATGCACATGAATTCACATACTATGGCGATCAGAGGCTGATGTCAAATATCTTCCCCAATCACTCTGTGTTTTGAGACAGAATGTTCTTGAACCCAGTGCTTCCTGATTGGCTAGATTGGCTAACTAGTAAACCTTGCTTGCCTTTGCTTCTTTTGGCACATGGGTGTTGGGCATACAAACCCGGGTCCTTATGCCTCTATAGCAGATACATTACTTTACCCTGATAATACTCTAAGAAGACAATGTTATTAATATAATAGGAGTTCATTGCTTAAATAATCCATACTACTTCCTCTTCCTCATTTTCAGTGCCTTGTTTCCCAAAATCTTTTTGAAAAATGCTCATATATAGGAAAACAGTAGGTGAGTGAATATTTAATGCTAATTATTATATGATTTTAGATTTATTCCATGGGAGTTTTAGTAATATAGTTTAATAATTTTATTATTAAAAACAATGACCTGGGTAGATATTTGTTAGAACTTCATATATAATTGAAAACTTGAAACAAAATGAGAGAATAGATATTCTTTTTTGCTTGTTTGCTTTTTGAGACAGGTTTCTCTGTATAGCCCTGGCTGTCCTGAAACTCATTCTGTAGCTCAGACTGGCCTCAAACTCACAGAGATCTGCTGCCTCTGCCTCTGAGTGCTGGAATTGAAGGCTTGTGCCACCAGCATCCAGCTAAGAATAAATATTCTGTAAGAAGTATGAGGGCTGGAAATATAGCTCAGTTGGTAGAGTGCTTGCCTGCCATGCGCAAGGTCCTAGGTTTAATCGCAGGCCACCAACAAAAAATAAACAACCAAAAACAAAATGAGAAAAGTGGACAAGGCTTATGCCTGTGATCTTAGCACTTGAAGCTGGGACCGGAAGATGTAAGTTTAAGCCTGGGCTACACTATGTTAGTGAGTTCCGGGTCATTCTGCGCTATAGTATGAGGGACCCTGTTTTAATTTTCCTTGCCTTGGAAAAATTAAAAGTAGTAAGGTAATATGAAGGAAATATGTTCAGAAGTAAAAACTGTTTCTAAATAAATAAGTTTCCAAGCTTCTGTTTTAATGTGTAAGATTGTGTTCAGAGCATTGTTTCTTTTAGATGAACATTTAAAATACAGCAACAGATCAGGGCAATGGTTTCCATATGCTTCTGGAGGTGTTAACAGTGCACGTTTAGATTGGAAATACAATATAACCCGCACTCCGTTTTGGAAGGTGAGTAAAAGAGCATGTCACGGTAATATTTACAAGTAACCCTGTGCTTTGTGGATTTGTAACTTCAGTTTTATGAGTTTCTGGAAGCTGCAAATCATTCCTCCACAAAGCGTAGTCTGACATGTGTGCTCTGTCTGGCCCAGTGTTTCCTTCACTATGTACTGTTTATCCCTATGGACTCTCTCTTAGGTAGGAGAATTCAGCCCAACTTGCAGCTCAATTCGAAGAGATTTAAGTTATCTAAAACAACGAGGATGATTGGAAAAGTAAATAAAAGCCAAGTAGTAGTTTCATCTCTGAGACTCTTTAGGTTTTTCTCCTAGTCATCTTGAAGGCAGGGACAATTGATGTTTATTACTGTGTGGTGTGTGTGTATATGTGTGTGCATGTGTTTGCTTGCATGAGGAGGGACCCAGATGTTTGTGTTGCTGTGTACATGGGTGCTAGTTGTTGATGCTGAGTGTCGCCATTGCTCCCTACTGTATTTACTGAGACAGGGTCTCAGTTGGGCCCAGAGCTGCTGACTCAACTGCTGTAGCTAGTCAGCTTGCTCAAGGAGTCCTGTGTCTCTCTTCCCAGATACTGGATTGCAGGGCTGCTGCCTCCATGCCCGACTGATTTTTATGGGCATGGTCTGAACTCAGGTCCTCACAAATACACAGCAGGTGCTTTACCCACTGAGCAGCTCCCCAGCCTCCTCTTTGGTTGATTTAAAAGCCTTGCTTCGCTTATTAAAATGTTGTCATGGTCTTTATAAATAGTGTGACCTTCAGAAAGACAAGGAAAATTTGCAATCATTTTCAGGATATGTCTGTGCAGGGTTTTTGTAACCGTTTGAAGTAACAAATTTATTAAGAAAGTTGGGACAAGAAGGGAAATAGAACATCCTAGGGTGATTTTGAAAAATGCTACTATTCCTGAAATGTTTATGTCACAGTAATGGTACTGAAGGTTTTATATTTATTGTCTCATTTAGCATTTTTAAAAAGGGTTTATTTATATTTATTATTATTATTTTGTCACTTTTCCCCTTTTATTGAAAATAGACTTTTTTTCCTCACATATATATCCTGATTATGGTTTTTTCTCCCTTTACCCCCAGTTACTCCCACCTCCCTTCATATCTGGATCTACTTCTTTTCTCTGTCTCATTAGTGAACAAGTAGGCTTCTAAGGGATAATAGTAAAATATAATATAATTGTAACATGAGGGACCGGCTTGTTGGAGTATCTGTTCCTGCCCAGTACCCCACAGCCGGCAAGTCCCAGAGAAAATCAATCACACAGAGATCTCTATAAGTTATAAAGCTGATTGGCCCATTAGGTCAGGCTACTTATTAGCTCTTATAACTTATGTTACCCCATTATCCTTATCTACAGTAGCCACACGGCTCAGTACCTTTTCCAGCAGGGCAGCTTACATCTTTCCTCTCTGGTGGTCTGAGCAGAACTGTGGAGGGAGCTTCCTGCTTCCCAGAATACTCCCAGTCTCTTTGCTCCACCCCTACTTCCTGTCTGGCTTTCCCGTCTATACTGCCTGCCTGGCCAATCAGCGTTTTATTAAAATATGATTGACAGAATACAGACAATTCTCCCACATCATATAATATATTAAAATATAATAAAATATAGCAATAACTAACCTATCAGAGTTGGACAAGATAGACAAACAAGTGGAAAAGAGCCCAAGAGAAGTCACAAGAATCAGAGACCCTCTTGTTTGCACACTCAGGAATCCTATAAAACACTAAACTGGAAGCCATGATATAAGGATAGAGGACCTGTTGCAGATAGGTCAGGCCCTGTATATGCTGCTTCAGTCTCTGTGAGTTCATATGAGCTTTGTTAGAAAGCATTGTTTTCTTGGTGTCTTCCATCCCCTCTGGATCTCATACTCTTTCCTCTTTCACTTGCACAGGGTTTCCTGAGTTCTGAAGAGGGGGATTTGATGGAGATATTCCAATGTCTATCACTCTTTATGTGATGTCTGACTGTGGGTCTCTGTATTTGTTCCCATCTGTTGCAGGAGGAAGCTTTTCTGATGATGGCTAAACAAGGCACAATGTATGTATATAGCAGGATGTATTAGGAGTCATTTTATCACTACTTTTTTTGTTTGTTTGTTTGTTTTAGAACAGTAGTATTTCTTTTTTACCCTAGGTCTCTGGGCTATCAAGTTTCTGTTCTTGGTCACTCAAACAGTGTTGGGTATGGGTTCCATCTCATGGGCCTTAAGTCAAATCACATATTGGTTGGTTACTGTAATCAGAGACTATTCATTTGTTTCCCGGCCACCCAGACCAGAATAATCACACAGAAACTATTTATAACACTGTTTGGTCAATAGCTTAGATATATTCCTAGCTAGCTCTTACATCTTAAATTAACCCATTTCTATTTTGGCTTTTTGAGGCAGGGTTTCTCTGTAGCTTTTGGAGCCTGTCCTGGAACTAGCTTTTGTAGACCAGGCTGATCTCGAACTCGCAGAGATCCGCCTGCTTCTGCCTCCTGAGTACTGGGATTAAAGGCGTGCACTACCACTACCTGGCTAAATTAACCCATTTCTATTAATTTATGTGTCACCACGAGGTTGTGGCCTACTGATAATGGTCTGGCATCTTTCTCCTTAAGCAGATACTTGTTGTCTACCTGACTCTGCTTCTTTCCTCCTCTATCTCTGCTTGGAATCCCTGCCTTACTGTATTCTGCCCTGCCATAGGCCAGTGCACCTCTTTGTTAACCAATGGTAATAAAACATATTTACTGCATGCAAAGAAGAATCCCACATAAATTCCTCCTTTCTGACTAAATAAAAAGGAAGGTTTTAACTTTAACAAGGTGAAATTACATATACCAAACCAGGTATCAAACAAGAATTACAATTACAATGTATAGTCTATTTGTATCTAGAAAGTTTCATATCTTTTATCATAACTAGGGAAAACTGTAACTATCTGTCTTCAACTCCATCAAAGATCCCAGAAGAATATATTATTACCTAAGTAAACAGAAAGTGTATTGTAAGCAACTTCCAAAACTCTAGAATTAACAGAGAAATCTTGCTGTCTTGATTGTCACCCAAAGTTCTTCTGTAATGTTGGGGCATCTATCTTCAGCCTTCAGGCCCAATGTATCCAGCAGATTTTTCCAAGAAGGAGGAAATTTGAAAGACTGTTTTGCCTGTATTGGCAGTTTGTCAGTCACTTTCTTCTGTGTCCTGCAGAATGTCTGGCAGACTCTTTCATGAAGTAGGAACCCTGAAGGACTGTCTCACCTTCTTTAGGCAAGTTCAGCAGCCATTTTTCTGTGGGTGCTGCAAGTTCACTTTATACAACATACCATCAAGCAGTCCAGGCAAGAGCAGTTTCTTGCCCAAATGGCTAGCCTTGTCACATCGAAGGCAAATTCCATAACTAGATTCTTCAATGCCCATCAACCTCTCTGAAGTAATTGGTGATGCCAGAAGCAGACATGTCTGACTGTCAAGAAAAGTCTAAGTTTTTAAAACTTTTCAAATGCCATATTCTGTAGGTCTTTGAAGTGTTGAAGATTTTCTATCTAACTGAAATATATCTCTGTATCTAGAAAACATAACATGACTACAAGTTTGACTGCTCTAAATAACTATCTAGTAATCTGTAATTTTTAATTGTAGACTACATTATTCAATAAGCTGTATAAATATAACACCTTAAACAAGAGTAGAAATATAATATAGCAAAATTGACCTTAAGTTTGTACCAATAAACCAAAGTCCTTATCGATGTTTCTTTTAAAGAGATTGACTGTGATCATTTAACCATTTATACCTAACTCCTTTTAAATGAAAATAAACTTTTATAAACAATCATTTTGGGAATTTGGGCATAGTTTTCTCCAAGTTGCTTCATGTTGTTTGTTGGGCAAAGTATTTTTAGGGTTCATGGAGACCTTTCTGGGGATCTTGTTCTATCAAACCACATTATCCTGGAAGAAATCCACAGGTTTTCATCTTCTGTGGAAACAAAAGCAGAACCTCTTTTTCAAAGTAGCAAACATATCCTTAGACTTAAATTTTGAAGTAAAGATACCTTTAAAATATATCTGTAAGTTTAGCTTAGCAGTTCCCAGAATCAAATGTCTCTTTGCAGTTAAAAAAAAATTCAAAGAAAACACAATAATATGCATAATCCAGATTCTCTGTATATTTTCCATCTCTATGTGACTTAAATTTTTAATTGGTGTAGGAGGGTCTTCTATCTATCTGTTGTTTCATTCGTTAGTTAATAAAGAAAACTGCTTGGCCTGATAGGTCAGAACATAGGTAGGCGGGGAAGACAGAACACAATGCTGGGAAGAAGGAAAGTGAGGCAGTCACCATGATTCTCCGACCCAAGAAGGATGCAGGTTGGGATCTTTCCCGGTAAACCACGACCTCAAGGTGGCATACAGATTATTAGATATGGGTTAGTCAAGATGTGAGAGTTAGCCGAGCGGGCTGCGGGAAGCGGCCCGCAACTCCTTCAACATTTAATTCTATTACTTTTTCCTTAAGTCTATGACTGTCTGTACTCTTTCTTCACTCTCTCCTAAACCCATATACATATATCCAACTCTGTGACCCATTTTGAGATCTTTTGGGGGGTCCTGAATCTGTCTTATTGTGTATCTGTAATCATTTTCCGACCAAAAGAGTTTTTTGTTTTTAAATGATAAGCAGGCCTGGCTTGGACTAACTCTGTAGCTTTGCCTGTTGGCTCTGCCCTGTCCAACATTGTGGAGGCATGTTAACTGCCTCTGCAAGCCATGCTCACTGCCCCAGCTCCAGGGATTCATTGGGTCTGTGTCACCATTATGCAGCTTATAGCACTGTGCTTACAAACCCCATTTAAATGCTCTGTAGCAGTACCTCCTGAAAGAGCCAGAGCTGTGTTGCCAACACGAACCAGGAAGTCATCTTTTTAAAAAGCCATGCAGTTTTTGCTTCTAATGCTGACTCAGGAAGCCTTCTCTTAAAGGAGCTGCACCTCTACTCACTGCCACCAAACAGCTTATCTGAAAAAAAAAAAATCCAGCTACCAAGAAGCTGTACTTGGTCCTGTTCTTTGTGGGTCTAGAAGCCCTCTTTTTTAATTTCTTTTTTTAGGTCTTATGTGGATTCATGCTCCAGATGGTGGGCACCATTTTGTTATTGGAGACTGTTCGTTCGTTTCCTGGCCACCCAGACCCAAGTAATTACACAGAAACTGTATTAATTACGACACTCTTTGGCCAATAGTTTAGGCATATTCCCAACTAGCTCTTACATCTTAAATTAACCTATTTCCAATAATCTGTGTATCATCACGAGGCTGTGGCTTACCAGTAAGGTTAATAAAACATATTCACAGCATACAGAGGGAAACCCCAATCAGGTTACTCCCACAAATAGTGTTCCACCATTGACCTAGCATATCTTGCAGGCAGGACACTGTTGCAGGAGAATTGTCCATTCAGCCAATTCACTGTGTCAATAAAGCAACCTTGAATCTAGGATGGATTGACTTAAAAGTTCTTGGAGGACTTCGCAAGGTAGCTATAGAAGACAAGAAGAGACAGGAGGAGTTCTGGTTGCAGGGGATATTTTTCAATTTGAGAAAGTTCCACCTATCCTTGCTCCTGCCTCAATATTGGCCATTCAGCTCTTTATTAGGGCCATCAGGTGTTTTAGACAGGTACAGAAACACAGCTTCACAGAGTTAAACAAATGCATCATAAACAAAAGTAATATACCTTAAAATAATATTCCCCAACAGGCCCTGGACTTTTTTAGGTTGAGAGACTTTTAATAATTGCTTCTATTTTACTAGGGGTTATAGGTCTGTGTAATTTTTTTTAATCTTATCTTGATTTAACTTTGGTAAGTGGATTTTGTGGAGAAAGTTGTTCATTTCTTTTATCTTCTTCCATTTTGGTGGAGTACAGGTTTTTAAAGTATGTTCTATGATTCTCTGTATTTTCTTGATGTCTCTTATTATGTCCCCCATTTCATAACTTTTTCCTTCCAAATATTTTAGCCCTCTGAAGAAATAAGAATTTTCTATAAAATTAAATAAAGGAGACAGTGTTATACTTGTTTTTAGTCATAACAGATGCTTTTACTTTCCTTTGTCAAACACTTATTTAGATGAATTGAGGAACATTTCTTGGATTTTGAGAGACAGGGCCCATGTTCCCAGGTCAGTCCTAAACCTGAGATCCCCTTTCCTCAGCCTCTTGATGGTAGGATTACAATTTACTTGATTTCTAAGTACACATTAAATTTTTTTTATTACATTTAAGTTAATTGATTTAAGTTTTTGTGTGTCTGTGTGGTGGTCACAGTGGGTCTTTCTGGAATCAGTTTCCTTCCACCTTTACTTGGGTTCCGCAGGTCCAGCTCAGGCTATCAGGCTTGTGTAGCACGCGCCTTTGCTCACCAAACCGTCCAGCTAGTGCTTTATGAGTATTATGATAAGTAATCACTGCAGAGTTTTACTTTGTTATACTTTACTTTCTGTGTTCCTAGAGATCAGGGCCCACCACTGATCTAGACCCGTGGCCGTGGGGGTTTGAAATTAAGGTCAACACAAATGATTTAGATCAGAAACCCAGGTGCGTTGCTGCTTTCCCCACAGAGATAACCTTAGTTTGTGTTTGTCACAACATGGATAATCTTGGAATCAGAAGCCAAACTGAGTATTGCTCTTGGTTGTGTTGTTACAGTAGAAACTGAGGAGTCCCAGAGTACTGGGTAGAAACCAAAAGTAACAGCAAGGCTCCACAGTACCTGAATAAGCAAAGAAGTAAGGAAGCTAAGGTCCAAGAGCTCTGGTTATTTACTAATTAAATGATTAATTTCCTGTTAAGGTCCTGCTGTGTAGCCCATGCTGTCTTTGAACTAATGATTTTCTTGCCTTAATTTCTTTTGAGAGTTGGAGCTGTTATGTTTGATATAATGCATGAAAATATTTTTATATTTTACTATGAAGGTGCTACATTCATTCACCAGATATTTGTTCTCAACTTGAGACTTAGGTTACTATATTGAGCATAACAATGATGTCCCTGTGTTTGTGTAGTAATTTAGCAGGAAAGAGTAACAAATATAAAACTACTGAAGTCAAGTGCATGTATATCTCATGCCTTGTAGTCCCAGCACTTGTGAGATTGAGACTGGAGGATCATCATGAATTTGAGGCCAGCCTGGGCTACAGGGTGAGAACCTGTCTCCAAACAAACAAAGAAACAAACACCAAAAATTATTGAGTCAATCTTGTTGCTCAGCACTTGGGAAGCTGAGGCAGGAGAACTGCCAAGAGTTTAAGGCCGACCTAGGCTACTTAGCATGAGACTGTGACTCCAAAACATTATTTATGTAAGTAGTTTGTAAACAATAGGCTATGTATCAGTTGGCATTTCATCTTTTCTGACTACATTATAGGTATTTCAAGCCTTTAGGAATTTGATAAAGGTAATGAAAGGCTTATAAACTGTTAAAAGTGTAAGGGCAGTAAGGAAAGATTGACTTCCGCATTCCGGAAATCAGGAGGAACAGTTGCTGTCAATCACTGCTGTTTCTGCCACTGAAGTAGAGGATCCATGGAAGAAGCACATCTGAATGCGGGGAAGGGAACCCTGCTGATGCCCGTGTGGTGCCCAGCACTCTGGAAGGGAGTGATGCTTCTAGTGTCTTTTTGCCCTCTAAAACTTTTGTAGATATTGCTGGAAGCAGAATGAAAACTTAAGCCATGCTGGTAGAGATTTTGCTTCTATTCTAAATGGAAATGTATTTCCCAGACCTGGCGCGCACGAAAGGATGAAAATGATGTAGATGGCAGCAGACAATTTGCACAGGTAGCTAACAGGAAATAACATGCTCACCAACTTCAGATTGGGTGGCGAAAACGGCTGCTCTGAAGTGGAGCTACATCAGCTACATCGGCTACATCAGTTTCTAATGAGAATTTTGTCTATTTTATGGCAAAAGTGGGGGAATGAACTTTAATTAGGAAGAGGATTGGTTTTTCCAGTGACTTTCTGCAAAAGTGACATTTCATTTGATAAGAAGAGGCAGTCATAGGAAGACTAAGAAGAGAAGGTTTCTAGCAGAGAAGCTAGGTGTCTAGGACATTAGTGATCCTACTATGTTGGAGGGAAACAAGAAGGGTGGAGTTTGATAGATGTGAATCTGCAGAGTTGGGTGTGGGCTCCATCTTTTAAGATCTTCAAGGATATATGGAAGGCTATTGAGCACAAGATAGTACTGAGTCATGAGCAAATGCATGAATGAGGTAGTTTTCATTTTAAAGATTATTCCAGTTGTTACATATAAAATTTTGGTGTTAGCAGGACTGGAGAGATGGCTCAGTGGTTAAGAGAACTGACTGCTTTTCCAGAGGCTCTGGGTTCAAGTTCAGCACCTATATGGTGGCTCACAACTATCTGTAATTCCAGTTCCCAGGGAATCTGACACATTCTTCTGGCTTCTGGTACCACAAGACATGCATTTCGTGCTCAGACAAACATGAAGACAAAACATTCACACAAAATAAATAAATTCATGAATAAGTTAACTTAATTTGGGGGGGGGGAGAGTTTGTGAGGTCCAAAGGGCAGTAGTGTGGAGGTAAGGGAACCTTTAATGCTTCAGGTAACAAGTGACTGGGAATAGCAGCAGAGATGGCTGAAACTGGGTATGTTTTAACTGCTGAGTTAATCAGACCTTATATGAATTAAATGTGGGAAATCAGGAAGAAAGAATCTAAGGAAGCCTCCAAGGGTTTTGCCCAGAACAAGTGGGTAGACAGCAGTAGTGTGAATCAGATAGAGGAGGATGGGATAATCAAAAATTCTGTCTTGGTATTGCTATTCTTGAGGCGATTTTAGAAAAATGGCTGTATTTGAGCTGTAGTTTGGAGTTCGGAATATCTCTGACCTAGGCTGGAATCTAGCTTGAGAGAGTCGTTCATGTTTAGAACTGTTTACATAGCGTATGGTCTTTTAAGGGGAGGAAGAGTGTCACTCTGGGACACTGACTTCCAGGTTGTTTACAGAGAAGTCAGAAAAAAAAAAACCCAGAAAAAGAGCAGCTAGGTATGAAGGATAAGTCCAAGGTCACAGTCTGTTCCCACCAATGTTGTCAGTGCTTGCTGTAGAGAAAAGATAATTCTTCTCTATTAATTAATCATCGGCTTTGGCAAAATTGAGAATATCAGTAAATTCTTGAAATATTTCAGTGGAGGGACAGGGGAGATGGGATGGGTCAGTGGGCAAAGCGTCTGTTGCTTGAGTATGGGAACCTGAATTGGATCTCCAACACCTACATCAAAACAGTGTGCTTACAATTCCAGTGGACAGGAGGATTCCTCGGGTCCGGCCCAGGCAGCCTAGCAGACATGTCAGTGAGAGTCCTAGCTGGAAAATAAGGGGGAGAGCAGCAGAGGAAGACACGGATAGGTCTCTGGTCTGTCACACGCATGTGCCATGTCATTCCACACCACACCACACACACCACATGCACAGAGGGTGGTTTTTTTTTTTTTTTGTTTTTTTTTTTTTTTTTTTTTTTTTTTAGTGGAAAGTCAGGAAAGCAAAATTGATCAGAATGAGATCAAGGGATAATGGGAAGGGGAAGGCAGTGAAGAGGTTGTAAAGACAGCTTTTCCTTAAATAATTTTCCTCTGAGTGAAAGCAGAGAAGTCATGTGGTAGCTGGAAAGGAACTATAGAGCCGAATTTTAGTTGTTGTTTGTTAGTTTTGTTTCTTTTAAGTTTTTGATATTGGGGCATATTTGTATGACATTGAGAACAGCCCAGTAGAGGAAGTGTTCATAGTGCAGGGGGAGGGACAGTGGAAAGCTAAAGTACTTCACTAGAGGTTAGCGAATGGAGTACGGGGCACAAGTGAGGGGAAGGAACTGCTTAGTTAAAGTGGGGATTTACTTATTTTCATTTTGCTGTGAAGCAGTGCTGTTAGTATGGACATAGAGACAGGTACATTGATGCAGTTAGTGTTCTGAAATGAAGTGAGTTTTGTCTGATCACGTCTCGTATTGGTTTATTATGAGGCTAGCTCACCAGCTCTGAGGTTAGATCAGGAAGTGTAAATACGAGGAGAACAGAGAAATCATCAAGTGTTTTTCTCAGAGAATGGGAAAATAATAGACAGAATAGAAGGAATGTCTGGCAGTGTCGAGTGTATGAGTTCAATCTGTAAGATTCTAGGAGGATTTTCTCCAGCAAAACCAAGCAGCTCAGATGCAGCTGGGCAGGTGGAGAGGTTTGATGGCTTCAGATGCCTACGGGACAGGTGGTTGAAGAGTGGAGTGAGGGGAGTACGTTTGCAGAGACTGGTGTGGTGGCAGATGGGCAGCCCAAGTTTGTGTAGGTGTGAAGTTAGCACCATGAGGGGAAAGGTGGTAGGGTCACTGAAGGGGAGGCTCTTGGGAAGTCAGGTCATACTGACAGCCACTCATCTGAGAAAGAGGACAAGGCATTCAGAGAGTGGAATCTTAGAAACAGGGATCACAGGGAGACAGCTACCAACACAGATTGAAGGGTGAAGGTGGAGATGAAGGTGGTGAAGGTGGAGATAAGGGGAATGAGCAAGAATCACTGACATTAAGGATACTGGCTGGCTCGTTTATGAGTATGCTTGAGTTGTCAAAAATGATGGCAACAGTGGAGAGTGGGGATATGGTCTATGATCCAGAGAGTGATGAGCATTTCATAACTGAGGTAAGTGCGGTGGGTTCCAGTTCCAGGACAGTTCAAGTGTCTGTAGGGTGTATGTGTGTAAAATATCTCTGATCATTGTCACTCAAGTAATGAACAGAGTGGTAGTATGTGGTAGATACTAGAGGGAGTGTGACAGAAAGCAAGCAAGCATACCACACTTGACAGAAACTGAGGCTGTGGGTGGGTATGGCTCAGGGGTTGAGTACTTGCCTAGCATGTGTGAAGCCCTGAATTTAATTGCCACCACAGCAGTCCCTGTCCCCCTAAAGTATGTGAAGATATAGCTTTAGAAAATTAGCTCTCTAGGCCTTGTGTGTGTTTCTCTCTTTGTTTCTCTCTTTTTGTAATCCCATTGGCTTACATATAGCATTTTTTTTAAGAAGGTAGGCACATCGCTTGGAGATGATTTTTCCTCCTTCCTTTTTTTTATTATTTATTTATTTATTTATTTATGGTTTTTTGAGATAGGGTTTCTCTGTAGCTTTGGAGCCTATCCTGTAACTAGCTCTTGTAGACTAGGCTGGCGTCGAACTCATAGAGATCTGCCTGCCTCTGCCACCCGAGTGCTGGGATTAAAGGATGTACGTGAACCCAGATACAGGTATTTGATTTGATGTTATATACTTTTTTGCATACTTATAAGACTTTTAACATTTTCAAATGCTATTTTAAAAATTTATTTATTTATTTGAGACAAGTTCTCGTGTAGCCCAGGTTGGCCTTGAATTTGCCATGTAACTAAGGCTGGGCCTGGGTTCCTGTCTCCTGTTTTCTCCTGCATACTAGAATTACAAGTGTGTGCTGTTATCCTTAGCCTTTTAATTCTTACATAGGATTTTTATTTTATTTTATTTTGAGACACATTCTCACTGTGTAGCAGTTGTCTGCCCTAGAATTTGCTATGTAGACCAGAATGGCTTAGAACTCAGAGAAATCCATATGCCTCTACCTCCTGAATGCTGAGATTAATGGTTTGTGCCTCCATGCTGGGCTATATAAGAATTTTTAAAATTGCTGTGGTTTAACCTGTGTTCTCCCTGCCAATCTCATTCCAGAGTATATATGAAGAAAGGCTTATGGTTCTCTCTACATAAAAACATTTATGTTTCCGGCTTTGTTGGCAATGTAGTCTGTTTCTGTGTCATCAGATATCTGCAGGAAATAAAATACTGCATTAGTAACACATGTATGTGTGTGATCTGTACAAGCATTATAGTGGCAGGGTTAGAATTCGAAGCAAAGTATATGACAATAAATGAAATATTCATATGACTTGGTTGAATTTAATGGGCTGGGTTCCAGAAGCTGTCTTTGAGCCCATTTCTATTGGCCGAGCCCAAGGATTACCATATTACCATACATTCTTCAAGCTCTTTATTGGGCTCTGCTAATAGTCTTTCTGACATGACAAAATACTTGAGAAAATCCCCTTAAAAAGAGTAAAAGGCTTGTTTTGACTCTGTCAGAGGCTTCAGTCCATGGCTACTGGGCTCTGAGCTAAAGCCTGTGGTAGCATAGCAGCACATCATGGGAGGGGTACGTAGTGGAGAAGACCTTTTTATTCCTGGTGGCCAAGAAGCGTAGAGAGGCACTTGGGAGATGACTCAGTGATAAAGTGCTTGCCATGCCAGCATGAGGACCCGGAGTTCTCTCATTAGGCTCCACCCCCTAAAGGATCTTTGACTTTTCAGTGGCACTGTGGGCTGAGGACAAACGCCTTTAGTACATAGGCCTTTGCAGGACTTTCGAGATTTGACCACAGCATGAGGCTAACCTGTTAACAAGTGTGCTGGTTTTGGTTCTTTGTAGAGTCCAGAATCACTATTCAGTCTTACTACGCCCCATAGCCTCAGTGAGTGGGTGCAAACCTATGAATAATGATTGTGAATACAGTGTGAATTGACATTAACATCTCCAGACTCAAACTGCTGCTCCTTCCTCCTTGTTAGGATGAGATGCTGTAGAAGACTCAGATGAGCATAGTAAGAATCCTGACTCAAGTCTAGTTCACAGTAGGTTTCTGTTCTTACCTGGTAGGCATTTAATTTGTTCCCAGATGTGTAGTTTGATAGACATACGTGGTATCGGCAGAAGCCTTTAGTTGGCCTTAATAGGGAAAGTCAAGGTAAAATATAAAACTGTGCTTTCTCTGCTCTACTACTGTCCATGTAGTCTGAGTTTAACACGTTCATTGGGTGTAGATTTGGTTTTCTGTCCACAGCCAGTACTGCTTTCTGAGGATTTACAGTTTTTGATCCACCATTGTGGGATCTTGAGTATTATACTGTTTCTTGCCGAGAGTCCTACTTTATACTAAGGCAATGAACCTCAGTTCATGAATCTCTTGACCCAGCTCAGTGCTTCTCTATCCACGATCATCTGATTGATATAGAAATTATATTTTTGTCTCATAAAGATCAGCTGAAAACCAGGCTTGGTGACACGCGTCCGTAATCCAGCACTCAAAGGCAGAAGAAGATGGCGAGTTTGAAGAAATCCTGGTTAAGCAGCAGGGCTTTCTCAAAACAGAAAAAAAACCCAAAAAACACAATTTCTTTTGAGGTGTCTGATTGAAGGCAATTTTCTACAAGAGTTGATAGCATCCTTCAGTATCTTTTTTTTAAAATATTTTTTTTTAAGATTTATTTATTTATTATGTATACAACATTCTGCCTCCATGTATGTCAGCACGCCAGAAGAGGGTACCAGATCTCTTTACAAGTGGTTGTGAGCCACCATGTGGTTGCTGGGAATTGAACTCAGGACCTCTGGAAGAGCAGTCAGTGTTCTTAACCACTGAGCCATTTCTCCAGCCCCCCTTCAGTATCTTTTTATATCTTGACTATGTGACCTTTCTGTGGATGACTAATTGGTGTCCTGAGCAGATAATACATGGGTCCTTGAACACAGGGATCAGAATGGGTGCTCTCACTTGGTAACCTTAGGCTATGTGAGTTTAGAGGTCCTGTTCCTATCAGGGAAAATGTCCCACTAGGGGACAGACACAGTGAGGACTTCTTTAGGACATGCCTGCTGTCTAGTTACATGGGGCTCCTTGTGCCAAAAGGTTACTAGGGAAGCAAAGGAGTCACCATGCTAGCAGTAGTTGTTGACTTCTTCATCATCATGAGGGGTTCAGGGAAGAATATGTCTGAAATGCAAGGGAGCCACTGGAATGTCTCCTTGTGCTCCCAATCCCATTACTGTGCTAACTGTACAAGTGTAGCAGCCACAGCCTGCAAAGGGTGTGGAACCAGGCATTAGGGCTTTTAGAGATAAGGGTTTGGGTAAACATAATAGCAAGTTGCCATGCCAGCAGCTGTTGGCAGAGGATGAGGGGACTCTAGAGTGGGATGATGCCAGTGATGGCCAGGAAATGAACTGCACAGCGAGGCTGTAGTTTTTCCTCTCTTGAAAAAGTTTCCTATGGACAACGGAAAGACTCCTTAATGAGCTGTCCTGGCTATAAAGGGATCCTTTTCTAAGAGACAAGTATTTTTTGGATTATTTAATTTGAATAAGCCACTCATTTTTCTACAGCATTTTATGATTGATTTGTAGAATCCATATATAGTCTGAATATATATAGTTGACATACTATGGGAAAATTGCCTTGCTTTTGTGGCAAGGCTTTCACTAGTATTGTACCCACCCTTTTACATAGAAGCTAAATTTGTATAAAATGAAAATTATTGGTCTTTTTACATGATATAAAATTTTTAAATTACCTATAGGAAGTTCCTGCTCCAATGTCATAATTATATCTTCCAATAATCTCATAAAAATTTAAAGCTTTCTCTCTTATCTACTTGTTCACATAAAATTTATCTTTTTTGTATACAGATATTTTCCCTCATCTAGAAAGCCAATGGTGCCTCAGCATTTAGTGAGAAGTATTCCTTTGCATATTGGTTATAATGCTATGTCTTTCCTATGTCAAAATCTCAGGTATGCATGAGTCTTTTGTGTGTGTGTGTGTGTGTGTGTGTGTGTGTGTATGTGTTACACAGTCTCATCATATAGCCCAGGTTATCCTGGAGCTCACTATATGACCATATGTTGTTCAGGTTGGTGCTGAACTCACAATCTTCCTGTCTCAGCCTTCCATGCGATGGGATTATAGGCATGAGCCACCTTGCCAGACTTTTCTTATACTTTTTAAACTTCTTTGGTGTGTGCTGATATTTTGGTGGTAAATGAATCCATGCACATCTTCCTGGAATGTCAATTTTACCTAAGAAAAACTTTAATAATTGATACCTATTTGAAGGCGTTTTTCATAAAAAAGGACCATTATAGACACAAGTAAAGTTTTCATGAATTTTTTTAAGATAAAATATTATATTTTGTAGAATTGTTGACCTGAGGGAGTTTTGGGGAAACATTTGAGGCTTGTCCTCAGTCTTTTTGCAAGTACATTCTCCTAGGTTTTCAGAGTATCATTGGAAAAAACTTTGACTACCTTACAGGAATTTTCTTTTTTCTTTCTTGTTAAAATACTTTTTTATTGTTGTATTTCTAAATTGAGAGCATAATGGCTCTTATTTTTGTTGTGCTTTATGCTTTGTAGTTTGAAATGTCAGTATTTTGTGCTTCAAGGCCATTAGTTTTCTCAAGACCCAGCTCAAATTAACCTATTTCTTCTGGGTACTTTTATATTTATGATTCTTGCTACTAGTGTGCTATTGAACTCTGATCCCAATTGGTTCATTGAATGATTGTTGTCATAGTTAATGTTCTCTGAGAGCATATTAAGTACCTGGTGCATTTCTGAACCTGTGACCTATGGAAAACTTACAGTTGAGTTAGCATGACAGAGGTAAGGTTGACTGGGTACAGGGTAACAATGAAAAGATACCCCTGCTGCAAGCTAATATAGAGCAGAACCCTATCTCAAAACCTGCTTTCTGCTGGCCCACAGCTCTTCCTTCTTTGTTAAAAATGAGCTTTCTTTTATTTCCTCCTGAATTTGAGATCTTCCTGTCTCAACTTCTTTAGTGCTAGGTTACATTTGTCACCATAAATTCCTCCCTCCCTCCCTCCCTTTCTCTCCTCCCTACCTGTGGTCGTCGTCGTTGTCGTCTTCTCCTTCTCCTTCTCCTCCTCCTCCTCCTCTTCCTCTTCCTCCTCCTCCTCCTCCTTCTTTTTTTAAAGGATCTTGATAGGTTTCTAAACTTAAAGTCCTGAGCTAAGTGATCCTCCTGCATCAGCCTCCAAAGCAGGTGAGACTATAAGCACATGCCTCCACCTCTCTGTAAAATTTTAAGAAACAAAATTCAGAACTGGTCATAGTAAATCATGTCTAATAATCCCAGGAATTGGGTGGGAGGCTGAGGCAGGAGGATTGCCATGAGGTCAGCCTGGACTACAGAATGAATTCAAGACTAGCCTAGATTAGAGAGTGAGGCACTGTCTTAAAAACCTCCCACATAAAATGAATAAATATAAATAAATTACACAAAAGCAGTCATTTTAAAATGAAGAATTCAGTGCAGTTTATACATTTATGTATTGTGCATATATCACCTCTCTAACTCTAAACCTTTTTTAGCACCATGAAAGAAACCCTTTATCTGTTAAGCAGTTAGTTTTTATCCCTGTTTCTAGTAACTACCAGCCTGTTTTCTTGCCTATTCTATATCTCACACAAAGCAGGATTGTGTAATATGTGGCCTTTTGTAAATTCTTACTCTTTTCACTTGGCATATGTTTTCTCAGGTTCTTTCTCTGGTTGAATGATTCAATTGTGTTTACATACCACAATTTGTTCTTCTGTTCATCTGTTGGTAGACATTTGGGTTCTGTCTTTCTTTTGGTTGTTGTGAACACTGCTGTTTGTGAACATGCTTGCACATGCATTTGTTTGAGCACCTGTTTGGGGATTTATAATCAGGAGTAGAATTGCTTGGTCACGTAATAAATCCTATTCAACTTCTTGAGGAACCACAAGCTCTTTCCCATAACAGGTGAACTCATTTACATCTACACTGGTAATGTTAAAGGGGTTGGATTTCTCTGTGTTCTTGCTGACACTTGTACTTTTTAAAATTATAGTCATCCTTGTAAGAATAAAAGGATGTTACAGTTAAATTTGCTTTTTCTCTAATGACTAATCATGGGCATTTTTTCATGTACCTTTGGTGGTTTGTCTTTTTGGATTTTGGTGTTTTTATGATCTTTTTGTTCCTGATCTGTAGGGTTTCTTCACCTGTTCTGAACAGCAGACCTTTATCTTTCCCCATTGCGCTCTCTCTCTTTCTTTTTCCTTTTGAGATAGAGTTTCTGTGTAGTCCCGCCTGTCTTGGCACTTGTTCTGTAGATCAGGCTGGCCTCAACCTCAGAGAAACTGCCTACCGATGATGGCATTTAAGTGGTGTGCCACCATACCTAGCTCCTGTGCAAATACTTTTAAAAAAAAAAGACTCAAAAGAATGTATGTATATCATGTGTATAGGTGGCTGCAGAGGCCCGAAGACTTCTTCAGATCTCCTGGAACTGTAGTTTTGGTGTGTGAGATAGAGGGTGTGGGTGCTGCGAACTGATCTCCAATCCTCTTGAAGATCAGCACATGCTCTTATTGCTGAGTCATCTCTCCAGCCCCTGCTGTACCAATTCTTAAAAGTTTGATAAAATTCAGATGGTCTCTCTTTTTCTTTTGTTGCTGTGTTTAGTGCCTTGGGGAAGAATCTCTGATCACAGCCATTGGCTTACCTTCTGTGTTTTGCTAGTGTTCAGTTTAGCTGTTCTATTTCTGTCATTAATATGTTTTAAGTGGATTTTTTTTAACATGGCCTACTCAGTCACCTACATGTGGGTTTAGTTTTGGTTTTAAAAGTAATTAATATAAAATAGTCCAATAGAAAATAGGGTACAGGGGGCTGGAGAGATGGCTCAGAGGCGAAGAGCATTGCATGCTCTTCCAAAGGTCCTGAGTTCAATTCCCAGCAACCATATGGTGGCTCACAACCATCTGTAATGAGATCTGGTGCCCTCTTCTGGCCTTCAGGCATACATACAGACAGAATACTGTATACATAATAAATAAAATAAATATTTTTTAAAAAATGGGGTACAGACCTAAACAGAGAACTCTCAACAGACAAATCTCAACTGGATGAAAGATACTTAAGAAAATGTTCAACATCCTTAGCCATCAGAGAAATGCAAATTAAAACAGCTCTGAGATTCCATCTTTCACCTGTAAGGATGGCCACGAACAAAAACACTGATGGCAGCTTATTCTGGAAAGGATGTGGGGTAAACGGAACACTTCTTCATTGCTGGTGGGAGTGCATACTGGCACAGCCCCTATGGATATCAGTGTGGTGATTTCTCAGAAAATTAGGAAACAGCCTTCCTCAAGACCCAGCAATACCACTTTTGGGTATATAGCCAAAAGATGCTCAATCGTGCCACAAGGACATGTGCTCGTCTATGTTCATAGCAGCATTGTTTGTCATAGTCAGAACCTGGAGACAACCTAAATGCCCCTGGACCAAAGAATGGATAAGGAAAATGTGGTGTGTTTACACAATGGAGTACTACACAGCAGAAAACAAAACAAAACAAAACAATGATACCTTGAAATTTGTGGGCAAATGGATGGATCTAGAAAACATCATATTGAGTGAGGTAACCCAGACCCAGAAAGACAAATATCATATGTACTTATTCATAAGTAGCTTTTAGATATAAAGCTAAGAAAAACCAGTCTACAATTCACAATCGCAGAGAACCTAGACATCAATGAGGACCTTAAGGGAGACCTACATGGATCTAATCTACATGGAACGCAGAAAAAGACAAGATCTCCTGAGTAAATTGGGAGCTTGGGGGTCATGGGAGAGGGTAGAAGGGGAAAGGGAAGTGGAGAAAAATGTATACTGCTATAAAAATAATAAAAAAAGAAAAAAGTAATTAATATATTTTTGGGGGGAGGTTCAGAAACTATGTTTTGCTTTCAGCATAACTGGCACAAGTAGGCATTTTCTCTGTGGTTTCTGTTTGGTGAAAGCTTGGGTTGACTGGAACTGGGAGCAGGAGAAACTAGATACTGCACTAATGAAGCCAAAGAAAGCCAGACCAGGAAGGGACTAATAGGGTTGTCAACCAACAGAGCAGGTAAAAGGTTTTCAGGTAGGGTTTTACTCTGCAAACCTGCTTATTATAGAACCTCATCTAATATAAAGCCCCGGGCTTTCCTAGAGGTCACCATGTAGCCCAGGTTGGGCTCACATTCGTGGCAATGCTCCTACCTCAGCCTCCTAAGTTATAGAATGTACAGATGTGGGCTCCACCCCTGGCCTCAGTTTTTTCATGAAATAAAATCTGACAATAAATGTCAGAGGGGAAAAGGAAAGGTGTCATCTTGGTCTTTAAAAAAAGAAAAAAAAAACGTTAAGTATATCTTAGGAAGTGTACATAGTACTGATGATTTAGACCTTTTCAGCAACTTTTCTTGTGATCTGTAAAATTTAAGATTTTGTTTGAAAGAATTCCCAGGAATATCATAGCACATGCTGCTGACTTCTTAGTTCTGCTGCCAGAGAAATACAATTACCAACTTTTCTTACGTTCTTTTCATGTGTCTAGTTTCCATTTCTGTAGTCTATAAATACATAGAAAAAGATGTGCCTACATAAATAAAATCAGCAGGTTGTTAGAAGCAAGATGTGGAGCTGAATGAATTAAAGCTTTGTTTTTCTCTGTATACTTAATGTTGTTTAAACATTAAGGATATTTGATATTCTTTTTGCAGGTAAACTCAGAAAGAAAGGCTGGAATTTAGTTCAGACAATGTGCTTAGCATATTCAGAGCCCTGGTTTTAGTCCTGAGCCCCCAAATAATTAAGCAAATAAACAAATAGATAGATTAAAATTAAAAAATAGGGTAAGAAAATTCTAAAGTCGCTTTTGGGGGCTGGAGAGATGTTTCAGTGGTCAGAAACATGCAGTAGACTTGGGTTCAGTTCCCAACAATACAGTCTCTCACAACTGTTCATGACTGCCTTTTCAGGAGCTCCAACACCTTCTTCTGACTTCCATAGACATACCATGCATGCCTGTGCTGCACATACATTCGTGTGGGCAAAGCCTGCACATCTCAGAAAAAGTAGTGTTTTTTTCTGTCATTTCCTGAAAGAGACAGAAGAGTGCAGGAAATTGAACCTAGGGACCCATTTATCCTAATCACACATTTTAACATTCAGCTACCCCATAGCAATTCTGTTTCAATTATTTTGACTTTAAAGCAGTGTAGCAGGAGACTGCTCTTTTGTTCCCAGACGTCCAGACCCGAACTATCACACAGAAACTATATTAATTACAACACTGTTTGGCCTACTAGCTCAGGCTTCTTATTAACTAACTCTTAGATCTTAAATTAACCCATTTCTATTATCCTGTGTATCATCAAAAGGTTGTGGCCTACTGGTAAGGTTTTGGTGGTGGTATCTTTCTTCTTCGGCAGCTACATGGTATCTCTTTGACTTCATCTACTTTCTCTCTATCTCTCTGTTTGGATTTCCCTTCCCTCCTGGCTTTATTCTTCTAAGCCATTGGCTGAAATAACTTCTTTATTAACCAATGGTAATAAAACATATTCACAGCTTACAGAGAAGAATCCCACTTCATCTCCCCTTTTCTGTCTAAATAGAAAGAAAGTTTTTAACTTTAACATAGTAAAATTACATATAACAAAACAGTTTCAAACAAGAATTATAGTTACAGTATTTAGTCTATTTCTTTGTGAGTCTAAAGTTTTCTATTTAATTTCTCTTTATCCAAAGTAAGGAAAAACTGTAACTTTATCTGTATTTATCTCTTCAAAGACCCCAGAAGAATGTAATATTACCAAAGTAAACAGAAAGCACATTGTAAGCAACTTCCAAAGTTTTAGAATTGACGGAGATATCTTGCTGCCTGCATAGTCACCCAAAGTTCTTCTGTAATGTTGGGGCATCCATCTTCAGCCTACAGACCCATAGCATCCAGCAGACTTTTCCGTGAAGCAGGAGATTTGAAGATCTAGTCTGCCTTGTAATGGCAAAGATCATCAGTTGCTTTCTTTTGTGTACTGCAGAATGTCTGGCAGTTTCTTATGTGAAGCAGGAACCCTGAAGAACATCTTTTGGAAAGTTCAGCAGTCACTTTTCTGTGGGTCCTGCCTGTCCAGTTTATATAGCATACCATCAAGCAGTCCAGGCAAGATCAGTTTCTTGCCCAAATGGCTAGCCTTGTCACATTGAAGGCAAATTCCATAACTAGTTTCTTCAATGCCCATCAACGTCTTTGAAGTAATTGGTGATGCCAGAAGCAGACATGTCTCACTGTCAAGAAAAATCTTAGTTCTTAAAACAGTTTAAATGCCATATTCTGTATATCTTTGAAAGGTTTGAAAAACACCTATCCATCTGTAATATATCTCTATATATCTAGAAAATCTAACTAACATGACTACAAGCTTGACTATTATAAATGACTTCCTATTAATCTGCAATTTTAAGTTATACATTACATTTTTAAATGAGCTGCATAAACATTAATACCTTCAACAAGAGTAGAAATAAGCATAGAACAAAATTGACCTTAAATTTGTATCAGTAATCCAAGATCCTTACCAATGTAAACTATTCATCTCTATATCATATCACACTTAATTTCTTTTTAAGAAATTGACAGTGACCATTAAATACTTATAATCAACCCCCTTTAAATGAAAACAAACATTTATAAACAATTATCTTGGAAATTTGGGTATTGTTTTATCCAAACTGCTTCCTGTTGTTTATTGTGTGAAGTATTTTTAGGGATCAAGGAGACCTCTCAGGGGTCTTGTTCCATCAAATCACATCAGCCTGGAAGGAATCCACAGGTTCTCATCTCCTGTGGAAAAAAAAGCAGAACCTCTTTCCAAAGAAACATGTCCTTAGACCCAAATATTGAAGTCAAGATACCTTTATGTTGGTTTAACTTAGCAACCCCCAGAAACAAATGTCCCTCTGCAGTCAAAAAATTCAAAAAAAACATAATAATATACATAATCCAGACTCTCTGTGTATATTCTATCTTTGCATGGCTTGTGTTTTTTTACTCTCTTTACTCCTTTAATCTATGACTGTCTATACTCATTTCTGTTACTTTTACTTTCTCTTTAAAGACTTTGTTTTATTTTTTAAACCTATTTCTTACAGATTTCTTGTAACTGTCTATACTCTTTCTTCTCCCTCCCAAGACTACGTACATTTATACAACACTATGACCCAGTTCAAGGTCTTTTTCATCCGAATCTGCCTTTATTACATATCTGTAATCATTTTCTGACCAGGAGTACCCCCCCCATCTAAAAAAAAAAATCTAAGTAGGCATGACTAGGACCAACTCCAAGGTCCTGTGTGTTTGCTCCGTCCAGAGATTGTGTTCACTGGTTCTGTGAGTCATGCACAGCACTCAGCTCCAGGGGTGCTTTGGGTCTATGTCGCCATTAAGCAACTTGTAGCACTCTGCTCACAAACCCCATTGAAGTGCAGGACCTCGCAAAAGAGCCAGAGTTCATGCTGCCATCATGAACCAGGAAGCCTTAACTTAAAGAAGACTCACAGTTTTTGCCACTAAACCTGAGTCAGGAAACCTCTTAAAGGAGCCACAACTCTGCTCTCCAGCAGCAAACAGAGCCTATCTGAAAAAATGCGTCTACCAGGAAGCTGTACTTAAGTCTATTCTTTTGTGTCTAGAATTCTTTCCCAAGATCTCTCAGTTTTTATGTGGATGTAGTTGCTCCACGTCAGCGTGCAATTTTGTAAATAGAGACTGCTCCTTTTTTTTCCCAACTGCTCAGACCCGAATAATCACGCGGAAACTATATAAATTACAACACTGTTTGGCCTATTAGCTTAGGCTTCTTATTAACTTATTAACTATGTAATTCTTACATCTTAAATTAGCCCATTTCTATTATTCTGTATATCACCACAAGACTGTGGCCTACCAGTAAGGTTTCGGTGACAATGTCTTTCTCCTTCGGCAGCTACATGGAGTCTCTTTGACTCTGCCTACTTTCTCTTTATATCTCTGTTCAGATTTCCTGACTGGCTTTACTTTGCTAAGTCATTGGCCAAAACAACTCCTTTATTAACCAATGGTAATCAAACGTATTCACAGCTTACAGAGGGGAATCCCACATCAAAGCAGATTTTTTTAAAAAAAAATCTGATAATTTTTACATTTCATCATACAAAAGAAAACTGCATTTTTATACTACTTCTCCCCTTCAGATCTATTCTCTGTGCTAGGAAGGGGGAAGTCTTCTTTATCACACAGCTAGAAAAGGTTCAGTCTCAGTACTGAGGTTCCTGGTGAAAGAGTAAATAAAACAAAATGCCTCAATTCAATGCTCGCTCTCCTCCCTCCCTCCCTCCCTCCCTTCCTCCCTCCCTCCCTCCCTCCCTCCCTCCCTCCCTTCCTCCCTCCCTCCCTCCCTCCCCCTCCCTCCCTCCCTTCCTTCTCTCCTTTTCTTTTGAGTCTTCTTGAGACAGGGTCTTGTCTGTAGCCCTGGCTGGCCTGAAGCTATCTATAATGCTAGTCTTGAACTTTCAATGGTCTTTCTGCCTCGATACACTGGGATTATAGGCATGTGCCAGCACACTTAGCATTTGAAAATTCTTATACCTTTTTTTTACTTTTCTGATTTCATGTATCACTTACATCAAATACTTACTTGAAAAAATGTTTTGCTCTTATTTATAAGGGTTTTTCTTTCTTGTCAGGTGTGATGGCTGTGGTGCACACCTTTTGTCCTCATACTTGGAAGGAAGAGTCACTGTGAGTTTAAGGCCAGCCTGGTCTACACAGAGAGTCAGCCAGGGATGCACAATGAGACTGTCTGAAAAAAAAATTCTCTTTCTCTCCTGTTATTTCATTTTTTTCATAATATTTACTTACTACCTGCAGTCAAGCAATGTGGATGGAGTACTGATTGACAAATTATACTATTAATACATTCTATCAGGAGAGACTGAATCCACAAAGAAATAATTTTAGATATTACTATTTAAAGGAGTGGTTAAGTCTCCATGTCCCTGACACTCGGAGCTGCACAGGATTACAGCTTGAGAATAACAAATGTCTGAATAATATATATATAATATAATATTATAATGTATATATGTATGTATATAATACACACACACACTTATCCTGCATGGTGAGTTTCCAGAAGTCTAAATCCCCAAGATTCCAGCTAAAAAAGTTGCTCTTTCCTGACACCCACCTTGTTACTTCTTTGTTGAAGCAGCAGCATGGAGCTGTTGGGGCGTGCAGAGACCCTCCAGGGTAGTGTCTCTTTGTTGATATAAGATGATGTCTTGCTGTCTTACAAACTGATCTTAGCGTCTCTTAGAAGGAATCCCATTAAAGAAAGGAGTTCCTTCCCAACCCTTTCCAACTGAAGACTTACGGGAAATGCGGGCCCTACCCCTAATTTCACTATCCAAGAAGTTAGGAGAGCTGACCTACAGCCATGCTCTGTCACTGGGCAGCTGATCTGGTTGACTCAGAGTGGATCATTGATGTGAGTGAAGCTTGGTGAGCAGCCGCTCTCCCTTGGATCTCTCGTGGTGCCAACTCTGGTGCTTCCTTCCTTCTACTTCAGCACTCTGGAAATTTGTTTGGTTTTTTTTTGTTTTGTTTCTACAACCTGTGGGATATTATTCATTTAGCACTCTTCTCTTATAAACTGAGTTTTCAGTTTCCTTGCAAGACTGAAAGGGGAAATGTCAGCTTTTGTGATTGTGGTCCTCAGGTCCTCTTTAAATCCAGGCTCCTGGTGGAGAAGTCCCCTGCCTGTGTCTAATGGTGGCACTGCTTGAAAATCCCTTACTTGGCACTAAAAGAGTTTCAGAGTTTTAATTCCTAAAAATTCTTAAATATTTGCACACTGAATTATCTTGGGGATGAGATTCAAGGTTTTGGTTTTGGTTTGATGTTTTGGTTTGAGACAGGTTTTCTCTGTGTACAGCCCTGGGTGTCTTGGAACTCATTTTATAGACCAGGCTGGCCTTGAACTCACAGAGATTCACCTGTCTCTGCCTTCCGAGTGCTACGATTAAAGTGCCCAGAGAGATTCAAGTTTTCTTACAGAAAATATATACTTCTATTTTTTTGGAGACAGAATCTCATAATATAGCCAAGACTGACCTCAAATTTGTTAAATAGCTAAGGATGGCACTGAGTTTCTGGTCCTGTCTTGAGTTCCTGAGTGCTGTGTTTTATAGAATGCACTGCCACAGCTGGTCGAGATTCAAGCTTAAACACTATATCTCTTTGTTTCTTATGTATGCATAACACAAACATGGTTTTAGGTAATGTTTTAGTAATTTAGTGTATGAATCAGTTTTATGATGTGAAATTTTCTGCTCAGTGTCATGGCAACATAATAATGTTTCAGTTTTCAGAACATTTTAGCCTCTAGGGTGTGTGTGTGTGTGTGTGTGTGTCTGTGTGTGTATGTGTGTGTGTGTGTGTGTCTGTGTGTGTGTGTGTGTGTTTTGACCAGAGGCCAATGTTGGATGTCTTCTCCAATAGTTTTCCACCTTATGATTTGAAGGTCTCTCACTGAATCTGGGGCTCACAGGTTGACTAGGCCGTTTTGCTAGTGAGCGTCAAAGAATCCGCCTTGGTTTCAGCCTCCTCAATATTGTGACTACAGTAACGCTCCATCACACCCCTGCCTGTATGTGGGCGTCAGAAGTTCAAACCCATGTTCTCATGCTTATCCATTAAGCACTTTATGACTGAGCCATCTCCCCAGTCCCATTTTGGGGTTCTGAATTGGGATGCTCAGCTTATTATAAAGAGACTTGACAGTGCATTGGGAAGATTTTCATTCCCTGTTTCCTCTGTTTTCCTCCCCTGAATCTTCTTAGTCCTCTCTGAATTTAGTCACCTTTGACATTTCTATAACTAGTATCTCTTCAGTTATCTGTGTCTGAAAAGGAATTGGCAAATAAAGGTTATATTCCAAAGTTTTATTTTTTGTAAAAGTAGCCATGACATTTTCATCCCCCATCCTCAGTCTTTCCCTGAAGGGCAGATTGTTTAAGCTTGCAGATTTGAAGACTGCCTTAAATGCTATGTTTTCTGTCATTTAAAATTTATTTACTTTTGAGAATTTCAAACATTGAATACCATATTCGCATCATTTCATCCCTTCCTTTCCCTGCTCTAATTCTTCCTGTCTCCATCAACTCCCTTCTGCACTCCTGACCTCTTCTTATTTCACAACTATTACTATAATGCTGCATGTGCTTCTTTACAGGTGTGAGAGTTGTGTGGATTTACTGTTCGTGAGAGGAGCTGGGAACTGTCCTGAGTGTGGCACTCCACTTAGAAAGAGCAACTTCAGGGTGCAGCTCTTTGAAGATCCCACTGTTGACAAGGAGGTTGAGATTCGGAAAAAAGTGCTAAAGATGTAAGTGTTGTTTATTACCTAGGGACTGGCCAGCAGAGACAACTTCGCCAGTTATCTCGGTAATCATCGTCATTATCTGCTCCCGTCAGCTTGACCAGATTGGCAAATAACAACGTGGTTATAAAAATCATCTGTACACTTATTTTACAAAATTTGTTAAGTTTATAGTAACTATAATATCTACCCTTTGTTAAAGAAGAACGTCTTCATGAATTTGCTTGTCATCCTTGTGCAGGGGCCATGTTAATTTTCCGTGTATTGTTGCAATTTTAGTATTTGTGCTGCCGAAGCGAGCATGAGAACTTTCTTGGTGTTTTCACAGTTTATTCATTTGCTATTATTTAATTAGCAAATCCTGTGTTATATGTATTAGCAGTAATTGAAAAATGGTGTGTAAGAGAGTTGTCAGCCTTGTTCTCATGAGGCTTACCAGTAAAGTAGTGTAGGATATTAAGGAGATAGAAAATAAAGTAGTGAACAAAGCAGATTTACTGTAAGGACTGATAAGGACGTTTAAGTTTCAGTTTGAAGCTCACTTAGAGACACTAAAATATTAGCTGTACTTTATTTTGGCCATGTATGTGGGTGCATTTTTATGATTTGTTAGTAGTTTTGAGTTTCATTTTATTTGCCCCTTTTGTTATATGTACTTTATTATGTTTAAATTATATACATTTCCTTAAGGTTTTGTTTTGTCTTTGGTGTTGGAGGATTGAATACAATGCCTTGGGTACTCTAAGCATGTGCTCTGCCTCTGAGCCACAAAGCTAAACTGTGATTGACTCCCCCGTTCCCACAGGGTTTCTCTGTGTATCCCAGGCTGTTGTGGCACTGGCTCTGTAGACTAGGCTAGCCTCAAACTCAGAGATCCACCCTCCTCTGCCTTTCCACGTGCCTGGATTAAAGGTGTGTACCACCACCACCCAGCTTATTTTTAGATTGTCTGTCTGTGAGTGTGTGTACATCTGAGTGCTGGTGCTCGGAGCTCGAGCTGTTGCGTTGGATCCACCTGAAGCTGGAGTTACAAGCAGTTGTAAACTCCCAGACGTGGGTGCTGGAAACTGAACTCAGGGCTTCTACAGGAGGATTTCAGATTCGTTTTTCTTTCTTTTTTTCATGTTATTAGTTTGTTTTCAATCTTATCTAGTATAAGAATTCAAGAGTTTAATCTTCCTCTTAAATATTCTTTTTATCTGTTAAAAGAGTGAATTCAACATCCTTGTTTTCTAAGCAGTCGGTGTTTTACTATAAAGGAAGGAGCAGCAAATCCAGATCCACAGTACAGGGTCCTCATAGCCAGTAGCCACCACTTGTTTCCCACTGAAAGTGGCTAATTCTAACCCCAGGCTCTCCTCATAGTACCTGCAACAGACCACAGAGATGGTGGGCCTCAGATGCGCTGGCTAGCATTTCTCTGCCGGAAGTTCTGCAAGGGGCATAGAGAAGGAAGGCGGAAGAAAGGACTGCAACACTCCTGTTTCCTTTCTTCATGTCCTGGCTATCCTGAGCACAACAGAGCTCCTAACCGCTGACCTACCTCTCCAGCCCCTCTCAGTTATTGTGTTGGGGGCATACATTTTACTAAAGACTTAGTGACATCTTCCTAGATGCGGAATTATACTTTATCAGTGTCCAGCAGATCTTTACTGTGTGACCTTTTCTCTTTATCCCTTTCAGTTTTGTTATTCACAGGTACATTACAATATCTTTATATTTTGTGACATGGTTTTTTTTGGTTACTATTGCTATGAAAAACTATCGAGTCTTTTTTTATTTAAGCTTCAGTTTTCTGAACTTAATGACATTATATAATAAATAAATAATAAATTTTTTAATGATATGACTTACTTAAGTTCATTTCACATCCCTGAAGCACCTCATTAAATCTCTTTTCTTAAGACCTTTAAGAAATGTCCTGTGATAGCATTCTCTCCTGATGCTACATCTTCTTTGTAATCCTAAGAATTTTTAGAACAGTGTTTTTGGGTTGCATGCATAGCTTGGTGGTAGAACACATGCTCATCATGAACAAAATTCAACCTTCCACACCCCAGAAAAACAAAACAAGACCAAAGTCAGCCCAACAAACCTCCCCTCCCTCAAAACCAGCTTGCATTCACACAGTACACCATTATTGTCTCCATACCATGTATGAATTAAGTAGGAATAAGCAAGCTGCTTATATAAATGGTCTGTGATCATATGTAATACTTGAATTTTCTTTTCTCTATAGATATAATAAAAGAGAAGAAGATTTTCCTAGTCTGAGAGAGTATAATGATTTCCTGGAAGAAGTGGAGGAAATTGGTATGTTTTAATTTGATGTGCTAGCCTTTGGCTATTGTGCTGTTATGTTTTAGATGCCTAGACAGTGTCTCACACAAGACTCCTGGTGGTTTTGTTGTGGTAACCCATATTTATAGGTTTCTTTCTTTTGCAATTGAATCACATATGTCAAATTTAAATCATACAAAGTAAAGGGTATTCTTAAGTGATTTTGTTTTAGAGAAATTATTATAGAGGGAATAGTTTTTAGCTGGGGAGAAGGGTGTGTCCACATTACCTGTTTATGCTTCTGTGGAACAGTAGGTTGGGAAGACTTTGCAGCAGTATTTTCTAGTCAGTGATTTCCAGGCAGACAGTATGATCTGAGAACTCCTTTTCACTGTGGTTAGTCATAAGTTATAAACATAACTTTTGTTTTCCTCCCAAAAGTGTGTTGTCTAGCTTCCCTCAATTTCAATGCTGGTTTGGGATTGAGCCTTGTTTCTGTTTTGCTAAAGAGAATTTCAGAACTATTAAAAGGTATGGGAGTTGTGATATATTAATTAAATTATGATTTTTAAAGTTGTGATAATTGGAGCTGTTGAGATGACTCAGCTTGCTACCACACCTGAAGACTTGAGTTCCATTCTGGGACCACAAAGTGGAAGGAGAGCACCAACTCCCCAAGTTGTCTGGCCACTACACATGTGCACTAAACAAATCAATGTAAAGCACACATTAAACAAGTAACTATAAAACAAAAAGTTACTGTATTTATTACAAAGTTTAGATTTGGAAATGATATAAGGTATAGCCTTTGAAACTGTGAGGATCACATAGTCATCTTCTTATTCTCCCAATTCACAACTTTGTTATTAAAATAGAATAAAAATAATCAGGTTTTTATATGTGACAAATTAAAAAATTCAAATTATTTAGGTATTAGTTAGTATTACAATTTTTCAAAATTTCTTTGTGAGAAAGTCTAGATATCTCTTTCCTGATGTATTTTAGTACCTTAGCACTGTAGATTTTTCTTCTCAGTGCACTCATGTACTTTGTCTGCATTAGCAACCTTAAGTAGTGTGGGCTTGACTAAGATGATGGTTGAATGTGCTGATGCAGAGGGCACCTTAGGGACACACCGGGAAGATTCTCAGATATAGAACAAGTAGGAGGCTTGCCCCCACAAGAAATGGTTTGCATACATCCTAAAATTGATGTGATTAGTCAGAACTCTGGTGATACAAAGCAGGTAAAAGAGGGCAAGTTGAAAACACTGTTACAGTTCTAGCCAAGTATTCTAGGTAGCTAAAGGAAACTGAAGGACAAAGAAACTGTGGACCAGGTTTAAGGGCTGAAACAGCAAGGGGACCTTGATTTTTCATGGTGTTTTGGTTGAGCCTATTTATGCATTTTTTTTTTCTGTGATATGAACTAATTTGAAGGAGTGAGCAACCTGGGGCCCACAGGTTCATGTTGAGAAGTAGGTGCTAGTAACAGGACAGAGTAAGCTTGGATTTTGTGACTATACAGCATGTATATTTTCTTCCTTTTCTTTGATATGGAGTTTCTCTGTATGGTCTCAGATGTTCTAATAACTGTTTTGTAGGTCAGGTTGGTTTTGCGCTTGCAAAGTTGTCCTGCCTCTTTGTCCTTCCCAGAGACCAAGATTCCAGGCATGCACCATCACCCCTGACCTATAATATCTTCTCTTTCTCTGTGTGTATGTGCATGTGGGTATATATACCCGTGCATGTGCATATGGAGGAGGCCAGAGTCAATGTTGGATGTCTTCTGTCATTTTCTACTTTCTTTCTTGAGACAGGGTCCCTTGCTGAATGTGGAGCTTGCCTATTGGCTAGATTGGCTGGTGAGCAAGCCCGCGGTTTTTCCTGTCTCTGAATGCCAGTGCTGTGATTACAAGGTCTATGCTGCTATGCCTTGGGTTTTATGTGAGTGTGGGGATCCCCAAACTCAGGTTCTTGTGCTCGAATAGCAAGCACTTCAGCAAGTGAGCCACCATCTTACCCTGTAATACTTCACCAGATATGAACCTTTAGACCAGTGCATTTGATTTGAAAATGATTATGCCATTATATATATTTCATGAGGCTGTATCTGTAAAGTATATAGACACTCTGAACCAATGTCTAGTTGATTGTCTCATTGGAGCAACTGACATTTCCTTGTCCTTCCATAGACTGTGCTGACTCATGCCAAAGCATAATGATGCATAGTTAATGCTTTCCATTAAAAGCTGTCCTCAAGTACATCTCTGTTCTGCTTTCTGATGCACCAGTGATCAAGCTTTCTTACATCAATTGTGCTTATTTTTTATGCAATTTAGACCAATAATGTATAAATCTGGGAAAACTAAATAACTGGGTGCTTTTTTTCTTCCTTTAAAAAAGTGGAAACATCACTGTAGATGGTAGTTATAATTTATATAAGAAAGAAGCTGAACTCCTATTAAAGACTAGGCATTAGCATATTACTCAGTTGACACACCATAACCAAGATAACTTATGAAAGATAGAGTTTAATTGGGCTTATAGTTCCAGAGGGTCAGAGTCCATGATGGTGGAGTAAAGGCATGGAAGGAGGAGCTTCAGTTGAGACTTAGGTCTTGGGTTACAAACAGGAGACAAAGAATACCCTGGAAATGATTTGAGTCTTTTGAAACCACAAAGCCTACCTCCAGTGACACACCTCCTCCAACAGGATCATACTTCCAAATCCTTCCTAAGCAGTTCCACCAATTAGGGACTAAGTGTTCAAACATATGTACCTGTGAGAGCCATTCTTACTCAAGCTATCACATTACTGTATTAGTCAGGGCTCTCTAGAAGGTCAGAATCAATAGAATGAAAATTATATAAATTTATATATATTTAATATGATATAATTAAATTAGCTTTCATTGAAATAGTAACAATAGCTGTCTCACATCTGAGAGGCTGCAAAACCTCTTGCTTGGTTCTTGAGTCTGGACAGTTTTCCACAGAGTAGTCCCACAATGGCTGTCTCACACGAGAAGCTGACAGCTCAGTAGTTGCTCAGTCCATGAGGCTTGATGCCTCAGCAGCTCCAGTCTGGTGCTGAAGACCTAGAAGGTTGTTGGAGAGTTAGTGTTCCACAGTCAGCGATAGAAGCCTGGAAATGCTGCTTCTAATATCGACACAGGAATGGCCAGCAGCAGCAGCAGCCACAGGGTAAATTCCTTTGACAGCAAGAGGGAGGTCAAGCAAGCAAAAAGCAAGTAATCTTCCTTTTGCTATGTTCCTTTTTTTAAAATCAGGCCGCCACCAGAAGGTGCCACCCACATTTGAAGTGGTCTTCCCGCTTCTACTGAAGTAATCAGTGTAATCAGTGAAGTAATCTGAGGTGAGCCCCCTTGCTCAAATGTTTTTAACTTGTGACAAACTGACATTATAACCAACTGTCACTACTGCATAGTTAGGGTGTGTATCTTTTAAGTTAAAATAATCTGAGAGAGGAGGTAAGGAGAGAAGCGGAGGGCAGAGAGGGGAAGAGAAGAGGGAGGAGAGGAGAAGATTTATTAAACTAAAAAGCTTCACTGAGTAAAGGAGACAACAGAATAAAGAGATAGTCCACAGAAGAGGAGAAAACGTTTGCAAGCCACGCAGCTACTATTGACTCCTGTATTAGTTCCTTTTTTGTTGCTGTTGTAAGGTACCATGACCTCAGCAATGTTTTGAAGGGTTTATTTTGGCTCACTGTCCCAGAGGGATCATCACCATCATGGCAGGGAAGCATGTGAGCAGGCATGGTACCTTGAGCAGAAGCTGACGACTCATATCTTGAACCTCTCGCCTTGAGCGGAGAGAGCACACACTGGGGACAACAAGAGTCTTTAAACTCTGAAAGCCCACCTCCAGTGATGCACTTCCTGCCATAAGGCTATGCCTTCTAACCCTTTCTAAACTATACTACCAACTGGGATCAAACATTCAAATGTCCCTGTATCTCTGAAATGTACAAGAACCTTTGGCAACTCAATGGCAAAAATACAAATAACCTTATTAAGAAGTAGACATTTCTCAAAAGGAAACATACAAATAGCTAACAGATATATGCAATACTGCTCAACATTACTAATTATCAGGGAAATGCAAATTAAAATCACAGTTAGATACTGTCTGTTAAATGGTCCACTACAAAGAAAGAGCATGTAATGTGATATGTTTGTTAAGCAGCTTGATGTAATAATTCAACATGTGTATGTACATATACCAAGCATAACATTGTACTCTATACATATATATCCAATTATTATTTGTTAAAAAGCCCAAGAGATGGTTCAGTGGTTAAGAGCACTGGCTATTCTTCAGAGGACCCAGGCTTGATTCCTAGCACCTTCGTGATCACACAACTATTAATTACTCTGGTACCAGGAGATCTGAAGCCCTCTTCCTGCCTCTGAGGGCAACAGACATGCACAAGTTGCACATACATGTGTTTAGGCAAAATATCCATACTTATAAATTCATAAATACAATTTTTTCAAAGGATAAATATGAAACAAGAAGCTCTGTAAACTTGGCTGTCAGGAAAATTTAGTCTGTGACTCATAGTGAACCAGTAAGGTTTTTAAAGGACACCCCCCCCCCCAACAGGGTTTTTCTCTATAGACCTGACTGGCCTCGAACTCTCAGAGATTCACCTGCTTCTGCTCCCAAGTTCTGGCATTAAAGGTGTACGCCACCATCTCCCATCTAGGGACCATTTCAGTAATGTGGATGAGAAATAAGGAAATAATTGAATTGGCTGTAGTTGTGGGCATAATAGAGAAGACATTTTAGAGAGAATATTCACTGATTTGACATTATAAAGTGAGTTAGAAAGACGAGACAGATGACTTGAAATGCGGCCTTGAACTCTTAGCTCAGTGGTGTTAAGATAGTGCAAGTTGGAGTGCTGGGAAGCCGGCAAAGTGCTTGCTGTAGGACCCGAGTTCCACCCCTAGGACCCAGGTGGACAGATAGCTGTCCTGGCTTGTGCCTGGAGTCCCAGTGCTGAGGAGGAAGAGACAGCAGCTCTATGGGGCTTGAGGCCAGTCAGCCTAGCCTGCTTGGCATGTTCTAGGCCAGTGAAATACCCTGTCTCAAGAAACAAGGTGGCTGGCCATCATGAAAAATGACGACTAAGGTCGACCTCTGTCCTCCACATGCATGCGCCCTCCCTCTACATGATCCCTACCCCTACAAAAGCTAATGAACATTGTCGAATCATGTTTTTTATTGTTCTGTCTTGTGAGATGGGGAGTCTGCAGAAAAGAGGAATAGGATAAAGCCACTACTTTGGGGCCCTAACACTGCTGGGTGTGGCTCTACAGCTGCTTCATGTGGTGGTGTTCTATTTGTTATTGTAGAAATAGAATTACTTTCAAAATCTTTTCTGTAGCTGTCTAGTTTGTGCTTTGTCTTTCAAAGATACTTAAGCGTTCTTGCCATCTGTGTTGACTTTTTTCTGCTAATCACAAGAACAAAATGTCAATTTAGTAAACACCTACTGATTACCAGAGTGAGCCGCATACACGCTATAAATTTCAAAAGTCTAGACGAGACAGGCATTTTTAACCTTCTTTTGTATGGAGAACAAGCACCCAGAGCCTAAATATTGTGCACAAGTTCATATTGCTAGTAATTGTGACCAATAGTCTTCTCTCAGTGCTTTGGAAATGCATGACATGTATAATGAGTAGTTGGCAGTCCAAGTCTGGAATATGGTTTGCTGAGAAATAGTCTGAGATGTGAGAGGAGATTGTAGGTTTTGGCTTGATGTGGTTCTGTATGCATGCAATTCTAGTACCCAAAGGACTGAGGCAAGTGGTCATGAGTTATAGGTTAGCCTGGATTGCAAAGGAAACCCTGTCTCATAAAACAAACAAACAAGCAAATAAAAAAGATCTCACACCAATTAACTAGTCCACCACCAATAAGGAAATTGTCTAGAGCTACTTTTTGGTAGGTGTTAAAGAGTTTTGACTTTGGTTTCGTAGAAGTGTAGCATTAAGGTTACTTAAGCATACAGTGAGAGGCTTAGAGATAGGAGGTTAGTTCTGGTCCGTGTTTGAGGAGTCACAAAATGAAAATGAAGATATTTTGTATATAAGTATGATTATGAATTCCTTGAATAGCACGTGTATAAAAATTAAAATGTGTAATTTTGAATAATGATGTCAGGAAGTTACAATAGAAGGTACACATGAAGATGAGCTTTCTTCTGGCGCTAACAACAGGCCCTCTCTGTGGGGATGACAATGTGCACATAGAGCATTTTGTTCCTTCTGGCCCCAGGGATGTTCTCAATCGTTTGTTCTTAGCTTCATAATAACCAGATTATTCTTTGGGTGCAGAGAATACTTATTTTAAAAGGGTGAGAAAGCCCGAAGGGCTTTAATTGTAAATTCTGAATGTCCAAAGACTTTAAAATTGCACTTAAATAACATTAAATCTTTCAGAAAACAGAATAGGTTTTTTGTTTGCTTTTAATTTTCGATTAGTCAGGTCAACATCTGAGCCATAGCAGCAAACAGATAAAGGGTCAGATGGTTGTCACAGAAAGCTAGCTCCTGCCCCTTCGCTGAGGCTGCCGTGCCGTCCTGATTCACTAGGGCTCAATAAGCTTACTTCATCTAAGACAGTTCTATGTCAGTAGTTCAGTTTCATGATCCTGATCCTTATTTTTGAGAGAAAGAGGTTGTATTATCTGCAATCCTGATTTACTTCCGTTATATTGCCAATACTTTAATTTTCTTAGTGAAAAATGAAATGTCTATTTTGTTTTTATTGAGATTTATCATGACATTTGTAATTACAAAAGAAACAAATTGCTTCTAACCATGTGAATTTAACTCAGCACTGACATTTATTAACTTTTTGAATTATATTTAACAGCAAGTTTAAACCAATAATAAACAGGAACATTCTAGTAGGTCTAACAAGATATGTACATTGAAAAAAATTACAGGGTGGAAAGCAAGTTGAAGAGACTAGTAAGAAGTTATGTGTTTTTGACTTTCACAGAAGGAAACTGGATCTGCAAAATGATTTGTTTTTTTGTTTTTGTTTATTTGTATGTGAGGGGGCGGTAAATGCCAAATCTTTTGTTTCAGGTAGAAATGTGTTTCTAATTCAGAGCATGTATTTCTATTGGCTCCTGACTATCTTCAATTTTCATTTTTTTAGACATTTTTAAATGATTCTGTGTGGATTTCACATCTTGCATGCCAATCCTACCCATCTCCTCATCCCTTCATATCCACTTTCTGTCCTTGCAACTTCTTCTTCCTCCAAAAAAGTAAAATTTAAAAGAAAATTTAAAAACCAAAACAAACTAACATAACAATAATGCAAGTCTCAGTGTGGAAGCTGTAGTGTGACACAGTGCGCCACACAGTATACCCTTTGGTCTGTACATCTTTACTTGTGTTTATTGCAGTGAGTCATTGATCTGGCTCGAGACCTCTGGGTTCTGCTACACCATCAATGCTAGGCCCTCACTGGGACTCCTTTTGGATATCCTGTTGTCCTATTTAATGGAGCTCCTGCAGCTTTGGATCTGCAAGTCGGGTCCGTTCACATGCTCCAACAGTTCATAGATGCGGTGGATATGGGTGGGGGGAGGGTGCTCATAGCCTTATTTCTGAGCCTGGGTGGTAGCTTTGTTGGTCAGCCTGCTGACTTTCCCTCATTGACACCACCAGGGTGAGCTCTCCAACACTGCACCAGCTAGCTTACCCACTACAGCAGGCGGCAAGGAGCGGGGCCAGTTCTCCTGCTCTCATGCCATCTGGGCAGCCCAACCGCACCCACCCACAAGGACCAGCTCTACTATTTTGCTCAGACAGGTACAGAGTCCTCTCTTCCACATACTCCAGGGCCGGCCTTCCCATTCTTGTGCCCCCAGTGCCATCCCTCCTGCCTGTCAAAGGTGACATGGGGTGGCATCTTTTCATCACCTGCCTGTTGAAGGGGGTCACCTTTCCCTCACCACATGGCAGATGTGAGGAGGCATCTCTCCTTTCTTGATCCCAGGGCCAGCTCACCTGCACAGGGTCAGCTCCACTGTGTTGCCTGGGGAGAGCGAGGTGCAGGGCCCATTCTCCTGAGTGCTGTAGTTGGTGAAGGGCAGGGCCAGCTCTCATGCTCTCATGATCTCAGGGCCAGCTCTCCCATCCGCCTCAGGCAGTGAGAGCCAGATGATGGGGGAGGGCAATCCATCCATATGACAGATGAGGAGTGGGGTCTGATTTTTTACACATGTCTGAAGGGCCAGATCACTTGCACCCCCATCAGCAGAGTGATTTGTAAAGGTACTTCTTGCAGACCTGATGGGCTGAGTTCCACTCCCGGAACCCATGTGATGGAAGGAGAGAACTGATGCCCACAGGCTGTCCTCTGACCTTCACATGCACTCTGTGGAACACACACCCTCCTTCTCTCTCTTATTTAATGAATGTAAAAAACACAACGCTGTGTCTGTAATGTATGAATTGAGAGAAGTGAAATAATTAAGTCAAGTGCCTATATTACATCTTCCATAGATGTTTCCTGGACCTAGAGTTCAAGGTAATCATGAGTGACCCAATAAAACTGATAGATGATTAAAAGGCACAGAAGAAGGATAAAGACTGAGAATCCAATGAGGAAGAAGTCAAAATACTGAATATTTGGCTTTTATAGTCACCTTAAAATTTGTATTAAAATTATTTTATATTGTTTCCTTTCTTTTACAGTCTTCAACTTGACCAACAATGTAGATTTGGAGAACACCAAAAAGAAAATGGAAATATATCAAAAGGAAAACAAAGATGTCATTCAGAAAAATAAGTTAAAGCTGGTTGGTTGCTAAGTATTTTCTTCTTTTGTATGAGTAACAACAATTTTCACATAGTACTTAAAAAGATTTTATTAGTCCTTGGAGTGTTTTATACAATGTATTCTAATCATGTTCAACCCCACTCTTCATGACTCTTCCTCAGTTTACCCCTCCCTTCCCTACCTACCCTTCTTTGTGTCCTTTAAAAAAAAGTATTTCAAAAGAAATTTGTGCTGCTCAAATGTTCCTGGATGTGCGGTCTTCCCCTGGAGTTACCAGGAGCTACACTTGCAGAGAAATTGTTCCTTCCTCCCACAGCAGCTGTTGGTTGCCAGTGGCTTCATGGCCAGGGTGGGACTGTGTGCTCAGCTTCCGCTCCTTGCTGGGATTGACCTGCCTTGGGCTTGGTATGGCTATGAGGTCCTTTGTGCAGCTGCTCTGATGTGTTCAGAAGACACTGTCTCCTTGTAGTTGTCTACTTCTTCCGTCTCTTACACTCTTCCCGCGACCTCTTTTCCATTGGTCCCTCAGCCTTGGGAGGGGGTGTGCAGCACATGTGTTCCAATTAGGACTGAGCACTCTGCAGTCTCTTAGTTTTTGTGCCTTGGCCCATTTTTGATCACTGTTAATCACCATCTACTGCAAACAGAAGTTTCTCAAATTTCGGTTGACAGATGTGTTCATCTATGGTTTAATACTAAGTCATTAGGAGATGGTTTAACCCTATATCAGCTTAGTGGCATAATAGTCGTGAATTCTCTCTTAGGGCCTAGTGCCTATCTAGCTGTAGGGTCTTAGCCCAACAGTGGGGCCAAGTATGGATTCCATCTCATGGAGCAGGACCTAAATCCAACGAGAAGGTGGTTGGTTACTCATCATGATGTCTGTGCCACTGTTGTACCAGTGGTTGTGTCTTTCCAGGACAGTTATGTCTCACAGGGTTCATAGCCAGGAAGACTGATGATGGTTTCTCTCTGGCAGCTTGCAGAGCACCTTTCCGCACCATGAACACTGGGTGTAGGGATGAAGTTTTTAGTTCCATGCTGGCCTGCTTTCACCAGGTTCTAGGACTCAAGTATGTTTCTTTTTACTGTCAAATTCTAGAAGGTACCCAGTAGTACTAGTAGTGACCTCTAATGTTTGGATTTCTATGGGACCTTACTGACCAGTAATTCCAAAAGTAGTAGTTCAAACCTAGTTTTGGGCTATTTGTTTGCTAACCTCTCAAGTTTATTAGGGATATTGTTATACTTTAATAGTATAGCTTAATTTTAACTCTGTATGTGTGTATATATATATTAGAATACTTCTGTAGAAGTAGGTTTCTATATATCTTTCTTGTACGGTCTTTAGTGTTATTTACCCTTCCCTACTATACGTTTTCTACCCTCCCTCTGCTCCCACTTTAACCATTCCTATTCTGTTATTCCCTTCTAGCCCTTTATGGCAGTGCAATGTCATGTCTCTCCTTTGGAAGTCCCTCCCCATGGCCCCTTAGTGATGTGTATGGACATTACAAATGAAGCTCACACCTGAAGATTCAAAGCTAACATCTACAGATGAGAGAACATGTGACATCTTTCTAGGTTTGGAGTAGCTCACTCAAAATGACTGTCTCCAGCTCCAACCATTTACCTGCAAATTCCATCCTCTATGCGTCCCTCTGTGTAGCCCTGGCTGTCCTGGAATTCACTCTGTAGACCAGGCTGGCTTCAAACTCAGAGATCAACTTGCCTCTGGGTGCTGGGATTAAAAGCACACGCCACTAAACCTTGGGTTAATTTTTTTCCTTATAGCTGAATAATATTCTATTGTGTAAATATTACCATGTTTTCACTTCCTGTTCATCAGTTGATGGGCATCACAATAAATATTGTGAATAGATCAGAAATGATCGTGGATAAGTAGGTGTCTTTCAGATGTGATGTGGACTCCTTTGAGTACATTTCCAGGAAAGGTATAGCTGGATCATACGGTGCAGCCCTCTGTGGAAATCAGTGTGGATGTGTTATATAATACTATAAGAAACTACCCTTCTTTTAAAAGCCGTTATCTTCACAGGAATTTAAGCAGAAATTTAAATTTCTAGAAATACAACTCTACTGTATAGCTGCATGTAGTTAGGGGATATTCACATTACTGTAGCAAAACCTATTTTGACATTACATTAAGCTGTATTTTTTAAGGAATGGGTGTTTAAAGTAGACAGTTGTTATTGCTAGTGTCTGTCTGTGTTGTTATTCTTTGGGCAGTTAAGTTTGCATTTGAGCACTTTTCTATCCTTGGATTTTACCAACTAAGCTTTCTTCTAGCTCCGAGTTTGGCTGTTTTGTATACTTCACATAGGTGAGAACATAAAAGTATTTATTATGTGTGGTTAAGTTTCCCTAAAATTTCTCAGACTTATTTTGTGGTCTGTCCTGGCCAAAGTTTTGTATGTTATGGAAAAGATTGTGTAGTCTGCTCTTGTTAAGTAGAATGTTCTGTGTATGTATTTTGTACCATTTTGTATAAAGAAATGTTTTTGGTCTCTGTTTATTGACAGTTCTGTTTGGGTACTTTTTCCATTAATTAAAAATGGACAATTTAAATTTTTTCTTGTGTTGCTACCTAAATCTCCCCTCAGTTGTCATATTACATGCTTTATATAATTAGGTGCTCTGATATCGAATGCAAATGTAACTTTCATATTTTTTTTAAATCATTGTATTATGTCCTTCTTTGTCTCTTCTGGTATCTTTTTACTTAAGTCTGTCTTGTATTCTTCATCTCAGTGAATGGTGCTAGCCATTGTTCACACTCCATGTTTTGTTGGTGGCTTATGTTCTAACCTGACTCTTCTTCTAATTCTAGTATTACATAATTAAGTAGCTATTTTTTTTTTAAAAAAAAAACTCTTTTGAATACTGTTCTACCCAGTCTTCCTATTTAGCTTGAACCAGGTTCTGTTGATCTACACGTCTTGTCTTACAGCTTCAAGTCATCTTAGAAATCCACTCCTTGGATTCCTGTAATGTCTTCCCGGTGTCCTCTTGTGTTTTATAGAAAAGTGCCATGATCTTCCTTCTCTTTTGCTCTCTAGCTTTATTTAAAACATTTTCCCACATCTCATGACTTAGTCACACCAGATAATCTAACTTGTTTCATATTTGCCCTGTTTGCTTAATAGGTTGTTGTACTGTTGTGAGAGGAGGCTTTAGTATCTACTGTTTGAAGTCTCAAACAATGTACGACCTTCCTAGGGCTACTGGGACAGATTGCCAAAACCCAGGTGGCCTATATATTATTCTTTTCAGTATTATGGCGGCTGGAAGTTTGAAATCCAGGTGTCAGCAGGGCCATGGTGTCTCTCTCTTAGCCTCTGGTGGTAGCCAGCAGACTTTGTCATGCTTTGTTTGTCTTCGCATGTGCTTCTCCCCGTGTGGCTGTGTCCAGGTTTCCAGAATGATGTTATCTTAACTTGATTAAATCAGCAAAGAGCTCCCGTCTTACCCCCGCCAAAATAAAGTCATATTTATTAGTACCAGGATGTCACTCTTTAGCCTCTCTTTTCATGGGACACAGTTTACCAGCAGCACTGTATGACACCCTTTCTCTTTATACTTAAAGTCCCAAGGAAAACTCGTTGGCAGTTAATAGCATCATTGCTGCATACACTGTGTATGCTGTATCCACACCTGATGCACTTATCTGTGAACACTCAGACACTTTATGTAGATCTGTCTTTTTACAGATGCTCTTACTAATCCTTCTAGATGACATTTTGATTCCCATCTCAATGGAAGCATGTATTAAAAGCATTGACTTATTAACGGGGTAAAGGAATTTGTAAAAATGGGAGAATCACAAGACTTAGCAACTGACTTACAGAGAATGGAAAAGAGAGTACACGGAATGGCTTTGAGAATGAGTTCCCTTGAGGTGTGCGGTTATTGTCATTAGAATAGGACTACAGTGAGCCTGACTGCTCGGCTTTGCACATACCAAGTTTAGAGTACAGGAGTGCACTTCCTTTTTCTCCTTAGACAGTTTGGTGTTTTGTTGAAGGAGGAATTTTCTGAATACATGAATTGAAAAAGAAAATCCATGTGAAGTTGAATGACTTTATCTATAATAATTACAATTTACTTCTCACACCTCACCCAGTATTAACCAGTTACTCCATTTCAGTTTCTGGGCTTATTCTACTTGGTTTGCTGTTTTCCTTCTCTGAGATAGTACAGGCTCACATGAAATAATAAGTATTGTAGTTTATTCTGTGTAGAATTGTTAGATCACTAAAGCACAAGTGATGAAACTGCTTTATGTTTTCAGTAAACAGAGTACAGCGTAGAATTGCTGTTGGTTGGTAAATTCACTCCGTTTCTTATGTGCCTTTCTCTTTAGACTCGGGAGCAGGAGGAATTGGAGGAAGCACTGGAAGTGGAACGACAGGAAAGTGAACAACGAAGACTGTTTATCCAGAAGGAAGAAGAACTGCAGCAGATTCTGAAAAGGAAGAATAAGCAGGCCTTTCTAGATGAGCTAGTCAGTATTACTGCTACTTACCTCTTAAAAACTAATCTTCCCGTGGATTTGCTGGAAAATGGTTTTTAATGGCAATTCAGAGTGTTCCTACTCTATTTTACTTCCAACTTTCTCCTAATCCTTTTAGATTAAAAAATTATTGTGTGCAAGGATGGGGCTGCTGAGAACATATTCCGTGATATATGTGTAGAGGCCAGGGGACAGTGTTGTAGAGTTGGTTTCCTGCTTTATTGGGTTCTGAGGATCAAACTCAGGTTGGTGGGTTTGCAAGGCATGTGAGGGCCTTTACCTGCTGAACAGGCGTCTCTTTAACTTTTGTTAGTTATTCTTTTTGGCAGTGGGGTGCTTTTGAGACAGGGTCTCTCTATATAACAGCTTTGGGTGTCCTGGGTAGACCAGGCTAGTGTTGAACTCACAGAGATCCACCTACCTCTGCCTCCCAAGTGCTGTGATTAAAGTCATGCACCCCCACAGCCTGAAAATACTTTTTTTTGGTTCTGATAGTTATTGATGTCATCATATATATTGCTGAAGAGTAAGACATATCCCTCAAACCTTCATCCCATATAATTTTTATGCTTACAATTCTGTGAATCAAGAATTCAAGTGGGCGTGGTAGTGCAGTTTTTTAATCCCTGCACTCAGGAGGCAGAGACAGGTGGATCTCTGTAAATTCAAGGTCATGCTGGTCTATTTAGTGAGTTTCAGGACAGCCAGAGCTACATAGTAAGACCCTGTCTCCACAAAACAAAGCAAAACAAAACCAGAACTCCTTTCCTTTGCAGTATATTCTCAGGTTGCCGTGCCGTCTGTGTGACTTCTGTGGCTGGGCATCTTGTCCAGCATCTCAGCTGTAGGAAGGAATATTCTAAGAGTAAAGAAGTAGACACGGTATGGTCTGAAAGGCTTGGGCTGGGAAACTGGCGCAGTGTACCTACTGATCAGTGAAGGAGCCTGCTGCATTCCAGGGGGATGGGTGTAGATTCTGCCCTTCGTGGGTCGATTATGACCCCTTCATCTATAGTATATGCTCAAAAAATGTGTGTGTTGGTATAGAGTAAGTTAATCTGATATTTAATTTCTACCCCAAGGAGAGTTAAGTGATAGGATCATGAAAATGATTTTAACTATAATTCTTATCATATACGCATATATGCCCTTTTATATTTTGCCAACTTCTATAGTGGATTTAAAGTGATTTATCCTAAGATGTGAAGATGGTTGTGGACAAGACACATTTTGGGGCCTTAAAGAAGACTGTTAATGGTCAGGTGTGGTGTTTCACGCCTTGAATCCCAGCACTTGGGAGGCAGAGCAGATGGGTTTCTGTGAGTTCGTGGCCAGCTTAGTCTGCAAAGTGAGTTCCAGGATAACTAAGGCTGTTATACATACAAAGCCTGTCTCGAAAAACCAAAACCAAACAAACAGAAAGGCTATCAAAGTGAAGCTCTGTTGTCATGTGTTGTAAGCATTCCTGCTCCTTTCCCTCTCCACTCCCCTCTCTTCTTCTTACTCCCTCCCTACCCCTCTTTCTTCTTCCTTCCCCTTTTCAGCTTTTTGTCTATATTCATCTCCCTTGCAGATGAGATTATAACTTTATAACATAACTGACATAAATATAAACAATACTCAGTGGATTGTTAGTCTCTAAGCTTATTGAAACATTGTTTTTAGAGCATTTCCTCTTAATAGTTTCCCAACAAGCTGATTTTGAATGTGTTGGTTATGTGCTGAAATATAGTGACTGCGTGTCATATTTTTGCATGAAAAATAATCTATTTGGGTGAAATGTAAGTGTTATTAGAATATTAGTACTTCCTACAGTTAGCTCAGTATTCAACTTTGTTAGCAAACAGCAGGAAGTGACTATGGTCTGAGAAGTGGTTCATGGAATTGATACTTTATTATTGAAACATATTTTAACCCTTAGTGATGCTGGTGACATCACAAGCTAGAAAACGTTTCTCTCTGGGAAAGTATTTCTGCAAATTTTCTTTCCGGTCTGTCTTCACACATTCATTTTCCATGAGGCATTTCTTCAGTGTGGACATGCTCCCAGTCTTCATGTGGTGTTGTTCTGTGATGGAGGAAATGTCAATGTATTTTCTATTGTGTCTTTGTTCAAAAAACATTTTAAGACAGTTAGCCAGAGGTAAGATAAAAAGCAAGATTACATCTTAAGTTAGATGTAGGTGATAAAGAAGAATAAGAATAAGAGGATTAATGAGGATTAGACAGAAAGTCTCACCATAAAAGCCTATCTAGGGCTGGTAAGATGATCTTGCCATATTGCCCCTACTGTCAAGCCTGACAACCTGAGTTCAATCCTCAGGACTCACTTGTTGGAAGGAAAGAACTGACCTTCACAAGTTGGTCCACATGTGACATCCACATGTGACCCACACAAATAAATAAAAATGTACTCTAAAAACCCCTCCCCACTTGCTATGAGTGGAAAGTGAATTTGCTTGTAAGTTTGTTGGCAGTGTCGAAGCTGAAAGAATCTGGAAGGATGTGTGCTTCGGCCTCTGTCCCCGTTCTGGAGCAGCCTTTCATTAGGTCTCTGTAGCCCTTAGGCTTGCAGAGTCTTCAGTCCTCAAAAGCACCAAGCTGCTGCCTAGGTGAGCCGCTGCCTCGGTGAGCTGCTCTTGGCCTCAGGCTCCCCTTAGATGCAGTGAGGCATGAAGTAAGAGTTCTTGCCCGTGTTGTACATTGTGTATAATCTGGAGTTAATACCGGTCCTTGTGAGTTCCCTCCTCTCGCTTCCTGTTTTCTTCACCTGCAAGTCATTACTGCACATATTTCCCTCACTGTTTAGACCATGTAACATGGTGTTTAAATAGTTCTTCATAATTCACTGTATTCATTATTAGTACAATACCACTGCAGTTGGGCTTTTTATTTCCAACTTTTAAATTTGTCTGTAGATTTTTACTGTTGTTAATATTTCAATCTTTATTAAAATTTTTGTTTCTTTTAATCCTTGACTGACTTAATTAAGTTTATTTTATCTTGATTAATCTGTATTAATGAAGTGAAAATGTATTTTTCTATGTGTTCATGTTAAATTTTTATAAAAAGGGAAAGCTAGCATTGACATTTGTAAGTGTGTCTAGAAGATTTAGCCTTTGAGTTGTTCCCTGGACCACACTTATGCAAGGATGACTTATTAGAATTCTTTTCTTTCTATTCCTAAGTTTGGTCTTTGTGCCCAATGTCACTTTTTAACCTTCTGAAAAGCACTGGCAGCACACTGTACTGTATGTGATAGGGTTTAATGTTACAGTCTGAATGTTTATGGCTTTGCATTTGCCATAATGTTGGCTAAAAAGTCCATTTATTTTAATCTGAACTGTAAATTCAATTTTTTAATAGTTTGGAAAAAGATTTTTAATCAGGTTCTGTGTTATTAAATCTTTTTATATTCCTGTTTGAAAATTCTGTCCCGTTTATGTCTTAAATTTTCTGAGTTAATGCTGTTGTCAATTGCAGTAGCTGATTCTTATTAGGAATACTGTTTGCCAGATGGCTTGCTTAAAGTCAGTTAAAATAATCTTTAAAAATGGTCATTATAAAGCTTTTAATGAGTGTTACAGGCTGTCTTATTAAAATTTCTTTAAATATTAAACAGTGTGCCTTTAGGCAATTACTGTGGGCTCTGCAGCCTTCCAAGGTGCGATGGTCAGAGTGGAGAAGCAGCCCCAAACTGGACGTGCATGTGCCGTGTTCCCTGGAGCATGTTTTGTAGGCTTAGTCTACTCTGAGACATAGCTGTCATCACAGCCCATGCTTAATTCTGTTTTAACAAAGGCGTCCAGGCTCCAAAATTTCAAGTGCTAAAGTAGGAGAGTAAATTCTGTGGCTTGCTATTAAACTGAGATACCTAGAATACTTAGTTTTATAAAATATCAGCTATCAAGACATTTAAACACTCAGTTCCTTTTAATGTGAATGAGAAACTAGGATTTTAATAAACCAGTCTTTGTTAGCAACTTATTTGAAGTGAGGACACTGTCTTACATTAAACATTTTTTTTGTTTTTTTTTTTGTTGTTGTTTTTTGTTTTTTTTTTCGAGACAGGATTTCTCTGTAGCTTTGGAGCCTGTCCTGGAACTCGCTCTTGTAGACCAGGCTGGCCTTGAACTCACAGAGATCCTTCTGCCTCTGCCTCCCGAGTGCTGGGATTAAAGGCGTGTGCCACCACCGCCCGGCTTTTTTTTTCTTTTTTTATGTTAAACAATTTTTTAAAAATTGTGCTCTGTGTGTGTGTGTGTGTGTGTGTGTGTGTGTGTGTGTGTGTGTGTTTGTATGTATGGGTTAGCTGCCTAATGTAAGTGCTGGGAGCTAAACTTGGGATTCCCTGAAAGAGCAGCAAGCACTCTTAACTGCTGAGACATCTCCAACCTCATTTTCTTGCTTTTATATGTGAAATTTTGTTTTTTTTAAGAATAAATTCCCATTCTATGTAAGTATTTCCATTCACTTGCAAATATCAATGAGAAGCCAGTGATTTAACTTTTAAAATGCTTTATTATTTTTATGTATGTGTATCTGTGAATGGGTATATGCATGTGTGCACAGGTACTCCCAGAGGCCAGAGAAGGGCTTTGATCCCTGGAGCTGAAATTGTAGGCTGTTATGAGCAGCCCAGTGTGGTTCTGGGAGCCCAACATAGGTCTTTGGGCCCGACAGATGGTTCAGTCATTAAATGCTAAGGCTCACACTTTGAAATGGAGAGTTTAGTTCTAAAGTCAGGTACTGTGGATAAACAGCAAGTGCTTTTAATCATTGCATCATTTCTACAGCCCAATGATATGACTTTAAGACATCAGTTGACTAGTTATTATGTGTGTGAGTGTATAGTGTGTGTGTTTGGACATGAATATAGAGTTGGTTTATTTCTTCTGTCTTTATGTGTTCTGGGGGATCAAACTGTGGTTTGTGGGGGATCAGGTCTCCAGGCTTTTGGGCAAACACTTTTACCTGTCCAACTGTCTTTTTGACCCAGTGGTTTTTTTTTTTTTTTTTGTCAAGAATATTTTTTTCTTTTCAGGTTGTGCACCTGAAAAGATATATTAAAAAGGTATTTTTGGCTCTAGCCCATTTAAAGTTTTCTTCAATGTTTTGGATTATATGAAATGCCTAGTGGAGGTCTAAAATTTACAGCCTTAGGAAGTGAAAGGTATTGGAAACTATTCTCATATTCCTTTATATTCGTTATTATTTATTGTTTATTATTCCTATCCAATAGATAGCAATAATAGCTATCTAATGTAGGATAACAATCTATCCAGGTTTAGGATATGTTTTATAAAGAAATTTGTGTCCTTTATGTTTTAATTTTTGTGATACTGCTCTTGGAAAGTTATTTTGGTTTTGTCCTCCCTCCTTCCCTCTCTCCTTCCTTCCTTCTTTCCTTCCTCCCTCCCTTCCTTCCTCCCTTCCTTCCTTCTTTCTAAATTTTATGTGCATTGGTGTTCTACCTGGTGTTCTACATATGTATGTATGTATGTATATATGTATGTATGTATGTGCGAGGATGTCACATCCCCTGAAACAGAAGTTACAGATAGTTGGGAACTGCCATGTAGGTGTTGGGAATTGAACTTAGGTCTTCTGGAAGAGCAGCCAGTGCTCTTAACTGCTAAACCATTTCTCCAGCCCCTGGTTTTGTTTTACAGAACAGGATCTTATGTTGTCTAGGGTGGCCTTGGACTCACTGTGTAGCTAAGGTTGGCCTAGAACTCCTGCTTTTCCTATTAAGTATTACTGCCTGTACCTCTATGCCCTGCTGTATTATAAAATCTTAATGTTAGTGGAAGGAGAGAAACAAGTCCTGCTCGCTGTTCGTTGGTCTCTGCACATGCTCTGTAACATGCATACGAGACAAATGCACAGCACGCAGATAAAGAAATGCAATTTAAAAAAACTGAAAAGTCTTGATGTGCATCTTTATTCTCAAATAGCTATTGACGGAGTTGCTGTTACTGTCCTATGCTGGAACTTCTAAACAGTCACTTTAAATGTACTAGTCACTGACATGTGTGCCTACAAATTATTCCTGGGTTAGATTTGGGAAGAAAATGAGACTGTAGTAATGTTTGCTTTTATATCATGAGATGTTAACATGGAAGTTTCTTGAGGATTAAATTCTGGGTAACGGCTATTTTTAATGCTCAATACCCTGCTTTTTGGTGGCCCTGGGGGGTGAACTTAGTTTTAGATACGCTGCATCACCAAGCTGCGTCCCTTCTCTATTTTTTATTTTTAGATGACCTCAATAAATGGCCAAGCTGGCCTTGCACTTGCTGTGTAGCCTTTCACATAGAAAAGGGGTGGGGTTTTGTATTGTTTTGATTATTTTTTTATCTTTGTTTCTGGACACAGAATATAAACTCTCGTATGAGAAGGGTGGAACTGGAGAGATCCTTTATCTGCATGTGTTTCTGGGTTCTCATTTAACTGAAACCTCAGAAAGGTGAAGGTCTAGTTATATTTAGTTTAGCTCCACAGCACCTCAAGCATGTAAGTGCTTCATTCTGAACAGGATAAATAACAGTCTCCTTCTTAAGATTAGTGGTTTGCTGCTCAAAATATGGGTGTGTACAGATTTGTTTAAACAATGGTCCTGGGTAGTATCAATGTATGATATTAAATGTTTATCATTTTGTTACTTTACTAAAATGTGTTTTAAAATTTAAGAATAAAATATACATGTGGTGGTACTTAACAGTAGTTCCATTGTGCAGAACAGAACAAGAATTATTTGCAAACAGCCTCAGGTGAAATCTAATGGGAAACATTTCAAATGGTCTGAAGTCCGGGGCAAAAAAAAAAATGTGTCTCAGATAAACCTCTGATCTAAGTTGTAGTCCTTTCTACTGCTCTTTGCATGATTTGCTTTCTTTCTTTAATAAATGGGTTGATGGCTAGATGAAATAGGACCTTATTATATTATCTTTAATGTGGATTTTATAAAACTCTAGTTTGCAGGTTACTTTGATTTATGAGTTTATAGCAACCTTTTTATTATGGAATGTTAATACTCTTTTGCAAAGCATTCTACATGAAGTGAGTATTTAGTTGACATCATGTGCTCACAGAAAAGGCAGACTTTGAAAGTTGTTGTTTTAGTCTTTCCGTTTTAAGTTTCACACTGAACTTTTCTTACAGGAGAGCTCTGACCTCCCAGTCGCTCTGCTCTTGGCTCAGCATAAAGACAGATCTACTCAGCTGGAAATGCAGTTAGAGAAGCCCAGGTCCACGAAGCCAGTCACATTTTCCACAGGCATTAAAATGGTAAGCCATATTTTAATTGCTGTTTGAAGGAGAGTTTTCAGGACTATGCCTTTAAATTCCCTAGTAATTTCTACAGTGATGTGAACTGCTGAAATGTTGAAGAGTCCGTATGTCCTAGGCCAAATGTCTGGAAGTACAGACACATGCAGTATAAGGAAAGAGAAAAGTAATGCGTTTCTAAGTGTGCAAAGCAGTTTTGTTCATTTTGATATGGATTGGTGTGGCGTGGGTGTGTGTGTCACTGGAGGTGGGACCCACGGTTTGCACATGCTAGGCAAGTGCTGTTTCATTAAGCTACACCCTCAGGCCTGTTGTTACTAGTGTATAAACTTGTAGTTGTAGGTGAAAGAGACGTGCATAAATATGGTTATTTAATATACTATTTATCTGCTGGTATAAAATAGAACAGTGGATTGCTTTATACTTCTGCAGACAGTTATTTTCTACATAAATATATTTTTAAAAAAGCCATTTGTAGTTTCTGTACTCTTTAAGGATAGAGTGATTTGAATTAAAACATTGTCTAAATTTACTCATTCAAAAGTAAGACTAAATTTATGAAGTTTTTTTACTGTAGTTTAAGAATTATCAGTTTTTATTTTTATAACTTTTTAAATACATATATTGTGGGGGGTTCTGGGTGTGTGTCAGGGTGCATGTGTGGAGGTCAGAGGACAACTTGTAGGAGTTGATTCTTCAGCTGTGCAGGTTTTGGGGATCAGGTTCAGGTCGCCGGGCTTCTCATCTGTAACATTAAGTCACTTGCTTCTTTGTAAGATGGTGCTGAGGACTGAATACTGCGTTCCTTAACTGCTGTTTGATGTTTATACAGCATTCTGAAAGTGTGAAATAAAATTAGCATTTTGCAGTATTCTGTAGTATCTTGTTTTCATACCATAGTATATATGCGGTACAATATATCTATATATGTCCACTATTTATTAATATAATTATGCAGAATTTTTATATATTCACCATTTTTCTTAAAATATTTCACTTTAAAATAGAAACCTCATCAGTTAAAATTACAGGTTCATAGCTTGTTGTGAAATGATTTTGGTATCTCTGATTTGTGATAAGTTTTAGCAAATAGAATGTATCTTGTTGTACTAGTTATGTTCTCTGTAATTTTCCTCTTTGCACCGCTACTGTCCCAGTATTTTCCATGAACATTTATTTATTTTAAGGCCTTCAATCATCATATTTAAATTGTCAGTTTTCCTCTCTTCTTCCATAACTCTTGTTTGGAAGCTAGTTTGTTGAATGGATGGTTAGAGACTGAATGAACGGACAGTTGATCTTAAAGAAAATCATGAAAGCTCTTAGTGAATTTTATAGACTGTAAATATTGGTCACTTGGATATTGTGGTGAATGAACATACAGATTCTTTCTTTTTATCTTTTGCAACTTTAGTTTTAGCAATTGTGTAACCAACAAACCAAACCTATGTAAGAAATGGCTGTTATATAGACAAAGACACTAGTAACAAAATGTTTCACCTGTCATGCTTGCTCATTCTAGTCAATTCTCAGGAACTTTTTCCAACTTTCACTTTTTGAGACCTAATTTTAAGTAGAACAAACTGCTCTTGAATTCTTAATTTAGTGGGAGATAGTCTTAAGCCAGTTGTCTGTCTCCACCTCCCAGGTGTTTTGGTTAAAGGAGTGAGTCACTGAACCAAGCCACACTGCTTCTCCTTCCTTCCTTCCTTCCTTCCTTCCTTCCTTCCTTCCTTCCTTCCTTCCTTCCTTCCTTCCTTCCTTCCTTCCTTCCTTCCTTCCTTCCTTCCTTCCTTCCTTCCTTCCTTCCTTCCTTCCTTCCCAATCACTGATCAACAAATATTTTGTAATGAACAACACAAGAAAGGTCCTTGTCTGTATACATGTATTTCCTTAATGAGATTAGGAGATGCAACCACAGCTGGCCCAACAACACACCTTCTCATGAAATGTGAAACCTCAGTCTCAGTTTATCATGGACTCTTTAACCAACTTCTGTAGTGTGTGTGGCCTTTTCGGCGAGACTTGAGTGTGCATTACACCCTGGCTTTGGTCAGCAGTGTTGAAGACTCACAGAGATACCAGGTTCTAAAGAGCAGACTCCTTGAGAGTACCATCCTGAGTTCCCATGATTGTTTGCTGGTAGAGATACCCACTGTTTATTTGATCATTTTGGGTGGGGAATATGCTGAACAAACCTCTCTCTCTCTCTCTCTCTCTCTCTCTCTCTCTCTCTCTCTCTCTCTCTCTCTCTCTCTCTCTTCTTCTGTCCCTCCCTTCCTCTCTCCCTCCCTCCCTTCCTCCCTCTCTGTCACTCTCTCTTTCTCACTCTGGTGGAAGCTGTATCTTACTGTGAATTTGTTTTCTAATCATGTTTCACTTTTACCAAAGGCGTAGTTATAGCGAAAAGGCTTACTTCTGTCTCTGTGATGCTCTCGAGGGGACAGAAGACAACCTGCAGTAGTTGGTTCTTTCTCCACCATGGGGTTTTGAGGATTGACCCTAGGTCATCAGGGTTGTGACAGATCACCTTTACTTGACAAAAACCTTTGCTTACCAACTTCAAACACCTAGTTGGACCCACAAATTTATTCATATTTTTCTTTTCATTTCATAAATCTCTTCATTTCTCAACTCCCATCCAGCTCCTTTTTCCAGCTCTTAAAGCTGCCTACTTGGTGTTTGAGATGCATGCTGGTTGCTAGATAATAAATATCTTGAGGGTAGGAAGTTCCATGTTTAACTTAGCTTTATATAGTCATGAGTATGTAGTACTTAAGTAGTATTAAGTATTCATATCGGTTTTAAATATACAAATGCAGGTGATATTAATACATCTGTATGTAGTAAAAAGGAAACAATACTAACCAGGAAGTAGTGTTTAAACTTTTGAATTATTAGACATGATGGTAATGGGAAAGAAATTTGACAGAGAGATGAAATGGGGCAAAACCCTGCCCTCCCTTAGTAGATGTCCATCCAAAGCTAAGTTATTGACTTTCTGTTCTGAGTTTGTTCCCATCCTGAGTTCTGTTAATTTTGCATTCTTGCTGGCATTTGGTTGTGAGTTTAAAATATATCTTAGTTGTGTTGAATAGGTATTAGTGTCATCTCAATATGTTTTGGGATTTCCACAAATTTAGTATTATCGTCTCTTTGCACACTTACTTGCTATTAGTATTTATTTTGTGTTTAATATATGCTTGTTTGTATGGGTTACAATGTGGTTATTTTAGTAGAATTGCTAATTCAGAACAAATGATATTTCTATTCTTTAAATATTTATCATTTCTTTGTCTTGGGAACATTCAGAGTCCATTCTAAATGCAGTTTTGTCCTCGGCCATAGTTACATACATGCAGTAGAACATTAGAAATTGTTTTTCCTCCCCAGCTTGCCCTGTACATGTTAACCACCTCTCCCTTCAGCCACTGCTAACCACTCTCTGTGTCCATGGGACCAGCTACATAATATCTCCATGTTCCAGTCATGCTGCCGAGAGACAGAATTCCTTTTACTTTACAGCTGATATTCCATTGTGAATATGTACCACATTTTCTTTTCTCCATTGTTCTCGTGGACACTGGCTGTCATGGCCGTAGTGAGTAGTGCGGCAGTAAGTAGAGGCTGCAGACACACACCTCATGATGTACTCGTCTTCTTACCTTTGGGTACTTACCCAGCAGTTGAATGACTTGCTCTGTCAGTTAGTGGTATTTTGAGGAGTGTTGGTAGTGCTTTTGATAGTGGCCATGCTGGTTACACCCTCACCAGTTGTGTGTGGAGCTGCCTTAATTGCTCCTGCCCAGCCTTTGTCCTTTGGTGAGAGCTGCTCTTTGGGGGCTGCTGACATACCACCGTGGTTGTGACCTGTGTGCCTGTTGGTTAGTGCCGCTAAGCACTTTTCATTTACTTATTGGTTATTTGTGTATTTTAAAGAAATATCTGTTTGTATCATCTCCCCATTTCTAATCAGATTATCTACTGTCGTTGATTGCTTTTTACTCTATTTTCTCTTTAGTCTTTGGGGCGCCCACCACCCAGCTCCCAAATAAATACACTGAGTCTTAGTCTTTCTTATGAATACCAGGTCTTAGCTTGGCTTGTTTCTTGCCAGCTTTTAATTTAGATTATTCTATCTTCCTTTTGCCTCTGGGCTTTTACCTTTCTCTAGTCTGTATACGTTTCTTTATTTCTTACTCTGTGGCTGGCTGTGTAGCTGGGTGACTGGCTCCTGGCTCCTCTCCTCATTTTCTTGTTGTTTGTCCTGCTTTTCCCAGATTTCTCCTCCTCTATATTCTGACTGCCTGCCAGCCCCGCCTATTCTTTCTCCTGCCTTGCTATTGGCCTTTCAGCTCTTTGATTAGACCAATCAGGTGTATTAGACGGGCATAGTAAAACAGCTTCACAGAGTTAAACAAATGCAACATAAAAGAATGTAACACATCTTTGCATCATTAAACAAATATTCCACAGCATGAACAAATGTAACATATCTTTAACTAATAGTTTACAACAATCTAGTACAGTTTTTCACTGTTGGGTTGAGTTTCTTCCATTGTGGATATTAATCCCTTGCTAGATGGATAGACTGAAGTTTTTATCTTCCATTCTTTATCTGCTGTCAGTTTTATGTTTGGTCTTGCCTTTCAGCTTCCTTATTTGCAATATTAGTTTTGTTGTTGTTAGTTGCTTTTTTTTTTTTAAGACAAGATTTCTCTGTTTAGCCCTGACTGTCCTTGAACTCACTCTATAGACCAGATTGACCTTGAACTCAGGGATTCAAGTGTCTCTGCCTCTTGAGTGCCAGGATTAAAGGCATGTGCCACCATGATCAGCTGTAGTACTAGTTTTTGAAAAAAAGTTTGTTTTTTTTTCTAGATTTTTAAATAGGCATTTTTTTATCTTAAACTTTCCTGTTAGTGTGGCTTTTTGCTATAATCCATAGGCATCTGTATGTTCTATTTTTATTTTCATTTATTTCAAGACATTTTAAATTTTCCTTTATTCTTTTCATTGGTCCAGTGTGCTCAGGAGCACATTGCTTAGCTTCAGTGTCTGCCCAGTTTTTGAAGTTACTTTGGCCATTTATTTATTAGGGAAGGCACATGATGTTTTCATCGCTTAGAATTTGTTGAGACTTGTTTTGTGACCTAATATGAAATCTTTCTTAGAGAATGTTCTATCTGCTGAAGAGAAGAATGTGTGTTCTCTAGCTATTGGGTATATTATTTTGTGAAAAGTCTTCCTGCCACTTGGTTTATAGTTCCTTTATGATACCTTCTTACTGATTTTTTTCTTCTTCTTTGGTTGGGTCATTTGTATATTGAAAAACTGTCAGATTGAGAAAATTGTGTTTTAATTCTTTATATTTTTTTTAAAAAAATTTTTGAGACTGTGTTTGTCTGTGTATAACCCTGGCTGTCTGGAGCTCAGTCTGTAGGACAGGCTGGACTCAGACTCACAGAGGTCCGCCTGCCTCTGCCTCCCGAGTGCCTGGATTAAAAGCGTGCACCACCACTGCCCAACTCTTAATCTGTAATTTTAATTGCCTATAAATTATCTCCCTTAATAGTTAGTTGATGCCTTGTCCATTATGTTTTTCTAGCCATTTCTTGTATTTACATTGGGAGCTACTGTTCCTGTATGCTCAGATTCATTAATTTTTTTCTTTCATACTGCCTAATATACCGTTTAACCACTGTATATTTTTTCATTTCTTTCTCCTTTCTTTTCTCTCACTCTCTCTTTCTCCCCTTCCTTCCTTCCTTCTTTCTTTTTTTTGTCTTCATTTGAGACAGGGTTTCTTTACCTGAGCCCTGGCCTGCCTCAGACTCACAGAGATCTGCCTGCCATCCCTCTCTTCCCAGCTGGAATTAAAGTATGCATGCACCACCTTATTTTCACTTCATGAAGTATGTGTTTTATTTCTGGAAAGTTCTGTTTGGGTGTTTGCATATTTCATTTTTTTTTCTCTCTTGTTCACATCCCCCCTATCTTCTTGAGCATGTGGAACATATTACATTAGCTAGACCAGCTGGGCATGGTAACACAGACCTGTCAGCCAGTCCTCAAGAGGTTGACATGGAGAGTCCTGAGTTTGGGGTCTGACTTACTCACGTGAGTCCAGCCAAAGTGAGACCCCTGTCTGAAAACACAAAACCAAACCAACAAATATACATCATCTTTACTAATATCTTTTACTGACATTTCACCACCTATGTTATTTCTAGCATTGCATTTATCAACTGTTTGGGGTTTTTTTGTTTTGTTTTGTTTTTTCTACAGGACAAGGTGATATTTTTGCCCTAGAAGTCGCTTTATCTCAGAATGGGTCTATAGTTTTTAGTATCTGATTTTAGACTTACTGTCACATCTGTTTCTGTGTATTTTCATGTTTTAGATATAATTTTCAAGAAATTATTTTAAATTTCATTTTCAGCTGTTTAGTCCTAGTATATGTGTAGCTTCATCTTGTTAGTATTTTTTACTAAAGGTTTTTATGTCTGTATTTCTAAGAGATACTATAGTGAGCTGTGTTTCCTTTGCTGTGAGTACCATTGTCTTGCTGTGCTGTAGTGCTTTTACCTATCATGTTTCGTCAACTATTTTGCTTTTCTCGAAAGTCGGATGTCTTAGTTTTAAAGGTGTGTGTGTAAAATGCTGTCGTTCCTTGTCACATCTTTGTAGGGTTCTCCAGTGAAATCATCAAATTCTAATTTGTTTATATTTATTTATTTGTTTATATGCAGTTGATAAAACTTAATTTAAAAAATAGATTTAAGCTATTCAGGTATACCACAATTTTATTTTTAAAGAATCTGAAGATTTCATTTAAAATATCGTATTTGTTGACTTAAAGTTGTTATACTGTTTCCTCAAAGTCATTTTAATGTAGCTGTAAGACTTACAGTGATAATCTTCTCTTTGTGTGTGTCTGTGCACGAGAAAGAGAGAGAGAGAGATTTACTATAGCCCAAGCTGCGCTTAAATTTTAAATTCAGCCTTGATCTTCCTGCTTTAGTCTTTCAAGTACTAGATTACATAAGTGAACTACTCTGTCTGGCTCATACTTCATATTAATATTAATGAAGTGACAGTAATATGTAGATTTTTGATCCATTATAACTCTGTTTTGCTCATCGGGCATTTTGGAGTTTGTTTGCTTATTTGGTTTGTGAGACATATGTGATGTGTAGTCCCAGCTTAACTCAAATTTTATGACAATTTGCCCTAAAAATATGGGTTGAGATTACAGGTGAATGCTGTCATTCTCTTCTCTGAGTGCCATTATTGGCACATATATCTTGCTCTAAAAGGAGCAGTTACAGAATTTATAAATTTATATATTGTTTCATCTGGTGATTTATATTTACTCTATTTAATTTTAATCTTTTTAGTATCCTTTATAATAACTATTTTTTATTGCTAAGTATTCTTTGTAATGATGGTTTATTGCCATTTCCTTTTAGCTGTAAGGGTTTCTTTAATGTTTTGCAAATTTCTCAGTCATTGTTTAATCCAAACCATCAAAATTATAACCCTCTCCATTTGCACAGCCCTTGCTCACACCAGACACATACTCTGCTGCTGAACTTCAATCCTAGCCCTCTCAGAATGTTTTCATTTTGCCTAGTTTAGTAGGTTAAAAAAAAATACATACAGTTTAGTAGTTAAAAAAAAAAAAAGCGTGGTTTTTAGTATGCCTGGAATCTTAACACCTGGGTGGTAGAGGTAGGCAGATCAGAAGTTTAAGGTCATTCTCAGGTACCTAGTGAACTCAGTGCCAGCCTGGGATACATAAGACCCTGTTTCAAAAAAAAAAAAAAAAAAAACAACTTGGTTTTATGTTTTTTTCTTTTCCTGATTTGGAGATCTTACACTACTTCCTTTAATGGGTTCTAATGAGAATTCAGTTGTTGATTTTACTGGCATTTTCTTATTTGTAGTGAATCATTTTTGTTTTGATCTCTTCACAGTCCAGGTTTCAAATTTTATTTCCCATTTTATATTTCTAGCAGATATGTGGATTCAGCTTGCTAAAGTATTTTAAAATACTCTGTGTATATGAGTGTTTGCATGTATGAATGTCATTGTATGCATGCATGTATGGGCATTCCTGGTGCCTGAAGAGGTCTCCTGGAGCTGGAGTCGCGATGGTTGCTGTTTCACCACTCTAGTTGGGGGCATAAACCTGGGACAACAATACAATAGCCAGCTTTATTCAGAGCATCAGACAGTTTATACTCTGAGTAGAGCATGCAGTCCCAAGGAGAAGCCACATGTAGCAAAAACATGCTTTTCCACAGAAGCATGTGAACAAATACAGTAGCAGCTGTGGTTATTCGTCTGACGTGAACTCACGCCAGTTCACCACTCCTGGGAGAGACTCGAAAGCACATTTCAGAACAGCCAGTGTCCTGAGAGCCTTTGAGGTCCAGCACCAGGACTCTTCTTCAGGGTTCAGATTGGATGCAACAGCAAGCCTAAAGGACCTTTTCTTTGGGTATTTGAGGGTGAGGGAATGAACTCTCTCACTGTGCTTTTCCAAATCAGTCTCTTTATTCTTCTGCTCCTATACTAATTCTCCTGTCCTCTTTCTAATTCCTCCTAGCTGCTTCTTCTAGCTTCTCTCACCCCCTCCCAATCATCTCTTTATAGTAGTTTTGAAATGATGATAAAACAATTACGAGCGTTGCCTCTCACTGGTCAAAAGCACATTCCTAGGTTACAGGAGTAAGAGCAGGACTAGACAGGGGGAAGCACAGTGCCCAGTGACAAACTTTGAGACATAGGTCTATTGTCAACAGACTGGCAAGCGAAGAATGGGCATGCTTTCTTAGGGTGCTTTGTGTAGCAGCCTAGGTTGGACATCTGTGACTCTGACCTTGTGCACAGCTGTAAGGTTTTAAACTTATGGTCCGTTTACAAAATGCCTTTAGTCTAGCTTGAACCTGCTCTGAGGTGAAAGTGAGCTAATTGTGGGCAGTTAGTCTGAGCAAAAGAAGAAAGCAGGCTTTTAAGTGTCTGTGGTCCTTGTGGGACAAATCTAGTTACAAAGCATGTCCCAGCACATATTCTATACACCAAAATTACATAGCTAAATGAAAACTCACCTTCCTGACCATCCAGAGATATATGTGCCCATAAGATTGACATGTAATCATGACATTACATATATACATCACATGAGATTACACACTACAATGCAGGTACTGGGGAGACATCAAGCTGCTTTAGCAAAAGTGATCAATAGTTTCCATAGTCAGTGGTCCTGCAGGCCTTGCCTGTACAGGGTTAACCTCCATCAGAGAATTATTCCTCTGGTGGGCTCACATCTGAATTATCGATTGCCTGTATATTTCCATGGTCTCTGATACCCATGTTATAAAGGAACAGAAATTACAAGACTCTTGTTTTGTTTACTTGGGGTTTTCTCACAAGGTCTCGGAAATCTTGCACAGTTTCGTTCGTGGACCATGTTCCAACCATTGTGAGCCACCATGTGAGCTGAGAATAGAACCTGGGTCTTCTGGAAAAGTAGCCAGTTTCATAACCATCGAGCCATTTTTCCAGCCCCACCAATTTTCATTAAAGATTTTTTTATGTGTGCATGTTCATGAGGTGTATCTGTAATTCACTTGAGCTTCAACTTTTATAATGTTTTTATGTGTGTGAGGCTTCAATACAAACAAGCAATTTAAATGTTCCATTATATTTAGACTTGGAGTCTAAATTTATCTTTGATTGCCTTTTTCTTCAAGTTGTCATAGCCATGTGATTCAATAATATTGCTGACAACTTCAACATCTTTACTAGGAAATACTATGTCCAGTTTTTGTTTTAGCACATGGTGTTTTGAATCATATTGTGAAAGCATATTGCTTTAACTCACTTTTCTCCTGGCTTACAATATTTTGAACTCATGTAGTCATATATATATATATAATATCAGATAAAATAAAGCTTATTATCACCAAGTATAAAATGTGTAAAAATAAGGTTAAAATAAGGTTGAAAATGATCAGAAATGTTAGTTTTTCTTAAAGGTCTGTATAATCTTGATTTAACATTTCTTTTTAATGAACACTGAATGAAAAAAATTTAGTACTAGCAAGAGATATAGTGTATTTGGTATTGCATTAGGAAATGCGTATTTCCTTCAGGTGTTTGTGTCAATAACCATTTCACTGGAATATATCACTGCCATATGATGTCTCACACTCCAGTTCCCAGCTGGAGACCTGATTTGCTGCCTTCATCCTTAAAAAGTGTTACTATGAACAATAGGGAGGCAAAGGCAAGGAGTGGGGTGACAGATGGCAGGGAAATAAAACAGCAAATTTCTGCAGCCTTGTTTGTTTTGGCTAGTTCTTGTCCCAAGCACATGGAAATACTTTGCACATTTGAGGATTGTGAGCTGCTCACGTGCTTTTCTGGAGAAACAGTAAATCATTTGTGTACCAGAAACACACTCAGATTATTCTGTTGTGACTTTTTATTTCTGGGGTTTCCTTCGTCATAAGAAAATACATTTCTTCTTTCAAATCATATTTTTAATAATATATTTGGAGCATCCAAAGCATGAATTTAAATTGGATGGTGCAATTAATATAAATAAATGAAAGTTTTATTAACATTTCCTTGTTATCATAGTCTTCTCCTATAAAAATAGATGTTATTAATGAGAAGAGACTTAACATATATACCTGAAGTCATTGTAGTGAGGTGTTTGCAACTGCCTGTGCTCCTAGATTTCTTGTATGTTAATTATATTAATAAATTTTAAGACTAAAGAGCATGTTCTAGTGTTGAATACATTCCCATGTATATACAATATGGATATTATTAATCAATCCCCCTTTGTTACTGATACATTCCCTAAGCATAGGATACGGTGAAAGTTCAGACCTTTAGATTATTTGTTTGTTTAATTATTATTTACTTTAGCAGAGTGCCTCTTGTGTTGAACATGTTAAGTTTGAGAGAGACCAGTAACAACTTGTACTGGTACCATTGCTACTTGCACAGCTATAGTGTGCATGGTAGTAGATCCTACATAACTGTGCCACACTTAGCTCTTTTTAATGACGATCATTGGAAATGACAAGGATCTGTAAAATATTTTTTTTATTTTTGGTTTTTTGAGACAGGGTTTCACTGTAGCTATCAAGCCTGTCCTGGGGGAATTTTTAATCTCCATGTTAGGAATTTTCCTAAAGCGAGCTCTCTGCCGACGCAAAAATCCCAATCAAGCCAAATGACAACGGGCCGAATTAAAGGAGGTCCAGGTTTAATGGGATTTCTGTGTTCTCGGGTGGTCTTGAGGGGAAGCAGGAAGCCGCAAATGTGACTACAGGACAGGGGGACAGGGAGAGATATGGATGGATACCACCTGGAGACTTTCTGGGGAGCAGTTTAAATAGGCTGGGGGAGGGGGTCAAGGTTTGGTGAGCACAGGAGCGGGGCCTCCAAAGTTGGAGGCCCGAGACTGGGACTTACACTCCATATTACTAATTTTGGTTTAGAGATTATAGGCATAGATGTAATTATGATTTCTGCTACAAGTCCTGTGTTCCCTGAAATCGTAAGTGATGTTACACACTTTTTCTTGGCTATTTTGGGTTCTAGAAAAGTTCCACTAGCCATTTCTAAAATGTTGTCAAGCTAGTTCCTTGTGTCCTACTACATGGTAGTGACTTGTTCCTTTCTCACAGAAGCATTTGGATTGAGAATGGAAAGTAGTGGAGAATAATTATAATCTTCTTTTATTCTAATTTAATGGTATAAGCAAGGGAACCCCAACCCCCATTTATAGAAGATAGAGTTGTTATGGCCATAAGGGCTTCAACGTGAGATTGGATGGGTTCAGATTCTGGTCCTGTGAGTTAATGCCTGTGGAACTTGGACAGATAACCTTGGTCATCTTTAGAATATACATTGTAAAATAACATAGAGAAGAGCTCAGAGAGGATTCTCTGAATAGTCTTAGACATTGTCAGTTACTGTAACAGCAAACTGTTTCCCATATTTAACAGTTTTTCCCATAAAGATTAACTTTTTAAAAACCAACAAAACTTACAACAAAGATGGCAAAGCAAGAGTGTAAGTAGGTGAATAACCCCACACCTAAGATCAATCTCACACTTGACTATGGGCTTTTGATGCTGGGCATGGGCATACCGCAGAAGTGTCTTTATCGGGTTGGATGTGCCTGACCCTTTTCTGCAGAAGCATGCTGATTATGTTGCCTCTTGTGACTCACAGAACGATGACTGTGAATATGTGGGTACACTTGAGAATGAGTGGCACCTGCTGGGGCTTGGCAGGGATGGATCTCGTAGGACTGCTTCATCTCATGAGCAGAGAAATACTGGCGTTCAGCAAGTCATGTCAACATGAGTTGGACGTGACCCTCATCTGGGTACTCTTAGTAATGTCCAGATTCTTACTCTGCGTGATAGTATTACTGTTACCAGTGTAAATAAAGTGGAGTGTTTTCAAAGTACAGGAAGAAGACAGGTTTTTGTTTTTGTTTTTTTTTCTGGAGATACTTGAGAAATTGATTAAAGTCTCATTTTCTGTGATGGCAACTTTGACTCTCTTGGGCAAGCTTGATGCTATTAATGTGGGAAGGAAAGGTGATTAGCTTTGTTTTGTCCTGTGTGAACTTTGATGACAGACTTGGGAGTGCACTGGGCTCTGCATCTCATGCTGGATAGATCTATCGTTGTCCAGGATTCCTGTCAGTTGTACCAAGTGAATTCTGACTTACTTGGCTGGTGGTTTTATGAACGACAATTGACTTCAGGTGGACTCAATGGAAGACTGGAGAAGTTATCAGCTGTATGCTATTCATGGTGGGTTTTGGTCTCTGTAAAGATAGCAGGAAGCGCCATTGGATTGGCAGAGACAGACTGAGCTGTTTCATGTGAGCGTGTCATGACGGAGAGACTGGAGATTTTGCCGATAGGCCAGGAGGTGTGGTGAATCCTGTTCATACCTTATTTGGCTTTGCTGTATTGGAGGATTAAACCTGTTACGCTGTCTTTAAATGCCCGAAAGAAGTGTTGCAGAGAGTGATGGTCCAAACCTCTGAGCTAGATTCAAAGATGGGAAGGATGCTTAGTATATGCTCCTGTAATCTGAATATTGCTGTATTTGAAGTGTTTATCAAGCCTAGAGGTGACTACTGTTAATATTTCATATATCATGCTAGCTTAGTGATAAATTATGTAATTATACATCTTGTAAAATACTTATTTAGATCTTCTGCAGTGTTCTCGTCTGTAGTTGGTTTGTTTCTGATTCTTCATAACAGCAATCTTAAGAACTAATGTTCCATGGATGCCTCCCCCATGCTCTGTTGACCTGTAACAGTGTGATGGAAAATGGTTTTTGCTAACAGAGTGTAGACTGATACAAGTTAAACTCATGATTTAAGTAAAAGATGCACCAAATTAAAGGAAAAAAAACCAAACAAAACAAAACCAAAACTTGGATATAGAATCTGCCAGAATTTTCAGCCCTTTAGAGAGGTGAGGAGAACTCGGAGAACCATTTGTTCTAAGTTGTAAATGGGCTAACTATAAATAATGTCACAGTCTTTTATAAATTATTAGTGGGTCTGTAAGTCATTAAAAGGATGATATAAATAATAATCACATTTTATAGATAATTGAAATTCTAAAATTTACTCTTTTATTTTAATATTTTGTGGGACTTTCTGCTAAGCAGATACGATCTGGTTAAATGCATAATGAGACAAACATCAGTCTTTTAATCCATCAGAACTGCTGAAAACAAAAACAGGACTGCAACTATGTCAAAACCTTGGATGAACTCAGTTTAGAAACAGCCTTGTTTTCTTCAGTGAGATGCTATGGTTAGAGAAGCTGCATAAGCGCTCATTCTCTTGTTCTTTGTGTAACTGTGGTTATTGCTGCCAATGCAGGGACACGTGTGTCTGTTGTAAAAATCATGTCTTATGAAACAGGAAATCTAGGTCCGCTTTTGTGAGACACTGTGGTTTATGCCTTAACCAGATATAGAGAGAATTTTGTCTGTGTCACATAGATTTTAGTCTCTGACCGTTGAAGGGAATTTTGTTTGGTTTTGTAGACTCGTGCTTTCGATTGGCAGGCCCTAAAGTCTAAATTTGTTTGGAGACCAAGAGGGCCATATTTCTAGACTGTTTTAGTGCTTTGTTGGTAGGTTGTGAGTATTTAACCATGTACAAGGATGTTGAAGGGACAATCAAAAATTGAAACCTTAGTAAGATTGGAGATGATTTTTCCTAGCCTTTCTAGTTTTGAGAGTCCTTGAATTTTCTTGCTTTAGAGCCCGAGTTAACCCTGGGTTTCTGTGCTCCTCCGAGCTCTCACCATAGGGTGTCTGACCCTGCTCTCAGTCGCTGTGAAGAAGTGTTAGTGCTCTGTGCTTGCTTTTTTCTTTTCTAATAGGAAATTATAAGGATAAAAAGTATAATTTCTGTTGACACTTAAAATGCACAAATATTAAGCAAGATATAAAATAAGCAAATAATCCTTAGTTTGTTTTAAAAACAACTACTTCATATATTGCTTTAAAATTTATTTAACAAATGTCTTTTTAAAAATAACAATAATGAAATAACAATCCTGATGTTTATTAAGTAAAATCATACAATTGCATTTCTCCCTTTAACACCTTACTGAAGTCAGGAAGTTTTTATTATTGTGGATTGAGGTTGTAGCTCAAGATCAGGGAGCATAATAGGATTCATAGTGGCAAGAGGGGACACGTTCTTGGGAATTTAGTGGTACTCTGCTGTGGAGACATCAGTGCCCGGGAAAGGCACTAGATGCTAGATGGGAATACAGAGGGCAAAATGAAAAAAGAATCTGAAGTTTAAGAATTTCAAAGCTTTGCCTAAGGGCCAACTGTATACCCAGGAAAGAGAAAGTAAATCATTCTTTGATTTCCCTCCTGTATTGTTCCCAGAGCCCAAGACTAAATTAAAGATAATTAGTGTGCTTTATGTGTTGTCAGTCTGGGATTGCACCATCATTAGTAATGTTCTTTCTACAGGAAGATGTTTTGAGTTGTAATTTGATTATAAACAGATTGCACACTCTCCCCACTCCCCCCACCCATTTTTTGCCTTTTTTCGGAGGAGGGATGATAGGATTTTGCCAGACTGGCTTTGAACCGTTGATCCTCTCACCCCATCTCCACACTGGAGCTCCTATAAGCCTGCATCACCATGTCAGGCCGCAATGGAGTCTGGAAAGGGCACGTTTGACTTGTTGACTGCCTGCCGTGGTTCTGTGTGGTGGATATTGAATGACAGTGGAGCTGGGACGAGTGGTCCTCCTCCTGATGTAGAGGATGCAGCAGTGATAATAGAGGCATGCTGTAGGCATGCTGACGCTACTGAATCATATTTTATTTGATTTCTTAAATTTATTTATAAGCAAAACCAACACTTAAAAAAAGTTCCTATTCATCCTTGTTCACAGCATACAGTTTAAGATGTTCAGATATAGGATGACCTTTTGGACTGTATAGGCCCCTCCCCCATCTCTGTCTCTGTGCTTCTGCCTCTGTCTGTCCCTGTTTCTCTGCCTCTGTCTCTATGTCTGTCTTCCCCCTCCCTCTGTGTGTGTGTGTGTGTGTGTGTGTACATTCACCCATGTGTGTACTTCCGGAGGTTACCTCTTCCTCTATTGCTCTCCATCTGGTTTTGAGAGTCTGTCACTGAAATGCTTTTAAAATAACAATGAGTGATGTGAGATTAAAATCAGCAACAAACAAACCTTATTTTCTTAAAGCACAGATCCATAAGCATAGGGTTTTATTAATAATTTTACTTTTGCCTTGTTAAAGACAGCAAGGCATGTAATTTTTTTAAGATATGAGTATTTAAAAAGTATTGTTTCTAAATAAATGCTAACAGACTAACTTTTACAACTTTTAGTATGTAAGCTTTGTGCGCTAGCTTTTTTTCCCCAGTGCAAAATGAATCTTAATATGCCCTGCAATTAGTGACAAATAAGAAACTTTGTAATTAAGAAGCGATCTGTTTATTTAAGAGCTTTCGAAGGCTGTAAAAGATTATCCTTGGCTATATGTGAGGAAAATGTTGTGAAATAATGCCCCTCGGTTCCCCTTTTATAATAAATCTCAGCTGTGTGTTCTGCGCAAGGGCTCAGTGCCAAAAAGAACAGGTTCAACTTGTCCGTGAGGATTTGCACCACAGCAAAGCGTACAACTGCTTTGTGGAGGTCACAGTGGAGGTCACAGGTTTGTGCAATGGAGTAAAAGTGGGTTACAGACACTCTAGTCCTCATGTTGCTTGCTGTTTAAGAATCAGTGTTAACGTCAAGCATTAAAAACATAGTTCGATCATAAAAGTAAGCACCAAGAACAGTTCTCAGTGTGTTCCCAAATGAATTTAACTTCATCAGCACCTTGTACCAAAATACTTCTAAAGAGCTTCAGAGTAATTTTATCGTCATTTCTATTATGCAGAAAAATTATTTTATTTGGTAGTTCTAAATGTGTTTAGTAGAGTAGGAGACCCTTGTGTAAGAACCAAGTGCTAAGGGGTAGGAGTTTCTTATGGTTGAGGGAGGGGAGTGTGGATGAGTTCCAATGCAAGGTCAGATGTCCTGAGAAGGTAAGAAAGTGTATGTTCTCATTAAATTCTATTTCTCTTGATCTTAATATGACCAGAGTGTCAGAATTTAACAATAGCAGTGAAGGAAATGCTGCTCTGTATTACTACTGTAACTCTTTCCCCAAGTATCTTAGGTTTATTCATTTGTTTTGTCTATTTATCTGTCTCTCTACCTACCTACCTACCTACCTACCTACCTACCTACCTACCTACCTACCTACCTCAGTTTTTAGAAGAGACGACTCAGAAGTAGTCTGTTGAGAGATGGTGAGAACCAGGCAAGGAAGCTCTGGGTTTAATATAAGGATTCCTGAAAGCCATAGAAGGAAATGGGCAGATGCAGAACTTACCTGGGCTGTGTTTTGCCTAAAGTTATGTCTGATTACTTTTTCTTATTTTGGTGACCATGTTTATTTTCAGTGGTGATTACAGCAGAGCAGCAGGCAACCGGTGCTGTTGGTGGGAGATTAAGTGGTAATCTGTAGAATGTGTTTCAGCACAGGCAGCTGACTGGCGGCAGCATCTGTCGTAGCAACTGGTCATATGTTATGACTTACCAGTGCAAAATACCGAGCTGTAAAATTGAGAAGTGCTTGGAAGTTAAGTTCTTCCTTGTCCCTTAGGTTGCTGTTGCTGTTTTATTAAGTGTACCTCTCTTTGATTTACTTTTTTTTAATAAAAGGAAGACAGTAGAATAAAATTAGTTTTTATCCCCATGAAGTAAAACAAAAAGCAAAATAAAAAAAAAAAATAATTTAGAGCAAACTCTGTGACAGTCTAGATGCTTCTGCGTTGTGGGACCAGCACTTAGACTGAGTGATACCTGTGTTCTCAGGAGAAAACTCTAAAAGGACTGTGTCTCTTCTGTGCTGCTGTCCTAATCCATAGAGTGGTCAGGAAGCACTGTCAGAGGCATGGGGTAGCCGGCTTAAAGCGTTGGTGCCTGAGAGCTCCGTGGAAGGTAGTTTATTTCAGCATTGCTAAGAATTATTCTTTTTAGTTGAAATAGTCTTTCTGATCATATTTCAAAGTGTATACAGTTTATAATGGCTGGAAAATAAGCCATTAACCTTTATGTTATTTAAAGAAGTTGTTTCTGCTTATTATGAAAAAGCTGAACATCTAAGAAAATGTATATAGAAGTTAGAGTCCATATCTCAGTAGAGATGCAGTTTGCATAAGCCTAAATATTTTTCAGAAATTGTAAATATTTTTTGCAAATGATATTTTAGCAAACTAATGTAACATTCATTTAAAAAGAGCCTATATATAATACATAAGTAAGTACTTATACTTTATGATAAATGGTTATAAATCCATGTTGTTGCATATTAATTTGTACATGTCAATAAATATTTGAAAATAGGGTCAGTTCTGGTGATACACATTATATTACAACATCACAGTACCTACCATTACCTAAATATTTGATAAATGAATTTAAATATTCCGATAATAGGAAAGTGCATGGGACCTCTGGCAATGGATGGTTTAAAACCTTGGTGGGAGGTCTGGGGAGATGGCTCAGCAGTTAAGAGCACTGGCTGCTCTTGCAGAGGTCCCGGGTTCAGTTCCTAGCACCTATATGGTAGCTTGTAACTATTTCAGTTCCCGAGGATCCAACACCCTCTCCTGGCCTCCTTGGCCACCAGGCATACCCGCAGTGCACATTAAAACCAAATCCAAAAAAAAAAAAAATCCTTCAGACTTGGGCGGGGTATTAGTTATTTGTTTGGCTGCAACAATATAATACAACAACAGAGATTTTACAGTAGTTATTCATTCAGTAGTTCAAAGACCTTAACAAACAAAGAGATTTGTCATATACTGTTTGGGAGGGTGAAGTAAAGGATTGGAGGGGCCATTATAAAACACCTGTTCCTTCCTAAAATAGACATTCTTAATATGCACCACACACTGTCCCAGGCAGAGGATGTGTGTGACTCAATCTTTATAGCTTTTTGGTATCTTTTCACTGAAAAAATGTTTTTGTTTTGCTTACATAATAATGGAACATTTAGATAACTTTGCATAAACCAAATTTATATTTTATTGTGATCAGAAATGTCCACACATTTTTAAGTTGTCATTGTCTTTGGTTAACTACTAATTCATTTTTGGTACCAAGATAAGAATTCTTTCTTAAAAATTACTTTTGTAGGGACTTACAACAAATCAGCTAAAATGTTCTGTGCCTAAAAAGCTGATTTTGAAATTTCTGCCAAGTACTGTTTTCCTTAGAATTAACACGGTCTTTTTAAGGAAACAGGCTTTGTCTCACCAGATAGTCTCCCTTGATGTTTTTCTTTTCTGATCTTTTTATAGAAACAAACATGATTTGCCGGACGCTATGTCCTCTTGGCAACAAATTAGAGTCCAGCAGCAAGGCAAGCAAAAGAGAAAAAATTAAAAGCAGTCCTCTCACACACTGTGTTGTTTGTCTATGCCCAAGGAAAAATAAATCTAAAATAACAAAATCAAAATAAATAAATACCTTGGGGTTTCCCTCTCTTCCCTCCTTCCCTCCTTCTCTCCCCTTTGAGACAAAGTCTTCCTCTGTAGCCCTCCATAGTGACAGACTTACTCTGACATCCTGTCCCGCTTCCCCGAATACTCAGATACAGGTAGGTACCACCTAACCTTTTCACTTTTAAGTAGGTTGCTTTTTATTTTTGAAGCTTGTTTTACAGTAGTTTATCTTTGTATGTCAACAAATGTCAAAGTAGAGCTGAAGTATTATTAGAGAACATGTTTCTATGTGGTATTTGAACACTGGACGATGAGTTTTGAGAGTGGGCGCTGTGAGTGAACTAATTGGTGGGTAGATTGTGATATTTCAGAGCCAATTTGCTAGAAACATTTTATAAAGTCTTGTCTTGACTAAGAGAGAATATGACATAGCTCTTTAGCTTGGGACCATTCTAGTTGATAACAATGAACAAAGTTTAAGTTCAGCTTGACAAATTAGAAATTCTGCATTCTGCTGAACTAGGAAACAAGGTGCTGTCTCAGTGTATGCAGGGCGAGGCCTCCTTTCTTACTTATGATTAAGAAGGAAAATATATTTTGGGTTGGTGGCAAATGTGTTTTGAAGGATGAAGAGGAGTTAGAAAGGCTGATTCTAGAAATGTCATCATTAGAATGCTTTAAAAGTGATATATTTTGAAGTTATATTCTGCCCATTTAAAAACATTTATCTTGTCTGATGATTTTAGTTAAGAACTGGGAAATACAGAAATAAGTGCTTGTTTTTCCCCTTGGGGTGCTGCTTTAATTATGTGAACCAAACGTATATTAAGTCGGAGGAAAATCCTGTTTATTTTTGTGATACACAGAAAGGCAGTGACTTATTCTCCTTAGTGGTCATGGATTCCTAGCAGACTCCATTGCTGTCCCAGTCTTCCCTCACCCACATCATAGGCAATATAAATAGACTTAGAGGATTTCTGTGTTCCCTCAGTTCATTCAGCTCTTAGAGGGAACACCAGCATAGGTGCCTAGTTATCTTTTAGCCTCCAGACCCCTGCCCTCAATTTGTCCTTTGACAGTTATTGTAAACTTTGAAAAATAATGAGAAAAAGTCATTCTGTGTGCTTGTCACGGATGGGGGATGAGTTGTACCTACCATGAAATGATGTTTTACCAGGAAGTTATTACCGTGCAGCTGTTTCGGTGATGACAGGCTGACATCACCCTGGAGTGGCCGGAACAACAAAGTACAGAAATTACTCTACTTGTTCCTAAAATAAATTGAAAATACCTGTCCTACCACAGAAATGTGACTCTAAATAAGCAATTTGTAGACGGTGTCAAGCATATTCTTTTAGTTTGCTTGCATCTTAAAACATTATAAAAATTCATACCAACACATATATGCATATATACACGCACACATGTTTATTAGGACACTTACCAAAATAGAAACTACAGAAATACCTTGTTTAATTTTTCTCAATAACTTCCTGTAGATCCTGTCTCGGGAAGTAGCCCTAGAACTGAGATGACTCAGTGCCTGGAGAGTGAAAGGCTCAGGACCCCAGGTTCAGTAGCAGTGCCACATGCTGTGTAGCATTTACGAGTTTCCCACTGGGAGAGGAGCACCTGTCTTGGCATTGTTCTTTCCTGTGTTATTTAAATGACCTTAAGAAATGCAAGTAGAAAGCCAGGCAGTGGTGGCGTGTACCTTTAATCCCAACACTTGGGAGGCAGAGGCAGGTGGATCTCTCTGAGTTTGAGGCCAGCCTAGGCTACAGAGTGAGTTCCAGGACAAGCTCCAAAACTACACAGAGAAACCCTGTCTTGGTTGTGGGGGTGGGGAAAGAACTACAATTAGAAATGATTTCCTTATACTACATGATTACTGAAATAAAAACTCTGCAAGGCAGAATCTGATTTGCACACATACATATACACATATAAGATATATGTATAAGTGATGTCCATGAATGGTTGTGTGTGGGCATGTGTGTGCCCGCACACATATACATGTGTGCATGTGTGTCTGTAAAGGTCTACAGTTGATGTCAAGTGCCTTCCATGATTACTTTCTACCTCACACGTTAGTCAAGGCTCTCTGTTAAACCCAGAGACCAGGGATCTTTTGCCTCTGCCCCTCATGCTGGGATTACATGTGGGCCAACTGACTCACCTTGCGTTCCTGTGCGTGCTGGGGAACCGAACTCTGGTCCTGACTCTTGCATACTTAGGTTCTAAGCTGGATCTTACAGGAGTAATGGATGGTGTATTCAGGCACGTAAGATATGGTTTGTAGCCATCTACCCATCTCTCCCGAGAGTAGTGATTAAACACCCACTCCAGGTTGTATGCTTTTCTGTGGCTCTGCTCATTAAACTTTTTATCTCCAAAGCCTTTTGTTTATTGTATGACAACAATGATAAAAATGGAAAAGGTTTTAGTTTTGTGCCTTTTTTGAAACAGTATTCTCTACAGTATATTTAATCACTAATATAGGGTTTACTTTTAATCTTAAGAATCAAAAGCAGGGGCAGTAGTATCTCTTTGACTTCCTCAAATATATACTAAGCAAAGGGAACATTTTATTACAATGAACTCTGTGTATTATGGGTGTGAAAGAGATTTCCACACATGATTTAAAACTGTTCTTGCTCTATGGAACTGGAGAGAGAGAGCCCATGGTGAAGAGCACATGCTGCTCTTGCACAGAACCTGAGTTCACTTCCAAGCACCCACTTCCAAGTTCCCAACTGTCTGAAGATTTACTTCCAAGGAGGTCCTCAGTCCTCTTCTGGCCTTCCAGGCCCTAAGCAGTGCATGCAGGCAATTACACATAGAAATATTTGCAAAAAAGAAGAAATCCATACAAATAGCTATGCTAACAAGAAAAATGTTAAAGAGTGCTTGCAGAAAATATTTTCAACTACCACATAAACACAACAATACTTAATCAGTATTTTAATTTGTTTGGAAATATTCTAAGTATATGGACCAGAGTGGTCTGACACTAATACAGATTAGCCTGTATCATCATTCTCCAGAATCCTGAGGTAAAGGGCATGATCCTTGACCTGGACTACCAGGTTGACAGGTATTGTGGGCTCAGAATTGAACTCCAAGTCTACAAGGCCTCCCATGTGTCCAGATCCTCTGTGTCCACTCACTGAGCTGCTCAGAAGTTGAATGTAGGCATTGAGCAACATCTGGGACTCTAGTTACAGCTGTGGCAGCAACAGAAGCTTCCACAGTGACTGGCCATTCATCCTCTCCTACATAAGTCTGGACTTCAGCTACTATGGGTTGAACAGAATCAGGAGCTACAGCAGGGGGCCTGACCGTCAAGCAGGATCTCTTGGGAACTACCCCGAGCATCTCCTATGGCCTGATCATCATGGAGGGAAGCTTGCAGGTTGTGGTTGACTTTGGAATGGAGCTCGCTGTGAATGTGCCTGAAGACGTGGACTCTACTTTAGCAGAGGCATGACCTTGGGAATGGGTGGACCCAGAAACATCTTTATAGCTTCCACTTGATTCTGGCAGTTTTTCTTGAACGTTCTGTGAATTCTTCTGCTTGTACTTAGCTCGTTGGTTCTTGAATCAAATCTGGTTCTCAGTCACACCAATCATTAGTGCCAGCTCCACACGTTTCACGTTCCTCCAGACTTGGAGGAGGAGCTCTTGTTCATTGGAGTACATGGTGTGTACTCTCTTATAAAAGTTGTGTGGCGGCATCTTCCTGTGGACTGATCTTATCAAACATGCTTTCTGTCTTGCCATTTGTTTCTGTGATAGAGATAAGATGTTCCAGTATTGGCTTGCAGGCTTTTGTTTCTTACTATTTGCATTTCAAATTAGCATTGACATCCTTCTGAATGTAGTTCAAGCTGTCTGCACTGATGCGGTTTCTTGACACCATTCCTGCTGACTGCTCTTCCCTACTGTCAGAAGGTAAAACATGTCGCTCTGGTAATTTTGCTGTTCTTCCCAATGCACTGCATGGAGTCTCTATCCTATTCTAGTATAAGCTGTGCTGTCCCATTCTTTCACACATTGACTTTTCTATCCCTTTGATTCTCTCTTTTTAAAAAATTTCATTGTGTCTGTTTATTGTATACGGTACTAAGTTTTCATCTACATATGGAATATAAGTTGAGCACATCCTTCCATGATTCCCTTCCTAGTCTTTACTATCCCTCCACCCTTTCCTTTTGATCATCTAGATGGTTTCATTCCTACTTGCATGTTATATTTACATTCATGATTTTATGTAAATACATATAAAATCTAGAAACCACAAATGAGTAACCATATGACATTTGTTGCCGTGAGACTGACTCAATTCACTTAAATGTGATTGTTTTCATTTGTATCTGTTTTCCTGCAGATGGCATACCTTGATTCTTTATGGCTGAAAAAAATTCCATTGTGTTTATATACTGTGTTTTCTTTATCCATTCCTCTGTTGATAAACACTTAGGTTGGTACTATAACTTAGCTATTGTGGTGGGTACTGCAATAAACATTAATGTGCAGGTATCTCTATAGCACGTTGACTTAGAGTTCTTTAGTTAAATACTCAGATGTAGTATCACTGGGTCAAATAGTAGATCTATTTTTAGGGTTTTGTTTTTTGTTTTTTTTTTTAGTGATCTTCATACTAATTTCCATAGTTTCTGGACTAGTTTGTTCCCATTAGCAGTTTTCCTATACAAGTTTTCTATGTTTTTGCCAGCATTTGTTATTTGTGTTCTTAAAGATTTACTTTATAGACACACACATATATTTAAATTGTGTATGACCATCCATTTGGGTATTTTTGTGTGAAGCAGGTGCCTGTAGAGGCCAGGAAGTCAAACCCCTGTGTTGGAGTACAGATGGTTGTGAGCTGCTGGGTCTGGGTGCTGCAAACTCTTTCGCTCTCAAAGACCAGAGCACACTTTAACCTCTGAGTGTTTGCATTCTTCATGATTGCCATTCTAACGGGGTGGGTGGAATCGCCCTGTGGTTTTGATGTGTATTCTCTATTGGCTAGTGAGGTTGAAGAATGTTTCGTGTGTTTGTTATTCATTTTATTTCGTCTTTTGAGAACTGTGTGTTCATTTTATTCGTCATTTATTGACTGGATTGTTGTTGGTTTTACTCCTTTTAGGCTTTTTAGGGGGCCCACCACCTAGCTCCCAAATAAATCACACACAGAGGCTTATTGAGGAATGCCTGACTGAAGCTTGGCTTTTTTCTTGCCAGCTTTCCTTAAATTATCCTGACTACTTATTGCCTCTGGGCTTTTTCCTTTCCTTCCTTCTTCATTATCTTACTTTCAATCTCACTCTGTGGCTGTCATGGTGACTAGCCCTTAACGCCCGCCTCCTTTTTCTCCTTTCTCCTATTTATTCTCTCTTCCTGCCAGCCCCACCTATTCTTGCTCCTACCTAGCTATTGGTCATTCAGCTCTTTATTAGACTTTCAGGTGTTTTAGACAGGCAAAGAATCACAGCTTTACAGAGTTAAACAAATGCAGCGTAAACAAAAGTCACACACTTGAAAATAATACTCCCCAGCACTGAGCTATTTGATTTTTTTCTGAGGTTTTTTTTTTAATTAAAAATTTCTACCTCTTCCCCGCCTCCCTTTTCCCTCCCCCTCCCCACCTCTCCCCCCCTCCACCTCCCCCTCCCTCTCTAGTCTTAAGAGCAGTCCGAGTTCCCTGCCCCGTGGGAAGTCCAAGGTCCTCCCCCATCCATACAGGTCTTTAAAGGTAAACATCCAAATAAACCAGGCTCCCACAAAGTTAGTCCATGCAGTATAATTAAATCCCAACACCATTGTCCTTGGCTTCTCAGTCAGCCTTTATTGCCAGCCACGTTCAGAGTGTCCATTTTGATCACATGCTCCATTGCTCCCAGTCCAGCTGGCCTTGGTGAGCTCCCGTTAGATCAGTCCCACCATCTCAGTGGGTGGATGCACCCCTTGTGATCCTGACTTCCTTGCCCACGTTCTCCCTCCTTCTGCTCCTTTTTGGACCTAGGGAGCTAAGTCCAGTGCTCCAATGTGGGACTCTGTCTCTATCTCCATCCATCGCCAGATGAAGGTTCTATGGTGAGATGCAAGATATTCATCAGTATGGTTATGGGACAAGGCCAGTTCAGGCACCCTCTCCTGCTGCCCAGGGAACAATCTGGGGATCTCTCCTTGGACCTGGGACCCCCTCTAGGATCAAGTCTCTTACAAACCCTAAAATGGCACCCTTAGTTAAGATATTTACTTCCCTGCTCCCATATCCATCCTTCCTCCATCCCACCCATCCCATTCCCCTAAACTATCCCGAATCCTCCCCTTCTCCCTTCTCTCTACCCAACTCCCCTTACATCCACCCCCCACCCCCCCACCCCCACCCCCATGTCCCCAAGTTTGCCTGGCAATCTTGTCTACTTCCAATATCCAGGAGGATAACTATATGATTTTCTTCAGGTTCACTTTCTTATTATGCTGAAGATAAGAACCCTTTGTCGAGTATGTAGAGAGCAAGGGTTTTCTTCTTTCCTGCAGGCTGCCCTTCACTCAGCAGCAGCAGATTTTCCAATTGCTTGTTGTTGACATTGTTTCTTGAATGATTAGAGCCCTACTCAGCAGTCCTTACATATGCCTATATTTTACAGGGCTTTCTTACCTTTCTTTCTCTTAATTGTTTCAAAGTTTCAGGTCTTGTATTAAGGTCCTTGTTCTTTGGTTTTAGTAAGGAGTAAAAGACATGAGTCTCATCTCATTGTTGTACATGTGAATATCCAGTTTGGTTCTTTTTTTTTTTTTTAGCATGATTTGTAAAGGAAGTTATTTAGCATTTATTGTATTTTTTGGCATCTTTCTAAAAAATTAGGTGGCTGTGGCTATGTGGGTTTATCCTGGGGTCTCATGGGTCGTTCTGTTGATCTGTGCGTCTGTTTTTGAGGTAGCAGCATGCTGGTTTGGTTGCCGTGGCAGCATAGCTGGAGTTATGTTATGGTGTTGTAGTACTTTCTGCATTGTTTTTCTCAGAGTGCTTTGCCTATCTCTGGTCTTTTGTGCTCCCATATGAATTTTAAAGTTTTGTTTCTCTATTTCTATGAAGAATAGCATTGAAAAACTAGAGAGTTGGTTCAGTGATAAAGAGAGCTTAATGCTCTTGCAGAGGATCAGAGTTCAGGTTCCAACATCCATAATCCACGCTGCTGTTCACGATCACCTGTGACTCCAGCGCCAGGAGATCTGACACCTGTAAGAGTCAGCACTTCCCAATGGATACCCACGCCCGACCCAGGATGCGCGCTTCCTGAACTCGGGCCCACGAGAAGGGACGATTGTCCTGAGGGTTGAAAAAGAGACACACACAAAAGAGACTTGGCTCAACCACAAGAATAAATGGCCACTTTATTAAACTCAAGTCAGGTTTTTATACCAGTGGGCTAGAAGGACCAGACGTACAAGGCCTCCTCCCAACCAGGAGCAGTAGGGAAGATTAAAGCTTCCTGGCCCCTCGGGCAGGGTCAGCTAGGGGAGGCAAGCTATGGGCCCACTGCTAAGACCTTGAATACAAGTGGAATCACCATAACAAAGAGAACCAGGTTCTAGCTAGGTTATCCCCCTCAAGCCAGAGCTAGTGCAGAGTCTCCAGGAAGCTGGAGGTCACACGGCCCTGGGAATCTCCAGGAGAGAAGGGAAGAAACTTTGGTAGCCACAGACACCCTCTTCTCAACTCCATGGATGTCTACATTCACATGTATACAGACATATGCATAACACGTAATTAATAGATAAAAGTAATCTTAAACAATGCTAAACTTAAAACGAATGGCATTGACATTTTGATGGGAATTGACGTGAATATGTTGGATTACTTTTGGTGATACAGCCATTTTGACAATATTGATGCCCCTAGTCCACGATCATAGGAGGTCTCTGCTGTTTTCTTCAGTTTTCTCCTTCAGTCTTTTATTGTAGAAGTCTTGTATTTCACTTCTTAGTTAAGTCTTTCATTTTTTTTCTCTCTCTTCCTTTTGAAACAGGGTTTTTCTGTGTAGCCTTGGCTGTCCTGGAACTCTGTAGACCAAGCTGGCCTCGATCTCATAGAGATCTACCTGCCTCTGCCTCCCAAGTGCTGGGATAAAGGTGTGTGCCACTACCACCTATTTATTTATTTATTCATTCATTCACTTATTTATTTATTTATTTATTTATTTATTTATTCCTTTTTTTTTAAAGGCCTGTGAATGAAGCTATTTTCCTGATTTCTTTCTTGACATGTTATTGGTATATAGAAAAGCTACTGATTTTTATATGTTAACTTTATATACTGCCACTATAAAGTATATATCAGTTCCATGAGCTTTCTGGTAGGGTCTTCAGGATCTTTTGTGCATAAAGTCATGTCTGCAAATAAGGATACTTTATCCTCTTACTTTCCTAATTTTGGCTGATTTTCTTGTTTTGTTACTCGAGCCAGGTTTTTGAAGCATGATGCTGAGTAATTGTGGAAAAAGTAGACACCCTTGTCTTGTTCCTGATTTTACTGGAAGTGTCTTTAGTTTTTCCACTTTCAATGTTGGCTATAGGCTTGTCATATGCAGCCTTTATTATGCTGAGATGTGTTCCCCATGTTTCTTATATCTTCTGAACTTTTATCGTGAAGGAATGTTGGATTTTTTCAAAATACTTGTCTGTACCTATTGAGTTAATACTGTGATTTATGTTTTGGAGTCCGTTTACATGTTATTTATATTTATGTGCTGAACCATCCCTGTGTCCATTGGGTGAAACCAACTTGAAGTGTTATTTAATTGTATTTGCTGGCATTTAATTTTTGGATGTATGTCTTCACTAGGAGACAGGACATTCCCTGGAGATGGATCTATACTTTTTTAAAAAAATATTTATTTATTTACTATATATACAATAGTCTTTCTGTGTGTATGTCTGCAGGCCAGAAGAGGGCACCAGACCTCATCACAGATGGTTGTGAGCCACCATATGGTTGCTGGGAATTGAACTCAGGACCTTTGGAAGAGCAGGCAATGCTCTTAACCGCTGAGCCATCTCTCCAGCCCCCTGGTTCTATACTTTTTGTCCTCATTAATCCTAGGACTCAGGAGGCAGAAGCAGGCTGCTCTCTAGGAAAACAGTTTGTATTAGTTGCTTCTCTTTTTGCTGTGACAAAAGCCTGGCCAGAGCAGTTTTAGGGAAGAAGGAATAATTTGTTTTGGCTCAGAGGGTTTGAGGTTACAATCTGTCAATGGTGGAGAAGTCATGGTATGAGGAGCTGGAGGCAGCTGGCCACGATGCCTCTCATGCTTAGAGTGGGTCTTCTCACCTCCGTGAACCTAGTCTGAAATCCGTTACAGACCTGCCTAGAGGCTTTTCTCCTTGGTTACTCTAGAGTCTGCCAAGTTAGCAATCAATATTTCCTATCAGAAAGAGTAAGACTAGCAATTAGTATTGGGTTGATAAACACCAAGGGGGGAAAGGTAGATGAAAAGAGGGTGGTGGTGACAGGGGCAGGCAGTGAGAGAGTCCTTGCTCAGGGTTGAATGAAAGAGAAGAAAGGAAATGGAATCAAATAACGTTTACAGTCTCATCTCAGAAGAACCTGCAATCAAGGCCAGCTTATTCTTTGGGAAAGCCTATTAAAAGAAAAGAATGGAAAGATAGGGAAGGAAAGGAAAGGGAATGAAGGGAAGGATGAGAACAACACAGGACAGAGATGGCTTATTAACTTGACATTGAATATTAAATACAGGTATAAATATGGCAGGGAGGGTATAAAGTCCTATTACAGTCTCTTGTCTCTTTATTGCAGCTCTTGTTCCTGACTCCCAGATTCTCATTCTCTCTCTCTCTCTCTCTCTCTCTCTGTGTGTGTGTGTGTGTGAGAAAGAGAGAGAGAGAGAGAGAGATTTTAACTTGATCACATAGACTTGAATGTGAACTCTGTAGATGATAACACCAAGTTGCGGTACCAAAGTGTTGGCTACACTGAATTATTCTAAGTGGTTGTTGACATCTCTCCCTCCTTCAGAGAATGAATGGTAGACACCACAGCTTCAGCAACTCAGATGTTATTGCCAATATTTTTAGTACATGCTTTCACACTGCAGTGACTTAAGAAAGCTAAAATTCATGTCTTGAAATACGTATTCTATGTCATCCTTTGTAAAAAGTTATAAATTAGAGAAATGATGAGAACTATCGGAATCAGAAATCATACACCTTATTAAGAAATAGAGATTTTTATAAATCAGAGAGTCCTTTCCCAAGCAAATGATAAATATGTACATTGTATGTAAGCACACTTAGATGACTGAGTGGCATTTGATTTTCTGTCCTTGTATTCAGATGTGATACCTAGTAGTTCTTTCTTCTTTGAAAAATACCTAGATGTTCAATTGAATTTAGTCTTTATCATTAATTATTTTTTACATCACATGTGTATATATGTGCATATAGTACTCATTTGGTAAGCCTGATTCTATTATAAAGAGTTAAGATATTTATGTGATGGTTTCTCAAAATTTATTTTGTTAGCTCCTTTCCCTAGTTAGAACTTTTAAAAAATAAAAACACTGATTACCAAATCTGTGAAAGTATTTTATAAAAATTGAAATATATAAGATTGGACTATGCTTATATTTTGTTTAGCTCTATGGAAACTAAAAAATAGTACTGATTAAGGCAAAATTTTGCATTTATTGGTGGATTTCATTTTCCTCCACTGAATTTCTTTATTAAAATTTCATTTTCCTTAATAAATTGTATGACTGGATGTTATAGAATGTGGTTTGTTATGGAATGCATTCTACCTACAGAAACATAAGTCTGATAGCTAATTTTTAATTTTTAAAATATTTTATTTTATATTTTGAATTATCTGTATATGTGTGGCAGTGTGTGGAATGTGCATGTAAGTGCAGCAGCTTCAGAGACGAGAAGAGGGCGTTGAATCCTCTGGAGCTAGGGTTCAGGCAGTTGTGAGCTGCCCAGCGTGGGTGCTGGGACTTGAACTCAGGTCCCTTACAGGGGCTGCGGGCAACCTTCACTGCTGCGCTCTCTTCAGCCTCAATGGCTGTTCTTTCTAACGGATAAATTTACTTCATCTTTAAAATTACTACAAATAACAGTATGGAAATCCTATTAAAATGTATGTCCTCCATTACACTTATAGGGTCAACAGATTTCTTTAGCACCAATGCAGAAACTTGAGGAAGCACTCTATGAATACCAGCCCCTGCAGATAGAGACCTGTGGACCAGAAGTTCCCGAGCTGGAGATGTTGGGAAGACTTGGGTAAGCATCAGAAACACTTTCCATAGTGAGGAGCTGATGTATACGGCTCTGTTGTTGCTCTTTTTATGTAACGGACATTCTATTTTTCTTAGGGTTGTTTTACAGAACTTAATCCCATTTCTTAAAAGTCAGTAGTACTACATTGAGTTCTATTTAACATCTTGACTTTTCAGTGTATGTGCTAGATTCTCAAGGGTAGGGCTGGGATGCAGCAGTTCTCTTTGTGAGGCTGTCATTTGCAGCCATAGCTGAGTGACTGTTTTAGCTTACCACTTGTTTGAATTAAGGATTACCTCAGTAAATAATAGGTCAATAAAAGTTTTAATTCAGCATCTTCCATAAAAATTGGCAGACTTAATCACTCTCTTTTATCTATATCGAAACTACATTTATGAGAGCTGAGCCACAAAATATTTTGTCAGTAGGTGTAATATAGGACTGGACGAGGGCTCAAAGGTCATAGTGTATATATGTATTCTTTTGGAAAGTGAATTGAGAGCATGGCTTTGTGAATAATACAGACAGCCTTTCCTGGGAGCAAATGGGGTCTGTATTCCCTTGGGAAGGCCAGACACAGATGAGCTAGGTGGAGGAAGTCATGGTTCCGTCTGGGTGTTCAGTGTAAACTGTTGAATAGGAAACTGATTTAGGAATTGTGTTTCTTAACATGAGAAAATAATGTGAAAGGAACGAACGCACACAGTGAGGCCACATGACTAACACCAGCGAGTTCATCAGCAGAGACTGGGAACAGGAAACACAGCAAAACCTACAGTGTCCTCCAGTTAAAATCTACACCTAAGGATGGTGCACCGTGTTCTACATACGGCTATCCAGGATCCATGGTAGCCTAAAGTAAAAATGGCATACTATTTAATTATTTGGTATTAGGTAGCTCTTAAGGATAGATAAAATTTAGTTCTGTGTTCTCTTAAAGTCTTACAACCCCCAATGTGAAGTCAACAGACTAGGAAAATCTAAAACTCCCTTTGAGGTAACAAATTTTTTAAATAATTGTCCTATACACTAAAAGTTAAAGCTGAATGAGATAAGATATGCATGCATTTTAGGGAGAGTGTGTCTGTGCATGTATGTGTGCTGCTGCGTGTCTATGTGTGTATAGAGGCCAGAGGTGACCAGAGGGAGTGTTCTTCAGGAGCCGTCTGCACTGTTTTCTGAGACAAGATACCTCACTGGGACCTGGGAATCACAGTTCAGGCTAGCCTGTCATCACCTCCCTCCACTGTGGGTTACTAGCAGGTACAGCCACGTCTGGATTATACCTGTCATCACCTCCACAGTGAGTTCCTGGCAGGTACGACCACATCTGGATTGTGACGTGTTCTAGTGATTCAACTCAGATCCCCATGCTCACATGTCAAGCACTTTATCCACTGAGATATTATTCTTCTGCCCCAAGAATATTATATTTTATGACAAAGAAAACTTACATGTAACACAGATGTTGGGTTAGAAAATCTTTGCCTGAATTACCAACAGCCAGAACTATCATTTTCATTTTTCCTTAGAATCTTTCTTGTCAATAAAGATTAGGTGTTTAAAATAATGCTGCCTCTATTAAAGAGTTCTACATTTTCTAATAAATTTGTTACAAAAGCTACATTTATGAGATCATGGAAATGATCATGACTTATTACATGGAAAGTTAAAATGTTTTGGATTAAAAAAATATTTACTTACTTATTGAGAGAGAGAGAAAACACCACAGCACCACAGTACCAGTGGGTGGGGGGTTCAGTTCTCTTCTCCCACCACCTGGGTTGGATTCAGGTCATCAGCTTTGACACAGGCACCTTTGTCCTCTAAGCCATCTCAGTGATTTCAGAGTAGCAGTGAAAGGAGAGGAACGAGAAGAAAGTCTGCTGTTGTCACCTCTGCACATTGTCATTGCGAGAGTGTGCTATAAAACCAAGGAGAGCTACCAAAAAATAACAAAAGAAACCAGGAATAATTAGCAATACAGCCAATAACAGAGAAAACAACGGGTTCATAAAAGTTGCAATTAGAACAAGGAAAATGGCTCCTTAGTTAAAGAGCATCCTTCAAGATCATGAAGTCTAGACTTAAGACTCCCAGGTGTCACATAAATATAGATGGGTATGGTAACCTGCTTGTAATTCCAGCCTCAGAAGGCAGACATAAGGAATCCCTGAACAATCTGACTAATGGAACTAACCATATTGGCAAGCTCTGGAGTTGCCTGAGAGACCCTGCCTCATTGAATAAGGTGGAAGAGTGATAGTGGATGATTTTTGACATCAACATTTGACCTCCACATATTTGTATACCCACATGTAAACATTTACACACACACACACACACACACACACACACACACACACACACACACCATGTGCCACAGCCACATACATGAAAATGGGAAAATAAAATGTCTAGTGAAAGAAAAGTAGGAAAAGAAAAATAATAAGGAGAAATATAGAAAAGTAGCCTTTATAACAGATATAATCTCAATGATATCAAGAGTTATCAGATGGAGAGATGGTGTAGCAGTTAAGAGCTCTTGTTGCTCTTACAGCGGACCCCAGCTGGGTTCCTAGCCCCCAGATTGAATGTGAGCCACCCACCTGTGCATCTGGTGTCTACAGGTCCTGACACAAGGGATGCATATGCATATACTCAGGGATGCACACATGCACATAAAATTAACAAACAAATCTTTTTTAAAAAAATGTTAAATGTAAATGTTGTAAACTAGGCAGTAGAAATTTCTGTAATGATGTAAATGCTGTAGGTCTATACTGCCCAGTGTGGTGACCACTGGTCACTTTCTACTGAATACTTAAATTGTGCCTAATGTAGCCAAAGAACTCAATTTAAAACGTTATTGAATTTTATTAAGTGTTAAAAGTTTGAGTTTTTAGATCTGGATTTTATTATTTAATTTCACAATTACCTCTTCAAATATTTCTTCGTCCTTGTTTTCTGTTTTTACTACACCTCTGATTTCATGTTAAACCCTTTAAATGACCATTTTAAAGGTGAGGTAACAGATATATACAGTAGTCTACCTTAACAAATTTCAGTGGACAATTTAGTATTGTTAAGTAGTTTCATATTGTTGTGCAACCAACCATCTGTACTGTCTATATCCAGAACTTTTCATTTTGCAAAACTGAAACTATTAAACATGATACTCCAATCCCCCTTCCTCTTAGTGCCTTTTTGTCTCTGCAGTTTGACTACTCTTAAGTACCTCATTAACGGAATCATATAGAATAATATAGATTCTGTCTTTAGTGGATGGCTTAGTTCACATAGATAGCATCATATCCTCAAACGTCTGTCCTGTTGAAGTGTATAACAGGTCTTTTCAAGTTAAATAATGGCATGTTGTCTATGTATATACCTCTTTATCCAGTTGTCTCTCTCTGGGCATTTGAGTTGTTTTTATCTCTGGGTTATTATAAATAGTGTTTCTGTGAACCTGGGTGTTCAGTTAGGGTGTTTATTATAGGTGCCCTGCTTTCATTGCTTTTAGATGATATCCAAAGTAAGGTTGTTGGGTCATTTGCTAGTTAGTTTTTAGTTTTTGTATGAGAAACTTCCATCCTGTTCTCCACCAAAGCTGAGCTGTTTTCGCTAAGAATAGATTACCAGTATTCCATTTCATTATTTCTACAAGCACTTGCTGTGTAAGTAGTAACTATATGAATGATTGCAGTGGGCATGCATTACACTTGCAGTGGGTGTTTACAAAGTAATGAGTTGACTGTTTTTCAATGTTCAGTGGCTGTGTGATGTTAGATTTCCCCTCTGTATGCTGTGAATACTGGTTAATAAAGAAGCTGCTTTGGCCTATTACAGGGCAGAATATAGGTAGGCCGGAAAACCAAACTGAATGCAGGGAGAAAGAAGGCAGAGCCAGGGAGACGCTATGTAGCTGCCAAAGGAGAAAGACTATAGAACCTTACCAGTAAGCCACAGCCTCATGGCAATACACAGATTAATAGAAATTGGGGTAAGTTAAGATGTAAGAGCTAGCTAGGATTATATCTGAACCATGGCCAAACAGTGATGTTATTAATATAGCTTCTGTGTGATTATTTGGGTCTGGGAAGCCGGGAAATAAATGCTCAGTCTCCGATTAGAGCCATGTGAATATATTCTTTTAAAAATATGTCATTATTTATTATTGTGTGTGCATACACACTCTTGCATATGTGCTTACACATGGAAGTCAAAGAACAATTTTCTGAAGTTGATTCTTTCCTTTGTCCTAGTGGATCCCTGGGACTAAACTCAGATTGTCAGCCTTGGAGGCAGGGACCCTTACCAGCTGAATCATCTTGCTGGCCCACATACTTCACATTTATTTTTATTGAGTACATTTATGCATGTGTTAGTGTACTTGCAGAGTATTTAAAAAAATTAATAGCAAATGGTCCTTATATTTCTAGGTAGTTGCTTAAAGTAGTATTTAGAAAAAACTGATTCTCAGTTCTTAAATTTGTTTTAAATGGATTAGTTCAGGTTTTGTTGGTGAAATAATTGATAGTAATCTAGAATGTCTTAAAATATTGTTACTTAAAAATGAGAATTTATTTAAAGATTCATTAAAGTATAAATTTACATATATCTACTTTGTGTGTACATTTCCTTGAGTTTTGACAAATGCATTTCATGTACAGCCACTACCAAAGTCATACCATTGGCTGCTTTGTCTGGTGGTGGTGGTGGCACACACCTTTAACCCCAGCACTTGGAAGGCAAAGGCAGATGGATCTCTGTGTATAAGTTCAAGGCCAGACTGGTCTACAGAGTGAATTTCAGAACAGCCAGAGCTACACAGAGAAACCCTGCCTCAAAAAAGAAAAAACAAATGCAACAACAACAGAAAAGAATTTTCAGACACCTAACTATTGCTAATGTCTTCAAGATAGAGTATGACAAGTACTGTTTCTAGTACTTAGGCTTTACTTGTTGGTAGTAAGATGTGATTTGCTCAAAAACAGACAAACAAACAATTTTTAAGTATACTGCTTATTTAAGATAATACAAAGGCCTTGGGAGCATCATAAAATCAAAAAATATAGGCAAACAAAAATCACAAAAATAATTGAAGTATGCGTATGTATTAACATAATTTATATTATACTTTATTGTGGTCATTGAAGTATTTTTAAGCTAGTTTGGGCTCTCTCTCTCTCTCTCTCTCTCTCTCTCTCTCTCTCTTTTACTCATATCTGTTTTTGTTGGTATTTGAATTAGAAGTCAACTCACACATCACCGTGAACCTTTGTATCTTAGCTCCTAGTCTGGCTGTAGTCTGGTACTCTTTAAGTCTCTTTTTATGCAGTCATGGAAAAATATGTTTCTGCTTGAAGCAGTTGTCAAACAAGCGTCTTTCATCAACAGTCAGACACAGGGCAGCTGAAGGAAGCTGTTTAGTCTAGAGTAAATGCTCACGAGATTTCAAGGTCTCTAAGGAAATGTAATTATGCAGTCTGTTCCAGAATCATATTTTTGTAGTTAAGACTTTAACAATATTAAATCATAATGCTAATTAAAAATATGTAATGAGATATATTCTAAAATTAATCTCAGAAAAGCAGCTCCCATAATAAATTATCACAGTGAAATACAGTTGTTTTTTTTTAACTAGAACTCCAAAAGAGCAAGTTCAGTAGAAAATTTGTTAGCCCCTGTAGACACTATAAGATTTTCATTGGAAAATGAAACTTTTTAGTGTTTCCAAGTTTTTTGAGAAGCAGTGAACTTTTTAGCAGTAAATTTGTTTTGCTGTTCACTTGCGTATCACTCAGCGGGTATTTATGTGGGACAATTTCCTGTTGGGTGCCAAGAAAATACCAATGAACAAAACAGAAGAAAATGCCTCTTAATATTCTGGCCTAAAACTAACAATAAAAATACATTATCAGATCTGTTAGTGGATTGTTTAGCCAGTTTTCTACTGCCAAAGAACCAATGATGATACATAGTTTGCGGATGAGATCTCTTTTGGGAATTGGCTCCTATGATGGAGTACCAGGACCTAGCAGAAGAACAGTTCTCCGAGTCTTCAGAATTGAGAACAGTGCAGTTGATGTGAGTCTTGGTGTGAGGCCAGAAGCCTGAGAACGAGCAGGCGGGACGGGATGGAGTTGATAAAGGGGCTCAAGTCCTGGTGGCAAGGCTTGAGAACCTGGAGTTCTGGCATCTGAAGATAGAAGATGGGTGTCTTTGTTCCAACGTAGAATGAACTTGTCTTCTTTTGATTTTCTTCCTTCTTTGAGCTGGTTATTGGGTGAGGTGAATCTTCTGTACTCAGACTGCTTATTGAAATGTTCATTTCTTCTGGAAACACTCCTACAAAATTTCCTTTAAGGGATTGTGTTTTTGAAAGGAAAATCACCAATAAAATGGTAAAATGTGTACTATTTGACCAGCAGGGCTTGCTTTTCATTCTGAAATATTTCAGGGTAAGAGAAGAGTCTGTTTCTGTAGTACTTTGTATTTGCTTGGTAATATTTTAGGTAATATTTCAATGCCTTTTACCATTCTTGGTTTCTGTATTCCTGAACATAATCTTTCTTTCCCTAATTGTGCCTCCTCACACCCTCTCCTTTGAACAGCTTCTCAATTTGTATTCCAAGCTGACCTCAAACTCACAGTCCTTCTGCCTCTGCCTCCTGAATGCTTACTACACAGGCATGCATCAACACATCCAACTTTTACTTTTGCAGTTCTGGAGCTCTAGAGCTTTGCTAAGAAACTGCCATTTTTCCTCAGGAAGACTTGTATTTGAAGACTTTATCTTTCATTTGGTTAAAGCTAAGATGTTAAGGCTTATTGTTGACTCTGTCCTTTTCTTGACTCTGAAAGTGGCTTTGTTTGTTACACATAATTTGCCCAGTCTTCTTCACAGCTTCAATGTATACAGTACTGAGGTATTTTAAAAGGATGTCTTGAGGAATTCTTAATCTTTCATGCTTTCACATTGTAGATGATATCTATGTTTGTTGTTTATTTTTTTTTGAGACAAGGTCTTATGTAATCCAAACTGACCTCCAACTCTGCAGGTAGCCAAGGATGACCTTGAACTTGATCCTCCTGCTTCCTTCCACCTCTTCAGTGATGGAATTACAGACTTCAGCCACCACATTTTATGTTTGAGGGACCAAGCTCAGAGTGTTACACTGCCAGGCAAGCACTCTGACAACTGGACCCATATCCCCAGCTTGTATCCATTTCTGAAAGGGAAGAAAAGAGAAAGTAAACTAGTGAGGGATATACTTATTTAAAATGAATTGTTTTGCAAAATTTATTTTAGTTGTGTGTATGTGTGTGCATATTGTATCCAGTTACAGAGGATTTTGATGTAAAATAACCTGCTAGTTATGGTGTGAACCATTTGGGAAGTACAGATTTGGACAAGAAACACAGAGCACAGTGTACTGCATGATTGTTTTCAGGCCGAGGCATCTTACTCCTGGAGAACACAGGTGAACATAGGCAGGCAGACAGAGAAGGCCTCTGCTTTCCCATGTTGTAAAGCAGACCCTGCAGTCCTTCACAGGACCCCGTTTCCACAGGAAAAGTCGTTATCCCTACCAATTCTTACCAATGAACACTTTTTGAAAACATTTTTTTTCCCCAAGACCGACTGTGTGTGTGTGTGTGTGTGTGTGTGTGTGTGTGTGTGTGTGTGTGTGTGTAGTCCTGGCTGTCCTGAAACTTACTCTATAGACCAGGCTGGCCTTGAACTCAGATCCACCTGCCTTGCCTTTTAAAGTTATTTTATGAATAAACAGTGAAAACAGTTTTTTCAGATAAATTAAGAGGAATTTAAATGGCATACCCGGGTTATTTTTTCTTGTTATGTGTGTTCAGTGTATATAACCAAAACTGACAGTACCTTTGACTGCTAAGTCTAGATTTCAGTACCTCCCTAGTGATTTTGAAGTTTTTATTACTTCTGGCTCTTGTTGCATTTCTGTGTCAGGATGTGGTCTGGAGTCAGGATTCCAAATATATAAATAACAACATTTAACTTTTATTATTATCTTTTACTCTCTTGTGACATCAAAATTCGGTACTTTGTAAAATAAAAATGGTTTAGTGGGATCATATCAAGCCATTACAGTATCTGACACACAAAAGGAGCTTGTGACTGTCGTTGTTTGTTCAATAATTATAAGAGACTCTCATTTTTAGGCTTATAAACATTAATTGAAAGGATTAATCCAATTAATTGCTCATTCTTCTGTGATTTTCTTTATCTTAGAAGTCTGTATATACACACACACTTGCCTGTAGCACCTAAAAATGGTATTAAGCTCTTTATGGTAACCGAGCATCATGAGAAGTAGGCGAATGCTGATGTGGAATAAAATCCATCCTGTTTAATGGCTACTCAAAGCTTAGACTGCAGGGTGTAGGCAGTTTGAATGGGTTGGCAGTGCCTTTTGGTTCTTACTGAGAAATAGACCCCATTGGTTGCAGATTAGCATGTGGGGTCCTTTCAGGGGTGAAAGACATGCTCTGAAATTGAATTGTCATGATTGGATAGTTTCTAAATTTATTAAAGTCATAGAATCGTGTACTTAAAAATATATTAGCCCCCAAGAGGCAGAGACAGGCTGGTCTCTGTGAGTCCCAGTGAGTGGAATACAAGCTGCACAGCATGAGGACTTTGGTTTAGGGCCCCGGTACCCATGTCAAAAAGCTGGGAATGGCAGATTTTTTGAGGTGTGGGGATGTTTTATTTTCTTGGTTTTAGGGACATATTTTTGGATTCCTGTTTGTTTTTTGAAAAAGAACTTAAAGTTGGATGAGTAGGGGAGGAGAGAGGATTTGGAAGAACTTGGGAGGTGGTAAATAACAAAACTATAATAGAAAGAAGGCATATTTGAGAAAGACATTAACAAGCTCCTTTTGTGTATCAGATACTGCAATGGCTTGATATGATGTCACTAAACATCACAGCTACCTTAAGGTGGGGTATTCACTTTTAGCTAAACCTATATTCTAACATCCATTTATAAAACAAAATAGGTTTTGTTTTTTATATAGCTTTGAGGGTTGAAATGTTAAGGATTAATGGTACCTCACACATAGCAGTACGTAGTATCATATAAGTAGCAGAAAAGCAATTGAATAAGTAAAATATATGCATGTGTATCTCCCTATCATCTATCTATGCATCTATTTATCTACCTGAATGTAAATTCTAAATAGTATCTGAATCTAAACGTAAAGCTGTTATGATTTTATTATTGTAATGACCTAAAAGAGTATATTGTGGCAGCAAAATACTGACTGTTGCCTATTTGTAAAGGTGTACACACTGATATGTTGATGTTGTAGTGAGAAGGAGAGGGCCCGCTTGTTTGTCCCGGCCGCCCAGCTAGCTTAGCCCCGAAATATCCACACAGAAATTGTATTAATTAAAACACTGCTTGACCCATTATCTCTAGCTTCTTATTGGCTAACTCTCACATCTTGATTTAACCCATTTCTATTAATCTGTATATCACCATGTAGCTGTGGCTTACTCCTAAGATTCTAACTGGCGTCCATCTCAGGCGAGGGATCCATGGCTTCTCCCCTGACTCTGCTTTCTTCCTCCCAGAATTCAGTTCTGTCTTCTCCACCTACCTAAGTGCTGCCCTATCAAAAGGCCAAGGCAGTTTCTTTATTCAGTAACCAATGAAAGCAACACATAAACAGAAGGACCTCCTACACCATGTTGAAATAAAGATTCCCCCATCCTGGGGTGGGGGGAGGTGGAGAATGATAGAGGAAGGCCCTCAGTGTTGACCTCTGAGTGGATAGTCGGGTGCATCCATAAGCATGTGCACAGCCATGCATACAACACACACACACATACACACACACACACACACATACACACACACATTATTAGTAGCTCACTGTAGCTTGAGAAGGTTCACCTGATATCTGATGAGTAAATAGCTGAGGTATTTACTCTAATGGTTATTTTTATCCTCATGACTATAGCTGAACAGGTTCCCTCACCTTTTTATGGTTTATTTAATAATAGTGAAATATCTTCCTTTGGCATTGTTCTTCTTTGTTATTGTGAGCTAAGAACAAAGTTCCAAATTAAGTGTATCTTCTGAAAGCTTAAATGTCTTTATACCCTCTTAGGTGCAGTACTTTGGGTAATATTTTTTTCTGGAAATTAGAATTGGTGTAGTTGCTGTGATCCATTTACTGTTGCATCATCCTTTAAGTGATTCATTGTGCTTTCATCCTTACTCCTTTGACTTCTGTTCTGTTTTAGCATTGTGGTAAATAATTGAAATAATTTTTAAGATGATAAAACATGTTTCAATCTATAATAAAAATAATATCACTAGGACCCCATAATGTTTCTTATGTAAATGAAAGGATCCACTGGGCATACATGTCAGTTTAAGATAGAATGAATTTCATCCTATTTCAAACAGCTTTGAGTAGCTTTACATAACATAAACTTACATCTTCACACACACAATTTAAGTATAGGGCTTGATGAGCTTTGTAAGCATAAGCAAGGTAACAAATGTATCTATGAACTCTTCAAGTTTTTTGCTGTCCCTGTGATTTTTTTCCTTCTAACCTCTCAGTTCCCCACCAGGAAACCCACTAATATGCTTTCTGAATCACACGCTCATTTACAGCGCTTAACATGTTGTACAGATGAAATGTAATAGATGCATTCGCTTCTGACTTGTTTGGGTCAGTATGGAATACTTACTTTGACATTAATCTGTGCTGTAGTGTATATCTGTGACTCATTGGTTTTGATTGCACAGTAGCGTCCCATTGTGTATACACCACAGTTTATCTCTCACTTGCTGACAGGTGTTTGAATTGTTTCCAAGTTTCTCTGCAATCACTTCTGGTCTTTTAAATAAATCTGATAAGAATATCCCTATCAGAATTTGCATGCTTGCTTCCTTTGATGTGAATACCTAGGAGTAGAAGAGTGCACCATTTATAGGTATTTATATAAGTTTTTAAGAAACTCACAGCTGTTTTCCAAGGGGGTTACATCATTTTATGTCCCCCTGCATCTGTGGTTTCTAAGGTCCAGTTACCTCATTCGTTGGCACTTGATACAGTCAATCTTTTCAAAATTTTAGCTGCTTTAATAGCTGGGTGGTGGTACTGTGTTTTAAAGTCTGTTTCACTGATGATTGACTACTCTGAGAATCTCTTCCTGTGTTTGCTGCTTTATTGTCTTTCTCTGAGCAAATGTTTGCTCAGATCTCTTATTCATTTTGCAGATGGGTTGTTTGTCTTTTTATTGAGAGGTGTTGGTTTGTTGTAGATTTAAGATGGCTGATACGACTGGCAAGCATGCCTTCTCAGTCTGTGGCTTCTCAGTTCCTAAGTGTTCTTTGGAAGAGCGCAAACTTCAATTTGGATTGAGTCCATTTTATCTAGCTTTATTTTTCCTTTTATGGCTTAGGCTTTACATGTTACATCTATGAAATTTTTCCCTTAATCAAAGTCAAAATAATTTCTTTTAGACACTTTATTATTGCCTTGGATTTAACATCATTTCTGTCTGTGATCCTTTGCAGCTCATTTTCTATGTGATGAGAGTTCAGCTCTGGTTCCTTTCAATGACTTGGGATGTTTAGTAGTTTTTGTCTGTTTTGTTAAAGACAGTTCTTTCTCCACTGAATTACATCTGTGCTCTAGTGAGAGATCAGGTGACTGTACGTGTGTTTGCTAATGATCCTAGAGTCATGCTGTCCTGATTACTTTGGTTTTATAATAACTCTGAATATTGAGAAAAGTCCTTTAATTTTTGTTTTATTTGGGAGGGTGTTGGCTGGATTTTGTTTGTTTTTTATATTTTGTTATTTTAACTTTCTTCATAAACTCATGCAAATTTTAGGGTCAGCATCTACATTACTATAAAAAGGTCTGCTAGCCTTAAAAACAAAACACCAACAACAAACAAATGAACATACCCAGGTCTTTTACAGGTGTAGTAACTCATGCCTGTCACCCCAGGAGGCAGAGATGGAAGGAATTCGTGCATAAGGAGTTGGGGGCCAGCTTGGGCCAGAAAACGAGACTCTCTCTGCCCACCTCCTCCAAGTGGTGATTGTAGAGCAGTTTTTGGTTTGTAAAGCAGTTGGTAATACAAAGAACATACACATATTATTTCATGCACACAGCCTACTTCGTTTCCCTAACAACTGACATTGGTATGGTATATTTGTAAGAATTAATCAGTATTGATTTATTTTTATTAACTAAAATCCCTTCTTCCTTTAGATTTCCTTAGTTTAACCTAATACTTTTTTCTGATCCAGTTTCCTACTAGAATTCCCTTTCGTAATGAGATCAAAGTTATATTTGTTCATGAGGTCTACCATAGATATCGGTTACCATTTTTATCATATCGGGAATATGTATATTGTTAACTGGGTGTAGTGGTGCATGCATGCTTTTAATCCCAGCTCTTGGGAGGCAGAAACAGACTGGCTTGTTCCATGTATCTCCCACCTCGGCCTCCCTCTCACACCAGCTTTTTACATGAGTACAGGCAATCCATACTCAGGCCCTTGTTCTTGTGTGGCAGGCACTCGGCCATTGGCTAGTTCCCATCCCAAGCTTTGCCTTTATGAGTTAGCTTATTAATAAATTAGTTAGATATTTTTGACTACCAAAAACATACTTTGTATGTTTCTTTTACATTTTTGACTACCATCAGTTTAGTGACCATTGCTATTTCTTCATCATAGTATTGTTGAATGAATTGCATCTTAGTGTATAAGAAGATAGGAAAACAGAAGCTGTAGTTTGTAGATATGATCTCCCTTTGTATTCTCTGTCTGTTACTATGTTGAACTGACAATAGAGTTTATTTTCATTAATTCTTCACTTCCTAATTGAAAGATTGGGTCACAAACTGGGATTCAGTTGTCCATTTTTGCTGTGTCTTGAAATATTCATACCATCTTAATAAACACTTTCAAGTAGAGATAATCTTTTTAAAATTAGGTTTGTAGAAACTGCATTTCTATTTAAAGAGACTAAAGAAGAGCCTAGAAAAAGAGCCTGAAGATTGAGCTGGTGGAAGTGATTAGATATGTGTCATTGGCTGATGGCTTTACCCTTTCAAATAGAAGCCCTGCAGGATCTTGATGGACGTACTCTTAATTTCTGTGTATCATGGTCTGTTCCCTTTCTTTCTCCTTGTTAGGTAGAATTCATTTGTTAATTTCTACAAGTCTTTCTACCATGAGTTTTTTAACTAAATGAAACATAAAAAAAATTAATAAAAACAGAAACACTAGAAATTCCGAATTTTATGTGAGCTATGGGAAATTTTAACTCATACTTTTGGAAATAGATATTATGACAGTATAAATTTGAAAGAAGCAGTGAGCATCATGTGTCAGTGCAAGTAAGCTACTTGTACTTATCTTACAACCGTAGATGTTAAAATAAATAAGTTCATTGGTTTTCCTTCCCATTAAAGGAAATATGAAGTCATTATTGAAAAACTTTGAGCTATAAGTAAATAGGAGGAAAAGTACCCATGATTTTAGTATTGCCTCCGCCCCTGTGTGCAGTCATAATCTGGAAGGAGTTTCTGTCCTGGTAACAGTTGCCCACAAACCCTTTGCTTTTTTTTCTTAGAGCTTTATTAAGCATTTTCTGCTTTCCTCCTGGTTTGGGCTCTGCTTTGCCTTAGGCTGGGAATCCAGTGTTGCCACTTTCTAACAAGCAGCCCCTAAGTGCAAACCAGGCATTTCTGCTAAGTCCTAAGTCCCCAAAATAGTCACTATTCTGACTAATGCTGCCCCCCCAACTTGGTTTTTCTACATAACTAGTTTTAAATGTAAAAACATAAATCCTAAGGAGTGGGAGTGGAAAACAGGGATGGTTTTCATTTGGGACAATTTCCTGTGAAATATGGCTCTAAACAAGACCCATATTTACACAAGTGAACATAGCTTTCTTTAGAGTGGTAGAGTCAGCACAATTTAAAATGATTTAATTTCACATTTTGGTCATTGGTATTTAATGTTTTCATGGCAAATATGTCTAATAACAGTAGTTAAAGTTTGAAATATTTTTGAGTAATTTTACATTAGAAACACCAACTAAATCAACTATAGTAACAAATGTCGGAAAAAATTAATTATTTTCTGCTGCCACTGCAAAATCAATTGTGCAACTGTTCTTTTTAACTGACTTTCACATCACTGCGTTCTAAACACAGCAGTCCTGTAACTTGTCAGGAGCAGGTTTTGGTTAATAGATATTTTCAGTGATGTAATGGGAACTTTTGGCAGTGAGTCAGAATATAATGGACTGTGATTAATGTTTTAATAAGTACTTTTCTATTGCTCATGATGTAGAGGAGAAATGGTTTCCTGCTTAAATTGATAGGAGAATAGCAGGTGTGCATACGATTTTTTTAATGGAATATTTTTCTTAGGCTAACGTTAATATTTTAATGTGGTTCACTGTCATAGTGTGTGTGTGTGTGTATGTGTGTGTGTGTGTTCACAGACATACATTTATATTCACACGGAGACCTAAAATTGTTGTGGAAAAATAAAATTTGGCAATTATAGATGCTCTAATAAACATTTTAGTGTTTGGACTCTTCCTTTGTTACGATGCTCTAATTTTAGGTTAGTATGTTTTGCTCTTGGCTCCTCGGATAAAGTCTAAGGGAATAAAGGATCTGCCTAAAGTATGTAGTTTAGGGTATGAGTCATGTGCCACACTGGGAAAAACAGTGAATTAAAAAAACTTTCTCAGAGGTTCACTCTCAAGGCCAGGGAGATTTATAGCCAAATGGAGTAATGATCATGACTCCCAATTGGAAAGGCCATCAGCCAAACCTATAAACTCAGTAAAGTGCAGAGATTTGGAGAGTTAAGCCTTGTAGATTTTGTCAGTCTTGGAATCCGAGTGAGTGAAGACAAACTGGGAGAGACTCTGCCGTGCCACAATTGAGGGCTTCGTTCCAGCTTGCTCTTAATTTTTTGTTTGTAATTTAATTTTCACAATTTCTGTGCAATAGACTCTTGTTATAGGTGAAGCATCTTAGGGCTGAATAGAGTCCACTGGTCGTGAGCTGCAGATACCTTCTGCTTGATGTTTGTATATAAAACTTCCTTTGTTCAAATGTGTACTTTTCAAAAGAGTTTTTGGTTTTCAGAGAGTCTCAGAGATCCTGATTTTAATTTTTAAAAAGTTTGGATTGGTAAATCTTCAACTTTTGCCTATCTAGGAACCACTAGAACCGGATTGGTCAGCTTCACCATCAGGGTTTTTAATTTAGCTAGACTTGCGTGGGGTTCTCAGAATTTGTATTTTTGACAATAAATGGTGTTGATGTTGCTGATTAGGGACTACTGTAAATGTCACTGGTGCAGTTTTGATAAATAGGCATCTAGAATTCTCCAGACTGTCTCCCAGATTCCAGAGGAAATATGGGATACTGACCTGGTTTCAGATTGTCCTGTTCAATGTTGAGTTAAAAACACTATTAGTTGTTTGCCGTCTTTCTTGCTCTAGCATCGAGTGTTTATCCAGTGCACTGTTTAAGGCATTCTGTGTTTATTTGTCCAGTTTTTTTTTATCTAGACTATTGTCTATTTGTTGCTTTTTTATTTTATTTTAATTTAAATATTCTGTTCATGTGTATGTGTGTGTTGTATATATTTGTGCAAGTATGTATGTTCCCATATATGGGCACATGGACATATGTAGGTCTAAGGTTGACATTGCGAGTCTTGCTAGAATGTTCTTCACCTTATTCATTGAGATTAGGTATCTGACTTGACCCCATGAATATGGCTAGTCTAGTTAGCTAGATTGACTCTAGGATTGTCTGCCTCTACTTCTGAGCACTGAAATTACAGGCAGACCAGCTACCATACTCACCAAGCAACTATATTGGAGTTGAAGATCTGAACTCTGGTTCTATAGTTGTCACTTACATGGCAAGCAATTTAGTTGCTGAACTATCTCCCTGGCCCTGTGTTTGTTGACTTATAGAGTCTTGATAAATTTGTGTGCAGGTAATATCTTCCATTTGTTCCACTGGTAAAAATCCCTGCACTGAAGGATATATTTTTAAGGTCTGGCTGAAGCCTCATACTTTACATCTGGCATTTATACACTAATGAATATAATTACTTATTATAAAAGTAAGAAGTCTGAAAAATGAAACAAAAAAACTTATCTGAGAAACCAAGTGTTTTTTCCTTTAGCTGGTTCCAGTAGTTGTTTGTTTGTTTGTTTGTTTGTTTGAGTCACGGTCTTTCTACATAGCCCTGACTGTAGAACTCACTAGGAACTCACTAGGAGGACCAGGCTGACTTCAGGCTCACAGAGATATACCTGTCTCTGCCTCCTGAGAGCTGGGATTGAAAGTGTGCATTACTACTCCTGGTGATAGGGTCCAGTAGTTTTCATTTTGTTTTTAATGATGAAAATTTGTTAAGCAAATATATTTTGTAAATTAAAACTAGGTATTTTAATTTTTGTAATCCTAATAAGACTTCAATTGAGTAATGATAATTATTTTTATTTAATTGTTTTAAAGGTATTTGCCATAAACATTATTGACATGTCACTGTTGGGGAATATTATTTTTAAGATGTGTGACTTTTGTTTATGTTGCATTTGTTTGACTCTGTGAAGCTGTGATTCTTTGCCTGTCTAAAACACCTGCTGGTCCTGATAAAGAGCTGAACTGCCAAAAGCGAGGCAGGAGCAAGAATAGGTGGTGCTGACAAGCAGGAAGAATCAGTAGAAGGAGAACAGAGGAAGAAGAGGAGCAAGAGAATGAGAGGAGGACATCAGGGTTCAGTCACCTAGCTACAGAGCAAGCCACTGAGAAGAAAGTAAAGAAAGGTGTACAGAACAGAGAAAGGTAAAAGCCCAGAGGTAAAAGGTAATCAGGATAATTTAAGGAAATCTGGCAGGAAACAAGCCAAGATAAGGCTGGGCATTTACAAATAAGAATAACCCTCCGTGTGTGATTTGTTTGGAAGCTGGGTGGTAGGCCCCCCAAAAGATAAAAAGAGTAAAACATCACATATCACATACACATGAAAATTAAAGTTGCCTCTCAACTTGTAGCACTAGTTATGTGTTGATATTAAAGAGTTATCCTGCATTAGTGCTTGTTTTTGCTTGAATGTAGCAAACTGTGGTACAGGTGGAGGTAAGATATAATTTCCTTTGTATTTACACCTGTAGTAAGCAAAGTTTAAATCTAGGGTAGCTAGGTAGGTAGGTAGGTAGGTAGGTAGGTAGGTAGGTAGGTAGGTAGATAGATAGATAGATAGATAGATAGATAGATAGATAGATAGATAGATAGATAGATAGATAGATAGATAATAGAGATTCTAAGACCGTAGAGAGAAAAAAAATAATCTGATTGAGAGACTCAGAAATGTGGTCATTGATACTTTTCATTATTGGGCCTACTGGGAACAGTAAAGGTGATTGAGTGAAAAAATTGACAACTGGTACTCAGGTTGAAGTAGGTAACAGATCGAATTCCATGTGTTCTGTTGCATGCCTGTTTCTAGAACACATAGCTGAGACTCAAATTAGTTCCTACTCAGATAGTAACTAGTGAAATGGTATGTGTATAATGTGGTGTTATTTTAGTCTACATGCGAGTTCTGCTAGTAGATAACTAGTCCATCATCAGTTGATAGCGACAGGACTCAGGTATATAGATAAGTAGACAGCTTGCTGCAGAAGAGTATATAGGTCCTTTGCTTGCACAGCAGGAACGCTGCTAACTGAGCTCTCTCTCCAGCCCCCATCATTTTGTCTTGAATATATTGGAAGCTTTGTTGAAGTACGGCTTACTATTTTTTTTCCCTATGGATTGTGCTTTTGGTGTTATATCTAAGGTACTTTTAGATAGCTGAAAGATAAGATTTCTTATGTTTTCCTCTAAAAGTTTTAGAGTTTTGATTCTTTTTTTTTTTATTAAATTATAAAAGTTTCCATTTCCGCCCCTCCTCCCAACACCCTCCCACTCCCCCCCACTCCCTCTCCTCCTCCCTCTCCATCCCTAAGAGCAGTCAGGGTTTCCTGCCCTGTGGGAAGTTCAAGTTCCTCCCCCCTCCCTCCAGGTTCAGGGAAGGTGAGAATCCAAACAGACTGGATCGCCAAAATCCAGTATATGCAGAGGAAGCAAGTCCCAGTGTCATTGTCAGTGGCTTTTCAGAAAGGCTCCGGGCCAGCCACATTCAGAGAATCTGGTTGGATCACGTCCTCGTTCAGTCCCAGTCCAACTGGCCTTGGTGAACTCTCATTATATCAGTCCCCTTGTATCAGTGGGTGCTCGCATCCCTCGCGGTCCTGATTTCTTTTTTCATTTTCTTCATCCTTCTGCTCCTCATTTGGACCGTGGAGGGCTCAGTCCGGTGCTCCAATATGGGTCTCCGTCTGTATCGCCATACAACGTCGGATGAAGGTTTCCTCTGCCCTTGCCTTCTTTGCTCACGTTCTCTTTCCTTCTGCCTCTCGTTTGGACCTAGGGAGCTAGGTCCAGTGTTCCAACGTGGATCTCCGCCTCCATCTCCATCCATCGCCAGATGAGGGTTATATGGTGATATGCAAAATATTCATCAGTATGGTTGTGGGCCAAGGCCGGTTCAGGCACCCTCTCTCCTCTGTCCAGAGAACAATCTGAGGATCTCTCCTTGGACCTGGTAGAGTTTTGATTCTTAATCTGAGCACCTTGAGCAGGCTACTTTCATTTCTTATATACTTCATGAACTAAACATGTGGCGATAATTCTGTTGGTGCTGTAACAAATAAAGCTTGTCTGAGAATCATAATGCAGAGCTAGCCACACTAATTAGCCATAGAGACCAGGCAGTAGTGGCCCACACCTTTAATCCCAGCACTCAGAGGCAGAGATGAGTGTGTCTATGTGAGTTCAAGGCCACCCTGTGCTACACTAGTTTCAAAGAGAAACAGAGCCTGGTGGTGGTGGCTCACACCTTTAATCCCTCCTTGGGAGTCACATGCCTTTAATCTCAACCCTAAGGAAGTGGAGATAGGAAAGGGACTTGGCTGGGCAGAGAGAGGAATATAAGGCAGCGAGGACAGGAGCTCATGGCAGTCAGTCTGAGGATTCCTGGAGACAGGATCTTGGTCTGAGGTAAAAAGTCTCTTTTTTGGCTAAGTCCTTTACTTCTCTGATCTTTCAGCATTTACCCCACTATCTGACTCCGAGTTTTTATTGTTAAGACCAACTAGAATTCATACTACAATCCTTAATAGTCTTTTGTCCACACAGGTACCCAGGTGTCAGTATCATTTCCTGAAAGGATTCCTCTCTTCACTGAACTCCCTTGAAGCCATGAGTTAACTTTTTGTCCCCAGTAATCCCTAGTGCCTATCAGCAAAGCTGTGTGATAGAGTTCTGAACTTTTTCTTCATCTGGGAAATTTTTTTTTTCATTTTTAGCTTTGAGCCTATCTAAAATGCTGAGTGAATTTTCAAATGTTCATTAAATCTGAGGATTTTCTAATTTTAGTCACTTTTTTTTTCTTAGTTTGTTTGCCTTTTTGAGACAAGATCTGATAATATTATTGTCTAGGCTGGTCTCTACAGCATGGTCTCAACAATCCTTCTGCCTCAGCCTCCCAAGTAGCTGGGATTATACGTAAGTAACATTGTACCTGACATTCCTAAATTACTACATGAATCATGAAGAAACATTTTACCTCTTTTTGTCAATTTATAATTAAATCTTGAAATAAGTAGACTCTCAAACAGCTAAATGTTTTAATGGGAACCACCCACATTTAACTCAAAACAATCAAGCACCCATTTTATTTCTTCAAACTCCAAAGTTTTTTGTTTAGAGGTCAGAAAAATATAACAGACTCTACGAAGCAACTTGTTTCTATAGTTACTTTTCCAGGTCAAAGAGCAGAGGTCCTTAGAACAGTGCTAGTTTTGGCTGTGAAATACATACTAGGGCCACTCTTTTTGTTGAAGATCGTTATTACTAACGGTTCATTTTTATCAGTTCTTTCTTCTTTAATCTTTTTTGGCCTTTTTCCAGCAAATCATAAGCCTTCTTCAACATGAGTCTGTCTGTTCTTCATTTGTGTTTCCTCATTTCCTCGTACTGCAACTCAACATTTATCTCACCTTACTCTATGTTCTCCTAAAATGCTTACAGTGGAGTGTGTGTTACAAAGCAGAATAACTTGCAGAAGTTCATTCTGTCACAGTGGTTCTCAACCTTCCTAATGCTGTGACTCTTTAATACAGTTCCTCATGTTGTGGTAACCCCAACCTGTAGCACCAATAATAAAAACCGAGAGAGATATTGGGGTTCAAGCTGAAGATCAGAAAAGCAAAGTAGTCACTGGCTCTTACCTCTACCTCAGACTAAAATGGGCGATCCTACCTCTATGAATCCTCAGACTGAGACTGAAACCTGTCTCCTCCCATCTTATATTCATTCCTCTCTAATGCTGGGATTAAAGGAGTGCACCACCACCATCCAGCCCCTATAACTAACTAATGTGGCTGCTGGGATTAAAAGTGTGTGTCACCACTGCCTGGCCTGTATGGCTGACCAGTGGCTGCTTTGCACTCTGATCTTCAGCCAAGCTTTATTTATTAAAACACAAGTAATACACCACTATAGTCTCTTTTTTGTCTAAAATAAAAATTCTCTAACTAATATAAGAAAAACTATATATCAGTACAATAAGTATATATAATATATTCATGCAATACATATATAAACATGTCTAGTCCATTTTGACAAATTCAGAGAAAATACTCCATATGTATCCTACCTTGAGGTTGTACCTAATTCACTTTCTATTCTAATTTGCATTATCAAATTATCTTTTAATGACTCTCAACCTTTTACACTTTACTCTTCTTAGTGAGTTTCTTTTCTGAGTCTGCTAACAAGGAAAACTGTAACTATAAAGTCCTCAACTCTCTCATAGATCCAAGAAGGAAATGTTACCTGAGTAAACAGGAAGTGCAAACAAACGACTTCCAAAGAATGTGATAAATGGCAGAAACAGCTGGCTGCCTTGACAGTTGCCCAAAGTTTCTCTAAATGTTAGGGCATCCATCTTCAGCCTACAGGCCTAGAATATTCGACAGACTTTTCTGTGAAGCAGGTTATTCTGAAGGGCTGTCCTACCTTGTTCGACAGTCACTTTCTTTTGTGTCCTGCTTGTCTAATTAGGACAGCATACTGTCAGCAGTCGAGGCAAGAGAATTTTTTTGCCAATTTTTTTTTTGCCACAAAGAAAATAAACTTCATGTGGAGTTTCTTCCATGCCCATTAATTCTCTGAAGTAGACTGGTGCTGCCAGGAGCGGACTTGTCTCATTGTCATTAAAAAACAAAACAAAACAAAGCAAAAACCAAGAACCTATTTTATTAAAACATCTTAAATGCCATATTCTGTAGATCTCTGAAGTGTTTGAAGACAGCCTGTTTATTTAAAAATGTCTCTGTTTAACCTTGAAAACATACCTAATGTGACTATAAATTTGATTATAATAGATGACTAATTACTAACCTACATTTCCTTATTATCCTAAATAGTTAGTAATAATAACTTTCAATAGTTAGAAATTTGCATTGCATTGTTTAATGAGCTGCATAGGTACAATACCTTGAACAAGATTAGAAACATGTGTACAGTATGTTTTAAAATTAATCTCAAATTTGTATCAGTCCATTCCAATGTAAAATATTTGAAACTACTAGTTGTAACACCCGATTCTGTGTTACCCTCTCGCAACCATACCTCACATGAGTTTGGGCAAAGGCCTGGAGATTGAAGTAAAGACACAAGAGACCATGGTCATTCGAAAGAGAACAGCCGAATGCCACTTTATTCAGCTTTTTGCCAAACTAATATACTTTGGCCCCAGTAAAGGAATTCCCTCCCAGCCAAGGGGGGAGCCTGGTGCCTATGGAACCTGGCTCCATAAGGAATTCCTTCCCAGGTAGGGGGGAACCTGGCGCCCTGTAGGAACTCCTCCCAGGCAGGTGGGAAATTACCATACCAAAGATGAAACAATGCCCTATAGCTAAATCACCAGGCTATAGCAGAGTGAGCACAGGGACTAGCAGGAAGCTTTAGCTGGCAGACCAAACTGTTCTCAAGACACACCCCAGGGAGTAAGGGGAGACCAGGCCCTATAACTAGCTGCTTTTTAAAGGTAGATTCAATAATCTACCTTTTTATCTTATATCTATATTTTCCCCTTTTCCTTTTCAGAGTAGATTCAGTAATCTTTTATCCTATCATATCTGAATCCCCCTTTTTCTTTCCAAATCAAGAACTCTGAATCTATTCTCCTTTGTTCAACTTTCTTCCTGACCATAACCAGTAACAACTTGTAACCAACCCCCCTAAACAATGACAAATATCCCTAGCCCATTGAATGATCAAAAACCACCCATCCCACCTCTTGGGAATGTGGGCGTCATATTCTTAAATTTACTTTATGTTGTCTGGGGCTACAGTTGTAGCATGAATAATAAAAACCCAAAGACAGATATGAAGGTTAAAGTTGAAGATCAGAGAAGCAGAGCAGTAAGCCACTAGTGAGACCTTTTACTTCTACCAATGCTCAGACTGAAGTAGCAATCTCCAGACTGCCTGAACTGTACTGTGTCTCCACCAAACCTCAGACTCCACACTCTCCAGCCTGTCTCTTCCCTTTTATATTCCTGTCTCTGCCCAGTCATATCACTTCTGTCCCTACCTCCCTAGTGCTAGGATTAAAGGTATGTGACTCCCAAACACTGGGATTAAAGAACTGAGCCACCACCACCTGGATCTGTTTCTGAATTGATTTTATGTAGCCCAGGGTAGCCTTGAACTCACAGAGATCTGTCTGCCTCTGTCTTCCAAATCCTGGGATTAAAGGTATATGCCACCACTCCCTGGCCTCTGGTAGCTTAGTTTTGCACTCTGATCCTCAGGGAGGCTTTATTTATTAAAATAAAAGTAAAATATCCTACAGACGACATCTTTAGGGGATCCTGAAAAGAAAATTTTGGGTTAATTCTCAAATCCTGGTAGAGGTAGCTGTATCATTTGTTGTCCAGTCTCTGCGTAATGGGAAAGTGCAGGGCTATCTCTTCCTGTTTTATATTCCTCTCTAGTGCTGGGATTAAAGGCATAAATCACCACCACCCAGCCTCTCTGGCTAACTAGTGTGACTGCTGGATAATGTGGGATTTCCCTCTGTATGCTGTGATTACCATTGATAAATAAAGGAGCTGTTTTGGGCCTATAGCAGAGCTATAGGGGAGCAGAAAACTCTCCCTCTTTTTCCTTGGGAAAAACTAAGCTGAATGCTGGAGAAATGAGGTGGAGTCAGGGAGAAGCCATGTAGCCCAGCCAGAGATAGATGCCAGAACTTTAGCTGGTAAGCCACAGCCACATGGTGATACAGAGATTAATAGAAATGGGTTAAATTAATATATAAGAGTTAGCCAATAAGAAGCTAGAGCTAGTGGGCCAAGCAGTGATTTAAATAATATGGCTTCTGTGTGATTATTTTGGTTCCAACAGCTGGAATTAAAGGTGTGAGCCACCACTGCCTGGCCTATATGGCTGACTAGTGTGGCTGCTTTGCACTCTGATCTTCAGGCAAGCTTTATTTATTAAAACATAGTAATATACCACTGTACTAACTGTAAAATTATTTTTGTTGCTACTCCCTAACTGTAATTTTGCTACTGTCTATCTGTTTTCCAATGGTCTTAGGTGGCCCTAAGAAAGAGTTTTTTTTATCTCCCCAAAGGGATTGTGACCCACAAGTTGAGAATCTCTGGTCTGTTTTGTGGTTCCACAGATCTAACTCAGGTTGTCAGGTTTTGTGGCTAATACCTTTCCTCTCTGAGCCATTTTGTTGGTCCACTTCACAGTCTCCTGAGGCACAGATGATTGGGAAATAACTCTTTAAACTGAGAATTTAATATGTACAATCAGAGAGGTGGTACTCTGTACCAAGAGTCTTTCTTGTGAAGTACATGAAATACGGTGATGTGGGCAAGGATTATGACCTGTCAGCCATGGCGCCCTCTCAACAGCTGATATACCAGAGAGAGTCTGTCACGTAAACAGAGTAGCATCATGCTGGGGAGGCTCCAGCAGGCACCACAATAATATGGACACTGGAGCTCTGATTTCAAGGGTCACTGAGTGCTAGCAGCATGCACAGACTACTCCTTAGAGAAAGACTGTGAAACCTCAGAGATTGGGGGAAAGTCAGATTCGAAAGACTGAAATGTGAAAGAAAGTTCAATCTAACAAGAGAATAGGGCTCGTAGCAGAAAATATCACAAACTACTTAGGATCAGATCACAGAGAATCTTATTTTCTGTAACAGTCTCTGCTCCCTTTCATTAGTATACTAACTCAAAATATAGACCCATTGCTATTTCTATAACTAAACTCCATAAACAAGTACTCTTTATGAGTGGGGAGCTGTTGAGGTTGCCATAGCTGGGATAGTCAGCTTTGTGTTATAAAAGGTATTTATGGGATATATGTTTGAAAGGCCAAGATTTTTTTTTTTTAATTGTTCAAGTAAGAGAAATCTAAGCACTAAGCATATGCTTGAGAGGATAAGTTTGGGAGATTTCAAGTGCTCCATCTGTAGGACTCAGCAGCTGGCTGCAGGTAAAGGACTGGGCCAGGAGGGGCCAAGGCTTTTGTCTTGACAGTCTGGGTGGCTTTCTAACACCTTCCACAGAGACAAGGCTTCCCTGTTTTGCAGTGTCCAGAATGTACACTAGACACACATCTTTGTACGGTAGCGCAACAACCATCTGAATGACTGGGGCAGCTGCTGTGGCCTCCCTTCTCACTCTGTTGGGATGAGCATTGCATCTATTCTGCTGCCAGAGAACACATGCAGCTGCCGCATCCGCTGATGCACTGCCACCACTTGCCACAGCTGCTAGACTGAATCAAGATAGGCAGATTGGCAGAGTCTGTGCCCCCGAAGCTTGCTCTCCACACTGGGTGTGGTAACTCAAGGATTTAATTAATCATATTTTGGGGGGACTTTTTAAAAAGTTGATCATAGATGTGTGTTAAATTATAACTGGAATTGTGACACCCAGAGTAGAGTGCTTGTCTGTAAAGAGGAAGCCTCAAAGTCTGTTTTCCCAAGTATCAGCAAACTCATTACTTACTCTCCAGACACCCAGCAGACTGTGTAAATTTTCTATTCGGTTGTTACAGGACCTATGAATGTTGTTAGTACAGTGGATAACTTGTACTTAACCCTTCACTGTTTCTAGAATATTTGTAGTTCTTACCAATTTTATTGCTCCCAATTTTACATTGTAAGAATATTTTTTCCATCAGTTTTGTATTTAATTATAAAGCTCCCTTTCCTCAGTGTATACATGTTTATTTTTGCTTTGTACAAATGCCTTGGGTCCTCCTGTCTACAAAAACATTTTCTTCTTTGCTTTTCCTCATCTTGTATTTTGATTCACTGCTGGTGATTTCAGGAGAGCAAAAGTTAGACTATTTTTGCTCCAGTGATTAACTCATTGATGAGTAGACTAATCAATCGTATTGATTGTCACATTGTTATCTTGATGGGGACAATACCCTGTCTTGAGTGATTTGTTGATTTGATTGTGCTTGCTGTGAATCTCAAATAAATGTGCCATTTTAATAAAATACTCAGTCAATGGCATGGAATATTTTATTGTATGAGATTGACATTCCTTGGTGATCATCTTTCCTTCTGCTTCTGTTTTCATTAATTTGTGCATACCAGTATGATCTGGATTAGTTTTAGAGCCAGTCCTTGTCATAGTTGTGTCTGAAATAATCCAGTCTGGTCATTTGGTGTGTTTCCACCTGTGTAAGCTTAAATGTTCAAAATCGTAGCTTGATTTTGGAAAGAGGTTGTTGAATCCCCAATAAATGCACCTTTGGGCTGTTTTAAGGTTTTGATGATTGGTGTGTTATTTTTTAATCACCCTTGCCTCTTTTGTTGCTGTTTGCTTGTTTGTTTGAGACAGGGCCTCACTATCTAGCCTTGAGAGTTTTGGACCTTACTATATAGACCAGGCTAGCCGTGAACTCCCAGAGACCCGCCAGCCTCCGCCTCCGCATGCTCGTCCTCTGTCTTTAAATTGTGCTCCCCACGCACTGCTTATTAAGCAGAAAACAGGAAAGAGACCCCTCTTCATTCATATTTCCATCTCCATTTCCCACTTCTGTTTCTTCCTTTATTACCTTTTAAAACACAAATGCTTCAGACTGGTCTGCTATTACTCCCTGTAGCAACTAGGTGAAATAATTTCCTTACCAAGAAGCATACAGGTACTATTCTTATTCCCTCCGCTCCTGTCCTCCTCCCCTTTTCTCCCTTACCACAACATTATTACATAAAAACAAAAACAAAACTATTTTACTTGGGTTTCATTAAAGTCTGGCCCCCTTTTTTTGTTTGTTTCTTTTAAAGGCAGAATTTCTCAATATAGCTCTGTCTGGCCTGAGAATTACTATTTAATCCAGGCAGACTCCAAATTTACAGAGCTCTTCCTGCCTCTGCCTCCCAAGTGCTAGACTAACAATATGTTCCATCACGGCCAGGGTTTTTCTTATAACATATTTAAAATTAATTTATTATCACTTTGTGAATGTGTATGAGTGTTTGCCTGCGTGCACATCTCTGTACCATGTACATACAGTACCCACGGGAGCCAGAAGGAGGCACTGGATTCCCTGGGATTGGAGTTAAAGGAAGTCATCTTGGGAACTGAACCTGGGTCTGCTCCAAGAGCAGTAAGTTCTCTTAAGACCTGAGTTACATCATGCCTGTTTTTTCTTCTGTAGGTGACGCTTAAAATTAGACTCACCAATTAGTTTAATTTTTTTATATTTCATAAAATGTGTTTTGTGTTTTAGGGTTTTTTTAAGCACATTTTTAGAGCTACTTAGTTTTAATGTTTTCCAGTTGTCTTAGGTGTTACTGTTGCTGTGTCTTAGATATGCTGTGCATCTCAGGACTGTCATTTCACTTCCTTTAGAATTTCACTTTTTTTTTTTTAGTTACCAGTTTTTAAGAACCTCATTTGTTTATTTTGAATGTGAGGGCACACAAACCATAGATACCTTGTGGAACTCAAAAGACAATTTTTTTGAAATCTATTTTTTTCTTCCTCCCATGTGGACCTTGGGCAAGTGCATTTTAGCTTTCCACTTTAATTAAATATGTGCATATATATATATATATTAGCATCATATACTAAATCATTTTATTCTTCACCCTTGGCATTAATTCTCAAAGACAGTTAAATGTGATGGTGATTTTTATCAGCATTGTTTCTGTTGCTTTCCATAAAATATCACGACTAAGGCAATTTGTAGAAGGTGTTCATTTTGATTTCAGAAGGATAAGAGTCTGTCATAGGGTGGAAGAGGCAGCAGATATGATGGCAGAAATGGGAAGTTACATCTTCTACCAGGGTGAGGCTCTAAATTCTCCAAGCTGGCTCCCAGGACCAGCATCCGCCAGCACAACTGTACCACCTCACTGAGCAGCACTTCAACTGGGACCATTTTATAAAAGACAAAGAGACAGTGGCCAAAAGAAAGTCCTGTCTCGGATTACAGATCAGGCAAGGACATAGCAACAGCTGACCTCTCATAGCCTGGATTCTGGAGGGGAACAATGTTAGCAGCTGGGCTTGAGACCAATTCTTGTGATATTTTGGCAAAGAATGTGGTTACTTTCTGCTTCTATCCTAAGAACTTGTCTCAGACTAAATTTAAAAGTAATGGACCAATTTCTTGGGTGTAGGGCATTTTAAGGAAGTCTAATAGTAACTCTACTCCATGGTCGTTAACACTCATTCTTCTGCAGGTCTACAATGAAAAAAAGCAAACAAGGCAGAAAGAAATAGAAAATGTACAGTTTGAAGGGAAAAAGAGTACCAGGAAACTTAACATTGCAGCCAGGTTTGTGCTGAAGGAGGTAGGGTGATTGAAGAGATGCCTAATTTGCACCGGAATAAAGGAAGGGGAGCTTCAAGGCAAGAACCACCCAGCCAGACTTTCAGTTTATGAACAGAAAAGGCCTAAGGAATTTTCTGTTCTAAAAAGAAACAAAAACAAATGTGACTTCAGGTGAGAGGATCCACCTTAAGCTGGCAGCTGAGCTTAGCAGTGTCCTGCACATGGCTTTGGCTTTAGAGTCATAAAGAATGTATGAGCAAAGGGGTTGTTGAGTCATCTTCCATAGTTCCAGAGAAGCCAGGCAGCAAGTGGCAGGGGGTCATCTGGTGATGAATGGCCCTGAGAGGCCAGCACAAAGCTGTGCCAGTGAAGTCAGTGATGTGTTAGAGATGCCAGAGATGTGAGATAGCTGTGCAGGACAGCTGCACACAGGGAGCAGAGCCATCTAAGCCCTTTGATATCAGACAAGGAGCGACAGGATTTGGAGTTTATCCTGATTTTTCCTGTCTTGCTTAGGCTAGTTTCTTTACTATACACCCTTCCCTCACCTTTGGAATGGTAATGTGTATTCTTTGCCATTGAATGTTGAAAGTATGTAATTTGGTTTTTGATTTTTTACAGGGGGTTACGGTTTAGAGATTGCTTGAAACTTTGGATTTTTATAAAGTATTGAGACTGTGATAGACTGTGGGTACATTTTGCATTGTGATATGGCCGTAAGACTATGGGAGCCAGGAAGTAAAATGTAGCTGTTTCAATGAGACATCCCAGCCTTTTACATTTAAATACTGAGTCCCCAGTGGGTGATACTGTTCAGGCAGTATAGGAGCTATGCTCTTGCTGGAGGAAGTTTATTCCTGGGGGCAGCCTTTGTTCAAGGCCTCACACCATTCCCAGTGCACTCTCCCTTCCTGTTTGATTTTTAAGATGTGAGCTCCCGACTTGCTTCTTCAATCACCATGCCTGCCTGTTGCCATGCTCCCTTGATGTGATAATGATGAATTATAGGCCCAAACAAACCCTTTCTTCTAGAAGTTGCCTTGTCACCGCAATATAAAACTAACTAATACAGGTTCTTATTATTCAAACCTTCCCCCCCACACACATACACACACACCACACACACTTGTGGGCACAAGTGCGTGCACTTGGTACTTCCTTGGTCTTGTTTAAATTGCATCCCTTCTATAGTGCTCTTGTACTGCCTTGGCTTCACCAGTGCCTGAGCCCCTCAGTGGTAACTATCACAATAATAAAACGTATTGTAGCTAACAATGAACTACAATGCTTAAGATTTTCTGATTTGAGTGGATTTTGTTTGTTATGTTTTGTTTCTTTATAGTGACATTTGTATTAAATTAGTAAAAATTTACCCAATTTTATGAATTAAAATGGCAATTAAAGTTTCTAAGAAATAACCATTTTATATCATTGCTATTTGTTTCAGCTCTTGAGTTTAAAATGTGTCTAACATGTGTGTTGTATCAAGGGAGAAACTATCAAAGTCAGGCTTAAAATGAGCTTTGGTTGCAGATAAAGTTTCACTATCCAGACAACAGAATTCACTCAGCATAAAACCTAAGTAGGCACTCCCTATCTCTCGGTCTCTGTAATGAGTCAAGTACACCAAATAATTATGATCTGTTTATTCTCTTTCTACTGATATAGAAACATTCTCCCAATCATTAAAGAAACATAGATGATCCAATATAACTGTGGGTTTGATGCCAGAATTATTTTGGGTAGTGATTTTTAGCATCAACCACTATTTGCATAGCCTAATTATTATGCATTTTAAAACTTTAACATTCAGATTGCCCGGGGTGGGAGGTGGCTCAGTTGGTACAGTGCTTGTCACACAAGTGTGAGCCCCCCCGTGAAAAAGCAGAGCACTGTGGCACACTTGCAGTCCCAGTGCTGGGAGGTGGAGACAGGTGGATAAATCCCTGGGACTTCCTAGCCAGCCTCTAAACACAGTATGGTGGCTCCTGAGGAGCATCCACGGTGGACCTCGAGTTTCCACATATGCACTTGCACCTCTGAACACACAGAGTTGTATAAGAGAAAAATCACTTAGAAAAAAATGATGTATCCATCTTCTAATCATGACGGAGCCTACTTGAAATTGATTTTTTAAAAGGGGTTTGGGAGTGTGGAGAAGAGAATGGTTAAGAGCACTAGTTGCTCTTTTAGAGGTCCTGGATTTAATTCCCATCCCCCGAGTGGTAGCTCACAGCCTTTTATGACTGCAGTTCTGGGAGATCTGGCATCTTCTTCTGCCCTCCACAAGCACCAGGTGTGCACATGGTGCACAGATCCACTACATGCAGGCAAAACATCCACGTACATTTTGTAAATGGGGTTTTATTTATCAAAAAGATTTGTTTTCTTGTTTATTTCTAAAATAATAGAATTATAAAAATTAGAGCTATCAGGAAACATGTTAAATGGTAAATATTTATATAAGAAGTAGGCAGGTTTATTTTCTGTCACTTAGTGTGAGATCCCTTCACGTTTTCCGTTTCTAGGAAACAGTGTCGCTCATTTGCTGAGTGTGCCACACTTCCTTGTGTCCAGTCTTAAAACTATTTGCTTTTCTGTCCTTTTGGGTTTTTTCCCCGCCCTTTTTTCCCCTTTACTCCTGTTTCTTAGTTGAAGCAAGCCATAGATATATTGAGGTAGAGTAGAAATTGGCAATTCAAGCAGACACAGGAGTTTTTAACCCAAAAGCTTATTTTATAGCTTTTAATGCATGACAGATGCAGACACCGTGCTGTGTAGAATGTGGGCTCGGCACAGAAACAGCGCGTTATGTTTGTCTTGGAGGGAGAGTGGAGCCCAGGTCTGGGAACTTTTACAAGAGGTGCTGCCCAAAGTGGTGTAAAGGATGTAGACATTGCCGGGTGCTAGGAAAGAAAGTCATTCTAGCAGGAGAAAGGCATGCAGTAGCTCAGAAACCTGGTCTAGTAATAGATCATGTTCCAGGAAATGCAGCATTATTGCTGGACCGTGAAATATTCAAGAGATAAGAAAAGGTGAACTTTTTGAGAAAGACTGGAAAACCAGGTTTGGATTTAAGGGATTTCTGTGTCCTGCTGTTTGCATCTTAATCACAAAGGTGATGGGGGAGCTAACTGATGGAGGTTGAACCAGGGGCGTAGTGTGATGGAGTTACTCTTGTTGAGAAGTAACCAGTGTAGGGTATCCGGGTGTAGAGGTGACAGAATGAAGTCAAACATGTTCCTCGGGTAGTAACTGGAGCTGCAAGAGGAAGAGGAGCCTTCCTTCTCTCAGAGAGAAGGCCAGCCTGGGCTAAGAGCGCCCTAGAAGCTGCCCTTCTTTTTTCTTCCTACTTTGTTAATCCATTTGTAGATGGGAAGCTTTATTCTTTAACACTCTCATAGAAAGTCCTGAGTGAATTGTTATTCAAAGTAAATCCGCCTCCTGCAGAGGAACAGATCTGCAGATACTACAGGCATTTTCCTTCCTAGGCTTAAGGATGACTTTTAAGTGTAGACAAACACATTAAATCCTAGAGGATTGTTAGGATTTGGAAGTTCCCTCTCTATTCCTGTTACTGGCTTATGGTTTAGATTTATGAGTTTATTAATAATATAGCAAGTTAGTTTTCTGTTAGTATTTGCATGTATGCAATATTTTTTAAAATCTCATTTTCCTCTGAATAATTTTACCTTGTATTGCTAGTCAATGCATTATTACTGGGCAATATTAGTAGGAATTTACACAGCCACTTTGCATAAATTGCATGGAATGTATTAAAACTGTATATCTAATTTAGGTTTTAATCTTAATTCATGGATTTTGTTTTATGAATCAGTTGATTTTTTTTTATATAAAATAGGAATAAATATTTTTACTTTTCAACTCACAACTAAAATTCAGAGTCTAATTTCAGGCTTACTAGTGACATTCCCTAAAGCACACAAAACTCCTGATGTCTTTAAGAATAATCGTGGCACTTTGAATGAAATGTCCCAATCTTCTCCACAGAAAAATCACTGTTCTATTATGGCTGTTCTGTTTTGGCAGCTCTCCTTCAAACCACTCTCCCGTTTTGGGTTCTCAGGATTTAAATTGTTTCTTTTGTCCTACATGGCAATGCCCCTGCTGCCACCCTGGGGAAGAGTGGTGATTTCAGTATGGATTTCCTTCCATAGTCTCATGTGTTGTGCACTTGGGCCGCAGCTGTGACACTAATTTGGGAGGACGTGGAAACTTGAGGACCTGGTGTCTGGCTGGGGGTTCCTGGGGACACGTCCTTTGAAGGCTGTGCCTCGTCCCTCGCCCTTCCCTCACTCTCTGATTCTTGTCTCCTCCTCTGCACACCTGGGACTGTGATATTTTCCTTTGCATCAGGCCCGGAAGCAAGAAGCCAAGTACCGCAAACTGAATCCTTGGAAGTCGCTGTGGCAGAGATTTTGTCAGTGTTGAGAAAAGTGCACTATCCTCTGAATTTCTCTGTATCTTTTCTTCTCTTTTTTGGAATTAGCCTCCCTCAGATTACTCTGCATAGAAGATGGTATCTCGGCTGCGCTGTGATGGCACACGCCTTTAATCCCAGCACTTGGGAGGCAGATGCAGGCAGATCTCTATGAGTTTGAGGCCAGCCTGGTCTACAAGAACTAGTTCCAGGACAGGCTCCATAGTTACAGAAAAACCCTGCCTTGAAAAACCAAAATAAATAAATAAATAAAAAATTAGGGAGATGGTATCTTTTTGATTTGGAAATATAGCTGGTACATGACCCAGGACCTAAGTTAGTGATGCTTTTATTATTACATTATTTTGCTTTTCATCTCAAGCTTAACCCAGTTATAGCAGTAGGTTCTTTTCTACTCTGTCCTTAATTTTGTCTTACTATTCAGTCTTTTTTCCTGAGATAATGTACCTCTTAAACAAGTAGCTTGAAGTTTTGCTTCATTATAATGTGATGTTTTTTAAATGTGTCATTCCCATCCTTGAAGTCTGACATGTGATGAAAGGACTGAATCTCTCACGTATTTACATTGTAGCTTTAAAGTCATATATTAAGGTGAAACTCATATATCATCGTTATACATTTAAAAATGAAATTTGAGGTTGAAGATGGCTCAGTAGCAGTTAAGAGTACTCCCTGCTCTTCTGGGTGATTGGGTTCAGTTCCAAGGATCTACATAGGCAGCTAACAGCCATCTGTAATTCCAATTCCCGGGATCCAGGCCCCCATAGGGACATGAGTGCACAAGGTCCTTATAAACTCACACAACCTTACACACCTACACACAAACAAAAAGAAAGTAAATCTCTTACAAACTTTTTAAAATACAGATTCATTGGGTTTTAGGACATTCACAGCTCTGTATAGTCACCACCTCCATGTAGAGCAGCACATTTTCATCCTCTGTGTAAAGCCCTGTACAAGGTTTCTATATCGTCCTTAGCCTCCCAGACCCTAGGAACAGCCAGTGTGCCTTTGTCAGTGTGGGTTATCTCTCTGTTTTGACTTTTTCATATAAATAGAATCATATAGTAGGTAACCCTTTGGGTCTGCTCGTTCATGTAGCATAATTTTCTGAGGTTTAGTACTCCACTAACTTTTTAAAGATCAAATATTTTTGTATAAATCTGAAATATGACACAATTAATTGATCTGTTTTTTATGGATTGGCTTTAGACCATTTATGCCTTTAGGCAACTGTGACTACACTGCTGTAAATGTGTCCACACGTCCAGTTATTTCAGATGTTTCATTTCTGTTGCCATATGCAGTGAAGTAGAATTGTGAGCTATATTATAATTCAGTCTAAAGTTGTCAATTTTGTTGATTTTTTTCTTTTCCTTTTTTTTTTTTTTTGAGACAAGGTTTCTCTGTGTAGCCCTGGCTGTCCTAGAACTCACTCTGTAGACCAGGCTGGCCTCAAACTCAGAGCTCTGCCTGTCAGTGTCTCAAGAGTGCAGGGATTAAAGGCGTGTGACACCAGTGCCTGGCCACAAAATTTTTTTTAAGTGTGGGATTATGATTATAATTTCCCTATAAATTTTGGCATGGTGTTTCTATTTTCTAGTGTCTTCATGTGTGTGAGTGTATGTGCTTACACAGGTGCATTATGTGTCCATGATGCACTCACTCTATATGTGGTCAGAGGACAGCTTTTGGGAGTTGGCCCTTTCTTTGTACCACTTGGATTCCAGTGCTTTTAGTCAGGTCACCGGACTTAGTGCCAGGCATCTCTCCCCACTGTACCACCTTTCTGACCCCATTTGTTATATTCTTTTCTTTACTGGCCCAAGTATAGTTGTAGAAATAATAATATGCATAGTGGTCTATTATAATGTTTTCAGTAGATTTGCATTTTCAGGTTTAAACTGGTGATTGTCCTGTGATTCTGTCTTTCAGTCCCTAAACTGAAATACATGTAGAAAAAAATGCAGTATGCTGTTTCAGTGTGCAAGAGTCGTTGACTAGGACGTGTTAAACTCTTCTAAATTACTAAAAGGGACAGATATAATATCTTATTTAGCTAGATCTAAGATGCTTGGTTAAATCAGTGAATATGTATATCGTTTTATAGTTTGCAGGATACATTGGTTTGTACCAATAAAATTCTATAAGTCTAAAAAATTCTGGTAAACAAGCACTTAGATTTCCATTTCTACTCATGGTTTTTTATGTGAAATTATCTCTGGTTTTCTGACTAGTTCTGAAAATGACTTTATATCATTTCATAGAAAAAATGAATAATGATGCCTCCAAGGAGTTTTCTTGTAAACATAACTACTAAAGAGATTTAAACCTCTGTTCACTCTGAGGAAATAAATGCACAGAAAATTCTTACTGTAAATATGATTGTAGCAATTTCCCAAAGCCAATAAAATAAGTAAATGGTCAGCTAATGAAAAATTCAGTCGGTGCAATTAACTGATGTGAAGACGTGCATCAGCTTCAGAGCTGCTAAGAAAGGCCTCAGGGCCATGGTGCAGGCCCAAGGGCTCTCACTCAAGCCTCGGTGCTTTAGTTTCTTCAACAAGGTCAGCTTTGGCAGTGTTTCCCAGCCCATGGCTCCTAACTCTGTGTATAATGTTTTTCTTGAGAATGTAGTACTCCCCTGACTTCTTGAGTTTTGAAGACATAATTTCATGTTTCCCAGACTGGTCTGTGACTCTCTGTGTAATCCAGTCTGTTTTAAACTCCTGATCCTCCTGACTCAGCCTTGCAAGAGCTGGGATTGTAGGCATGAACCACTGTACCTGATGTCGTTCATCTATTCCAGTGTGTAATGTAGGCTAAGAAATTTTACAATGGTAGAGGAGCAGAAGATCGGTTAGGGAGAGTATGGACTTGATATAAAATTTTATTGTTTTTATTGAGCTATGCATTTTCTCCTCTCCATTCCCCTTCTACCTTCTCCGGCGACCCCCACACTCCCAATTTATTCAGGAGATCTTGCCTTTTTCTCTTTTCTGTAGATCCATGTAATGTGTATTTTGCTTATTTTATTTTGAATAAATTCAAGAATAAAATAGATTCCTTGTGGGGAACAGCAGAATATGTGTCCATACCTGAGTCTAAGTAAGTTGTCCTTTTCCTGTGACCACAGGAAAGGCATAGGTCATTGGGAAAGGGTCCATTCTAAAATTTCTGTATAAGCAACCATCTTTTTTTTTTTCCTTTATGAATCAATATCAAATGTGTGCCACTGTTAACTCATTTTGTCTATTTTGGAGACAATATGCCCTGCACTGAATGCAAAACAGTTGTCACCACTTGTCTTCCATGGCCCTTGTTATTTAACTAGGGATATTGCCGCATCCAGTTAGTCCCCATCTCTCTGCTCTGGTAGAGCCTTTCCTCTACAACATTCAGACTTCCATTTGGAAACAGCATGCTGACTTCACCAACCTGGGGTCTTTCTCTTTTGCCTTTGCTCCTTTATTCATTGTCAGACTATTAAAAGAAGGCCTGTTTTTCATCTCCACTTCTTTATTTCTGTTTCATCCAGCAATGTAATTTTTGTTGCTTAGAATATGTTTTTGCTAACTGACTTTCTTTTTGTTTTTCCTTGTTATTATTTTTTTTTCCATTTTGAGACAGTTTCTCTGTAACTTAGGAACCTGTCCTGGAACTAGCTCTTGTAGACCAGGCTGGCCTTCAACTCACAGAGATTAACCTGCCTCTGCCTCCTGAGTGCTGGGATTAAAGGTGTGCACCATCACTGCCCAGAGCTTTTCCTTTTTCCTTTTCCTTTTCCCTTTCTCTTTCTTTCTTTCTTTCTTTCTTTCTTTCTTTCTTTCTTTCTTTCTTTCTTTCTTTCTTTCTTTCTTTTTTCTTTCTTCTTTCTTTCTCTCTCTTTCTTTCCTTTTTCTCTCTCTTTCCTTTTTCTTTCTTTCTCTTTTTTCCCTCTCTCCCTCCCTTCCTTCTTACTTGTTTGTTTGTTTTCCCTTCCTTTCTTATTTTTTTCCACTTTGTTGGGGGTGTTTTTGAGACAGAATTTCTCTGTGTGTCCCTGGCTTTCCTAGAACTCATTATGTAGACCAGGCTGGCCTTGAATTTACAGAGATCAACCTGCCTCTGCCTCCCAAGTGTTGGGATTAAAGGCATGGCCACTATTGACTTTCTAATCATAAAATTTTGTGGTAATTTATGGTCTTCTTTTACCTCTAGTTACATTTTTGGCATCATTGTCCTATATTAAATGGCTGGAGCTACATATGCTCATGCTTGTGTCTTTGGTTTTGTCCCACTGGTCCTCATATCTCTTTTTGAGCTAGTATCATGTTTTTATTACTAAAGCTCTGTAGTATATCTTGGGATCTTGAACGTTAATCATTCCAGCTTTGCTCTTTTTACTCATGATTGGCTATCTAGCATCTTTTGTAATTTCATATGGGTTTTAGGATAGTTTTTTTTACCTCATTTCTGTGAAGATTGAGAATGAGAGGTTTATTGGTATTGCATTGAATCTGTAAATGACTTATGATAGAATCGTCATTCTCACAATGTTAACTCTACCAATCCATGAGCATAGGCTGTCCTTCTATTTTCTACTTTCTTTCTCTATCTTTTTCTTCTGAGATTTAAAATTTTCATTGTAGAAGGAAGTCTTTCATCTCCTTGGTCAGTTTTTTTCCTTTGTTTTCTTTGAGGCTGTTGTGAATGGGGGTACGTCTTCGATGTCCTCTATATGTTTGTTGTTGATGTGTAGAAAACTATTGATTTTTGCAAGTTGATCTCTATCCTGTTGACCATTTCTAGAAATTTTCTGATCTAATTTTTGGAATCTCTTAAATATATCTTCTACAATTGGGGAAGTTTGGTTTCATTTCTCATTTGTATCCCTTCTATTTCCTTCTCTTGCCTTATTGTTCTAAGTGGTACTTCAAGTGCAATGTTGAAAAGTAGTAAGATAGTGGACATTCCTGTCATTTTCTTGACTTCAGTGGGATTGCTTCAACTTCTGCATTTAGGATGATGTTGATTGTGGGTTTCTTATATACAGATTGTATTATGTTGATATATGTCCCCTCTAGTCCTACTCTTTCTAGAACTTTTATCATGAAGATATGTTGGATTTTGTCAAAGATGTTTTCAGCATCTATTGAGATGATTATGTGATTTTTTTTGTCTTTAAGTCCATTTATGTGGTTTATTACATTTATTGACTTGAGTATGTGAACCATTCCTCCATCCCCAGGATAAGTCCATATAATATATGATTTCACTTAATTCTGATGTTTCTCTGTTTACCTTTTGCTCAGATAACCTTTTAGAGAAAGTAGGGTATTGAGATCACCTACTATTAACGGATGTACATTAATCTGTGTTTTTAATTTCCCTAGTATACTTTTTATGAAATTTTGTGTATCAGAGTTTGGTAAATATATGTTTAGGATAGTAATTCTTTTTGGTTAATTGTTCTCTTTATTAGAATAAAATGTCCTTGTATATCTCTTCTGGTGAATTTTAATCTGAAATCCATTTTGTTAGCTATTATGTTAGCAATACCTGCTTAATTTCTGGTTCCTTTTGTTTGATTGAGGCACGTTTGTCCATCCGTACACTCAAAGGTAGATCCTGTCTTTAAAACTGTACAGATAGATGGCGTTTGCTTCTTAATTCATTCAGCCAACCTGTGTCTTTTGATTGGAGAATTGAGACTATTACTATTTAAAGTTATTATTAGAAGGTATGTGTTGGTTACAGGCGTTGTGTTGGATTGTGGTGGTGTCTGTGCTCTCAGTGGAGCTTGGGTTTAGTAATTATCATTCTGTTTTCCTTCTACAGTCTGTTGGCGATGTTCATTCTTCTTTTCGTCCAAAATATCACTTGATGTATTTTCTTTAGGTTTGATCTGTTGGATATAATTTTTTTTAGGTTCTTTATGTAACTAGAAGCTTCTCTCCCACCCACTAGTTCCCAAATAACCACTCTGAGGCTTAATATTAATTACAAATGTTTGACCAATTAACTGAGGCTTATTATTAACTAGCTCTTACAACTTAAATTAACCCATTTCTATTCTATATTTTACCACAAAGCTTGAGTTTTTTACCTCACATTTTGCTTCCCCGTGGTTGCTGGCATCTCACTGATTCCGCCTTCTTTCTTCTTCTCTCTTTGTTTGGATTTCCTGCATAGCTGTATTCTGTCCTGCCAAAGCAACTTCTTTATTAACTAATGGTAATAAACCAACTTCACAGCATACAGAATGGCATCCCACATCATGTTTACATCATAGGAAGTTTTTCTTTCTCCTTTAAATATGGAATATAGTATTTCTAGGTACATCAGTCTGTGTTGGCTTTCATGACCTTTTAGGTCTTGAATACTTTCCTTCAGGCTCTTTTGACTCTCAAAGTTTCCACTGATAAATCAGCTGGTATTATGATAGATTTCCCTTTATTTGTGTCTTGTGTTTTTTCTCTTGCAGCATTCAAAATTCTTCTTTGTTCTATATATTAGCGTTTTAACTATGATAATGCTGTATAGGGTTTCTTTTCTGGTTTGGTCTATTTGGTGGTCTATGTGCGTTCTGTATCAGTGTATTTCTTTGCTTAGTGTGGGGGATGTTTTCTTCTCTCTGCTCTATGTCATTACCCTCATCTTTGCCTATAGATAAAAAGTTGGGGCTTTTCATGATGTCCCACATTTACTATTATGTTCCCTTCGAGTGTTTTAAAAATTCTTTGCGTGTTCTTTGCTTGTTTTATTAGATCATTTGCTTTATCTTTTAGTCCTAGTATTCTGTCTTCTGCTTGATCCATTCAAAGGATGTGCAGGATCTGACTGAGCAGGGAGGTTGGAGGCACCAGTAGGTTTGGGCAGGCAGGGACAATCCTGATGGAAGCCTAGAGTTTGGAGGTGATGCAGGCAGAGGTGGCTAGATTGGGGCACTGGTTTGGGACCTGGGCTAGATCTGGGGGGCATTGTGAAGAGTACACAGAAGGGAGGCTCAGGCAGACTCACCCAGCTAGAACATGGTAAAAGAATGCATAGAATTTTGTCAGGCAGAAGGGTCCAGCAGCATGTCATTCAAAAATAGGTTTCAAGGAAATAGTTTTTATTTCTTTTAACCTTTTAGAGTAATGAAATAAGAATCTACTTTCTAAACTACAAGACATCCATAATGTATTGAAGCACATTCTGTAAAATCAAAACTTTACAATTCATGGTTTGGATGGTGTCCTAGTTTGCTTTCTGTGCTGTGGTAATGGAAAGGAAAGATTTATTTCATCTTCCAGATCACGACCCATCATGAAGGGAAATAAAGCAGAGGCCGGGGGCGGGGTTTGAAACAGATTCCATGGAGAAGGGAAGCTGCTTACTAGCTTGCTCATGATGGCTCACACAGCTTGCTTTTTTATAGAACCCAGGACCACCTGCCTGGGGATGGCACCACCCACAGTGGACTGGGCCCTTCCACATCAAGAAAATGCCTCCAGTTTAATCTGATTGCCTACAGTTTAATCTGATGGAGGCATTTTTCTTGGTTGAAGTTCCTCTTCCTGATGACTCTTGCTTGTGTCAAGTTGACAAAAAGAATTAACCAGCACAGATGGGAAAGTCATATGGAACTTATTAGAGCATGCTGTATAAATGATATTATAGTAACATGTGCATGATCTCAAGGCATTGCCATAAAAAATAGAATCTAGAAACAAAATAAAATAGAACAAAAAATGGTATAATTTTTAAAATAAGGGGAAAATATTTTCTTTCCACATAAAAATTTTGTATCAAATGCTATTTAGCCAATTAAGTGACAGGTCTGTTTACACACCCTGCTCCAGCAAAGCTCTGCTTGGCCGTTGCTTGCATTAGCACATCATGTCTGATAAGAGGCAGAGACCTCTTTTCCCCCAAGTGATGCTGTGGTTTTACTTTTGGAAGAGCGCAAGTTTTCTGTGGGCGTAAGTATTAAAGCCAATCTTCATCACACTACAATATTTATACTTGTTATGCTTTAAGCCGGTACTCTTGTGGCTTTTTCAGATTCTTCTAGTATCATCGCTGATTTGGAAGGTTAGCTGGTTTAGGAACTTGCTTATACTTGCAAGTTAGGATTGTTAAGAGTAAGCATCAGTTATTTCCTTTGCTAGACATTGCCTTTCCTTATTTTCCATTGACTTATCTAAATTGTTGATGTCACAAGATTCCAGAGTACGAAGCAGAGCTAGGGAGGGTGCTCTGACTGACAACACTAATTCCTCTCTGGCTGTGTCTGGCCTACCTGGTTTTCTCGGATGTCTGCACCCATAGTTGTATCACATCGTCCTGTGCATTTTTAGCTTAAAATTTTTAATGCAGTTAGTTTAACTTACATAACAGAATAAATCAAAATCTAAAGGGTTTTTGAAATATACATATTTAAGAAAATATACTTACATATTGAAGGAAATAATTTTACACTGTTCCTGATTTTCAGAAACCTTCCTGTCTTCAGTGTTGATGGGCAGCCTCCGTCTAGTCCACTTCTGTCTTCTTCCCTAGCTTCACAGTGTTCGGTGATCATTGCTTTCTTGCCCTCTTGTTTTAATCTGTCAGCTGTTAATCATGGTGTAATGTATGCGTGCATGTTTTTTAATCAAAGCCCTGATGTGTTTTAAATTCCAGGTAAAAAAGGATGATCCTTTAAAAGTATTTTTATTAATTCTTTGTGAACTTTATAGATGCCTACAATGTATTTTGCTTATATTTATCCCTACTTCTTCTCCTAACTCCTTTCATACCCACTCTCCTAGTTCACACCCCTCCATCCAGCATCAATGAATGCTACTCTAAAAGTCTCTAAAGCTAATAGCACTCCTCCTCTTGAAGCCAAGCCTTAGAATTCAATTTTTCTTGCTGTTTTTGTTATCTGTTAAGTTTCCTGTGGAGTTACTCTTGTCCCCTTTGTCCTGTTCTTCCTGTTGGATGGATGTCCTTGCTAAAATAGCTCTTTAATAGTGCTTTTTATCTTTATGTTTTTAAGCTTTGATATAATCTGTGTTCTCTGTATCTATTCCAATTTATTAATTTTCTCTGTTTAACTTGTCATTTGAGTTGCTTGTTGTTTTTTAGTAGAGACTTTATATTGATTTTTTTAATATCTATTTTTTGTATTGTACTTTTCATGTCTTATAATGTCTATTTCTTCATCTCTTTTGACTTTAAGGCCTAAGCATCTAGATGCTCACATTTCCTTCTGCCAGAATTCTGTGCGCTTCACTGAATCTGAACCAGTTCTTCTTAGTTCTTGGAGGTGAAGCAGCCTCAGTTGTTGTTTTTACTCCTGCTCCTGGTGAGCCGGAAGCTCTGTTACAAGCTTCTTGGGACTGCCTCTGGGCTGGTGAATGCGTATTTTCTATAACTGGCTTCAAAGATCGGGCAAGAGTTTATAGAGACAGGTTATGTGCTGAGAGCCAAGGCCAGTCCCAGTGTCTTCCCTCTGACAGGCCTGAGGCCTGTCTTTCCCCTTGGGAAGAGCAAATGTGGTTCATAATATTTAGGAAGCCAGACCTCATCTACAAGTTAACTGCCCTTATTTTGACTTCTACTGTAATTTCTGGTAACTGAAAGATTTCTTTTAAGACTATTTTACTTGGGGACTGGAGAGATGGTTAAATTTTTGTATTGCTATTGCAGAGAACCAGAGTTCAATTCACTGCAGTCATTAATGGTGGCTCACAACCACCCTTAATTCCAGCTCCAGGGTTAATGCCCTCTTCTGGCATCTGTGGGCACTGAACTCATGTGCATATACATCATTCAAAACAATTTTTAAAGAGTACTTTGCTTGATTTGTTCTTATTATGATCATTTCTCTGTGGGCCTCTTATTTGTTCAGAGCTGAGTGGCTGACTTGAACTGTGATGATGTTCTAGTAAAGTTATTCTCTAAGTATTCCAAGACAGGGAGATGTCATGAGTCAGGGTGTAGAAGGGGAAGTTAGGAGACTTTAATAGAGAATAACAGAAAACTTCCTAATTGACTTTGGCTTTACTTCAGCATAATGGAGATGATTAATGGGAGATATGCCTGGAAATGCGAACTGGAGTCAAGTATAGAATGCTGAGGAATTTGGAGCTGGTTCTTATGGAGCCTGGAGCCAACTAGTGTCACTTACATGAGAATCATGTAGACCTTTGTCCCAAGTGAACTCCAATTTGTGTCACATGAGTCAGTCCTGACACTACTAGCAGCAGTCTGATGAGAAAGGCCCCTGTGATGCTGCTCGCCTGTAATTCCAACATTTGGGAAGCTGCGACCCGAGACTCATATATACTTACATACACATATAATTTCATATACATACATATAGATAGATACATGTATATATCTATCTGTATGTATATTTATATATAAGTATATGATAGTTTTATTTATAAATTAGGTAGAGTAAAAGATTACACAATAATTGATAATGAAATACAACAATACAATAATATTTTTTAATCAAAAAATAGCCTCTCAAAATATAATTTTGTTTTTGAGAACACAGAGATTATTCTCTCTGTACATTATATAAGGAAGACTATATCTGGCTTTATGATAAAAGTCCAGGAAGCTTTGCTATAGCGCCAGCCTGCATCTGTCCCATGTTCTAAGGCCTGCCTGGTGCTTCCTTCGCACACTCATCTCAAAGGTTAGTCACTACCTTATTTACATCCCGACCACTTCTACTTCCTCTTAACCCACATACATTTTACTGTCAGCTTTGTATCTTATTTCAGATCTTGACCGTCTTCGTTTGGTTGTTTATACCTACTTTTGTTGTTTTGGTTAGTTCTGTTTTTGAGATGTATCCCAGAATAGCTGGGATTCACTGTGCAGCCCAAGCTGGTGTGGAACTCATGACAGAAAATTTTATTTATATGATAGAAAGTTTTATGTATCTTAGGTATGGAGTGTTGTTTTGTCTACAGTTTCAAGTTGGAGTTCTTGTACTCCAACTTGAAAACATGTAACAATCTGTTACATGTAGCCAAACATGTAACAATCTGTTTTTGAAATAAATGCCTTCTGATTTTGTAAAATATTTTCAGTATTTATCAAAAATCATTTTGTCTGTTAACTATTGTGTATATTCCTGACTGTATCAAGTTTATTTTGTAGTGCCTATATTAATGACTTTTCTGCTGCTGTGATAAACACCTTGAGTTTATGGCTTATGGTTCCAAAGGGTCACAATTCATCATGGTGGGGAGGCATGGAAGTGGGTGGCTGTCTTAGCTTCCCAAATGCTGGGATTACAGGTGTGCAGCACCACACAGGGCCTTTCTCATCCTTTATGGACTACTGTTAGTACTGTCAGAAGAGACTCACAGTAGTGTACTTCACCAGAAGTCAGACTTTGTGCACTGTTGTGGCACATGAGTGGTAAATCCTAATGCATATCTGAATATCATACAGTCTTTAATTTTCAAACCTAAGCCTTGCTGTTCAGGTGGCCTAAACATCTGATATATTTGGTCTCTTTGTTTCTGAGTATGTTGGTTTGAATGGGAAACAGTTTACTATTTAACTTATTCACCTCGCATCCTCGTCTACTGGCTAGACCAATGATAGAGTAATGCAATGCATATCCACAGAAGTCATTTCCATGTATGTATGTATGTATGTATGTGTGTGTGTATTTGTATATATACACACATGTGTGTATGCATATATGTATGTGTGCATATATATGTTTGGCTCGGAGTTCATGAAGCCGTATGTTTTTTTTTAATCAAACTTCTTGCAGAATTATGAACAGTATCTGAATCATAGAACCATCCCAACATTTGCCTTAGCTTATACAATTATCCGTTCAGTGTTATTTTACCATTGTGAAATAGGCTTTTTATGTGTAATTAATAGGCTAATTTAGTTTTTAGAATGTCTTATTTTAGCAATAGTTGTCTGAGTATTGCTCAGGGTTTTTATAGTTATGTTTTTGTGAATGTGTTGCATGTGTGTATGTGGGTGTAGGTGCACCTGCATATACACATGTAAAGGCTAGTGTGTTATCTGCAGGAATGTCATCCACCTCCTCTGAAGGTCTCACATTGACCTGGTTTACCAATTAAGCCAGGCTGGCTGGCCAGTGAGCTCCATGATTCTCCTGTCTGTACCTTCCTTGCATAGGGATTATAAGTATGGGCCACCACACCTGCCTTTATATGTGTGTCAGGAATTGAACTCAGGTCCTCAGCTTGCATAGCAAGCACTTTACTGACATAGTTATCTCCCTGGCTCAACAAAAATATTGTGTAGTTATGGCTAAATATGGGAGGGTGGTACAGTGCACGGGATTGAAATAAGGACCTTGAAATGTATTAGTCACAAATTCTACCACCAAACTGTGAGAGCTCACAGAAGTGGGTCTGTTTCATCTTGACTAGAGGTCAGAGAGTTTGGGGACCTGTTCTTGCTCCTCCAAGGCTATTGACTTAATGTGTGCCTTTTAACAAGATTAACCTAGGGCATGGTTACTTGGTATTAAGAGGGCCCACAGAGGTGAATCCATCCACCTTGACCTAAGGTCAGAGAATTCAAGCCTATTCCTGCTCCTTCAAGGATGTGTCAGGAGGTTTGACCCAGGGAGTAGAAGCCTTCAGGATACTTGGCCTAAGGTGTGGTCACTGCATACCCTGCCTAAACAGACAGAATACTTAACCCAAGGTATAGTTGATACCTTCATACTTGATGCTTCAAGTATTTTTATCATGTTAAAGTAGTCTTTTGCCACCACCCCCCCCCAGTTTTGGATTGGGGTACATAAGCATATGGAAAATAAATGCAGACAAATTTGGCATTCACTGGATTGCGCTCCCACTTTTATCCTATGCCCCTGTATTTCTTTTGTAGCTCTGTTCTGTCTGCCTGGTTTTTCTAATACACACGCCCCTACCCTGGAACATGCCAACCCCAGTAGATGTTGCCCCAACTATGGGTCCCCGATATTAAGTCACATCCTGGGCCATGGGATGAAATTCTTACACTTCTAAGAGCTCTTAGTCCTGACATCTGGAACACAAAACTGTATGGGGCAGGTCTGTTTAATGCACAATGGCATTAAAAACAAACTTTAAATGGGTTCCCTGCAGCTTGGCACAGTGCAGTGAGCCTGTAGACAGGAAGGTCACTTGAGCTCCGTCATTTGAAGCCAGCCCAAGGAATGTAGGAAATTGTGTCTCAAAACACAAAACCTGGAGAATATTCACCCTGTTTTTGAAAAGCAGGTTCCATTCTCTAGGCTTCACACCTGTCTTACCTTGAACCAGTGCCCAGTGTAATTCGTCCCGGGACCAGTAATTCAGAAGAGAAGTCGCTGGTGTGAGCTCATTTCCATTTCAACTCTAAAACTGATAGATTGTTTGGAGCTGGCATGTCCCAGGGGTTGTCATGAAGAGGCTCTGGCTGGTGCTTGTGTTGGTGTTGATTCCCTCCATGTGCTGCCCCTTCCTGAGAGTGTGGTCTGAGCATCACCAAGGAGTTGAGTACAAGCTGTCTACCCGGTGGTCAGTGCGGGGCTTTTAAAGGAAAGGAAATAGCAAGAGCAGTCCAGAGCCAGTCTGTGTGTCAGGACCCGAGGAATAAAGTCTTTCTGAAGTACAGTGTAAGTTATCCCACCTACTGGGAAGTGAACCTGCTAAAAATGAGAGGAGTGACGATGCTTATCGAAGTCTAATGTCCAAGTCTTTTCTTCTCTAAGGTCCGCTCTTCCTTCTTCTTCCTCCATCTTCAGAGTCTACTAGTGACTTTGACACATAGTGCAAAGGAAGGCAACTTTAGGAAGAACATAAAGTAAAGTTCAAAGTGTCCTGTGTATAAGAATTATTTCAGGGGCTGGAGAGATGGCTCAGCAGTTAAGAGCCCTGGCTGCTCTTCCAGAGGTCCTGAGTTCAATTCCCAGCAACCACATGGTGGCTCACAACCATCTGTAATGAGATCTGGCGCCCTCCTCTGTTGTGCGGGAATATATGGAGGCAGAATGTTGTATACATAATAAATAAATAAATCTTTAAAAAAAAGAATTATTTCATACACATTTTTGAAAGCACACTGTTAGGTTTTATTAAGAAAATAATGGGTTTTTTTTTTAAAAATCTGAATTTGGTCTGTTTTCAGTAAAATTAATGGTATACCTCCAAAATAAGCAACCCCACACTGGTTTCTACTTCGAAGATTTATACATCATGAAAAACGGAAATACTATCTTGGTGTTGGCTAAATAGAGCTGTCGTATCCAGGCCCCAAAGCTTGACTTCTGGAAATGAATTTGCCTAAGATACTTTACTCGTTTTGTTACATAAATTATACATAATATGATGCTGACCTCTGCTGTAGCCCCCAAGTAATGTCATTTTAATGATTACAGAAGGATAAACATAGGCATGGAGAATGGTAGAAAAGTAGGCAAAAAACTAAATTCTTGATCTCTAGTTTCAGTGTGGCAGATCTTTAAAATACTCTGGCATACCACAATAATTAAAGGGTTTAAACAGTAAATTAAAACACCTGGGAACAAAATCCTACAACTGAGTAGTAAGAACGAACTATATTTTTAAATGGAATCAATACAGATTGCCTTGGTTCAAATATTTTTGAACCACTTAACAGTAAAAGTTTTTGTATAGCCCTCGAGATCAAAAAGAGCAATATAAATAGGGAGGACTCTTACAGACCTTAGTCCCAGACATGTTTAAGTGATTGGAGAAGGGAAATGCATTTTCTTCAGTGCTGTGCAGAGAAATTTTAATTGACTTATTTTGGCAGTGAGAATCATATAACTTACCATTAATAACTCAAATTTAACAATATTTGCTCATTGCTTTGGATTATGACTGTATTCAAGAAGTACCATTTTCAAACACTAATTAATCATTTTAGATAAACTTTTAAAAAATGCATTTATGGCCTCAATGAGTATGACTGTTTATTACATTTTCCTTATAAAAGCTGAACTGTTTTATATACTCTTTATGGAAACAGTGCGCAGTCGTAAATTAGAAGATGCAACTGTTTTAGGTATTTTCCTGGACCTGCATCTGCCTGCCAGCAGTGCAGCTGCTTCAGGTTTCTCGGCATAACATATAAAAAGCTGAATGCACACTGCAAGTTTATACTGGACTTGCCAAGCCAGGAACGGTGTGACTCAACTTTCCCAGAAGCCAGCCAGGCCAAATGCAATGAATCAAGTTAGCTGCACATTGCTTTGTATTACAACTTTGAAAACCAATTTCATTCGTGATAGTTGTTCTCTGCCTGTCGGCAAATACTGTGGAGCTTGTGCTGTGCTAGGTGTGAGCTAAATGGGACCAGAACTCCACCTTTCCTCTGAGGATCTGAGGAGAGTAAGGTGCCATCACATGGTCAGAATAGGGTATTTAAATTCAATTTTAACTATAAAACTATTACTTATTCGTGTGAGTATCGTCGAGTTTCCAGCTGCTTTCTGAGGTAACTCACCACTTACTTTGTTTCTTTATTGACAGGAATCCCTTTTTGGTTTCTTCTTTGTTAATTTTGGGCTTTTGTGGCAGGGTCTCACTTTGCACCCCTGACTGGCCTGGAACTTGGTATGTAGACCATGCTCGCCTTGAACTCAAGAGATCCACCTGCCTCTGCCTCCTGGGTGCCGGGATTAAAGGTATGCATCACCAAACCTAGCCTTATTCATCAGAATCTTAACAGCTAGCATTTTATTATGCTTTGGGAGGACACTAATAAAATAACTTTGTAGTCATGTGATAGATTTATGAATTCCTGTTTAATTCCTGTGAGACCTTGGCCTCTACCTGGGATTCGTCAGTGACACTTAATAATGTTAGTTACTGAAGTAGGATGCATCCTTGGAGGTGTATATGATGACATAATATTTTATCCCTTACATTTTTCACTTATATACATTTCATAAGATACTATAGTTGTATATTATATATATATATATATAAAATACAGAATATCCATTATTAGTGTTCTATATAATATAAATAAGCTTGGGGTAGATTTACAGATAGCTTGGTATGCCATACATATACTACCCAAATAGTTTTAGATTGTTGCTCAGTAAACATTCATTTATTTCTCCTTTGACTTTCACCCTTGGCAGAAAAGCAAAGATTTGAGTTAAGACCATGATTTGTGCAATGTGAATAAGTTATAGCCAGTTCCAAGAGTTTGGCCTGTTTCACTTGACAGCTTCTTCTATTTGGTCTCTTAAGTTGCCATATATATTTCAATCATATAAGCTTACTAAACATAGACACAAACAAAAAAACTGACTTGTTTTATGTTAGAAATAAGAAGTTGCTCATGCATTGAGATCTTGACACACAGGAAGTTTGAATAAATGAGTAGAAAAGGTTCCAAGCTATTAAAACGTCCTGTTTCTTGATTTATTCATCTGTCATTCCTGTACTTCTGAAAGTGGGTGAAGCAGCTTTGTTTCCAGGGACGATGTGGCTTCCTACGGAGACGTTAAAGTCAGGCTGGAAATGCCGTTTCCCTGCAGCATGATGGACATGCTGACAAGTCACTCATCTGGTTGGATTGTCTTATTTTTTTTATGAAGGCAGAAATTCTCCATTGGTAAAAGACTGAGAGACTGAAGAAACACTGTTATTCTGTCTTTTGAAATCTGCTCAGTTCTTCTATACTTACCCTCAGATTTCTTGCACATGTAATTTTTAAGGTTTCTTTTCCTACAAGGAAGGAGACAATACGCTTTTTGGATACTGAGGTGATTCTGGACTATTGTGAGCTCTCGTCCCCATTTGTTTTCAGTATTAAAAGGTTTACTTTAAAACGCTTTTGTGAAAATGTTAGTAACATAATAGTGCCATCATGTGTATTTATTAAGAGCATGACAAGAAAGACAGCATTCGTTGGACCTAAACAGCAGCCAACAAAACAAATCAGCAGTAGAAATTGTGAAACAGTGAACATTTTAATATTTCATCAGAATTTGAGTTATAAGCCTTCAGAACTATTCTTCAACGTCACTGTCCTTTGTAACTGAGTCTAGTTAGACGATCTGTATATACAGTTAGCATGTCTCCTTTTAAAAGGTTCATTTATAAAAGCCTGAACATTTCAATTTCAGAGTTGCTTTTAAAATTAGGGTCAGTTTGACACTTGCTTTGTAAAATGGCACCGAGTTATGGTTTCACATCAGTGCCACACTTTCTGTTTCCTTTCAGGTATTTAAACCACGTCCGAGCTGCCTCTCCACAGGACCTCGCTGGTGGCTACACATCTTCTCTTGCTTGTCACAGAGCGCTCCAGGATGCATTCAGTGGGCTTTTCTGGCAGCCCAGATAAACCTGTTTTCTCCTTTATGAGCGCTGGATCTTGGAGCCAAACCAACAGGGTTGGAGGTAAAGAAATTTGTGAAATGGCAACGCACACGGCTGCACAGGCTGCACAGGCTGCACAGGCTGCACAGGCTGCACAGGCTGCACAGGCTGCACCACCTCTCGCTGCTGTGCTCAGGTGTTTACCACAGTCTGAACCAAGCTGAGAAGTCTGTTGCATATAGATTCCTGGAAGAGCTTTATTTTTTACTTCTGTTCTTCAGAGACGGATTGAAGCATTGAATCTCATCAGACAGAAATGGAATAAATGATTTCCCTATGTATGGAGTTTGACAGACTTATAAAAATTTTTTTTAAATAAAACTTGATTTTCTGGTACATTTTGTGGTTTTTCTCTTCTTACAGTGTTTTTCTGGAACATGTTTCCAAATACCTTTTTTATTATAACATTCAGCGTTAATATCCAAGTCTATATTTTCCCTATAAAACTTCTCCTTTTTTTTCCTAATGTCTTCTTAATCGTGGTCCAGACAAATGGACACATTCCCTCTCACCAGCAGGCTGTGCGGAGTAAAGCCTGGCCTGGGTTGATGATGCTTCCTTGGCAGTAAGAGACTCAGCGTCTGTTCTGTGCAGTGCAAAGTGAGGCAAACCTAATACGGTTCTCAGCTGTGAGCCACACTCATGATAAACCAGAGCCCAGCATTCACCCGTTTTAATAGCAAATTCAAAGAAGTTAGCTAATAAAATTTAATACATCAGTGGCACCTTTCACTACCAACGTGAGCTCATTTTATGATGAGATGTTGAGACTGGAAAAGGCAGCACATAAGTGAAATTTCTCTGTGCATAATTTGTAGGCTGATGTAGTTTTCCACGGAAACCTCAAGGGCTTTCATTGGACTCGTGGTTTTGCCTCGAGTTGGGATGTGGATAGGATAGACCATGGAGTATCCCAAGCTTGTGTGAGTCTGCGGCATAGACCCCTGGGGAAGGAACATAGCTTTTCAAGGTCACAGGTTAGTTCTTGATCCAGATCTAGTTCTGACGACTCTTCAGTGTGCATATCATTCCTTATATTAAGCTTTTGATACTTGAGAATTCATGGTTTTAAATCCAATCTGTAAATCTGATGAAAGAAATGAAGCACTGAACCTATGGTTAGGACTTCACTGCATTTGGATGCAGAAATTAATGTATCTAAAGGTAATGAGCTAATTAATAAACGTTTCAAAGACTTTCGGGCTTTGTTTTCCATCTGCCTTAGAAATCCTTTCTTGAATATATCTAGAGAATGCTCAGACATACCACAAAGACAGTTGTTCAACTATCTATGTTCATAGCAGTATCATTTGTAATACCCAGAACATGGAAACAACCTAGATGCCCCTCAATCAAAGAATGGATAAAGAAAATGTGGTGTACATTTACACAGTGGAGTACTACTCAGCTGTAAAATCAAAAACAATGACATCAAGAAATTTGCAGGCAAGTGGATGGAACTAAAAAAAAAAATCATCCTTAGTGAGGAAACCCAGACCCAGAAAGACAAACACGGTATGTACTCTCTCATAAGTGGATATTAGACATAAAGCAATGGATAACAGAGAAGCTAGGTAACAAGGAGGACCCTAAGAGGGATTTATGAATTGCCCTAGGAAGGGGAAACAGGTTAATATCTCCTGTGTAAACTGGGGGTGGAGGGGGTAGAGGGTAAAGGGGAGGGAATGGGGATGAAAACATGAGGTTGAATTGTGGGAGAGACACGGAGGGCAACAGTAAAAGATCTTTTGGGGGGGTTGGTTTTTTTTTTTTAAGGCAGGGTTCCTCTACCTGTCTTGGAACTCGCTCTGCAGACCAGGCTAACCTTGAACTCACAGAGATCCACTTGCCTCTGCCTTCTGCATACTGAGATTGAAGACAAGTGCCACTATTGTCTGACAGAGATATCTTGATAGAAGGAGCCATTATGGGACTAAGGAGAAAACCCTGGTGCTAGGGAAATTCCCTGGAATCCACAGGATGACCCCGGCTAAGACTCCTACCAATAGTGGAGAGGGTGCCAGAACTGACCTCCTGTAGATTGGTGACTAACCAAATTGTGATCATAGAACCTTTGTCCATTAACTGATAGAAGCATATGCAGAGATCCATGAACAAACACTGGGCTGAGCTCTGGGGTCCAGTCAAGGAGAGGGAGGAGGGATCATATGAGGGGGCAGTAAAGATCATGACAGGGCAACCCAGAGACCTCTGACCTGAGCTAGTGGGAGCTCATGGACTCTGGATGGACAGCTGGGGAGCCTGCATGGGACCCAACTAGGCCCTCTGCATGTGCATGCCAATTGTGTGACTTGGTCTGTGGGGCCCCTAGCATTGGGACCAGGATCTATCCCTGGTGCATGAACTGGCTTTTTGGAGCCTATGGTGGGATGCCTTGCTCAGCCTTGATGGAGGTGGGAGGGATTTGATCCAGTCTCAACTTGATGTGCCAAGCTTTGTTGACTCCCCAGGGGAGGCCTTACCATTTCTGAGGAGTGGATTGGGGGGTAGTGGAGGGAGGGGGAATTGTGACTGGGATGTAAAATGAATAAAAAAATGTAAAAATAGAAAAATACACCGGGCATTGGTGGCTTACACCTTTAATTCCAGCACTCAGGAAGCAGAGGCAGGCAGATCTCTGGTGAGTTCAAGGTCAGCTTGGTATACAAAGGTTCCAGGACAAGCTCCAAAAAGCTACACAGAGAAACCCTGTCTCAAAAATAAATAAATAAGTAAGTAAGTAAATAAATAAATAAATAAATAAAATTTAAGAGGAAAAGAAAAAGAAATCCTTACTTGATTCTGTTAGGTAAATGAACTAGAGAAAGATTGTGTCAGTATGCAATGGGAACCTCCTAAATTGAATCGTGAATCGTGTACTCCTCTCTCACCGTCCCGTGAGTTCCTCCTAGAGGCGGGGTGTACAAGTCTTTCATCTCCGTAGGTATCTACTCTATGATGCTCGTACAGAAATAGCCACGGTGCAACTTTTGTGCCGCCTGGCTACTTCATGGATTTTCTTTGTTGTTTGGTTTGGGTTTTTTGAGACAGGGTTTCTCTGTGTAGCCGTATCTGTTCTGAAACTCCCTCATGGTAAACCAGGCTGGCCTCAAACTCCGAGATTCTCCTGCTTCTGCCTCCCATCACCACTGCCGGGCTGTATTTTCTAATCCTTATGATCCCATTGCCATCTCTTCTGGTTTAGCAGATAGAGATGTAAAGTGCAAGGAGCAATACCTCTTAAAAACAGTAGGGCCAGGATTCAAACCCACGTTGTAAGGCTCCAGAGGCCATGCTCTAGAGTAGTGGGTCTCAGCCTTCCTGATGCTGTGACCCTTCAGTCCAGTTCCTCATGTTCCCCAGCCATAAAATTACTTCACACTGTGCAAAGGTCGTGGGACTCCTCAAAGGGTCCGTGCCCCATAGGTTGAGAACCTCTGCTCTAGAGGTGCCAGACTAGAAACATCAGCTCCGTTAAAGCCCTAGGCACTCTTTAGGAAGACTTCCAGAAGTTTTACAGAGCAAGTGTCTAACGTCTTTGTGGGATATAAATGATGTCAGTGGATGAGCTTGTTGAGATTCTGAGAGTCCTCAAGATCATTATACAGAAAATGACTTTTAGGAACTGTGTTGCTTTAAGCAACTAATAAAGGTCTGGAATACACATACATCACAAGAGACATTGCTGGTGGGCCTGAATCATCTGCCTCAGTAAAGATCTCATCTAAGAGCTCCCAGGAGCTGTCTTGGGCCATCAACAGGTGCCACATAATGATTTCAAGATCCAAATAGGTGTCAGAAAACTCATCAGAATACTAATAAAGCTTAAACATTGTACATCAGTGAGCATCCCAGCTATGGTTTTCTACTGGGTTCATCAAAAATCCTTGTATTAGGAATCATCAGTGAAGATTAGGGTGGCTCTGGAGTTAAGTGATCAGTTCACTTAGACTACATGAAAGGGGAGGGAGGGGCTAACATTTATAAAAGCAAGTTGTAGCATTGTAGAATTCTAATTGATCTCAATAATAAAAACCTGGAGTCAGATATCGGGGTAAATGCTGAAAGACCAAAGAGACAAAGGAGCCAGCCACAGGCATCTCGTGACTTCTCAGTCAAAAAGGAACCAAGCTCTGTCTCCACCCTGCCTTGTCACTTCCTCTCTCCGCCTGGCCACATCATTTCCTGTCTTCCCTCCAGGTGCCGGATTAAGGGTGTGCTACCACTGCCTGGTCTTTATGGTTAGTTAGTGTCTAGTTCTGTTCTCTGATCTCCAGGCAAGCTTTATGTGTTAGAGCACAAACAAAATATTACCACATTTACCCCTCTTGTTCTAAAATAAAAAAAAAGGTTGTAACTAATATAAGAAAAACTATATACAATAAGTATAATAACTGCATATAATACATGCAGCTACTATATACAACAGTGTTTAATCCATTTGCATTTGACAAATTCAGAGAAAATGCTCCATTATCTATCCTATCTTGGCAAGTCCAAAGGATTATATCGAATTCACCTTTTATCCTAATTTGCATTACCAAAACTATCTTTTAATGTCTCTCAACCTTATACGCTTTACACTTCTTTAGTGAATTTCTTTTCTGAATCTGGTAACTGTAATGGTTTAGATAAAACAGTGTCGCGGGCCACAAAGGGCAGCCAGGTCCCACCAGGAGCTACGACAAAGACAAGATGAATAGGCATGCCATGCAGAGTGAGTTTGGATATAGTTTGAAAGACCCCCGGAGCTGGGAGACTCTCACTCAAGTCTCAGGATAACACGACCCCCCAGGAACTCATGAGAGACTGTCCTTGCTGCAATCACATGAGGTTTATTGACAGGAACCAGCTGAGGCCAAAACTCATTTCCCACACAGGGGTAGAGGAGTTCAACCCCAAGTAGCTGGGAGAGGGTATTTAGGGGAAGAAACCACAACCCAAAGGGGGTAAGGAGGGTGTCATTGGAAAATTCTTAAAATACCAGTGATCATCACAAGGGGGTAACTCCCTGTTTCTCAAGATTATTCTCAAGATTATAATCTAACTTTATGGTCAGCTAGTTCCTGAAACAGAATCACTGAATCGGCTAACCTAAATTTTTGGTTCTTCTCTTCTTGCTAGATTTTTGGCTCTACTTTTCCTGCTAGAGGGGTCTGGATTTATCCGGGTCTTTCAAGTTTATTTCAGTAAAAGGGAAGGAAAGGGAAGGGGTAGAGAGAGGAAGGGAGCATGAGGGAGGAAGAGAGAAACAGAGGGCAGGGGAGAAGAAGAGGTCTCAGGTACCTCTTCTGAAGAGCGAAGAGCTTCTGGGCAAAGAGAGCTCAGACTGGAAGCAGACCTCGGCAGAAGGGGGAAGTGGGTGGAGCTTGTCTCTAAAAGGAACAGGACAGACCACTACAGTAACAAGGAAGACTATAACTATAAATTCTTAACTCTATCAGAGACCCAAGAAGGAATATTACTTGAGTAAACAGGACTTCCAAAAAATGTGAAGAATGACAGAAACAGCTGGCTGCCTAGACAGTCACCCAAAGTTCCACTACAATGTTGGGACACCCATCTTTGGCCTACAGGCCTAGTATATCTGATAGAATCTATGCAGAGTGTCTTCAATGCCCATCATCTTCTCTGAACTTGATTGGTCTGCCAGGAGCAGACATATCTCATTGTCATAAAAAAAATAAAGAACCTGTTATTAAAACATCTTAAATACCATATTCTGCAGACAGATCTCTGAACTGTTTGAGGATGATCTGTCTGTCTAAACTATATCTCTGTTTGACCTTGAAAACATACCTAATATGACTACAAGATTGATTGTAATTGGTGACTAATTACTAGCATGCATTTCCATATCCTAAGTAGTTGGTAATAATAACGTTCAAGGACTAGAAATTTGCATTGCATTGTTAAAGGAACTGTATAGGTACAATACCTTGAACAAGAGTAGAAATGTATATTCTAACCAAAACAACCTTAAATTGGTATCAATATACAAAAATCCATATCAATGTAAAATATTTAAAACTAGTAGTTGCTTTTTTGTTTTATAAGTTGTCAGGGGCCTTGAGTACCAGCCTCAGCACCCCCTAAGCGTCCAGCTAGGATTCTTTATGGCAAGTGAAAACCTGGATAATTGGATCTGAGGGTAAATGGATTAAATCAACTCACATATGTTACCTCTACAAGTTCTTTAGTCCTTTGGATGGAGAAGCAGAGAGAAGAAGAAGGGGTGATCTCCACCAGGTTTTAGTTTTTACAGACATGGTTTTACAAAATCCATAGGCAAAGCAATGATATCCCATGCATTTCAGAATCACAGAGGCAGGTAAAACCTGACAAAGCAGTGCTCCAAAACAGGTGACATCACCCAGGAAGGGCCAATATCCAAGGAGAAATACCCCACATTCCAAACCATTAGATAAGTTACTAAATGTCCCTGAACCCTGGACAATGTCTTTCTATCTTTTTGAAATTCCTGCATAGTCTGTTAGCAAAGATAATTGTGGGGGAGGGGTTGACTTTATGTAAATTTCACTTTTAGAACAAAGAATGAATGTTATTGCAGTCAGACCCCGTGGTGTGGGAGGAATGTGGGAAGGTCATTCCATTGCCCTTGTGGCAGGAGGAAGTTACACTGCTGAGGTTTTTGGGGGAATGGATCCCATTTTAAAGGGAGGAATCATGGCTTCATGAGGTTTTTACAGATTTGACAACGGCTTTTCCAAAAGACAAGTGTTTCCACAGCTCTGCTGAGTGGATTTCTCCATGCGGATATGGATATATATATATTTCCCATGGAGTAGTCTAATAGATCTGCCAGCTGTACATTTACTGCATAGTCTTGTGGGCTTGTGGGCTCCAACAAAGAGTAGATCCAATAATTAACCTTTTTATCCTAGTTCTATATTCCCCCTTTTCTTTTCAAAGTAGACTCAATAATCTACCTTTATATCCTATTGTATCTATATCACCCCATTTTCTTTTCAAAACAAGAACCTTGAATCTAAACTCCTTTGTTTAGCTTTTTTCCTGAGTATTACCAATAACAACTTGTAACCAACCCCTCTAAGCAATGACAAATAGCTATAACCCAATGAAAGGTCAAAAACCACCCATCCTACTGCTATGGTTTAAGTAAAAATGCTGTGGATTCCCAAGGGGCAGAGACAGGCAGTAGGCCATGAGACCACCTGCAGGTCCCTGAAGTAGCATGCTGCAGGTGGCAGCAGGCAGTGGGCAGTGGTTCCGAGAGAAGCCAGGCCCAGGCAGGGATGGCACAGTTCCTGAGAGACCTCAATGGGGCAGCCAGTCCCACAAGGAGAGACAGACAGATGGGAACACCACAAGACCATGCCACAAGAGTCTCCAAAGGCAGCTGGTCCTGGGCAGGGAGCCACACAGCAGGCAAGAGACAGAGATAGGCATGCCATAAAGAGTAAGGTTGGATATTTATTTAGTGGGTTATGGAGGGGAAAGGGGAGAAGAGGAGAGAGAAAAATAGAAGGTGGAAGGGGAGAAATGGGGAGAAGGGAGAGATAGAAGATGCTTCTTTGAGAGAAAGATGGGAAAAGATGGAAAAGGAAGGGACCCAGGCTGGAAGCTGAAGATCAGCTTGCCTCAGCAGGCAAGGGGGGGAGGGGGGAAGTAGAAGTGAGCATGGGTTGCCCCTTAAAGGAACAGAACAGACCACTACGCCCACCTCTTGGGAATGGGGGCATTTTGTTCTTAAATATACTTCCTGTTGTCTGGGGGCAATGGCATCTTTCAGGGATTCGTAAAAAAAAAAATTGGGTTAATTTTCAAGTCCCAGGAATGGTAGCTATATCATTGTTGTCTAGTCTCTGCATAATAGGAAAGTGCAGGGCTTGTCTCATGTCCTGACAAGAATGGTCTGTGAGGCTGGGTCATCTCAGCTAGTCACCTTGAAATTGCTATGAGTAGTTTGTAGTTCAAAGCCAATCTTTAGGTGGCATTTTTAAGCTTAGTGGTGTTATCATAGTCCTGGTGGAATCATTGTTGTGGGGCTCCTTCCTCCTTTGGGAGACTTCAAATGTCACCGTTAAACATAGCCATAGTTCACTACAGAAAACTGATAAGATTCGACCCTAAAATTATGTACAGGAAGACAGATGAAGCCTTTTTCTAGAATTAGTACTCTATGACAACTGATATTATGACAAAAAGTTTAAAACATATATTAATCTTATAAATTTTGAGATAATATTTATACCTTAAGAAAAGCTGTTAGATGACAAAGGGGCTGGGGAAAAAAATCAGAGAGTCAACACCCTTCATAATAGCCACAAATAGCATAAAATATCTCGGAGTAACTCTAACCAAACAAGTGGAAGACTTGTGTGACAAGAACTTTAAATCTTTGAAGAAAGAAATTGAAGAAGACACCAGAAAGTGGAAAGACCTCCCATGCTCCTGGGTAGGCAGGAGCAAAATTCTTCAAAGACCTCGAAAGAACGGTACTCAACTTCATTTGGAAAAACAAAAAACCCAGGATAGCCAAAGCAATCCTGTGTATAAAAGAACTTCTGGAGGCATCACAATCCCTGACTTCAAACTCTACTACAGAGCTACAGTACTAAAAACAGCCTGGTATTGGCATAAGAACAGACAGGAGGACCAATGGAACTGAATAGAAGACCCGGATATCAATCCACACATCTTCAAACACCTAATCTTTTATAAAGAAGCAAAAACTATCAAATGGAAAAAAGAAAGCATATTTAACTGCTGGCATAACTGGATATCAACATGTAGAAAAATGAAGATAGACCCATATTTATCACCATGCACAAAACTCAAGTCCAAATGGATCAAAGACTTCAACATGAAGCCAGCCACACTTAACCTTACAGAAGAGAAAGTGGGAAGTACACTTGAACACATTGGCACTGGAGAACATTTCCTAAATATAACCCCAGCAGCACAAACACTGAGAGAAACAATTAATAAATGGGACCTCCTGAAACTGAAAAGCTTCTGTAAAGCAAAAGACACGGTCAACAAGACAAAACGACAGCCTACAGAATGGGAAAAGATCTTTACTAACCCCACATCAGACAGAGGTCTGATCTCTAAAATATACAAAGAACTCAAGAAATTGGACACCAAAAGATCACATAATCCAATAAAAAAAATGGAGTACAGACCTAAACAGAGAACTCTCAACAGAGGAATATAAAATGGCTGAAAGATACTTAAGGAAATATTCAACATCCTTAGTCATCAGAGAAATGCAAATCAAATCAACTCTAAGATTCCATCTTACACCTATAAGAATGGCCAAGATCAAAAACACTGATGACAACTTATGCTGGAGAGGTTGTGGGGAAAAGGGAACACTTCTGCATTGCTGGTGGGAATACAAGCTGGTACAACCCCTTTGAATGTCAGTGTGGCGATTTCTCAGAAAATTAGGAAACAACCTTCCTCAAGACCCAGTAATACCACTTTGGGGTGTATATCCAAAGGATGTTCAATCATGCCACAAGGACATGTGCTCAACTATGTTCATAGCAGCTTTGTTTGTCATATCCAGAACCTGGAAACAACCTAAATGCCCTTAGATAGAAGAATGAATAAGGAAAATGTGGTACATTTACACAATGGAGTACTACACAGCAGAAAAAAAAAGAACGACAGTTTGAATTTTGCAGGAAAATGGAGCTAGAAAACATTATTTTGAGTGACGTAATCCAGACACAGAAAGACAATTATCATATGCACTCACTCATAGGTGGTTTTTAAACATAAAGCAAAGAAAGCCTGCCTACAAACCACAATCCCAGAGAACTTAGACAACAATGTGGACACTAAGAGAGACTTACATAGATCTAATCTACATGGGAAGTAGAAAGTAGAAAATGACAAGATCTCCTGAGTAAATTGGTAGAATGGGGTCCTTGGGGGAGGATTGAAGTGGGGGAGAGTGGCAGGGAGGGGAGCAGAGAAAAATGTAGAGCTCAATAAATATCAATAAAATATTAAAAAAAAAAGATGTTAAAGAGTCAAAATAAAACGAAAGAATTTTAAGATTAGTGGCAATAAAATAATCCCTTCATCTTTGTTTTCTTCTGTCCCAGATCAGGTGGCTCTTCTGACATGAGACAAAGATTTTGGATTTTACATTAACAATCATGCTTGGGTTTAGAGAAGGAGAGAGCCACACTCTTAACTCCAAAGCCAGCTTTAATCTTTAATTGGACTGGTACTACAAAAAAACCATTTGCATTATATGTATGTAGAGAACAGCAGAAACAACCATTTGGGAAGATTTATGAAATTTTTTTCCTGTTGTAGATGTGATATACCAATAGGCCAATTTACTTTTTTTCTTGAGATATTTTTTTCTGGATGATTTGTTCTTTTTCTTTAGGCCTCATTTGTCCAGTGGTCTTTAGATTCCTTAGCTAGATGCCTTCATTCTCCTGAAAGAAAAAAAAAAAATCCTGCCCCTAACTTTAGGGAGGTTCCCTTTTGACAAGTTATATCTGATCAAATGAGAAGCATTTGATAGTCATATAAATTAGTCTGTTTGATGAATTTTTTTACCTCTTCTAATCAAGAGGTCTCTCTTGTTCAAATATAATCTTTCAGTTGCTCTGGGGAGGAGTTTCCCACATAATGACAAGGAATGACATGGGAGCTGGTGTGAGTATACCCCCACACTCAAAGTTTTTCTTGATGGCAAAGAGTTACCCTGTTGGTCCCTTGTTGATCTGTATTCATTGGCCCAGTGTCAGTCTTTGCTACACCTTCTACATACTCCAGTAGGGAGAGGCCTTTTGTTTGGATTATGTTTAGGAAAAAAAAAAACATTGTTTCTAGTAATACCAGGTTTACAATCCCCTTTTAGGTGACCTTGTTTACAGCAACTGAAACATTTGACATTTTGATTTTTTTTTTCAAACCTCTGGAAATCCCTCTCCTATTTAAGAATCATCATGTTGTAAGATTCAACATTAATTATATCTCAGATCCATTCCTCCAAGGATGCTAATTTTGCCTTTAATGGCCTAATTACCCTTTTGCATTGTGCATTAGCATTTTCAAAAGCCAGAGATTCAATTATTATTTGTCTAGCTTATTAATTTGGACTGCTGAAGTCAATCTTTGAAAGAAACCAGTGAAAGGTTCTTTTGGACCCTGAATAATTCTAGTAAAAGACTCAGGTTTTTTTTCCTGTTTCTTCAATTCTGTCCCAAGCATTCAAAGCTGCTGTGCAGCATAAAGCTAGGGTGGATCATCATATAGAGATTGCTTTTGTATATTAACATAATCTCCCTCTCCAAGAAGTTGCTCTTGAGAGAGTTCTATTAACTTTAGTCCTCCTTCATTTTTCAATGGTCTTAGCCTCATCTTTCCACCAGGTCCTCCCTTGTAATTGAGGCCCAGGCTCCAGGACTGCTATAACCAGGTCTCTCCAGTCTTGAGGGATAATTCTATTAAAAGTTGACCATGAGTTTAACTCTCCATTGTAATAGTGTTTCCCATGCTTTACCATGAGAAAAGACTCTCTCTTTTAAATCATTCCTTCCTTTAAGAATTCCCAATTGTCTCACCAAATCTGCTGATGATAACGATTCAGCTGACAATAAAGTGCATAACTAACTACATTACTAAGCTGCTGCATAGAATAGTAGAAACCCGAGCAGGTTTCAAGGCAGCTACCTGAGAAGTTGGGCAACAGCCTGAGAAGGGGGTTCAAGCAAAAGCTACAACCCACAGGGAGAAAAGAAGCCAAAGAGCTGGCCATCTGCATGGGGCGAGGGGGGTGTGCAAAAGCGACTAACTCCTCCCAAATGCCTGTGGAGTTTACTGTACAGAGGCTTTGCAATAGACAAACCCCAGACCTGCTCAGAGTGCTTTGGGAAAAGAAAGAAAAACCTAGCTGAATGGGTCGGGAAACTCCAGCTGCGTGCAGCTCTGGCCTGTGCCTGTGGCCAGCAGCTTTTTCATGAATTCGTGCCCCAAAGTTGGATGCCAGAAGTAGTGAGATTTCTAATTGATCTTAATAGTAAAAACCTGGAGTCAGATATTAGGGTAAATGCCCCAAAATCAGAGAGACAGAGGAGCAAGCCACAGCTACCTCTTACCTTGCCAACTTCTCAGCCCAAGGAGCCAAGCTTCTGACTCCACCCTGCCTTATCACTTCCTCTCTCCACCCAGCCGCGTCATTTCCTGTGTCTTCCTTCAAGGTGCTGAGATTAAAAGTGTGTGTGTTACCATTGCCTGGTCTTTACAGTTAACTAGTGGCTAGCTCTGCCCTCTGATCTCCAGGGAAGCTTTTTTTGTTAGAGCACAAATAAAATTGCTACAAGTCACAACATTATACCGTAATTGCTCAGCAGGCTTTTCACAAATGACTTATCAAAACCAAGGGATCTGAGAAAGGCTAAACCAAAAAGCAAGGCTGTTTGGCATTATTGCTTTGTGAATAAAGTGGTTGTCCTTTGCTGTGGATTTTCTCTGTAGCTAACTCCCTTTCTATTACACATTTGGGAATTAATTTCCTAGTTCAGAAAAGTCTCCCACTGCCAGTCCTTGTCCCTCTCTCCTAGGTAAATGCAGAGATCTGCCTTCCTGCACTTATCTTTATCAGCAGGTAGTGATATTTATCAGTGCTTAGGGTGCAGGCATAGAGCATCACATTTAAGATATTCACAGATGGGGCCAGGTGGTGGTGGCACATGCCTTTGATCCCAGCACTTGGGAGGCAGAGGCAGACAGATCTCTTTGAGTTCGCGGCCAGCCTGGTCTACAAGAGCTAGTTCCAGGACAGCTAGGGCTGTTACACAGAAAAAAACGTGTCTTGAAACATCCCAATCACTCGCCAAAAAAAAAAAAAAAAAAAAAAAAGAGAGAGAGAGAGAGAGAGAGAGTTACACAAAGGGACTGCTGTTCTGATTTTGCCACACTTAAAAAATTCCTATTATGCTCACTTTTACCTCTGTTTAATGATGATTTTAATTCAGGAAATTTACTGCTGTGTTTTACTCTCAAGGACAGCAGAAGACATAGTTAACTGCAACCCAGAGAAAGACCCACAACACCCACAATCAGCACAGCTGAGAACAGTAGAGCCCGGAAATGGTCATTGAGAGGCCTGGGTCTCTTCTTTGCTTAGAGCAGTAAGTCTAATCTAACTCCAGACCTAGGCCCGTAAAAACCTACGTGTCTGGTGTATGTGCTATCACATTCAAGAACCATCAGTTTCTTCCTAACTGTTTACGTAGGTTGCCTGGTTACCCGATTCTATGCATACTGGAAGAAAAGAAGCAGCACACTGATTTAAAATATAATCCATGCCATATTCATAATTTTACTGAAAATAAATCTTTTGACTCTTTTATCTACCACCTAAAAATGCAGTGTGGCACACTAACCTTCCCCTCTAGAATTCCCTGATTTATTTACTTCCTTAACTTTCTCCACTAAGGAGTTCATTGGACATGTACTAGCCATTCCTGTAGATCTCTCTGTCTCTCTGTCTCTCTGTCTCTGTGTGTGTATGTGTGTGTGTGAAAACTCTTATCTGACTTCTTATAGGGCAAAAGAATTCTGGCCCTGGACCCTACTAGGGCTGGGGAATTGCTGGTTTTAAGGGTATATATGACTGGGAATATTTGTAACATTAGAACAAGGTAGAAGAACAAGTGAGAACAAGAAGGAACGATGGGAAATGATGGATTGAAGAGAAAAGAATAAGGAATTATGGGCAGACGATTCCTGCTGTGAGCAGATGTCTTCACTCTCAGATTTCTGGTCCTCTTTAGCTCTCCGTGGCGTCTTTAATGGACCCTGAGCAGAAGACGTAAAAGCCTGGAACTTCAAGGCTCCTGTTACAAAATATCACCACAGCAAGTCAATATTTTTTCATTTATAATCACATTGTATATTTTGCCTGCTGCAGGATAACTAAAAGGAGACTGTTCATATATACTCTTTATATATACACTTCATACGTGTGAGTGAGTAACCTATGTATCCTTCATGCCTCGTGACCTTTCTCACCTGTGCTTCATCACCTATCTCAGTTTCTATTACTTGGGTTGTTTTTAGAACAAATTGTATTTAAATGCTCACAGATAGAAAACTAGGACTGTAACTTACACATCATATATTCTTTCTGTTTTCTCGACGTTTCACTTACTACCTCCCTGTGCTTCCCACCATTTATGTTAATTGCCTTCACTCATTACATTCGCCTTCCAGGCTTCTGAAGTTTATAGCCAATGTTGTCAACTAGAGGTCCACATAGTAAATATTTTAGGCCTTTCTGGCTAAGTAACAAATTAATTAAGAGCACTATGTGAAACTTACATAATGAGATTGAAAAACTTTTCACAATTTTATTGATAAAAGTCAAGATATAATTAAGCAGAATTTTATGTTAATGTCTGTAATTGGACGTCTGATTGTTTCATGGTATTGAAATTAACATTCATGAATCATTAATTAATTAATTAATTCATTAATTAAATAATACACATTTTATCTTCACAACTGTCTTTTCAAATGGGCTAATTCTGTCTTAATCCATGAATGAACATCCAGTATCAACTATGACGGTTAGCTAAAGCATCGATGATGACCTGGTCTATATTGGGTTGACCTGTGGGCATGTCTGTGGGGGGAACTGTTTCAAGTTACTGTGTGCAGCACCCTTGCCTAGGCAGGGGTCCTGAGCTAAGTGGAAATATCAAGGTGAGTACAAGTACAGAGGCATTCATTTCTCTCTGCTTCTCCCTGAGGATGGCTCAGTTACTTACTTGAAGTTCCTGCCTTGACTTCCTTACAGTGATGGATCATAGTCTCAAAGTATTAGCTGAAACAAACCTCTTTCCCCCATAAGTGACTTTGTCCCACATGAACAGAAATGAAACTAGAACATTAACCAAGGTTTTTTTTTTTAAAATATTTATTTATTTATTATGTATACAATATTCTGTCTGTGTGTATGCTTGAAGACCAGAAGAGGACACCACACCTCATTACAGATGGTTGTGAGCCACCATGTGGTTGCTGGGAATTGAACTCAGGACCTTTGGAAGAGCAGGCAATGCTCTTAACCACTGAGCCATCTCTCCAGCCCCTTAACCAAGTTTATTTATAACTTGGAAGATATTTAAAAATGTATAAATTCCTTGAGAATTACATACAATATATTTTGATCATATTCGCCTTCACATTACCCTTCCAAGACTCACCCCTACCTCCCCTACCCGGTCCCAACTTCATGTCTTTTGTCTGTAGTAACCCACCACATCCAGCTTGTGTTAACTCCTAGGTGTGGGGCCATCCACTGGAGCACGGCAGACCTATCAATGACGTCATCCTTAAAAAAAAAAAAAAGAACCCTTTCCCAGAAGCAATCCTCTACCAATAGCTCTTCAGCTCGGGGTGGGAGCTCACGCTACCTCCTCCCTTAGAATGTTTACTAACTTTATCATATGCAAGCAACCACAGGTGAGTGCAGTGTTCCTGTTATTTGCAGACAACACGGTTTTCCTCTAGTCCCCCCTGATCTTTGGCTCTTTCAATCTTCTTGTCCCCTCTTCTGTGATGGTCCCCGAGCTTTGTGGGGTGGCAGTGGTGGTAATATTGATGTCCTAGCATAGCTGAGCGTTCAGTTGTGAGTTTCTGCCTTAATCATCATTCCCTATACAAAGAAACTTTCCCACTGAAGTTCGAGCGCTGTACTAATCTATGGCTATACAGAGTTTAGACTGCAGTTTGATATTACACCTGTTTAGAAGACTGATAGTAGATTCTATTCTTGGTACCCATGAGCTCCTCAACCATGGCTTCTGGGCCAGATTTATAGTGCAAGTCATGAGTTTCCTCCCGTGGAGCAGGCCTGAACGCCAGTTGGAAAGTCGTTGGTCACCCCCATGACATTCATGCTGAGTCACACCTTTGGCATACCTACCAACCTGGCCGTTATTGTTCACGTCTGAGTAAACTTTTGGCATTCCTCCTCCACCCACAGCAGCCTACAAAGCTATGACAGCTTATCAGTAGGGAGGGAGATTCCTGATTATCAGCTAGACTTCTCCATGTCTTATGACCAAAGTATGTGGTGTCTCTAGCAATAGGGTCTTACCATCAAGTTCTGGTGGGCAACCAAGAGCAATGACAAAAGCCTGTCCTGTCTTAACGTGTTTCCAGCATACCTCCACCCAACAACTCAAGGGGGCGTGTCCCCTTGACCTGTCACTGGGCTTTCCATTTGGCAAGCCCTGGCTTCTGGGAGGAGAAGGAAGGCCTTTTCAAGAGGATTACATTCTTTTCTTGATTATCTGTCATTACAGGGTACGTGAGTAGGTTCTAGTTTTCCTGGTGGAAACTCCTTAACTGCCGTAAATAGTTTGTGGCGACAATTCCCTCGGCCCTTGTAACACATACCCCAAAATACCAAACTTCTAAAAGACGTCACGTCCCAAGTCTGCATGAAGTTAATTTCTGAGGTTATTCAGTATTCCAGAATAATATTTAAGGACGGTTCTTCTGGTTGAGAAAAATTTGCATTGGATCAAAAGCTGAAAATGGTAACCTTGAGGGCCAGTGAAGTGCAGCAGGTAAGGGTTTCTACCTCGGAAGCCTGAGGCCTTGAGTTCAATCTCCAGAAACCACATACAGGTAGGAAAAACCAAATGCACGAAGCTATCCTCTGACCTCCACAAGTGTTCCATGGTGTGTGCGCACGTGCACGCGCGCGCGCGCACACACACACACAATTTTAAAAAACTGTATTCTTTTAAATTACAAACTTTACTCTTGATAAACAAATTAAATTAGGTGGCACAAGTTAGCCTCAAAACTAAAAAAAAACTTTGTTTGAGTTGACAAAACTCAACGAACTGGAGGACTGTTAGTCACGAAAGCAGATGAGGTTTCCCACAGATACAGCTCACTCCCTCACGTCTGAGAGACTGCAGCCTGTTCACAAGGCACTTGCTGGATAACACGGTGAGCAGGTATAACCTTTAAACTCTTACATTCTCATGGGCTTTCTAAACAGGTCCAACTAGGCCCTCTGCTCCATAGACTTTTTAAAAAATCATTTATTAGAGACTTGGCAAATTCTACTTTAGTTGTACATGATAGTGTTTTTCATTCATAGCTTCTTTTCCATTCCCAGTTCCATGCAGAGAGCAGTCATGGTGGCTAATCTTTAGTTATTCCAAGCCTGGGCACAAAGCTTCAAAGAACTGGGCAGTATTAGCAACATCTGTCAGCCCCTTCAAAGCCAGGGCAGAATCCTTCACCTTCTCAGTTGCTTACTGACAGTGCTCCCTCTGTTCTGAGCCGAACAACTGTTCTCGTCAAAGGCCAATCCTCTTAAACATGTTTATTTTCTCTGGACACAGTTCTTCAGTTGCTGCATTCAAACACAATTCACTCAGCAACAGCAAATGGCTTTTTTAAATTGGCTTAAAGTCATTTGGGGACTTAAAGGTAAGTTATAGCCTTATTTTTGTTTTATTTGCTACTCTGGCTGAGGTTTTTGAATTTTTGTGAATTATCTAAAAGTTCAGACAGGCACTTGGTGTGGTAATACATTGCATTTTCATTCTTTCTTCCTTCCTTTCTCTCTCTCTCTTTCTCCCTTTCTTTTAGTCAAGGGTATAGATGCCTTGTTATCTAAGTGATAGCAAAATGATTTATACCCCTCTGAACCGTCAAAGCATAACATCCCTAAGATCCATTTATCCTGATATATGAGTATGCATTACATACCAAAAAAAGGAAACTTGTGAAGCTGGGTGTGGTGACTCACCTGTAATCTCAGCATGTGGGAGGCTGAGGCAGGAGGGCTGTTGTGAGTTCAAGTCCACCCTGGGCTATACAGTGAATTCTGGGTCAGACTGAGCTATAATATGAGACTTTTGTCTCAAACCACAATGTGTAGCCCGGTGATAAGCAGACCATTTAAAATGCTATCTGTTGAGACACAACCATGTCCCTAGGATCTGAAGCATGCCAAGCTGCAGTATGGCCGCGAGTGTCACCTCGAGGTGTGTGCTGCAACTGTTCCACTCTGGTGTCTATCGTGAGCAGCTGTAGACTCACGGTAGTCTACAGTCCCTGAAAACTAACAGGGAGGGCAGGTGCCAATGAAACTTCATGCACCAAAACCCCAAAACTCAAATTTCATGTACGTTGCATGTCACAAAATGTTACTATTTTTCAACCGTGAAAATGTAAGAAAATCCTCATGTCATAGGCCATTATCCCAGATGTGACCTGGAAGATGTGGTTTTCCTATTCCTCATCTGCTAATTGGTAGTAGAGAAGATATAAGTTGATTATGTTTTTCCACTAATAACTACAATGTAGTTAAATGCTTTCCTAGTTAAGCAGAATATAGTCACTCAACCTTTAAAAACTCTTTCCAAGGGACAGACACTATTGAAAGTACATTTATTTAATGAAAGTATCTTGGATTATAAAATCATTATATAATTTAGATTCTTTGGTTCATTTATTTTGCATATGTGTGCACGCACAAGTGCCTTGATGCATACGTGAGGTCAGAGGGAAACTTTCAGGAGTTTCTCCTTTCACATGTTGGTTTCAGGGATCAAACTCAGGCCTCCAGGCTTGGCAGCAACTGCCTTTACCTACTGAGCCATCTTACTGGCCCATACCAATTTTATTTGAAAACTATACTGGATAATGGCGGTGCATGCCTGAAATTCCAACAACAGAACAGTCTGTTATACAGGTTCAGCTTATTTCGGTTAAATTTTACTTTGGTAATATTCTATTTGTAAGAGCAAAACATAAGGGTTCAATAACAAATACCCAATATTTAAAGTTTACAAAATCATACAAATTGTACTTCTTCACAAAAAAAATTTACTGGGGAGATGTAGAAAAGTTTTCGAGCTAAGAATTTGATGTAATTTGTGGTTCTGAGAAGGAATCATCTGTCCTCTGCCGTTTAAGCGATGGCTCTTCAAAATTCTCTGTAACAAATTCAGAAAGCCCATTTTAGAGGATTTTTAACAATTAAATACACTTTAAAAAAAAGTTAAGATTTTTTTCCATTCAGTCAACTTAAAAAACATTGCTGTGGATTAATTATTTTAACAAAACAAGTCTATTAGACTAAACCATGCACCATGCTAAAACTTGAGGAATTCTATAAGTGGCAAGGTGTCACACACAAAATGACTGGAACTAGTTTAATTTCCCCACTTCCAAACTTTACACACACACACACACACACACACACACACCCCACAACACACAAGCTCCAGTCTGAAGAACTTGCTCACCTAGACTCAGGGCCTGGTTCCCGTAGAGAGTAGCAGCAGGAATCTGGAAGGTGATGCACAGCATTTCCTTGTTAGGGGCCACATTTCTCACAAAGTGAACTGAACTACCTGCCTCCAAGGAAATGCCTAACACAGCTCCAGCTTGCTGACAAGCATCCTTAGCAGGACTGGCATCTTTGGAGAAACAGTAACAGTGCACTGTTGGGAGGCGCTCACTGCTGCATGGCTGCCCATCTAGAAGGGACTTGAAAACACTGAGAAACTCTATGGCCTTTGCGGGCAAGTTCATGACGATGTGGATAGAGGGTTTTGCTTCGGTTGACGGTCCGAGCCGAAGCATTAACTCTTCTCTGACTGGTCCCTGAAGGAAGTCTTTTCCATCCATGTTAAAGACTTTCACTTTTTGGTCAACTTTATTTAGTTTACAGTTGTGCAACAGCCATTTGTGAGACTCAGGATTAAGATCATTGGCAAATACGGTGCAGTTTTTCCTTGCTGCCGGAATGGCAAAGGGCCCAACCCCCGCAAAAACATCAAACAAGACATCTCCAGGATTGAGAAGTTCAGTGATCCGGCCGTGTTCTGTGGAAAGACGAGGGTTCCAGTAGACTTTGGAGAAATCAAACTCATACGTGTAGTTGTTTTCTCGAACCTGAAAAGGGTATAATGTTTTTAGTTAATCTCACAGGATTTAAAGTCTGTCCACTGAAACTGGATAGGTTATGCATGCAGACATAAGAACATACATGTAAACGTTACTATCACAGGAACAAATAACTTCACTTAAAAACATTTTGATTAGAATCCTGGTGTTTATACCATTTCTGGGGCCAGTTAATATCTTGCATTCACCTTTTCCATGAGAAAAGTCAGCTCTCCAAAGTCAAATAGTTGTTCCCATCCTAAAGGGCCATAAAGTTGACTCCAATTCCCATGAGGAATGCTGCAGAGAGGCCAACCAACTGGCTTATGTTACCAGCATGAAGCATCTGAACCTCCCTCTCACAGAACACTTCACACAGCAAGCAAAGGGAGACATGTTAGAATTTGAGGTATCTATGTTTTTAGATGACAATTACTGAAATTTTACAAATTTCATGTCTATAAATTAGACATTTTAAGCCCCTCGTTTTATGAACAAAGAATCAAAAACCAGAAAGTTCCTAAGTTAGACAAATCTGCTATGTCTTTCTGCTGTTTCCTGGGCCCTCATCTCATATTGGTATATTACTTTCTCCCCTTGTACCAAACCACATGTTTCTGGCCAGAGCTGGAAAGTTTAAGTGTCCCCCCCCCCCCCGCCCCGCCAACCGTCTGCCCAGGAATAACCCGGCAGGTGGATGTCTCAAGAACTACTTTGTACACACAGTTCCGCAGTGTGTTCTGTCGCTGTCCATGGCAATTCACTGCATTACAGAGCTAAAGACTCTACTGACGGACTGCTCCACTACCATGATAGCAGGATTTAACGGAATCCTCTTCTAGGCTCGGATCACAGAAGTTGTTCAGTCTTGCACAGCACTTCAACCCTGGGTAGATGAACATGCGCTGTCTGGACTCCGAGCGCCAGTTTTCTGTTCACTTTGGGCTGGGAAAACAGCACGGTACCTTGGTCAGCATATTCTCCTCTCCAGACAGCACCTCCATTTGGAAATTTCGGTATGTATTGTCAATATTGCTGGTTTTATTTACTGCAGAGGTGATTCCTGGGTTTTTGTCAATCATAACTTGGCCTAAAAGATGAAAATTCATTATATATACTGCTTAGTGTTTGTGAAATTAAAGTTAAAAATACTTAACAGAAATTAATTACATTTTCTTTTGGCTTGCAAATAAAAACTGTACTTGGTGTGTGTAATTTTGCCTACAATTCTAAAAAACAAAGAGATGAGCTAATGACTGACAGCTTGTAGTACATACAGAATATGTATGGATACCTTTAAAATATTTTTTTGAGGACTTGTGGTCTGTTGTTTTTCCATATTCTTGTTAAATATATGCAGATAAAAGCAAACATGACACTGGCAAAGAACGGAATGAGAAGCTGTGAAGACCCTGAGCAACAAGTGGCCCCCGAGATGCTAACAACGACAAGCTTGTCCCTGCTGTCCTCACACCAGTGGTGTCTCTTACTGTGGGTTTGAAACAAATGCCTCCAGCCTGGAAATGTACTCTCAGCCAGCAATGTTTACAACCAATGAGACACAGGTTCTTCCGAGTTCAACCTAAATTAAAAATGTTCTTTTACTTCAACTGTTCTTTTTTTAAAAAATATTTTTTATGGTTTATTTAACTTTATTTTATGTGCATTGGTGTGAAGGTGTCAGGTCTCCTGCAACTGGATCTTCAGACAGTTGTGAGCTGCCATGTGGGTGCTGGGAATTGAATCCGGGTCCTCTGGAAGAGCAGTCAGTGCTCTTAACCACTGAGCCATCTCTCCAGCCCCTTCAATTGTTCTTTTAGTCGAATATTTATCATAGCAGAAAAGCTTCAAAGACAATATTATACATAAAACTGACTTACTGTTGCCCTTTAATTAAGTCTATATCTTTTCATCAACATTTCAAAATTTTATAAAGATCTATATGCTCTCATTTCATAAGGAAAGAATTGCATCTGTAAGTTAGTAAAATGCACTGAATATAAATTCGCTAGAATACAATGAGAATTTCAGAACTCGGAATATGATAAGATAATGAAATAATGGCTCACTCACTGTGTTCTGTTTCAAATATATGAACTCAATTAAAAAAATTTTTTTTGAGAATTTGCACAATGAATTTTGAGGCTATTAACTCCCCTCCCCATCTCCTCCCAGATCCATTCTCCTCCTCTCCCCACCCAACTTTGTATCCTTTTTTCCCCATTCATCAAGTCCAGTTTGTGCTGGCCATACAGTCACGGCCTTCCACTAACTTGTGAGACAAAACATTAAAATAATTCTAAAATTCCATAGCTAAAACTTAGGGCTTTGCACCTATTTGTAAGCCTGCTAAGCTGTAGCTCAGGCCAGAGTGTTTTAAGACCCTGAGCACTTTATAGAAAACTAAAAAGCAAGAATGGGCACAGAATGCTTTGTGTTGGGGTAGGCAGGTACTACATGAAAGCCCACATCTGACAGTGCACCTAGTCCCCACTCTAGGGCTCACTGCTGTGCAGGAGCAGAGAGAAGCAGAAAAGCAGCCTCAAGTCCTAACCATGCAAAACACTAAATACTGCATTTTAAAACTGAGAATCCCCACAAGTTTTGAAAATTACTATATTAAAAGAGTACTAATCTACAGAATGCATATACAGTGAGTACTTATATAAAATATGATTTTGATTAGTCTTCTGTCTAAAAAGTAAAGGCCTTGGGTCTCTGGGGAGCTACAATAGTAGTACATTACTTCCCAGCTTCTAAATGGCTGGGAATACTTAAAATGTCTTAAAGTGCTTCACGGAAAGAAGAGACTTAATTAGTCAAATCAGCATATGAATGGCATGGTATATTTGATTCTAAAACACTGGAATTTTTGAAACCTAGTATTGAACATCGTTCCAAAGGCCTAATGGCTTTTTGGACCGAAAGAATGATATTCACTACAGAACAGAGCTTTTCTGTGATGGGGAGACCCATAGTCTATGCCAATCCTGTGACTTCGGAGAAGATATATCCAAAATGCTCTTCAAAACATGGGTGGTGCTTACAATCTGGCTTCAAATTAAAACGAAACTACTTTGCTTCCGCAAGTTAGCATTTTAAAATAGAAACTTAAGCACTCAAATCAGAATGAGTCTTCTTTTCCTAGAACATGAATCTGACTAAAATACACCTACCAATCAAATGCTTGAACGGGAGCTGATGATCTCGGAGATTCAGGTGTGCAATGTGTCCAACCCTGCTGAACCCCGAGGTCACGTCTTGACCCTCAGGAAGCACAGCTCTCAAAATTTCCTCTGATTTAAAATTCTCGTAAGTTAGCTCCAAATTGTATTCGGACAGCTGTGGGTTGACAGCAAGTTCTTCTAAAACCCCAAGTTCTGCTTTCTCAAAGGAATCAACGGTCAGCATTTTGAAGGGATCCAACATGATTAGTCTAGTATCTCCATCGTCAGGGTCTTCAATGACACGCTTTATGCCCGGGCGCTGCAGAGCCACCCTCTTGAGGGCTCGCATCAACCTGTTGACTACTTCTTTTCTCACTTTGAGCACTGGGATGGACACCGTCTTTTTAAAAGCTGTTCTATCAAGTTCTGTCATTCCTCGCACCTCGGAGGGCGGGGAAAATAGTTCAGTATCTCTCACACTTGCTTCTATTTTTGGCATGGCTGAGAATCCTTGTCTTTGACCCAACCAAAAAATGCTACGTGCTTTCCTAAGCCTCGGTACCAACGACCTCCTTGTCAATGCAGACAAAGACACTGATTCACTGGGGTGACTCCGTGCTACTTGCAGAAGTCTCCTTGAGAATCCGAATGGCTTCCATAAGATTCTAGGAAGAAGATTTGAAAAACACCATCAAACTACCTATAACGACATTCACAAAGGCTTTTGAGAATGAAAATATACATTCTCTTTCAAAGCACCTGCTAAGTGCTGAAAAAAAGTCAGAATGACATGGGAAGACAGTCTCTCCTGCCGGACGGTACAATCTTTGTGATTGTTTAAACAATAAATTTCCATCTTCAGTCCACTTGCCCTTGTAACAGAGGACTAGCTGTCCAGCAACCTCCTATACTCAATGACCTCTGTTCACAGTTTCTATGGAACACATATAGGATTGTGTGAAAGTTGAGAAAAGAGCACCTTTAAATGAAGCGGCTATGACAGATGATGCCACCAGTGGGAAAACTTCCTAGGATATTCTTATGGGCTATTGTATCAGACGCTATATTATGAAGTTTGTAGGGAGTAAGTCAATCACCCAAAGTTGTGTGGCTGTAAGCGGTTCAGCAAGGCTTAAGAGGCGGCTTGCCTAGCGTGCATGAAGCCTTGGGGTCTATCCTCAGTCTCACTTATATCAGGCATGGTGTTGCCTGCCTGTAATCTCAGCAACAGGGAGACAGGGAAGACTAAAAGTTCAAGGCCAGCCCGGGATGCATTTGAGACCAAGCTCAAGAATGACCTTAAAGGCTGGGGATATAGCTCAGCTGGAAGAGTGTCTGCCTAGCCTGCACACACAAACGCATGGGCTTTCAGCACTGTATAATGAGTATGATGGTGCAGACCTCTGATCCCAATACTCCACTCAGAAGGGAAGGCAGGAGGCTCAGCAATTGAAGGCCACCCTCCAGGTCAGTCTGGATAAATGAGATGCCCGCCCCTTCCACATGACCTTAGTACATTGCCAGGACGTCATTCATACTGTACTGCCCCGTGTCTTACCTATAAGGAAAGGCTTTGGTATTTTGATGTCGAGGCTCGACTGTGTGTTTGAAGCACAGTATTAATTATTCACTTCATCTTTTAAAATACCAAGCCAGTGGCAAAGGATCCTGTCAGAGATTCCTATAATATAAAGCAATGAAGTTTAGGTTTATACTAGTACTTAATGAACTACACTGACACCGAGTAATTCTAGGTGTCCATTTATCATTTGTAAAATGTGGATAAAAACTCATGAAAAGACTTTTAGTACTGGGAACCTAATATTGGGCATTACTCATGCCAGGCAATCGTTCAACCACTGAGCTATACCCCAATCCTCACCAAGGGTCTTGGGTTACTTAGGAGCCAGTTGACCAAGAAGATTAATGGCCTGGTGGCTTTTCCGCGCTCGTTGGGCGGGAGATGAGAGCACGGGTTCTGCCGCTGGCTGACCGTCAGGTCTTTCGCATCACCCAGGACACGGAAGCCGCCTCACCAGCCTCACCTTCCCAAGGCCAGCGTCATCGAGGCCGGCTAGGGACCAGAACCCTCACTCACCTCATGCTCTGGTACAGATCAGAAATGGGTCTCCGAAGGGCGGGCGTGCTCTCGGTGACGTCATCACTGTTGGCCGCAGAGGGAGCGTAAAAGTCAGATTTCGTGGACGGACACGCTCCACTCTTCCTGGCCCCGGTGAGCTACGGGAACCCGGAAGGGCCAGGCCCGTAACTCCGCCCCTGACGCGACTCAACAGGGCGAGTGGGGCCGGGCCAGAAGCTCGCTGATGGACTTGGTAGTCGGGAGCGGGGCAGCATGCAAGCGTCTCAGGGCAGCATCCAAGCCCAGCCGGGCTGGTACGTCTCTGCCCAGCAGCCCGAGGAGGCTGCGGCTGCGGAAGAGTGGAGCCCGTTGCTAAGCAACGTAAGTGGGCTCCGCTAGCAGCGCGGGTCTGGTGCCCTGTGGCATCCTTCAGAGCTTGCTAGAAGAGTTCTGGAATGGAGGTGGGGGGAGGGGGATGGATTCCAGGGTGGGACTTGAACCACTGACCCCAGCCGAGTTTGGAATGTGGTAGCAGCTTGGCGCCCTGAGTCGAGAGTGGAGTTTGGGACATCGGCGGGATGAGCTAGGGTTTGGTGACTCACAGTTGTTTTGTATCTTTGTTGCCTTTCAATTTCCTCTAGTCTTGTGAGAAAATTACAAGAATCGAGATATTTCTTTTCTGGACGGGCGAAGGGAAAGGTGAGCGGTAGGCACTTTAATATAGAAGTCCATGAGAGTAAAGACGAAGAGAGGGATCTGTTAAAATGCACATAGCTCGTCCTTAACCTCAAGCAGATGTAGTGCACTGTGTGTGCCCCAGGGTCCTGGCCCCCTCTTCGGTGCTGAAGGTCCAGCCCAGGGCCTTGGGCATGCTAGACACCCTAACCCAGAACTGCTTCTCAGGCCTGGGACTCCACTCCTTGGACTGTGACAGTTTGCTTCTATTGTACCTGTAAGGCATTCGCGATGATCCTTGCTGGGCAGACTTAATTCACTAGGTATATGAATAAAAGGTTAGTTTTGCAGCCCTAGGACTTGGGGAGGAACAGTTAAGGACAGCAGTTCCATGCTGACAGGGGGAATTCTTCAGGAGTCACGTGAGGTAAGGCCTCTTCCTTTCCTCAGTCTCCACCCTCTGCTTCCCTTATCTTGATCTCTTGAATTCAAGTCTCAAGAAAGGCCGAGGCTCCCATGAAAGCCAGCCTGGGCCTTGTACTGGAGGAGGTAATTTTTCTGGAAGGCTAGGTTCCTCGAGTTGCACCAGTAGGTGAAAAGGAAAGGAACAAGTACTGTATCCAAATCTGCTTTCTATTGGTGTGACAGTGACAAAGGCCATGACCAAAAGCACGTTGGGGAGCAACGGGTTTATTCCATTTTACAACTACAGCCCGTCATGAAGAGAAGTCAGGGCAGGAACGAGGAGGCAGAAACCACCCAAAGTGGGTCGTGCCATTCCATATCAATCGGGAAAATTGATTGATGCAGGCTAGTCTAATGAGGGTATCCTCCAAACTGAGGTTTCCTCTTCCCAGATGACTTTAGCTTGTGTTCTATGACAGAAGAGCTAACCCTGTCCTGGTTAGCTAGTTAGTGTTGCACACAGATCCTCAGGTTTGTATATCAGCTCCATAATTTGACAGTGATGTTTTGACAAACTTTTAAAGTAGTTAAATTATATGTTTACAGGAACCTCACCGACAGAGATCTCCGGGTGTTTCCTTTGGTTTCTCAGTCTTTAATGTGATGAACGCCATCATGGGAAGTGGCATCCTTGGCTTGGCTTATGTGATGGCTAATACCGGTATCCTTGGATTTAGGTGAGGCCTGTTTTCTTAGTTTATCATCACTTTATTTATTTTGATAAAGAATCTTGATTCCAGAAGTTACTGGTCTACCTTTTCTAGTTGGGTTATTTCAACTAGAGGCTTTGACATTGTTTTGTTACCCTTGTACCTAGCTACTCTGTAGTTTGGAGGAATCCTACTTACCATCATGTACTGCTTGAGGAATGCGTATTCTTGTAAGACCATCAAGTTGGGAGTCAGTGACTCTTAAGACAGCACAGGCCTTGGTTGGAAAAGGACCTGCCGAGGGGGGCTCTGGCATAAGAATCAGAGTCTATTGGCTTATGGGCCAGGGTAGTTATAGAGCACAAAATGGAAAGGAGGAAGGCCACTGAAAATTTCCTCTTCATGGCAGGTAGTTGGTAGAGGTTGCTAGGGAAGTAAGGTGAGCAGTGAGAAAGGCATGTGCTAGGTAAGCGCTTTCCTAGTCTCCCATTACTAGGGTCCACAGGGCACAGAGGGTGAGCATCTAGACAAACAGGTTACTTTAGTTCTCAGAACCTCGTGACTTTAGCTTGCAAATTGTCATTGTTTAACCAAAATAGAGGAGTTTTACCAAATGGCGTAGTCATTGCTAACAGTTGTGCAGTGTAGCCCTAGCCTGATTCGTTGTTGGCAAAGCCGCTCACACTGTCTAGTGCCGCCTGCCGCTCCTGGGCTAAAGCATGCAGTGTAATGTCTCCTACAAAGTGACGTCATGGTGTTTGTGCCTCTCACTACACAAGGGATTTAGTGACAGAAGAGTGTCGCTCCTGAGCAGGGCAGGACGGTGAGAGGGGCTGGAGGACTTTCTATTTGTTTGTTTTGCTTTGTTTTTCTTGTGTTTTTTTTTATTTTTTTATTTTTTATTTTTATTTTGAAACAGGGTTTCTCTATGTAGCTTTCGCTGTCCTGGAAGTCAGTCTGTGAATCAGCCTGACCTCGAACTCAAAAGGAGTACACTACCACTGCCTGGTTGGCAGACTGGTTTTAAGGGACTTGTTTTGTTTTGTTTTGAACTTTTTGATTCTTGATATAACAGCTTAAAATACAAATATGTTATTTACCATATAAAATCAACTTTTCCTTTCTTCCTGTCCTTATTCTATAAGCTTTTAAAAAATTTAGTCTACTCTTAGTTTCATATTTTACTTTTTAAACTTTTTCTTTAAGACTAAGACACAAACACACTCACTCCTGAGACCAGGATCATCCCTGTCATTCCCCACCTTGTTCCCCTGGGAGGTCTTCAGGGCAGTGCACACCTGAAGCTCCCCTGTGCCCAACAGGCCCTTTCTGAAGGACCTGAAGGACGGGTCCGAGACCATTTTACAATTAACGCTCTGTAACAAGAAGGAATTGCTACACACCTATAATCCTGGTAGTTGGGAGGTAGAGACAAGAAGATCAGGAATTCATGGTCCTCCTCAGCCACATAAGTTCAAAGCCAGCCTAAGCTATGTGAGACCCATGAGACCCGGCCTCAAAAACCAAACAAACAAACCGACAGCAATGACAGTAAAAGTGTATAGTAGTATAATAAATGCATGGGTATTTATTATATCATTTGATTATTTACTCGGTGAATACTCTGTACTAGATGTAAAAGCATGTTCTGTACTTTTGTGATTGGCAGTGTAGTGGTTTGTCTTCCCAGCTTCACCGTGAGCAGTGTAGTGGTGTGTCTTTCCAGCTTCACCGTGAGCGTGAGTGATGTGTTGCACTATGACACAAGGACAGCCATGGTATCGCTAAGACCTCATTGTTAGCCCAGTCCTCATTGTGCAGTTCAAGGCTCATGCTGACTTTTACTAATCTAAAAATGTGGCTGAGATTTGAAAAAAAAAAACTTGATTTATATTCATTTATAATTTTGTAAAACCTCATATCCAAGTTAATTTATGTCAGGTTGTCCAGTGTGAAGCAAAACTTGTCAATCATGCAAGTTAATAGCAATTTTTTAAGTGCAAATAAACTATTCTTCTCTCCCGCTGCTTCTTTAATGCTCTGGAGCCTGGCATATATTCTGTGCCTACTTTCAGGAGTTGGTTATGGGTCATTGTCATTATCCTTTCTATTGCTGTGAATAGGCATCGTGACCAAGGCAGCTTATAAAAGAAAGCATTTAATTGGGGACTTGGCTTACAGTGTCAAAGGGTTAGTCCATTACCATCATGCTGGGGAGTGTGGCTGGCGGCAGACAGGCAGGCATGGCACTGGAGCGGTAACTGAGAGCTTACATCTTATCCACAGAGGCACTGGGCAAACACACCTCCCAGTCCTTCCTAATTTGATCACCAACTGCCATGAGCCTAAGGGGCCATTCTCTTGCAAACCACCACGGCCAGCTAGCCCCATAGTTTTCTGGCTGGTGTTCATATAGTGCTTTGTATATTCGTTGTTTTACAGTCACTTGCTGGCCTGGGTTCTGCATGTTCATCTCTGCTCTAATCTCTGAAATCTCTTGGAACCAGATCTCGAACTGAGCATCTAGCACCAGGTTCCTTTTGCTAGTTTTGTCAGTGAAAGCCAACTTAAAATGCAAGGTCTTATTTTATTTCCTCCCCTTTTTCCAGGTTTCTCGATAAGCAAATCAGCTTTTAAGTAGCCCACTTCGCTTTTGTTGTGGGATGTTTTCAAAAGCTTTGACAGTTTTAAAAACTACACAGAACATATTAGCAACTCATAATCAGAGAGCCTCTTTTTTATGGCTCTTTGAAAAATTCATGTTTTTTATAATGAGTCTTAAGATGCAGGTCTTAAGCACTGATGGGGACTCACTGCATCAAATCAAATGTCCTTTTGCTGTTGTAAAGTCTCCGATGTCAGTTTAATGATTGCTTGCTGCTTACTAATATGTATTACGTGAGTCACAAAGAGCATTTCTGGATGTTTCGTGTGGTGCACTGGGGGCAGCAGGATAGCCAGAAGCCTGCCCTGTGAGGCTTTTCCTGAGAATAAATAGGAATCATTTGTGCTGTTTGTTTCGATGAGTTTTTAAATACGTCATTAGAAATGTGTTAATTGTTGTGGGTGTGATCTGGAAAGAGGCATATGTTCTACAGAGCCTAGGAATCAGCATCTTGTTATTACAGTAAAGCTCTGGTTAATGGGCCCACGTCACTGGAGGGCGGGGGTGGGATTTGGGGAGACAGCAAAAATAAGACAGTGAGACTTAAAGGAAAATGACTAAAAGGAATGTGTAGCTCACTGAATGCTGAGCTGGCAGTCAGCAGACAGTGCGAAATGAGGAACTGGTTTGTGTTTTAAGTAAAGTTTATTTCTTTTGATTTCTCTTTTAATTTTCAAAGCACTATATTTTCATTTAAGTACATCATGGTGAATACAGAGTAGTCATTTCCTTAATATCTGTAGTTGTACTACTCAGAGACACTCCCTATGACCGTCTGACTGAAGAAATCTGTAATGAGATGTCATGAAAAGAACACGTTTGGGGAAAACGTAATTCTGTGTTCTTTTATATTTTAGTTTCTTGCTGCTGCTAGTTGCTTTCTTGGCGTCTTACTCAGTCCACCTCCTGCTCAGTATGTGCATTCAGACAGGTGAGTACCATGTCATTCTCTCATTATACCCGATCAGTCCCTTGAGTTTGTTTTTGCGTAAGAAGTGAATGTCTCGGATCTACAGTAGGAGAGTGATGGTGTAGCTCAGTGGTAGCGTCTATATTTAGCAAACACCAACAAGACCCTAGCTTGGAACTCCAGCATCACACACACCTCTGAGAAGCTAATTTCCAATGAGCACTTATCATTAGTGGTGTGGCGAGCAGTCTTGTTTTCTTGAACTGAGGATGAAAACGGGTGTGTTGGGCACCTCTCTCTCTTATCTTTGGATTAGATTGGTGTTGCAGGCTTTATGTCTGCATGGTCAAGCTTGATTTACTCTCACTGGTCTTGTGACTTCAGACTTACAGAAGCAGAATATATGTATAAAATAATTTTTTTAAGTGGTATTATTCCAGGCTCAGACAACTGAGAACGCTAAAGGTGATTTTTGAGAATTTTAAGACTCTTGGGAACAGAGTTCTAAACCTGCCATTCTATTTTATTTCCTTTGTTTACATATCAGTAATTCCTATCTTCTTGGGGTTTTTTAATGAACAGATTTTGTAACAAATCAGCTAGATAATTTTTTAAAAGATTTATTTATTATGTATACAGTGTTCTGACTGCAGCCCAAAAGAGGGTGCTAGATCTTATTACAGATGGTTGTTAGCACCATGTGGGTGCTGGGAATTGAACTCAGGACCTCTGAGCCATCTCTCCAGCCCAATGAGATGATTCTTATGTAAAACCACCTTAGGATTCACATCTCAGGGGTGCAACTTGTACCAGTAGTTGGGTGGCTTTGATCATCAGGCTTCCGGATGCATGCCTCTACCCTCAGGCAGATACAAATACCAGAAGACAGTGTAAGGCAGCTTGCTCTACCGGCTATGTAGATAGCGTGATGCTATACAAGCACCCTGAATTCAGGAGTTAAGCCTTTAGATAGCATTTGTAAATCCTGCCAGGAGTGTCAACTATAGATTCTCACTTCTGTGCTTGAAAACAGGTCTGTACATTAGGATATCTCTTCTGACATTGTAATATATTCTTTTGATAGATGCTATTAAAAGATTCAGGCTTTAGTCGACTGTGTGTGGCCGTCAGTTTTATTTCAGTTATTTGAGAGTCATATTTAAATTTATGGAATTTTAAAAATAATATTCATTTTATCCTTCGGATCATCAAACCTTAAATTTCTGACACTGTTGTTCTTTAACTCTGGGGCACATAAAGTGAAAACGTCTGTTTCTCTTTTCCTTTCCTCTTCTTTTCCTGTAGCTTGCTTGGGCCCATGAACTAACCTCGCATGGTTCTCCATCATGCTGCCCCTGTCTCCGCTGAACGATTCCTCAGTCCCTGTAAAGCTCTCAGTACAGGTAGGCTTCTTCTCAGCGCATGCGTATGAGACTGGAGAGGAGCACCTTGTTCCTCTCAAAGGGGTTCTGTGTTCAAACTGGAGTCAGTGGTCAGAGAAAAGAGCTATTTTAAGTCTTTATGAAGGATAATGTCTTCCTTTTTTGTCTAAAGTTAAAAGGAGAAGAGGAAATGTCATGTTTCTAAAAGGAAAGGGTCTGTTCACATGAGACATTTTTACTGTGAATTTTAAGCAGGTTGCGGTCCACCGGGACTTCTCTTGGGACCAGAGGGAGGAGGCATGTCAAGGTGTCATATACCCTCAGTCTTAGTGTGTTGACTATAAAACGGTCTCACCGACACTTACTTCCTAGAATGAAACAGAAATGTGAATGCAAGATGTCAGATCCGTGGTGAATACCAAGTTCTTGCTGGTACAGAGTCTCAGAGGACCACAAGGTCTTACACATGACGTAATCTCAGGGCAGATGGCCGCTGGTCATTCTGTGAAAACATGGCTTACGCTCTGGGATTCGAACAGTTGCCTCCCTCCCCTGGCCTCCACATCACTCTCAGGAGGGGAGGAGGGCTCTGGAGCACTGCACTGCTTCTGGCTCCTCATCCCCACTGCATACTGCATTATCACTAATGTGTGTCTTCAAGCCATCGGTTTAGTGATATTGTAATGTTTATCTCAATTATGTCAGCTACTTCAGAAATCTCACTTATCTTTCATTCCCCAGACTCCATTCCCTGTGTTCATTCTTTGACCTTGCCTTTACTGTTTCCCAGCTCCCAAAACCCAGCTCCCTATGGTGGCAAGCATGGCAGGCAGGCAGGCGGGCAGGGCAGGGCATGGCATGGCAGGCAGGCAGGCAGGCCGGGTGCTGGACTGATAACTGAGAACTTACATCCTGATCTGCAGACAGCAAGCAGGAAGAAAGCTAGAATGGGCCTAGTGTGGGCTTCTGTCACCCCCAGTGACACATCTCTTCTAACAAGGCCACACCTCCTGATCTTTTTCACAGTTTCACCACCTGGAGACCAAACTTTCAAATATATGAGCTTATGGAGGCACTATTCATACTCAAACCACCACATAGCCCTGGCTGGCCTGTAACTTTCCTTTTAAGATTTATTTATTTATATATTTTATGTATATTGGTGCTTTCTTATGTATGTCTGCACCCAAGAAGAGGGCACTGGATTGTGAGCTGCCATGTAATTGCTGGGAATTGAACTCAGGACCTCTGGAAGAGCAGCCGGTGTAACTGCTGGATCATCTCCAAACAGTCCTATAGCTTCCTATGTCGCCCTGGCTGGCCTCGCAGTAAAGGCATGCACCACCATGCCCAGATCCCATCACTTTCTTACCAGCAGTGAAAACTCAAGACTCTTTAAAAAAGAGCATTTGTTTACTAGTGTGTCCACATAAGAGAGCTACATGTGTAACCTCCTAACAACTGCAGGCGGTAGATTTTGTATATGTGTTAGAGATTGACAGGATGAGACAGTAAAAGACGACATGGTTTACTCAGGGCTCTACAGCCAATTGGTTGGTTAGAAGACCTGATCTTGCTCTTCACAGCCCCGAGTCACATACAGTCTGCTGCCCTTTCCCACCATGCAAACTGTGAAGCTTATTTTCTGGAGGAAGTTAAAGAGAATTCTGCTTTGACGCTGAGTCATCTTTCTGAAGGCAGAATGTGAGTGGAAGGTGAAGCTGAGAACGAGTCCCGCTCGTAGTCTGGATGCTGACACGGGCTTCTTCTCTCATCGGGGATCAGAGGAGTGCTTCATATAGAATTTCTTCTGCCCAAAATAAAATACCTCCAGCTACAAACAACAGGGGCGTCTTTCAAGAAAGACATGGTTTCTCCCTGTGTGACTGTTGTGTGATTAAGCCTGTCACTCAGTAAGCCAGAGCTTCCGTTTATCCTCTCAGTACCTTACAGTTTGTCAAGGGGTAGCTGAAGAACTGGAGCGGTAGGACGCAACTGGCACCTGCTTCCTGTTCTCTGGTCTTTCAGGTTCTTACCACAATAGTTGACTCCCGATTTTGTATTGATAAAGTTTAATTAGATTAATGCTTCACAATTCAGAGAAAGATTCATGCTAAAACAACCACTAAAAGGATACAGAAACAACAGCGAGATGCCTTTGTAATACACCTAGGTGACAGATAGAGCAGTGTCACAGCAGATGCTGGGAGGGTGGGAGCCAGGGGACCTGCCACCTTGTTTGTGGCCACCCTGGGATGCAGTTAACAGGCCTTCATCCTTGTTGTTAGTTATTCATACCAAACTGTACTTCTATGTATGTAGACTTTTATACCAAACCAAACCGTACTTCTATGTAATGTATGTAGACTTTTATACCAAACCAAACTGTACTTTTATGTATGTAGACTTTTATGTCTACGCAAAACTTGCATGTAGATGTTTATAGCAATTTTATTTGTCATTAACAGGGAGTGACTAAAATACTCTTCAGTTGATGACCGACTAAGCAAACAGTGACTTTAAAACAACAGAAAATTATTTTGTACTAATAAGAAATGAACCACCAGGTCCTGAAGTAGCATGGAGAATCAGAAAAGCATGTTATCAGTCTGGTGAAGAAACCATATACTCCAGAGTTCTGCTTAAAGTGTATATACAGAAAATTAAACCAGTGTCCTGTGGGGATAATCCATGCTACTTGTTCATTGCAGTGTTATTCACAGTGCTGAAACATAGCAACACCCTGTGTGTCTTTAGGTAGATGGATAAGCAGTAATCTATATGTGTATTGGAATATTATCCAACCTTTGAAAGAGGCTCAAAAGGGAAGTCTTGCCAGCGCTGGGAGCATGGGGAAGCCTGGAAGATATTATGATAATGATAAGTGAAATAAACCAGACAGAAAGAAAACCTGCGTGTTCCCACTTCATGTGGATACCAGAAAGGTTTAGTTTAAAAAACAAAAAACATAACAAAACTATTTGCCAGGGATACTTGTGGAGGGAGGGGAAGAAGGTGAGCTCTTGGTTGAGGGACACAAAGTTAAGCAAGTTAAGGGATTGTAGTTAATAGCAAGTTTATTGAAAATTTGCCAAGAGAATAAATTTCAGTTTCTCTTAATCGAGAGGGGGGAAGGAAGGAAGGAAAGGATGAAGTCCTATGACTGCTTCCTTGAGTATTGTAACTTCAGTATGTGTATCAGAACATCATATCGAACAGCTTAAATGTACAGAATTAGGAGAAAGGAGAAACCAGCCCGAAAAGGTTGTGTGTGCCTTGGCTGCAGCTGTGTGACACTGGAAAGGGCAAACCTATGAAGAGTCGAGAAGTCAGTGGTCGCCAGGCTTCGGTGAGCATGGAGAAGCTTGAGGACAGGAAAGGGGCCGTGGGATAGCGTAATGGTGGATATACGGTCGTCAAGATCCACAGACTGTCTGGTACCAAGAGGGAACCTTAATGCCAGCTGTGGATTTGGATGATCTCGACAGGGCAGAGTTCCTTGATAATAACAGGAACACTGCTCTGTAGTAGGACGGTGGCGTGTGTGGGGCAGGAATGTATCACAGTCTTATGCTTTCGTAATTTTTCTGAGGTCCTAAAGATATAATTTGTTGAAGAAAAAGCAAATGGAGAGAGAAATAATACGAAAACAAGAGAAAAAGTAAAAAATTGATTATAATGTATTCATAAAAGCCCACAAGGCCTCACCATATTTAAAGAGCAACAGGTAACTAAGGGATGCCAAGAGAGGGAGAAATAGTCTTCCCTGGGGAAGAACAAACCAGTTGGTTATCCAGTACCAAATGGTCAGCCCTGAAAACGTGTACAGGTAACATTCCAGAGACTGAGCAGGCTGTATTAGTGTTTAAGAATGTGGATGTATTTGCATACATGTCTGTAACAGTAGTTAGTGAGAGGAAGGAAGGGTGTATAGGAGAGTTTAGAGGGAGGACAGGGATGGGGAAGTGACAGAAAAAAAGAGTTTTTAAAGGATCAGTGAATGAGGGTCTCTTTGTCTAGAAGGAAAACGTGGATTCTGAGTGACAGACAGTGAGGAGAAGGGGAGGAGTCTGGCTTGGGACACTTGGTTAATAGCAAGGTCACTAATGGGGGTGGGAACACAGAAGGCAGAGGTGGTTCAAATTTTAAAATAAGTTTATTTTTGACTATGTGGACGTTGAAGTATATGTGGGTAGACTGATCTTGGACCTGAAACAAGATCTAAGTGTTCATTCCTTTAATGTTCTTTTATCTGATAGGAATACAGAGATAATCAGTTCCTTGCTGAGAAACTCAGCACCATGGTTCTCAGTCTGGGGGGTCACTACACTTTGGGGATTGCCTATCAGATATCCTGCATATCAGATATCTGCATATCAGATATTCACATTATGATTTATAACAGTAGCAAAATTCCAGTTATGAAGTAGCCAGAAAATAATTTTATCAACATGAGGAATTGTATTAAGGGATCGCAGTGTTGGGAAGGTTGAGAACCACTGCCCTAGCAGGAGAAACAAGTACAGGATATATGTTAATGATATATGATATATGTTGTAGTGTGCTACGTATGGGGGCCAGGTGTGAAATCTGAGGGGCAGGTGAGGAGGGAAGAGTGTGTACTGTCTGCTGTGGGGGAGAATCAGGGAACATTCTAGAAGACTGAGCTAAAAAGGACTTTAACTAGCATATCCTGTACATTGTACACAGTGTGCCCAAAATAGCTTGCTATTATTAGTAAATAATGTTCAAAGGAGAAAATTAGATGGTAATCAAGTCTTAGATCCTGAAGAACATGAGGATTTTGGACAAGGAATGAGAGGCCCACTGAGATGGTTAAAAAAGTAAAGGTAGGTACCAAAATCTATTGCTTATTCTGTCCAGAGAGAATTTTGGTCCTTCCTAGAGCCCATGACATAGCCTGTAACTCCAATAAAGAGAAAATAGCCCATTTGTCTTCTTCCTGACTGTGATACAGTGATTTTTCTGGTTTTCTTGTTTTTAAGCTGTCAAGTTTTTAATGATTGGTTACATCAACCATGGTGAACTATTCCCTGCTCACAGAAAGAAAATGCTACAGCTAGGAAATAACAAAGAAACAAAAACAAAGGCCTTGCTGCTGATGCTATTTTTCCTTTAGAAGCAGGCTCTCTGGTGGTTCCAAATGGTCTCTCTAGAATGTTCCCTGCGTTTGTGTGGTAGTTGTGCTCCTGGAAGTTGAGCTGATGTCCAAACCACTAGCCATCATTTCCATGGCATCTGCCGTGCCTGCGACAGGAGGATGTCTGATGAGCGCTGGAGACAGGTGGTGAGGGGAAGCGTTAGAGCTATGGAGACACTGTATTTCCTGGTTCAAAAGTTAACATGTGATGTAGGTGGGCCTTCTGTCTATGTGTTATTTCATTGGTTAATAAAGAGACTGCCTTGGCCCTTTGACGGACAGAAAATTAGGTAGGCGGAGTAAACAGAACAGAATGCTGGGAAGAGGGCAATGAAGCAGATGCCATGGAGCCAGCCACCAGGTCAGACATGCTGAATCTTTTCCGGTAAGCCACCACCTCGTGGTGCTACACAGATTATTAGAAATGGGTTAATCAAGATGTGAGAGTTAGTCAGTAACTAACTCTCTAGAGATAATGGGCCAAGCAGTGTTTAAATGAATACAATTTGTGTGTTGTTATTTCCGGGGCTAAGCTAGCCCTGCAGGAGCCAGGTGGGACGAAAAGCAGGCCTGCCCGCAGCTCCTCACTACAAACATGCATGGCAAAGTCAAGTTCAAAGTCAGCCTGGCCTACAGATGGAGCTCCTGAATGGCAACAACTAAATGACAAGTAGTCCAAAGGACCTTTGAACTTACCTTACACAGTTCATAACAGAATGTATGTGTTAAACATCCACATAGCCTTTTCCATGACAACTGACCCCTGAGCTTTTTTGGTTTCATTCTGCCCAGCATTAGTCTGGGTATCAGGAAGATTTTGAGTCCTTTTCAGGTCATAACAAATTTCACTTGAGACTATGAAAGACTCAGAACCGAAACCAGTGTAGATGAGGACAAGGCGTGTCTCTCGGGGTCTCTCTGACAATGGTTGTTTGTTAGGAAAGGTAGTCAGGTATCCAAACTACATCTTCTTCTTTCTATTCTCTTTTGGATTAGTGAGCATAGTGTAATGCCCTCAGAGTTAATTGAGTGAATCCGTTAATTGAGTCAGCTTCAGTGAATTAGTGTCCTTGTGTCCTGATTTTTATTGCTGATTCTCGACTGGGAGTGACCTCTCCCTCAGGGCATCTGGCAAAGGTTGCAGACTTTTCTGGTTATCATGCCCAGGGATGGGGTGGGTGGGAGCAGGCTGTTGGCATCCAGTGTGATCAGACCAGTTGAACAGCCCACAGTACACAGTCAACTGTATCTGACAGAACTGCATGGGCCAAACGTAGCGGGTCAGGCTGTGCAACCGTGAGCTAGCTTGTGTGTGTGTTGGAGATGCTCTGCTCATCGTTTTACCCGATCCTAGGGTAAGGATTGTCTTGCCAGAAGCTCTGCTTTCTGCCATTGGCTAGAGAAGAATGGGTGTGAGTTCCTGCAACATTCGTTTGTATTGTTAGGGTGTATGCATATGTGTGTGTTGGATGTGAACGTGTGTACCACAGTACATGTGTACAGGTCAGAGAACAACTTCATGGAGATGGTTTTCTGCTCCCGTCTTTTCTATGGGATGGAATGCTCACTGAGCCATACTGGTTTTTATTGCCTTTATTAAAAACTGCATGCCTGGAACTGCAGAGAGGACTCAGGGGTTAAGAGCACTGGCTGCTCTTCTAAAGGATCTGAGTTCAATTCCCAGCACTCACAGGGTGGCTCACAACAGCCTGTAACTTCAGTCCCAGGGGACCTGATGCCCTATTCTGGTCTCTGCATTCACCTGGCACAATCCCAGTACACTGGTAGACATGCAAAAAAAACTCTCATACACATAAAATTTTGTTGTTTTGAGACAGGGTCTCACTACATAGCCCTGGCTGTCATGGAACTCACTCTGTAGACCAGCCCAGCCTCTAACTCACAGAAATCCGCCTGTCTCTGCCCTCCAAGTGCCACCACACCCAGCTAAAATAAAATTTTTTGTTGACCCAGTAATATGTGCTTAGGAGTGTGGGAGCATGCAGGCTTGTGCGGTGGAGCATTTCCTGCTTCATTCTCTCCTGACTTCTTTTGGCAGGTTTTTGAGTTGTTTGTTTGTTTGTTTGTTTTGTTTTTGTTTTTGTTTGTTTGTTTTTTTTTGTCAGCTCTTCATTGCAAACGATGAAAACTTAGCTCAGATGTTTCGGACACTCCCCTCCCCACCACTGAGCTCCGTATCTACTCAGTAGTTCCTCACTCCTCATTTTATCTGTAACTACAAAGCACACAAAGCCTTGCTTTTGTTTGCATTGACTTTGGAAAGTTCTTTTCCGCTGTTTCTCTCCTTTCCATAGAGCACGTTCTTTCCTTAAGTCAGTGCTTCTCACCTTCCTAATACAGCGACCCTTTAGTACGGTTGTGCTGACCCCCAACCATAAAGTTGTTTTGGTTACTACTTCATAACGGCAATGTTGCTACTGTTAGGAATTGTAATGTAAACATTTTTGAAGGTAGAGGTTAAAGGGGTCATGACCTACAGGTTGACAACCACTGTCTTATGTTGTCAAAGTAAATATCATTTATTTTGTGCTTTATAATGACTTTTAAGATGTTCCTGTTGCCTATAGATTGAGTTTAATAGTTGAAGGCCAGTGTGTTCATTAATAGACCATGACTGTGTGAATTATTCATTGCACAGCTAACCAGTAAATTGGGAATCCAGAATGTTCCTACAAATACAGTATTATAGACTCTGCTGCCAGCTGAAAGACTGCCACTAGTAGTCTATCATTCTGTTTCCTTCCAATGCACAGAAAGATTGTTAATCATGCCGTAGTCAGCTGGCACAGTGCCACTGAAATGTATAAGAGTTCAGAAGTCTGAAAATAGTGAATATTCAAGAACAGAATGCCCTCCATGTGCTGTTAGAAAAAAGGAACAAGAAGAAAATGATGGAAAACACAAGAAAGGAAGAATTTCAGAATAATAAGAGTACTTTCCAAATGGCCAACTTTCTGAGCATTGAACTGTGTTTGGATAACTTGTGTCCCTCAGTCCAAATCCAAGGATAATATTGCTTCTGCTGAAACTTGGGCTCGTACTGTAACCAGGGTTTATTAATTGTCCTATTTCATTGAGGAAAAAATGCAAAGCAGACAGAACACTGGACTAACTGGAAATGCTCCACCGTTTCATGGGAGGCAGCTTTCCAGTGGTTCCTATGGAGGACGGGGGCCTTGGGCCTAGTGCACAGTAAGGAAAACAACCCATTTACTGATTCAGACTGTGGCCTCTCCATTCTTTCAAAGCACAGCATTGATTTCTTTTAACATCAAAAAATGATTTCGTTGCTAGTAATTGCTTCAGCTATTAAAGAGGTTTGCTCCAAGTGCTGTTTGTAGAAGACTGCATTAGTTATACAATTAACACCTTTCCTATGCAGGAGGAATATGCCACTCCTGTGGCTGGGTAGCAGCATCTTATCTTTATGTCTCTGAAACATCTTCTAAGTGTTTATACAACTGTAAAATATATGAAGGAGCAAAGAGAAAGAAGGAACAGGGAAGGAAGGAAGGAAGGAAGGAAGGAAGGAAGGAAGGAAGGAAGGAAGGAAGGAAGGAAGGAAGGAAAGGAGGGAGGGAGGGAGGGAGGGAGGGAGGGAGGGAGGGAGGGAGGGAGGGAGGGGAAAAAATCCCTTGCTTGTCAATCAAGCTGCAAATTCCTTAGCACTAGAAAAAAGGAAAATTTCAGTTTAGCTGCAAGCTCTCAGGTTTATAGAAGTGGAACTATTGAAATATTGTTTGGTTTTTGGTTTTGAGATAGCCTAGGGGGTTTTGTTTTGTTGCCCAGCTGCTTTCAAATTCTTGGGCTCAAATGATCCTCCTGCCTCAATGTCACTGGTAGCTGGGATTATAGGACTGTGCCAATACACTTGGCCTTGTAGCTTTTAAAAATAAAGTTTCATCTTTATTGTTCAAGTCATTATAACACATTTGAACTCCTTTCCTCAAATACAGAGAGGAAAAGAATATGATTGAAGAGTCACTCACCATTTGTGTGTTTTACTTTATAGATTATATTTGAATCCTGTTTTTTTTTTCACTTAAAATAATATTGGCATTTTCTTGTTATTATAAGTGGGCCTTCATGGTTGTAATATTTCATAAGGTATACCTACCATGATTTACTTAACCACCTTATAGAGCATTGAGGCTGGCCCTGTTTTTCCAGTGTAAATTATGGCATGATTAAATATTTAATGAGTTCCCTCGTTTTATTCTTATCTCCTAAGATAAAAGCTCACAGGTTCAGATGTTTTAAATATTTTAAAGGCTCATTGTTCTAGCTGTATTCCAGCCATCAGATCAGTTTATAAACCTCACCAGCATTTGAGGAAACTGCCCAAGCGGCAGAGCAGAGCTCAAGAACTGTTTGACGAGCTGCCGCGGCAAGGCACTCGGCTGGCTGCGACCTCACTTCATCTTAGCAAAGCCTCAAAGCAAAGCCAGAAGCCATTATTCATTTTCATTATGTCTCAGGCTGGGGAAAGTGCTTCTAATTTTTGCAACATAAAAGAGGTTTGATGACAGGGACAGAATTGAGCAAGGACCCAGACATGCTGACGGGAAAGCTGAAATTAGGGCTGGAGCACTAGACTCGGTCTCCATTTAAAAGCCTACTGCTTTTTCCTCTTCAGTTGGGGACTTCGTGGTATGTGGAGATATTTTTACGAGGCTGAAGAAACAGTAGAACAAGAGGGCAGGTTTGAAATTGGAACACGGTTAGGAGCTGCAGCTGAAGCTGTCTTCATTAAGCTGCTAGGTTTTCTGTGTTTCCTGGCACAAGCAAGGGTTGAATTTTAACTTTTAAAATTTAGAGTAAGTGCTTAGTGCTTGAATTAGAATTGAAATATCTGTTCCCTTTAGAACTTTTCAGTATGTTTTTTTTTACTAATAGATATTTACTTTTCCTGTTTACTAGATATGCAGTCAATATGTACTTCCCAATACTGAAATATAAAACGAGACTGGAATGTAGCTCAGTGGTCGAGCATGTATCTAGCATGCAAAGGGCTTCATCCAATACCCAACACAGAAAAGAAACAAGCAAACAAAAGTTAAACAGTTGCAGTCTGACTTTGCTTACATACTAAGAAGCAAATACAAAATAGTAATTTGAAAAGTAATGTTTAATGTGGTCCCATGTGTAACACTGGAAAAACCTCATTGCTTCAAGTTCTTGGAAGAAATGTTTTTCTTTCCTTTTTTTTTAAAACACCATGTCAATTATAATTATTTTTATCTTAAAGTGGGGTCTGATATAATTTTCAGTTGCTGTATTAGATCTGTTCAAATTAGCAGGTGTGTATGTCCTTGACACATAATCTGCAACAAGGCACACCTGTGCATGAGTGTGGGCTGCCTTGAGCCCATGTGACCGTCATATATGGTCTCCCCATTATAGAAATGTCTCCAAACCAAGTACTAAGCTGTACATGTGTGCAATGTTTAGCAGAATGTAAATGTATTTTTAAAAATGAATAATATCACTCAAAAAGGTATCCAAGTCCCTTGATGAACTTTGATAATAGATTAAAAAATGAAGATTTTGTTAATTATTAATATCTTTTTATTATTCAGTATCCCACTCTTTTCTTCCTGATTCCATAATTACTGTATGTAAAACCACCTATGATTTTAAAAAGCTTATTATTATGTACCTAAATGTTCTTCATTATGAAAATACAAAAAAAGGTTGGTTTTTTTGTTTTGTTTTGTTTTTTGTTTTGTTTTTTTGTTTTTTTTGTTCTCAAGTGGAGGTTGAAAGAAAGCCCAGGTATGTCCTAAGAGAGGTATTAAAGCTGGCTTTAACTCTGTAACCTGCAGAAACTCCTGCTGTCCCAAGCCTCGGTGTGTCCCAAGCTGCTTCTCTCAGTGTAAGTGCTGTGGGCGTGTGCACTCCTCAGACTGTAGAGCCTCATAAGGGCAGCATCACTTGTTAAATGCAGAGTTATCTGGGCTGAGAACATACTGTGGCCCTTTTACACACTATTAAGCCTTGTAATTTTCTTATGTCCCTAATAGCCATACTTCTTGAACATAATGAAATGAGAATGTAATTTACATTTTTATGATGAAAAAGGAAAGTATGTGCCCCTCCCTAATTATAGGATGAGGGTACCATTTCCATTGTGAACACATTGCCATCACTCGAGCACTTGGAAAGTCAAATGGCATAGCTGTCATACCCCACCTTACTGTGTGTCCAGTGTTTAGAAATTACTGCCAGTGAAAATCTCTATTTGGACAGTATGTGTGCAAGAGCACACGTCCTGTACAAGGAAACAGTGTTCTCAAGAAGTCAGACCATTGAATTAACATAGGCTGAGTAGCCTGGTTTTGCTAACGACTGACTGTTGTAGATAGATTCTCAGTTTACAAAGTGTGTGTCTTTAAAGGCTCCCCCCAAATCAGTACCTCTGCTTAAAGTTTAGTCATCTATCAATGACCGTAAGGTGAGTAGACCTCAGCAACTAACTCTCAGAACTAATAGTAGATTTTTCTTTTTTTAGCTGCTTTTCGTATTTCAGAATATTTACGAGAAACACACATCTATCCTTGATGGCCTCCACTGATAAGAACTGTCAGAGAGTTAGATAAATGGCTATTAGCTGGTTACCAATATTAGTGTGCTGATACTGGTTATCTTACAGTCATTAGAAACCTGGTAAAAATGGAGACTAACCATTAATGGAGAAAAACCATAATTTGCTTCTCAAATTATGTGCATTTGCTAGAGCATGAAATATGCTAGAGAAGCATAAGAGAAGGAGTTCTTGGCGAATTTTTTTGATCTTTAAAAAACAAACAACTTTATGTGCATGAGTGCTTGCCTGTCCGTATGTCTGTGCCCCATATTCATCCCTGTGACCTCAGAGACCGGAAGAGGGCATCAAACCCCCTTAACCTGGAGTTATAGAAAGTTGTGAGCTGCCACATGGGTGCTGGGAATCAAACTAGTGCTTTTAACTACTGGCCCATCTTCACAGCCCCCTTGGTGATTTTTGTTTTTAAGAAAGGAAATACCTATTACTGCTTATTAGAGAGGCACATTCTACAAACCATCTAAATCTTAGACATGTGAATTACATCTGGAGTGGAAATTAAGATTTCAGAGAGAAAGAGCTCAAAGGCCTTCTAGGAACCAACCGAGTGTGGCCTTCTTTCCTAGCTTTCCCTCCACCCCAGGATGCTGGGGCTCCATGCCACAGCTGGTCCTGACTGGCTGAAGCTGAGGACGGCACTGTGCCTAGCTTGCAAGAGTAAAATAACCTTCATAACGAGTTTTGTGTGACAGTAACAATTGTGCTTTCCTCCCAACAGCGGTGACGTCTTACGAAGATCTCGGACTCTTTGCGTTTGGATTACCTGGAAAGGTGATTTTCTTTGCTCCCCTTGGGATATTTCTCTTCTCCAAGTTCTCAGAGTCGTGTTTATGAGAAAGACCTTAGGAGATGAAGAAAGGAAGTAAGAGGTGGACAATGGGATGGGAAAGTAAAGAGAATGTGTCCCTGCCGAAGCACTGTTTTCAACCAGTGCAGTTTTTAAATCTTGTTGCTGACTTCGCCACTGAGCTGCAGAAGTAACGGGACCCTAAAGTTTTCTCATTAATTTTAATCAGATCCTCTGAGTAAATCCTTATAAGGGAAGAAAACAATGTAGAATTAAGATTATAGCCTGGCTATTTTCAAAAGCAGTAATTAGGTAATGTTATTTAAGGGCTAAACAGTGCTGAAAGATTGCCTAGCTCTCCCCCTTGTTTACATGTGAGGAAATTAAGGCTCAGATCTGTTCAGGGGCCTCTTATCAACTGTTATCCAACACCAGTGCCATATCTGAGGACTATAGATGCTATATATACTGGTTTTACTTCCTAGAATAATAAAATAAATGCAAATTTTTATTGGCACTGGCTTTTTGGTGACTTCTTAACTTTAAAGTTCTAGGGAAATGTTTTTTCCTACAGATTACCAGGAGTTAAGCATTGCTGTCAGTGTTATAGTTAAGTTGCTTTCTTTCTGTTTCAGTACCTCAAGAGTTACCCACATTTATTTTGGTTCTAAACAAGAATTCTTCTGATTATAAATGTGCCTTAGTATGTTCTGTTTTCATTTACTTTAACAAACAAGTACTATAGCATGTACTTGGTTATTGACACAGGTATGCATTTGAGCTAACTGACGTATGAGTTGCCTCACACAGTTATTCTCCTGTTTATACACTAAGTGGGTACCATACTATAACTGGCTAAGCTGATTTTAAGGAGTGAGTCCTGAAGGAAGATGCAGCTTTGCAGCAGGAAGAGAAGCTGCATTTGCTTCCAGTTGCCTTTCCTCTTAAAATGTATAGGGATTACATAAACCTCAGAAACGCTGGGCAGGCCTTACATCTTCGTAATCTAAACCTCAGTTGTTCCCGGGTACATTTGCTTTCTGGAGAGCAAGGTGTTTAGTGTGTCTGGTTCATTCCCTCCATGTAGTTTAATCAAAGGAGAAGAAATGTGTTTGTATATGGCAATGCCCCAGAGTGGGGAGGAAGTACTTGCTGTGTAAGCATAAAGACCTGAGTTCAGATCCCCAGTACTTGTGTAAAACTTGGGCTTGGCAGCATATTCATGTGACCCCAGTTGTAGATGAAAGTTTCTGTCCCGCCCGCCTGGTTCCCCAGCCATTCAGTCCCAAAGAACCACACAGAAGCATATATTAGTTTTAAATTGCTTGGCCTATTAGCTCAGGCTTATTATTAACTAGCTTTTACAACTTAAATTAATCAATAATTCTTAGCTATATTTAACCATGTGGCTTGGTACCTTTTCTCAGTAAGGCATTCTCATCTTGCTTCCCCTGCTTTTGGATGACGACTGCATCTTTGCCTTTCCTCTTCCCAGAATTCTCCCAGTCTGGTTACCCCACCTATACTTCCTGCCTGGCTACTGGCCAATCAGTGTTTTATTAAACCAAATACAAGTAACACATCTTTAGAGTGCACAAGAGCATTATCCCACAGCACTCAAATGCTGAAGGAGAAATGCAGAAACGGGGAGATTCTGGGGATGGGGCAAGTTGCTGGCCTGCCAGCCTCACCAAAACAGCCAGCTCTAAATTGAGGGAGAAACTGTATTTCAAAAAATAAGGTAGAGAATGATAGGCAGAAGATTCCTGCAGTCAGCCTTGGCTTTCCACATGCCCTTCATAACACACCCCAAATAGCACATCTAATGCATAGGTGTGTGCATGTGCATATAACAGGTGCACAGCAGCAACAGCAAAGAAGACAAGTACACAGTGACAACAACAACAAAGGAAAAAGGGAAGCTCCCTGCTCGATTTAATGTGACCTATCGGTGTGAATCCATGGTCAGCACTGGCAAAACCATCAGCTGATGGTGGTGGTTCCCTCATCCCTGCCTAGCAGCGCAGTCTCAAAGAGCGTAGACTGTGAAGTCTCTTTCTTGAATGTGAGCTGTTGCATCATTGTTTACATGTGTCCCCATCCCAAGGAGGCAGCTGCGCTGGGCAGAAGGTATCCAGAGTGAGGACTCGTTAGATTTTGTTTGTATTTCTTCCCCATTTCTATAATTGTTCTGAAATCTTCACATTTTTTTGATGTGTGGTTGGATAATATTCTGCAATTCAAAGAAATATTTTTGAAAAATTTAAGGAATATTTTTAAAAATTTCTTTGTGTATTTATATATCAGATAAGTATTGAGCAATGCACTGTAATAGGCACAGAAAATACAGGTAGGCAGACATTCATTCTGGCTTTCTAAACACTACATACCTAAATTTAGGCCAGGGATGGAGAAGTGGTTAGTGTCTAAGATACTGTGTGTGCAGGATAGTCATAGAATATGGAGGTGTTTCGTGTGTGTGGCCAGGGTTTTCATTTGCACTGCAGATGGTCTACACAGAGTCAGAATGGTCTTCCCACGAATGACTGAATTTCAGGAACTCATATTTAAGCTGAGATGCAAAGTGCCTTCTAGAAAACACTGGAATGACCATGACCACTCTGTTAGTTACTATTGCTGTGATGAAACACCACAAACCAAAGCAAGCTTGGAAGGACAGGGTTTATTTGGCTTACTTTCAGGGAACAGTCCATCCCTGTTGGGAGATGTTAGGAGAGGAAGTCAAACAGGGCAGGAACATGGAAACAAGAGTTGATGCAGAGGGGTATTACTTACTGGCTTGCTCCTTGTGGCTTGTTCAGCTGGCATTATAGAACTCAGGACTACTGGCCTAGGGTTGGCATCACTCACAATGGACTGGGTCCTCCCACATCAATCACTAAATAAGAAAATGCCCTACAGACTTGCCTATAGCCCAGTCTTATGGAGGCATTTTTTTCAATTCAGATTCTTCTAGCTTGTGTCAGGTTGACATACAACTGTCCAACACACCTGCATCTCTAGAGACCTTGCCAGAATCCAGATCATTAGGCTTTTTCTGCACCTACAAGGACTCCAGCTGCCAGGAAGCTCGATGGTTGCAGCGTAGGCAGTGCTCTGCCCCGGGAGGAATTCCCCATGGAGGTGAACCTCAAGTGTGGCCTGTCCTCAGTCTGTGGAGGTCTGAATCATACAGGTAGCTACTCAGCTCCAGGTGTCTGCTGGTGGCTACAGCCCAGGTGTTAGTGGTCCGGAGACCCAAGAGAGAATATAAGATTTAAACATTTCCTTCACATCCCCCAGGAGTCTCATCCAGGACCAGAAACAGACTGGACATAGTCCTTGGGCAGTTTTTGTTTAGCACAGACCTTTGTTTTTAGCCAGTTGCTAAAAACAGAAGATGTGAAATTCAATTTCTGACTTACTAACTTCTGGGTGATCTGGCTACCTTGGATCCACTTTTCCCCATGCCGTCAGCTGGCCAGACTGGGTAGAGAGGAGAAGCCCCTGTGTGTGTGTGCGGGGTGGGGGTAGGGGGGTGGGTCCAGTTTACTGTTGACCTTGCCAACACCTGCTCTTTTAGACTTAGCTTATTTCACACTTTTGAGTTTGAAACACATTGCTTACGTTTTCCTGATCTGGTCGTTGTGTGCTGGAGTTTTCTGCTGTTGGCTGTTTAATCTTTGAGACTAAGGATGCCCAAACTAAGTCTGTGCCAAGCTGCTATCAGAAGACCATCTGCTCCCTGTAGATACTATAATGTTGACACAGCACACTCCAGTCTGTTTTGGGACAACTACTAAAGCAGTGTGGTAAGGCCAGTAAGAAAGGGACTACCGGTTCAGTTAGACATTGACAATCACAACTTACCAGCTTTATAACATTTTCCAGCTATTCAAACATGACTGCTAAGAAGGACTTCAGAAATATCTTTATAGTAACTATGGAGGTATTAAGGAAGGACTTACGTAATGTTCATTAATTTCACATAGTACAAACAGCTGACAAAAGTTATTCTTTCCGATATATCTTCATTCTTAAGACAGTGCATCTGTCTTTGTGGTATTGTTTATCAATAATAAAATTCTGTCCTTTTGTACTGTTTCGCTTTTATCATCTGAATACATTTGTCCTTTTTTAGGTGGTGGTTGCAGGCACCATAATAATTCAGAATATTGGAGGTAAGCATTGAGAATGGATCAGGTGTATGCATACAGGCAATGGAAGTAGTTGTTTTCTCTGACTCCTTACCTTCCTACAGGTCTAGCTGGGACACTAAATCTCTGTAGGCATAGCCATCTTCAGAAGTCCCCTTTACCTGCCTCCTAATCTTTCTTGGATCACTTTTAGTAGCACTGGTAAATACGCTTCTAACTTCAATTCTAGCTGACTTCCGTGGTTGTGGTGGTGAGGGGAGCAATTTGGAAATGCTTCTCCCAAAGTGATTCTTAACTATTAGCTATTTTCCCTCTGCTTCTGCCCCCTTCATCACTCCCACTGACAGACACTTCTTTAGAGGGAATAGTGCCCCCTGGGCTGTGTGAACAGTCAGGTATGCCCAGTGTGCCCTAGGAGGTAAGAAGTTAAAAATGACCAAGGGGCTTAAAATATATCTAAGGACAAGAGGCATCCTCAAGTTTGTCTTTCCCCTGGTTCCTACTAAAATCTGATCATCCAACTGATCCTTATTATGAGAACTCTGTAGAAATGGAAATCACTGTTAACTCTAGACAACTGGCCGAATGAATTAAACATTAACTCCAAAGAATGAGAGTGGCAGGTACATGTTGTAAGGAGATTTCAGTGACCTAAGCAGTGTCTTTGTTTCTTTTTACCGCCAGTTGGAATGCTAAGTAGTGTCAGAATCATAGAAAACCCACAAGGAAATGACGTGCTCTTTGGATCTTACAGAAGATTGTGTGCTCACAAGGAATTTTAATCATTTTTTTGTATCTAATAATTTTAAGTAACTGAAAGTTGATAGCTTAAGATCTGAGCTATTTCACTCTGAGTATTGTTCAACTACACTGACGTTAGTGAGTCTTGTGGTGTGTGTATGTGTGTGTGTGTGTGGGGGGGGTGTTCCAATCAGTGCGTGTTCTAGAATCCTGAATGTCCATGTTTAAAGCTTTAAATTTTCATGAAACAGTGACTTCATACTTCCCTCCCGAAACCAGAAACACAAACCTCATCTCTTGGGAATTGTTGCCGTGCAACTGATTTGAAGATTTGTTGCAGAATAACTTTTAATTAGCAAATATGTATTGCTTAACTGCTTAGTGACGATTCTTCTGCAGAACCTCATTAAGACCGATCAGATTTGGTTCAGATGGAACTATTGTGTAATAATTTATGTTGAATTTTTAGCGTCTTATCTTGGCGTGATGACCTTGTTGTGTCTCCCCTGGTTTCCCCTTGCTGGGGTTAGCCTTGTCTGAGGTTATCTCCGCACTGTGTTTCTCTTCTGCACTGTAAGTTTTTCCAGGGCTTGTGTCTCATTCCTCTTTGTACTCCTGGGAACCAACACAGTGTCTGTCAGGGTCCAGCCACGACAAAATTTGCACATTCCAGGGTAGGAGCATGAGGATTAGAATTATTAAACTAAAGGAACAGATAGAAGAGAAATAAAAGACACAGAACAGCATGTGGGGGGCGTTCACTGAATGCTGAACCACCTGCATTTTTTCCCACCAACTCATATACTTTACTCCAAAAGAGGAGGGGGAGACAACAGACTTATTAATATGATCTAAGGAATAGACCAAGGATCCTGCAGACAGCCAGTCCCTGGAACCTCCTGCCAGTCTCCTTTGAAGGAGCAGGAATAGCAATGTGGAGCAAAACACTAATCAACCACACCCTGGGTCAGGAGCTCTTGTGTGTAGCCACATCTGTTGTCAACAACTCTGACCTTTAGTCAAGGTGGGACAGGCTCCCATCTGTGGGCCCCCACAAGTGTCTGGAACTTTGCTGGATTTAGAGGCGCTTAAATGATTAGTACTCTTATGTCTAAGAGTTTGGGAACTGGAGAGATGGCTCAGCAGTTAAGAGCCCTTGCTACTGTTTTAGAGGACCTGGGTTCAATTCCCATCACCCAGTGTCAGCTCACGATTATCTGTAACTCAAGCTCCAAAGGGATTTCTTGCCCTCTTCTGGCCTCCACAGGCATTATATGCACATGGTGCACAAACATACATGCCAGCAAAACACCATACAAATAATTTTTTTAAAAGTGAAAATAAGTGGGGAATTGTGGGGCTGGGAAGATCGCTCAGTTGGTAAGGTGCTTGCTTCACAAACAGAGGACCCAAGTGCCAATTCCCAGCACTCATGAACACACCCTAACTCCAGTACAGGAGAAGCAGAGTGGAGGATCTCTGGGGCTCGCTGGCCACCTAATATAGCTGAATCCATGAACTCCAGAGGTTCAATTAGCTACCTTGTCTCAGAAAAATAAGGTAAGAACAATTGAGAAAGTTTCCGTGTTGACCTGTGGTCTATGTGCGCACACACACAATGCTAGGCTCATTGTTGGTGTCAAAGGTGACGGAAAAGATAAAGAAACTGGACTAATCTAGTAATTTTATTTTTGAGAGTAAAATTGGTTCTGTTGTATACAAGTTCACAGAGAAACTAATTTAGATTCTGTTGTTGTCTATTTTGCTCTTTTGCGGGGCCTGCCACCCAGCTTCCAAATCAGTTACATACAGGGTTTATTCTTAGTTAGGAATGCCCGGCCTTACCTTGACTTGTTTTTTTTTTTTTTTTACCAGCTTTTCTTTCTTTTTTTTTCTTTCCTTTCTGTTTAATGATGTGATCTCTTTATTTAAAATTATTTCCTAATTTGCCCAATGATTTAGCAGGCTTTCTTTTACTTGCACCTCAAACAATCAACATACTTTTGTATTTTATTTTGACCATGTATGCTATTTTGACATTTTATTAATACCAGATCTCAGCACGTTGTACAGATTTCAATTAGACCCTTGGTAGCTATGGTCTCATTGCTGGATTCTTGGGATTTTGGTGATGGCGGCTGTTCCTTCAGGCCCTGTCTCTAACCTTCTGTAAGACTTCAGCAGCACACTCCCCCATTCAGGCCGCTTTTCTTAAATTATCTGACACCTTTTGCCTCTGGGCTTTTTCCTTTTCTTCCTTCTGTTTCTCTTACTTTCGCTCTTACTCCGTGACTCCTAGGGTCCTCCTCTCCTAGTTCTTTTGCTCCCCTTTTCTTCCCAGATTTCTCTTCAGGTATTTATCCTCTCTGCCTGCCAGTCCCACCTATCCTTTCTCCTGCCTCACTATTGGCCGTTCAGCTCTTTATTAGACCATCTGGTGTGTTAGACAGGCACGGTAGCACAGCTTCACAGAGCTAAACAAATGTAGCAGAAGTAAAAGCAACACAGCTTTACGTCATTAAACAAATGTTCCATGGCACAACCAAAAGTAACACACCTTAAAATAATATTCCCTACCTAGACTATTTCTCATCTAGAATACTTTTATTTTTGTGTTATGTAGCATAATATACTGACTGGGGAGTTTGTATTAAACATTTATCAGCTTCTGAATGCTGGAAGTCCGAGATCAAGGAAACTACATCCTATGAGGACTTTCTTACCTTGTCACGTGGTAGCTTAGAGCACGCAAACTCTTAGCCTTAAGCCCTTACAATGTGCTATACCTGCATTTAAAGATGAATCTCGTGACCTAAACCTTTCCCGTCAGATGCTACTTCAAACACTTCTGTGTGTTGGGACTGTGTTTCCTGTACACATGGCTGGGCGACACTGTCAGGCTTAGCAAATAGCCTTGTCAGTAAGCTGAGTGATTGAAGTGGAGACAGCCCACAGTTTTTGTCTGTTTGCATTTTCGAGACAGGGTTTCTCAGTGTAGCCTTGGCTGTCCTGGAACTCTGTAGACCAGGCTGACCTTGAACTCACAGAGATCCTCCTGCAAAGGCGTGAGCCAACACTGCCCACTGACCCAGACTTAAAAAAAAAAAAAAAGTGTTCTTCATCCCTGAAAGCTTTCAAACGAAACTGTTTGGCCAGCTGTCTGATCTGGAAAGGTTCTTGGATTTGGTGTTATATGAATCAGGTGTCTGCATTCTTAAGGTTGTTGCTTTGCTTGCTTGCTTGCTTTAGAACTTTGAAAAAGCCACTTAGATGCTGTCACACGTTTTAAATGTCCCTTGAGTTCAGGAAAGCTAGTGATGCTTATTTCAGAATGTTGTCCTCGTTGTTTTCTTCACACCACTTGCCAGCTTACCCTGTGAGCGCTAAGGGAAAGCCTATTTCCGCCGTTCTCTGCTACTGCGGAAGTGACCCCTTCACCACGGTGGGATCTGAAGTTACCTGTGCGCAGAGCCCTGGCTGGGTGTCAGGTGCCTCATGTTGTGATGCCAGTCTCCTGGTCAAGCAGGCCCATGCTTCAAGGGACCCTCTCCTCTTGGCTTTAGTTTTTCTTTGGTGAAGAATTCCAGAGGGAGGAAGGAAACATCCTAGAATGTTGAATGCTGTTGCAGGCCAGAGAATGCTAGGCACAGGGTTTGAACTCAGCTGCCTTCTAGGAGGACTGAGAAGTGTGGTGGAAGGCCGGCTGATTCTCACCGCCCCTACCCTGCTGCATTGCTCACTTGTCCCACAGTCTGAAAAGTAGTCCGTTTCACATGAGATTGAACGTCTGCGGCAGACCGTTCTTCAGGCTACACTGTCGCTAGAAATTAAACAGCCAGGGAAGGTCCTACTCACTTGGACATCTGCGATTAAAGCAAAGGCAGTTAATTTCCTAATTCATGTCTTGCTCAACTTAAAACATGGCAAGGTGAGTGGCTCCGAGCAATGTGCCAACTTACTCTTCTAGAGCATGTGAGTCAGCATTGCAGAAAGCAAACTCTTTCCTTAACTTCCCAGGTCCTTGCAGAAGATCAATGATTTAATCACTGCACATTGTCAGGACAACCCTAGTTTCACTGAGACATCCTGAGATGGCCAGAGGACCTGGGTTTTCCTGTCTGGCACCGAATCTACAGACCTTAGCAGCCTTGATTAAGGCCTCATTTGGGGCAGTGAGGAGTAAGAGAATTTCAGCCTGTGAAACAAGATGGCGCAGAGTCTGCAGCTTACAGATGAGAAGATTCAGTGACTACTGAAATCTCAGATTACCGTTATTGGACAAATCCACCATGTAATGTTAGACAAGTTAAATTGTTTTCTTGAAGCAGAGGCTGAGATTCATCAGTCTGTTTGCCCTTCGGGAAGCTGGGTTGGGAGTGCTGTTACAACGCCACCTGCTGGTCACACTGATTGCAGCTTTTAAAAACCTGAACAGTATTACCCTCAAATTCTAGAAAATACTACATAAGTCTAGAAGTACAGAAAATTGGAGAGGAGCCTTTTTTCCCACCAAGCATTATTCTTGACAAATTTCTATAGTAACTTCGTTTTAAAGAGACTTCAAAAACAATGTATTAGCAAAGATGTCTATTGACGCTTGCTAATGAGATTTTAAAGAGTATATACTGATCGTGTGTGTGTGTCTGTGTGTGTCTGTTTCTGATGATTGAACACATGTGAGCTTTCCACCACAGTGCTTTCTCCTAGCCCCCTACCACACCCTCATCTCCACCCCAAACAGGAGACAAAGTCATGCTAGGCTATCTAAGCAGGGCCTTATACGCCCAATCCACCCACATCAGCCCCCTGAGTATCTTAATTCCAGACCCTGGCCACTCGGCCTGGCTCTCTGGCCCCTATTTAGGTTCAGGGTCTTAACAGACTATAAAATAAAGGCTCTTGGTGGATCTCTATGAGTTCGAGGCCAGCCTGGTCTACAAGACCTAGTTCCAGGACAGGCCCCAAAGCTACAGAGAAACCTTGTCTCAAAAACCCATAAAATAAAATAAAATAAAATAAAGGCTTTTTTAGGAGAGCAAAGGAAGGAACATTTTCCATCATGCTTTGTGTTTTTCCCCCCAGTTTTGCAGTTTAGGGAAATTACATTGTTTTACAGACATTTTGAAAGAAAGATTCTTTTTAAAAAAAGAGATTATATACTATTTGAATGGGGATAGAATTTCCGTGACATTTAGATGTTTGATGGAAACACCAGGTTAATGAGACATCTTGAATAAAGTAGTTATTATCCATGACTAAAGGCAAGTTTGAAATAAAACTGAGTCTCTTCGGTGGAAAGGCAAACCATAGTGCCTCTGTTTGTTTGGGCCACTGACTAATCCCTGAGAAGTTGCTGGGCTTCCCCCAAGAGCTGAAAACCCAGTTCTATTTTTAAAACAGTTGAATGCCATCCCATCTTTATGCATGTTCTCTTAAGTGTTTAACAACATGGGTAATTGTCTTTTAGACTAATGATTGTTTAGGCCAAACTCTGGTTGAGTTTTTCTTTCTCAAAGTGACATGGTTGACTGGTGACAAGCCGAGACCATTGCTGGGACACTGGTTCCTAAAGCCTAGAGATACGAAGGAAGAGGGTTGATTTTTGTACTTTTTTAAGATTTCAGTGATGTGTTAAATCTCTCATGTATGTGAACAGGAGGCGCCCTCTCTGGAGCTGTGCCTCCACTGACATGCAACTAAATCATGGCGGGAGACGCTATGACGTCCTGGCAGGAAGCTATGTGAATTCTGAGCCAGTTACTTCAACCAAAGGGCTACAGCCCAGGATGGACTCAATCAACAATACATTGTGTCTCTGGTTGAAATGGCCTGAGACTTCCATCTTTGTTGCAGAGATTCTCATTTTCTTTGAGCCAGATTGTTAAACTCAGCAGCCAAAAGCAGTTTGTTGTTTAAATGCCGATAACAAATAAATAGAAGGCTTCATTCTAGAGAGGCCCCTTTGATAGACTTTTCTTATTTTCCTTCTCCACCGGCCCAGAGCAGACTGACATTTAGTAGTGTGAGCTCCTCAAGTCAGGCTCACCGTTCCCACCAGCACCCACATAAGTACACAGAGCTCCCATTTCCATGGGAGAAATTGTGTCTGGTTGATAAGAAAGTTAGATGCCAAAAAAACTTGCTATCACCTAGAATATAGCCAAGCATGTAACAGGCATAGCATGCCACGCCCAGATGAACAGCTGCTCTCACTTCTGGCCTTTCTCCTCTCTGCCTCTGTCCCAGCTCACGTCTCCCATGACTGTTAGTAGTTAGTTTTCATGTCTTCCATGCTGTCGGGCAGTGGTACCCGTGTCTCCATGCTGTCGGGCAGTAGTGATGCCTTACTCCCTGTTGATGCCTGATCAGATTTCCGTGTTTCAGGGCTTCCCAAATTTCCTATTGCCTTTCCATGTGGTTTTTAAAGGGTACTTTCTATTCCTGTGTCTTGACTAAGGTGACAGGATGTTTTATTTTCTTTCCAGGGTAGTTCCATTTAAAATGAAGGGGAAAGAATACCTCTTCAGCTAATGTGATGAAGCTAAATGATTTGGAATGGCTGATAACTGTCATCAAGGTGTACCTTGTAGCACAGATCTTGGCTTTGGTGTTAGGGAGACCCGAACTGTTCTATTGTAATCATGGTTCTTATGGATGATGCTAGTATAGCCATTAATTTGGAAGAAACATGGTGTGCCTTGTATTTGGACTCTATACCATGAATAGATGCCAGCAAAAATTGTTTACAAATTCTTGCTTATGACCTGTCTCTAAGTCAAGCCTTGAGCATTTCCTTATGCTATTAATAGAAGACATGGGACAGGAGGTATGGCAACCAGTTATTCAACCTAGTGACCTTTTGGCTAAAAACAGTGGATATATGAGCATTCCCGCTGATATTATTCTTTCTTAAAACCTTTCTCAGCTTACTTTATTGACTTGGTCTTTCGATGTGGCTGTAATTAAGATGTGTTTCCTAACTAGGTGTCTGTCTAGTAGTCTTTTGTTCTCAGTATTATATACTGTATGTTAAGGTGGTAGTACTTACATGAAATTTTATTTGTGGTTAAGAAAAAGTAATTTTAGCAGTGAGATTTCTTTGTTTTACTTGCTCAACCAGTGGGGTTTTCCCCATGGTAGGCTCTGTGGTTTTGTAGCTCTTAAAACATGCCAGCGTTCTCCAAGGAAGAAGCAATGTTTCACATGTTTTATTATACTCGTGTATACTGAGAGGCCTTTTCTTAAAACAGAGAAACATATGTTTAGTGAGTTCATATTTCTTTAAGTACACATGGCTCTTCTGACTGAATCTAGTGAAACAGGACTCCCATTTGAAAACCGGAGAGTGAAGGCTACGACACAGAGTGATCAAGTGATTAGCCAGAGGCTAATAGAAATTCTGGAAAGAATGACGGATTGTATATGAGAAAGAAATATAATCTCACATTCATTGTGGCTTTTTTACAATTAAAGATCAAAAAATAGAAAATTGCTGGAAGAGGTGCCTGTCTGAAACTTTAGAGATCTACACAGTGCCGGATTATTCCCAGCAAAAGGGACCGATGAGCAGATGGTAAAAGTGCTGAGTCGGAACCCTGCGCTCCTTGTTTTGAGTGTACTTTTGTCTTTTCACCCCCTCTGTCTCTCGATATATTTAAGGAGTGTCTAAGCCAGTTTCAGAAAACTCGATTCTATTTCTTCTTCTTCATTATACCATGAACATACAGTTCTTTGGAAAACAAAATGCTGTAACAATCCAAACCTTTGAGTGGAAGAGGTTAGCAATGACCTCCCTTCCTCCTCCTATGCCCAGCTGCTGGTGTTTTTCCTTCTGAGAGAACAGAGCAAGGTAGAAGACATTACACATCCAGTTGCTTGTAGTAACCACTGCTAAGGGCTCGCAGGCATGTCTCAGTGGCCCTTGGTAAGCAGCCATGTTTCTTCCAGAGAAAAAGAAATAGTCTTAAATTACAGGATATGGGTACATGTTTTCATTGCAGAAAACTGAGTGTTACTTACCTGTTCTAAAGTTAACTTTACCATAGGTGCCTGTTATTTTACTCAAACAAACAAACAAACAAACAAAAACAAACAATTGAGTGTATTTAATCACTCCTCTTGCAAACTAGCATGTCTGCCTCATTTTTCTCCAGAGTTAAAACATCACAGCATTGTAACTGCCGAAGTAGCTGCTTTCCAACAGCTTGACTGAGAAATGCACGCTGTTCTTAAATGCACCTTTTCATCCAACTTCCTCCAGACTTTCATTGTTCAGGCTTGGCGTTCAGTGGTGTTCTTAGTTTTTTATAAGTCCAAGGAGAAAGTGGAATGTTTCCTGAAATATAAATAAGTAATAAAAGCAGTGTGCACATAGAATACACACTTCATTCTTCAAGGGCATTTTTTTTCATTGACTCTTTTTAAAAGAGTGAGTGAGTGTGTGTGTGTGTATGTGTATGTGTGTGTTCGATTCATCTCTAGGGAAAAGACTGTTATACTGAAGGTCTGACTCCAGATCAACTGGGTTTCCATAGAGCTGAGTATTTAAACTTCCCCTTCTGTATTTGCCTAAATGAGTTCTATATTCCACAACCATATTCACGATGGAAGGCTTGCAGAATGATTTGTGTGTGAGTGTGCACAGTTACCTGTGGAGGACGGAAAAGGGTATCAGATCCCCTGAGTTGGAGGTACCGGCAGTTGTGAGCTGCCCAGCAGTCCTAGGAGCCAAGCACTGAGCATCTCTCCAGCCCCAGAGTGTGTTTTAATAACTACATGAGGAATAGTGTCATTATTAAGTGATATAAAAGCTAGTTATTTCTCATATGCTATCAGATAAAATCTGGGTGGCAGTGCTGGCTTTGGCTTCTGTTTTATTATTGTTATTTTGTCTTTTCATAAACATGGTTTTCTCTATGTAGCTCTTGTTGTCCTGGAACTCAATTTGAAGACAAAGATGGCCTCGAACTCACAAAGATCCACCTGCCTCTGCCTCCCAAGTGCTGGGATTAAACGCATGCGCCACCCCACCTGGTTGGCTTTGGTTTCAGATTTACACAGATGGAGTGAGGATTACAAGCCCCGTATCCTTAACAGGCAGTGTGATGCAGTGAATCAGAAGAGAGCCTTAATTAAATGATTGTTTACTGTTTAAGTATTATGATATGTAGCAGAGAGAGGAAGAGAAAGAGGAAATTGGGTTTCTGCAAAAGACATTTCTTCCTAGTTAAATTTATAAAAGAGCAAGTGATCAGTTATTAATTGTACTTATTAATTAAACATGGTCTTTTTGCTTGCTTGGTTGGTTGGTTTTGATTTTTCAAGACAGGGTTTCTTTGTGTAGCCCTGGCTGTCCTGGAACTCACTTTGTAGACCAGGTTGGCCATGACCTCACAGATAGTTGCCTGCCTCTGCCTCCTGAGTGCTGGGATTAAAGGTGTGCACATCTACCTCCTGGTTCTTAAAGTTTTTATGTTTATTACTAAATCTTGTGCATTGAACAGATGAGACAATGTGAAAGGGAATTTTTCAAAACTTGAAACAATTTTATTATAAATAGCCGATTACAAAATCCCTTTTCCTCTTCGGATTTGCAGTATAAACAAAGGTCATGTGATAAACTTACCAGTTCTCTCCAGAGTCATTTGCCTTTATTTCTGCTATGTATGTGTTTGGCTTAGTTCATTGTGGGTTATCTTCTATATGGTGCCCGAAATCCTATGGGTGTCTGTGTTTCTGAAAAGGTCACTCTGAATGGTTAAAATTCTAATAGAAATTCTCTTTGTTCTTTTGTAGCTATGTCATCTTATCTTTTAATTATTAAAACAGAGCTTCCTGCTGCTATTTCAGAATTCTTGTCTGGAGACCACAGTGGGTAAGAAGAAACGTTCCTTTGTATCCCTTCATTCATTCATTCATTCATTCATTATGTTTTATGAAACCTTAGAGGCAATGAGGTGCCCATCTTTGGGACACTTACAGGTTCTGTGGGGTGGAACGGTAACAGAGGAAACACTGTACTGTCCACTGACAGTCCACTGTGTCAGAGCACTGGGCTGCCAACGACCGAAGCTCCAGGCCCTTGTGCTCCTTGGTAAAGGCCAAGTCAAGCCTAAATTAGCCATTGGAGAAAAGTGAAAAAGCACCCAAGGATATGAAAGCTGGAGGATAGTGGAGAGGGAAGGCTCGAGACACCTGAGTTGAAGGGATAGTGAGTCATCCTTGCTGTCCCTCCTCAGCAGGTTGTCATGACAAAGAATATGATGGCTGCAGCCACTGTGTGAGACTCATGTTAGACAGCATACGGATGAGCGCTTGCTTTGCTTAGCCTTTCTTAATATACTGAATAATATCGAACCACAGCATACTTCCTTTCTCCTTAAAAACACAGGCTCCTACAGAATATATTGACTTAGCGCTTCTTATGGGTAAGGATCCCAAGTTAATTATGTTTTTCTTTTTGATATGTAGAGCAAGGAGAAAGACTTCCCAGAAAAATAAACTTGAAAATAAAAATAAACTTGGGTTAAACTTGTTAATTGTTCAGTTGCTCTCCTCAGTTTTCAAACCACAACAGAGGACTGCCTGTCTCTAGCGCTTGGTTGGTTTTCCTCAGTAATCAGACTTATCGGGCGTGCAGAGGAAAACTTCAGGATTTAGTTTTCAGCTTAGAGAAGTGGCTGCTCCTACAGAAGGAGACAGGTGCGGATGTGTGTGTGTAAGAAAAGTGTGGTGACTTTTGATCTCAGTACGAACTGTCAAGACGTGATTAGCATGAGGTAATAAAGTCCTTCACGATCTTCATCCTCAGACGCTGTCCCTTCGTGTCACTTTGGAGCTCACTAGGGGCCCAGTGCATGCTCACAGCTACCTCAACTTCTGTCAACTTGGTCTGGCTGCGTTTTGATAAGGCCCTGTGCTAACTACTCTAACAAGCAGCTGTGTGAGATACACTTGTTTGCATTTGCTATAAAAATATTAGGAACCACTTTTGTTACTTTAATTCTAAGTGAGAAATTTGCATATGGAGCTAGGAATTCAAGGCAACGGGGTGAAAGGAAACATGTCCTGTTCATTTCATGCTTGTTAACCTTGGGTCTCTAATTCTTGTCATGAGCTGTAGTTTCTTTACCTGATGCTGTGAGGGTACCAGTGAGGGTGGGGCTTGTGACTCCCAGACAGAGTGCTCGCTTAGCATGCCCAAGGCCCTAGGTTCAGTTCTCAATACCAGAAAAAGAGAAAAAATAGACAGGCATTTTGAAAGAGCTGGAGAGTTGGCTCAGTGGTTAAGAGCACCGACCTCTCTTCCAGAGAACCTGAGTCCAATTCCCAGCACCCACATGGCAGCTCCCAACTGTTTATCACTCCCGTTCCAGATCTGCTACCCTCATATACAGAGACAGATGCAGGCAAAACAGCAATGCATATAAAATAATAAATAGATCATTAATGAAAGGGGGGACTGTGTGGTGGTGGTGGTGCACACCTTTATTCCCAGCACTTGGGAGGCAGAGGCAGGCAGATCTCTGTGGCTCGAGGTCAGTCTGGTCTACAAAGCAAGTTCCAGGACAGCCAGAGCTATTATACAGAGAAACCCTGTCTCAAAAAGAAAAAACAAAAAACAAACAAACAAAAAAACAGATAGCACCAATGACCTTACCTCTGATTATTTGCTTCCTTAACAGAGTTAAAATGATCAAATAAGATGGCACATGTGTACGTGCTTATACGCATATAGCACAGTGTAAATGTGGGGAACAGGGACAATGATTATGTTAAAGATAGACTTTTCTTTTTTATGCAGCTTGCCAGGAAGCTCAGAGTCAAACACAAATGAACGCTGATAATCCTAATGGTTGTCCTATGTCACCTGCATTTGTCTTTGTTTTATCTGTTTATCTTTTGTTTGGTCCTGATTTTGGTGACGTCTATTAACATTGCCTTCGTAACTTTAGACATAGTCAGGGTGCTGGGTAACAGAGCTGCTCTTAAACTGCAGTGTCTTGTCTGCTAGAGCTTTGTTCTCTTTAAATCGAGGGCCATGTCTGCTGTTTTAGCATTTGTTTTAAACAACTAAAATTAAGTCCTATTTCAGTTGTATCAGTAAAACTTTTATATAAATGTTCTATTTCTATCACAAATGGGCTTGTGGCAAAAATGCTGTCCCCAGTTTTCAGCCACAGTGTTAAAATCACACAGTTTTGATGAGTTGCATTGTTTTACACGTAGCATGTTCATTTATGATGAGACTATGTGAATTGGCTACAGGGCTTTAGTCTCTGAAGCCTAACCTTGTGAAGTCAGCAGCGAATGTTACGGCAATGAGCGTTGCTTTGGGACAGTTTTTTTCTAGATGGTGTTGCGTGGCAGTATTTTTTCACTGAGATCATGTGGTGTTGATGTTTTATTTTAGGGTTTGGTTTTCCATAAGTTTCAGTTAATCTTTCAGGTGTCTTTATTTTCTGGGTTATCTGTGGATATAAGATATCTCTACGAACTATAACCCTTTATGAAGATGCTGTCAAACCACTTTGTGTTCATTATATATTCTAATTTCAAAACTTACTATTAGAAATCTAGAACAGTAATGCTCATACCAAACTCTTATGATGCCTCTGTATTTTTCCTAGAATTACTTATATTTTTTTAAATCCGTAGCTGTTAAAAGTTGGGAGCTCTCTGTTAACATTTAATGGTCTTGTCAGGGCACTATGATTGACACAATTAAGTTGTCTTGCATTTGAGTTACATAATTGATATGGGATGTGAGCAAGATCCTAATTGAGAACATACGATACTCCTGTTCCATTCTATTCGAGAATGAAATTAAAGCAACTTATAAATAAATCTGGTTTTCATTTAAAAATGGAAAAAACATCTGCGTGCCAAGCATTTGCAATCCAGCTAAGGATTTATACTCTGTGTTTCATAGTTGGAGCATTTTTATCATATAGGATTAAATCCACAGATCAAACAAGTTTTCTAGGAAGTATAAAACTTTTTACTCTAATTCTTTTGGCTTAAAGAGAATGTATATTTAGGTCACAGTAGGAAAACAGGAGTTTGGTTAGATAATTCTTTTTCCCCTCTTAGAAAAAAAAATTAAGTGCAGTAAATTTTCCTAAAATCTTGGCTTATAAAATAAATGTATTTGCTGCATGCTTTTAAAGACTACTTGTTTGTATTCTCTGGGCTGAGGTTTAATCGCATCTGCTTTGCACTATCTCCATTACCAAACACAGTGAAATTGTCTGGGACATGCGTGTGAAATTCACTCAGTTCCACTGTGTGTAACCACGTGGCCTTTATTGATCATGAATGAACAATAGCAGAATTGCTGTCTTAACGATTGGTTTTATTAACTTCAGTCAATAAGCATAAGAAATGATTTATAACCAGTCTCCAGACCTAGAGAATCTCTTTTTTAAAATAAAATTCTTTTCATATTAAGATTTATTTCTTTTTTTTTCCTTTTTTTTTTTTCCCGAGATAGAGTTTCTCTGTAGCTTTGGAGCCTGTCGTGGAACTAGGTCTTGTCATCCAGGCTGGCCTCGAACTAACAGAGATCCACCTGCCTCTGCCTTCCGAGTGCTGGGATTAAAGGCGTGCGCCACCACCTCCTGGCTCACATTAAAAGTACAGTCCTAAGGAGAGAATGAAGTGCAGCCTTGAAATAGATTGGAGGCATCTGAAAATGCTGTGAACTCAAGAGTGGTAGCCGAGGCCGGGAGTGTTTGCATGGCTACTGTCACGAGCCCATGGTCCTTTATGGCCTTTGCAGACACGTGAAATGAAGATGCTGAACTGGGTGATCTCTGAGCGCCCTCAGCCCAAATTCCCTAACTCTGTGAGTCTGCTGCCTTCACACCCTACAATCAGGCCTGACTCAGTCATGCTGCTCTTACAGGTGGACATCAGTTCTATCTTCAGGTCACATAGCAGCCCTACCTCAGGATTCTAGTGTTCCTTTAGTCCTGTGTAAGGGGAAGGTTGCGGTCCTGTGGCTTAACGCATGCCCTTTTATATAACTCCACCTTCCTAGTTAAAGAGTCAGTTTGGGCCAGGTGGTGGTGGCACGTGTCTTTAATCCCAGCACTTCGGAAGCAGATGTAGGAGGATCTCTGAGTTCAGGGCCAGCCTGGTCTACAAAACAAGTTCCAGGATAGCCAGGGCTACATAGAGAAACCCCTGTCTCAAAAACAAACAAACAATAAAAGAGTCAGGTTAGTTTGTGACCATTTTTACTTTGTTTTATGTTCAGAACGTTGATCGCGATCCGTACCCTCTTAGCAGACATTCAGAACACAATGCAGTGTTGTTATCCAGGGGAACAGCAGTGCTAACAGATGGAATCTGCTCGGCTGTTCCCTTGGGGCCATTTTTCTATTGGCACTGCAACTGTCTGGGTCTGATACCAGGTCCCAGAAGAAAAGACATTTCAGACATAGAGCCCTGGGCTTGCTGCCAGTTTCAGAATTTAGTTGCCAGGTGTTTCTTGGTGAGGGCTATTTTGAAGTTCCTGTTTGGCTTTTTACTCAAGGGCGACTAGAAGATGCGCCTTCTGTGTATCCGTTTGTGTTTACTATATGGTTGCTTTGTAGTGCTTCCTACACAACAGCCTCTGAGGGGCGCGTGCAAGTGTGGATAGAGAGCACAGCCTCAGGTCCCGCAGCGCAGAAATAGTTGTGCATCACTTCTAGCTTCTGGGGGGAGTGTGAGCAGGACAGGGGAAGTGTGAGCAGGACGGGGGAAGTGTGAGCAGTGTGAGCAGGACGGGGAAGTGTGAGCAGCATGGGGAAGTGTGAGCAGTGTGAGCAGGATGGGGAAGTGTGAGCAGTGTGAGCAGGACGAGGAAGTGTGAGCAGTGTGAGCAGGACGGGGAAGTGTGAGCAGGACGGGGAAGTGTGAGCAGTGTGAGCAGGACGGGGAAGTGTGAGCAGCACGGGGAAGTGTGAGCACGATGCTCTTTCTGCTGCTGCTCCTCACCTTGCTCTCCTAAAGAGGGTGTTGTCACTACCCAGCAGTCATGGATGAAGGGGGAGCAGAAAGGATGTCCTCACAAGCCAGGGTGTGTAAAGATAGGCCAGGCATGCTAGAAGCTAGTCTTTAACCCAGGCCAAGGCATGCTCTTAACTTGACAGGGCCGTGGGACACTGGCCCCTGTTGAGAGTGAAGGAGGGTGCATTATCACAGGGAGATTTTGATGTCATCTACCAAACACTTACTAAAGGACCCCTATTGATCTTTGATGTTTCCCAATCATTCTATCCTGGATTTCATTTTCTTCATGTGGTACAATTGTGTATGTTTTGCTGGTTTTCTTAGTTAATTGCCACTGCGCTTTCATTCTGCTGGTTACTATGGCCATTCTTTTTCCAGAGAGTCCTAATTGGACAATAACATAGTAATACATATGGGCCAATTATATCACATCCTTGACTATTTTACTAATTTGATTTCAATAATCTCAGGATAGATCCATTTAATTAGCAACTGTGATTAGACTTTTCTTCCTATATATTTACTAGTTGTATTCCTTATATTAATTGTTTGTCTTTCACATGTGCATGCATTAAGGTTTTGAGAAGTTAACTTTAACATTTAAATTTCCTATAGATGTATTAAGAAATTAAAATCATATGTGTACCCATGTATTGCTACCATATAGAAATATGCCATTTTTTGTATTCTAAGTATATCCCTCTGACTTTAAAAATATATATTCAAAGTGTTATTTTTCCATCTCTGTACTGAAATTTGTCTTTCAGTCTTCTTCCTGTCTGTGTATGAATGTGCTTGCACACATATGAGTGTGTATGCACACGTATGTGGTGGTCAGAGAACAAACAACCTTGAGTGTTTCTTGGGTGCTCTTCACCTCTTCTCTTTTTCTTTTTAGGACGGGGTCTTTTACTGTCCTTACACTTCCTTACAGGGCTGATCTGCCTTGCCTGCCACCACATCCCCTTAAGATTTATTTATTTATTATGCATAGAGCGTTCTATATGCATGCGTGCCTCCAGACCAAAAGAGGGCACCAGATCTCATTACAGATGATTGTGAGTCACCATGTGGTTGTTTGGAATTGAACTCAGGACCTCTGGAAGAGCAGTCAGTGCTCTTAACCTCTGAGTCACCTCTCCAGCCCCACATTAGTGTTGTTGCTCACACAGCTGATCAGCCCGGCCAGCAAGCCCACCTCCATGTCTCCAGCATGTGCTAGTGGCTCCCAGTCCTCGTTTCTTTTTTATTAACAAACACGTGATCACACTACTTGCTAACCATTCTCATTCAGTATTTTACTGTCTATTAAAGAAAAGTTTAGTGTTTTAAACTGGTAATTCATACCCCTTCTGAAACTCTGGAGAAGTGTAGAAAGTATGAAGAGTAAGAAATGACTCTTTATCACCGAGAAACTATGAAGTTCCTGTCCATTTTTAATGATATCTGTATTTTTCCTCAAAACAATCGGACTACACACACATTCACTATATTTGTTTTTCCAAATTGTCGAATTAGATGTGTTTTAGATTTTCATTATCTTAAAGGTTCTCAATATTATTTGATAAAAATCTCTGTAACTATTGCTGGTGTTTCTTTGTTTTTAATAGTATTTTGTAAGTGTTGTAAGGCATAATCACATGAAGTCTCTTAGTATCTTTTGCCAAATTGCTTTTCATGAGGTAATTAATACAGTTTTAGCAATTAAAAGCTGTGTTTGGCATACCTCAGTACTCCTCACCAATGTAGATTGTTATCTTGATTTTAAGTTTTTATTAATTTGATAATTGAAAAATGGCATCTCGTTGGGCGTTTGTTTTTGTGTGTTTGTTTTGATTTAGGTGTTACTTTGAGACAAGTTCTCACTATATACCCCAGCCTCAAACCATTGATCTTGCCTTTGTCTCCCAACACCTGAGATTATAGGCTTATATCAACATTATTTTAGTATATTTCCTAAATGCATATTCATGATTAACAATAAAAGGTTTTCTGTGGAGTAGGTAGAGAGATGGCCAGAGGTTAAGAGCCAGAGGACCCAGGTTCAATTTCCAGCACCCAGGCGGCAGCTCACAATTACTGGTAACTTTATCTAATTCCAGGGGTCTGATACCCTCACACAGGCAAAACACCAGTGCACATGCAACTTAAAACAAATAAGTAAATAAACAATAAAAAGTTTTCCTAAGAACATTTAACAAAAAAGTAGGTTTTTCGTGGTGTTGTAATAGCTGTGAATGAGTCCCATGTCCGTACCTAACAGAGAATGTCTGTCCTAACAGGTCTTGGTATCTTGATGGACAGATGCTGCTGCTCATCATCTGTGCTGGCCTGGTGTTCCCTCTGTCACTGCTCCCCAGGATAGGTGAGGAGCACAGGACTGTGGGGGGGGGGGGCAGCGCCACAGCACCGTCTAGAAGAGTGGTGGCCGTGAATCATCCTCGACTTGGCCTGGTTTCAGTCGCTCAGTTCTCAGCCTGCCTCGCTAACTTACTACTTGGCTTGTGGTAGCGTTTCGTCTGCCCCAGCAGGGCACTAAGGTAGAGCCTTCCCTTGCAGTGCACTGCCAGTGGCAAGCCAGTTCCCGTTCTGCTGTGCAGGACTGCATAATGATCTGTGACAGGCGGGCCTGGGCCCAGATGCCAAGCTGCAATAGAAAACATGCCACGGTGCATGGCTGTTTGTGAGTCAGGGTCACTTGCCTTATAAATTGCTTTTTATTTTATTGGTATTTTACAGGCTTTCTTGGCTACACAAGCAGTTTATCATTTTTCTTTATGGTGTTCTTTGCTCTTGTGGTAAGTTTAAAATATAATGCATTGCTTATTTCTTCACAAAAATGCAGCTGTGTTAATGACAGCTTTTAGCTGCTTTGTACTAGACACAGTAACTCATTTTTATATTATTAAAAGCACTGTTTTGGTTTTGAAAATAATTTAGGTCACAGGGTATTCATTTTGTCCATTTTAAAGAAGCTTAAAGTAGCATTTCAAATTTAGTGTTTTGTGGTTAGCAGAGAGGGATGCACAGCCCTTCAGTTGAGACTCTAGGTGGACTAGACCCTGGAGAGCCTAGCACTCTGGAGAAGCAGTAGGCCTGTGCCCTGTACATTCAGTTTAACGCAGCACTGCCTAAAGCTTTGTTCCATTACTGAAGTGATGGTTTCTGAGACTTGATTGAATCCAAGGAGAAGTGGGATGTGAAGGGAGTCCTATCCAGTCTGCTTACTCAGCATAAAATGTTCTCGTAAACATTGTATTGGGAATAAATATTTTTTTCATATGCACAAAATGTATTTCTAGTTAGCGTGTTTTTATTATATATCAGATGATAGTTTGACTTATTTTATATTTATAAAATAATTTAGCATAAAAATAAAAGAGAATTTTAATTTATGGCCTTTTAATTCTTCTAAGACAGACGTGTCCTTGTGTATAATTTCTAAAACCTTTTTTCTTTGCACTGTAGTTTATCCTAGAGTAAGCACCTAAATGTCAAACCTTACAGGATTTTAAGCATTTTTAAGTTGCCAAGAATATACATATTCTAAGTAACCTAATTACCAGTAAATTGAATCAAGGGGAAACGTCACACATAAACACTTTATAGAGCCAGATTTCAGAGCTGCCCCACAGTCTCTGGACTGGGACGATAGTTCAGCTGATAGTGTCTGCCTTGTAGGTATGAGGGCTTGCGTTCAGTCCCCAGAACCCGTGTGAACAGTTGGGCATGTGGTATATGCTTGTGATCCCAGTGCTGGGGGAGTGGGTTCCTGGGCTTCATTGACCAGCCACCCTGACTTACTCCCACTCGGCACACTCCAGACCAATGAGAGATTGTCTGGGAAAGCAAGATGAACGGCTCCTGAAGAGTGACACCCAGCGTTGACTTCCACGTGTGCACACACAGCCACACACTGTGCAACCACCTACCACTACACACATGTACACACAAAGCTACGAACACAACCACATACACACCACACACACAAACACGCAACCACATACCCACTGGGTATATACACACCAATCATGTCTGCATTGCATTTATCTTTGGCTAAATCATCTGAGACACAGGATGAAACAACTAAAATACGTACATGTAACTCTTATTTCACTGTTCTAAACATTTTATTGTAAGGAATGTTCTTAAGGCTGAAAATGGTTAACAGTGCTTAATTGATTGTTGAATTCACCTACATTAAAATTATCCCTCCACCCACTCCAGTGTTATTCAGATAATGAGTTGAGCATGTATTTTTTAGGTTCTATACTTAGAGAGGAACGGTAAGTATTTTCATCATAAGGTAATTGTTGAAAAACATCTAAATGGTTAGAAGGTATCCCACACATACATAGAGTGTATGATTCTTAAATGAATGCAGATAATATACTGAATTTTCTCCTCATAGTTAATCAACAAGGCAAGCATTTCATAGGTAGAAATAATTCAGTTTTCACAGTCAATACCTTAACACAGGTGAAATGTATTGATACAATGTGTCTGTTGGAGTTTTTGTTTCTGTCATAGTAGATACTCTTTAATCTGATGCAGATTTCTGCTTCAGTAGTCATATGGAAATAATTCTCCTATGTTTATCGTGATGTTCTACAAATCATCTGCTTGGATTTTTACCCAGGAGAAGAGTTGAAATGTGACCTACAATGAGACTCTAGATTATGTTGGGTTTGTTTGTTTGTTTATTGCTGTCTTTGGTTGCCATATGTATTACAGGTTCTGTTTCTAGTGTTTTGTTTTGGTGTGTGTGTGTGTGTGTCTGTCTGTCTGTCTGTCTGTCTGTCTGTCAGGGTTTTCCTATGTAACCCTGGCTGGCCCTGACCTCACTATGTAGGCTAGGCTGGCCTAGAATTCACAGAAATCCGTGTGCCCGTGCCTCTACCTCCCAACAGCTGGGATTCAGGGTGTGCACCACCATGCTCAGCTAACTGATGTTTTTAAAAACATGTGCCGATATGTTCATTGATTATTTTTAGAACATGCGTGTCTAAGTCTTATTACGTTTATATTACATTTTATACAATCAATGAAGAAAATGTTTTATTTTATTTTCTTCCTTATGTTCTTCAAGCCTTGTAGACCAGTGCATCCCTACTAGTGTTCTCCCAGATCCTGATTCTCATTCAGAAAGTTAGCATAAATTTTCCCTGAGAGTATCTAAATTTAAAAATAAATCTCAATTTAGCAGTGGCTCAAAATAGCCAAACAGATGCTTTTATCCTTTTTTTAACTTACCTTTTTGGTCACCTTGAAACAAGTCACTAGAGTCGAGAGGAGGGAGGGGCTGCTGAGAGCTCTGTAAAGGGATTTGGAAAGAATTAAAGTGGGTGCTGACCTGCAGAGTTGGGCTGGGCTTGAGGGGGAAGGAGGGGGAAGGGCCTTTTGTGAGAATGCAGTATTTCTAATGCCTAAGGTCATTTTTTGGTGTCTCCCCATCCCCCAGAATTACCTTCTTACCCTGGAACTCTCTCCTCTCTTTTGGTGGGTCTCTCCCAATCCTCACCTCTCTGTATCTCTCACCACCCCATCCCACCATGCAGATTTGAAACCAGGACAGCCCTTTGCACAGGAATTAGCTGTAATAACGGAATTTATGTTAGTGTAAAATTAAGTTGATAATAATTCTCTCTAGTAAATGAAATAGGCTATATTGTATCTTGGAGAATCTTTGCAAGAATTTTGACTTGAAGGCCTCTGAAGCAGCAGATGACCAAGGAAAAAGAGAGGGAATGGTGCTCCCTTGCACTCAAGGTCTGCGCTCAGCAGTGCTGAGAGGCCCCAGTGGAGGACTCTGCCTTTGGAGTGACCTCGGCAGGGGCCAGAGAGACCGACTTGTTCCCCTCTCACACACACTCCATCACTTAAACTTTTCAGAAAAAACCAAAACCAAAAAAAAGATAATGAGCTCTTGGTTCTGGTTTTGTTCTTTTTTGTTTATGGTTAAACCTGGTTTTATATTGCAAATGTAACCTAGAAATGCCCAGTTGGTCCTTAGCCACCCACCCCGTTTTGGGTGAGATTTTAAATTAAAAGTGACTCAGGTTCACTCTTTAACTTAATCCTAAAAGTGTGTGTTTTCTTTAGATTTATCACTGTATAAAATTTTGATTGAATTTGTTAAAATCCCAAACTAGATAAGTTCCAAATAGGAATGGTATTTACTTACTGGTCTCTTGCAAAGACAAATACTTCCTTTCTTCTCTCTGCCCCTTTGTATGCTGGGATTTAGCCCGAAGCAAATATTTACAGAGTAATTATGTGCCTGCAACAGGGCTACAATGGCCGTGTTGACACAGCCACCACTGTGGCTCTAGGAGCAGGATGGCCACAATTAAGATTCAAGTCCTGAACCGTTCGTTGACGTTTCTGGGAAACACCATCCCTCTGGGTTTCTTCGTAGTTTTTTAGATGTATTTTTACCAGCTGGAGCTCCCTAGCTCCACATTGACCAAAGGGGTGATAGTAGGTGTTCATCAGGTCACACTCGGCAGCGGAGTCCCTGCTCCTCTGCTCGCTGTGCTAGGCCTGTCTGCTTCTGACACAAATAATCATATTCTGTGCAATTGTCATTGAAAACATGCTTCCTTTTGAGTTGCACTTTAAAAAACAAACAAGCAAGCAAAAAAAAAAACACAAAAAACAGGGTACTGTTGGAGTTTTAGGAAATTGACACAAGAGCTCACTAAGTCTTTCATGAGCCAGATCCCTCCCCCACATCAGATGCAAGGTACCCTGTGCCCTCCCTCTCCACCCAGTGACCCCCATGTTAAAAGGTAACCCCATTCTCTCTGGGGAAGACCAGAGCAGCAGGGATTCACCTGTTAGCCTCTTGTTCAGCATCATTTAAAATGTTGTTCTGGTTGAGATCAGCTTGAGATGAATTTTACTACAAATTATCTGAGTGTGATTGTCTTTACTTTCCAGACAGTGATTAAAAAGTGGTCCATCCCTTGTCCTGTGGCCTTAAGTGGCATCGACGGAGTGTTCCAGGTGATAGTTTTTAGGCTCTTTTATTTTTAATTTTTCAACTAAAAAAGAAATGGGAGATCAATGATTATTTTTTCTAATTAATGAAAAAGTTATGGTTGCATTGCGTTTTAGAACTGTGCTTTGAAGTGATCTGATTTGAAAGTGTAGTAGTAATAAATTCGTCATATTTGTTGCTGTATTCTGACTTTTAATAGCTATTGGTTTCTCTTTTCCCCTCCATACTCTTAAACAGATTTCCAATGCTACAGATGACTGTAAACCAAAGCTCTTTCATTTCTCCAAAGAGGTGTGTAACTTATTAACAGATACTTTCGGTTGATTTTTCACATTTCAAGTTTTAAGAGATTTGTGTAACAGGGTCTCTCAGGTCTTTATACCTGTAACTAATTAATTTTCATGAAAGTGCTAAGTATAGGATTGCCTACCAGAAGAATAATATTATTTAACACAGGGTGGCCCATTATGAAGCAGCCGCCTTTTTCTTTTCTTTCTTTTGGCGTGCCTTTAAATGGAGCCTGTTTTAAATGGGCCTTTGCCTAAAAGAACAGATTTACCAAATGTCTGGTCTGGCCAGTGAGGTCCTCTGTGGGTGCGGGTTTCCTGTTGCGCTCTGGACTTGTAAAGCTAAATCGCCAATTACATCAAAAACTTCTCCCCTGTGAGTAGGACTTTGGTCTCTAGCTAAGCAGCCTCATCATTGGACCAGCAGTTGAGTACTGCCAATACTCCTTCTGAACAGCCTTCTGAGGGGAGATTTATGATGCTCAGAGCAGAGACCAGCAGACAAATCCCATGCCCAGTTTGAGAGCGCTGTAGGATCCTGGAATTGCCTGGAAGCTTCTCTGAGCCTGAGCAGAGAAGCAGGAATCGCCGTCTGCGTGGTCCCTGCTTTGTTGTTTTGTAGGTCCCAGGCGCTAGGCTTTCCTACTCACTGCCCAGCTTTATTAGAATAGAATGCTAATGTGGTTAGTCCTCTGTGTAGAACTTTCCGATGTAGCTCCAGTTATTAACTAAGAAATGGCTCTCCGGCCTCACAAGGGAGGTCACCACATCTTTCACATGGCGACGCCCTCCACAGGCTTTAAAGATCTAGGTAGGATAATTGACAAGCTGGGAAACTGAACAGTATATGAATGTGTGACTTACACTCTCATCCCCTAAGGCAGCTTCGGGGAACACGACTTCCTAGGTACTGTATCCCAGCGTAGTTCCTAGGTACTGTATCCCAGCGTAGTTCCTAGGTACTGTATCCCAGCGTAATTCCTAGGTACTGTATCCCAATGTAGTTCCTAGGTACTGTATCCCAGCGCAGTTCCTAGGTACTGTATCCCAGCGTAGTTCCTAGGTACTGTATCCCAGCGCAGTTCCTAGGTACTGTATCCCAGCGCAGTTCCTAGGTACTGTATCCCAGCGTAGTTCCTAGGTACTGTATCCCAGCGTAGTTCCTCATCTGGAAGTTCTTTTGGTGAAGAGCCTAACACCGGCTAAGGGGAAATATTTTTAGACCAAAAAAGAGAAATCATTGCCATCCACTTGTTAAAGAGAGTACTTTAATTTAGAGGGTAACTTTGGCTTGCTAGTTTTCTCTGGCTCTTGTTAAATATTCTAATAATAATTTTTAAAGAAACTATAGGCTTATGTATTGCATGGGATCCCAAGAGTTTTTCAGGTCTAGAATTAATGATCTTTGTGTTCATTAAAAAAGATCTTGGTGAAGGATTCTGGCAGTACAAGATGTGGTTTCTATTTTTAGTACTTGCTTGCACTGAGTAAGTAAAAGCAGATTCAAAAGCATTGGTGTTATTGCTGCTTGGGGTAATGAGATGTATTTATATTGTACATACCTTAATAATGACTGGAAATTATAATAAAATGTCTTTAAATGTAGCTACTTATATCTTATCTGAATTATTTTTATCATCATCCAAATAATGTAGAAGGTGGTGGTTGTAATAAAGCAACATGGTATTAGGGACCAGCCAGAAACAGCTCAGGTCAGAATAAACAAACCACCTACCTGTAAGTTCCAGTGTTTGCTGGCGACTGTAGAGCTCCTCCCCCACCCCCTCAAAAGTCTAGTAAAGAGATCATTCATAAAAGATGAAATAAATTCAACCAAGTTGTTTTTTAAAGAGAACTTTATTTTGGGGCTGACAAGGTGGCTCAGTTGTGTTGTTGGGCCACCAGGCCCAATGACCTGACCCTGCACTCATGGTAGGAGAGTACTGGCTCCCAAAGTTTCCTTCTGACCTCTACAAGTGCTTAACAGCATGGGTATGAGCACACACATACATAAATTTTTTTAATGTAATTAAACAAAACAAAACAAGTAGCAAAATGGAGTAGCTTTTAATAATTTTGTCTTCTAAAATTGTTTTCAGAGTATTTACGCCGTACCAACCATGGCTTTTTCATTTCTTTGCCACACCTCGATTTTGCCCATTTACTGTGAACTTCAAAGGTACTGTAGAATGCTGGGAATGTGCATTACCTCTGGGGCTTGCGGATTGGATCGGGTTCTCACTTAGAACCCTATTGCCGTGATTCTAAGCATCAGGTTAAGAAGCAGACAAGGCGGCCAAGAGCTAATTCTGTCCTCATTGAGCTTGTTGCCAGTGATGCCATCTTTGTCTGAGTGTCCACTTGTGAATGCTAATGTGTAGTCTTTGATGAACTCATGGCTGTCCAAAGAGTCTCGACTGGCCTGGGAGATGCTTGTTTCTTCAGACAGGATTCAGATCCCTGGCTCTATCAATGTCTACCATGTTTGTGTTTCAGCCCCTCGAAGAAGAGAATGCAGAATGTGACCAACACAGCAATTGCTTTAAGCTTCCTGCTTTACTATGTGTCTGCACTCTTTGGATACCTCACTTTTTATGGTGAGTATGTTCTTAACTCTAGGTGATGAAGGAAGCACAGGTGACCTCATGCCTGTAGCTGTCTACCCACCTTTCCCTAGTAAGTTTATCTGTCAGGCCACGTGTCAGCACTGTGGCAACCTTGTCACCTCCTCTCTCTGACAGAGGTGAGTCAGACTTAAGAGTAATGACTTCATGAGAAAGTTCCCTTTTCCGATTTTGGTTTTTATTTTCAATTATGATGGTATGTATGTGTGTGTCTGCATGTGTGTGTATGTGCATGTGAGTTTGTGCATGTGAGTGGAGTACCTGTGGGAGCCAGAAGAGGGCGCCAGGTACCCGGAAGCAGGCATCTGTGAGCCACCCAACTTTAATGTTGAACTCCTGTTCTCTGTGAGAGTACTACATGGTCTTGATGGCCAAGTCATCTCTCTAACCCCTAAAATTTTTCTTAGACTTTTATGTCAAATTTCAAGCATACTGGTGTCTCGATAAAATAATGATTTGGGTCTTTTAAAATTGCATGTTCAGAGCCAGGCATGGTGATGCACATTTTTAATCCCAGCACTCAGGAGACAGAGGCAGGTGGATCTCTGGGAGTTAGAGGCCAGCCTGGTCTACATAATGAGTACCAGAGCAGTCAGAGTTACATAGTGAGACCGTGTCTCCAAAAAGTGGAAGGGGGAGTACATATTCAGTATGTTAGAACCTAGATGATAAGCTTAGAGGTTAGGAGAGTGAACCGTCTCAATCACTACAAGGCCAACTCCAGAAAGCACGAGACAGTACAGTGGACTCGGCTGTCAGACATCCCTGCCTTCCAACTTCATTTCTACAGCATGTGCTGAAGCGCATTACTGCCTCTGCTGTGCCATGATTTTTCTCTTTAAGTTCCTTAGACACTTGTAAAATTAGAAAGCATAAGCAAAATTCTCTTATTTATTTTGGAAGCGTTTCCCGCATAGTTTGTTGGGGTTTTTTTTTTTCTCTTTCAACAAGATGTCAAGAACAAGAACAAAGCCTAGAACAAGAAAATATGAGCAACATTTGTGAACAATCACATCATGACACACGGCCACTCACCTCACCCATTTTGAATGTATTCTTCAGCTTATAAACATTTTTTTATAGTAATTGCAAGTGAGCAGCTGTTCCTTCTGGGGGATGCTTAGCCGTTGATGACCTGCTTGACGGCTTTGTGCACCTTTCAAGTCTGAGACTCCTGTGGTCACCAGCTGTGGGCCTTTATTAATGCTTACCTCCCAGTTTCCCCAAGCTCCATGTCTTTAGACAATGTCTTCTTATACCACTACATTTCCCAGGCCCGTTGGGAATACTGGTTTGGGGATCCAACAAATCTGGGTGGTGTAACTAACTGCCATTCCCTAACTAGCTCTGTGACCTTGAGGGGAGCCTCCACCTTAAAGCATCTTCAACTCCTAATCTATACTACAAGCATAACTGCATAGGGTTGCAGCGAGGCAGAAGTGGGTTCTATATAAATCCTGCTGTGGTATTGGGCACGTAATAGTCCTTAAATGAGGGGCGCTGCTAGCTGAGCACTCTCATCACCCTACTATTGTAATTGTCTCAATTTCAGGGATCCTAGTTCAGCATTATGCTTCTAATTAGTCTTTTGTGTGTGTTGTATGTATGCCCAGGTACATGTGCACACATGTGAGGGTGGAGGGTGGAGGACAGCTGCAGGTGTCATTCATCAGAAGCCTTCCTCTTTGTTTTTTTGAGACAGGGTCTCACACTTGGCCTGGAATTTACAAGTAGGCTTTTGGGTTGGCTGGTAAGCAAACGGCAGGGACTGTACCTGTCCTCCTCCCTAGCACTGGGATTATAAGCACATACCACCACACCCAGATTTTGTTTTAAAGATGGATTTCAAAGATTGAACTCAGATCCTCGTAGCTGCAAGGCGACCATTCTCCTGACTGAACCCTCTCCCCAGCCCCTCATGTGTAATAATTGGTTCTTTGCAGTCATTCTTTTTTCCCATTGTTAATCATAACCTAGAAATGCCTTCTCTGTGGCCTTCCAGTGGTACAGTTGGAGATGTTAGCAAGAAGTTTGGTAGGCCTAGCCTGAAGTTCAAGATTCTAATTCATCTTTTCAGGTTAGCAGTTTTATCCTAGAGAGGTAAGAGGCCTGTCATGGGATTAAAGGCAGCTTTCTGCATGCATGCCAGTGTTCTTGCTGCTACCTTATGGAAGTCTTCTTCAGACTTATATAATTTTAATTGAGCTATACATTTTTCCCTACTCCTCTTCCTTCCTCCCCTCTCCCCTTCCACCCTTCCTCTTTGTCCCCCAATTTACTCAGTAGATCTTGTCTTTTTCTCCTTCCTGTGTAGATCATGTGTGTCTCTTTTAGGGTCCTCTTTGTTGTCTAGGTTCTCTTGGGTTGTGGTCTATAGATTGGTTATTCTTTGCTTTATGACTTTACAAAAGCCACTTATAAGTGAATACATATTATATTTGTCTCTCTGGGTCTGGATTACTTCACTCAGAATGTGTTTCTCTAGTTCTGTCCATTTGCCTGTAAATTTCAAGATGTTGTTATTTTTACCGCTGAGTAATACTCCAGTGTGTAAATGTACTACATTTTCCTCATCTAGCCTTCGATCAAACATTCTCAGCCTTAACTGTGCCTAGAACTTGTCATGGTAGAGTCATACTGGAACATGTAGACCATGTAGTTGAGGTTGATGAAGGGGTCATTGATGGCAACAGTTTCCACTTTGCCAGAAGTGAAGGCAGCCGTGGAAACCAGGTGTCCAGCATGGCCAAGTCCGTTCACTCTGACTTCGTCATCGTGTCTCTGAACCGAGGCTGGCACTGCGCCAAAAGATGCCACTGTCTCTAGAACAGGGAGGAGCCGAGAGCCGATACTGATATCCAAAGCAGCTGTAAAAGTTTGCACTCCTACCAGCAATGGGGAGTGTCCCCTTACTCCAGCATAAGTTGTCATCAATGTTTTTGATCTTGACCGTTTTGACAGGTGTAAAATGGCTTATCAGAGCTGTTTTGATTTGCATTTCTCTGATGGCTAAGGATGCTGAGCATTTCCTTGAGGTTTTTTTTTTTCCCATTTGAGATTCCTCTGTTGAGAATTCTCTGTTTAGGTCTGTACCCTATTTTTTTTTAATTGGATTATTTGTTGTTTTGATGTCTAGTTTCTTGAGTTCTTTGTATGTTTTGGAGATAAGTCCTCTGTCCGATCTGGGGTTGGTGAAAATCTTTTCTGTAGGCTGCCATTTTGTCTTGTTGACCATGTCCTTTGGTTTACAGACTCTTCTCAGTTTCAGGAGGTCCTATTTATTAATTGTTTCTTTCAGTGTCTATGCTACTAGTGTTATATTTAGGAAGTGGCCTCCTATGCCTGTCCGTTCAAGGCTGCTTCTCACTTTATCTTCTATGAGGTTCAGTGTGGTTGGTTTTATGTTGAGGTCCTTGATCCATTTGAATTTTGTGCAGGGTAATAGATATGGATCTATTTGCATTCTTCTACATGTTGATATCCAGTTATACCAGCATCTTTTGTTGAAGATGCTTTCTTTTTTCCATTTTATAATTTTAACTTTTTTGTCAAAAATCAGGTGTTTATAGGTATATGGTTGATATCCAGGTCTTCGATTCAATTCCATTGGTCCTCCTGTATTTTCATAGGCATGTCCTTCTTTAGGTTGGGAAACTTTTCTTATATGATTTTGTTGAGTATATTTTCTGTGCCTTTGACCTAGACTTCTTTTCTGTCTTTAATTATTATTATTTTATTATTATTCAATTATTGTTTTTAAGTTTAGTATTTTCAAGGTTTTCCATATTTTCTGGATATTTTGTGTTAAGAATTTGTTGGATTTAGCATTTTCTTTGACCAATGAGTCTATTTCCTTTATCATATCTTCTAGGCCTGAGATTCTGTCTTCCATCTCTGGTAGTCTGTTGTGTATGCTTGCATTTGTAGTTCCTGATCGTTTACCCAGATTTTCCATTTTCAGTTTTCCCTCAGTTTATGGTTTTTTTTTAATGCCTCTATTTCAGTTTTCAAGTTTTGAACCATTTCTGTTTGATTGCCTTTTCTTCATTTTCTTTAAGAGATTTGTTGATTTCTTCCAATTTTTTAATTGTCTTTTCCTCTATTTCTTTAAGGGAATTTTTCATTTCCTCTTTAAGGGCCTCAGTCATCTTCATAAAGTTATTTTTAAGGTAGTTTTCTGCTTCATCTGCACTGAGTTGCTCAGGTCTTGCTGCTGCGGAAGCACTAGTTTCTGGTGGTGCTGGTGTGCCCTTTATGTTGTTGAGTATATTCCTGCACTGTTGTCTTCCCATCTCTTCCTCCAACTGGAACAAATAGAACCTATGTTTCAGGGGGGTCCTTTTCCTCTAGTTGGTGTAATTGGGGGCTGTGGCTGCAATAGTAGCTCCTTCAGGTGTAGGCAGAGGAGAGCCTTTGGTGATCATTTCTCTAGATGGCTACAGGCCCAAGGCTGAGATGGTCATTCCCCCTGGTGTTGGTGGGGCTGACGCTGAGGCTCTGTGGTCAGATAATTTCTGGAGGCCACTGCTGTCATTGTGACCTGCCACATTGCTGCTCATATTTCTCCTCCCAGCAGCCTGGCCTGGCCCACCACACTCATGGTCGTGCATCTCCTCCCGGTGGTCCTTCCTCAGTGTCTTAAGCAGACACGACACCAGTGGTACAAGTGACTTACAAAAATCACCATCAGGTCCCTTTTGAAATTTGTGAAGCTTTCTTTGAGTCCAAATAAGTGTGTAATAATTGCTCCTTACATATATTAAGGCTCAGCTAAGAATATGGGGTAGTTGTGTAGTGGTGGTTGGCTCAGAAGGTTTTCCCCTTGGGAAAGTAGGATTTCTAGTAAGTGTTGTTCTTAATACTTCTGGAACTGAATGGAATCTTTATCCAGGACTCTGAAAGCCTAGTTAATATCAAACTTCTGTCAGATTAAAAGGATCTGTAAGTATCAACCTACATTAATAATATTGGTTCTAATCACAGATACTAAGGAGGAAAAGTCCCTCTGGTGAACTAGGCTGGTGCCCAAGCATTAAGTAACCAGGCCGTTTTAATGTCTGTGAGGTCGTTAAACAAGAAGTGTTAATAGCTCATTTTATGATTCAGAAAATGGAGATAAAATAGTTTGCCATATTCTCTAAAGACTCCCAAGTATCTCACAGATTTGGAAATAGAATCCAGATTTCTTGGTTCTTCCCAGTTCTCATACCTAGTCCCATTCTTCATTCTGTACCTTCTGTCTGCAGCACTGCAGACAATCTCATTTCTCTCCAGTGCCCATGATGACCACTACACTAGCTCAGAGCCCCATTATATGATGGTTATAGCAGTGGCTTTCTGTTTTTTGTGTTCTGGTATTTTTCTTCCACTCTGTACTTGTGTGTAATTCAGGTCACTTCACACTCCTTTCTGTCTTAGTTACACTCCTCATTGCTGCACCAAATACTTGAGGCGCGAAGCAGCCGAGGGAAAAAGGTTTGTGTGTGTGTGTGTGTGTGTGTGTGTGTGTGTGTGTGGTTCCCAGTTCACGGTTACAGTCCATCATGGTGGGGAGGGCACAGCGGTGGGAGCTGGCAGAAGAATCAGGAGTAATGAGGTCTTGCCCTGCTTGCTCTCTCCTTTTATACAGTCCAGGGCCCTTGACCTTGGGATGGTGCCGTCCACCAGTGAGTGTCCCCACCTCGACTGAATTCATCAGGATAACTCCTCCAGGCATGCCAGAGGCCTTGACAATTGAAATTAACCACTCACTCCCTAAGTGATTGTACTTTTAGCTTGTCAGATTCAGTCTTGAGGGCCTCTCCAACTCATCTTCTCCCCACCCTCTTTGTCCTCCTGCTCAGGATGCCTGCTTGCCCTGTAGTGCTGCCTGGAGCAGCCACTTCCTCAAACACATGTTCCCTTTACTACCGCAGGCTTTGGTTCTAGAAAGTCTCTTCCGTAGCTTTGAGTGTCGGCACACACATCAGCTCACCTTATGCATTCAGTTAACCGTTGAGTCCATGGATTATTGTCATCTGAGGACACAGGAATAAGGCTCAGAGAAGCTGCTGGCGGGTAGTGGGGCTTGAATGCACTGTCATCTCAGTGTAGAATCACTGTAGCTCTTTGTTTAAACTTCCGTCTGTCGCTTGGATTTGTTCATGGTGTATACACTTCCTGTTGTGTTTATGGGGTCCTCGTATCTCTTAAGACCTAACAAAGCAGAGGCAGATTTGATTTTTGTATTTCTAAAACCCTGTTCTCTCAAATGAAACAGCCCCATTCTAGTCTAAGTCCAAACTGATCTTTGGTCATAGGTCCTGAGGTGTGGTGTGATCACCCTCCTTCTTCCTCAGGTGACCTGGGCAAGGGAAACCATGTAAATGGAAGGAAACTACCAGGCAGAAGGCGGGGTCAGCGTCTCTCAGTCCTGTCTCTCTCTGTCCTGACCAAACAAGCCATTTTCCTAACGTTTCATTTTTTTCTCATGCAAGATGGAAACAGACACAGCCGATCATATGCATGAAACACTATACAGACTATAGACTTGACCCCTGAAAGTGGGCAACACTGTGGACTTTGAGAAAACGCTGATATAGAGGGAAAGCATATGAATGTGGGGTGCTCTGCTCCCCGCCCCCCGTGTTTTCAGGTGAACTGCCTGGCACTTGTGAGCCTACACATCTCACATTGCCATGGTGACCAAATTCAGCAGGGCCCATGCAAGCGCTTTACAAGTGCTTTGCTAAAATTATTCTAAGGAATTTTGCTTTGGTTTACGTTTTATTTTATCTTGTTTTCATGACTGAGCCTCACTAGTTTGGAACTTGTTAGGTAGACCAGGCTAGCCTCAAACTCACAAAGATCCATCTGCCTCTGCCTCCCCATTGCTTTGATAAAAGCCATGCACCACCTCACCTGGTTAAGGAGATACTTTTAAATACTATTGTTTTGTCCTAACTTTCGAGATTCTGTGTGTCCTGGTTTCAAATTTTTCTAAAAGAATACAAAAGAGTTAATGTGGGCTAGTAGGATGTCTCAGCAAATAAACGCTCTTATCACAAGTCCAGTGACCTGAGTTTGCTTCTCAGGACCCACAGGGTAGAAGGAGAAAACCAACTCCTGCAAGCTGTCCTCCAAGCTCCACGTGCATGCGGCGGCACAGGCACACCCAAATAAGTAAATAGATGTAATGCATTTTAGAAAGAAGTGTACATCTCAAGAAAATGCTAAGTATCTTTGTATTTCATAGCAGAGAGGAAAGGGCCAGAAATGAATTTCAGAATGAGATCTAAGCCTAGTATGATCCAATAATCCAACAGAAAATAATTTTGCTATTATTGATATAGTGGCACATAGTTTATCATGTGACCCTGATTGCTGCTGCTATTGCTGTTTTAACCTGTTTACAGACAGAGTGGAGTCAGAGCTGCTGCAAGGCTACAGTCAATACTTGCCACATGATGTTGCTGTCATGGCTGTGAAGTTATGCATGCTGTGTGCTGTGCTTCTGACAGTCCCTCTAATCCACTTCCCTGTAAGTATGCCTAAAGGTTTTGTTGCTTAGTGTCGTGACTCCCTAATACGGCAACACTAATTCTTTGCAGACCAGAACCTTTGAATCACATCTAGTCTTGTGTATCTTATTCATTTGTCAAGTAATTGATCCAAGACCTCACTAGCATATGGTCCCATGAAAGCACAAAAATAACAGTGAACCTCGAAGCTAATTTGTGCTTTCTGAGATTTAGTTTAGATTTACCTCTCTCTCAGTTTTGTTTCCAATTTAGAGACTATAGTTCTAAAGGGTTTGTGTGTGGGGGGGGTTGTCTTTCTGTATTCTGTTTTCAAAAGAATGTGTACAAAGAAGAGAGTCGAGTCAGCAGAAACAAGCCCCTCCTGGTCTATGACAGGTCGCTTCCCACAGGGAGTTCAAGTTTAGGCTTTGTACTTGCTCTAGAATTTAAGGGCGGAACAGATTGCCGTTCTGTATCCAGTCGCCGCACATGACAATCCTAAGAATTTCCGTAGAGATGAAACCAACGGCAATGGGTAGAGGTGCTTCTGCCCGGGTGTCTTGAACTCATGTGAGTTCCTAAAAACCAGGACCTTCCCGAATTTTTGCCCCTCCCTATGGGACTGCAGGGCCAGGGGTCCATCCAGGGCCAGATAAACTTGTGGGCTGTGGTTGCCAGTGGCCTGCCCTAGCAGTGGAAGATGTGGAAACCAGTTCTTTGTATTCCCATGCCGTGGAACAGATAACAGAAATAAAACAGAACATGGTATTTCTTTTCCATACCATGGTTTATTTTTTTCCGCTTGGAAGTTTGTTTGCCTGCTGAATTTAATGAAAATTGTTCTTTGTGATTTCATAACATAGTGTTACTGCTTGTAATTTTTTAAATTATAGAACCTAAAAAAATTGCTTGTGAAACTTTTGTGTGGAATTTAAGAAAAATAATTCTTATGAATCTCGCTCAGAAAGGTTTATGTGTGTAAAAACACTGCATAATGATAGTTTATGCTGTGTCTGGGGAATATAAATGATCTGGGGTAAAAATATTATGGTTACTATACATGTGTTTCTCTAAGCAAATGCTATGCCTTTGATCCTTCCCTTTGCCTAAATGTCTTTTTCCCCCTGTTATGTAGGCCAGAAAAGCTTTAATGATGATACTTTTTTCAAGTTTTTCGTTTTCGTGGATTCGGCATTCTCTGACCACACTGGCGCTCAACATTATCATTGTTCTACTTGCAATCTATGTTCCTGACATTAGGAATGTATTTGGTGTAGTTGGTAAGTTTCCATTAAAAAAAAAATCATGTAATAAAAGGGACAAGGAAAGGTGTCTCAGTGGTAGCGCACATGGGCAGAGGTCTTCAGTTTGCTTTCTAGCTTGGCAGAAATAGAAGGGGTAATAAAACCATTGCTCTCACAGCTGAATCTAATGGCATCTTGGTTTTCTCCTCTCTACCTCGTAGGTGCTAGCACATCAACATGCTTGATCTTTGTGTTCCCAGGGCTGTTTTATCTGAAACTCAGCAGAGAGGATTTTCTCTCACTGAAGAAACTTGGGGTAGGTTGTTCTCAACTGTCCCCTTTAAGGCATCCGTCTGAAGAAATAGTTTGTCATCTTTTTTAATTATGACTAATTTTTTTTCTTTTTTTTTTAAATATTTATTTGTTTATTATGTATACAGTATTCTGTCTGCAGGCCAGAAGAGGGCACCAGGCCTCATTACAGATGGTTGTGAGCCACCATGTGGTTGCTGGGAATTGAACTCAGGACCTTTGGAAGAGCAGGCAATGCTCTTAACCGCTGAGCCATCTCTCCAGCCCATGACTAATTATTTTAATTTAGACTAATTATGTCTAAAAAGTCAACATGTGTCTTAATGCAGAAAGGACATTTCGGAGTCAGGTGTGATGCCCATGCCTGTAATCCCAGCTCTTAGGAGGCTGAGGCAGGGGGAGTGCCGAGTGTTTGGGGCTAGCCTGAGCTACAGCTCCGAGAAGGGCAGAGGCTCACCCTCACTGTCTCCTTTGTCTCCACAGGCGCTGCTCCTGCTCGTCACTGGTACCTTGGTCGGGAGCTTCAGTTTAGCGCTCATCATTTTTGACTGGGTCAACAATGAAAAACATAATTTTCTATCATAAAGAATAATTTACCTCTATAAGCAAGAAGGAATCATCCTGGAAGGCATTGAATATGAAGATTACACTCAGGAAAATTATTACCAGCAAAGCAGGGCAGAGCAGCAGTCTGGGGCAGAAAGGAAGCATTTAGTCATTTTTTAACCAAAATTAGCAAAACTCACAATGTTCTTAGATACATTGAGTCAATTGTTTGTGGTTTGTTTTGTTTTGTTTTGTTTTGTTTTGTTTTGTTTTTGAGACAGGATCTCAAAGCTTTGACCAGGCTGGCCTTGAACTCACAGCTGTCCCCTGCTGCTACATTAAAGGCGTGTGCCACCAGCCTGGCGCATTCCTGCCATTTGTGACTTTAAAAAATAAGTAGCCTTTATTTCTTTAGACTAGTTTTATGTTTCCAGGTATATTGAGTAAACAAAATAAGGAATTCCATGTGACTCCCTACCCCAACCTCTCACCTGCCCTGATCAGACGCCTGGTGTGAGGAGAGCACACGTTATTATACCCAGGGATGCTAAAGGTCGACATGAGGGTTTGCTCTTGGCCACCACTGATCTTTTCACCAGAAGGCCACGATTGGGATCATGTAGGACCATGTGTCATTTTGAGATTGACTTCTTTGTTTTAATAGCTCATTTCCTTTTAATTCTGAATAATATCCCATTATAGGGATGTATCAAGTTTGCTGATCTACTCACCTCTTGGAAGACCTTCCTACTGCTTCCAGGTTTTGCCAACAATCATTAAAGGTGCTAAAACTGTTTGTGTGCAGGGTTTTACGTGATCATGTTGTCAGCTGGAGTGTGTGTGTATGTGTGTATTTAATACCAAGGAGCACATGCTGCATCGTAAACGTATGTTTAGCCTTATTAGAAACTGCTAGACTCTTCCAAAACCGTTGGAACATTTTGTATTATTGCTAGCAGTGAGTGACTGTTCTGTAATCCTGTATCATCACCAGCTTTTGGTGTTAGGAGTAGTGTGATGTGCTGAGTTTCCGCCACTTGAGTGGGATGTGGTAGCAGCTCTGCTTTGCGATTACCTAATGGAATGAAATGGGCGTCACACATGCTTCTGTGACCAACCACTGCAGATTTTCTTAGATGAGTGGCTAATTCTTTTGCCCAGTTTTAAATTGGGTTGTTGGGGCTAGAGAGATGGCTCAGCTGTTAAAGTCTAGGCTCACAACCAAAAATAAATTGGGTTGTGTGTTCTTTGTTTAGTTATACATGTTCTTTGTGCATGTTGGATGCTTATCTTTTATGAAATAGGTAGGTTGCAAAAATTTTCTCTCAGTCTGGGCCTTGTCTTTTCATTTTATTTTTGGTTTTTTGAGACAGGGTTTCTTTGTGTAGCCTTGGCTGTCCTATAACTCGCTCTATAAACCAGGTTGGCCTTGAACTCAGAGATTTGCCTGCCTCTGCCTCCTGGGTGCTGGGATTAAAGGCATGCACCACCACCGCCTGGCTCCATTTTTCTAACAAGCTTTCACAGAAAAAATTTTTTAAAATATAAAGAATCAGGCCAGGCGGTGGTAGTGCACGTCTTTAATTCCAGCACTTGGGAGGCAGAAGCAGGCGGATCTCTGTGAGTTTGAGGCCAGCCTGATCTGCAGAACTAGCTCCAGGACAATTAGGGTAGTTACACAGAGAAACCCTGTCTCTAAAAACCAGTACATAATCAGGGGCTGGAAAGATTACTCAATGGCTAAGAGTGCTCCTTGCTCTTCCAGAGTACTCAGGTTCAATTCCCAGCACTCACATGGCAGTTGACAGTCATCTGTAACAACTGTTCCAGAGGATCCAACACCCATCTTCTGGCCTCTGCATGCATGAAGCACACACATGGCACATAGACATACATACATACAAAATACTCATACACATAAAATAAAAAATTACTATATATCGATAGATGAATAGACAGATAGACAGACAGACACAGACCTGAATCAGCAGAAATAAGGGCCCCAAACAGCGAGGTGTTGATAGTAAGAACCATAGATGAGAAATAAAGAAGACGAGAAGTAAACGAGACAAAAGCAATAGCAGGAACCGAAAGGTCTTCCCTAAACTAATGGCTTGTGCCAAGCCAAGCTAGTTTATTAAATTCAGCGTCATATACACTGTGTGCCTTGGAGCTAGAGGGGCAAGGTCAGCAGAGAGCTAAGTCAGGCATGTTGGCAAAGAGAACATGGGCTACCACAGACACAGCTGCCTCAGGGCTGATAACCACTGACCTGTGTCCCAGGTGGAAGCTTGACTCTGGGACTCTTCTGCCATGAGGAACCTGTGTAAAGGGCCCCATGTCTGGCAGCCTGACAAAGCCAGGATGCCTAAGTTAAACGCTGCCCTGCTGCAGTTGACTTGTAAAGTAGGGACTTGGATGCAAAGCGCTCATTTGCATATATGGAAATCCACACTTTTGCAGGTGTCCTCTTGCCTCCCTCTTAGGAAAGTGGCTGAAAGTTTGGCAACAGAGCTTCTCTTTTGAAAAGATCAAAGAGAACGCTGGCAACTTGAGAGCACTGAGTGTAATGGGAAGGCCAAGCTTTGGGTTGGGAAGAGCTGGATTCAGATCTTAATAAAAGCCATGCATCCCCTAACCTCTGAGCCTCTACTTCCAATTCCATGAAAGGGAATTAATACCCTCTTCCTCTTCCTCCTCCTCCTCCTCCTTCTTCTTCTTCTTCTTCTCTCTCTCTCTCTCTCTCTCTCTCTCTCTCTCTCTCTCTCTCTTCTTTTTCTGAGACAGGGTTTCTCTGTGTAACTCACAGAGATCCACCTGCCTCTGCCTCCCAAATAATGGTATTAAAGGCCTGGACCACCACCATTTTCCTGACTGTAGAGGAGTAAGTGACCTTTGATAAATTAGATGCAGACCAGCTAGGCTTTCTTACTAGGAGATCGGATCCCTGCCTGATCCCTATCTGGAGCAATAAAATGAAATAGTTTTTACCCAAGGGCATGGAAGGAAGTCTTGGATTTTCCATTTTCTATCTTGCATAACTTTGACCTTCTGAGTCTCTTTTGCCTTCTCTCCCCAGGAGCTGGCCCCGGAAGCAGGGGTTAGTGCTTTCCCACAGTTCCACGCCAGCTGTGTGCTTCTCCGTACGCCATCCCGAAGCCAGGCTCTTAGCAGGCCCCTAGCACAGGCAAGCATGGCCTCTCGCTCGGCCTTCAGTCAGAGCCCGTCCACTGCGCTGCTTGTACCCTGTTTTTCTGTGTATGAAATAATGCTCATAGGTGTTCAGCTGCTAAAATAAATCTTAACTCTGGTAATACCAAAATAACCCTAAATCTACAACAGATGCAAGGATGCCCCTGGGGGCAAATGTTAAGTGTGGTGACAGCTGGGCATCAATTAATACGTTTATCACCTGTTCCTGAGCTGGTGCCCTGGGAGGTTTGGCAAGAGACAAATATCCTTTGTAACGCTGCACAAAATTGAGTTCCTAGCAAGAAAAATAGTTGGTGGAGGTGGTCAGTTTAACATTCTGTCTTGCCTGGTTGACTGTTTGAGGTCACATTTTCTGTGACATTGGAGGAAGCTGAGGAGAAGGCTCGCAAGAGCCATGGCCCCTTCGTAACCTTATGCAAGTACCCCCAGCATTTTTTTTTTCTGGGAAATCTGGGCCTTCTCCTTATGGGCTTAATGGTCATAATTTATTAGGTAATAACTATTTAAAATAAAACTAAGAAACGCACAAAATACACACTTTTCTAACATTTGGAGAGTTATTTGCTAAATTAAAAGACAAAATGCCAAGACCGTAAATTACTTTCATATGTTCTGAGTGAATGTTTAAGTTGTACTTTTTTTTCTTAACAATGTTTACTCATGAGCTTAGCATTTAAATGGTTAAAACAAGTCTTTGAAGTTAACACTCCATTAAGATGAATGGGGGTAATTCACACCTCTGCTGGGGTTGTATTATTTCAGTCTGGCTGTGGAGAAAACAGGACAGCTCTGGCTTGATTTACTGTGTGAAGGCCCTTTAAGCACCCACCGGCTGGAGAGCTTTGTTCTTGTGGGTTCTTTTGTTTGCTTGTTTGTTTTCCTTTTCCACCTGGAAGCGTGATCATAAAGTCCCCAGCACATTTGGGTGTAGCACTGGAGTCTTGAGAGGCGTGGATGGTCTTCTCGGGTGGTTGTGAGTGTGCCATTTGATGGGTAGTGTGATGCTAGGCCAACTAACGATCCCTGGCTTTGTTCAGTCCACACCGCAATGTAGTCTGTAAAGTCCAGCTTAGTCCCCTGGAAAATTCACCTATGGAAAAGCAGACAGATCCACTTTCAGGCTAACTCCACGTGTGTCTTTAGTAGGCTGAGAATTAATTGGCTTTCTTGTACTCTTAAAAACTTCATTTTGACAAAGTTTTCTGTTCTTATTTGCCTATAAGAACTATATATATTTGTTCTGTATATATAAAGATCTACCTTTCAAAAGCCGGGCATAATGGTGTACACCTTTAATCCCAGCAAGCTGAAGCAGGTGGAACTCTGTGAGTTCAAGGCCAGTTCCAGGACAGCCAGAGCTATCTATGTGTAATAGAGAGACCCCGTCTCAAAAAGACAAAACAAAAAACAAACAAAACAACATCAGCCTTAACATTTTTATGGCCCAAAAGATGACTCAGGGTAAAGGCCCTTGCCAGGAAAACCTGGCAGTCCATCTCCACGAAGCTGTCCTCTTGACCTCCACATAGTGTGACACTCATACTCTACACACACCTCTCTCTCTCACACACACACACACACACACATACATGCATACATGTGCACATGCACGTGCACACACATGCACAAATAAATAAAATAAAGGTTTTTTAAAAGAAACGTTGGTGGTCTTGCGGCAGTGAGGTGAGCGGAGATTGCCAGGAAAGCCTCCTTTCTTGATGAGTCCTCTGTGGTGCGTGTCCCACTCACTGGAAGTGCTAAAGCCATTTAACCCGAAAGGAGTCAGCTCAGAGCCTAGGAATAACGTGTTCTTAACACACATGAAATGGCTGACGTGCGAAGTTAATGAATTTGAAGGCTCTCTGTCTAATGTGGGCAGCATTTTCCTCTCTCCTTCCTCCGCTCTGCCTATTTGAAAGATTGGGTACTGGGTATCCTGTGGAGGGCCGGATGTGGGGTTTCTCCTCGCTCTCCCCAGTGCTGGTGTTGCCAATGGGATATGGAGAGAGAAAGGAGATTGGAGGAACAAAGGGACCCACCCAAACTGCACTCGCTCTACCCAGTGAACGGTGCTCCGCATCCACATTGGAAGATTCTGACGTTATAACACCTGACCTTCACACAACACCGACAAGTTTTCTAGTTTACACGGATGCGTTCTTCACTCTTCCAGCTGTAGTCCTGCCGTCTTTCCTTAGTGGGGTAGAGAAATTGGAAAAGGAACTTGGGTGGAGGGTGAGTAGGTCCTCGGGCATGTTTTCTTCTTGGAGTGAAAGTTCTTTGTCTGTCTTTCTCCTTGTGAGCTGTTTGTCCTGACTCACCACACTGCCAGTCAAGAGGAGCAACTCGGAAGAGCAGGAAGACTCAGCTTGGCTGTCAGCCAAGTGGACAGGTGGGCGTGAGAGCTCTATTTACCTGTGGGACAAAGGAGATGGTGAGAAAGGGAAATTGAGTTGCCAGGGTGAGAGACAGATGGCTGAAAAGACATTGTAACATAGGGTACTATTTTTTTTTAAGTGACCTTTAGAAAAACATCTTTGTTTTGTTTCAAGGTACATATATTTATTTAATGTCATCAGTGGACTGAAGTGTAAGAGCAAAGGACTAGGCATATAGTCACCTAATAGACTCATGTACGTCCCAGGGATTGTCCCAGTCCTGAAGTCATAAGGCTAGGAGCTAGCTGTCCTTCTTGCCCGAGAAGAGTTCAGACAGACTGGATTATTGAAACTGCTGAAAAGGAGATTTATGCTGGGTATGGTGGCACACACCTTTAGTCCCAGCACTCGGAAGGCAGAGGCAAGCAGATCTCTGTGAGTTCCGGGCCAACCTGGTCTACAGAGCGAGTTCTAGGACAGCCAGGGCTGTTACACACAGAGAGAGAGATTTGTGCACATATTTTCATATGCATGTGTGTGTTTAGTGGGGGGGATATGAGTGTGCAATTTAATTTGTGTTCAACTCTTTTTACTTTTGAACAAGTTAATTATTTTCTGAGCTTGCTGGAGACTTTCTTTGATTGGTGGTGGTGGTGTGTGTGTGTGTGTGTTTGTGTATGCGTGTGTGCACACGTGCGTGAGCAGAGTCCAGAAGAGCATTTGATCTACCGCTCTACCTTTGAGGCAGAGTCTCTACCCCACCAGCTTGTTTCATGGGAGCTAGGATGCCCCATGTAACCCCTGATGCCCCATGTAACCCCTGATGCCCACCCAGCTCTTAGCTATTGAGCCAGCTTTCCAGCCCAGTGAGATGGTCTCACTGTCACAGACCCAGCTAGCCTGGAATTCACTATGTAGCCCAGGGTGACCTCAAACTCCTGGTTTCCTTCCTGCATCAGACTCCTGAGTCTCTGGTGCCGGCATGAGCCCCACACCAATCATGCCAGCCTCTCACCAAAGATTTGTAATTCTTGAAAACTGGTTTTCTCTCAACAAGGAGAAATATGCTTCATTTCTTCCAGTTATGTAGTAGTTGGGGAAAGCTTGAGGAAGCTGTTAAGGTGCTGACTCTGGACACTTTTATTACTGGCTATTCCCCAGATCACATGGCCGCCAGCCAAGTGTCCCTGTATCCCTTTCCCCTGTGTCAGTCACTTAGGCAGCAGAAGACAGTGTTGGCCTTTGTTCTCGCAGCTCAGGTCTTCTCCCCCTGAAAAGCCATTTTTATTTTATTAACATTCCAACTTCAATAGCAGTATACCTTTGGAACATACAGCATGTCACTAACAAAAGGCCGGGGCTTTTTCAGGTGACTTGCTCTACACCGGAGACCTTGTATTTAAACTGTAGATTTAAATATTTAACTTTGAAAGAAGGTACACCCTGCTGGAGATGGATGTTAAGTGTTCCCCAAAGGCGGATCTGTTCAATGCTTGGTCCCCAGCTTGGAGACGGCAGGAACTTTAAGAGAAGGGCACATGAGAGGTCCCCCAGCCATCAGACACATGCCATTGAAGTTTGGGACCCTACCCCTCCTTGCTTTCATTTCCTGGATGCTGTAAACTGATCCGTTTCCTTCGCCGTATTCCACCCCCCATCATAGGCTCTCAAGGCAGCGAGACCAAATGACCATGGGCTGAAAGCTCCAAAACCAGACCAGAATAAACCTTTCCTGTTTAAATTGGCTATCTTGAGTGTTTTGTGTGTGTGTGTGTTTGTCTGAGTGATTGACTATGAACCTGTTAGGTTATGTGTCAAATTTCATCTAGTTGCTTTCAGTAATTGACCCTTTTTTAGACTCATGATTCGAGTGCACCAGTCATGGTTCCTGCTCTTTTGACATGCCTCGTTATCCTTCTGTTTCTTCATCTCACTCACAGATAAAAAGGCTCCTCTTTTAGGGTACCACAGCATCAGTCTTCTGGTGCTACGTCCATACTCCTCTAGTGGCGCCAGCCTTCAGTTCCTCAGCCCCAAACCTTGTTAGGAACACACTTTCTACGTTTGTCTTTTTTTCTGGATCTCGGGTTGCTCGGAGATCACATGCCTGCTGTCCCACAGTCACCTAGAGCACACCCTATCTGAAGCTGTCCCTCTGCATGGCTTTGCCTGCTGTCCCACAGTCACCTAAAGCTCACCCTACCTGAAGCTGTCCCTCTGCATGGCTTGTCTCTGCTCCCAGCTCTTGTCTTCCTCCCATCCCTGCCACCTGCAACCCATTTGTACAGCAGAGCTAGAGTTGTTGTTTACAAATGTATGGTGGCTTACATCCCGTTTACCTTCCTCCGGGCTTCCCATCTTACTTAAGATCAAAAGCCGCGTTGTGATTAGCAAGGCTCGATGTCTGTGCTCTTAGACTTCTGTGTGTCGTGCAGTATTGTATGCACACAGTGCAGCAAATACCTAGAACTTTCTCAGCTGGCATGACTGAAATTGTATACCTCTGAAGAGTTCCTGTTCCGTCATCCCCGAAACCCTGGGCAAGCCCTTCTTTTTTTCTGGGAGTTGGAGCCCTCTGTCCCTCCTGGAGTGGGCTGTGTAGGGACAGTGTGCAATCCATTACATGTAGAGAAACCTTGTAATGTCCGCCATTGGGACCTGATTTGTCTGGCTTAGCATATTCTCCATTTCCATCCAGACACCCACAGGATTCTCTTTCTGAAGGCTGGACAGCGTTTCACTATATGCACACGTCAGGATTTCTTCATTCATTGGCTAGTGGACGCTTAAGCCATTTCCTCCTCTTGGCTATTACAGATGATGCTGTGATGAACATAAAAACGTTCGGGCCTTTTGTAGTTCTGTTTTTCAATGATTTGGGGTAAATATCCAGAAATGGGATTACAGGGTCATAGGGTAGTTCTACTTTTACTGTCTGGGTGGTTCTCTAGCTACAGCACCATCTTACGCTCCCCCCAACCCTGGTTCTGCTTTCCCCACACCCTCGGCAGCAGTTGCTGCCTGTCTTTTGGTAACAGCCTTCCTCACTGGGTGAGCCGCTATCTCAGCGAGATCTTGTTTTACCTTTGTGTAATTACTCATGATGTCAAGTATCTTTCCTTGAAACTTCACAATTTGTACATCTTCTTCGGAAAGATGCATAACCCAGCCTTTTGTTTTGTTTTAAAATTAATTATTTGGGCTTTGTTATTTCTAAATTACAATTCCATATATACTTAGTACATTAATTTCTTATCAAGTTTATAGCTTATAAATAATTGCCTCTCAGTCTGTAGCTGTCTTCTTGTTCTGTTGTTTCTCTCCGTGGTTTTGGGGATCAGAGCCAGGGCCTTGTGTGTGTCAGGTGCTCTGGAGACTTACCTACCCACTGATTATTTCTCATAATTGGTTCTCAGGAACTCTTTATGAGCCCTTACCACATGGTGTATTTAGGGAGTTTTCTGGTGGCTTTTATAAATGCTGTGTGAGAATTGTCCCCTTTGCCTGTGTGCTGTTCCCATGAGATAAGGTATGATTCATAGGAAAGACACTGCTAGCCTGCTTGCTAAAGGCTTGATCGTTTATAATGAACACAAAGCCGTAGGTTGCAGCCCTAGAGGCTGGAAAGTGCAGTATCTGGGCAGCATTGGTCATGGTGTCTGTTGAGGACCTGCCTGGTCTCCTATCCCAGGAGGACACCTAGAACACTGCACCCTGCAGAGGGGAGAGGCACTGTTCTCATGACAAAAATGCAAGAGAAAATGCATGTCCCTTCCTTAAGGCATTACCTGCCCGTGAGGGTGGAGGCCTCAAGGCCCCATGCCCTCCAAAAGGCCCTGCTTTCCCTCTGGAGAGTGCATTTCAGAATGAGCAATGCAGAGACAAACAGGAAACCCCAGCAGGCCAGCCATTATTGCTGCTCTTCCTGAATCCCGGATTACCACTGACTTGGAGGCAAACCAGTTCTCGGTTCTATACTCAGGTTTGTTTAGTTTGAATCAGTCTTAATGGTTACAGCCGACACCAAACACATCCAATACCCTTCGTATTCTATAACTCAGGAGACAATGCAGGCTTTGCTACTGACTATAAATTAAACAGAAAAGCGACTCCAGTAGCCCTACCTTTTAATTGTAGAAATTTTCAAACATGAGCATAAATTGAACTAATCTGCCCACATCATGCACCACTGAAACTTAACCTTCATTCACATTTGTATCGTTACCCACATCTGAATAGAATTTACTTTTATTTTTATTTTGATTTTTATTTTTTCATTTGTTTATACGTTTCTGTGTGTCTGTGGGCCCCTCTCTGCAGGTGCCCTTGGAAGCCAGAATTGCGTGTTGAATCTCTGGCGCTGGAGTGACAGGCAGTTGTAAGCTGTGTGGTGTAGGTACTGGGGACCTCTGAAAGCGCAGCAAGCTCTCCCAACTACTAAGTTCTCTCTCCAGCCCCATAAATTAGATTTCTCTATAAATCTGTGTGCAGAATGATTTTTAAGAAAGTGTCTGACAGCTCACTGAGCAGTAAATTTAAAACTGTTTTTTGATAATTTCACCACCTGTCTTAGCTCAGGCTGCTATGATACCATAATCTAGTATAATATAGAGGGAGGGAGATATTAAAGTGACCGCGTGGCAGAGAGGGGCCAGCAACAGGGACTGGGACAGAGGAAGGTGACTGCAGGGCAGTGGGAGAACGGAAGTGTCTAGCGTGCCATTTAACCTGCCTGCCTACATTTATCTGAGCCAGTAAAGGTGGTAATACGTGAAAATGCTTTGTGTGACGAGGACCCCAGGTATAGACTCAAAAGGGTACCCACAGGCCAGCCTGGTTCCTCAAGGCTCTGGTTGGCTGAAGACATTCACAGGCCTGCCCCGCACTTTGTGGCACTGGGCAGTAGGGTGCCATCATGATGAGCAGACGTGTGGTGGTGAAATGGGCGAGAAAAGGTGGAGTGGTCTGTGTGCTGTGGAAAGAAAGAGACCAAAGGAAGCAAAGGCAGAGAAGAACAGGATGGTGTGGGTAGTTTGCTTGGCACCCGAGGCCATGGTGACATCGGGGCCCGGGTTGCTGCCAGGGGCTATGTCTGGGTCCGTGATGCTGCTGCAGCTGTGATCTGTATTGATGTCTGTGACCACAGGGAGTCTGCAGTTGAAATACGAGGAACACTCTGAGCCAGCCCTGCCCTCCACTGGTCCTGGGGAAAGCTGGCCCCACTCCTTGCTGGACACTATAGTAAGAACTCACCCAAAAAACCCTGGTATGGGAAAGCTGCCCTCCTGCACACAGGAGAGACGGCCTCACCCCTCAGCATGGGTGTGGGAGAGCTTACCCTGTGCTGTGGGCATAGGAGAACTGGCTGTGCACCTCATCTGAAGGGGCTGGCCCCATCAACTAGGTCTGACCAGCTCAACTACCACCCAGGCCCGCATCCAGAGCCATGGGTTGGCCCACCCTAACATCTACCCCATCTGGGATCTACTGGAGAATGTCAAGGGACTGGTCCTGCAGATCAATACCCGCAGGATCTCCATGACTTGGGTTGGCCTCGGGATATCCCAGAGGAGTTTTGGTGAGGGTCTGGTGATGATGGTGTGCCAGAAACCGGAGACCTTGGACTAAATCAATGTCTCATTGCAATGAACATTTCCAAGTACAGCTGACAGGACAGAAGGGTACTCCACGAGGCACACACAGGCTCCCAAGGCCACTAAGACACGTGAAGAGGTGTTGGAGAGGTGGAAAAGATGAAGGAGTAAAGTGGTTTGGGTTTTCTGGTTTTTGTTTGTTTGGTTTGGATTTAATTTTTTAAATCTCTTTGGAGGGGTGTTGCAAGGGTGAAGGGCAGATATGGAGGGACTGGGAAAAGAGTGGATTTGGGGCGCATGATATGAAATCCCCAAAGAATTAATAAAGACATTATGTTAAAGAACAAATAAACAAACAAATAAGCCCACATGGGCACAGCAATGTGCTGGTCATGTGATCCAGAGACTCAAGTAATGGCAGGTTCAACGTTAGAGAAGACCAGGAAACAAATGGAAACATGACATACCTGCTTCCTCCATGGTCACTGGGAAGTTTTGGGGATTATTCTCACGACAGGTATGTGACTGAGCCAACCAGACCAACTCAAAGAATAGAGATCTAACACTATGACAATGTGGTGTTACTTCATTGATCTGAGAGTTCCTTCTTTGTCAGTGTTCAAACTGTGCTTGTTGAGAAATACCTCTTGCTAGAAAAACACCAGTCTTTTACAGAGGGAGACCTGGGGTTAAGGCAATGCTATGCCTCCTAACATCTATCTCCCTTTAGTAGCAACCCAGCAGGTAGTTCAGGGTCTCAGCTTTCAGGACTTGCCTTAGAGCAACCTGGAGTAGACATCAAAGAAAATGTGGCCCCTGGAGAGACCGTAGGACATAGAAAAAATGTCCATAGAAAAAATGGAGAGACATAAGAAAAAGGGACATCTCTAGTTTCCTTGTTTGTTTAGCCTGGTCTCCACTCCATTCAAATGGGAGAAACTTTGGCATTCTCAATAATGGAAGGCCATCAATCTCATGAAACTTTGTGACAGTAGTGAGCTATGTGTCTCTGTAGGGATAAGCTCTATGCCAAGTGCATGACATCATGGAACTAGAGGCAGGAATTGTGCCCCCGTTTAAAAGATTAGAAATGAAAGTTTATAGCGATTGTAAATGATTGATCTGTCCAAAGTCAGACATCCCAAATATAATCTTAAACTGAAATGTTGTGTTAACTATCATACTGATTAGCTAATTGTAATAGTTTAATAATTATTATTATATTACTAATAATAATAATAATTAGCCAACTGTAATAGTTTTATTTACTGTTCTTCATAAAAACATTTTGATCATAGGGGTACATAGTCAGTATTGTGTTGAAAGATGCTCTATTAGTTTCTAATGTGGCATCTAAGCCTGTTCTGTCACATGCTCCAGATAATACTTGAGCATGCTGTGTCCTCTGAATAATGGCTTATTCTCATTAACAAAGGAAAGACATATGATATAGGCTATTCAGTAGAATAGGAAAGTTCCAAAAGTGGAGTCGCTTGAAAAACAATATTAAAAGTTCATGTCTTGGCTCTACAAATAGATATTATTTGTCTAAAAGTAAAAAGAAAATTTTAGATTTATTTTTAGGTGTTTGTGTTTTGCCTGCAAGTATGTACACCACATACATGCCTAGTACCCACCAAAGCCAGAAGAGGGCTTGGGATCCCCTGAAATGTGAGTTACAGATGGTTGCAAGCTACTGTGTGTGTTCTGAGAAACAAGCCCTGGCCCTCTGCAAGAGTAGCGAATGCTTTTAACTATTGAGCCATCTCACCAGCTCAAATAGAATTTTTTATGTATGTAATAGACGAGAACAATCTAATTCAGTGTTTTCTACACTTGATATTTTTTTTTGTCTCTTTAGATATGTTGGGCATTTGTAATGTTGCCAGCCTTTTATATTAAAAGTTGATTGAGGACATTAAAAAGCGGCTACCTGTCCTTTCCATTCAATATAAAAAACGAAAGTGGGTCCCTGTGAAGGAAGCTCTTGGGCTCCGGATCTGTGGAAAACCTGCTGTAGTCTGATTTTCTCAAGGGCCAATGAAAACCTTATAAAGCAGCATTTGAAAACAACCAGTTTAAATAACTAGAGTCTATATTCAAAAACTCAGTTATGAAAAAAACCCAAAACTCAGTTATGATTTCCTCATGTCTCATACTCATTGACTTCATTTATATTTAAAGGAAAATGTGTTTAAAACAGATTTAAAAAATGACTTAGTTGGATATCTCTCCAATAATTTATGCACTTTGGAAGAGAAAAACTATTCAATCTTTGATTTATAAATCTTCAGAATTTTGCCAACATTTCAAATAAATTGGGGGGGGGCACTGATGGAGCATTCTTACTTCAAAACATCATCAGTTTATCAAAGGCCTTTCCAGTCAATCAGGAATGATTAAACCAGGATAATGTTTACATTTCATAGAGAAGCAAAATTCTTGGAACTTCTCCACGTCTCTGTCTAAAGATTTGCCATTCATTTGCATTCCGATAAATTCTTTGTTTTCAATCATCCAGAATAATTCTCAAGTTATTAACTAACCAGACTAAATAGCTAGTCGCGCTCATGCATTTTAATATCAGTGTACGGAAAGGCTTTCCTAATTTTGCTTTCAATCAAATATCCAAGTGTTGTCTAGTGACTCCCAGATCCAGTTACTAAACATGTCACTTCCAGAAGGAGAAATAAAACCTGTGTACATCTTGGCCATTTCCTAGAAACCTAGAACTATGCTTTGATCTACCTCTGTGAAGGTTTATGAATGAATGACCTTACCTGTCACAGAGGTACATGACTAAGTAGTCATGACTAAGTAGTCATTGCTAAGTATAGGATGTGTGCTTTATTTGGTCGTACTCCAATGGAGGCAGCCTGTAGGCAGCACTGGGACAGTTACAGTATCTTAAAGGGCAGAGTTTGGCCATTACATGACCCGTGTAAATACTAGGTCACTCATGGGTGCTTGTTGGAGAAAAAATGAAATATTTTGGTAAGAAGAACATAAAAAATTCCACTGGGAAAGTCCACAGGGGTGGGGGCCCCCTCCTTCTGTGGGAGGAATGAAGATTTTGCAGAACGAAGTAACAGCTGATATAAAATTGAAAGATACCCAGAGTGAAGCTGAGCCAGAAAGGAGGGGGGTTTGCTTGCAAAGCGAAGGCTAACAAACACAAAGGGGATATCGGGTGTAATTCAGACTGAGAAAACCACTGCTGGGAGCAATGATGCCCAGCAGCCTGAGAAGCAGCATCGAAGGGTCAGAGCCTGGTGTTAGCAGAGTGCTGGAAGCCACGCTTAGCCCAGCTTCCCATCAAGCAGAAGAGAGGTCTCCTTGAAAGCTGTATAACACGATAAAAATAGTGGCAAAGAAGGACAAGCTGCCTCTGTTAAACACCATTGTCATCTTCCCAAAGCTAGAAAGAGGAACCGTTAACCTTCAAGGACAGGCCATCCAAAAACCCACACTTAATTTTTTTTTCCTCAGGAAACAGGGCTAGTGGACATGAGGATCTTATGTGGGGTTTTAGACAATCTACCAAGGTCCAAGGTCCAACCTTTGCCACCCCAAGGGTTTCTCGTGAATTTTGTCTTCACTTTTGCATAAGTCATTCCTGCTGCCTTTGCTTTTGCTCTTTGTAACTCTTACCATCAAACTCAAGCCCCGCCTCCTCTGGAAGAATTTCCACGACAGTGACTTACATAGACACTGGCTCCATTACTTTGAAAACCTATCCTGATGTCTGTAGCATGAGGGCTGGTTTGTAACATGAGGGCAGGCTGGTTGGGGTTTCTGTCCTGCCCGGTACCCCACAACCAGCAAGACCCAAAGAAAATCACATGGAGTCTACAATAGGTTATAAACTGATTGGCCCATTAGGTCAGGCTACTTATTAGCTCTTATAACTTATGTTACCCCATTATCCTTATCTACGTTAGCCACATGGTTCCATACCTTTCTCAGCTGGGCAAGTTACATGCTGCCTCTTCGGTGGTCTGCGCAGGAGTGGAGGAAGAGCCTCCTTCTTCCCAGAAGAAATACTCCTGTTCTCATCGCCCCGCCTCTACTTCCTGTCTGGTTGACCCGCCTATACTTCCTGCCTGGCCAATCAGTGTTTTATTAAAATATGATTGACAGAATACAGACAATTCTCCCACACCAGATGTCTTTATGCTACAGTGTATTTCTTTATAGAATATAACCTGACCTTCAGAAGGGATGCTACATCTGCCCCTTTCTGTCTCCATTGAGGTAGCGCCACCTATCCCCACTTCATCTCTCGCTCAAATTGGAGACTTTTTATAGGGCAGCACCATGCTTTCGGGAGAGTTGTCCCTTTAAGCAAGGAAGGGTTCTTTGGAGCCCACATCCTGTAGGATTCACAGGATGCAGATTTTCATCTTTCTTTGGCTCCAGCTTTTCAGCAGGGTGTGCAGAGCTTCTACAGGGTCCCCACCAAGAAAGAATTGCTTTGTATCCTGGTTCCTTCTCCTTACTGTTTCTGGCTTCTGTGGGCTTGTTAGTGATCCCAGAACTCAAACTGTTAATAGTCTGGGACTGCGCACCATGGACAGGAAACACAAAGGAAAAAAAAAACCCTGCAAAACCCATTTCACATGTTTCTGGCTTACTTTTTCAGAACTGCTTCTCTCCGACACACTTTTCTCCTCTCTCCTAGCTATGATGAACATTGGTGGGCACATTGCACCCATTTTGCACACGTAATTTCACTCCTCCAGCTGTTATTTAGGGCTCCAGAGCCTTTGAGACACACGATGTGTTGTGGAGAGAGGCCCCATCAAGGGACCCTGCGATGTCAGGTGAACAAAGGCACCTTTATCTCCAGGCTCTAACCTGGTAAAAACCATGGCATCTGGGGACTCAGCACTGACTCTTGTTGGAAAGTAAATCGGGTCTTCCAAAAGTTTGTCTGGAGCTGTGCATACCTGAGAGCGATTGTCTCCCAGGCTCAGAACTAACTGCTGCTTCAGTCTGTGCGAGCCAAGTCCTGCCCTCGGGGATGCAAATGGAACCAGAGCTTGAAGCAAGTCCAGTGGTTTGATTTGCATGGGAAGCTTGTGCCTCTTAGTGAAGGCAGCCAAATTCCCTGGGCGCCCCAGCCCTCCGGAAATATGCCTTACAGGGGCTGGGGGGCCCTAGGCCCAGCCCGGTGGGTGTGATTTGAATGTTCATTGCCACAGCTGCTCCGCTCAGCCCTGGTCATTGCCATTGGTCCGGCTCCATTTTACTGCCTCAGAATCCCCTTGTGCATGTTAGTGGTTAATACAGCAGCCAGGAGACGCCAGACAGCTCTCAGCACCTGGTTCAAATTTAAGGCTCATTTACACATGATGTCACACACGCATTGTCAGCGCGAGGGAGGTCAGGATGGTTCATTTTGGGAAGGTTTGCATTGTTGAGTCTTTACAACACTCACTGCTATTAATGCCTTAACCATCTGACTTGGATTTCGGTTTTCTGGCATGAGGTAATCCCAGGCACTAGATTTATATGCTGAGTGGGAAGCCAGCAAGGGTGGCTAATCATGCTGGTTTGCAGATCTGCACCTCTGGAGCCTTGGGATGGAATTAGAAGGCCACATGGCATGTAGCAAATCCCACGGGTTCAGAGAGGAGGGGAAACAGCCAGACCTGGAGTCAGACTGTGGAGGGTTGCTACCTAAGCCAGGATGTTTGATGAAGAATAGACACCAAAGTACTTGGACAGGGGTCTCAACCAGTCATTCTAGTGTTTGGGGCATTATGAAACCTGTCTTTCTGTTCATTACCCAAAGAGATCCCAAACCGTCTTCCCAGGCCCATCCAAGTCTCATGTTCCATGCAGCCTTCCCTGACTGCCTGCCTAGTCCAGGGTAATTTCTCTTCTACATCCCCAAATGCTTCTGCCAATAAACTAAGCGGAGCAACCTATTATGGGTACTTTCTGTGATCAGCTCCCTGTCCCACACAGCAGTCTAACATGGAAAACATTTTTCTTTACATTTTTTTTAAGGTAATAGAACAGATTCAGAGAGTTCAAATCGAGTGTCCGATGTCAAAGTTGGCAGGACCCAGGATGAAGACTGACTCCCAGGGCTGGGTTCTGGACCACCAGGTCGGCTCTGTACTACACGGAAGTTCCACATCTTCAGTGGCGCACGGTAACATGGTAGGGCCCGTCTGTGTCCCTAAGGAGATGGCCCACAGGAGTTTACAGTAATGCTGCCTGGTGCTTCCTCTCAATGCAACCATTCCCTCTGCCCTTCCTGTCCCCTCTGCTAGCTAATGTGTACTTAGCCAGCAGTGCAATCTCCTCAGGGCACGCTTTGACGGGAGGAAGGAAATCAGCCCCCTTCACCGTTGCCAGAGCTAGTTTCCTGTGTAAGACATTGAAGTGTTCGCAATCTTTGGGTCACTACCCTGTCACATGTTACTGTATTCATCTCGTGGTACCTTGAAGAATGTCTGAGCAGGCGTGGGAGTCTGCGGCAGGTTTCTGAGAGAGGTAGACCTCAGAGAGGGTGAGCAAGAGTAGGCCAGTGGAGGGGAGAGTGGCTGACTCTCCGGACAGAGAAGACAAGATAGACCTAGAGGTGCGCCTGCCCGCATCTAGGAACATTCTTAGACATAGTAAGCCCAAAGTTCCCTGAGGAGAAGGGCAGAGTTCAGGTCCTACCAGATGCTTCTCTGTTGTCTCTGAGCAGTATGGGAGACGCTCATGAATCCAACCTTCGGAACACATTGCCGGTCTGTCAGGAGACGTCTCCTTAGATAATACTGCAATCTGTGTGTCCTCTCACCTTGGAGCATAGCCGTGAATCCTTGAAAGTAGCAGGTGATTAGGTGCCCTTCCCAGAGAGCATAGTTCTTCAGAGCAGAACACAGCGTTCAGTTTGAGAACCAAGCTGGAAGTGCTGCCCTGCTCCCACCCCTGTCCTCCTGCCCGAAGCCTGGGTACTGGCCTGAGTAGATTGTGTCAGTGGATTCGTTCACCTCCAGCTCTCTAGCTTCGGCCAGAGAAGCACTAGTGATAGGCAGCTCAGAGTGGAAGAAGAGTAGGGTCAGCCTGACTCTTGGCTTGACCCTCACACAGCCCAGCCACTGTTGGCGAAGCGCCTGCTAACAGTGCAGGGTTTCTACCCGGTCGCTTGCCCTGTGCAGCAACCCTCATCAGGTCTGGACTCTGGTACTTCTGCTGCTGCTTCTTGCCCTTTGAGCCATAGGATGCTAACGGTCCCCACGTTGCTGTTAACTGTTAGAAACAGGCCAGCATTCCGCTTCTCAACTTTAATGTGGTTTTGTTCTCGATTGTTTTGCTTTTTTTTTCCTTTTAAATTCGGAACAGAATTTTGCTGTATAGCTCAGGCTGACCTTGAACTCATGGCAATCCTCCTGCCTCAAGCTTCTGGATACTGGGATTATGGGTATTCACCATTATGCCTTACTCATATTCGTATGTTGAAACCCTAAACCCCATGCCCGAGAACACAACATGTTCATACAGAACTTTTAGAAAGGGGGTTAAGGTAAAAACAAAGGCCTGTGGCAAGCCTTAATTAGTAGACTGTTGTCCTTGTGAGACAAGGAGGCGGGAGGTCGGCACAGAGGAAGACCATATGAGGATATGGTGAGATGGTGGCGCTCTGGTGCTGACCAAAGCAGGATACAGTGTTCTGTTTCTGAACACCTGTCTCTACCCCAAAATGCCCCCACTGTCTCCCAGTAGCACCACAGACTGCCAACCACTTAAGGTTGTGACTTAAGGAACCGGATTCAGAGGAAAGCAGGCATCATCTGTTTCTTGCTGGGACCCTGTGAGCAACAAAACTCAAGATAAACTTCAAACATACTATTCACTTGACCCATCAGAAAGTTGAGGTCACAAGGCAACCAAGCCCAAAAAAATCTAATGGGGGCCTGTGGAGAAGCATGGACAGGTGCTTTTCTGGAAACAGGTGTGGCCAGTAGAATTAAAGCGAAATGAGAAAAAAAAAATAGTGGAAAATCAGGGTTGGGAGTGAGAGTCTGGCTCCTATGGACCACATCTGTGGGGTTCTCTGTTGGCTGTAGAAAGCATTCATAGGAAGACTAGCCAAGGCCTGAGCTCAGTGGTAGACTGATTGCCCAGCATGCAGGCCCTAGGCCCAGTCCCTAGACAAAAGGAAGAGATTGGCCAAGTCCTGTGGCCGAGCTCCTTCCTCCCCATGACAGGCCAGGAAGAAGCCATTGCAGAGAGATGGAAGCCACCTAGACCCCTCTTCCCATCTCACTTCCGGAACAAACCTCCATCTAAAGAAGAGAGAATAAAGTACTTCTTCCCTTGAACGATAGAGGCCTCCAGAGAGAGGGGACAGGAAAGGGGACAGGAGAAGACACGCAGAAACAGAACCTGCTGGCTCACCGCCAGTCGACACCATGACAGAGTTCCTTCAAGCAGGAGAAACAGGAGGCAAGATAGAAATAAGAATCTACATAAAGATAGGAAGGGAAAGTAAGATATATCTGAGGTGTATAAATTATTCTAAAAGATAAGTGACTGTCAAGAGTGAGAGGAGGAGCAATGTTGTGTGCACGGGGCGTGTGCAGTGGGGTGTGTCCCATGATAGCACAAAGCAGGGAGAGAAGAAAGAATTGTGCTATCCTTACAAGTGAGCAATATATAATGTGAAGGTAGGTTTGGCCCAATGGAAGGCATATATTCTAAACCCAGGACAAGCACTAAAAAGACTTTAGAGAGCTACAAATCAAATAGCGGTGATGAAAGTTAATCATAAGAAATATTTAATCAGCCCGAGGGAAGGCAGAAATGTAGACAGGTGAGCAGGAATGGCAATCATCATGAGTAGGATGGTACTTTGGTTTGGTTTGAGGTGTGAGGTTTAAACCCAGGGTCTCATTTTAGAAAGGCTCCGTACTATCGAGCTCCATCCCAGCCTCATATAACAGGCTTTAACTGGAACATTTAAATAAGCACATTAGGTGTAAATGCTTTAGACACATCTGCTGGAGACTGTCAGACTGTATAAATAAAGCAAATGACTATGTGCTGTCTACAAGAAACCTACTTTCAATATAAAGGCATGGATTGGCTTTAAAAATGAACAATATTCCAGGAAAATAATAGCCCAGTGTAAGTTGGGGTGTCTACATTAATAGAAAAATAGACTTTATAATAAGAAATGTTATGAGGAAAGAAACACAATCCAAAAGATGTCAGTTATGTAAGATGATAAAACTACCTGGATGATACATACCTAGCAAGGTTTCAGAGTATAATAACATACCTACCATTCTCTTTGGAGAAATATTCCTCACTACAGGAGTGATAAAATAGGCAGACAGAAAATCAACAATGCAACCCCCACCCTGTTGTTGGTTTTGTTGTTGTTGTTTTGTTTTGTTTTGCACTCTTTATTCTCTGGGCTTCTTACTCTTTGGTAGCCTGCTACCCAGCTCCCAAATAAATACACAGAGGTTTATTCTTACATATGAGTGCCCAGCTTTAGCTTGGCTTGTTTCTAACCAGCTTTCCTCAAATTATCCCATCTACCTTTTGCCTCTGGACTTTTTCCTTTCCTTTTGTAATCTTGCTTTCACTCTTACTCTGTGGCTGGCTGGGTGGCCGGGTGGCTGGCCCCTTCTTTTCTTGCTCCTAATTTCTCTGCATCCTGATCCCTCTTTCTCTCCTTCTATTTCTTCTCTCTGCCTGGCAGCCCTGCCTATCCTTTCTCCTGCCTCGCTATTGGCCATTCAGCTCTTTATTAGACCAATCAGGTGTTTTAGACAGGCAAAGTAACACAGCTTCACAGAGTTAAACAAATGCAACATAAAAGAATGCAACACATCTTTGCATCGCTAAAACAAATATTCCACAGCATAAACAAATGTAACATATCTTAAAATAATATTCCACAACACCAACCCAACCTACCTAATTGACACTTTATAACTCTATGCAGCAATAACAGATTATGTATTCTTTGCAAATACACTTAACAATATTTCTCAAAGCAGAACTTATTTTGAGCCATAAAACAAACTTTAGTAATATTTTTTAAAAAATTAAAATCACACAAATATGACATTGAACTGCAGTGAAATTTAATCAGAAATTGTTAATGAAAATTTCCTAGAAAACATCTGACATTATCAATATTAAGCAACGTGCTTCTAAATAATCCAGGAATCCAGAAAAATGTGTAAAAAATATCATCTAAGCTACTGGCAGAGAAAAAAAAAACCTAGTAAAAAAGAACAAATTAAACTCAATACAAAGGAAATAATAAAAAATAAATAGAAACCAATAACATTGAAAGCAGAAAAAATCAAGAAAAAAAAAGCCAATGATAGCAAAACCTGATTCTTTTCAAAAATCCAATAAAATGGCTAATTCTTCAGCCATATGGACCAATAAAACAAGAGACTCAGTGATCAACTCCAAGGATAAAGGAGAGGGATCACTCCAGACTGCACAGACGACAGAAGGATGAAAGAACTCTCTCTCTCTCTCTGTCTCTCTCTCTCTGTGTGTGTGTGTGTGTGCTTGACAACACTGGTAATTGGGGATTGGCTCGTGTGGTAAAATAAACTGGTTCCTTGGAAGATTCAAACTGCCCAAACTCTTGTCATATACCTATTGATAAAAATGAATTCCTGTTATAAATCTGAGATATTCAATAAAAAGCCCACACAATATGACCTTTTGTGTTTCTCCTAAAGTTTTGATTGAACGTATGAACATTCAATGTGTAGAACAAAGACGGTAAATAGGATTTGCTCCTGGATAGGCCCTGCCCCATGCGCTGTTTTGAGCACACCGAGGCAAGATTCCACTGATTCGGTTTTGTTGTTACTGTGGTCTTCAGTACACTATTGGGTTTAGCTTCCATTACTTCGTGTGAAAGGCATGAGTAGAGTGTAAGGGATTTAGGGTTTTGTTTTCGAGGTTCCCCTGCACCCTTAAGTTTCAGCCTTCATTGTGTGTGCTGCAGGAGGGTCTTTCTCCGTGCTCTTGCCTTCCAGTTCTGAGGTAAACTGCTATTGTTTATAACTTGGGACTATGGGATGTGCTTGGTCCTAGTTCAGTCTCAGGCAGGCCCTATGTATCTGAGTGTCATTGCTGTGATGAAACACCATGACTGAAAGCAAACTGGGGAGGAAAGGGTGTCTTTCATTTACTCTTCCATTACAGTTCACCATCAGACGCAGCCAGGGCAGAACCTGAAGGCAAGAATTGATGCAGAGATCACAGAGGCCTTACCAGCTTGCTCTTCGTGGCTGGTTCAGTCTGCTTTCCTATATTATCAGAAGCCCCAGCCCAGGAGTGGCACCACCCACAGTGGGCTGGGCCGTCTCACACCAATCGTCAATCAAGAAAATGCCCTACAGGCTTGCCCACAGGCCGGTCTGATGGGGGTCATTTTCGCAACTCAGGTTCCCTCTTCCAAAATAGCTTTAGCTTGTGTCAAGCTCACATAAAAGGAACCATCCCTCCGAGTCTCAAAGTGGATTTTTCTCAGGATTCTTGCCCCACGACTGCAACAGCCAAACTGTACCCTATGTCATTGACAGGAGAAGGATGTCCTGACTCTGCCTGGAAATCAAGAGTTGTATCTTTTATTGGACTAGCTGCAGTGAGTTTGTACCCGACCTTGACCAGGTCATCCAACCCTGATGCAGCAGCCTCTAACGCCTGCCCCCAGAGTTAGAGGAGAAGGGAAGGGGAGCTTAGTGTCTTTAGCATTGTGCTATCCTTCCTCCAGCCTGAACCGCAGAGGGTGGTCAGCCTTGGCCACAGCCCTGCTTTCCATCCTTAGTCGGTGGCTGGAGGCCAAAACAGAGAAGAACTGGAGAGAGGTCTGTGGTCTTGTGTTTGAACTCCCAGGTGTGCTAACCTCTCCTGGGAGCCACTTTAGACTTTTGGTAATTCATTAATTTTTTTGTTGTGGTGGTCTAGCTCCTTTTATTTTTCATATGTTCCTTAGGCTCTCATCTATCCATACTCAACCATATTCTGTGAATATGAATGAATGTTCTGTCTCCTTTAGCTGTCTTTGCTTAGATTCCAGGATTTGGGATTCCCTGTGATATTAACTTTCTGATGGATTCAAGAAAATATATAAAAATAAAGCGTTCATTGTTGTCAGAATGGGAAGAGCACAATCTACTGCACATTAGCTAGGAGTGAAACTCACCCACCTTCAGATCTAATCAAACCTGGGCCGCTCGCTTCGCCTTTCTTTCCAAATGTTTCTTGGCTATTCTTACATCTCTATTTCCTTAAAAGCACTTTCCAAATCTGTTTGTTAGATGCCCCATGTCCCAAATGCTTTAAAAAACAAACCTTTTCGATTGAAATGGTATTAAACCTTGTAGACCCATTTGGGTCTCAGATGTTGAAACCCCATCCCCAAGATCTGAATGTAGCAGCTGGGGCAGGCAGGTGTGAAGGGAACAGTATCTCAGAGGTCACCACCTCTAAATCCTCCTCATTTTGCTCTGGTGTTTTGAAATTCTAACATTTGTGTGAAGAGAGACATTTGTAGAATGTAAGTGGATGGAACTGTATGAGAGACTGGAGAGTTGTTCATTGCTACTTCAGAGGATCCAAGTTCGGTTCCCCACACCCAGGCCAGGCAACTCACAGCCATCTCGGTTACAACTGAGTGAGTTACAACTCAGGGTCCAGGGGATTCTAATGCCCTCTCCTGGTCTCAAACATTTGCCGCATGTCATATGCACTCATATAGACATACATATTCATATAAATAAAACTAAGTATTTTAAATGTGTACTGGCTGGGAGGTCAGCTCAGCAGTGTAACACTTGCCTTGCCTGCACAGGTCCCTAGGTTCAGCCCTTGGGATGATGAAATGAATGATGTATTGATCGACTAAGATGTATGTCATTTGCATTGGCCTTATGAGCACACAACCATCACTCCACTTACAAATTAAGGTCCTAGAACTTGATAATTTTGTGGGACTTGAGTATGTTAAAGTGGAGAGGAAGCTGGCTAAGCACAGAGCTGGAACAGGCGTTACTGGCATAGAACTGAGAGCAATGGGTAGCAGAGAATGAAGACTCTGAATGTCATGGAGGCCAGGAGAGGAAGGGAAGACCCAAGATCCACTCTGAAGTCACTCTTGAACCTTCACCCAGAGGAAAACCAGTCAGACCCCAGATAGCTCCTTAGAACTGGGAGTCATCCGGTGGGATCTGGAATGTTCTTATCCATTGTTCTGGCAGCTCTGAATTCAGTGCCACAGCCACCAGCCTGTTCATAAAGGAGTCCCCAAGAGTGGAAAGAAAACAATGAAGAACAAAATAAAATGGAAAGAAAGGACAGAACAGCAGCATGGAAGAACTTAGTGTTTTCCACAGACAGATCTAGAAAGAGGAAGAGTGATGGAATTCATTAAAGGCTGCCGGTCCTCAGTTGACCTGAGACATTTTGCAGGCCAGAGACTGAGGAAGCACAGACACCCACTTGCAGACCTGAGTTTTGATTTTTTTTTTAAATGCAGCATTTTTTTTTGTAAATTAATATTTAATTTTCAACCAACTCCAGCACCTCGTTAAGGAGGGGCCTGTTCTTTGCCAAACTCTTCCAGGGAAACCGGCTGGCGTGAGTGGAGGTGTCGGCAAACATTTCCCAGTGTGTTCTGATGGGGAAATATTTATTTTGTAACACTCCTCCCTAACCCAAAATACAATTGTGTGGCATGTTTTTATATGGCCATGGGGAACTGATCTGAGATTGTGTATCCATACTGCACCCGAACACTGAGAAACATGCTTTAGGTATGTTTTCACTTTGGCGTGGTCAGGATGCTGTGTCCAGAAGGGTGGTTCTTCATGGGAAATTCTCTTTTGCCCTGAGGGAGAAAAATAGTTTGGAAACATGTCAGTGTGTGTTTGGTTTGGGAACTTGAATACCGGACAGTCTTTGAAGGAAGCAAATAGGTATGAGAAATAATCACTTGTTCCTGCGAGTTCATTTCATACTGGCCTACAAAAACACCCAGGCTCCACTTCAGCAGTTGCCAAGTCTCCCTACAGCTAGCTTTCTAAAACAAGAAAAGTATTTCCACAAAGCCATTCTCTGCTTTTGGTGGGATAACAGTTAGAGCAAGAGAGAAAGGGCCCTTTGACAGAATAATTAGATTTAAGGCCAAAATCTCAAACACTTTACTTGTAACTGATGATCCCGGTACTGCCTAGGATTTGTGGAAAGACACCACACACGTCCAGAAATCATGGGAAAACCAGCTGCTCCCCCAGCCGTTTCAGCAGCATTAATCCAAGTCACACATTCTTCAGGGTAAAATGTGATTATCTGCTAAGAAAAGGCTCTGTCAGGAGAATCAAGAGGAATGGTAACCATGTCAAACAGAACTCAGGAAGAGCCTCCAACCCTTCCTGCCACCTCTCTCCATGCATTTAGAACATGTCCCTTTCTGACTTGGATGCAAGGACTTAGTGTCCCCAGCTCAAGGCCAGAACAGAGAGTTTAGGAGCTGAGGGGTCATTTCTGTGTCTCTAGTGTCTGGAACGTGTGACAATTTGGAAGCACCAGAGAAAGGTATGTAGGGACCAAGGCAGAACCTGTGTTAATGTTTACTAAAAGAGGTCGACCAGAAAGCCTGTTAACTAGATGGCATAATTATCAATTTAAGAAGGCCTTTTATTAGGAGACAGTTGTATTTGTATAATAATGATGCCATAAAACTTCTTTTGAAGAGGATGGATAATTTATGCATATAAATGAAAATCCAATTCTGACAAGTGAACTCAACAGGAAACATAGAAATGGATATTTAAGTTAGAGTTTCTGTATCAATTTATGATCCATTCAGCACGACATGTTTTCTGAGGCATGACTGGTGGAGGCCACAATGTCAGCATCTTCAGCCAGGAAGCTACTTCCTGCCTCCCACATCCTGGTTTGCTTTAATAATTTATTATGATTCCTTCATCCACCCATCCATCCCTAAGCTAGCCGTCAGCTGCCAGTCGCCTGTATGAAAGGAACACCGATTTTTGCCTTTTATCTTTGCAGCATCGAAAGGGCAGTGCTTCCTTTTTCTTCCTAACTTTGCCTTACTCTCCAAAATAGAAAGGAAAAGAAATTCTGTTACTTTGAAACCTGGAACAGACTCTCTGTTTTTCTCCCTTACATCGTTCAAAAATTTTATAACTCTATACTTCTGTTTCGGTTTATCACTCATCTTTCCAGGAAAGAAAAATAAAGATCCATTTTTTTCTTGGCTGTACAGAAGCAGTTTCATTTTCTGGGCCATATTATTATTATTATTGCATTTCTCTGGCCTTTCTCCAGCTCCATTTTGCCTTCCCAGCAAAGGCGTGTTTTTAAAAGAAGCTATTTTGGAGAATAACCTCGCAGGGTTTATTATTTTTCCTGCTCCATCAACCTCCAGTTTGCCATGCTCACAACTGTTGGTAAAGCCAACAGTGAGTCATGAGTAGTTTCATTTCAAATACAAGTGTTGACACAGACTCGGTGTACTAATTTGCTAACCCTTCTGGGATATGTGCACACATATAAGTAATTTAGTGCACACCCACACAACTACAGAACATCCAAGGTGGTGATGATTACACACCCATCCACAGCAGCCACGAAGTGATCAACAAGTTGTAAAGTATGAGTACATTGACAGAGATTTATACATGTTCCTCTAGTGAGTATGGAGTGTGTGGGTCAGCGTTAAAGGACCTGAGGAGTCCCTAGCCGTGCAAGCCACTCCACATCGCTGAACTTGCCAATACCCACGCTAGACAAGTCAAGTAGATGTCTTTCTTGTAAACTCAGTACAATGACATCAGTGAGACCTGGCTCTGGCTATGTAAGCAAGGAGCCTCCGGCGTTGCTGTGGAAGACTTTGACTTCTTGGGGCATTAGCAAGCTTGCATCCCTGAGCTGTCAGAAGAAAGCTGACTGCACATCGTGAACTCACGTGTGTTCTTTATGATGTAAACTTTCCGCCCTTGGAGCTTTCATGTTTTCTTGAACAGAAGAAAATAGCATAGTCACAAACGCCCAAGAAGCCCCTAATGTCATCAAGGAAATGGGGACGAGGCTCTGAAGGCAGAAGGACTGGACAGGCCTGAGGCCGATGGACACAGGCATTAGGGAGAATTTATTTGGGCCTCCAACAAGGGGGAGGTGGGAAAACAGCATTGACTACACTCCGTCTTGCCTCATTTTGAGGCAATTTCCTCTTGTTTTGGGCTTTAGAGAGATAGAGAACTCTGACAGGAGATGACTGATAATAACTCTCTTTCTTGAAAGCTGCTAAATCACCCCTAATAAATGTTCCTTCCAGACTTTAATCTGCCCAGTTCCTCTTTTTGTCCTTGGGGCACGTGTGTCCATCTGGTTTTGTTCTTTGGGGAAGGAGCTGTGGCAAGATGGGCAAGTAAACACGTTTTCCTTGGACCCCATCCTAGTTTAGGGTCTTCCTGTAGGAATTGAGAGCAACTCATCCTTACTGCACACTGCCCTGGATTCAACGTGCATGTCTGCTTTACAAAACACAGGCTCTCTTAGAAGGTCATTTAGAGTTTCGCTGTTGCTATTTTTGTTTTTGTTTTTGTTTTTACACAAAGCCTTGTCATGTGTTGTTGACCGGTCTTGTGCTTGTTGCAATCTTCCTGCCTCTGCTCCCTCAAAGCAGGGATTTCAGGCAAGAGCCACCACCTCTGCTGTGAGTGGCATTTTAATACGGAAGGTTTTCTGACCAGTAGAATTTCCAAGAATCTTGGTTAAAAAAAAAAAAAAATCATCAAAGTTCAAGTTTGACAAGAGTCCAAGCCTAGTCAGAGTGCTTTTATTTTGCTAAGTGAGAACATTAAAAAGAAAATTCTCATCTAATGACACCAATCCTCCCTAAATGAAAGCATATTTCCAGCTTGGAGATGCGGCTCAGTTGGTAGAGTGCTTGTCTAATGTACAGGAAGCTCTGGGTTCCGTACCCAGCACCACGTACACCGAACCTGGTGGTGCACACCCGCAGCTCCTCCAGCCCTCAGGGGACGGCAGGAAGAGCTCAAGCTCAGCCTCTACACAAAGCAAGTTCAAGGAGAGCTCTGGCTACAGGAGACCTGGTCTCAGAAGAAGTAGGGGCAGGGGAGAGAAGGCACATTTCAACAACAGCAAAATGTGGAAGGGTAGAATTTCAGAATGAATGGCTGTCTTTAAAATGGAGCATAACTGGCTTAGGACAAGCCTCCTGCCTTTATCTTGCTGTTAACCTGTGATAAATACTGTATTGACTCAGAGGGATGCTAATCTAATGGTGGCAAATTGAGCACCTGCAGGGGCCCAGAGGGAACAGATTGTAGAGAAGGAAATATGCTGGTTTAGTTGGCTCCCCTATGTCAACCTTGTTTAGACTCTGCTAACTTGGCTCTCTGAGCATTTGACTATCAGGGTATGGGCCTCTGCATGGACTGCCCACACCTGATCAGGCCAGCAATTGACCGAAATGAACCGGTTATTGCTGAAAGTCATATCTTATCTCCTGAATTTTCAAACATCAAGACAAAACCTTTTGGCGATCAGAGATGTAGGTCAGTTGCTAGAGAGCTTGCCTAGCATGCACAAGGCACTACATAAAGGGCTTATGGTGGTGGGTGCCTACAAACTTAGCACTTGGGAGGTAGAGGCAGGAGGATCAGAAGTTCAAGGTTATATACAGCTACATAGCAAAGTTTGAGCCATCTTGGCCATCTTACATGTCGGGGAGTGGAGATTAAGTATCAGGTAAGGACAATGCATTTAAAATGTGAAACTCTCAGCAAATGCCTCTCCGAAGCATTTGACATGGAAGATATCAAGGTCTAACACATTTTGATTAATCCCAGCAGCCATCCCAGCCCACTCTGGAAAGGGTCAAAGTGCAAGGTTAGGGGATAAAATATGCAAAACCCACATTTCTATTTTCGGTCACGCGCTACAGTGTGTTTCCTAGGAGAAATGGCCACAGCACAGCAGGATTCGAGGAAGCCATGCTGACGGACGCACAGGCTCAGTCCTGGTTTGTGATGACTAGCATCTCCAGCGGCCGGTGGGAAACAGATTCCAGGCAGGACTGTGATCCCTCCCAGCTTCCCGGATCCTGTCCAAACCCCTCTCCTACACACTCTGAATATATTATTCTTGAAATGGAGTGAATTGGAATCACCGATAAGGGAAGCACCAAGTGGTTTCAAGACAGGCAGAGGAGAGAGCCTTTGTCTTCCGATTCTTACATTGCATTCTACCCTACCCAGCAGCCACTTGGACATTTTATAAAAGCACTCATTACAGGAGGAAATGGGATTTTCTTCTAAAAACCATCTTCTTTTGGCATCATGCTGGGACAAGGACAGGTACTATCCAGTGGGAAGGTAAGAAAATAGGCCACTAACGGCTTCTCATCGGTTTTCAGAAGCCCAGGGCCCTCCCCTGGTCCTCATCTGTAAGGCTGGCACTGTTCACTGTAGGTTGTTATTCCATTCAATTGAAAACCCCCTGTGCACACACGCCAACCTGATGTGGGCTTCCCCTCTGTATGCCATGGGTATGTTTCATTTCCATTGGTTAATAAAGAAGCTGCTTTGGCCTATGGCAGGGCAGAATATAGCAAGGCAGGAGATCTAAGCAGAGTTAGACAAAAAAGAAGGCAGAGTCAAGGAGATGCCATGTAGTCCCCCAAGATGCAAGAGGTAACAAACCATGAGCCTCAAGGCGGGGGGGAATATAAACTAGGGGGCTGGAGAGATGGCTCAGTGGTTAAGAGAACTGGCTGTTCTTCTGGAGGACCTGAGTTCAATTCCCAGCACCCACATGGCAGCTCACAACTGCCTGTGACTCCAAGATCTGACACACTCACACAGACAGACATGCACACCAGTGCACATAAACTAAAAATAAACAAATTATTAAAATATATATATATATAAAATAATAGAAATGGGCTAATTTAAGATGTAAGAGTTAGTTAATAAAAAGCCTGAGCAAATAGGCCAAACATTGTTATAATTAATACAGTTTTTGTGTGATTATTCGGGTCTGGGCGGCTGGGACGCGAAAGCAGAGTCTCTGTTTACACCAACCTGTGATGCTTAGCATGTTTGCCCATCAAGGGACAGCACAGGTGCCACTCGTATAGCCCCGACAGCCTGGTTGACACTGAGAAAGCCGGCCCTCCTGTGAGTGCCTCGTTTCTAGTCTACTGCATTGGAAGAAGGAATGGGGGGTGCATAGCTGCACTGCTGTCCCAGCACAACTCAAGCCCAGGGATATCACAGTAATCTGCTCTTGTTTGGAAAGCTTGCCTCCGCCGACAGTATTGCATCATGTAAACATTTGGTGCCCCATAAATGCTAGTGGGCAGATGGGCATGCTGATGCCAGTCAGCTGGCTTGAAGGTAAAGCCCTGGCTGACGGGTGAGACTTGTCTCTGAGTCTCTGACGTGGTGTGTGGCTTGAGCCCCTTGGCTATGCCTCAAACCCCCCACTTAGCACCTGCCAATCTCCTACCCTCTCCGAAAGAGTCTGTTTTTCTCCCTGCTGGGCCCCCCCACTTCGGGGGTTTCCTCCACGCTGTCTGTCCAAGTCTTTCTGCTGCTGGAAGTGTTTTCTCAGGCCCAGAAACACTGGGAGTGGAAAAATCAGGCCGCTCCAGCCCCAGCCACAAACTGTCCCCCTCCCAACAGCCTGGGCCTTCCTTTAGCTGCATCACTAGGACTGAAGCCCTGCCAGCTTGGTTCCTGTTCTTAATCTGCTGGACATACTCCCCTTCAATGGCCGTGTCCCCACCCCAGGGCAGACACTCCTGTGATCCCGAGAGACCAAAGAGAGCAAGAACGGAAAGGAGAGCTAGACAGAAGCACAAAGGTCCCGGGAGCTCAGCCCACGTGTCCTGTGCCCAGCGTGAATCAGGATGCAAAGTCCACATGTTGGTGTTTGTTGCCCATTCAATTGTGGCAGCCGTGGTGCAAGAATCAGATGGCAGCTTTCAGGTCTGTGTAATAAAAATGAGTTTAACTGCTTCTCAGGACAGCTGGTCAGGACCTTCTTCACTTCCCTTCCCCATGAAATGTAGGGTGACTCATGGCTGGAGAATCTTGCTCCCCCCTTGCCCCGAGTCTCCAGCAGCAGAGAAGTTGGCTTCCTGGGGTTTCTCTTCCTGGCAGTAAACCTCATCCTTCCCAGGATTCTTATAACTGGACCGGAGAGCATCAGGGGTTCTCCTTAAAGCCCTGCTCCTGTCAGGAGGGAGGACCAGTGTCTGCTACATGTCCTAGTGATGGGGAACAAGGCCAGACAATGAGGCCAAACAGATGGCCAGGGCTGTGAGTCCTCAGGTCCTGGAGGCCTCTTTTCTAAACTCATACTTACGTCTGCCCAGGTCCCATAGTGAGCTACTGATAAGGACAAAAACTCAGCCCTGAAGTTACTCTGCCAGGGCTGCTGTAACACACTGGCCAAGCCATGGGAAGTCATTGTCTCGTGGTAATGAGAGGCTTCTAGAGACCAAGATGGAGGATCAAGCTAGCAGGGCCAAGGGAGATGAATCTGCTCTGGCCTCTCTCCTTGGCTAGGAGGACCACTAGCCAGTCTCTGTATGGATTTCCGTCCATACATACCAGTGTGCAACATTTCTCCTTTTGTAAGGGCATCAGTTAGACTGGACGAGGGCCTACCCTGGGGACCTTATTTTACTTCTCTCTGTAGAACTCATGTCCAGATTGTCACATTCTGAGACAAAGAGAGTTAGGACTCAAGCATATGAGCTGTTTTAGCTTCTTACGTGGGAGCACGGTAACCTAGGAGCCTCCTAGAGGTGTTCTGTGGCCTGTAAGAGCTGTTAGGCAACCTTCTCTCTCTCCTACCCATTCCTTCTTCTATCCTTCCTCCTTTCTCCCAACTCCTTTTCCCTCTTTCCCTGCTTTCTTCTCTCTGACTCTTCCCCTTTCTCCTTCTCCCTCTCACTGGGGTGAAGTGAGTTCTACTGTGGATACTCCTGACCTTGCTCTGTCTCCTTAGATAACATGCCACCACTGTAATCACACATCAATGGGTTGTTTAGCTGACTGATGTCCATGTCTGTTAGACTGGGAGCCCAGGACAGGAGGGTGAGTGACGGTCCTGACCTCTCTGCCTCCCGGCACCTGACATACATAAGAAAGGCTCTTGACTCGCAGTATTGGGTATGGGTTGAAAATCTCTCATGCTTGGCCTTTGTGGTCTCTTCAATCCTCACTCTTTACTAGGTGTATAAACTGATTACATGACCGCACTTGGTACGGTTAAGGGGGAAGGTTTTTATAGTAGATATGAGGGAGCGTACAGCCAGCGTCATCTGGAAAAGTCCAGAGCAGGGAGAGAAAGTAGTAGTGTGAACATGGCCAGCAGACTGGTTCTGGTCACAAGAGAAGCAGGAGCAGAATAGAGACAGATGGGGTGGGGGGTGGGGAGGTGAGCGATGAAGACAGAGAGGGTAAAAGAGAGACAGCATAGCCGGAATAGCAGGGTTATAAAGAGAGAGGAGAAGCTGAGAGGCAAGTGCATGAGATGGAGAAGTTTAGGGTGGTATGTGTGTGTGTGTGTGTGTGTGTGTGTGTGTGAGAGAGAGAGAGAGAGAGAGAGAGAGAGAGAGAGAGAGAGAGAGAGAAGGGTGAGGATGCCAGCATGGACTCGGACATGTGTACAGGTACTTGTGATATTGAGGGAACCTGGAGGCATGCGCTTTAATAAGCTAATAGGCGCCCCAAATGTTCCTTCTTCAAGTGATAAGGGAAATAACTCCTTTGGTAGAGGGGAACCAGTCTTACAAGTTCCCGAGGAATATTGCCAGAATAAGGAGAAATGGAGCTCCCTTTGAACCTGATACCAAGCAGTTCCAAGTAACCTCTGTCCCACTTGCCCACTTTTCAGAATCGTGTCATATACTAAATTTCACTTCATGCCACTTGCTCTATAGGAATGAAATGCTTTCTCACCCTTTGCTGTGTTTATGGCAGGGATCCTTACTTAGCACATGAGACAAGTTAACAGAGAAAAGCACATGCCTCTATTTAGAATAGGTTTAATGAAAGATGGGTGCTTTCAGAAATGAAGACCCCCAAAGAAACAGAGAACCCATGTAGTATTTTTACTCAGTATTCTCCATTAAAAAAACCTGTTCTCTGGAGTTGCTCTTACAGAGGACCAGAGTTCAGTTCCAGTTCCACAATCTCCCCCCTCCCCCGCACCCGACTATCTGTAACTCTAGTTCCTGGGGATCTGATGTCTCTTCTGGCCTTTTCGGGCACCTGTATGCATATGTGCAGACACATACAGACACACACACAGACACACACATACACAGAGACACAAAGTAAATCTAGTTGGGTGGTAGTGGCATATACCTTTAATCCCAACACATGGGAGGCAGAGGCAGGAGAATCTCTGAGTTTGAGGCCAGAGCCTGGTCTACAGAGTGAGTTTAAGGACAATCAGAGGTACACAGAAAAACCCTGTCTTGAAGAAAATCAAGAAAGAGAGAAAGAAAGCAAAGAAAGGAAGGAAGGAAGGAAGGAAGGAAGGAAGAAGGAAGGACAGAAAAGAAAAAGAAAAAAGTAAGGAAGGAAGAAAAAAGAAATCTTAAAAATATAACCTTAAACCTCATTCACATTTTTCCTTAAGTGAGCAGCATAAGGCGGAAGGGAAAGTGTCACAAGCTCAATGCTCCGTTTATTTCAAACTTTAAAACTGACAACTGCTTAAAAAGTCACAGATGTTGAAACAAGAGTCACAACTATTCACATAACTGTTTTTATCAACATACAATATGACTTATCAAGGGATTAACAGAAATATTATATTAAATTATCAAAGTTTATGTAATAATTGAAGTTCTCAACTGAGCCATTGTGAGCTCTTTTCTGAGCAGACCCTATAGGGACGTTATCTATCCAATTTAGCCAATTATCTTTGATGTTACATCAAATAGTGTTTTTTTTAAATGTTGTGTTGGTGTGAAGGTGTCAGATCCCCTGGAACTGGAGCTACAGACAGTTGTGAGTTACCATGGGGAAGAGCAACCAGTGCTCTTAACCACCAAGCCATCTCTCCAGTCCTTCAAATAGCGTTCTTGGTTGCAAGTAGTAGGAACCTTGCTGACGCTAGCAACAACAGCGTTTGCTACCATACAGAATGGGCCTATTGGGGTCATGAGGTTTGAAGGCCGGTTGTTTTCGGGGCTGAGTTTCTTTCCATTCCTCTGGTTTATACTCCTGAGCCCTTGTCCCATCTTCTGATAGATGGAAGACATAGTATGAAGCATGATTAAATGAAGCACAATTAATAAAAACTCAGGGTCAGAAATTGGAGTTCAACCTGAAGTTTCAAAAAGCAAAACAGCCAGCCACTGGCTCTTACCTCGACCTCAGTCTGAAATGGTGATCCTGCCTCCAGGAATCTCAGAATGAGACTGTCTGAGAGCTGCCTTCCCCTGTTTATTCCTCTCTAGGGCTGGGATTAAAGGCATGAACCACCATCATTAAAGGCATGCACCATCCAGTTTCTATGGCAACTAGTGTGGCTATTGGGATTAAAGGTGTGTGTTACTATAATCTGGTCTGTAAGGCTGACCAGTGGGACTGTTTGACTCTCAGATCTTCAGACAAGCTTTGTTTATTAAAATATAAGTGAAATACCACTACAATAGTGGGCATCATATGGAGACACTGCATTTAGAGACAGAAGAGTTTCTGCCATTCTCTCTTTTCCTAGAAGTCCTGTCAGACGACTTCCATTGGCCTATAACAAGGGAGATGGGGGCCATGAGGGTCCACAACATGGAAAAAATGTTAGAATGACAACTGTACTACCTGCCACACACATCAAGGCTTAGCCTGCCGGCAAGTGCCCACTTCTGGTCCATTCAGTAGTTAGCCTAAGTCAATGGCAGATAGTTTTGACCAGCGGCTCAATATTATGGCAGGTATCACGACAGACACATCTGTAATGTCCCTCAGATGGCCATTAGTATGATCCTCCAGCAACGTCTGGCCTCAGACAGAACGATCAGCCTCTTCAAGACGTTACCTCCTCTCTGTCTTCTGACTGCTCTGGCTCCCTGGGGACCTGTACGAGCCGGGCCAGCATCCACCCACCTTGGCCCCTGATTCTGGGATGAGAGGCTCTGCCAATGTCTGCTTTTGATGGTGCTGGGCCAGACCCACAGGACTCATTTTCTCTGTCTCCTGCTAAATTCCCTGGCTGCTCCTCAGCTGTCAGGTCGCCAGGCTCCCAGTGTCTTCTGGCTCCACGCGCAGCAGGAAATGGGCCTGACAATTGCTCTTCCAGAGTTGGCGATTTTTCAGTATGGATTCGCATGGATCCCACCCACACTTCTCTAAAAGCCCAGGCTGTACTCAGCTCGGATTCATTATGCACATAGTAGCAGCTCAGCTCTGTTCTCAGCACCGAGGGGTTCTGGGCACAGGGAGATTCCTGAGCAACAAACTCAGGTCACTCATTCGGCCATCTTCGTTGTTGTTGCAGCCATAGCGATCCTCACACCCTGATAAGGAAGATCATTGGCCAGGATAGGCTTAGTGGCTACAGGTCATGTAAATGGTCCAGACCAAAGCATCATTTGCGTTCAGAAAGAGTTGAGATAGAGGTGGTGTATATTGATTTTCCTGTCTGCCCCGTATTCACCCTAGTCTCCATGTTCTTTGCTGTGGAAGGAGACATCAGGACAGAAGAAAAGTAATGCAGGATTTCTGCAATGGTTACTTTCTTATTGCTGTGTCAAAACACCAGGGCCAAGGCAACTTACAGAAGGAAGGGTTTGATTGGGCTCAAAGGCTGCAGAGGAGTAAGAGTCCCTCCCCATGTGGTGAAACGCAGCAGCAGACAGGCCTGGTGACTGAGCCTGGAAGCTGAGAGCTGAGGGATGCTGTCTTGGACTACAACAGGGAACAGAAAAAGTGAACTTGAAATGCTTTTTCAAAACCTCAAAGCCTACTCCCAGGGACAAACTTCTTCCAGCAAGGCCACACCTCATAAGCCTACCCCAAATGGCCAACAACTGAGGACCAAGTATTCAAATGCCTGGATTATGGGGGACATCTTGTTCAAAGCACCACATTCCCCCTCTTCTCCCCTCTTGCCATGATTTTGACATTGACCTTTTCCTCTAAAGCACAAGACAGTTCCTGTAGGAAACAGGTGGCCATAGTGTCCTCCTTGACTCCCTTGCCCTGCCCACTTCTCCGGCGACAATCTCTGGGTTCTTTAGTGATCTCTTGAGTATCCTGGGACACTGTGCCCAAGAAATAATCCCCAAGGGGACAAAGGCAGAGCTGGCTTCCTGAGGAGTTAAGTAAGCAGAGGAGAGGAAAGGCCTCCCGAGGGGAACACACTCCCAGCTAAGGAGCCAAGAAGAGAGGAAATGGGTGTGGCAGAGTTGTCTGGAATGGAGACAGAGGCCTGGGACACAAGGTGAAGGTTTACTGTAGGGCAAGGAATATTTAACTGGCAGCTTGAAGCGTTTGGCCTTTGTATCTTGGGTGACACCGAGCTACTAGAGGATTCTGAGCTAACTGGAGAAAGTTCTTTTCTTTCCTGTTATTAACTGTGATTTTTGTGTCGACTTTGCCTTGTTACTGATGCTATCATTGACCACAACTCATGTTTATTCGCTATATAGATCAAATTATGGCTGTCTCCAGGTTTCTATGTTGACATCTGTAATACCTCAGGCACTGACGTTATTTGGAGCCAGGACATTCCCTGAGGTAATTAGGTTAAATGAAGTGTTTTGAGTGGCTCTTAGCCGGTATGATTGGTGTCCTTGTATTCATGAGGACCTGAGTTCAGATCCCAGCACCTGTGTAAAAAGCTGGGTGTAGGCGTGCACACCTACAGCGCTTGGGTGGGAGTAGCCCATTGCCAGCAGGGTAGGAAGCTGTCTCCAAAAATAGGGTGGGTCAGTGGTGGAAAAAATGCCAAACATTGACATCTAGCCTCCACACGCATGCTCACCAGGGTGCACACGCCTTACATACATGCACACACACACGTAAAAAGGAGAGGATATGGGAGAGGATCACCTTCTACAAATTGACAGAGGTTTTTACAAACTCAGAAGGAATCCTCCTTGATCTCAGCCTTCCAGCCTCTTTGGGACAATTCCCTTCTGGGGTTTAAACCACTCCGTCTGTGTCACTTTGCGAGGCTAAGGGAACTAGAACTTTGACTGTTGGGGGAAGGGGTGCTTGTTCATCCCAGCCGCCCAGAACCGAAATAACCACACAGAAACTGTATTAATTAAATCACTGCTTGGCCCATTAGTTCTAACTTCTTATTGGCTCTTACATCTTAATTTAACCCATTTCTAGTAATCTGGGCGTCACCACAAGGTCGTGGACTACCAGCAAAGTTTCAGCAGGTTTGACTCCCATTCCATGGTGTCTCTCTCTCTGCCTTTCTTCTCCCAGCCTTCTGTCCCGTCCTCCCCGCCTAAGTTCTGCCCTAGCAACAGGTCAAGGCAGTTTCTTTATTCATTAATGGTAATCACAGCACACAGAAGTGAGGGGACTCCCACATCATTTAGCTAAGCAACAATGTGTCGTGGCTTAGATTTGAGATGTCCCTCGTGGGCTCAGGGTTTTGAGCCCTGGCTGACCATCTAATAGCGATCTTTTGGGAAGCTGTGGGACATGACTGGTAGGAAGGGCGGATAACTGGGGTGGTCTCTGAAAGGTTATGATCTAGCCCTGTTTTCCACCCCATTTGCTTTGGTTCCCTGGCTTCCTGGTCCTTTGCACAGGGTTGCCCCTGTGCCACATCTTCCCCACTGTAAAGGACCTTACCCTCTGAACCACAGGTCAAAATGAACCCTTCCTTCTATAAGCTGTTTCTCTCAGACATTTAATCACAGTGATGTGAACGGAAAGCAGAAAGTGGGTTACTAAGGTCCTTGCTCAGAGCAACGCGGCTGCGCAGGTAGAGCCCCTGGTCTCCATCTCAGCACACTTCATTTCTTGCCGTGACACGTAGCATGCAGCTACTTCCTTTTTAAAATACATTCCTCTGTTGAGCACCTTTTCAGGCGACGGAAAGTCAAGATGGTCAAAATTCCTTGCCATCCTAGAGATGACATTTCATGTTTTGACTCTGTTTCCTCTATCTCTATCAAAAAAGTCTCTCCCCAAGGGTGGGGCAGTATTTGTCCTGTTCACATATGGTCATCTGCAAATACAGGATAAGGAGACCCAGATTCAACCCTGGCATCTCTTACTTATTTTCAGTCCCTTCTAAATACTCAGGAAGCTTGAAAGAGGAGGCCTGGGCCAGCCTGGGTGGGTGGCAGCCTTTGAGCGGTAAGGGTCATACTGTTGTAAGGAGGGTTGACCCAGGGGTCTCTAGCCTTTGAGTGAGTGACAGGATGGAGTGGGATGGTCAAGCAAGGGTCGCCTATCGCTGGCTGTTAACTCTACCTGTTCTCAGCGCTGAAACCGCAGGAGGAAAGAGAATGGAGGTGCCAGATTTTTAGAGGCGTAAAATGTGGAACCCAGGAAGTAAGTTCTAGAATCTAGATGCAAGCAAACAAACCAAAAAAAGCCCTCCCACCCATTTCTCTGGGGTTCTCACAAATGTTATTTCTCCCATGTTGTTTGCCCTTGTGTTTGTCTTTTCCAGCTCCTTCCTAAGGCCCCACCCCCACCTCCAGGATCTCCTGCTTCCCAGGCTAGCCTTGGATTTGGTGTAGAAGGGAGTGACCCTGAACTTCTGACCCTCCTGCTTCTACCTCCCTAGTGCTGGGATTCCAGGCACATACTACCATGCCCAGTTATAATGGAGCTGGGATTGAACCTAGAACTTTGTGCATGCTAGGCAAGCACCAGCTGAATTACATCTCCAGGCCCACTTTCGTGTACACACACACACACACACACACACACACACACGCTTGGGGTATATGCATGCGCACATGCATGTTCCTGTACGCATGCAAGTAGGTGCACATGTGTGTCCATCCTCTGATGTAATTTGTAGGTGTCATCATCTACCTTGTTTTGAGAAAAGGTCTCTCACTGACTTGACACTCAGTAAGTAGGCAAGGCTGGCCCACCAATGAGCCCCAGATCTCTGTCTCTGTCTCCCCAGCACTGAGTTTACAAGCACACACCATCACACTTGACATTTTTATATGGATTTTGGGAATCAAACTCGGGTCTTCACTTTTGTGTGACAAGAACTTTATAGACCGAGCTCTCTCTTCACCCCTGTACCCCAACCTTTTGACAACCTCATTATATAGCTCTGGCTAGGCTGAAACTTGCTCTGTAGACCAGGCTGTCGATCAGAACTTTTGGTGATTCTCCTGCCTCTGCTCCCAGAGAGCTGGGTTTGTGGCATCTGGCACCAAACTCTCCTTTTCTCTCCTTGAACTGTGGATTAAACCCAAGTGTTCCAGTGGACAAAACAAACATTTCATCACAAAGCCATGCAGTGTCCCCAGCACAAACCATCATTGATTTTTGTTGTGAGACAGAATCTTGTTGAATTGTCCAGGCTGACTTTAAGTTTGAGACACTTGTGCCTCAGCTTCATGAGTATCCAGAATTACATCCCCCTACACACACAAATCTCACCATGTTCTTACGTGTGCTACGTATCTCTCTTAACTGGGTCTCATGCCTTGTTTCTATTCTTTTAATTTGTGACACTGTCTTGCTGTGTAGCCATGCTGGGATCGAACTCTCTATCCTCCCGTCTCCATCTTCCAAGGGCGCAGTCATAGCCAGCACAGCATGGCCACCTTGACAATGTAATTGTACATTAGTTACCCAAACTCCACCAGATATGGCATTTTCTAGTCCACATCAACCAAAGGTGAAGAAAACCGCTCCTGTAAATTAGTAGGAAGCACCAGCTTCCGGAAGCCTGTGGTGAGGCCTGAAAAATGGCATGCCGTCTGTTCATCTGTCCCTCCGTCCTCCCTGTCACACGTACACATAAGACCCTGAGAGCAGGATGGTCATTCTGTATACAGGGATCAAACAAAAATCACCGGGGGAAGCTCCATGCTGACTTCAAATGTCTTTCTCTCTGTCTGTCTGTCTGTCTCTCTCTCTCTCTCTCTCTGTTTCCTGTTTTTTTGCTTTTGTTTTTTCAGGACAGGGTTTTCAGGGTTTTTCTGTGTAGCACTTGCTGTCCTGGAATTCACTCTCATTTTATAGACAGGACTGGCATCGAGCACAGAGATCTGCCAGCCTCTGCTGACTTCTGCTTCCTGGGATTAAAGGTGTGTGCCACCACCGCCTGGCTGCAAGTTTCTTTCTTGGCACGAGTCCACCGAGACTGCACAAGGATGGCAGTTGTCTACTTCACAGCTAGGAGTCAAACTCAATGGCTGATTCTTACACTAATTAAAAAGGAAACTAGAATCAATTCTAGATCACCCTCTGGTTGTGTCCCTCAATCACTTTTATTCCAATTCGCCTGCACGGGGGGGGGGGGGGGGAGAGCGTTGGAAAGCAGCCAGGTTGTTGAGATTGTGCTCAAGTGAGTGTGGGTCGGTGGGCATGTGCTGCCCGCACAGATGTCAGCCTGCGCCTTGTGGCAAAGGCCAGGAACCAAGTCTTTCAGGTTGTTGAGAGATGGGCTTCTGGAAGAGCCATTAGCACAATGCTTTGGAAACTGGCTTGGAAAATGTGACATGTTGTCAGTTTCATCTGCTGAGAAACTTACAAACATCCTGACAAAGGCTCCCTCCAGCTTCTCCCCATCAGTGCTCCCTGGCCGGCTGAGATTTTAGTGCAGAGCCAGGGTAGGATGGCGTCCGGGGGAGATGGGAAGCTTGGGGAGAGGAACCATCAGTCTTCAGGAGGGTCCTCATTTTGCTTATGATGCATGTTAGGCAAGCATCAAGTGAGCTACATCCACAGACCCGTTATGTGTGTCCACGTGTGTGCACTTGTGCAGGTGTTACAATGTGTGCAGGCATGCTTGCCCTACCTTTTCCGCCTACCCTGCCTGCTCTTCCTATGGCAGCTAATCCCTAAGACACCCTGGTCTCCAGTCTGCACCCGTTGCAGGAGCCGTTCTAATAAGTGAGTGGAGTGGAAGACTGCTGGGCTTCGTGGCTGGTGGGGCCGTGACCTTTCCCTGGGAATATAAGGGAGCACAGGCCACTTTGCAGGAATGGAATCTGCCCTAGGGACCAGAGAGCGGACTCTCTTTCCCCGAAGTATAAGAATGCGCCCTGGAGCCTTCAAACCCCCACACCAAAGCTCCTCCTGTTTTCTAGAACTTCTCCCGCTGACTTTGGTGCTGTATCTCAGGGTAAAACCTTAGGTCTGCCTCACCCCTAGGTCTGCCTCACCCCTCCGCACTGCAGGAGCTCTCTGGGGAAATAAATGCTCGAGGATCCCTTTACCCAGTTTCCCGCTGTGTGAGCTCCCCTCCAGCTGTGCCGGGCTCCACTTCATCCTCGCGCCAGGTAGCCCCGGAGTTCACTGTCTCTTTTTTTGTGTCTCCTGCCGCCTGTCACGTGAGAGGCCTTTTGAATGCCCGAGGCTCCCCAGGGGTTGGAGAGGGCAGAACTGAAGGATGACCTAAGGTGAGAAAGAAAGGCAGATTTGTAAATAAACAAGGGCAGAGTTGGGAGACCCCGGGCCTCTGTGGCTTCTGCTGAGGGGAGCTCCTGAGGCCCCTGTGAAGCAGCCGGGGGAGGCAGTTATTGTTTTTGGATTTCACTGAGATGAACTCCAGATGATTTTCCAAGCCTGATTTCACAGCACATTTGCTCCATCTGAGCAATCACTCTCTGCAACAGTTGGATTTCCATTCGGCATTTACCTCATGTGCCCGGGAATCGGGACTGTCTGCCTCCTTGGGGTCGAATCCTTTTATTTTCTTTGGGGCTCAGCCAGACCCTTTCCGTCAGTCCCGGTTTCATCTAGCCATTTCTATTTGTGTACAGGCAAGACTAGGCCAGGCCCACAGAGTTTTCCAGAGCTAGTGACTGTGGCCCTCCTTGTTGAATATAATCAGTATGGACAGCAGGGACACCAGACTCTTAAATAGATTTCAGAGAGACAGATATTCGGCTACATATAAGGGAGCGTAGCAAAAGCCACAGTGATCCCTAATCTGGAAAACACTGTTTTATTGTTTCTGTTATAGCAAGCGGGAACCCCCGAGATGTGGGAGGAGCAGAGAGTCGTGGGGATTAGAAGTGGGGTGCTCTGAGAATGTTTTTGAGCTGTTTTGGAGACAGAGTGCTTATGACAAAGAATCAGTGAAGCTTGCGTTGGGAAGCTGTGTCATTGTCAAATGAGTAATGCAGCTCTTGTGGTGTTTATTGTATAGATTTCCTACTATGGCTACGTCTTACGGTGGTTTGAATAAGAATGGCCCCATGGGCTCATATGTTTGAATGCTTAGTCATCAGGAAATGTGACCTTGTTGGAGGAATTATGTCACTAGGAGTAGGCTTTGTGGTTTCAAAAAGCCCATTTCAAGCTCAGGGCTTCTCTTCTCTGCCTGACCATCCAGATATAGAACTCCCAGCTTCTCCTCCAGTACCATGTTTGCCTGCAAGCTGCCTTGCTTCCCACCATGATGAAAATGGACTAAATCGCTGGGCAGTGGTGGCACACACCTTTAATTCCAGCACTCGAGAGGAAGAGGCAGGTGGATCTCTGAGATCTGAGTTTGAAGCCAGACTGGTCTACAGAGTGAGTTCCAGGACAGCCAGGCCTACCTACATAGAGAAACCCTATCTTTTTTTTTTCTTTTTTTCCTTTTGGTTTTTTGAAACAGGGTTTCTCTGTAGTTTTGTAGACCAGGCTGGCTTCAAACTCACAGAGATTCGCCTGCCTCTGCCTCCCAAGTGCTGGGATTAAAGGCATGCACCACTGCTGCCCAGCCAAGAAACCCTATCTTGAAAAACCAAGAAGAAAAAGAAAATGAACTAAACCTTTAAGCTGCAATTAAATGATTTCTTTTATAAGTACTACCTTGGTTACAGAGTCTCTTCACAGCAATAGAGCACTGACCAAGACACATGTATGATACAAACTCAACTGGATGTTGCCTTGAAGGCTGTTTTTTTTTTGACTTAGGGAAAGAAGCTCGAACCTGGCTTTTGTGCAAGTCACACTTAAGCTTTGGGTCTGCTTGGTCGCCACCATCAGCAACAGCAGCCAGCCTTCAGGAAACCTGACTCAGCATGGCCCAGTCATCATGTCTGTTCTCAAGTGTGTGACCCCAGGAAGTGTGTTCTTCCCCAGGGCTGCCCCACTCCCCAGAAGACCTCCAGCCAGACTTTTGCTTCTCGCTTTCTCTGCCTGCTTTGTCTTCTCCCTCACTCGTCTATCTATTCTCACAGAACTGAGTGGCCTCTGACTCTGATTCCTTGGCGGTCCCCTCATCCCTTGGCACAGGGATAAGGTTGTGGAGAGTGAATGTCATTTTGTACCCGACTGAGCACACTACTTTACGGTGGCTCATGCCGGCCTCACTCCCACTGTCTCCTCCAGACACCACCCCCATCTACCTATGCCATGTCCTTTTGCTTCTCCAGTGATACTTAGCACAGATATTACCCAAGCTGGCCATCGTCCCTTAACAAAGACGAATCTGGACTTTGGAAGCAGGCTGGTTCTGTGTGTCTTATCTGTGCATCCCCAAACATTCCTTTTAACTTCTCTGAGCCTGGTATTCCAGCTATGAAAATATAGAGGCCTAGTTCTTTGATGCTTAAATTGCATATGGAAAAGGAAACATTAAATAAGCAGGTGTTTTGATGAGTCCTGGCATTTCAGCAAAGGGTCGGGGAGGAGTCCTTCTCCAGTCCGCTGTGGGTTTACAGTTAATAAAGACGCAAGGACCTTCCCCAAAAGTTTTCTTCTTAGAGGTTTAGGATTTAATTAAAAAACCAAAACCAAACCAAACCAAAACAAAAAGCTGGATTATGGAGGAAAGGAAAGAAAAGGAGGAAAGTGGAAGTTGGCTGGGCCATTGGGGATAAAGTACTTTTGCCTTTCTATCTGATGTGACTGTATCCCTGGCCCTGAGGGTCCGTTTTAGTTGCTCAAAGGCCGAAGTGAAGTGGCTGATTCCTTGGGGGTGATGCCCTTGGCTACGGCAAGAGGTTCTCTTGAGAGGCAGCCTTCAAAATTGTTCTTTCCTGCCACCCTTCATCTTTGCTTTCTCCTCTACCTGGACCTCCAGGGTGATGTGGTTTGGTCTTCCTTCAATCTCCATTGCTCTGGAGGTTCGTTTTTTTCTGACTCTGTGCTCCAACCCCACTGGAAACCACTAGGGAGAAGATACCCGAGGACAAGGCTGACGGACTCACATCTCTGTCTTTCTGGTCCAGTACTCTGGATCCTGAGTGGGGTCGAGATTCTTGGGTTGGGGAGAGCACCTGAGGGCTGGAAAAAGGTTATTGATTAGAAGAGAGTTTCCCACAGCTGAGAGCTCTGCTATACTTCAGTGTCCCCTCCAAGCAAGAGGAATCCAGTTCAAAATAGAGTCCTAGGCTGCTGTCTCCCAGGAAGGAATGACTGCTTTAATTTTAGCTTGACACATAATTATTATACATTATATGAGGTGATAATTCAATACATATATACATTGAATAATGACCAAGTCATTATAATAATTATTTCTATACTGCCAAATAGTTCTCATATTTTTTTTTGTGGTAAATACATCCAAAATCATCTCTTTTAGTTATTTTGAAAATGCAATAAATTAATGTTAATTATAGCATTAATAATATTCAGTACTGTGCCACTGAACACTGGACTTGTTTCTCCTATTTGCCTACAATTATGAACTTATAAAGCAAAAAAGTGAACGCACTGTTGGGTTACGGTCCAAAGTCAGTGGGGGAGCTGAGAAGGGGTAATGAAATATAAATGTTGATTTCTTACATGTAAACAATGTCCAGCAATGTCCACTCTTTAAAAATGTTTTCAATTAACATACAAAGAAATGAGCTTCATTATGGCATTTCATGACTCTTTGCTTTTTTTTTTTTTTGGCTCAGTCTCCCTCCCTCTCCCCCTCGAATGCCTTTCACTTTTATGGCTCCTGTATTCTTCAACCCTCCTCCCCACTTCAGGCTCCTTTCTCTCTCACAGTCCCTTTCTAGTTTCCCGGGCTATACCCACAGTCACATATATGCATGTAGAGAAAAACCTAGACTCTGTGGTGTGAGTGAGAACACATGGGGTTTGTCTTGCTCAGCCTGGATTATTGAGCAGCTTCGGATTTCATAATGTTTCATTACTATTCACTACCAAAGGTAAATGAGCAGAAACCTAAGAACTAATTGCTATCAAAATTTTGAAAAGAAGCATTGTTTTATATTATGAAATGTAATACCATGTAAATATATTTCATAATTATAGAATACATTGTAGACAAAAGATTATTATTATACATAATAAAACTATTACAATATAAAATTAGGTGTATGTTTATAATTTTTAATATGTTTTTAATAGAGATAGAATTGGATCGCTTTGCCCTCTCCCTCTCCTCCCCACAGCCCATCGGTCTCTGCATTGTGTCCATTGGTTACAAAGAGCGGCTTCTTTGATGAGGGATGGTAGCCACACTTACCTGTGGGTATAAGGATAAGGTTTGGAATGTAGTAAAAAAATCATCCTGGCCTAGCAAAGTGGGGGTAGTAGGTTCTTTTCTCAGGTTCATGACCTCACTAGTCCTGGGAAGCTAACTAGGGTCTAAGTAACAGACAAGATTTCACTCCTATTGAGTGGGCCTGAAGTCCAATTAGACAGCTGCTGGCTGCCCAGCTCACCTTTAAAGACACCTCGGCACACTGGTCATAGTGGTGGTTTATGAGTGTTGCAGCTCAGTGGGACTGCTTAACCGCTTCCCTTCTCTGGATATATTCATAGTACATTCTGGTACCGTGAAAGACAGACCACAGGAAGCAGGCTCTCAGGTCAGATCCGGTTCAGATCACCGTCTTGTAGCCTAAGTGTGTGGAGTCTTCAGCAATAAAGACCCACCCTCAACCCCTGATCTGGGAGTCACTTGTAGTACCCTGACCAACTGATAGAAAGGAGGTTTCTTGTGCCTGACACTGTTAGTTTATGTTTCTTATGGGGAGCATTGCCAGCCCAAGTGGCTTAACTTTATGATGTGAGAGTGTGTGTATATGCCTGTGTGTGCAACATATATACACACACTTACATGTATTGTGTATTATGAGTTTCAGGTAACTATAAAATGTGATTCTTTGAGGCTTTATCAAACAATCTTGCTACTATTATTTGTCCCTATCCATCCTCTGTCTGTACTGACCTCCTCCCTCCCTATGGTAGTTTGGGTGTATTTGACCCCCATGAACTCTTAGGAAGTGGCACTATTAGGAGGTGTGGCCTTGTTGGAGAAAAGTGTGGTCTTAAAGGAGGCTGGATGGCACATGCCTTTATTTAATCCAGACCTTGAGGCTGGAGAGCACACCTTTAATCTGGGCCACACCTTCTGTTGGAAGCGTGGCACTATGGGAGAAGGCTTTGAGGTCTTTTTTCTCAAGCTTCCCTCAGTGCAACAGTCAGTCCACTTCCTGTTGCTTCTGAGTCAAGATGCGGGACTCTCAGCTCCAGCACCACATCTGCCTGCGTGCCATCATGCTCCCCGTCATTGGTCATACTAGACTGAGCCTCTGGAACCTCTGCTGGTCAGCTAGCCACCCTCAACGAAATGTTTTCTTTGTAAGAGTTGCTGTGGTCGTGGCGTTTCTTCCCAGCAATAAAAATCCAAACTAAGGCACTCCCCAAGCATAAAGTAAATAAGTTGACCACAGTCAAAAGGAGTTTTAGGAAACCATTCAGAAAAGAAATCTGCAAATACTCTCTCTCAACTCCTCTTTTTCCTGAACACAGCCTGAGGACGGGTGCCAGGGAAGGAAAGCCATTACAGGTCCCCAGCTGTAGACACTCCAAGTGTGAGGTTGTAAACACAGATTGTCCCCTCACAACCTTAGTTACACCTCACGTTACAAGGGGACTGTTTGCTGCCTGTGGGCCTGATGCTGTGATCAGCAGTGAGGTCTGGGCTGTTGATCACACTGGTCTGTTGACCCACACCGGAATGCGTCTCTGAGCTTCTGGGACTGTCCTGTAATCTCTATGTGTTGGTGAGTGAGCAGGGCCCCAGGGACCCAAAGTTGACCCCAGTTATATGAAGAGTCAGTGTCCGTGGTGGGAGTTGGGCATCAACCCAGGGGTCAGGGCAGACTCTACACACCACATGGAATGACAGTGTTTACACTCAGTGTTTTTCTCAAAGTTATAAAATCTAGAGTTATTACAGAAGAGTTAGAAAATAGTTTTTGAAGTGGAATCTCATCTACCCCAGGCTGACCTCAGACTTGTTTTGTAGTGGAGGTTGACCTTGAACTTCTGATCTATTGCTTCTTCTTCCTCAGTGCTTCGTTCACGAGCACACACCGCCACACCTGGTTTATGTGCTGCTGGGGACTTAAACCCAGGACTCGCGCATGGTAGACAAGTGCTCTACCATCTGAGCCATGTCTGTGTAGTTCTTCCTGGAACTTGCTCTGTGGACCAGGCTGGCCTCAAATGCGGAGATTTGCCTAATGATGACTGTTCTTAGTTATCAACTTGACTACATCTGGAATTCACGCGAGTAACTGGTAACTTCCGCGAGGAATCTTTTTCTTAGTTAAATCATCTGAAGGGGGAGGATCCAGCCACCTTTAATCCAGATCTTTTGAGGTGGGAAAGCCACACCTTCTGCTGGCAGCCTATACAGACGTCGAAGAAGGAAGCCTTTCTTTGCCTGCTTGCTCTTGGTCTTACTGGCAAGTCCATTCTTTGACGGGCATCAGGGCATACTTCTTTGGGATTCCAGCATCTACTGAAGATCAGCTGAGAGATCCAGCATTGTGGACTGAACAACTGCTGGATTCTTGGACCTTGCATTGGTAGACAGTCATTGTTGGACTAGCTGGACCACAGCCTGTAAGCCATATAAATCTAATAAATCATATATATATATGCATATATATGTACATATGTACATACATATGTATACACACACACATATATATCCTACTATTCATTCTATTAGTTTTCTTGCTTTATGGAACCCCAACTAATCCACATGGCAAAACACTTTACCAACTTAATCATTTTCCCAGCTCTCAAGCATTGGTGTCCGTGACTAACTGCACTGTGTAGTTCTGTACTTCATGATCTTATAGGTCTCTCTCTGGTTTTCTGCCCTAAATCTTAACTCAGGGAAAACAGTTGTTGATTTGGTGAACTTTATTGAAAGCTTGATGTAGGTGAGCAGTTGAGGTTCAGCTCACAGCAGTGGTAGCACCTTCATTTGGAATACCACGCTCTTTATGCCCCGTGGCCTGGTGGAGCCCCTGTGAGCCTTTCCCTTGGAGAAGACTGGGGCTCACACCCTCAAACTGCCTGCTCCCCTCCTTCTCACCCTCCATCATGACCCCAAATCATCTCTCCTCTTGCTCTGCACTTCTTTTCACATCCCTCCCCTCAAGCAGGTGGCTTATGAACAAATTTGTCTAAGCAAGCACCTTTTCCTTGTTGCAACTATTACAATGATAAAAGCTTTTGAATCATATGCCATATACACTTTTTCACCCTGCCTTTCAAATTGAGCATCACCTTGTTAGCACTTTCCCAAGGCATTAGATGTTTAACAACACAGGATTTCATTAAGTAGGTGTATCAGAGTGTGTTCTGCTATTCCACTATTGTTGAATAAAATAGTTTTGGCTTTGGGGAAACGTATACAGCAGAACTTATTAGTTCAAGGGTGTACCTCTTTCCTTCCTTCCTAAGTTTCTTTCTTTTCTTTTCTTTTTCTTTTTTCTTTCTTTTTTTTGTCTTTTGGTTTTTTGAGACAGGGTTTCTCTGTGGCTTTGGAGCCTGTCCTGAAACTAGCTCTTGTAAACCAGGCTGGCCTCGAACTCACAAAGATCTGCCTTCCTCTGCCTCCCGAGTGCTGGGATTAAAGGTATGCGCCACCACCACATGGTTCTAAGTTTCTTTCTTGAAAGGGCCTCAGATAGCCCAGACTGGCCTCAAACTTGGAATCCTCCTGATTCCCAAGTGCTGGGGTTACAGGCACACACCACACAACTTTCAAAAGTATATTTTTAAAAGCCCATACTAATTGCCAAGCTTTCCTTCAGAAAACTGCATGAATTTGCATGCTGCCCAGATTGAGTGTCAGTGACTTTCCATGGTTTGGGATGGGACCATGTCAGAGCAGCCAAGTATCTGGCCACCTTGAACGAAAGGATAAGGAAATTCTTGGCCTTGTTGGGTTCCAGGGCCCCAGGGCAGTTGATAAACACCTCAGTTTATCTCTGGGACTGCTGCCACCTGCCTCTGGACCCACTGCTCACTGACTCAGGGGACCAGGCAAATCCTGCTTCTCACCTTCTGCCCTTAGAAATATAAATAACATAGAACTCTTACTCTACATCTGCAGGGTGCCTCAGTGGGGACACTCTCAGGACTGCCCTCAGCTAGCCCAATAGCTGAGTGAATGGCTGTAGGCAACTTGGCCTTATCCCCAGCTCAGGAGAACCCCGGTTTCTGGCCCATCTCATTTCATTTCTCTGTCCCACCTTAAAGTCTAGAGAGGTTGAAGGTCATCCACTTTCCTTCACCCCACACTACCACACAGGAGTCTGCTTTCAGCCTCTCAAGGCCCTGGGGTTCCCACGCCTCCCTCTCCTCTGCATTGAAAGTGCTGCCGAGCATCTCAGCCTCCTGCTCCCTTTGGTGAGCAAAGCAGACATGTGCACAGCCAGCCATCTAGACTATTTTTACACAGTCTAAAAATATGGCCTTACCTCAGAGGTTGTGTTGAAGGAGCTTGCTGAGGTATCAAACAGACCTCTGCAAATATAAACTGCTTCAGAATCACCGGCATTTACACCCTGCCGTGAGCAAAGGGCCTCCGAATGGGAGGTTTGGTGATGCCTGACCTAATTTGCCCTCTCCTTCAGACTCTGGACAACTCTAGGGAAGATTCTAGAGGCCTAGCCCCAGCCCTGGCGCACAGGAAGCACCCGCGAAGATTGGCAACTATCAGGAACAAAGGGTGAAGGTTTTTTTGTTTTGTTTTGTTTTGTTTGTTGTTTTTTTTTCCCTTGGCTGCATCTGCGCAGGTCACTGAGGTATGGTATCTAGAGTGTAAGATCCCACACCCTGGTTAGGTGTAACCCAGGCCACAAACACTCTGTTTTCCCCTTTCCTTCTGACCCTTAGTCCTTAAACTATGTCCCTGGCCTCATTCCCTCTAGGAGACATCTGTTTCCTCAGTGTAAGCCTCTGGGGCAATCTGTTCAATGGAAGGAGATCAGATGTGGTCCTGTTCCAGGTCAAGCACTTTGGATTTAACTTTGAGTCAGAAGCTCAACTGCCCTGACACCCCACCGCTCACTTCCACAGCGATACCCCCTGCAAAGGTAGCCCAGCACGTCCTTGGCCACTGGCTTCTCAGGACGATAAAAATAGCTGAGGCCCCGGAGTTGCCGAATGATGGATTCTGGAAGGAGATGATTGATTCTCACAGCTGAGCCTCGGGGTCAGCAAGCCGTTTGCAAGCAGAGATGGTGGGGGTGAAGGATGGGGGTTCTGCTATAGATAGAGCTGTTGACAGGTGATCCTGGCCTACTCCCACCCGAGAAGAACACAGCATAAACTAATTAAAAGGAACTGCAAAGGGCTCTTGGAGAGGATGCAGACATGTGTGCCCTTTCCTTTCAGGTCATCTGTGGCATTTTCATCATTTGCCTTCCTCTTCCCCTCCCCCCATGCTGGGACAAGACTGAATGTGGGGAAAGAGTTTATTTCCAGGGGAGGCAATGGGGTGCTGGCTTCCCCTAAAACAATGGTGGGGAGCTGTCAGGGCTTATGAAACACCACAGGGACACCAATGTCAGGAAGCTCCCAGTTGCTTGGAGTTAATGTTGGGTCTCCTCTTGGACTGGAGGAGGGCACAAGCTGGCCTTGTCAGGGGTCTGGGCTTGGTCGACTACCAGGCCTTCTGTCTGAGTCATGAAGATCTAAGGTTAATCACGTACATGAAACCACAGAAGGAAGTGCCTACAGGTAACAAGGTGGCTTTTAAGCCAGGGCCATATCACAAAGCCGTCGGGCTGTGCACAGTCAACGGCTGAGCCTGTGAAGCTGCACAGCTGGACTCGATCTGGACAACTGGGAGACAGGACCATATGCATTTGCTTTACAGTGCATATTTTCTGGGCGATCTGTCCCCCAGTGTTCCGTAAAGTCATAATAAAGTCTCAGAGAACGAGAAAGAAGCAGCGGGGAGGAGGGAGAAATTAAGAAGCAAACGAGAAAGGATATGTTTTCAGATGAGATTATGAAAGGGATGATGAGTTGATGAGGTGGCCAGACATAGAGAAGATATCCAGATGGCTGCTGTTCTCCGGGAGAAGGCACTGTCTTATGACAGGGAGGGAGAGGGAGAGGGAGAGAAAGAGAGAGAGAGAGAGAAACCCACTGGCTTTTATAAAGGAGATCAGAGAAAGACTGTAGGGAAATCTGGGTTAGAAAAATGGTAGTAAGCAGAGTGGACCCCACCTTTGTCTTTGGGGGACTCACAGGAGACGCAAGTACTGACTGTTCCCATCCCACCTCTGCTGCTCTGAATTACGGTTTGGGAGTCCTCCCCAGGTAATGCCTCTCTCTTACCAACTTCAGTCTCGAATCACCTCTAAAAATCATCCCCTTCTTCATAACCGAGCCCAGCCTCCCTGGCTGTAGAGAGTACACAGCAGCTACGCCAATTCCTAGTCTGGCAGAATTTAGTGTCAAATCACAGGAGGATAGCCAAGGTGATGAGGGCCGTGGAAGCTGAGTTGGTGAGCCTGGAGCAGGGTGGGGTGATTCTGTAACTAGTTTAGAAAAGAAGGTCACCCGCACGTTACCTCCAGCTCCGGCTCTAATAGCAGGAGACAAGTGAAGACCTTTTTATCCAGGCTCCTACTGCGCCCCACACCGTAAATGACCTTGCATATGTGTGGAGAAAACCCCAGCTGTCTATCCAAACTCCATCTGCACACTCCACCAAGCAAACACCATGTGGCCGCGGCCCCGGGCTTCTCTGCAGGTCAACACTGTGAGCTGCCCTTTGCAGGGCATGAAAGGCTTCTTCATGCCCTCCCAGGGCAACCCCGAGGCTGGCTTTCCTTTTCCAGCTGCCATCACACAGCCAGCACTTCACACCTGGTGACTGCCATTTCTTCATGCCTCCAGAATCTTCCTTCTCTTCCAAGGTGACAGGTCGCACTTGCTCCTGGTCCTGATTTCTTGGCCCCTGGTTGAAATCCTCTCCTCTAGTCGCCATCCTGCCAGTCCAGCAACCCTTCCCTGGAGTGAACCCGACGGTGCCACCTATAACCTACTTGCGACCCTTCTGGGGGTTGTCTATGTCAACAGTCAAATCAAGGCTCCTGAACCCAGCACCCCCAGCCCAGCCACATCCAGTTCCCTTCTGTTACAGCCAACAGCTCTTGAACCTTGACAAATACCCTTCCAGCTGGTGTGACTTACACTCCCAGCCTCATTGACTGTCCACAGAACTCCTCCTGCCGTAAGGGCCCTAACCCTCAACTACAAGCCAATGCTCCCCAGTAGACAGCTCTCTAGTTTCTACACCTCTTCTCCAGGAGAAACTGTCACTGGATGTACAGACGGGATTGATGTTGCTTCACAGAAATTAAAGTACTTTGTAGCGTTTGTTTGTTTCCAAGTTTGTTTGTTTTTTCCAAGTATAAGCTCGCTGTAGCCAGGGGCTCGATGGCTTCCTGGCTCCCTGTGCCTAATGTGGAAACGGCAACTGAGCTGAAATAGAAAAAGATGCCCCGAGTGAGGCTTGTAGCCACCGATCACATTCTGTCCACGGCATAAAGTACTTGATTTGTTTTAACCAGGCAGTATTGTATATAGGGCAACCATCTGTAAACAATTGTAAGGAGATTAGGACAAACGTAAGGCTTGTGTCCAAGACACGGATGAGGCCATACAAGGTGCTTGGTCTTGCAGAGGACCTTGGCACCTCCAGCATCTGGAAGGCACTGGGAGTCAGAAGTGGTTCCAGGCTTGTGGACTTCGTGCCTCAGGTGCCAAGGTTACCTCAGGACGAAGGTCGAGGCAGTTCCTCTGGCGGCTTGGATCTCCATGCTCATTCTCCATGAGAAGTCAGCCAGGGCTCCTTCCTCCCCTTTGGAAGAGCAAGGAAAAAGGAAGGCAGGTATGAAATCTGCTCGGGAGGTTGAGCACCAGCTACACATCCCGTCCACCCAGTCATAGTCCATGGAGTGGCCCGTCACCATAGACACAAATGAGCAAAATGAAGCTTGTGTTTGAGGGCTTCGCACTGGACTTGGAAGGTAGGAAGTGTACCAGGATGAAGGATGTAAGTACACACTTACCCAGAGACTTAAAAATCAAATGATTTGCTGGGGATGTACCTAACATGCATAATACATACATTCATATGCACACACACACATATATCCGTATATAAGAACATTACACACCTATACATATATAAAGTATCAGAGCAGGCTGAGCCTGAGTTACCATGTGTCCCCTTCCAGTAATCTATGCGCCATGGAACTCTGAGGTTGTCTGTCCTCTAATCAAAGGTAGCATTTCCGCCTCACGTCTCTTGACTTCTCTGAGTGTTGGATACCCTCTGCCTGGACCACTCAGTCACTCTTTCCTGAGTGCTCTACTGCCTCGGTTACTTTTATCAGCTAATATCCACGGAAATGACTGCTTCCCCCCGCCCACAGTAGCGTCTCCACTTTAATCTTTGCTGTTTGCTCCCAACTTCTTGCTTACCTCCTTCAAAGTACTTATTGAACGCGCTCATCTTCTTAGATCCATTAAGGTAGAGGAGGGAGGCGTCTCCTTTTCCTCTGTACTGACAGCATCTGACTCAGGCAGGGGCTGGGCTGAGAGAAGGACTCTGTGGTGGTTTGAATGAGAACAGCTTCCATGGGTTCATATGTTTAAAATCTTGGTCTCCAGCTGGTGGCTGGTGGCGGGGTGGGGGGAGATGGTAGGAGAACACGGAGGGATAATCTTACTGCAGAAAGTATATCAGTGGCGGTGGGTTTTGAGGTTTCAGAAGATTTGTACCATTTTAGTTAGCTCTGTCTCCGACTTGGGGATGAAGATGTGCGCTCTGAGCTCTTAGCAGTTCCTACTACCGTGTCTTTGCTCCACCATTATGGACTTTAACCTTCTGACAACATGAGCCCACTTAAACACGTTCTTTTAAAGTTGCCTTGGTCGTGGTGTTTGGTCACAGCGACAGAGACATAACCGAGGCATGCATCTGTGGGGGGTCTCTGGTATTTGAAATGGGCAAGATCTCCGAGAAGGCTTTGCAGGAGGATGGGCATTTTGGGGGTGGCGGGTTTGGGGGCTGGGGCGTCGCACAGTAAATGCTGGCTGCAGGTATTGCTGTGAGAGCAGGTGTGTGAGCAGTTTATGGTGGCCGAGGGTGTGAAGGGTGAAAAACTGGGACATCTGCTGTTCCTTTTCTGTGTGCACATCCCCTTCTATGACAGATGGCAATAGGACAACGTTGACACATTCCCTCCCTAGGTATGCCCACTTAGGCTAAACAAATTTAGCACAAGCTGAACAATTGGAACTCAGAGCTGATCCCGGGGGACTTAACAAGAGCTGCAAAGGCACTGCAGTGACCCTGGGCTGTTCTGAAACCTGGGGGAAGAAAAATTCTCCAGCAAGCCCAAGCTGTTTGATCATGAGATTCATCCCCTGGCTGACTGCTCACAAAGACCTGGCCAAGGTCATTCCAGCTACGCCAGGCCACTGGGCAGAGGTCCCAGAGATGGCAATCTATTGCTGCTTTTGATCCCCCATCACACCTCTGGGAGCGTGGGCCTGTGGCCATAGGCTGGCAGGCAGCAACCCCTAGCCCTTGGAACAGTGTGGGTTCCCACTGCCAGCAAAACGACCAAGGTTTGTTTTGGTGCCCTGGGCCATTCAGGGTAGAGCTGACGTTGTCAAGAACCCTGGTGACTTAGGACACTCGGGTTTACCATCGGGCAGCTCCACTGGGATCATCACCAGAAAAGATGTCTACCTCCCAGAGATTCGTCAAGCCAGAGTGAGCTAGTTGTTGCTACCCTTCTCATCATTTTTCCTCTCCTTTATAGAACAAATGGGACCCACAGTGCTGTGGGCACTCTGGCCTGAGATGACAAAGACGAGGAGGCTGCCCTGATGCGCTCCGCCTGCCTGCACCTGTTGTCAGTGATGATAGCTTTTGGCTGCCCCCCTTTCTTCTGGCACCTATAGCGAGTTCTGTGTGCCTACACCACAGTCCCATGGTGTTCTCATCTGACCCTGCTGATTCTCCCTCTAGGACAGGCCTAGGTCATAGCCACAAAGGCAAGATTTTCTCATCTGACCCTCCCGTCTCATAAATCTTACCTTGATGTCTTGGCAAGAGACTCCAGGGGCTTAGAACTTTGCTCCATAGGAGTAGAGCAATCACAAAGCCCCTGGGACCCTGAACCCATTGGTTTTTGAATCAGGAAGGCAAAACGGACAAAAACAAATAGTCTTGTGCCCCCGTGTTGTCCTTGTGCAACATCAAGACAGGGATGCCCTCTGGGAGTGAGGATGGCAGAGGCACAGCCAAGATGAAGCATGAGATAGGTTGGGAAGCACCACACATTCTTTTTAGCTTCAGTGGCTGAGTTCCTTGGCAAAGAAACCCTCACTCAAAACCCTGGGAAGTATCTGGGCATCTGTCAGGTAGAGTCTAGCATCTATGGAGAGATCACAGGCCAAGCACCATGACAACCCTCTTGTGAATTTAGTCCCCCTTCCATCTGCCATATGCTGGGGACGAGGAGGAAGAATGGATGGTGTCCCTCCAACCATGCTGCCCAGAGGGGAATGATGTGAGCCAGAATGCTTGTGTTTCAGCTCCAAATGTGACAGCCAGCGGCAGGAGGTGCTGGCAAATCCCTGGATGCCAGGCACATTTCTCTGAGCTTCCATGATGCTTCACATGGTTGCTATTGACCTGTCTCTGTGGCCCCCAGAGCCTGCCTGTGTATAAGTATGTACTGAGACTTTGGGTGTTTGGGGTCCCTTGAGGGTCAGAGAAGAACCTGCAGAGCCTGAGTCAGCAGTCCCTGCTGTCCTTTCCACGCGATGGCACGTCGTAGGTCATTCGGACTACATGTCACCACTCTGGAGCATCTATGCTCGCGGGCACTGTGCTACTTTACGTAATTCATTGAAACCTCTCAGAGCCCCACTAGGGATACATTGTTATTTGACTTTTGCTGTTGGAAAGCCTGAGTTTGAGAAAGATTACATCACTCATGATTGGGGCAGCTGAGAACTGGATACGATTCCAAAGTTCCTGTGCTTAGGAAGGAAACCATACCCCTACTTCCAAAGAGTCAAGGGGCACTAAGCAAATAATCAAAATACTGAACAAGCAGAGTGTGATGGCGCAAGTCAGTAATCCCATCGCTCAAGAGGTGAGAAAGGAAGAATGCGGTGCACTCACTTTAACTTGGGCTACGTAAAGGGATCTTGTCTCAAAACAAACAAACAAACAAATATTGGAAACATCAGTTAGAGCTAGTAGGGCAAGCCTAAGCTATAGGGCAAGCTTACAAAGTTAATAATAAGTCACCATGTCATTTTTTTGTGAACTGGCAGTCCAAAGAAAAATCTGGCCACATATATGCATACAAACATATATACCTATGCATACTATATTTATATAGTGTATTCTCCAAATTCTCCTACAGAATACATTATATTATTGTTTTATGCTCTATAACAAATGGGATAATAACAATGATATTTCTCACAAGGTGTGTGGAGACCTAAGCAACACTCATGGTGTGGTTTGTAAACCACAGCAGTAAGCCTTAGAGGTCACTCGGAGAAGCCCAAAAGGCAAGGTGAGTATGTTACAGTTAGTAGAAGCACACTTAATGAAACTTTATTTATTTGTGGTCTTTAAAACTTTTAAATTAAATTATCACCATTATTATTATTATTATTATTATTATTATTATTATTATTATTATTATCATTGCCCATGTGTGTATTCATGATGTGAGTTTGTGGACGTGGAGGTTAGCAGACTTTGTGGAGCTGATCTTCTCCTTACATCTGACATGGTTCTGGGATCAATCTCCGGTCACCGGCCCTGCAGGTGACTTTACCCACTGAGCTGTTTTGCTGGCTGGATTTGTGCCCTTAACAAAATATGCCTTAATGAAAAGATTGCCTTAAGTAAAAACCTGGGCATGGCATCCCCTTGCCTTTCAGACTAAATATCATTCTGACTCTAGCACTAAGGATTTCTCTATGACCCAAGGTCACCCTGACCTCCGGACTCACCCTGACATCCGGGAGACATCACATTCTGCTCAGCATCCTCCAGGTCCTCGCTTCTGGTCCCCCTCCTTTCAGACACTTCCCTCTTCCAAATCTTATTTCCAGTCCCACCCAGACATCTGAACATCGATGGACCGTGCAAAACACACCGCAGTGGAATTCCACCGATAATACTCTTTAGCTGAAGTGTGCCAGAACCCAGTGAAAGGCTACGCCCCCGGAAGCTTTCCTTTTGGGTCCCTTCTTTCACAGGAACCATGTATTTTATAGAGCCCTACCCGGGGACAGTTAATCACTGAACACTTTCCTGACTTCTCTCAAGGAAAGTCCGCCAGGTTCAAACGGAACCATAGCTATTTTTGTACAGCTCTGAAGTTCTATGTTTTAGTTGTCTTTCAGCTGAGGCGTATGTTCCAGGTGGGTGGAACCAGGCTTGGTGTCTGTCCGTTCTCTTCTGACACCCAGCCACACAGGCAAGCACAAGGTGTTGCGGTGGCATTGATCCATATGGAAATCACACTGAAACCAGAGCCTTTTCTTTGCAGAACTAGTGGGACCTTGACCCAGCTGGAAGTGAGCTGCCTCCATGAAGGCGTCCTGTGGTCGGAGGTTCTTGTTTTCCTAGGACTGGGTTAGTTACCCCAAGAGTGAGTCATTATATAGCATGATCCCCTTGTGTTTTTGTTCCTTTGATGCATGGGTACCACTGTGTGTACTATTGCCCTGTCGTGTCTGCCATGTTATGATGCGGCATGAAGGCTTACTAGATCTGGCTACCTGTTGCGAATCTCCCAGCCTCGGGCATTCTGTTAGAGGCACAGAAAATGGATGGAGGCAGGTGTGTGTATGGAACAGAGGCCCCAGCGGCCATAGCGTAGCAGTTTCTTGGGACAGGTGCAAGTAGGTAAGCAGGAAAGACATGTCTACAAGTTTCACGCCTGTCTCTCGAAGACTCTTAAACAGTTTAAGAAAAAGGCACCTGGCCACAGCTTTCAGTTCTTGAACTAAGGGTTGTGGAGTCACAGGTTGGCTCACGGGTTGTGGGTCCCTTTTTGGTGTGTGCACAGTTGGGACCTTCTGCGGGGACATTGAGAGATGGCAGAGCAGAGGGGTGAGATGGCGGAGTTGGGCAAAGGCGCTTGCTGCCAAGCCTGGCGACCAGAGCCTGATCCAGGGACCCACCTGGAAGAACACAACTGACTCCTGAAAGTTCTCTGACCTTCGTATGTGCATTACAGTGTGTGCACACACACTACATATACACACACAAACACACACATACCACACACAAATAAAACATTTAAAACATTAGACAGTGTTTCCCAAGACATTCCATAAATGGCCAGATAGGAACCAAGAGAAGTTTTGCTGATCATGTGACCTCTGCTGCAGCTTCTCCACTCTGTCATTACGTGTGGGGACAGCCACAGCCACTGTACAAACAAACACATGTGGCTGTGTTCCGATAAAACCTTATTTATGGAGACTGCAATTTGAATTTCACATTACTTTAGCAGAACGAAATAGTATTCTTTGGGGTTTTGAAAAACATTTAGAAATAAAAAAAGAAAATTAAAAAAAAAAGCAAACCATGCTTAGCTCATGAGTGACAATTGCCAAGCTCTGGGCTAGGTCACTAAGGGGAACATTTCCTGGTGTTCTGTCATGTATTTCTCAGACCACTTGTACCAAGGTCACAGGGACATCTGCTAAGGCGGGGGTGCACAGTCTCTACCTCACGTGTACTGAGCCTGACACCCAGAGGCAGACGCGGGAAGAGTCTTTTCCTGAATTATGATTGACACCAAGTAGAGTTAGCCAAAAGGAACTAGGAACTTTCTTAGACGTGCTTTTTCATTTGGGCAGAAAAACAAGACCAGCTGAGGAAATAACACCTGCTTGGGCAGGCGCTTGCTTGTTTCAAATTTATAGTTTCATTTTATTTCACATGGAAAAGTGCTTTGCCTGCATGTATGTCTATCAACCACTGTATGCCTGGTATCCAAGGAGGCCAGAACAGGGCATCAAATCCTCAACTGGAGTTCCAGACACTTGTGAGCTACCATATGGGTGCTGGGAATTGAACCCAGGATCTCTGCAAGAGCAGCCAGTTCTGTTCAGCATTAAACATCTTCCCAGTTCCTCAATTGGTTTGTTGTTTTGGTAAGGTATTCTCATGGAGCTCAGGCTGGTCTTAAACTTGCTGTATAGCTGAGGATAACCCTGAACGTTCAATCCTCCTGCCTCCACCTTTCAAGTGCTGGGATTCTAGGCGTGTCCCATCATGCCCAGTTTATGCTGGAGATCAAACCCAGAACTCGGTGCTTGCTAAGTAAACACCCTACCGACTGAGCTATGTCCCAGGGCCCAGGTTGTTTTAGGATGTGATAAAACCATTTCAGTTATCTCATGGGAAAGTTGATTGTGTCAAGGCTAAAAAGTGCAAAAAAAAAAAAAAAAGCCGGGTGTGGTGGCATATACCTTTAATCCTGGTACTCGGGAGGAAGAGGCAGACAGGTCTCTGAGTTTGAGGCCAGCCCGGTCTACGGAGAGTTCTAGGACAGCCAAAACTTCACAGAAAAACCTTGTTTCGAAAAAACAAAAAACAGACAAGCAACAACAACAACAACAACAACAGCAACAAAAACCAAACAAACAAAGAAAAGGGCTGCATTTTATACTGTCTGAGTGCTGCCCTGGATGCCCGGTGAACAGTTCAAACACTTTATGTGCACACGGCTAATTCTGAATTCCGGATCTTCTGTCTTCCTCATAACTTAGAGAGCCCCCATCTTGACACAGCTTCTAAGGAGGATGATCTTGTCACAGTGATGTAGCACTTGGATTTTCAGAAAGAAAACACTGGCAGGTAGGGTCTGCCAATTCCTGTAGTATAAACAGTGCCACCAAAGCCACTTCAAGTCACCACGACAAGGTCACCAAAGTCAGGGCTGAGGAGAGATGAATCCTATCAGTTTTCACAGTCTAGTATGCGCTGGCTCATTAGATACTACCTTGTTATGATCAGGGACACAGAATCATGACCCAGTCTTACTGCCAGGGTCTGACTTGAGAGCAAAAAAATGTTCGGGACAAGCTTGGGGCACTTTGGGTGAAGCTTGCTTTCTCATTAAGGGAATGGATGGCCTCTCTCCTCCTGCCGTTTCTGCTTCTTTGCTGTGGTACTGCCGGCCTCTCGTGATGGAGGCAGCTGCCTGAGAACACCTGAACCCCCCGGAAGTACCGAGCACAGCTAGGTCAGCTGCTTTTGGAGCTCAGACAACTGTATATTTACAAAGTTTCTCGATTGTTCCTGCTGACTGAGTTAGGGTTTCCGCTGCCTTCGGAAGAAAGTCTTCCTCTGATGTTTCTTCTCCCTACCCATCGTTTAGACGCTAAGAATAAAGGACATGAGCGAGCTAGGCCTTTATCGTTTACTATCAGCAGACGGAGAACAGAGTTCAGAGGCAGTCGGCCTACGGACCAGCTGTTCACAGCTCATTATCCCCCCGAGGTGTCCTCTGAAGGCCACCTTCCCCGTGAAACATCATCCACTTTGTACCTCACCTATCTTGTTCCAGTGCAGCGAGGACACGATCAGGGCTGCCGCAACAGCATGTGTGGCTGCAGCTTAAGTGAATTTCATCAGTATGATTAAATACTTACTACATGAGTCAAACATACGGGCTTCATTAAGTCAGTGAACTCCCAGGAACCTCCTTCTCTGTTTATACAGCCCATCTGGACTCTCAAATTACTTGAAAGAAATGGGATAAATGGCGTTCGATATGACAGCCAGGTCATCTTTCAGCATTGTGCTCTCAGAGGGAGCCCATCTTCCAGCACTGACGCTGGCGTCCACACAACTGAGTTCGGAGGGTTTTCCATCTGCTTTTGGCCTCCATGAAAGCCAGACACGATGCTGAAATTGAGACTTTGTGTGTAACGTGCCAGGACACGACAAGCATGCTTTTCTCAGTGAAGCATGGAGCATTGTCTAAAGTCATTTGCGAGCACAAACCTTGAGTCTCTGACAGGGAGGCACACCTTGAAAGCAAAATAAAGGACCTATAGGGCTCAAGGAACTCCCCTAGCCTCTGCTAGTCATCCTTGGGAACCCTGTATCAAATTAAAGGCTTGCCACAGAGGCAGTACTGAAAAGCAGTGACATGCGTTAAGTACTGAAGTAGATTATAATTGGCTGTTTAAACGAGGGAACACTCCATGTTATACATAGCAGGGTGTGCACAAACACCACACACACACACACACACACACACAGAGAGAGAGAGAGAGAGAGAGAGAGAGAGTGCCAGGTGGTGTGTAGGTCAAAGGAATCACAGGTTTTGGAAAGCCAACATCCCCCAAATGAAGCCTCAAGCATCTTGGGGACAGAGCCCTTGGGGGACATGTGGCAGGCTATGGTCAGTCGATGCCACAGTTATTATTTCGGAGGACAAGAAATAACGGTCACACAGGAGTAAGCTGCTTGAATGCTGCCAGACTTGTGTTGTCTCTCATTCGGGTGCAGTGCCAAGGCCTCTTCCTCTTGGGTTAGGCTGAGATTTTATTTGCTCTCCTGTGTCTATCAAGTCACTAGCTTATAAGATGGGGGCAGGGCTATTTATCCTTCAGGAATAAGAGATTTTTCACAAAGCTTCTGTGTAGCCTGTATCACATAATGATAGCTCTTTTTTTTTTTTTAAACTAAAGCTTCATCTGCAAGTCAAGATTCCTTTTCATTCTGAATAGCCCGTCAGGTTGAGAGGCACCATAACATAGTAGCTAGAAATGCCGTCTTTGACGTCAAATTGATGTGGACTTGTGTGCTGGATCCGCTACCTCATAGGGGCCTTTCTGAGCCTCAGGCACCGTTTCCATGCATTGGAATAAATTCTTATGGCCACACCTGACAACTTCGCCTAGTGACCACAGCAGGTCTGTACGCCTTACCCAGAGAATGTCTTTGTTTCCTGGTGGGACATGGGTAGCCAAAATCACAGGTGACTGTGGGACAGGCCCCAAGGACTCCTTGCCTTTTCAAATAGGTTGCTCGCTAAAGAGAGTTGAGCTGAATGATTGGTTGGGCTAACAGAGTGGCTTACCAACTGAAGGGAGTAACGGCAAGATTTTAGGGTGCGGGAGTGTATTCGGGACACACTGAGGGAAGGGACACAGGCACAGTCTGCTGCAGCCTTGGTGAGCACACTCGTCTTGCTAAGGTAAGTTTTCCTGTAGGGACTTCATTTGATTCTGGAACATTCCGGAATAGCTAGGAGAAAAGATCAGGCCTCAGCTTTCACAGTTTATTTCACTGTGAAGGTGACATCTTCAACTGACAGAGAAACATCATGGTAAAAGTTATTCTATCCGCAGTTGCTATTTCTTGGATTATTAAGACTCTGATCTTGGACTGGCGAGATGGTTTGCCGCCAAGCTTGGTGACCTGAATTTGATTCCTGCGACCCGCACGATCGAAGGAGAGAACTGAATGCTACAAGTTGTCCTCTTATCGCAACAGGCATGCTATGGCGTGTGCTGCACCCCTAACCCCAGCATAAAATAAATAAAATGCCATTTTTTGATACCCCAATCTTGCTACTTAAAAGAAGTTTCCACAGAAATCCTTATTATAAGAATGCACACCAAGTGTGCCTGCACAAGCCTTTAATCCCAACACTCCAGATGTGGATAGGGAGAATTAGGAGCTCCTTGGCTAGTAGCAGGTTTGAAGCTGGGTTGTATGAGAATCTATGGGCAGGCGATAAAATGGGGAAAAAGGTCAAAACCGTCCTTAACAAGGCAGCCGCAAAGCAGCCACAGCATCCCTCAGTTCCTGTCTGCACTGCGGTCTGATGTAAAGTCCTTGGGGTGAGGGTGCAGGACTAGAGAGGGGCAAGGACTTTTCAGATAGGTTTATGGACGTTTACGGATAATGGCCACCGCCTACGGCTGCTGCTGAGGAGCCATAAGTACAGGACCGCAGGTCCTTGGAGCCAGGTTGAATCGGGAGTTGCTTTCATAAAGGCTGTGAAAACAAACGGTTCCAGGTTGAATGCCCACAGCTACATGCATTCAAACACATGCCCTCTGTTCCAACAACACCACAGGTCTGCGCTACCCCGGATGTACCACATGGAAGAGAACACACTTCTTCTCCCCAATATCTTTGCGCGGGGCTTTGGAGAGACAGCTCTCACTCAATTTTCCAGCCAGGCAAGGCTTTGAACATGAAACAGAAGTGTCCCAGGGCTCTTACAAATGAGCCACAGCAGGCCAATGTCAGGGCCTGGATTCATGGGCTGCCAGGGGGGTTAATATCTCTGGCAACTACACAGAAGAAAAAAGCCTGCATTCTTCTTCATCCTGCCTGTTTCACACATCCTTGGCAGCTGGGCTTCCCAATGCTTCATTTAGGCCAATGTCCGTGAAGGAGCCGATCAGCAGGAGTGGGCCATCGGCTGACCATTTTAAGCCCTTGGCTTGCATCCCCACTCCCCTCGATCCGGGGAGACAGACAGGCCTTTGTGTGCCTGGAGCCAACTAAGCCAGGATGTGACTGAGAGCTGGAATCTGACCTTTCATGGGCTCCAGCACCTGTCAGAAAAACGAACAAGCTTCGGGTGTTTTTTCCGCTCTGGACTTAAATGCCACTTCTGTGACTCCCTCATGATGGAACGGTGCCAAGGCAGTTATGGTCAACTGCAGCTCTGAGGAGCAAGCCTGAGGCAGAAGTGATGGACACCCGACTCTGACGCCTGGCTAATTCTCAGCTAGGGATGAATCCAAGCTGAGCAGAGGACTTGAGTGATTTAAGTTAGGAGACATCCAGCAGATAAAACAAACATGTTCCTCTATACCATGTTATGTGTGTATGTGTGTGCGGGGGACTCTACATGTGTTATACATGGGTATGAGTGTGTCTGTGTATGTTTGTGCATACAACATCACCTAGACATCCCTCTGTCAGGGGTGGGGCTTAGGGAACAGTTTTAGTGGCTTCCTCTTGGTCTGCTGAAGCAGCTCCCAAGTATGAATTTGTCTGTCAAACTTTGATTGGACTCTAACGTATAATTGTCCAGATTTTGGTCAAGTGACAGATATCTCTAACCCTCAACTTTCTCAGCTGTTGAATGGGAATAAAAGCAGTCAATTACAAAGGTGACCATGGGGTAAATGAGATAACATTCAAATGCACCAAGTGTCCCACCTAAGAACCTTGGAGGTACTTAGTCCCTACCTCCTGTCTTGCCCCTGCTGCTAGACATGCTTGAGTTGGAGGAGAAACAGGTGCTAATCACTACAGATGCTTGACTGACACATGGATATACCCTATTCATGATCATGGAAGAGAAACAGATGAACCCATTAGGGTTTCATGATGTACAAAGATAACATTTCCCTCATTGTGGCCCCAGAGTATCCTCTTCAGGGGATGCTTGGTAGTCTGGCCTTTGATGGGTGTCCCAGTTGGCTTAAGGGCTTGGGAGCTTTGGTATGGGTGGAGCTGGGGTTTGTGGACTTAATCTGTACCCTTCCCAGGTTCAGAACTCTATGGGATGGGGGAGACCAAGTCTGTCAGTGCAGTTATCCTCAGAGATGAACCCCAGTCCATGGCGTTTATCCTTGGAGAAGAATGTTTCCTCTGGACCTGAAGAGCTGACTCTGAACTTCTAGACCTTCTGCCTTGTTTTATAGGTTACCAATCTAGGCAGCAGGAAAGGAAAAAAGAAAAACCGTTCAGTTATTCGGAGCCCAGTGTGCGTAGGGAACATCAGTGAACAAAAGTGTAAGATGTAATCATTATTCTAGAGGTTGTTGATATTTTAAAATGCAGAAGTATCATTTTGTTTTGGTTTTTGAGACAGGATCTCTCTATGTCTTCCTAGCTACCTTGGAACCCACAATGTAGACCATGATGGCTTGAACTCACAGAGATCTGCCTGCCTCTGCCTCCAGAGAGATGGAATTAAAGATATGTACCATCACACTCAGCTCACTGGATCTTTTTATATCTAATCTGATTTCGAAACACATGAATTGTAGACAAACATTAGAATGGAAATTTCTGTTGTTTTGATTTTAGCACATCTCATGAGAATGGCTGGGTAGTTTTTAGTGTACTCATGTAGTGTAAGCATCTGTGTATGTGCCCATGTGTGCAGAGGCCATAGGAGGACACTGAATTACAGAATTGCTCTGTAATTCTGCCTTAGTCATTCGAGAAAGTGTCTCTATGTAGATAGGCTGGTGGCCAGCAAGACCCAGCAATCTTTCTGTTTCCAACACCCACAATAGGGTTACAGGCCCACGGGGGAATGGATCCTACTTTTTACATAGATACTGAGGATTTGAACTCAGGTCTCAAGTGTTCTTATTCACTGAGCCATTTTCCCCCACCCCAAACCCCTACTTTTTTCTTTTCTCTTTTTCTTTCTTTCTTTGGTTTATTTTTATTTTATTTTTTTGAGAGAGGGTTTCTCTGTGTAGCCCTGGCTATCCTGAAACTCATTTTGCAGACCAGGCTTGCCTCAAACTCACAGAGATTTTTCTGCCTCTGCCTCCTCAGTGCTGGGATCAAATGCATGTGCCACCACACCTAGCTTCTTCCTTCCTTCCTTCTTTCCTTCCTTCCTTCTTTCCTTCCTTCCTTCCTTCCTTCCTTCCTTCTTTCCTTCCTTCCTTCTTTCCTTCCTTCTTTCCTTTCCTCTTTCTCTCCCTCCTCCTCCCACAGGATCTCAAAAGCCCATTATGACCTCAAAATCTCTATGTAGCTCAAGACCTTGAACCTGTGATCTTCTAGAATTTACCTCTTGAATGCTGGAATTACAGGCACGCACCAGCATGCTCCGATTGGTACTGGAGCTTGAACTCAGCATGGACAGGGATGAGATGTTTTGGGTAGCTAGACCAAAGGCATAGACTAGGCTGTGGCACAACTCAGAGATGTCCACAGTCAGCCTGTTGAGAGAGACTGAAATTTAGCTGCTTAGAGCTGTGTCTGGCCGCTGAGGACTAGAGCAGAGGCCCTGGGCAGGGGAAATGTTCCAGGGTGTCTAAACTTGGTTGACAGTAAACAAAAGCTACTTTTTACAAAGGTAGTTGTGTATAACTGATCTAATGAGAGTTTAAGCACATGTATTTAATTAAGTGTTCTGAAGATTGGTGGAGGCCAATCAGTAAACACAAGTAGCCACAAACTCCATTGTCCTTTCTTCATTTAAAAAAAAAAACATGGTTGCTAGTTTAGATTGCATTTTGTAACCTTTTGCCAGTAGCTTTTACAAACACAGAGTCTGGAGTGGGTCAAACACCTCTCTTTAAAGGGAATGCCTTGAATTCTTACAGGGATTCATCTTGGGAAGGGAGGTAGGCCAATTATTATACCCATTTCTCAGGCAGACAAATGACTCAAGAGGTTGGGAGCTTGCCCAGTATGATCTAGCTGCTAAACAACATGGGTAGGCCACAGCTCAGGGCCATGTGTCCCAAATTCCTTACCAGGACACTAAGTTGGCTTTTCCTGTGATTTCTTAAAAATGTCATTTTTGTCCTATAGAAGTTCAGATGGTCGTAATTTGATTTTGTCGACACAAAGAGTTGCTTCAGTCAATCAGATTGCATGCTGACCACGTTTATTTCCATACCTCTTGAGAAACGTCAGGGTTTTAAAAAATCCAAATGAAAAAAATAAAACTTAAAGGCGCCAAATTAGATTTTCACTGGAAAGCCTGTTATCTGATCACACTATTATTTGATGTTTGGTAAATATGCAGCGCTTCTGTTTGGTCCTCTGTGGGGCAGTTAAAAGGTGGCTCTTTTAGTCTAATCTGAAATATAGTGAGGAGGGCCAGCCAAGCCCAGGCAGGCTTTGCTAAAGGTTTTTTGCATTGGTCACAGTTTTGACTTATAGATCATCAATTAGTTGCAGATGTCGGCAGCACTATGGAGTGTGGGACGGGTCAGGAGAACACTTCGTTCCCATTTGAAAGGAATTTAGAGCCTAAAAAAAAAATACACTGTTAATTCCAAGCTGCCAACATATACACACTTATGCATGGATGGGATGTAACTCCCTGAAAAAACAATCAACTACTTGGAAGTGGTTCAGCATAATTCTATAGATTTTATAAGGTAATTCGATGAAACTTGGGTTTTAAAAATAATCACTGGCAGTGTAGAGAATAACAAGTATCCTCATTCTTTCCCGTCTGGATGGGTCAAGAAGGTTTTACCATTTGTAATATATAATCACAGAAAAGCGATGCCTGTAATGATGAGGTAAGAGTGAGGGGCCGCAGAGCAAGTGTGGAGTGTCGCTTGTGTCGGGGTGGCTAGTCCCTACAGTCACCCTCAGTCGGAGTCATCATCTACTCCACACAAGGACAAAGAAGATGCAGGGTCCCTGGGGGCCAGGTCCACACAGCCATAGCCTGGCATGTTGCTGTCACCCTTCTGTCAGCCACACCAGGTGGATCTACATCTAGGAGGTGGGATTTAGAGACATGGATCCCAGAACTTAAAGAAGAAAGGCCACAGAGAATTCCAAGGAGTTCACTGCAAAGGACAAGAGGGAGGACGGCTTCCCAGGCCAACTGACCCCCCTGGGTTTACCAGTTATGGCCACATGCTGGGTCGGAAACCAAGGCCTGCTTCTTGGGTCAGAGAAAGGGGTTCAGTGGGAAGGGAGGACCAGAGGGAGCCAGGAGAGGATGCCCCAAGTGCCTGACGTGCATTTACCAAGGTCATGATGAAACCCACTATTTTGTGTCCTGGCCTCCAGCTGCTCTTCCTTGCTAGAGATCTTTACTTTCCTTCTGATTTGAGTTACTAAAGGCCGTGTCAAAGTTGTTTACCAGCTCTGCTTCACCAGCACGTGTTGCCTTGGCCTTGAGGATCAGAGGATAAGGTTTTCACCTGTTGGCCCACTTGACTGTTGGGTATAATAAGTCTCCATGGTGCTATTGAAAAATGGGCTTCCTACCAGTGACTAGAGGTCCGTGTCTCTGTCTCTCTGTCTGTGTGTGTTTGTGTGTTTCAACCTCCAGCCCCTTGCCTGAAGCTCGTGAACTGTATGGTAGCGCATAGAGCGCAGACAGGTGTTGTGTGCTGCAATTTTGTACAGCAAATAATATATAGTAAATAGGTCTTAAGTTTTAATTTTAAAATTAGTAGAGAGTGTGTGTGTGTTCATGATGTGTGTGTGTGTGAGGGGCAGGGAGCACAGGTGCCGTAGCAAGCACGTGGAGGTCAGAGGACAGTTCTGCAGAATTGGTTCTCCCCTTGCGTCTTTGGGTTCTAGGGACCAGGTTCAGGCTGTCAGGCTTGCTTAGTAAACACCTTTGTCTGCTGAGCCATCTTTTCAGCCCTTAGAGAATTGCTTTCATAATTTAAGATTAGTGTATAGTTTTTGAAAGTTTCAAGGATTTTACATTTCCAAAGACTGATATGTTTTAAAGTAGCAATAGACAGATGGAGGCGGTCAAGGTGAAGACAAAGAGAAATGGATCAGTATAGTAATATTGTATTTGTGTTTTAATAAAGCTTGCTTGAAAATCAGAGTGCAGAGCCAAGTCACTAGGGGCTAGGGAGTTGTGGCCCACACTTTTAATCCCAGGACTCAAGGCCCTGGGACTACCTGAGATTGAATCTGTCTAAAAAGAAAAAGAACAAAGGTGTTCCCAGCACTCAGGAGTCACAGGCCTTTTAATCCCAGCATTAGGAAGGCAGAGACAGGAGTGATATGGCTGGGCAGAGGCGGGGAGACAAGAGCTCAGTGCAGTCTGAGGTTTGGTGGAGAGCATCTCAGTCTGCAGTTAAGCTGAGGACAGGATCGCCCCTTTGTTTGAGCTTTAGTAGATATAAGAACTCTCTCTGGCTTGGCTGCTTTGTTTTTTTGATCTTTGGCTTGAACCCCAATATCTGTCTCTGGGTTTTTATTATTTGCACCACAGGTCAGCCTGTAGAGAATTTGCCTGTCTTTGGACTAGACTAGTATTTACAGAGAAAGAACACTGACCCATATATAATTAAGTTTCCTAGTGTCCATATTAACAAACCAACAGGAAGCAGGTAAAGTTAATCATAATAATGTATTTTATTTAAGTCATAACATTCAAAATGTTATTATCTCAACATGTAATCCATGAGAAAATTATTAACAAAACACTGACATTCCATGGTTTGTATGAAATCTTAGAAACTAAGCTAGCCTTTGACGCAACACACTTGAATTTGGACCACCTGCCTTTAAAGGACTCAGAAGCTGCACACGGCCTTCGCCATGGCTCAGCTGGTAAAAGGCACTGGCCAAGCCAAGGACACGAGTTTGATCCCTGAGGCCGGCATATTGGAAGGAAAGAACTGACTTGATGCTGGAGGCTGCGTGACTATGAAGGGGTGTCCTAAGCATCCCCCTCCCCCCGCGCATGCACCCCTGGAGTCCACCCAATAGACGCCAGCAACACTCCGGCCCCAGAGTAACACTGAAAGATGTCTTCAGATTTTCACAAAGGTTGTCTTGTACTGGGAGCTTCTGGCCTGTGGTGTGAAAAAGCCGGGTGGAGGGGGATATACCTGGAATTGCCCAGAAGATGTCACATCACCCAGTTTTCCGGAAGAAGGACAACTGGAAGAGAGTAATGAGACTTTGGTAGGAAAAGCTGAGACCAGCTCTGCAGCTGAAGCATTTGAAGTTTGCTCCCTCAGCAATGATAGCCATCAAAGAATTCGGAGCAGGGGAATTAAATTAGCAAAGTTGTAAATTAAAAACATTTTCTCCCATCTTTTGAAATCCCAAATTCTTTTCTTTCTCTTACTGGCATCACCCTCTCTCACTCCCCGCTCCGACCCCGCTTAAAGAAAAAGCATCATTTAAAGAGCTAGTGCCCCCACCCTGCAACTAAGGGGTGGTTTTTATTAAATTCCAGAAGAGGGCTGGGTCGCCAAAGCAATCAAGCAGGCTCTTGGTGAGGAGGCTCCCAGCCACTTTGCTGACATTCCACCCGCAGGAGGAGAGGCGGATCAACAGCAAGCGGGCAGAGTGGCTGCGGCTGATGCTGTTGGGGTTTCCAGAAGACTCTGCTGGTGTCAGAGTGAGGCCAAGGCTTGGGAGATGGGGGTAACCTGATGACGTCCAAAGGACCTGACCGTGGCCAAACTGTTCCATTCGCTCAGCATCTAGGTCTGCCTATAGAGTTCTCTAACTCCAATCCTCACAGCAGCAAGAACAAAGCAGAATCTTATGTGGCTCCTTTTGCATGATCAAGCGATCACACAGCTCAGAAGGCAGCGAGTACATTGAGATGCGTTATCTCTGGGGTATGGCCTCCCTCTGCTGCACTGGTCACCTGCCATCCTGTCCTAGGAGGTTGTTCTCTATGGTTACAGGACTGGACTCTTCTGCCCTCTGGGTTCTCTTCTCGTTGGGTTCAGCCAGAGGGAGGCCCGGCAGGAGATCAGAGTAAAGAGAGACTGAGGTTGCACATTCTTTCCCTGTCCTTCCCTGCTGGGCTGTGGGTTGGCAGAGGCCTCAGCTCCTATAAGGTCAAGCCACCCCACAACCCAAAACCATTTTCTTTTCTGGCCCTTGCAGGAGGCCACAGCGCTGTCATCAGCCCCAGGGGACTTCCTCATCTCTGGGGATTACCTAGCATCTCTGTAACAGTTCACAAACTCTTTAGTAAACCCTCTGAAGGCAGGGTCTGCTTCCCCCAGGACCTTAGCTCCATCCCAGCTCTCTTTTACCTCTTTGGAAAGTTCCCATCTTTATGAGCCTCCTACAAGGAGGAAGGAGACTGCGCACAAAGCGAGAATTTGTAGGTCCTTGAATAGGTTCACTCCACTTTGTTGCCACAAAGATAGGCAGGGAATTTTTCTGCCCCTCCCTGGGTTACCAAGAAACTAGGTATACCAGGACTATGTTGATAGATCCAAGAAGCTACACACTCAACTTTCTTCCAGAGAGGATGTGTCTAACGGTTTATACTTCAGTATTTTCCTTGCTGGAATTTCTAACAATAATACCGCTGAAAAGGAACTTGGGATGTGTGTCAAAGAAAATCGCATGTGTGTTTTCCTTTACTGATGTGTGGATTGTCTGGAGGCATTCAAATCCTGTCTTCAGCTACAGGTCTGAACCCACCCAGCAGCTGTCAGCAGTCCGACCGGTGACTAGCTCTCACTGGGGAAATGCATCTCCCCTCCTCCCTCTCTGCTCTCAGATCTTTTCTACCCCATGGGGACAAATCGGCCTGGAAGTCACATCACCTGGACTTCCTCATGGAGTCCTACAGAAAGAAAGAAAGAAAGAAAGAAAGAAAGAAAGAAAGAAAGAAAGAAAGAAAGAAAGGAAGGAAGGAAGGAAGGAAGGAAGGAAGAAAGAAAGAAAGAAAAAAAAATCAAAAACCTAAACAAAAGCAAGCCAGTTCTTCCTCTGGGTTTTAGGCAGTTTAACCAGAGGAAATGATTGTTGCCCAGCCATGGGGGGTAAAACCTGGCAGAGCCTTCATTAAGTCACTGCCCAGATACTCCTGAGCCCACTTTCGGCTCTTGGTAGAACAAAGAACCGAGGATCAGAAATAGAAGCCATAACCACTAGAGGCTCCATCAAAGGGAAAAAAGTACTGGATCAGGCTGGGATAAGTAGAAGCCCTGCCTGTATGTGCAGCCTTGCGAGGTATGCAAGCGTGGAGGGCACCTCCGGGGTGATGTGAAACTCGTTTCTCTAGTATTTTACTCTCCACGTCAGAGGAAGGAAAACACCAGTCCTTCTTTAGACACAACTGATCCCTTACAGGAATCACCTGGGAGACTTCAGCAATAGGTCTAGGAGCTGTGCTCCACACCAATTGGCTTAGACGAGCTGGAGAGCACTCCTAGCGCTGGACCATTCCTGTTAGCAAACACCGTACTGCCCTCAAACCCACAAACGGCCGGGTGCTGGGCCTCACACCGCATGTCTGTCATTCTGCCCCCTTGAAGTACCCTTCTCAAAGGAGCTACCACATGAGTGCTGTCTCAGACAAAAATCTCAGTAAAGTCCAAGTGGAACACCCTAAGTGTGGACCGGGGTCCATGTGGGCAGTGATTTGTGCTTCTCTCCTTTCTGCCCTGTACACTTATGGTCAGTAGATGTGCTGAGGAACTCCAGGGCTCCATGGTTATATGGAGCCAACTTGGGCCCAGTTTGGGGAGAGTACCCTGGGGTAGAGATTGTTCCCAATGACTGTTTGCATTTATGTAATTCCTCAACACTGGACAGCCAGGGTGATGCTGGCATTCCAATTTGGAGTGACTCAAATCTCATATCCATAGCAGTCTTGCAAAAGAAATATCTATCTGTTACCCTACATGCTTCACGACTAGGCTTGAATGGGTATGTATTGATAATATGTAGTCCAGGTATTGACACCAAAGATAATTTTGATTTTATCCCATATATATATATATATATATATATATATATATATATATATATATATGCACATATCCCATATATATGGCATAAAATCACACACACACACACACGCACGCACACACACACACACACACACACATATATGGAGAGAGAGACAGAAAGAGAAATGTGCAGGTATCCTTTGTCTATAGCTTTGTATTGCAGCTTTTTAAAAGTTTGTTTTTATAAAGTTTATTTTAAAACATCACACCCAAAAAATTAACCAGATCCAAAGTCTATACAAGTCAATGAATTTCTACACAGTATGGAATTCTCTGGGAATATGCCCAGGATGGGATCATAGTTCTTTTTTTAATTTTTAGATTTCATCTTATTTTTATGTGTATTGGTGTTTTGCCTACACACACACACACACACACACACACACACACACACACACATATATTTGATTTTATCCAATATATGTGGGATATATGTGCATGTATATTTGATTATATATAAAAATGTATATTTGATTTTATCCCATATATATGGAAGATATATATATATATCAGTGCACCACTTGTGTGCCCGGTACCCCAGGAGACCAGACGAGGGTTCAAGAGCCCTTAGAACTGGAGTTATAGATGCTTGTTAGGAACTGAACCTAGGTCCTCTGGAGGTGTAGCTAGTATTCTTAACCTCTGAGCCATCTCTCCAGCCCCAGACTATAGTTCTTTAGAGCAGAAAGAGTGGCTGTGAACGGAGTAGACGAAGTGCCTACATAGAGTTGGGCATGGCAGACATGGAAGATTCAGCAGTTCGAGTAAATTGGCACCTATCTAGGAGGTGGATTTGCCCTTCCAGAAAGACCTAGAGGTACCGAGGACCCCGCGCTGGCCGTGAGTGGGTAAGAGGCACTCACCATTAAATATTTAATGGAATTGCTGAGAATTACACTGTGTGTATTTTCCCTTGAGTGTTATTCAAGAACAGATGATATCTCTAGCAAGGGAAAAAAGTATTTAAAACAATACACTTGGCAAGAATCTCCAAATTTGAAAACATAGTTTCTTGAACAGACTGTGGGGTTATTAGGCACTTTATTAGGAGGAAGCCGCACACATTTAGCAGAAGGAAGCTTATTCCAGAACCATAAGAGAACAATTCGTGTTGTTGAAGGCACATGGGCTACAGCCACCTAAAAACACTAATCTGTGAATCAGAGATGACTGCACACAATAATTTTAGCATTCGGGAAGCTAAGGAGTAGGGAGCACAGTTCAAGACCCTTAGCAACATGGGGAGACTGTCTCAAATAGCAAGCAAACAGGACTGTTGAGTGAAGTGTGACAGAAGAAGGAAATTGTTGCTGTTATCTGAGGCAGTGTCTCTCCCACCATGCAGCCCCAGCTGGCCTGGAACTCACAGAGACACATCTGTCTCTCCGCCCTGAGTACTGTGACTTAAGGCGTGCATCCCCACAACTGGCCGTTTCTGGAAATCAGATTTCACTATGTAGTTCTGACTGGCCTGGAACGAGATCTGAAGACCAGCCTGGCCTTGAACTCACAGAAATCTGCCTGCCTCTGTTTCCCAAGAGCTGGGATTACAGGGGTTTGCTACCGTGGAAAGCTGGGTTTTGATCTAAAATGTGTTAACTCATGACCAAAAGTTTGAAAAGAGGTGAACTACAGTGCCCTTTGTGGTTTGAGTATAAAATGCCTTCTACCGGCTCTTAGGTTTGAGTACCTGCTCCCCAGCTGACTGCTGTTTTCAAAGGTTGTGAAACTTTTAGAAAGTGAAACCTTGCTGGAGAAAGGGAGTTTTTGGGGTGGCCCTTAAGGTGTGATGATTCAGATCTGCTGCCTGTCCTCTTTCTGCTTCCCGACTGTGCACGCGATGTGACTAACACTGTCAGGCTCCCGCAGCCTTGATGGTCTCCACCATGATGGTCTGTGTTCCCTCAAACTTCAAGACAAAATAACCCCTTCCTCCCTTCCGCTGCTTCCTGTCAGGTATTTGGTCAGTGCAACGGGAAAGGTAACTGGTATAGTATGTTATAGATGGGAACTCGATGACTTGTTTTCTAATGACAAGAAGGAACAAGAAGGGCAAATTACAGACGATGAAGGGAAAGATCGGAGGGACGACCGAACGGCATCTGTAAAAGCTTACGAGAGACTGAGAAAGACAGCAGAAAGAACTCATAGGAAGTAACCGATGCATTCGCAAACCAAACTCATTCATCAGGTCTGGCATACACCATCTCATTTTGACTCATTCTGCCTTGTGCATCTTGATAAAGGAGTGTGCAACGGATTTTAATTTCCTGTTGGTTTGCGGAGATTCGAGTCTGATATTTGAAAATATTTCTAACCAACCCAGCTCTCTCTGGGCTGTTGATTTCTGCTCGGACAGGCTCTGATCTGACGGTGACTCAGTCATTGCTTTTGAACCCTGGAGTGAGATAAGCAAGATAGCATGCATCTCAACCCACCCAGCAGGGCAAAAGTCCTTCCAGAAGCTTCCCGGGCTTTTAAAGTAGACTGTCTTGGAAGCTTAGGAAACTGAACTATATTGGAAAAATAACACCAAAGGCAAAAAAAGAAATTTCTTTATATTAACTGTTTTCATAAGAAATGTTTATATTAGTTTATAATGTCCTTTGAGCATTTGCCTTCCTTTCCCCTCCCCAACACCTTTCCTCCCGTCAGTCCCCTTTGTTTCTCAGAGAGCTTCCTTTAGATTTTTGTGTCAAGCACACATACACAAGTTTATGCATCTGCATGGCATGTAGTACCCACAAAGGGATAAAACAGTTGATATCTGCTCCCCGAGACTGTCTCAATTCTCCTACTATGTTTATTTCCAGTTGCGCCGTTTTCTGCAGACACCCTTGATTCCTCTTCATGGCTGAAAAGCAGATTCTGTTGTGCATATATGTTGAACTGCCCTTCTTTGTTCTTTCTCTTGTTAGATACCTAAGCTGGCTCCATAATTGAGATGCTGTGAATGGAGCTACAGTGAGCACTGATGTGGCTGCTCTCTGGGATGCGTTGATTTAGAGTCTGTTGGGTAAGTGCTTACCAGTGGCATAGCTGGGTCATATGGTAGTTCTACTTTTAACTGTTCCCCACAGCGACTAGAGTAATTCCACTCATGCCTGTAACTGGACGCTCCTCTTCTGCCTGCCAGTTCCCAAATAACCACTCTGAGGCTTAATATTAATTATAAATGGTTGACCAATGGCTCAGGTTTATTACTAGCTAGCTCTTACATTTAAATTAACCTATTTCTACTGATCTATGTATCACTACATGGCCCATGGCTTACTGGTGGTACCCTGGCATGCTTCTCCTCTGGTGGCTACTGGCATCTCTCCTGACTCTGCCTTCTTTCTCCCTCTATTCAGTCTGACTTTCTTGCCTTGCTATATTCTGCCCTATTATAGGCCAGAGCATTTTATTCATCAACCAATAAAAGGAACACATATTCACAGCATACAGAAGGACATCCCACATTGATACCAACAGCATACAGGTTTCCTTTTGTTCACATTGTGGCCAATATTTGTCATTATTTGTTTCCTAAATGACTGTCATTCTGACTGGAGTGAGATGGAGTCTCAATACAGTTCTTATTTGCAGTTCTCTGCTGATAAATAAGGCTGAAAATTTTTCACAGTTTATTGGCCATCTTCACTTCATTTTTTGAGACCTGTCTGTTCATTTGCCCACTTATTGACGGGACTGTTTGATCTCTCCTTGTTTAGTTTTCTGATGGTTTATACTCTCTGACAGGTACATAGCTAGCAAAGGTTTCCTATGAAAATGGGAATTTTCTAACAAGCGAAGAGAAGCTTTTTCAGGAAAATAAAACCATTCTAAGAAAGTATTGACCCAATAAGAGCTTAGGATCTGTGAAACAAGCCTGGGCGTGGTGGTGCAGATCTTTGATCCTGCGCTTGGGAGGCAGAGGCAGGTAGATCTCTACGACTGGGAAGCCAACCTGGTCTACATAATAATTACATAGAGAGATCTTGCCTCAAAAAGCAAACACCCCGTGAAAGACTGACAGAACTGGAGCCGGGAAGGTAGTGACACACATCTTTAATCCCCGCACTCAGGAGGCAAGTGGATCTCTGTGAGTTCAAGGCCAGCCTGGTCTACAGAATGAGCTCCAAGACAGGCTCCAAAGTTACACAGAGAAACCCTGTCTCAAAAAACAAAACAAAAAATTAAAAAAAAAAGACTGACAGAACTGGAATCATGATAAAAAATGTTCCTGTTGGCTAAAGTAAGAGCAACAGAATAAACAGAATTGTATCCTAAAGTATAAAATAAACACCCACAGATCAATATGGATATAAAATGTTCAAACAAATAAGGAAATTCAGTAAGAAGAGACAAATGTCCCCGAAGAATTCACACACACACACACACACACACACACACACACACACATATAGTTTGTTTGGTTTGGTTTTTGTTTTTGTTTTGTTTTCCAGCCTCCTCTTGAGTGTGGCTATGCTTAGTTACTTTCTTACAAAAAGTGGAATTAGGAAAGGAAGGAGTGGGTGATGCTACGGGAATCACAGTTGGTGTTGTCAGCGGTAATCTAGGAACATGGACCTTTGTTGTGGTAGGCCAAGAATGGCACTTGGCCTTTGTGGCTTCTTCCTTCCCTGAACCTCCAATACAAGTGTAACTGTGAAAAAAAAAGTCAGACGCCCATGCTGAAAGATCATCCACAAGGTATCTGAAAATTCACAAAGTCATTTAAAACAGGGAAGTCTGAGAGACTGTCGTAGACAGGATGACGAAATGTCATGTCAAATCCTGAACTGGATCACGGAACGGAAGAGGGTGACAGGAACACCTGGTGAAAGGAATAAGCAGCGGCACTGGGTCAGCAGGAGCGCAGACTGTTGATCACACAGCGTGACAAACGGAAGAGGCTGAGAGGAAGCTGGGCTGAGGCTGGACAAGGGCTCTCTGCCCTCTGCACTACCTAGGTAACTTTTCTGTATGCCTAAACCAGTAATGGAGGGGAGTGAACTAAAAGGAAAAATAGACAGAGATACATCACATAAAGAAATTGTAATATATAATCTCTTAATATATATAGAATAAGCAGACAAAACAACCAGAGAAAGTATAGAAGATTCAAGGAATGCTATCCACAGATGCGAGCAAGCTGTAACAGTTGTATGTTGTAAGAGGCGTGGCTAGAACACACACATAACAACTCTGTAATGCACGAGAAACAAATGCATAAAAGGTTGCGGCAACCGGTTCACCAAGGAAGATGTAGGAACGGTAACGAGGGGCATGAAAAATTGCTCAGTACCACTCACCGTTGTCGAGGAAGGGCAAGCTAAAAACAACAGGCAGATCTCACTCCAGGGAGCCACCCAAATGAAAAGCACTTTAAGTCTCGTGTGTTGGTGAGGATGTGGAGAACCTGGACCTTTCCTGTGCCACCGGTGGAACGGGATAAATGGTGTCATCCTCTGTAGAACAGCGTGGCAGTTTTCCAAAATGAAATGTAAACTTAGCCTGTGACCCAGTAGTTCAGTTCTGAGATGTTTACGAAAGAGAAATAAAAACACGTGTCTGCACAGTAACGTGTGCGTGAATGTTTATAGAAATATTATTTACAGTAGCTGGGAGCTGAAAACCATTCAAGTATCTATCAACTGGTGAGCAGATAAGTCAGCTAGAGGATTTCCTTACACCGTGGTACTTCTCCGTATCAAAAAGAAACTGACCACAGACACAGGCAACCATCTAGTAATTCTCCCAAGCGCCATGCTTGTGAAAAAGAAGCCAGATGTGGAAGATGGCATGAAGTATGATTCCACTTATAGGGAATTCTAGAAAAAGCGAAGCCATAGTAACTGAAACCAGATTAGTCATGGCTCGCTCGAGGCCAGAGCTGACGAAGTGAGACACTGCTTGCACTGTGGTGTGGAAATGCTGCTTGGGAAGACAGAGATGCTCAATATCTGGTTTGTGGCGATGACTGAGTGACCATCATGTGATTACATACATAAACATGCATTTAAACATGATGGCTCTGGGATTGGAGAGATGGCTCAGAAATTAAGAGCAGTCCTGCTCTTTCAGAGGGGACCTGGGTTTGGTTCCCCACACCCACATGGGCTGGCTCCCAGCAGCTGTAACCCAAGCTCAGGTGATACAACAGTCTCTTCTGGTCTCCGCAGGCACCTGCTCTCAGATGTGCATCCACACACACGTAATTAATAATTTAAAAATAAACATTGAAAAGGTGGAATTCATTGCATTTTAACGATAAGTTGTGGAGATTTGAATGAGAATTGTGCCCATGGGCTCATTTGTTTGAATGTTCGGTCCTCCGTTGGTAGAACTGTTTGGGGAAGATTAGGAAGTGTGTTACTAGAGGTAAGTCTCCGCACCCCTCACCCCACCCCCCCGCCACACACCCAGTCCCCCTGCCAAAAGCTTGTAAGTCAGATGTAAGCTCTCAGCTACGGCCCTAGAATCATGCCTGCTTATCTGTTTCCCTGCTTCTGCCATGATGGCCATGGACTCACTTTCTGAGACTGCAAGCAAGACCCCTACTGTACGCTTCCTTGTATAAGTTGCCTTGGTCATGGTGCCTCTTCACAGCAATAGAAAAGTAAGTTATAACTCAATAAAACTTATTTTAATAGAAAGAGACTGGTATTTGGGGCTGCACTAAATTTCCTGACAAATTCTTTGGCTCCAAGGGAAGTGAAGAGCTGTAGCAATTAATGAAAGCAGTCTGCTGTCTGGGCTTGGTTGTGATGAACGTTTCTGTTGTTGGTGTTTGAAGGATTTCTCTTGATAATCTGAACACCACACCCTTATTGTGTTTTCCTTCATTCCAGCCTTTGGCTGATCCTCTGATGTAATTTCTTGGTATGTCTTGAATTTAAGATTTTGTTCTTGGATCTCTTGCTGTGCCAAAGGGGCTCATAAATAAAAACTTTATAATTAATAAAGTGTTTTTTTAAATGTTTTTTTTACCAACACTCCTTTGCACTTGGCCTGCCAGTGTTTCCCACATTATCCTAAGGCTTTGATAAGTATAATTGCTGTGATAAGACACCATGACCAAGAGCAATGTGAGTGAGGAAGAAAGTTTACTTTGGCTTATGATGCCAGAGGGGAGAAAACTGACCCTCAAAGCTGGGGAGGCATAACAGCAAGCATCAGGCATGGCAACAGGAACAGGAAGTGGAGAGCTCACATCTTCAGCCGCAAGTACAAAGAGAGAGCAAACCAGAAGCCAAGGGAGACTTGAACTCCCAAAGATCCGCAGGGTCAAAGCCACTTTCTCTGTCAATCCCTTGCCTCCTAAGCCTCCCCAAACAGCAGCGCCAACTGGGGACAAGTGTTCTGACGCCTGAAACCTTTGGGGGGACATCTCTCATTCAAGCCACCACAGTGAATAAGAACAAGAAACAGACAAGTAAAGCTACCGAGCTAGCTGGCAAGGCCAACCTCTCTGGGCTTTTACAGACACTCATCTTCAATATAACAAGGCAGTTCAAATGACCACTACAACTCGCGGAAACATTGATTACTGCTGTTGTAGTCTATGTGACCCCAGCAGATGCCTGCGAGAAAGGAAAGAACTAGGCTTCAAGAGACCTGAGACCCCAGCTCCGTCTAAGTAGTCAAGCTGGCCCTTGGCTGGAGAATCCCATGAAAAGTCAAGATTGGAAGCAGAACACAAACACAGTGCGCTTTCCTAGTCTCCTGTTCGTTTGATGCGGGCAAGGCTTTGTAAATCAAAAGACATTGAAAAATCTGCTCTCAGCAATGGATGGAGGTCTGCGGATGCAGAGGCCCACAGCCAGACATCAGGCAGAGTTCAGGAACCCTGTGGAGGAGGAGGAGAAAGGAGTGTGTCAGCCAGAGGGGTCAAGGACACCACGGGAAGGCTCCCGCAGTCAACTAACCTGGGCTCAGAGCGACTCAAAGAGACGATCAGGGAGTCTACGTGAGACTGACCTAAATATGTGTTACAATAGTGTAGCTTGGTCCTCTTACGGGACTCCTAACTGCTGGAACAGAGGCTGTCTCTGACTCTTTTATTGGCTTTAGGGACCCTACTCCTCCTACTGGGTGACCTTGCCCAGCCTTGTTATATGGGGAGGTGCTTAGTCTTCCTGCAACTTGATATATCACGTTTTATTGATACTCGTAGGAGACTTGCCCTTTCCTGGATGCAGACAGAAGACGAAGGGATTGGAGGGTGGGAGGTGGGGAATGGGGGAGAGGTTCTGAGAGGGGAGGAAGGGGGAGAGGAGGCTGTGGTTGGGATGTAAAATAAATAGATGAATAAAAATATCCGCTCTTAGCACAACTCTGCGGCTTCTAATGTGTGGTGGAATAAGTGTGATGAGGACGTTTGACAAGGCTAGACCATCCAGTGTCTTTGTTGGAGACACAGCACACCACAGGAGAAGTTATAGGTATTGAACAGGATTTCTCTGTGTAGCCTTAGCTGTCCTGAAACTCTCTCTACCAGCCTGACTTCAAATTCGTATAATTCTGCCTGCCTCTGCCTCTGCCTCCTGAGGGCTGGATTTTCATTCCCAGCCACGACGAACAGTATCCCTTTTTGATTTAAAATGAAATAACATGTAAATATTGTTTTGATTAATTGAATGCAAATGAATCAGAAATAGATGGATACAACTTTCCTCAAATTTGCCCCAAATTTTAATAGTTAGTAACAAGTCAAACACACTTTCAATTGTGTTAACTACCTTGAAAACATTCAGAGAACGGAAACAGATTACCTTCAAAATGGAGTTGCTTTTCTTTAACTTTTAGATGTGTTTACCTCCTCCCCACCGCCCGCCCCAGCAAGAATCTGCTTTCAGTATTTATGCCTCAACTGTCCACTGATAGGAAGCTGTTAAAGCTTTATTCCTGGAAATGTAATTAGTTTTCAGGGAGATGCTGTTGACACTTGAGAGTAACCAGGTCTATAGGGAAGTCCCAAAGCCTTGTTGACAGTAGTCTTACCCATTCTTCAAGATTTGTCTAATTATCTGTTTGCTTGCTTTTATTTATTTTTTTTCTTTTCTTCCTCTCTTGTATTTTTTTTTAAAAAAGACTGGTCTTGCTACATCATCTTGAATGACCTTGTTCTCACATACAGAACAGGTTACTGAACCTCATGAGCACCCTCTGGACTCAGTTTCTGAAGGTCTAGGATTACAGGTGTGCACATGTGGTTTTTCTTTTTGTTGTTGTTTGTTTGTTTTTGTTTTGGGGAATGGACCACACTTTGCTTGCAAGGCAATGCCTCACCCACTGAGCTGTCTCAATGACCCCCAATTCTTGAATGCAACAGATTTCCAATCCCGCTTGCCCTTCTCCACTTTAGAGTTCCTAGCTTCAATTCCGCTCCTTCCAGGCACCTCCCATCTCAGCTGACCAGTTCTCATTTCCCCCCACCCCCAACCCAGGAGACACCTCCTTAGAATGTCTTCACTCCAATGATGGCACTTCCTTTTTCTAAATTCTTTCCAGGAAAAGATCAGTCTGACGCTGGTCCAGGGGCTATCAGAAGCTTCCGTGAGCTCAGAGCAGGACTTAACTAATCCCAGGCCAAGGACTAGGGACAGGAATTTCCTACTAGTCACTCAGGAGCAGCTGCAGACATTCCCAGAGACAGTTGTCCAATGAACTAGGGAGAATTCTGGATGGGATCCCTAGGACCAGTGGTACAACAGTCCCTGCCAGTGTTGTGGACAAATTTGAAAACTCCTCCATCCACTTACCCAAAGGCAGAGGTGGACTGAGGAGGATAACTTGTAACCTTGACGATGGTTCAGAATCGATTTAGTATCCAAGAAGTTCTTCTCTTCCCTTTCCGCAGATTTTCTTCCTTATTTTGACAATTTGATGTAGTATGAGGGCCGGCTTGTTGGGGTTTCTGTCCTGCCCGGTACCCCACAACCGGCAAACCCCAAAGAAAATCAATCACACAGAGATCTCTATAAGATTATAAACTGATTGGCCCATTAGGTCAGGCTTCTTGTTAGTCCTTGTAACTTATATTAATCCATTATCATTATCTATGTTAGCCACATGGCTCCGTACCTTTCTCAGCTGGGCAAGTTACAAGCTACCTCTTCAGTGGTCTGCGCAGGAGTGGAGAGGGAGTTTCCTGCTTCCCAGAATACTCCCAGTCTCTTTGCTCCACCCCTACTTCCTGTCTGACTTTCCCGCCTATACTGCCTGCCTGGCCAATCAGCATTTTATTAAAATATGATTGACAGAATACAGACAATTCTCCCACACCAATTTGAACCTCAAAGAGAGGAAAAAAACATGACTTAGAAAATTTTACAAAAGCAAAATACACTTTTTGAGGTCGTCATACTGGTATGTGCTGGTAAATGTTTAATTAATGGCTGAAGAAAAATGTGTAGATTTTAGTACTGGCTGTGTTTGCTGTGTACTTGCTTCCACCACTTACCAGCCTGAACGACTCACTAAAACAGTTGGGGAGAAATATGCAGGAAAAACGTGGGACCTGGTAGGAGCAGAGCGCAGCATGCCATGGAGCGGTGTGTCACTGCCCTTGGCTGTGATGTCTTACGGGAGGGACCAAGGAGCCCAGCAATAGGCAGATCTCCGCGTGTCCGCTCTCTGCTGTGCCTTCTTTCATACCCAAACCAGCACACAAGTCTTAGAAGTGAATCCAGAACTTAAGTAATTTATCAGAACCCGAACCTATGCCCAAACAGTTGGGAAGGGGCGAGGACTGTATCTAGTTATAAAATAACGATAACCACAATAGTTTTGAGTGTTCTTTCCCATGCTATCCTGGCGCAATCACCTATGACTTAAAACCACCAATAACAGATCCCAGCAGAGGTTGTTGCCAGTAACCCCAGCATCTGAGAGGCTGGTCTCAATATCAGCCTCAGCTACCTAGTGAGACTTTGTCTTAAAAAAGAAAATGGAGAGGGGTTTGGAGTTGTAGTTCAGTGGCAGAGGGCTTGCTTACTGTACATGAGACCCTGGATTCATCCCCCAATGAGATGACGATGCTGATGACGATATGCTATTTTATTAAGTAATTATCTGGTACCGTATAACTTACATGTATTAGCTCATTTACTATTTACTGTAACGGTAGGAAGAGGACACAGTTATGAGGAAAGTTCAAAGGATCGAAGAACTGCTATAAATACATTAACTAAAGCACTTAGAGTGTCCTCAGCCAGTTTGAGATGGTTAAATAACCTTTCCTGAGTGTTTACTGTGGGTCTGATGTTTCCCATGATTCTCCACTGGAGTTTTATGGTCTATTCACAGTTAAGGAAAGAGAGGACTTAGGGTTGGAGTGGCAGCTTAACAGCTAAGGGTGAATAGTACTCTTGCAGGGGGCCAGAGTTCGGTTCCCAGCATCCATGTTGGAAGGCACACAGCCACCTGTGACTTGGGTTCCTGTTGGATCCCAGGTTTCTACCCTGCTCCTTGAGGCCAAACCACAGGATGCAAGAACTATTTACGCTAAACCAGCCTAGCTTCCTGTTAACTTCTCTGCTCGATTCTACCAGCCTGGGGGATTAACATAGAGCCTTGTTTCATCTTTGCCATGGTAATTTCACCTGCAAAAGAGGGTGCCCACGGTGCCTAATTCTTCTCTTAACTGTCTGTCACAGCTCCCAACCCAGTACCCCCTGCCTGGAAGAACCTGCCACTCCACCAGGCTCTCAAGGCTGTGATCTCACTCCTAGCTTGGAGGGGGTCCTTCTCTCCTGGGGAAAGAGGTATATTAACCTGGCGAAAGCAAAATAAAACTTGGCATTCACCTCTTGGCGAATGACTCGGACTCTCTATGTGTGTGTGTCTTGTGTTTAACCCCTAGGCCTTTACCCAGCTCGTGGAGGTATGGAGCCGCGGTCCATACCGGGAGGGTGGTGATGCAGACTCGGGTGAATCCCACAGGTTCCAGTGAGACGTAGGCCTTCTTCTGGCCTTCGAGGCTACCCACACGCTTGATTACACATGGTTGGTCACATAAGCATATCCATTCACAAGTATACACACATACAAAAACAAATAGTTAAAAAATAGATAGAGGACAGAAAGTGAGTTATGAAGGTCAGGTGACTGAATGATGATACACTGAAGACTCCAATCCAAGAAGGCTATAACCAAAGCTGTGTCTTAAACACAGGGCTCCACCCGTTGTCTCAGCAGACAATCGGGCCAAATCTCCTGACCTTCCCATGAAAGTCTGGCCTTGCTTAAATGTAGTGCACGCTTATTAAGATGTTTCTCTGAAACTGCTCTCCCAACACACCCGCTTCTGTAGGCTGCCGTCCTGTGCCTTTTTTACTTCGTAGCTATTGCCCTGTGTGACACGATTGGAGCCTGGGGTTTAGATTGGGAATCCCTAAATGCCAACAGCCCAGGAGATGAATTTGGAACCGAATGCAGTTTCTTCTAATTGCTACTCGGGTTCAATGTTATCTCCTTGCGTGGCTGAATAAGAATCGCCCCCACAGGCTCATATGTTTGAATATTTGGTCCCCAGTTGGTGGAACTGTTTGGGAAGCATGGTCTTGTTGGGGGAGGTGGGTGGGTCACTGGGTGAAGGGCTTTGAGGTTTCACAAGACTTGTGCTATTGAATTCCCAGTGTCTTCCTGCCACCTGCTTGTGGTTCAAGATGTGAGTTCTCAGCTGTTGCTGGCTCCAAGCTCCAAGCTTTTGATCCACCACCAAACTGAAACTATGAGTCAAATCGAATGTTTTCTTTGATAAGTTATCATGGTCACAGTGTTTTACCACAGTGACGGAAAGTTGACGAATACGTTCTTGGACACCTTCGCTTAAACCACGCAGAGTTCTGCTGAAATGAAGGGGTTAAAGTAAGTTTTTCATGGCAGAGGTTTCATGTGCTCACTCATTGGAGGCATCTAGTGCCACATTTTCAGATGTGCGTACAGAACCTGAGGTGACTATACACAGCAGGGCCCTTGCCTGGATGGGAGGGGCTGAGGAGCAATCGAGAGGGAAATAGCAGGATTTAAGTGATCCGGTGGGGGACATGGGAAGGGGAGCATCTAGGTAGGAGGAGGGAGGTAAATTCAGAAGAAGTCTGTAAAATAACAATAAGGATATCTGAAAAAGACACACGGACTCATATTGCTAGCATTTTCTTGGAAGAAAACCTATAGCACATATAATTCTGGGTCTTGATATGTAATTTTAACCAACTTTTCTTATCTGGGCCGACAACACTTTTCCCAAGTGCCAAAGGCCACTTACCAAAACCCCCAATACCAGAGGTAAGCAACCCTTTTGTGAGTTTTTGGCCCTGGGCTCTTCAAAAACATACCACATCTTGTTGTTGCCCTTCCAAAAGTGGATGGTAACTTCCTACTGCTGAAGGTACCAGGCCCTTCAGAAACAGGGCCCAGAGCCTTCCCTCCTCCACCACAAGCTGAAACTGAGCTGAATGCCCCCTCCTTGAGAATTAGCTTTCATAGACCAAGAAGACACCATGCCAGCTTCCAAAGGCAAGAAGCAACCAACAGTCCCACCTAGCTATGATATCTTTGAGCCATGTCAATGGCCAGCGTGACTCAATAATCCTAAGGGTGCAGTAGTGGCACACATAACCTTGTTGGCAGCCAACAGCTCTTTAACTGGACTTAAGACCCCTTCAACAGGAGGGAAAAGCTGCCCGGTACTGGAATCTAGTTATCCACTCAGTGCTAGTGAAGGCACCGTTACTAGAGGAACATCTACAACCACTAATTTACTAAGCCAGCACACTCTCTAACAGCCATCTATAAACATTCGCCCCTAGGCCCTCAAATAAGTGTAGTCTTCAATTCTTACCAAGAAAACTTCTCTTTGTAATGGATGGAGATGACTACAGAGTGCCAAGTTGTGGAGCACAGACCTGATGCAGACATCCACAAAACACACCTTACCTAAGGCTCAGGGAATTTTGGGAAAGAGGGGGTGAAAAGATTGTGAGAGCCAGAGGATCAGGGAGTTTGCTGTGAGATTGCGTCTCCTAGTGATACCACAAGCTGTACCCATAAACTCACCAACATGACCACCTAAATGCCTGAACACCACAAAGTCTCATCCCTAAACAAAGAACTCAGGCAACCGAGGAAAGCTGAGAGTGGGAGAGGTAGCCCTCCCCAGGGAAGAGCGTACCAATTAGTTGTCCAATACCAAACAGTCAACCCTGAAAATATACATACAAGTAACATTATGTAGACTAAATAGGTTATATTTTGGAATATATATGTACATACATATGCGTGTATGTTTGCAGCAACAATTAGTGAAAAAAAAGAGGCCATGAATTTGGAGAAGAGTGGGGAGGGATGTATAAAAGGAAGAGGAAAGAAAAAAGGAAGTCTTTCAGATTTCAGGAGGATTCTACTGACTGCCTCTTTTGGCTTAAAAAGTCTCTCTCTCTCTCTCTCTCTCTCTCTCTCTCTCTCTCTCTCATTGGAGCAATATAATTTACACCTTTCATTGTGAGGTTGTCTCAACTGAGCCACACAGTGGTGTTCTTGTGTAGACAAAGCTCTTGGAGTTTAGAAACAGGAAGGACTAAAATCTCCCTCTTTAAAGTAAAATAAAGCTTACCCAGTGGGGGATTTCCTTAACTCTGCAAACCCTGACATGTGTTAGGTAGCCAGGAAAGAATAATAAAACTCCCCCAGGAAGAGGTTTCATAAATGGTGGTGGTTAAAATGCGGTTTTCTAGGTAGCCATGGGTCTGATTTCCATCCTGTTCTTCTCACCTCCTGCAGGTTGGTCTCTGGTCGCTCCTGCTGAGACAGATCTGCAGTCCTGCAGGAAGTGGAGCCTTCCAGAACAGACCAGAGGCAGCTCTGGGCCTGCTGAGCCTGCAACCAGGCTCCCTTTGAGTGTGTGCATCCCATAGATCTGTGTGAGCCTTCTGGGCTGTTCCTTTAATTACCCAGGAAGGGCCCGATTTGGGGGAAGTCTCGACCATCAGCTAACACCATGTAATGATGGAAAAAGGGGAAAACAGCCATCAGTGGGAAGCAGTCAGGATTCTAGCAGGTAGCCTGCCTTCAGCAAGGACAAGATGTATACAGCTGAAGACAAAGGACAGGAAGGAGTTCTGTGGGTGCTTCATGAAGTCATTTCAGGGCAGAGTCGTTAAGAAATTTGACTCAGCCACAAGAAGGGCAGAGGAGTCCGGAGGGTTCTGGTTCGGGGCATTATTTTAATTTATAGATTCTCACCTGTAGGATGTAGTAGCTAAACAATGGCCGAGGGAGACACACAGGGATTAAAAGCGCCAGGTACTTTCATAAAGTGTGGTCGTTTTACATACTACAGAACAGTGCGTTGGTTCTGCTGTCATACAATATATGCATTCCTCAGATTCGCTGGGCTATGCAAGATTGCACAATAAAACCACAGGGTTTACAGAAACGTGGGCCACGGGTACGGTACCAGAGGATTTTGCCAGTGAAATGAAAACAAAAACAGGAATCTAATAAACATGTTAGCATGGTGCTGAGCACGTTAAATCATTTATGAATATATAAATGCTACAATAACTTCAGCATTTCGTTGTGAACAAAGACCTGGAGTTTGTTTGTGAAGTGGGTACCCAGAAGGTGGCAGAGTGTGAGTTACGACGAGGGGGTAGGAGGAAAGTTCCAGCATTTTCAGCTTCCTTCTCTGGCCTTGGCATGCAGGCTTTTTGATATATGTATTTGTAACGGATACCTTTTATATCCAAGTTGAAAACGGGATCTTTAGCTAACTTTTGTATCTATCCCTACTTGAAATTTGCTCGTGTCTTTCTGATTCACACCTAGAGCTCCACCCAACAGCTAAAGCCACTGGAAAATGTGATGTTTGAATCCACCAAACCAGCCGCTCAGAGCACCAAAGCTGCCAGGTCTGCAGAATTTGGCAGTATCTATGACTTCTTGGTAAACAGACGATGCCTTATCTTTATGAGAGAACTGCCTTCCTGTCTCCACTGTGTGGTGTTCCATCTCTGACATGTCCATTCCATCTCTTCTGTTCTCTCCTTTGAGACAGGATCTTCATATGATACAATTTGATGCAGGCTGGCCTCAAACTCAGCATCTCTCCTGCCACTTTCTCCTGAGTGCTGGGCTTATAGGTGTGAGCCACCATGCATGGGTCTATTCTTACTATTTTGTTAGCACTTGGAGCAATTCTGCCCATAGATATTTCTTTTATTTTTATGATACCATTGTGGGGATGTACTCTCTTAAATTCATGTATTGGATCTAGTGATGATGGAACTGTGGTATAGGAAGTTGTCTAGGCTACAAGATCTCTATCATCATAAAAGAATGAGTGTGTGTGTGTGTGTTCACAATAGTGAAAGACTAGCAAAACCTAACCCTGTAGGGTAGCACACTTGGTTAAGATAATTATGAAAATTAGGATAATATATCTTCAAGACTATTGGGAAGATAAGTACATTTTGTAGATTCTGGCTTTTTTTTTTAGCTTTTTGAGATTTTCTGTATTAACTTCCCCCACCCCACCCTCCACACAGATGAAATAGTCCAGGAGGAACTTGTATTCTGCTGAGATTTTCCCCCTTATATTTTTTATTTTAATCTAACTGAAATGAACTCACATTATCTTTTCTTCTTTCTTTCATGTTTTTGTTTCTGTTTTTTGAGACAGGGTTTCTCTGTGTAGCCTTGGCTGTCCTGGAACTCGCTCTGTAGTCCAGGCTGGTCTCAAACTCAGAGATCTGCCTGCCTCTGTCTCCCAAGTGCTGGTCCAGAACTCACATTTTCTAAACGAGCGTGATAGCTGACTGTACATGGCATCCACTAATCTATTTTCCTCTTGTTCAGGATAACCTCAGGTGGGGTCTGGGAAAACCAAGAGTCCTGTGGCTCAGAGAGAAGCATGGATGCCAAAGAGCCTCCCACTGCCTGACCAAAGCCTGCAACGCCCCAGTCTTCCAGTTCTGGCTGTGTTCAAGTTCCTGGTCATCCTCCTTCCTAAAACTAGTTCTACCATTCTTTGGAAGCTGGTGAGCCAGAGATTTCTCCTTTCTCCTAAATAGTCTGTAAGGGTTTCTGAGTAATAGGAAGTTTCAGGAAATGCAGGGTTGACTGAGCAGAGTTTTAAATTCCTTTTGCCATTTTTGATACTTACCTTCTTTTCTTCATTCCTTTTGAGGCTAACCTGAAACTCCCTCCGTACACCAGACCGGCCTAGAACTTCACTCGCCCCTGTCTCTTGTGTGCTCAGATAAAGGGAGTGTGCCAGAATGCTGACTTACATTTTTAATATTTATCTTTTTATTGATCCTTAAGACATTACAAAAAAGTATGCCTTGCTGGGCTGGGTGGCATGTGCCTATCTAGCACCTGGGAGGTTGAAGGAAGAGAAATACAACTTCCAGAAATACAACTTCCAGACCAGCCTGGGCTACACAGCATTTCCTTGTCTCAGAAACAAAACAAACAAATAAAAAGTAACAACAAAAAGGAAAAATAGAAAAAAAGAAAGGAAACAAAAATAAAGCAACAGCAAAACCACAAAAAAATACCTAAAACCAAAACAAAAAAACCAAACAACTAAAATAACGACAAAAACCCCCAAACCAAACAAAACAGCAACAATCAAAACACATTCATCCACCCACCCCATAATGGATACTATTAAGGTTTCAGTACATGTGTAGTCATGTTTGATTACAAATTAAACACCTTCAGGCAGGCACAGGCAAGATAAAGGAAAATGTTCCTTCCTCCTTGTCCCCCGGGTGCTGGACAGGAAGCCAGAGCAGGGGAATCTTTCTTTATGAGGGAGATGTGATTATTTGTTCCCTACTAGGTTCTGCCTGTTCTAAAGACAGCATCCTGCACTGTCCTCATCACAGCCCTGGTGATAAGGGCTGTTCCGGTCAGGAGAGCAGACACCCTGGGTGGAGATGAGCCCCCTCCTTTCTCTGGTCCTGTGAGTTTCTGACAACCCCAGCTGGACAACAAGAATGCCTGCCGCTGATCACGCTCCATTGTGCCCCGACCAGAGTGTCCCAGTCTCAGAGAAGCCTAACAGGAACCTTTCATCCACTCCCCTGGTGTCTGTGGAGGGCCCAGCAGTACCAGGTTCGGCTTCTCTCAGTCAGGGTGGCTGGAAGTTTAGCTGACCCAGTCATTTTTCTACTTACCGGGAAACCTGAAAAACTTGTCAGTGACCTTCCCGTGACCTGGATGGCAATTTCTCAACCTGTCGCTGCCTGTCATATGCGAGCGCGGGATTACCTCTCTTCCATGGGTGTCTGGGCCCTCTTTGTGCTCGCTTGCCTGAGCCTGAGGTTTCCTTCTTCGGCCGCCCCCCTTCCCCACCCTCTTTCCCTGGCTCTTCCTCGGTTTTTTCACATGCCTGCACTGGGACCTGTTCTACAAATACTAGAGGAAAAGAGAAAGAACAAGCTAAACAGCAGCGTGCGTGCTGCAGGGTTTTGTTTTGCTTTGTTTTAAATTTCATGAATGAGGCTTTTGAATGGAGCAGTATGGCTCCTTTCTAACCTGTATTTTTCACGTCCTGTTTCCAGGTGCAGCGGAAGTTTAAGGCACCTTGGCTGGGAGCCCATGGCGGAAACCAGGCTGTGGCTGATGGCTCTCCATCCTCAATGGGCAATGTCAGCTACAGCTACTGGAGGGGAGGTGCTGCAGTGGGGCGTGGCCTGCAGGGAGACTGAAGTCCCGTCCTGTCCCCCTCTCCCTCCCCCGTCCCCCCCCCCCTCCCCGGCCCGCAATGATGAAAACTTGCTGGGAAGGAAGAGAACCTTCACCCAAGGTGGCCAAGTACAGCAACCACGAAGCAGGAAAAGTGGGAGGGACCGGAGGAGGAGGAGGTGAAGGGGGTTTAGGGTGTTGGGTTTTTAAAACTTCTGTCTTGACCGAAGCCGGGGCTCTCAGCACAGTGCAAGGCCAAGAAATTCCCCGTGGCTTTGGATGACATTTTAGTCCATTTCTCTGAGTCACACATCTGGGAGGGTTTTTTCTTTTCTCACTAGAGGCGAGCTGAGGGGAAAACAGCATGGGCAGTGGTTTGGAACCAGAGAGGGAATGGGCTCGCTTGTGTTAGTCACAAGAAAAACAAGAGGAAAGATGGGGTGTTACAGGAGTAGGAGTGATCTGGAAGTAGGGCGGGGAGAAGTGGTTGCTCTGGTAACCAATGGATGGATGGACAATCTAGACAGACTTTGCGCTTCTGCTTCTTCCGGTCATGACACAGCAGGAGTTGGGGTTGTGCTTGTGTTTCCATCACAGACACTCACGGGGCACCTTCCGTGTTCCAGATTCTGTCCCAGGCACCAGAGATACAGTGAAGAGTGGTTTCCATAAAGTCCTGCTCTGGTGGGGTTTCCTTCTGTGGAGGAGAAACGGCAAGCAGAGCAACCGCCTATCAAATGGTGCCTGTGGTTCAGACTCATTTGAGTTTTTAACAGATCTGTACAGAATGCCCAGGGTCCATATGCCGCAAACGCTCCCCCACGGCTAGGCAAGTAGTTGTGTAGGCAGAGGCCTCCCCATTGGTGGCACTGGGCTTCGGTAGTTCAGGGTCAACCCTGGGGTCCTAATGTGAAGTTGCTCAGACACACATGATGATGACAGCTCTCTCCTAGAAGGGTGGGCAAGATGTGGAGTTGGGAGAGAGGGAAGGAGGGAGGGGGAAGGGAGGGAGGGAGGGGGAAGGGAGGGAGGGAGGGGGCTTTTAGTGTCCGTGGTCTCTTTCCTCCCACACATACTTTTGGTATTCTAAACCTTGCCTGGGTTTAAATGTCCTCATAATTGGAGAAATGGCTTAATAGTTTAGACATCTGCTTTCCCCAGAGGACCCAGGTTCAGTTGCCAGCGTTTACACGGCGGCTCACAACTGTCTGGGACTTCAGTCCCAGGGGATTTGATGCCCTCTTCTGGCCTCCACAGGCACCACGATGTCAGATGTACTTGTAGGCAAAACATCAGTACATGTAAAAATAAGTAAAGGAAATCAAAAGAAGTCCTCTTCATGTAAATTCTAGACTTCCAGAGTATGTCTAGAGACAGGAAAAGCCACACCCTAGAGCCAGTAGAACGTCAGGTTCCCAGCAGAGAACAGACAAGAACACTGTCCACAGACCAGCCTCACTTCCGCATGACTTGGATTAATGACTCTGAGGCTATTTCTTACAAAAGCCCCGTTGGCAGCCAAAAAAGCAGTAACTTGGAAAGCAAAAGGGGGCCATGCTGAGGAGCAGCAAGAGCCAAGAAGCCAGAAGCTGAGCTCTGGAGTTCATGCTGGGCTTGCAGTTCACTAGCTCTGCAGAGGACCTGCACCACAAGCGGGGAGATGGAAACCAGAACCCCTGGAGCCCTGGGGGGAGGTCTCACCCAAGCATGGAACAAGCGTGGTTAGGAGCAGGGACTATGGGAGAAGACTGGAGGTAACTGGTATGAGCCACAGCACACAGCTAGGATCCCAGCATCCCACAGCACTTCAGAGTGAGAGGCTGAGATGCCTCCCTAGTGCTGGAGGGGGTAGTGCTGTCTGCCACGCTGGTCTCTTGACGAAAATACGGGCAATTTTGCTTCACCATGGCTCTGTGTTCTCTACATATGGGCCAACACTCACTGACAGCCCTCCCCCCCAACACACACCCTGGCCATCTGTCTGCTCTTTTAACCTCACCTTCTGGCTGAGTCCTCAGGGTCCCGTTCTCCTAACTGACCTCCAAGTGACTTTCACTCACCAGTCCACAGAGGTGGAGCATGGAGAGGGGGGGGGGGGACAGGCAGCCTCAGAGCAAAAAATATGGCAATAGGAGGGAGAGACAGGAGGGGAAGAAAGAGAAACATATATGGAGAGGGACCTGCTAAAGGCTGTGATGAGAGGGAGCGATGTCTGCCGGATGGAGTCAGAACTGTCTAGAGCAGTTGTTCCCAACCTTCCCAAGGTAGAGGCTCTTTAACTTCCCAAGATGCGGTGACCCCCAACCATAAAACTATTCCATAGTTGCTATTCCATAACTGTAATTTTGCAACTGTTATGAATCATAATGTAAATATGTGTTATGTAGGCTATCTGATATGAGACCCCCAAAGGGGTCATGACCAACATGTTGGGAATTGCTTAGTTTAGTGCTTCTTTTACAGGTCGAGGGACCAGGAAGGCATCGCTCCCCTCATCCTCTCCAGCACCTCCCATCTCCGTTCTTAATCCTGTTGTTCACCTAGCTTGGTTCTCCAAGCGTTGCAGACAGTCCTTGCCCTGTCACCTGGTAGCGCCAGGAGGTGGCTCAGCTCAGCTTCTGCCTCCCCTCTTACGCAGCACATCTGGGAAGGTCTCGGTTAGGCTCCCAAAGGCTTCTCTCTGTGTCCACCTGACACCTACAGAGCCAACCAAGGCAGCCGTGAGGCCAGGGCTTTGATGACTGGGCAGAGTTAATTGTTTTAGCTGGAACTCCAAATACACTTGCGTGTGTGTACATGTTTACAAAGGGCAAGGGGAGTGTTGTATCTCCAAGTTCATCAATGGGGTTTTAGATTTCACATATCAGGGGCTAGGAAGGGTTCAGGTAAGTGGTCATCCAAAGATAGGAATAGACAGACATAGTGGTATCTGTGATTAAATATATATAATTGAACCTGTTATATGTAATATAGCCTATACCTTCGTATCTGGACACAAGATAAACTGTTCTATTTTTTGCTTGAAAGAGGCAGTAGAGCATGCAACGTGTTTATGGTCCAGGCCAGTCACAAGGTCTGTGGCCTTCAGGATGAGCAGTCGAGAGAGGCCCTGGCAGGTGTGGTGATGTCTTACTAGGGATCAGCTGGATTGTATTACCTGAAGTTGCAGTTAGCTGACATTCAAATGAGTTGGCTTCTTACCAACACAATATTTAAGAATCAGAAGGCTAATGCAGAAATTATAATCCCATCTTGAAATCAATCCATGGAAAAGTATGCATGATACCCAAGAAATAAAATTCTCTCCAGGATATCTCTGAGACTGCTAAGAATACATGGGCTGACAGATGACACGGACTGACATGGATCTTCTCAGGCTCAAACGGACCAGTCTTCTCCTCTCCAAGGTCTCAGTGGCTTTTTAAGACGCCTTAGAAACCAGACCATGGAGGAAAACCACCCAAGGCCCAGCCAGTCCTCTTTTCTTCTTCTTCTTCTTCTTCTTCTTCTTCTTCTTCTTCTTCTTCTTCTTCTTCTTCTTCTTCTTCTTCTTCTTCTTCTTCTTCTTCTTCTTCTTCTTCTTCTTCTTTCTCCTCCTCCTCCTCCTCCTTCTCTCTTGTGGCAGCCAATCCCTTTGAAACATTTCCAAGGAGCCCCATGGGAGGCAGATGTGCTATCTTGTGACTTGGACCCTTGATGACACCGGATGACTCCAGGCTGTGTGTCTGCCGCTGAGCAAACGGAGCTTGGTGGGGCTGTTTGTACATGTGCGCGCACTTGCCAGTCAATGGTCGCTTCCTTCCCCACCAACCCCTGAGCGCAACACAAGCGCGCAGCCTGGCAGGCATTATTGTGCTTGACTGCAACCACAAGAGTCGATCAGAGGAAGGCTGCCAGCTTTCCCTGATGGAAGCAAGTGACCTGGGAAAGGAAAATAAAAGGAAATCGAACAATAGGCTTGTATACTCTCGGCTCCGTCATGGATGGTCTTCAGTAGGAAGCTAAGGAACAGGATTCAAAAGAACCTGGCTCCCTGTTCACACAGGGTGATGCCAGGTGCGCGGGGCATTATTGTTCCATCCCCTGTGCCAGTCATTGTCAGCCACGGTGAGAGTTGTAACGTGCAGGGAGGGCTGTGGTTTCAGGCCTTGCTTCTGGCATGACACCACACACCTTCACTTTCTTTATTGCCAGTTCCAAAACCTAGGGGAGCTTTCTTTTCTTTTTCGATTTCTTTTCTCCCCAGTGAACTGTATCCCATTGTTTTGTTTCACACAACCTTTAAACCCAAGCCAGGCAACTCCCAGCTCTCCTCAGTCTTTTCTTAAACAGAAATCACATATGCATAATGACTATTGCATCGCATAGAGTTAAAATCAACCCACGGTGGATTGGCCCTTCAACAAGCCTGCTTTTCCTCTGAAAAGGGCTCATTCCTTCAGACGGGCTTAGAGGGAGGAAAAGCTCTCACATCATATTTTTCGTACTTTCCAGGCTGATCTGGAAGGTGATGATAGGTCATAAGCCATAGCCTCTGAGAGGATGTTACGGCCTGAGAGCAGGCGGAAAGTGCATATGTGCTTGGAATGTAACAAAAGGGAAAAATTACCAGTGTGCCTTGGACCGGGACCCTGAGGTTTTAACTCTTTATCCAAACCGAGAGCACGTAAATACAGCCCGGTTTGCTATTCAGTTGCTTTCTGCTGGAAGGAATTAAAATGGAGGGCTAAGCCATCATCTGCTCACCCGCTCCCCTCCCAGCCAGTTGGCTTAGTGGTTAGGAACTGTGGGGCTAGGCCCAGCTGACTCAATTTCTAACGCCCCCCACCCCCGGTTTTCTCTAGAGCTCCAAGAAAATCCGTGCAAGCTCCTATCTCACGTCACTCTTTTACAAAAGAAAAACCCTTGCCTTCCAGGCTTGTCACCAAGGATGTCAACATCAGTGAAGCCCTGGGATTATCCTCCCTGCCCTACTTCAGCAAACCTTAATGAGGAGTCCCAGGTAGATGCTATCCGAGTGCGGTAAGTACTGAGTGTTACTGCCTTCTGGACCGCTGCTCTGAGTGGCTCTGGGAGTGTTGGCAAGGCAGTGTGGGTTCTTGGTTTTGAGGAGGTAGAAACATGAGCAGAGTAGCTTTGCCATAGTGTGTGTGCACGCATGTGCATGTGTGTGGAATTCTGGGTGATAAAAAAATGTGCAATGCTTATCATTCCCATTTCCCAGATGAAGAAATAGAGGCTCCGGCACGCAGTTAGAATTGTCAATGCCACTGGGCGGCGGCGGTGGCGCATACCTTTAATCCCAGCACTCAGAAGGCAGAGGCAAGCGGATCCCTGTGAGTTTGAGGCCAGCCTGGTCTACAGGACGAATTCCAGGATAGGCTCCAAAGCTACACAGAGAAACCCTGTCTCAAAAAATTTTTAAAAAAAATTGTCAAAACCATGACTAGGCCTAGGCTATGAAGGCCTTTCTAGAGATTTCTCTGCACATGAGTGAACTGAAAGTTGCCTTGGAAAAACAAATTGTAACTTGCTGTCTTAACAGGGAGAAGCTTGTCAGTCACAATCCACCGAGTGTCTAAAACATTTTCAGTTGGACGGTGGTTCGCTGTAAGCAATCGAACTGTCTTTGTACCCTGCTTTCGCTTTTCATCTCACTTGCCTCGTGAGGTGAAGAGCGTGGAGCATTCTGAACTATTTAGGACTGGACGGCTGCCCCAGTTCCAGAATCACCAGTTGAAATCTACAAAACGAGACTTGTTGTGATGTGGCCTTTAACCTCTCTCTGAGCTCTGTCATCTTGTGCTCAGCCTGTCCTCAGTTGCCCAAGGTCCTCCCATCGCTGTCCTTTCCGAGAAAGCGAGAGTTCCCTGTCTTCTTCAAGCACCATAATCTGCACACTCCTGGGCCTACGCTGCCTCCTGTGGTTTGCTAGGAGAGTGACTGCTCACTCTAAGATGGCTGGACTGGCTGCTATCAATTTTCCTTCCCTACCAGCCCATCCCTGCCATCCTTCCTTTTCTGTTGAACACTTTCTTGAGCTGCCAACTTAGTGCCTGAGAAGGCACCTAGACGAACCCTCCACTTGACAGCTGCACTGGTTTGCTCCTTGAAAGCGGGAGCAAGGACAGGCTGAGAGGGCGAGGGGAAGCAACACTGGAGAGAACAGTTGCTCCTGCAAGGTGAGGTCTTAGCTCAGGTTTCCAGGGAAGCGCACTGTGAGAGAGGCTTCTGGCAGAAGGCTGTTCAGATCAACACTGAGTTGATCCACACAGTTAAGGAAACAGAACTCACTTAGGTTGGGGAGGATTAAACAGCAATACGGCTAGCTAACCCTTCAGAGTTAGCCTGCTTCGAGGGACGGGGGTCAGGTTTTCAGATCTCTGGGTATAGATAGCTGCTAGGAACTGGGACCTGAGACAAGGTGATGTCTGCTGGTGGGTCCAGGAACAAGACTCAACTGAGGACCTTTGCATGCCATTCGGCAACAACAGCCTAGACTCTGCTTGCAGTGGAGTCTAGGTAGAGGGCCGCAGGAGCCGCTATAGTCAGGGAAGCGACTACTTTGTTGTTGTTGTTTTAGTTTTAGTTTTTGTTTTTCGAGACAGGGTTTCTCTGTAGCTTTGGCGCCTGTCCTAGAACTAGTTCTGGTAAACCAGGCTGGCCTCAGACTCACAGAGATCCGCCTGCCTCTGCTTCCCAAGTGCTAAGATTAAAGGCGTGAGCCACCACTGCCAGGCTTCCCATTTTACCTTTATAAACCACCATTTGCCTATGGGTCACATCTGTCTCCTCTCTATTCAGAGGCAGCCCCCTTTCCCTGGTTCCCTCCCCCTTCTCCTTTGTCCTGTCTCTCGTGTCTTTGTCTCTTATTCCCTGCCCTTTGTGCCCTGGTGCAAATAAATCTTTTTGCTGAGAACTTGATCTTGGGGTGTCTTGAGCCACCTTCGAGGTTCCCTACAGTGCCGTGATGGTATGGAGGATGGTGAGTAGGAAAATTGCCCGGAAGAAGGTGGTCTTTCTTATTTTCTTGCCCACTTGAGGCATTATCATCAGTGCATTCGGCTGTAATGTTCTTTAGTAAAACATGCACTTAAAATATGAGGAAGACACAACAAAAACAAAGATAAAACTTCATTCAATTGTTTCCTGCCCATTGGCTAAGTGAATAAAAATCATTGACCATCCTGCCAGGCCTCTCCCCTACATTTAAGGCGAACATGTTACAGCCGTTACGGCTGTTGTTAGCAGTGTTTGTGAGCATATTGTGGGTATTGAGGGGAGAGGGTTGTGGCGTTGTGATTGTGTGGAGGTCAGAGAACAGCTTTAACAGAGACAGTTCTCTCCTTCTACTTTTACTCCAGCTTGGGGGAATCCATGCACGGTACATGGCAAGTACCGTCCCATGGTGAAGCCATCACGCCGGTCCCTCTCTCTGGCCTCTAAGGTAAGCATTTAATAGACCTTTTTTCTCCCCCCACTCTCTCTAAAGTCACTTCCTCCTCCTCTCTCCTTCCTCTTTGCTGTCTCCAAATTAATCTTAGCAGGAAGGCCCGAAGCAAACGATCATGTTACATGTCTAAATGTGATAGCCTGTCGTCCTTCATTATTTTTGACATAAACAAAGCTGTCAGAAATCCCTGAGCCCAACCTTTGGTTCATAGCATTCCCTTTGAGTCCTGAGGACACATAAGGATTAGGAAAAGGAGGTCACTCACTCCAGTGTAATGACGAGAGTGTAATGGGAAGATGAGCATATTCGCCAGTTTCAGACTTCGGTGTGCTTTTAGCACGTCATGTTTGAGGCGGTTATTGATTAAGGCTGTAACATGTTTACATGCTTGTGGCTTATTTTATTAAGTAGTGGTCTGGGGGTATTTTATTAACCAGTTTTATTTCTTGATCCCATGGCAATTTCCCTGAATTCTTAAGAATTGCTACACAGTTGAAGAATAAGTGCCTAGCTTGTAGCTGGAAGATTGGCACATTCAGTGGACTGAGTTGTTGAAGACCAAGAGAGTGTGTTTTTATATGAAAGGTCATCTCTATTCATCAAAGCTGTTTGTCTTTCTCTGGACCCTTATTCAGAGCAGCTGCATTTTTTTTTTAAAAGAAACCCTAAGAGCCAGACTTCAGCAGCAGAAGCACTTGGTTCAGAGTGGGTAGTGTGGGGGGCCTTGGTTGGTTTAGGGACATTTCAAAACTTTAATATTTTGGTAACCCATGCTCCATAAATCATTGAATTACATCAAGTCTATTTAAAAGCCCTCTGGGCAGCTGTTTAAAATGCTGTCACTGCAGTAAGCAATGTCCTCAGAGTCACATGGCAGGCTTAGGCTAGAAGGGGGACGGCTTTTGTTTGTGTTTCTTTAACTCCAGTTAGCTTTACCCTCTGACTCTCTGCTTCTACCGGCAGTCCTGTGACTTTCAGCGACTGCAGAGGCAGGATATGGAGGCCACTTAGACCATCAGGGTTAAGCCTTCCCATCAGATCAGATTCTCCTCCTTACATTCTTTCTGTTTAGTGGAACAAGCACAAATTGTTAACTTCAGATTAATATGTTTAATAAGCGAAACCTGGACTCTGTCAAGAAGGTAGGCCGGCAGCCGGTGGGATTGGTTGCAGCTGAAGGATCCCATGGGCTTTTCCTAGGTCATCACTGGGGCCTGAGACCACCTGTGTAGCACCTGCAGGCAACTCAGGGCTAATTACCCCAGGGAGCATGGCCTCCCCAGCTCTACTCTCTGGCCTCCTGATTTGCTCTGGGGCCCTGAGAATACAGGGGGTGTGGGGAGCTAAAAGGGGGAGCTAGGAATCCTGAAGTGAGGCTGCAGGCATCCCTTTCAGAATATTTCATGTTTACAAAGGCATCTGCTTCTGACTGGGGCTCTCAGCTCTTAAAAAGAAGGTACCCTCCATACTGTCCCAGTGTTGGTGACCTAAGTGTGGTGTGTGTGTACATGTGTGCACAAAAATAAAAGAGACACGTTTACCATTTCTTCAGCCAGAACAAAATAAAAATCAAGCATGCAACCTTCACTTCAGCAGACATACAGATGTCTTTTTAAAAAGTCATTTTGCATTTCACATTGAGTACAAAGCAGCAGGGGTCCGGTGTCTACAATGGTCTCTGCCCTTTGCTGGCACAAGGTAGGGACACAGTTTGTCAAATCGGTTGTTGAATACAAAGTAGGTAAAGAGACTTTGAAATTAAAATCCGAGCTTGACTCTCAGCAACCAGTGATGCACCGGGACAGCTGTCTTCATTCCCTTGAGTTTCAGTTTGAGGGAAAAAATTTAAATAGGAAGCAATGTTTTGATCTGGATATGCAGTTCAATTAGTGGAGACACTGACTTGATTAGCATGAAGCTAGCACCCGTTGCCACCTAAACTGCTTGTGCTGGTGCCTGCCTGGAAGGCCAGCGTTTGGAAGATGAAGGCAGGAGAATCAGAAGTTCAACAATATCCTTGACTACTTAGCAACATAGCTTAGGGAGTTTGAGGCCAGCCTGGGATATATGAGACCAAAACACGTTGTACATTAACTATGTGATGGCAATCAACACCATCAGTGGTATATATTACATGCATCTCATGCTAACTTCTACTCCTCCATGGGGTTTGCTATGGGCATCCATAGCTGTCCTGTGTGAGGGGGCAGAAGTTGCTGTCTTGCCTTGGGCAGCTGAGAAAGGTGGCCAGGCTCTCTGGGAGCAAGGGAGGCAGTTCTGTTTTGTGTGCCAACTCTAGCGGAGAGGTGTTCTGTGGGTTGGAGGAGGCCACAGCCAGGGTGGAATCAGGGAGGGTGCCTGTGCCAGGCTGGACTCCCCAGGGGAGCAGTCAGAGGTCTGGCTCATTGCCTTGGAGTTTGCTTTGACCCAGTCTGTGGGTCGCCTAGCCCATGGACAGCTGTGTCTCCTGGGACCTGCCGTCTCTGGGACTCCCCTGCCGCCCACAGTTATGAATTCTAAACAGAACATAGCAACGGTGTCAAAAAACACTCTCACTGGAGGAGAATGGGAGTACACAGACGCCTTCAGAATGGATTCAGGGTCTGGCCCTCTGAGCCCTAGAACATAGCCTGTGTTTGAGAATCTTAGCCAGGCCCCAGCAGCCGCTGGCCTAGCCCTGACCTTCCAAAGGACTCATACTGGGTCGCTGTTTCTTTACAAAACAGAACTACACAATGCTCTTTTTGCAAACCTCTAAGTTTAGGGGAGAGTCAGAGGGAGCCTGAATTGTGACCCCATAGGATATGCCTTTCTTGAAGTAGTCGGCTTTTCCCATCAGTCATCCTTGACTTGATTGCCAGGAAAAGGTTGACATTACCCCCTGTGAGACCTCATTTACATCTCTCCTTTCTTTTTAGGAGTATTTGATACTTGATTTTCATTTTTAAAATTTGTGTGCTGGCACACGCCTTTAATCCCAGCACTTGCGAGGCAGAGGCAGGCGCATGTCTGAGTTCAAGGCCAGCCTGGTCTACAGAGTGAGCTCCAGCACAGCTAAGGCTGCACAGAGAAACCTTGTCTTGAAAAACGTGTGTGTGTGTGTGTGTGTGTGTGTGTGTGTGTGTGTGTGATGGTAGTGATGGTGGGTGATGTTGGGTGATGTTTGGGACACGGTCTCTATGTGTGTAACCCCAGCTGACCTGGAAGTCATGTAATCCAGGCTGGCCTCAGACCTATAGTTTTCTTCTTGACTCTGTCTTCACAATAAGAAGATCACGGGCTTCTGTATTTTGTACGTTGGCGTACACCACACTTCCAGTCAAACAATTTTTGTAGTACAGATTTTAAATGAATTTGTGGTCTATGCTTGGCACTCCTCAAATCAGAGAAAACAGTGAGGTGATTTCTTTTTTATATTATGCGTTATGTAATGGTTATACCATTAATGGGTGGAACATTTATAAGACACAGTGGTAGCTTTATTTTGTTTATTTTTGGATCTTCCCTGCCCCCCCCCCATCTTTTCCTCCTTCTCCCCACCTCCCACATTCAGGAAGAGCAAAGACTTGATCAAATTTAGTATTCGTCATCCATTACCTTTGTGATCCCGGACTAGTTATTTTAATTTCTAAGCTTCTATTTCTCTCTGCAAAATAGAGTTAAGAACACCCAAGTTAGCATGTCGGGCTGACAAGACTTATTGCATATAATGTCTACTCATAAAATATACGGCACAGGGGGAGTTATAATAATAAGACATGGTGTTTCCCTTCTGAATGAACTCAGCCCACCCTCTGCTCTGGAAGAGAACTGACTTTAACAGGCTCTGAGACCTCAGGTCAGCCACGGCTTCCGTCCTTCTACCTCAATTTCACGTTATCTCACAGATCGGGAGAGCTAAGGTTTTTCTCCCTTCTGAACATCTGCTTTAGCCAGGTAGCATCTCCTCTTCTACACTCCTCCTGCTTTAAGTCCGTTCTCCAGGTGCACCCAATGTGGTCTTTGAAAATCAAAACATTTGAAGTAAAACCAACAAAAAGAACTTCAGAAATTCCACAGTATGCCACTCGCTTTCTGGACGTCGCTCTCTGGTTTCCCCTAGCCTCTGAATTTACCTGCATTCTCCAAACCAGGGCCTGCCTGTGGCCCTGCCATACTTGACTGTGTTTCAGTATCGCCACTGCCTTCTGCTCGCTCGTTCCTTGAGGGCAGGAATCTCTCTCTGCTGCACTGGGGCCCTGAACATGCTGTTCCTTGAGTGAGTTCTCTTTCCCCTAACTGTGGACTCTTTCAGTCCAAGTATTATCTTCTTAGAGATCATTCCCACCACTGAATCCAGCTGAGAGGAATCCACTCCCACCACCCCCACCAGCCACTCTCTGCTGTAATCTGGACCTGGAATATTTGCAGAGGCAAACATGGTAAAAGCTTGCTCTTCGGCTTGGGAGGAGGCGAACCTTTAAGAGGTGGGGCCTACTAGGAGACTTTTAGGTTATGGGAGTGTGCCTGCAGAGGGGTTAACAGAAGAGGGGTCTTTTTGCCTTTGCTTTGCAGTTCCTACGAAGTGACCAGTTTGCTCTACCACAATTCTCCAGCATGATGTTTCAAACCCCAAGGTAATAGGGTTAATTTATCACGAACTTCTCCCCACAACCCCATGAGCCAAAACGAATCTTTAAATTAAAAAAAAATTTCATTATCTCAGGTATTTGTTAGTCATGGGAAACTGACAAACCCCCTTATTTCCATCAATTCCTTTATTGCCATAACAATAACTTTTAATTCATTTATTGGTGGAATTTTTTTTCATTAATTGGTGGAATGAATGGATTTACAATGGGAGGGGTAAACAAATTATTAATATTCAGCTCTAGCCAAAGGCCAAAGAAATAAATGTGAAGCTTTCCACAAAAGGAAACTCACCAGGTTAGCCAATTTCTGAAATCGCAATCACCAAAAGTGATTATTGATGAGAAACCTGGCCATGGGTTCCTATAAGTTCCTATAAGAAAACTTCAGAGAAGAGAAATATGACTTTCCTTGGTGGAAGAGATGCTATTTTTTCCATGAAGCTTCAATGGACATGGAAGAAAAGATTCTTTTGAAACCGTGGAAATGTCTGATGTATTCCTCACCTCTCTTGAAGAAGTCTACTAAGACAATCAACTTTTGCCTGCTTACCCATTTCACCTCAAGCCCTACCGACATGCCTCATCTTCTTGACTGTAAAGATGTTGCTGGATTCTGTAGGGAAGACTGGCGTCAGTGTGTGCAGCATTAGGCAATTGGGCCTGGGTTTTTCAAGTACCATCTTCGCTCTTTCTGGGATGCCAGACAGGCCTAGCTGTTTAGAAGTTGTTAGTTTTGACAGCTTCCAGAGTGTGTTGTGCTGTTGCAGATTATACAGATTTGTATCTTTTTTCTGAGTAATTTGATTTTGGTCAAACCTCTCAATATACGTTTTACCTCCCCTTAATTTGCGAACTCCTGTGTATTCCAGAAGAATGCTATCTATGTGGTTAGATTCGTTTATGCTGATCTCATCCCATGGTCATTGGCATGTGAAGACTAACCTCTCTCTCTCTCTCTCCTGCATCTCTCTTTGTGTGTGTGTGTGTGTGTGTGTGTGTGTGTGTGTAGAGAGAGATGTGTGCGAACATGAGTGTTGGCAGAAGGCCTGGGACTACCTTCAGAAGTGCATGTTTAAGAGAAGATCTTTCCAGCCTGGATGTTGGTCAACAGGACACCACTGTTAGCACTTCCCCAACCACATCTACCACAGACAGTCAACGGGACGTGTTTCTAACTGAGGTCAACCAAATGCCGAGGGTTTGGATGGCTTTGGGCACACACTGTGGAGGATAATCTCACAGTGTTTCTGTGGACCTCGTGACTTTTGTATATGTGACCTTTTGGAACTTAACCTTCCAAAGGTGAAGTTTGTAGAACGTCAATGTGCTACAGTTCAGTGGGTGGAACCACCATTGCTAACACGAACTGTGGAGACCCGCCATGTCCCTCATCATGTCTTCATTCAGTGTCTTCGCAAAGCCAACTAGGAACACAGTGTCTCCAGGTCCAGGATCTTCAGAGCACAGGTTATGTTTCTCATGTGAAGAGGGAGCATTTGTAGGAAACAGAGAAAGGCAAGAGAAACTGTTCTGGGCACACACGGAAAGATGGTGTCGAAGGGCAGGGCACACCACTGTGGTAACCTCCAGAAGTAATTATGGACATCTGGATTGCTGAAAAGAACCAAAGGATGGCAGGCACTCTGCATTTGGGACTAGGTTTCCCCAAAGGAAGGTAAATGGAAAAAACATGTTTGCTTTAACTGCTGACTCATGGCACAGAGTTTTAATTCAGAGGCTTTAATTGAAAATGCAGCAAGAATGTCAAAGATTTACATAGAAAATATTTTAGTATATTGGCAAGATACTAATTCCAAAACCAGATGGCCATTGTAGAAAAATCAACCGAGGGGCCTTTATTTTTCTTCTGTTTATTTGCCCGAGGCACTTTCTTTCACAATTTTTAGTATTCCATTAATTATAAGCAATGCCACCTTGCTTTTAAGATTAAAGAGTAATTATGGAGGTCTTTAAGCAGATATGACATTTTAAAAATATATACAACCATCATGGCCGAAATCTGGCATATGAAAGCATTCTTGTGATCGAAGCTTTGTGTCCAAGACACTCATTCGCTCTCCCTGGAGTCTGACCTAATGAGACCGTATTTCTCGGCTCCTATTGACCGTGACCGCTGTTTCAGTCAGGGGTCATTTGCTTGCAACAGAAGGTTGGACCAGGCCTGAAATTAACCCAGCAAGTGGAGTTTGTTGTAAAGGCTTTTGCTCGCCATAGCCCACGGTCAGGGTGCTGAGCTAGGACGCTCATCTGCAGACGAACCCATCTTCCTCCTGAGACACAGGGGGTCTCCTCTCGCCTCTGTGAACCTGCTGCATGATGAGCACATGGCTTCCCCAGCCTGGCCTGTTCTGCTTCTCGGAAATCCGTAGGCTGGACCATGTGGGTTCAAAGCTGTCTTCTTCATCTTTATTTACAACTTGCACCATCTTTTAAATATTTAAAAGAGATTTATTTGACTATTTTGAATTATGTGAGTCTTTTTGTGTCTGTGTCAAGTGAGGACAAGTGCCCGCTAAGGCTAGAGGGGTCTGACTTTCCAGAGCTGAGGTTACGGGCAGTTGTGAGATGCCCAACTTGGGTGCCAGGAGCTAAACAAAGGTCCAGCCCAAGAGCTATAAGTGCTCTTAGCCACTAAGTCATTTCTCCAGCCTGCATTCCATCTGCTTTTGAAATTTTTCTCTCATCTTTTGTCTTTTCTTCCATTAGTCATTAATTAAGAATTTAAAAAATTATTCCATTTTCCACTCCCCATTTGTTCATTATTCATTTTTAAGATTTTTTTTTTCTTGAGCTGGAGAGATGGCTTAGTCATTAAAGTCTAGGCTAACAACCAAAACCACGAGAATTGATTTTTTTTTTTTGTGATTATTACAGAGATACAAATATGCATCCTTGACTTACTGGAATCTACTATAAATTAGTGCCATTAATTCTTCTCAGACAATTAAAATACCTTATCACATTTAAAACCATCGCTATGGTCTAAATATTTGTATCCCCTCCCCAAAATCTTTTTGTTGACGTTCTTGCCTCTAGCATGATGGCACTGGGACCTTGGCGACGTGATTACTTCGTGGAAGCAGAAGCCTCAGGAGTGGAATTAATGCCCAGACTAAAGAGGGCTGAAAAAGTCTCTTCGTCCCTTCTACAGTGGGAAGACACAATACAAAGGTATCATCAGCTGGGAGCCAGAAACTGGGTACTCACCAGACTCTACATCTACCTGACCCTTGGACTTCCCAGCTTCCAGAATAGTGAAATATAGATTTCTGATGTTTAGAAGCCACCCGACTTGTGGTATTTTTTCTCAGTGGCCTGGACAGATGGAGGCGCCCACTTGCTCTGCTTGGCCTGTTGTTACTGTTGTCATGTGTTTTATTTCTGCATACTTTTCATCCCGCAAAACATTATTGTTGTTGTTTTAGGCAGTCAATATTTATTATGTTTTACCCAGTGTTTACCTTTTCCTCTTCTACATTCCTTCTGTATTACCATGTTTCCTTCTCGTGTTGTTTTCCTTCTGCCTACAGAACTTCCTTTAGCACTTGTTTTAAATAAATAGCCGCTGCCAACACATTCCCACCATATTTGTCCACCTAGGTCTTTGTTGCTAAGCTTGTGCCTTAACTCTTGGACGCTTTTTTTCTAATTGTCACACTTTCTGTTTAAACTTGCATCAGTTTGTTTTCCTGCCTTCCAGAATAGAGTGCCGTAATTACAGGAAAGCTTTGTGGTTTATAATTAGGAGGTCTATGATTTGCATAGAAGAGAAGGTTCCGTGGAACACTTTGTATCCCAAGAGTGCTCGTGTGTGCCAGGCAATGCACTCACTGGTCACTGGGAGTATAAACTCAAAGGAGACCTGAGTTTCATAGAAGATCATAGTGCAGGGAAGAAGGCTAGTAAGTGGTTACATTAACGTGATAACTCAGGGATAGAATTATATGCAGAGGATATTTGAGGAGGCAAAGGAAGAAGACTCAGATTAAAATTACAAGCCAAGGGACACTGCCCAAGAGAGATACCTTGAATTTAAAGAATAGAATTTGCAAGATCCATATATCAGTTAAAATTCTTGTAGGGCAGTGTTTCTCAATCTTCCTAATGCTGAGATCCTTTAATATAGTTCCTCACATTGTAGTGACCCCCAACCATGAAATTACTTTCATTGCTGCTTCATAACTGTAATTTTGATATTGTTATGATGCAAATATTTGTGCTTTCTGGTGTTCTTAGACAACCCCTGTGAAAGGGTGGTTGGTTTCCAAAGGGGTCGTGACCTATAGGTTGAGAATCACTGCTGAAGGGGCTTATTTCTGACTTTATAAATGTCATGACCTTCTTACTATGTCCTAAGCATGGTCTTTCTGAGGGGACACAGAGTAGGAAAAGAGAAGGGGAGAGGAAACACTGGCTCAGTGCTAACTTTCTCGTGTCTCTTCTTAAAAGCATATAAAGATGTTCAGAGTGGAGTCACGCTCGAGGACCTCTTTCAGGTGTCATGGTTTCTAGAGAAGTCCTGTCTCTAAAGACAGTCACACTGAATGGTCGGGATGCACCATATATGTTTAGGGGTAATGAAAACACCCAGTCCCTTACAGATGCTCATTAAAGAAAAGAAAATATTTTTAGTTGAAGTTGAAGAGTCAGTAAGGAGGGCAACCTTAAAGATACAGGAAAGAAATAGCACAAACTATTGGAATGATGCCCATAGAGGGGAGGTATAGCTTCCACAGGGAAGGGGAATTGGAGCTGGTATAGATGGATTCGTCTGAAATTCCTGTCCATGTGAGAACGAGAGATGGTCAGGAGCAAAGGATTCGAGGCAAAGGACACACACACACACACACACACACACACACACACACATGAGGCTGAGGGGTGGCTGCCCCAGAAGAGCGTGGAGATGATGGAGTTGACAAAAATGACTTCCCAGCTATATGCTGAGATCTATCTAGCAACTTCCTTACGTCTCTTCAGAACCAGACACACAGAGAAGAGCTCAAATGCGGCAGGGAGTAGGCATGACTTTTCTTCACACGGCCTGCTTTCACACGGCCTGCTTTCAAGAGGGCTAATTTACTTTTGGAGGCCAACATTAATTCTTTCTGAGGGTGTTGCCCCTGTGACCCAATTAGCTTTCTCGAGACTTCACTTCTTAAAGATACTCCCACCTCAACATGGCCACAGTAGAAATCAAGCTTCCAGCAGGTGATAACAATTAGGAAAAAAGAAAATCGAAATTGAAGAGTCAGTAGATCATCTCTAGCCATAGTCCCACTTAGCCTAGAATTCTCTATGTAGACCATGACAGTCTTGAACTTACAGAGATCCTCCTGCCTCTATCTTCCAAGTGTTGGGATTAAAGGAGTACACTACTATGCCTGACTTTGACTACCTATAAACATATTTGGACTCTGTTTTCTTGTGTTGGTTACCTCTCCCTAGATGTACTAGGGATGCTTTATTCTTTGTTCTTATCTCTTGTAGGACCTAGTTTGGAGCTGAGCATTGAATGGATGTTTGACGTTTTATGTCCTTTGCTATCCTAGGGGACACTGTGTCTCAGTTTTCCAAGGCTGTCCACTGCACACACCTCATTAAACAGATAGTCTGAAACAAAGCACAGTCAGTGTCTCAGGATATAGAGGTTGGGACAGATCCTTGAAGAACTGTCTCCTGATAGTAAGTAATGGTGAAATATTCTGAGTATCAATATTTAGAGCTAGTGACATTCTTCTAAAATGTGAAACTGGAGTTCCATGAAACTTAGAAGGATAGTTTTGGAGCCTGGAGAGATGGTTCGGCACTTGTTGTGTAAATGAGCCGTAAATGTGTAAATGTGAATGATACAAAGAGCACTTGTTGCCCTTTTAGAGACCCGAGTTCAGTTCCCGGCACCCACATGGAGGCTCAAAACCACCTGCAACCCCAGCTTCAGGAGACTCAATTCTCGCTCTGGCCTCCATGGGCTCATACACTTACCTGGCATACACTCAACACACACACAAATAAAAATATTTTTTTTCAAAGACCATTTGTTTTCATAGTGGAGCCTACTCATCCCATGCCTGATTGCCTGAAGCTCTTGTGAGTGCTCTGATCTCCTGGAAACGGGACCAACCCAGTGCCCTGGCTCTCCCAGACGTTCCCAAGAGTGGCCTGGCTCTCCAGCACAGCTGAACCCTGACGTGTGCAGTTTCTTCCAGAAGCCTGAAGGATTTTTTTTATAACTCCTTTTTTTTTTTCTTTGAGAACCACTCATTTTCTCCTTCCTCTCTAAGACATTGTCTAGATACCCTAAGTGGAACTCCTGGCTTCTTCCTCTGTGACTTTTATTTCTGTTGTAGTGCCTCCTTGATCCCAATAAACTTGTCTATTTACCCAACAATCTCTGTTAACAGTGGCTCTGTGGTCAGGATTCATGCCTCTATCCTCCTAATGCCACAAGTAATAGATATACAGAATCTTTTCCCTTTGAATAAATATGCCCACTGGACTTTCTTTGATAGAAACTGAAATAGACTCTGATGATCCTAACCAAAAAAAAAAAAAAAAAAAAAAAAAAGAGGGGGGTCTGCTGAGTGACTGGGGACAGACCAACAGAGAGGCAGACATTGGATTTGGAAAATGGGTAGGACCAACGGGAACTCGGGGCCTGTCGATAGAGGAAAACAAGTCCTCATGCCCACAGACCCTGGCATTCTGCATGTGACTTTCTGAGGCTGTGGAAAGTATGCCACTGAATGGGCCTGTGTGGCCTGCACACGGGCTGCTCTGTGGCAGGCTGGGAAGAGGACAGTTGAGCCCCTTCAGCTCAAAGGACTAGAAAGCGAGGGGAATGCGCGGCCCATCAAGATGACACACAACAAGAAAAGTCAGTTCCTATTCCCTGGAAGGAAGCTGGGATGTCGTCAGAAGGGAATGAAAGATATCTAACCAAAAAGCAAAAACAAGCAAGCCAAAAACCAGTCTCTACTACTATGAGTAAGACTTTACACAAAAGGGAACCAGAGATTTGGAAATCAATTTAACACTGGATGGTTTGATTTCCAGTGAATCACGCATGGCATTTAACACCTTTTTTTTTTTAAAAAAAAATTTTCCTCGATGAATTCAGAGCTCTTGCATAAATTCAATAATGTGTTACACACCGCCTGGGTTTCTGATTTACTAGCCGGAGCTGAATGATTGGACTTGGTACAGAAAGGAACTTGCAAATTGCCATGGTGTCCAGCCATCATGGAGTCTGCAAACTCTGCTTTGGTTTCCAGCCATTATAGAAGTAAGCTCTTTAGCTCCCTAGAGAAGCTAAGAATTCTAAAACGAAGCGCCCTCTGCTCTGGTTTCTGCTTCTCAGCATTTCTCTTCTGTTTTCACATACTTCTGCAGCCTTAAAATTAAATCTTAGAAACTCATTCCATATTTTTCATCATCGGCTTTTGAAAGCAAATGTTATGGATTTATGGTTTGGGTTCTTTGATGTTGGAGCAGCAATCTACGCTTGCTTCACTTGTTTTCATTTCACTTTCTCTACACTTATGAGCCTTTGATAATTTGATTTAGTAAGACACCACAGTCAATGTAGGGGAACTGATAGCATTTGGGTTGTTAGAAAGTGGAGAGTATCCGGAAATATCAAGGCGCCCATTCCCTATGGAGACCTCATGTTTGCTATATGCCCCCCCCCCCCCCGCCACTTCCTTTGGTCTTCTGGTAAGTTTGGCATTAATTAAAATTTCAAGCTCCCATAAAAATATTTATTATAAGGAGTTTAACAGTTATAATAATTACTATTATCAATAAGTAAACATGGATGAATTCTCCCTCCTTCCCTTGGGTCAATGATGAGCCCCAAGCATTACCCTGACGTTCATATTGTGCCCCATCAAATATACAACATAGAAACTAAGTACAGCTTAGGAATCCCAGGGCCAACCCTGCTGTATGTTATGAGTTTGAGGAGGCAGAAGGACTGAAGGGCATGACTGGCGCTTAGTACAGGGAGGGAGGGAAGAAGAGAGAGAGAGAATGCACAAGGGCCATAGTTGGGAAGTCAGGAAACATAGGCCTCTGTCTATCTGTCAGCAATTACACAATCACTTTCTTACCAGATCTGACCATTCAGCAGCACACAGTATGGCATTGCCTATTATACATCTCTCTGGTCAACAAGAAAACAGAAAAGTAATTAGAATTGTCAGGAAATGCATAGCACTGTGATCTCAAAATGAAGCAAACCCCTCTATGGGCTGAGCTTGTTACGAGAGTCAAGAGAGAGTGATGTCATCCAACTGCCAATGAATGTTTTCACGGTCATGGCGAATGCTCTTTTGACTTCTGAAAAATGAAATTTCTACAGACACAGCATGCAAAACTCCTTATATAATAGCAGCAGATAATGACAAAAGGGCTGACCTTGGACACAGAAAAGGAGCCACACGACCAGAAGTTAGGGGGAAGAGAACAGAACAGAAAAGGAGAGAGCGTTTTCTTGTGTTACCTGGTGGAAGGGGAGCTGTTTAATGACACTATGCAAAATGGTGTAGTTTTAAGGCATAAAAGTAGGTAACAGAGTTAAGAAATAAAAAGGCCTATTAAAGTTGTAAGGGAGTTTAAAAAGAGTCACAAATTCTAGTCACAATTTCGATAGTTTCTCCTTAAAGCTGATGAACCAGAAAGCAGTATAAATATGCCGTTTAAAGTAGATAATTGACTTCTGGGGGCGGGGAACAACCGTAAACACATAATACTGCTTCCTTTAAAAAGAGTGCCTGGGTCGGGGATCATGAAGCATGATTTCGAGCATTTATATCATACCTTTCCAGTTAAATGATTATTTCCACGTGCACATTTTGCTTTTTATAATAAGAGCCATGTGAGTACTGTTCACTTCAGTAAGCTATCAGCAAGGGTTCACTTCCAGCATGCCCATGTAGAAATGGTATTCATCAAAACAAGCAAGGGCTCTCCCAAGGCCAGGCTACAGTCTCTGAAGTGCCAACAGTCATTGGGCCAACAGTCATTGGGTCTCCGTCTCTACACCCGCACCCTTCCCCATGTTTAGCCCTGAGATGGGAGGTGAGAGGACCCTTCTGTCTGAATACACTTCTTCTCTTCCACATTTCCACAGATATGGCATGGGTCTGGCTTCCCCATCTGTGTCTATTACTATGGTTCTGGGGGCAAAAGAAGCGTCAGTCTGACTTTAGTGGTAGCTGGGGTGCAAGCATAGGTAGCAACTGACTTCAAGGGCACAATATGGAGAGACACTGGAAAGGTATTATTTCTGCTGCATGCAGAAATGCATAAACTGTGTTCAGGGGTACGTCTCCAGAGGCAGCTGGAACCTCTGGTGACAGGTATCAAGAAGGGGAGAAGTGTCTGTAGGAAACTAGTAATAATTCATTCTACCCCGCACCCCAGGGGTGTTGCAGTTGGGTTATTTGGAGGAAGGTAGACATTTGTATCATGACTTTTGCATTATTTTTAACCAACTTCCAGGGCTTTGTGTATTTTCTGTACTTGGGTAAGCATAGTAGCCGAATGAGGTTACATCCACTTTAACGAAGTGAAGAGCCATTTTGAGCAGTTTCAGTTTGATAGGAAAACTGAGCAGGTTAAGAAAGTTGCCACAGACTCACCCGCACACCCCCTTCCCCAGATTCTCCGGTGGCCATCTTGCCTTTCTGGATGAGCCAATGCTGGCACAGCTGTAAGAACCAACAACCTACTGTAAGCCAGTAGGTGAGATCGGGGCTCACTGTTGGCGCTGTGCATTTAAGGCAGTGGTTCTTATCCTCCTAGAGCTGCCCCCCTTGAATACAGTTCCTCATGTCACGGTGGCCTCCACAGAATTATTTCATTGCTGCTTCACCACTGTAATGTCACCCAGAACGGATTCAGGACCTGAAAACCCTGTGTTCCACCTCTTCACCTCTTCTCTCACTTGGTTGTTTTTCCCCCCAGATCTGTGATTTCTGTGCCCTCCTGGCTGGCCGCTCCCATTTGCCTGCAAAATGAAACCAGGGCCTCTCTGCACCTGTTCCTGCCATTGCTGACTCTGTTCGTGGTGATAATAGCATCGTGAGTGGGCCTCAAGCACCTCATATCCTGCCACTACTGCCACTTGTCAGGGGAAAACCCAGACAGGATGAGAGCCACATTCCCAGCTGTCCCTGTCTTCCAAGGAAAAGAAATCTAAAACCAGTGGCTGCAGAGTGAAATCAGATACCCCAGGGAAGGGGTGGGGATGTCGGGTCCCTGGTGGTCTGGGAGAGAGGCCCCAAACCGGGAGCTCCAAGGGCTGGGAAAACCAGCGCAGACATGCAGATAATGCCCAGCAGCATCCCAGCCCTGTGGGGGCCTTGAAAGGTTGAGCTGAGGATTTGTCAGGATTTGTGGAGTGCATAGTGTTACTACACAGCCAGAGGGAGCCGGTTTAGCCCTCGGCTTCCTGGATCAAATCAGGCCTGACTTCCAAGGCTGCCACAAGGTGAGTAGCGATCTCTTGTGGAGACAGCTCAGAGTGAGACTCTAAGATAATTTCTCGGTAGTGTTTTCCAATATTTTTTTATTGTACTCCCAATAAGAGTAAATTTCCTATTGGTCCTCACTCACAAGTACCGCCACATGCTGGCAGTGGTGGTGTCACTGAATAGCTTCAAGGGAACACAGACTGTAGAGTCTGCTCCTCACACACCGAATTAGGACCCGCCTTTAGTAGAGTTCCCACGTAACTATAATGCACATTGAAGTTTAAGAAGCTCCAGGGGGTTGGGTGTTGGTGGCTCACACCTTTAATCCCAGCAATTGGGAGGCAGAGACAGGTGGATCTCTGTGAGTTCGAGGCCATCCTGGTCTACAAAGGGAGTTCCAGGACAGCCAGAGTTCTTACATTAAAAAAGCAAAAACAAACATACAAAAAAACCAACAAAAACCTGTCTCAAAAAACAAACCAAAGCAAGCAAACAAAACAAAAAAAGAAGACGCTTCAGATAAGAAGCTAAAGATAAGCACACCTTATCTATGTACGACGTCGATAATCTCATTGGTAAGATTCTTACACTTGTCAACAGAGCCCTCTGCAAATTGTCTGTACACAGTGGCCCAGGACCCTGCTTTGCTCTCTCCTTAAACCCTCACCAAGCCATCAAGCTGATAGCCCATTTCTATTCTAAAGCTGTCCATAGGCGGAGTGCTGGCCTCATGCCTTTGCATGCATTAGCTTTTAAAATTCAATGCTGCAAACCTCAACGGGGGAAGTTTCACTGCCTTGCACTTTATGTGCAAGGAAACTAGGTGCAAACTGTTTGGATCACTTTCCCCGGCTGCACAGCTCACAAGTGGAGTCATGAAAGTGTGAAGCGTTTAGAGAGAAGAGTAGGCACATCCCCTAAAATAGAAGAGGGCCGGCAGATTTTTACATGATGGGAAGTGGGAGGAGGGGAAATAGTGGATGAAGTGGGCAGAGTTAAGATTTTTTTTTTTTATAGTCTGACTGGAAAGCTGCAAAGATAATTGGAGCCATGCTACCTAAAAAAAAACCCCAAGAGGTTCAAGAGTGTGCCTGGAATCACTGGGGCAAGGTCCTGGAGGATAACCGGAAGTGAATGCCGCTTACAGGCTCTCAAATTCTTAATGCATAAAGTATAGTTAACTAGAGCATGAGGTTAGCAATATCCGGCCAGCTCCATTCTGGATGATTTGAACTGGCAGTCTGGGGGGACACTGAGAACTCTCATGTAGATGCCACTTCTGTCCTCGTTTTTCTCTGTGGGAGGCTACATAAAGGGTGTAGATAAGGAGTAAGTTAAAGCTAGGGGCAGGGAGATAGGCAACCCACACACTAATAACTCTGGCCAGGACAACAGAGTCAGCAAAAAAGGTTCCAAGACAGTGGAGCAAACAGAGGAATCCCAGATGGTACAAGAGAAAGATGGAAGTCTTTGGGGGAAGAAGTTAACTTAACTGAAAAGATGGTAGACGGAGCATGCAGGGGGCGGATAAGATGATAGGGGAAGAGAGAACTCAAAGGAACTCCAAAGCTAGAAGATTTGTACAAATTCTTCAGTCAACTAGCTATGTCCCCATTTAATGACCTGCTGTCTCCATTAGTCCTCAATGCACATTCTAAATCATGAGCTCCTAGGCTGGTAACAGGACCCCATCAAGAGAGCAATGCAATCCTAGCACCGCTTGGACAATATTTAAAGGACTACAAATATCAACATATGGACAGATCAAAAGAACGCCGATTAATGTTATACAAGAACTCAAGTCATGAACTTTATATAAAAGGACAGAATGTAATCAGTGAAAGGTATAACATAGGAGAAAGAAAAGAAGGAAGGTGGTACTCATTGTATTCGTTTGTTTCCTGTTGCTATAGTGAAATACTTCAAGCTGGGTGCTTTACAAACAGGAGTATTTAACTAGCAACTGAAATTTCAAGATCAGTTCAGTCTTTGGTAGGAGTCCTGTCGGTGAAGTCACAACATGGCACAGAAAAGAAAAAGGATGCAGTGTGGGGTGGTCCATGAGCCAGCTTCAGTTTTGGCAACCTGTTATCCACAAAAGAGCACAAGGCTAGGTTAGTACCTTCTTAGGGCAGCACCTCCAATGACCTAATTACTTCCCACTGGATCCCAGCTATTAAAGGTCTCACAACTTTAACGCCATTATACCAAAGATTGTGTCCTGAATCTTGAAGCAGCAAACCACGGCCTGACTTCTGTAGCGTAGGAAGTCACCCAATACAGTTGGAAGTTAGCAGAGCTCTTGGCAAACGTGAGCTGGAGAAAATTTCTGGAAAGCCTTTTAGCAATATATACAGACAAACTGAGGATGGCTTTACCCTATGCCATAAGAATTTTACTGGAGAATCCCATATAAGAGTACAAAGGCTGCTGACCTTGCTCCACGTAGAGAGCCACAGGCAAGGAACGACAGAGCCCCGTTTGCAGGCCTAGGTCAACGAAGACAAGTTCTGCAGGTGCTGGTGACAGTAGACACCCTGCTTGCTGAACCCTGATTTCCCTTGGCCTCCACCTGGTCCCTTGTGAAAAGAACACTCTCTCCCTGCCTACAGCTTACCAGGGCTTTTCCTCCCTTGGCTCTTTCTCAGGCACTGCAAAGCTGAGGTGCTGAGGATAGCAGGGGTACCCAGAGACAGCCTCCTACCTAAGGGTGAGCATCAGTATGTAGCTGCTCCACTCCTGGGTCAGATGTATTTGGAATTAACTCTCCATTGCTCCCCAGTAAGCCCAGTAAGATTGAGCTTCTGGTGGCTCATGGTGCTAACAGTTAATCAAAACGCCCTCTCAGGTTTTTTTCTTCGCAGTCTTGTGCCTTCATTTTCTCACTGCCCTTCTTCCTGGCATCGCCTCCCCAGGAACTCGCCTGCAGCCAAGCTCCTTTCTCTTTTGAGGTAAAGATCTCAAGCTAAGACACCATGGCCAGGGGGCTGTGTGATGGGGGAGAGGGGGAAAGACAAAAAAAATCAAGACTGGTGTATTCGTTTTCTACAGCCGCAATAGCAAATTACCCTGACTTGGTAGTGAAGACCCCAGTGTTTACTTTCTCACTATTTGAGACTAGAAACCAGAAGTAAAGGTGTCATTGGAGTTGGACTTTCTCAGGCTGCAGAGAATCCTCCTTGACTTTTCCTAACCTCTATGGCTCCCAGTGTCCCTTAGTTTACAGCTAAACCAGACAGTCTCTGCTCTACCTCCACAGAGCCTTCCTCCGGCCCCCGGGGACCCTCTCTCATCTTCTTATACAGATGCTATTCATTTGCTCCCCATCCTGTGTGACCACATCTTAACAAACTACATCTACACTGAACCTGCGATGGTTAATATTGTCAACACAATCAGGACTTCCCTGAAGCCAGCCTCCAGGCACACCTGTGAAGGATTATCTAGATCAGGTCAGCCTCTGGTGTGCCTGGGAGAGATTCTCTAGACTGGGTTAACAGAGGAGGGCAGATCCATCTTAATTATGAGTGCCACCATCCCATAGGGCAGGATCACTGTCTGAATAAAGAGGGGAAATGGAACCAAACACCAGCCTTCGTCTCTCTTTGTTTTCCGACTGTGGACAGGATGTGAACAGTCGCCTCAAGCTCCTTCCGCGTGTTTCCCCACAATGATGGATAGCACCCTGGAGCTGGGGACCAAAATAAACCCTCCCCTCATAGTTTCTCCTGTTAGGTGTTTTGTCACAGTAATGAGGCAAGTGACTACTAAAGGAACCTTTCCCCCAATAAGGTCACATTCCATGGTTCAAGGGAGACATAAACTTTGGGGTGGGGGAACGGCACTTCATATCAGCAAGTGTGAGGGTTGTGGACGCAAAGGGTCTGAGTGCTGTGCAATGAGGCTTGCCCTCTCGGGGTGAGACTGTACGCAGTCATGGAAGTGGGAGGCAGAGACCGTGTCTTTTCCCGCTATGCTGTCCGGGAGAGACGGAGAAGGAACGTTGAACATAGACAAGAACCTGTCGGAGTGCAAGAACCAAACAGAATAAGCTGTGTCTTTGTCTCTCGGTGATTCTGGCACGGACACAAGCTTGCCTTGCAGGAAAAGCAAATGTCCTTTTCTCACTGGGTGATGAGGTCAGAGCTGGAACATTGCAAGTTCAGGTGGCCCCTCACTGGGCCAGCCAAGGAATGACAGCGTGAGCAGCGCCAGGGTGCCTGGCACCTGCAGTGACCTTCAGAACACAAACACAGAGGTGAACACATCCACAGATCTCTCATGGGGCCATCCCTCTCCTGGAGGACATTCTGAAAAGGTCACACCAGCCTGGCTCAGCAGACGGGGGGCGGGGGACAACACCAACATTTGATCTCAAGTGGATTTTTGCGGGACTAAGAGTACCTGCTGGTGAGACAACTCCATTAATTCTACAAATCGACACTCCATTGAGTAGGTTCTTTGCACACATCAGACACACCCAAGTCTGCTCCATTGCTATGAAATAACTCAAATAGCGGTCTTGGTTTGCAGCCTCACATGAATAAGTAAGCCAAACACAGCTGTGCAGCCCTCTGAGGGCTGAAGTGATCCCTAAATGGCTGTGGCCCACTCCTCGCCTCCATAATTGCTTCTCCACCGTCGCTCCTAAGCTGCCAGGGAGACCTACCACTCCATTAATACCCCTCCAACACTTCAGATGGCTCGCCCTCTGAAATCACGGTCAGAAAGATTTGCATAAAAGCGGGGTGGGGAGAATCAAGGTCTCTGGTAAAATCCCTTGAAACTCAGGGTGGAAAAAATGACCAACGGCAAGCTGCCGGCGTCCCAGCCAAGAGGACAGTTGTTATAGTTTGCAGGGGCAGGCAGGAGGCGTTTCTGCGCAGGTGAAGAGGCCGCCAGCAGCCCTAGTTTTCTTAGCCCCAGAGGTTTATTCAAATCCCACTCCAAATCTTGTAATCCCTCCAGCCCTTAACAGCTAGCAATGACTTCATCTTTCCCCTCCTTCCAGACAGAGGCCGTGCCTCTGCATCCAAGCTTGGCTGTGGTCTAGCACGTGTGTGGTTTTCAGAATGACTAAAGAAATCCAATCGCATACGGAGAAAACACAGGTTTAAAAAACACGCTAGCACTTTACTTCTTGCCCTTGGGTGCCCTTGACTTTGAACCTCTGCAAAGACAGTGTCCTAGATCACCGAGCGGTGTTTGGGCGGTGCCATAGTGTTAGCACACGGGGCTGTTTGTGTTGCTGGTGTTATATTAATGGCATCCTTGGAAAGCAGAGACATGTCAAGTTTTCAGGGCTTTGCCCCCTGAAAAGGCTCTAAAACACAGAGGGAAAACATAGTCAAAGGATACTAATGGAGAGCAATGTTGAAAGCGTCTTGCTGCCACTTGAACTGTTGTTTAACATTCTGTAGTTCCACTCATGGACTCTTAAAGAAATAGGAGCCTTGTCTTGCCTTTCTTTTCCTTTCTCCTTCTTCTCTCCATTCCGTGTTGGCCCATGTTGTCTCTATGTGTATCAAGTCTATGTGGTTGGATCTGAAAGTTCTGGTTAATATAGAAGCATTGAGTTATTCATTCATTCGTCAGCTATTTCGTGAACTCTCCACTCGGCAATGAGTATTGAATATTCAAGAATAAACGGCGCTGTGCTCCTCTTGTCTTTGGATCTTCCCAAGCCACTGATGGCAGCAGCCTCAGAAACAAATAAATTGCAACACACAAAGCTAGCAGAGGGAACAACTCCCTGTGCCAAGACAGTGTTTCCCAACAGTTTCAGAGAACCACCCTTGTACACATATTTTCTGAGCCATAAAATATTCTTACAGATCACTTTGAGTTAGCGTTGCGGTGTTGAGTTAATTCAATGGAATGAGGAGGCATCTTCTTGTGCCAAAAAATACTCTGATGTCAGAGAAAGGAGGGTGGGTAGAGAGAAGCAGAGGGAGGGGAGCGGGGAGAGAGGGTGACCTCAGCTCTTAGCCTGCTGGAGGGCTCAGCACACTTCTGTGCCCTGGTGGGTGGGTGAGTCATTTGGTTTTCTAGTTTGGGGTGTGCATCTGTATGCAATGTGTGCCTGCATGCTCACTCTTCTCTAACACCTTTCCTGCCCTATTTGCCATCTCCAAGTTCTCTTTCCAATGGACTGAAGGACTTGTAGGACACGGGAGAGCCTGGTTTCCTTGCCCTTCTGGTGGCTGACACCATGACACTGTGACATGCATTATATCATGAGGAAACCTACGTTCCAAGGTCTACTAAATCCCATCTATGCCTCAGCAAAGAGAAGACGATGGAGTTGCCAAACTTCACCCCTTAGCCCCCCATTTTTGCTGAGTCTAAGTTTGGACCCAAATGCAAACTGAGGTCTTATGCTCATTTATAGCTGGCAAATAGCAAGTGCAATTTTTGTGAAGAAGGACTTCATGGCCATCAGAATCTGTTAGGGTGTCACGTGGTGATGAGTTTAATGTTAATGAACCTGGAACATCTGGATTATATTTCCTCCCAAGCAAACAGGGTTATGAAAATTAGTGGGTGAAAAGCGTCTTCTGACCAAAGGCGCTAAGGGCGGTTCCTGTGCCCATCTGTCAAGAATGCTTCAGCCAGGACTGGGTAAGGCTGATCCCAGACCCAAGGCCATGACAAACAGAGCTGGAGCAAAAAGGCCTGCCCTGTGAGCTACCTGTAATTTGAAAGTGAGAATTCTTCACTGAAGAGTTGTTTACTGAGTGCCTACCATGCCAACTACCATGCCAGGGCTCTGCAGGATATAGCACAGCCCCACCCTTGATTCTTGAAATTGAGGGTTTCGAACCAGTGCCTAGTCTAAGTCTGCTCACTGGTCCAGATGTTTTAAGAGCACACAGAAGCCCCTATGTGTCATAGCTCAGGGTGGGGGGACTGAGAGGGTGTCACTAGGAATGCGACCTCAGGCCGACAGCCCAAGAATGTTGATGAAACCCACAGACCCCAGATCCAGTCTTGAGACTTCGCACCTGGCAGGGTCATAAGAAATACTTGTCAAGCGAATGGCTTTCTAAAAAAAAAAGAAAGAAAAAAGAAAAGAGGAAGAGGAGATAAAGAGGGAGAATGTTTGGAAGGAGGGACTGGTCCATGTCCAAAGCCTGGCAGAGAAATAATAGGGTTACAGGTGGAACACAGATGGGGAATAGGAAAAGGAGGTGACGGCAGCGAAGTTCAGTCCCGGTGACTTAGGACCTTAGAAGGCCAGTTAAAAGCATAGACTTTTAGTTCTGAAGAACACTAAGTAAAGACATGGCACCATCAGCTTTTACTGGGGGAAGCCCTGTGGGTTACCATCTGGGCAGAACAGCTCTGTATGCCCTGAGATCTGAAACTGGGCTGCTGCTACGGAAACACATTTTGGGTCTCCCTAGGGATGAGGAGAGAAAGGGAGAGAGAGTTGGGCAGGTCTTAAAAGTATATCAGAGGCAGAATCAGGGGGACTCAGGGGTCATATGAAGATAGACGGTAAGGCAGATATTGTGAGCAACCACCCCCAACCTACATGAATGAACCCTGTAGCGGCTCATTCATTAAGCGCTCCTCCTTGGGACCAACAGGGTAGAAAGGGGAGTAAGCCAAGCAAGCAGTGACTGTTAGGTGATATCCCCACAGACAGCAGTTCTGTTCTGACCCCACGAGGAAACACTGACCTATCTCAAACAGCCACAGTTGATATACTTCCTTCTGTCCAGGCTCTCAATCTAAGAAGCAAGAGCAACTCTAAGGATATTTAAAATACAAGGTTGCGAGGGTAAGACACGAGAGAGAATTCATGATTCCAGATGGACACGGTGGCACATGCCTGTGGCCCCGTGTGGAAGACCGAGGCAGGAAGACTGATTTGGCCCAGGAGTTTAAGGGTAGCCTGGGCCACATTGCTAGTCTCCATCTTGAAAAAGAAAAACAAAGGAGGAGGTGGGAGGGAGATTAAAGGAAGAGAAAAAAAGAAAAGGGAGGGAAGGAGGAAAGGAATTAACGGAGGGGGCCAGAACCGGGGCTCAAATGAGGGGTTCATATTCTTTGTAGGCATGGCTATTGTAGACTACAGAAGGAATTTCCATCAGGGTTGTATAAAGTAGTCACCATCTGATTTTGTGAGCAACTTCATCACTACCTCTGTCACCAAACAAACGGACTCTTCATGGCTGTTTTAAAAACACCAATCTCCACTGCACACCAACAGCATCTCATCAAAACCACAATTCAGTCAAATCCACCTGTTAGGAGCTGGGTACCTAAGCCACACGGAGACTTTAACACTACAGGAAATATCTCTTGAAAACTGGTGTGTGACCCCTTTCAAGAAACCCTGTTTGAATCGTGGCCCCTACACTAAGAGCTGCTGAAATTCACCATGAACATGGAGCTTGTTTCTTATGTTTGATCTCAACTTTAGTCACTTCAGCTGAGTACAGACCTACTCACCCTTGCCTGCATTCGTCCCTCAATTAACTCTAAATAAAGCACTGCTAGAGCAGCAACACAAAGCCTGGACGGCGAAGGAGGGAGTGTGAGCTTTTGTTCTGCAGCTCTGACAAAACACCCTGGCAAAAACAAAACACCAAACGACAAAACAAAGTCTCAGAGAGAAAGGTGGCTTGGTTTGGTATGATTTGGGTTTTTGCTTTACTATTCCAGAGGAAGAGAGTCTGTGGAGGGAAAGGCATTGACCAGCAGGAAAGTCACAGTAGCAGGTACAGAAACTGACTGGTCACATTGCATTCCCATTCGGGAAGCAGAGCAGCAACAAGAAGTGGGTCGAGGCTATGAAATCTCAAATCCCCTCCCCATGGTCTACTTCTGCCTGAAAGGCACCGCTCCTAAAGACTCCAGTCTTCCAAAACAACTTCATCAGCTGGGAAGCCGGCATCCAAAAACCTGAGCCTCTGTGGGGCATTTCACATCCAAAGCACAACAGGGAAGCTCTCATGAATAAGAACTGTCTTGAGAGGCTCTGCCAGAGTTGTGCCCACAGCAAGACCTCCATAATTTGACACAAAAAGTACTTGTGCAAGGGTGTCTTACCAGCAACTGCCTGTCCAGCTCTGTGCAGAAGACACCCTTGCTATTGATCTTGTGGCCAAGGTCAAACAGGAAGTCAGGAGAAAATGTGTGCTGTCTTGGCAGCCTTAGACCTGGGGTCCAGGTGAACCAGGAGCAGCTGTGTGCAGGCGCAGACTCTCAGAACTCCTTAGGAGCTACGCTGGTGTATTAGCTCATAGGCTGCCAAGGCTTGTCGTGGGATATTTGTACCCCGTGTGAAGATGTGTTGCTGTGATTTGTGTAATAAAGAGATGAACAGCCAATCACTAGGCATCAGAGAATAGGCAGGATTTCCAGGAGAGAGAGAGAACTCTGGGAAGAAGTGACGCAGAGATATGCCTGGAGGCCCTGAAGAAGTCAGACACACGGTAGAGAGCAGAGGTAACTGAGCCACATGGCAGAATGTAGATTCATAGAGACAGGTTAATTTGAGCTAGGTGGGGAAAAGCTCATGCTAAGGCCAAGCTTTCATAATTAATAATAAGTCTACATGTTGTTATTTGTAGGTTGGTGATTCAAAGATATGGTGTGAGACAATTCTATACTCTGTCAATTATGTTGTAAATAAACACTGATTGGCCAGTAGCCAGGCAGGAAGTATAGGTGGGACAACCAGACAGGAAGTAGAGGCAGGGCAATGAGAACAGGAGTATTCTGGGAAGAAGGAAGCTCGTTTTGCAGTTCTGCCCAGACACGGAAGAAGGAAGATGTGACCTGCCCTGCCGAACAAGGTACCTAGCCATGTGGCTAATATAGATAAGAATAATGGGTTAATATAAGTTATAAGAGTTAATAAGAAGCCTGAGCTAATGGGCCAAGCAGTGTTTTAATGAATACAGTTTCTGTGTGATTATTTTGGGGCTAGATGGGCAGCTGGGGAGAAAAGCAGGCCCTCATGTTACAAAGATAGTCCGACAAGAAAGCTTCCTACAAAGGCTGATGATATTCTTCTCCCTGTAACACGGCTGAAGTACTCTCGGCCTAGAAAATTGAATCTTCAGGCAATCTCTCCAGAAATCATGCCCACAAGCGCCTTCAGCAACAGCCCAGACATACCTATACTTGAGCAATACCACTCTCCCGTCCAGGCTCTGTGGAAAACCAGGTGGCTGCAGCGGAAGAGGTCTTGACCCTGGTTCCTAGCTCAGATCTACTGAGGACCTTGGACTGTCTTAAGTGGCAGAAGAGTTTCCCATTGTTCATAGTGAACCACTTTCTGTTACAAGTAAGTTAATACTATGCAGTGATGGGGCAGGACCCCTGGGAAATCTCAGGATGGGTTAGTCAGCTAGGGAATGTCAGCCCTTTCTGCCTCCATCAGTGAGGAAGAGATGGAGCTGCAGAAGGAACTAGTAACTCTTTGAAAGTAGGATTCTGGAAGCTTCCAGACTGGGGAAGACATCCATTTACTGGAAAGGTATTCCATCCCATTTCATGGGGACAGAAACCACTTGGACTTAGGACCCTTCTGAACCTTGCCCCATGCCTCTCGTTTTCTAGCCAATTACGCGTGTCCTTTACAATAAACCAGTGAACACAAGTATCAAGTTTTCCTGAGTTCTGTGAGCCACTTTAGGAAATTATGAAAGTGGAATTAGGAATTGTGGGAACCTCAAATTATAGCCAGTCGGAAGGGTGAGTGACTGGCACCTGGAGACTTGTGATCCAGTCTGAAGTCTTGCAGGACATAAAAGCAGATAGGAAAAGAATTGAATTGAGTCATTGGACAGCCAAATGTTAGAGCAACAAAGGACATAAAATGAGACAATTTGTTATGTACAAATCCAGACAGTGTTGGGAACGGCTACCAACAATAATAAGCTTCAGGTCGAACTGATGACATGCTGTCCCCTCTCGATGGCTATAAGTCAGGATCAGCGGCCTCGACAGGCAATCAGGTCAAGAAAATAGAACAGTACTATTGACTTACAAAATAATTCTTACTTTCCTCTTCATGTCGCAGGAGGTCCCAGCACACAGCTCATTCAAAACTGGCCCAGGCTTTTTAACATGCATCATAAATAAGTAAGGCCTGGAAACATGTCTGTTACTTAATACCTTTTCCTCGGTCTGGGATGAAGTCTTTCGTGTAGGATCTAGTTTTCCTCCTGCTATTTATGGTGCGGGCTCTTCCTGAGCATCAGACTGAGATGTAGGCTGGACTCACGTGGGTGGGTTAGTCCATAAATAATTCTCCTGAACAGAGAGATCACTGCAGTCTGGTGCTCATTCACCATGTCTCTTAGCAGACTTCCTCTACGAGAGGGTAGAGAACATCCAGGTTAAACATCCCTGATCCAAAAACCCCAAATCCAAAGTCCTCCGAGCACCGACAATTACACCACCACTGGAAAATTATATAGTGTGAAACGTCATTATTTAAGATGGTGGATAAAATTACCATGACACTATGCGGGCATAAGGCACATAAAGAACATAAGTGAGTTTCGCATTTAAATTTGGGTCCTTTCCTCAGGGTATCTCATTATGAATAGAGAAATACTCCAACATCTAAAAAGCTGTAAATCCGAGCATTTTTTAACCCGAGCATTTCAGCGATGCTCAACCTGTGTCAAGTTTTATCGAAATACATATTTAAAGGTTGTTGTTTCCTCATGTAAAAGATTGGCCTGAGGGCTGGAGAGATGGCTCAGTGGTTAAGAGCACTGGCCGCTCTTTCAGAGGACCAGGTTTAATTCCCACGTAGCAGCTCACAACTGTCTGTAACTCCAGTTCCAGAGGAGCTGGAACACACTCACACAGACACACAGTCAGGCAAAGCACCAATGCTCATAAAATTAAAAGTAAATAAACTTTAAAAACAAAGATTGACATGAAAAACCAAATCACACATCTGCAATAAAGTAACTGATGTGCAATTAATTTGGGAAGATAAAGATGACTTTTTAATATGGAATAATTACAGCTTGGGATCTACTTCACTGTGAGGAGTTGTTCAAAGAATAAACCCGAGCCTCTAAATGACCTAAAACCGCAGCCTTCCCAGGATGCTTCACTCCATTGCTGCCTCCTTTCTCCCATGCCAGTGTCTCACGCATGCTAGGCAGGCTCTCCACCACTGAGTCCCATTCCCAACCCTACAGTGAACATTTTAAAATGATCTCTTGGGGTCCCAAAATAAAGGAACTGTTGATCCACATAGGGTGGGGCCATTGACCTTAGTTTCTGAGGATAAAGATGGTGAACCTTCCAGGAATCTGTTGGGAAGGAGCCCAGCTTCTTCTTTTTTATTATTAATTAAATTTATTCATTTATTTTACACCCGGACCACAGTTTCCCCTCCTCTCCTCCCATGCCTTCCCTCCACCTCTGCTTTTCTCCCCTCCCCCCATTCACTCTTCCTCTGTTTCTGCTCAGAAAGGGACAGGCCTCCCTTGGGTGTCAACAAAGCATCTTAGCTTCTTCTTCTTCTTCTTCTTCTTCTTCTTCTTCTTCTTCTTCTTCTTCTTCTTCTTCTTCTTCTTCTTCTTCTTCTTCTTTTTAAACCAGGTCATTTTAGGGAATTATATTCACCTTCGGTCACGTCCTATGATAAGAATAGCTCACTAATGAGTCACACTGTCGCGTTGATTTTGTCTGAGGAAAGGAGATGATGCAACAGACTTGTCCTATTCTTAGACAAAGATCTTCCCTCAGGTTCCTCCATTCCCCAAGTCCGAGGTGTTGCGACCTCTCTATTGGGGCCCACTCTCCTTCCGTTCCACCTCACAAGCGGCCATGCTTTCTGGGTTTCTTCCTATAACTCCATTCCTGCTGTATACCCCGCCCACCCCCTAAGACTATAACTGGGTGCCAGTTTCCTACTCCACTGAGTTGGGATTCCTCCGCTTTCCAGAACCTGCTGCAATCTGGCTCTACCATCCGTTTCCAGCCCTGTTAGGCATCACCCATGCCCCCCCCCCGCCCCGTCATCATCCATCAGCTCATTCTCCTATGGAGCATGCCATTAAACATTTGGACTTGTCTCCAATTATGTCTTTCCGGTCTTTGTCACATCTGTCAAAGAAAAATCAGCTTAGAGTCATGATATCTTTCAATATATCAAAACTTTTGTCATTTTGTAATGATTCTACTTGTCAATAATAAGCATTGCCCCCATTCTCCTAAAATCTTTTTTGGGCTGGAGACAGCTTAGTGCCTGTGTTTATCTGGCTTATGGAAGGCTCTGGTTTGGTCTTCAGTATTGCACCGACACAAAATCTTGTCGGTGTGTTGGTAAAACAACAGTACCAGCCTCCTCTTGGTGCGGTTTCTCTCTCTCTCTTTTCTCTCTCTTATAATTTACTTTCAGCCACTCTGTGTTCTTATGAATAATCTTCATAAACAGAAAATGTTTGAACTTTCTTCTTATGTTTCCTTTGTTTGCCATTATATTTAGCTTTCTTTTTACTGCCTTGTTGGGCGGCTTCTATTGTATCTGTCCTGTCTCTTTTGTTCATTTTCTTTTCTTCCTGGTGTAGGAGGTTCTTCTGTTCATGTGTTGCTTTCATTGGCTAATGAATAAAGAAACTACTTTGGGCCTGATAGGGCAAAACTTGGGTAGGCGGAGAAGACAGAACTGAATGCTGGGAAGAAAGACAGAGTGAGGAAGACGCCATGGATCTTCTGCCTGAGACAGATGCTGGTTGGAATCTTGCTGGTAAGCCACAGTCACGTGGTGATACACAGATTAATAGAAATGGGTCAAATTATGATGTAAGAGTTAGCCAATAAAAAACTAGAGCTAATGGGCCAAGCAGTGTTTTAATGAATACAGTTTCTGTGTGGTTATTTCGGGGGCTAAGCTAGTCGGGTGGCTGGTAAAAACAAAGGGGCCCTCCTTGCAACAATTGCCACCCCTCCTTTTGCAACAACTTCCTTACTTGATGGTGAGTTTAATTTTATTATTTTTCTCCTCTGCAAGTCTGGATTTGTGCATTGTACTATGTGTCTTTTCTGTTACTGTGCATTTTAGGTACTTAATGCTTGATTTTACTTAAATATATGAGTTTCAAATTTTTCCTCGCTTCCTGAGAAATGTAAGGATCTTCAAACATTTTTAACTCTGGTTATCTATTTTCCAACTTATTTGTTATTTGATATAAGTTCTGGTTTATTTTAACCTTTATAAAATAAGTGCAATATTTAACATATTGTGAACAATATACTTGTTTACTGTTTTAGTTAGGATCTCTACCACTATGATAAAACACCACAACTAACAGTGACTTGGGAAGGAATAGGCTTATTTCAGTTCATAATTCCATATTTCAGTCTATCACTGAGTGACATCAGGGCAAAAACTCAAGCAGGGTACCACCTAGAGGAAATGAACTGCAGAAGTCAGGAAGGAGTACTGCTTATTGGTTTACTCATGGCTTGCTCATCTTGTGCTTCCCTGCAGCAACCAGGACCACCAGACCAGGGACAGCATGGGCCACAGTGAGCTGGACCTTCCCACATCAATCATCAGTCAAGAAAATGTGCTATAGGCTTGTCCACAGGTCAATCTGGTGGGGACATTTTCTCTTTTGATGACCCCTCTTCCAGATGGCTTTAGCTTGTGTCCAGGTGACATAAAACTAACCGGGACATTTATCACTTGTTCTTGTACTCCGGTCTGTTTCTCCTGAACTGTGTTCTTGTAGTTTGTTCTGAATATCTTTTGGTATTAAATAAATTCTTTCTTATTTTTCTATTTCACATAGGTTTTTGACAAGTTTTCTGGGTATAAAACTTTTATATTGGCTTTGTTTTTCTTGTATATTGTGTACAATAAATATAATTCTGCTTTGTCATTTGGTATGTTATAGAACACTATTTGTTGTTTCTTGCTATTTTATACCTTTCTTAGTTTTTCTGTTGTTGTTTTTTTCTTGAGATAAGGTTTCTCTGTATAACAGCTCTGACTGTCCTGGAACTCACTTTGTAGACTGGCCTTGAACTGAGATGTTCACCTGCCTCTGCCTCCTAAGTGTTAGAATTAAAGATGTGCGCCTGGCCTTGCTTCTTTCCTTTCTTTCTGAGGTAGAGATTCACTGTGCAGACCAACTGCCTGGAACTCACTCTGTAGTGCAGGCTGTCCCTGAACCCTGCCCTTCCTGTCCCAGCCTCCCACTTGCTAGGATTACATTCATGAGCCATTGCCCCAAGCTTCTTCTGGCTTTCTCTCCAGATGTTATACGACTGTCTCTGTTTTGCTGTCCCTTTAGTCAATTATCAGAATTGGACTATTTTCCTGGATATTAGATCTGAGGATCTTCTGTTATTTTGAAAATAATGAGAACACCTGTTAGACTCGCAGTAGACTTTCTCCCTTTAGCCTCTAAGTATCTTAGCTGCTTTCTCATACATTTTGTCTTCGTGTGCCTTGATTACACTCTGAATGATTCCTTCACATCTCGTTGCCAGTTTACCAATTCTCTTTTATCTGTTCAATTTCTGGTTTACAGCACCTCCACTGAGTTTTTAATTTCTAGAACTTCTATTTTTTTTAAAAAAAAACAACTATTTTCTCTTCTTTGTTCATATTTTCAAACATTAATTTCTAAAAAATAAATTAAAACAATTTGCATTCTGAGTCTGATGATTTCAGAGCAGGAAACCCTTTGTGCACCTAATTCTGCCGACAGTCGTTCGCTGTGCCTTGCTTGCTTATGGGTTGTATGATTTTTGATGCTGACGTCGTGTTCTTGGTACTTGGCTGTAGGGATTCTTTGAAACCTGAGCTGTAATTGACAGCTGTGGCAAAGATCCGATGTTTGTCCTTAGTTGCCTGAGGAAACTGTGACTCGGAAGTTCTTTGAGCTAAATTCTCCACTTGTGTTTAGATCACAGAGATAGTACAAATTCAGGTCAAAAAACTAGACAAAGTCTGACTCCATCCACTATGACGCTTCTTTGAGAGCCCTTTCGACACTGGAAGCTTATTCCTAGTCTGCTCTAAAATGCATGGCTCCTGGGATCCAGGTTCAAGTGAATGGTTCTTCTTGGTTCCTTATCTTGGTTGGGTCCTGAACCTTCCCAGCCGGAGTCCTGGTCATCAGGGTTTGACAGTTCTCGAGAGGTCTTGCTCCAGGGCATTGTTGGCTTCTGTAGATTAATTACTTTCTTTCAGTTGTTAGAGTACTTAAAATCATGGTGACAATATTTTATACTGCATTCACAATCTAGCAGGTTATGTTTCTAAGAGGGACGGTCCTTATGCCCACTCTGCGTGGTTGCTAAGTTTTCTGAGAAGGGATGGTTTCTTACTAACTCTGGTTTTATTTTCGAGGGGTTTCCTCTGCACAATACAGGGTTTAGACAATTGAATGGTGTGATAGTTAACTTTTGTCTGTCAACTTTGCCAGGCTGGGGTGCCAAGTTGTTTGATGAAATGCCTGTATGAATGTGGACATGTTTTAAAACAAGATCTAACATTTACAAACACAGACCTTAAATACAGCAGATTGCCTTTCATAGAGCAAGGAAACCTTGTCCAATCTAGTAGAAGCCCTAAGGGCAAACTAAAATTTCCTTTAGGAGGAATTAAATTCAGTCTCAAGATTGCAACATAGACATCTTACCTGCCTTTCTAGCTCACTGTCATTGTTGTGTGGATTTCAGACCTGAGATGACACCATCAACGCTTACCTAAATGTTTGGCTCTACAGGGTCCAGGTTTACCATATGGGCATTGATTCAGTTTTTCAGAAGAGAGCTTTCTTTGCACATTTGACAACATCCTGTTAGTTCTGGGTTTTATTTGTTTGTTTTTCTTTTCAAAGAACTCTGGTGAGTGCAGATGTTCAAGAAAATTCAAAGTAAATGAATTTGTGAGTAATGGGTACCGAATAAGCACTTGCTATTTAATTATCTAATTCATCCAGATTTCTCACTGGGGCCTTCCTCTTCTCTGGGTCTTGCCGCTGCTTAGGAAAGGAACGCATCTCTGCTTCGATTATGCTCTATCGCGTAACCACAGACCCTTCTTCCATTGGGCCCAGGTTCGTGTGATACAAAGGACTTCTGTGCCGAGCTCAGAATCGACACTGCAGCTTAGAACTGCTCTGAGACACCTAGCAGGACCACCAGGGCCTCTGGGACTCCACTGTGTCCCTGAGCTAAGGTACCAGCACGCGGTCCTTTGCAGGTTCCCAGCCACTGGCTGGTGAAACCCTTGGTTCCGAAGCATTTCAGGCCACATCTCTCCACGGTTACTCGGTGATCTGGATACTCAGCACCTTTGCTGTCAGGTTGGAAGAGAGTTTAGGGATTTAAGACGAATACTAAAAGTCCAAAAGATACCAGGAAAATAAGTCATGGTAAACAGGTGGAGGTGATCCTATTCAGTCTTTCTGAAAAGCGGGAACCATCCCCATTTTGTCTCTCCTTCTCCTTATCCATGCTCACTTTACTCCCTAGAAAGTGTAGCACATCTTCTCGGCATAGGGGACCTTGTGTTACTGAAATCCTGGATCCTAAAAGTCACGTTAGTGCTGGCTAAACTCCAAGGTGAAAGCAAAGCTTATTTCTGTATAGCCTGGCGTTACAAAACCAAAGCAGCTACCTGCATTAATTTATTTAATATGACTATATTTTCACAGCAAAGAGCTGGGGCCAGATTAGAGGTGCAGGCTATTCTGCCGTAAAGGTTTGAAGCTGTTATACCTTGGAATGCTGTGCTCAGGCTGCCTTTACTCTAGACTTTGTTCTGTATCTGAACTGAAGGGTGTCGAGACAGACTACATTTGTGAATATTCATCAAACTGTGTTAGACTCATAATCTTTACTTTAAGTTATATCCCAAGAGAGAGGGGAGTGAGGGAGAGGGAATTATAATGATGATGACGACAATGATGATGATGATGATGATGATGATGATCTCCTTAGTTCATCTTTTTGTGGGTTGGGAGCTAAACTCCACCAAGGGCTTCTGTGTGCTGTGCAAATGCTTTACCACTGAGCTACTCTCTAGTACTTCGTGTGCCCTGAGTTTATTGTGTATCTTTCTGGGGCTGGGGGAACTGAGATATTTGAATCCAGGGCCTCTCAGTGCTATGTAGGGGCTATGCTATTGAACAAAATCTTCAGATTCTTTTCTAATCTTTACTTTGAGATAAGATCTCAGGAAGCTGCCTAAGCTGACGCCCATCTTGGCCTCTTAAGTGGCTAGGATTGTAGGCCTGGATCCCCAGACCTGGCTTAACTCATACTGGAGTTTCTATTGCATCTGCAGAAGCACCCCTGTGCTCCTGGGTCCGGCCTTTTCTACCCAGTTTCCATATATCTTTCTGACTTCACCCATATCACCTCAGCCTTGATGGCAACATCATCGCCTCCTCCCTCCTTACTGGCTAAAGGCCAAACCATCAGGATCTTCTTCATGGTTCTAAGAAACATTTAGGGTCATGTCAAGTGGAAAGGAAAAATCCAGACCTATAATCCTAGCTACTCTGGAGACGGAGGCAGGAGGATTGCAAGATCATGGTCTGGCCTTTGTTTTAATAGCCTGCCTGCAGCAAGGTAAGACTGCAGACAGGGAGATTTCTGACCAGCAAGTGGCACTGATCCTGTAGCAGAAGATACAATGGAGGGGTAAGTGTGCTCCTGACCCGCCACACAAGCCCAGTAAGGGAACACACAATTTTCCCGCCATCCTTATCTCCCTGGGTATACCGAAGGGGTGGCTTCCCCCAGCTAAACCCTGTCTCCTCCTACCCCATCCCAGCTTTCAGCCAGCAGTCTTGTGTGTGATTTTCTTTGGAACTTGCCGGATGTGGGGTACTGGGCGGGATAGAAACTCCAACAAGCCGGCCCTCATGTTACATATGGCGCCCAACGTGGATAACTGCATCCACAGAAAGTCTGAGAAAGCTTGGGAAAGAATAGAGTAAATCATGTTTTCTTGGTAATAGCAATTTCTCAGGTCTGCTCTGCTTGCTAGAGGCAAGCAAGCGCTCTCATCTAAGAGAGGCTTCCTGACTCAGCTTTAGCTGCAAAACCTTGCAGCTCTTTTAAAAGGTCCTACCACAAAACACTTAAACGGTGTTGGTGAAAAGCTGAATGCATGCTTTTCGGGTTTTCAGCCATAGCAGGAAAAAAGCTGTGCCATTTTAAAATGCCGGCTTTCTGGGCTGTCCTGCCAGGGCAAACTCTGACTCTTTCAGGCAGGCAGTCCGACTCAGTGTGGTCTGTGAGCAGAATGCTGCAGCTTGCTGGCAAGGACCTTGAAATGCCATAGAGTTGTGGCAGTGAACACAGCTCTGGCTGGTACCTCAGCCACGAGGCTGGAAAGCTAAGGAATGGACTGGATCTAGCCGTCAAAGCCACAGTTTTAGTCCTCTCCTTAAAGACTCATGTGGTCAGAAAAAGAGAGATATACAGTAAAGAGAGATTCAAAGACGAAGAAAACCTCTAAATGGTTTACAGTGTTTTAAAAATACATGCAGGATAAAAGGTTAAAGTCATCAAAAATAAAAAAGAAAGGGAGATATAGGGTGTGGTGGTACACACCTTTAATCCCAATGCCTGGGAAGCAGAGGCATATTGACCTCTGTGACTTCAAGGGGTAGAGGTAGATTGACCTCTGTGAGTTCAAGGTGTGGTAGCATACACCTTTAATCCCAGCACTGGGAAGGCAGAAACAGAGGGATCTCTGTGAGTTCAAGGACAGCCTGGTCTACAGAGTTATTCCAGGACAAAGATATACAGAGAAACTGTCTCAAAAAAAAAAGTAAAAATAAAGAAATAGAGGTTAAAATAAAGCCACATAAAGATGGAAAATAAACAGAGAATCTTGATACTGTATGCTATTATTCTCTCTTTGAATTGTTTGAATGCTGAGGAAGGAGCAACAGCTGCTAAAAGACTTTTGTTTATAAATGCTGCTGAATTAACCCAAGATAGGTATTTTGAAAATACCTTGGCTTCAAAATTGAAGTCAAAGGGTATGTTACTTTGGAGAAGAGATTTTGCTTTTGTTTCCACAGAAAATGAGAGGCTGTGGATTTATTCAGAGTTAAGAAAAATCACCTTTGACCAAGGGAGGCCACCTGAGAAATCTCCGACAGGAATAGATGGCCCAGATGTCTGAGTTCTACATCCAGAACAGATTCAAAATGCTGCCTGAGATGATCAAGACTCACAGGATACTCCAATCAGGACATGAATATAACTCTAAATTTTCTTTCAGTCCCCATAAGATTATCAGTGCCCCCAACCAGCAGGAAGTAGCCTGAAATACTACGCCCACATTCCCAACAAATGGACTATGGGTATTTTCCTTTGTTTAAAAAAAAAAAAGGGAAATGGTGCCGGAGAATTGTCTGTATTCTGTCAATCATGTATTTTAATAAAACACTGATTGGCCAGGTACAAAGTATAGGCGGGTCAACCAGACAGGAAGTAGAGGTGGGGTAATGAGAACAGGAGTATTTCTTTTGGGAAGAAGGAAGCTCTTCCACCAGTTCTGCCCAGACCACCAGAGAGGAAAGATGTAAGCTGTCCCGCTGGAAAAGGTACTGAGCCATTATGGCTAGTACATAATGATAATGGATTAATATAAGTTACAAGGACTAATAAGAAGCCTGACCTAATTGACCAATCAGTTTATAATCTTATGGAGTCTTGTGTGTGATTTTCCTTGGGAGTTGCTGGCTGTGGGGTACCGGGCAGGACAGATACCCCAACAAGCCGGTCTCATGTTACACAAGCCGACCTTCATGTTACAAGGATCTTCTTCATGGTTCTAAGAAACATTTAGGGTCATGTCAAGTGGAAAGGAAAAATCCAGGCCTATAATCCTAGCTACTCTGGAGACGGAGGCAGGAGGATTGCAAGATCATGGTCTGGCCTTTGTTTTAATAGCCTGCCTGCAGCAAGGTGAGACTGCAGACAGGGAGATTTCTGACCAGCAAGTGGCATTGATCCTGTAGCAGAAGATACAATGGAGGGGTAAGTGTGCTCCTGACCCGCCACACAAGCCCAGTAAGGGAACACACAATTTTCCCGCCATCCTTATCTCCCTGGGTATACCGAAGGGGTGGCTTCCCCCAGCTAAACCCTGTCTCCTCCTACCCCATCCCCACTTTCAGCCACCCTTCACGAGCTTAACTCAAAGAAGGGACACATACAAACTCTATTAAACAAACAAACAAAAATAATAATAACCGGAGTCAACAACCACTGGTCATTAATATCACTTAATATCAATGGACTCAATTCACCTATAAAAAGGCACAGACTTAGAGATTGGATACGAAAACAGGATCCAACATTCTGCTGTTTACAAGAAACACACCTCAACCACAAAGACAGACACCTACTCAGAGTAAAGGGTTGGGAAAAGGTTTTCCAAGCAAATGGACCTAAGAAACAAGCGGGTGTGGCCATTCTAATATCTAACAAAATCGACTTCAAACTAAAATCAATCAGAAGAGATGGAGATGGACATTTCATACTCATAACAGGAACAATTCATCAGGAAGAAGTCTCATTCCTGAATATCTATGCCCCTAATATAAAGGCACCCACGTATGTAAAAGAAACACTTCTAGAACTCAAGGCAGTCATCAAACCACACACACTAATAGTAGGAGACTTCAACACACCTCTCTCACCAATGGACAGGTCAATCAGACAGAAACCTAACAGAGAAATAAGAGAATTATTGGAGGTATTGAATCAAATGGACTTAACAGACATCTATAGAACACTCCACCCAAATAGGAAAGAATATACCTTCTTCTCTGCAGCTCATGGAACCTTCTCGAAAATTGACCACATACTCGGTAACAAAGCAAACTTCCACAGATACAAAAAAATATTAGTAACCACCTGTTTCTTGTCAGATCACCATGGATTAAAGTTAGAATTCAACAACAATGCTACCCCCAGGAAGCCAACAAACTTATGGAAGTTGAACAGTCAACTACTAAATCACCCCTGGGTCAATCAAGGAAGAAATAAAGAAAGAAATTAAAGTCTTCCTTGAATTTAATGAAAATAAAGACACAACATACTCAAACCTATGGGACACTATGAAAGCAGTGCTAAGAGGAAAGTTCATAGCACTAAGTGCCCTATTAAAGAAAACGGAGAAAGCACACATGGGAGACTTAACAGCACACTTGAAAGCTCTAGAAAAAAAAGAAGCTGATTCACCCAGGAGGAGTAGAAGACTGGAAATAATCAAACTGAGGGCTGAAATCAACAAAATAGAAACACAGAAAACAATCCAAAGAATCAATGAAACTAAAAGCTGGTTCTTGGAGAAAATCAACAAGATCGACAAACCCCTATCCAAACTAATCAAACGGCAGAGAGAGAACATGCAAATTAATAAGATCAGAAATGAAAAGGGGGATATAACCACAGACACAGAGGAAATTCAGAGAATCATTAGATCTTACTACAAAAACCTGTATGTCACAAAATTGAAAAATGTAAAAGAAATGGATATTTTTTTTAGATAAGTACCATATACCAAAGTTGAACCAAGAACAGGTGAACAATCTAAATAGACCTGTTAGTCGTGAAGAATTAGAAACTGTTATCAAAAATCTCCCTACCAAAAAAAGCCCAGGACCAGATGGTTTCAATGCAGAATTCTACCAGAACTTCCAGGAAGAGCTAATACCTATACTCCTTAATGTATTCCACAATATAGAAACAGAAGAGTCATTGCCAAACTCCTTTTATGAAGCTACAGTTACTCTGATACCAAAACCACACAAAGACACAACCAAGAAAGAGAATTACAGGCCAATCTCACTCATGAACATCGACGCGAAAATTCTCAATAAAATACTGGCAAACTGAATCCAAGAACACATTAGAAAAATTATCCATTATGATCAAGTAGGCTTCATCCCAGAGATGCAGGGCTGGTTCAACATATGCAAATCTATCAATGTAATCCATCATATAAATAAACTGAAAGAAAAAAACCATATGATCATTTCATTGGATGCTGAAAAAGCATTTGACAAAATTCAACACCCATTTATGATAAAGGTGTTGGAGAGACTGGGGATACAAGGATCATACCTAAATATAATAAAAGCAATATAGAGCAAGCCGACAGCTAACATCAAATTGAATGGAGAGAAACTCAAAGCCTTTCCACTAAAATCAGGAACACGACAAGGCTGTCCACTCTCTCTGTACCTCTTCAATATAGTGCTTGAAGCTCTAGCAATAGCAATAAGACAACATAAGGGGATCAAGGGGACTCGAATTGGAAAGGCTGAAGTTAAACTTTCGTTATTTGCAGATGATATGATAGTGTACATAAGCGACCCCAAAAACTCTACCAAAGAACTCCTACAGCTGATAAACACCTTTAGTAATGTGGCAGGATACAAGATCAACTCCAAAAAATCGGTTGCCCTCCTATAACACAAAGGATAAAGAAGCAGAGAGGAAAATCAGAGAAACATCACCTTTCACGACAGCCACAAATAGCATAAAATATCTTGGGGTAACTCTAACCAAGGAAGTGAAAGACCTATTTGACAAGAACTTTAAGTCTTTGAAGAAAGAAATTGAGGAGGATACCAGAAATTGGAAAGGCCTCCTCTGCTCTTGGATTGGGGGAGTCAACATAGTAAAAATGGCAATTCTACCAAAAACAATCTATAGATTCAATGCAATTCCCATCAAAATCCCATCAAACTTCTTCACAGACCTTGAGAGAACAATAATCAAGTTTATATGGCAAAACAAAAAACCCAGGATAGCCAAAACAGTCTTATACAATAAAGGGACTTCTGGAGGCATTACCATCCCTGACTTCAAACTCTATTACAGAGCTACAGTATTGAAAACAGCTTGGTATTGGCATAAGAACAGAGAAGTCGACCTATGGAATCGAATAGAAGACCCGGATATTAACCCACAAACCTATGAACACCTAATTTTTGACAAGGGAGCTAAAGGTATACAATGGAAGAAGGAAAGCATCTTTAACAAATGGTGCTGGCATAACTGGATGTCAACCTGTAGAAGAATGAAAGTAGATCCATATCTATTACCATGCACAAAACTCAAGTCCAAATGGATTAAAAACATCAACATTAATCTGTCCACTTCGAACCTGATAGAAGAGAAAGTGGGAAGTAGTCTACAAGATATAGGCACAGGAGACCACTTCCTAAGTAGAATCCCAGTAGCACAGACAATAAGAGAATCAATGAATAAATGGGACCTCCTGAAACTGAGAAGCTTCTGTAAAGCAAAGGACACTGTCAGTAAGACAAAAAGGCTATCTTCTGACTGGGAGAAGATCTTCACCAACCCCTCATCAGACAAAGGTCTCCAAAATATACAAAGAACTCAAGAAACTAGACACCAAAACTCTAATTAACCCAATTAAAAACTGGGGTACTGAACTGAACAGAGAATTCACAACAGATGAACTTCGAATGGCCAAAAGACACTTAAGGTCATGCTCAACCTCCTTAGCAATCAGGGAAATGCAAATCAAAACCACTTTGAGATACCATCTTACACCTGTCAGAATAGCTAAACTCAAAAACACCAATGATAGCCTATGCTGGAGAGGATGTGGAGTGAGGGGAACACTCATCCATTGTTGGTGGGAATGCAAACTTGAGCAGCCACTGTGGAAATCAGTGTGGCGGTTTCTCAGGAAACTGGGAGTCAACCCCCCTCAGGACCCAGCAATTCCACTCTTGGGAATATACCCAAGAGATGCCCTATCATACTACAAAAGTATTTGTTCAACTATGTTCATAGCTGCACTATTTGTAATAGCCAGAACATGGAAACAACCTAGGTGCCCCTCAATAGAAGAATGGTTAAAAAGGTGTGGATCATATACACATTAGAGTTTTACTCAGTGGTAAAAAACAATGACATCTTGAATTTTGCATGCAAATGGATGGAAATAGAAAACGCTTTACTGAGTGAGGTAACCCAGACCCAAAAAGAGGAATATGGTATGTACTGACTCATAAGTGGATTCTAGCCATAGTTAAAGGTCTTTGAGTCTATAATTCATGATCCTAGAGAAGCTAAATAAGAAGGTAAACCTGAAGAAAATCATATAGTTATCCTCCTGGATATTAGAAGTAGACAAGATTGCCAGGCAAACTTGGGTGCACGGGGGGTGGAGGGTAGGGGGGTGGAAGTAAGGGAAGATGGTTAGGAAGAGGGGAGAGGGGGAGGATTGGGGATGGCTTGGGGGAATGGGGGGGGAAGGATGGTTATGGGAGCAGGAAAGTTTATATCTCAACTAAGGGAGCCATTTTAGGGTTTGCAAGAGACTTGATTCTGGAGGGGTTCCCAGGCCCAAGGAGAGGTCCCCAAATTGTTCCCTGGGCAGCAAAGGAGAGGGTGCCTGAACTGGCCTTGGCCCATAACCATACTGATGAATATTTTGCATGTCACCATAGAACCTGCATCTGGCGAAGGAGGGAGATAGAGACAGAGACACATATTGGAACACTGGACTTAACTCCCTAGGTCCAAATGAGAAGCAGAGGGAGGGAGAACGTGAGCAAGGAAGGCAGAACCAGAGGGAACCTTCATCCGACGATGGATGGAGATAGAGACGGAGACCCACATTGGAGCACTGGACTGAGCCCCCAAGGTCCAAATGAAGAGCAGAAGGAGGGAGAACATGAAAAAGGAAGTCAGGACCGCGAAGGGTGCGTTCACCCACTGATACAAGGGGACTGATCGAATGAGAGCTCACCAAGGCTCTGGACTGGGACTGAACGAGCATGTGATCAAACCAGATTCTCTGAATGTGGCTGACATGGGGGCTGACTATGAAGCCATTGACAATGGCACTGGGTCTTGTTTCGTCTGCATGTACTGGTTTTTTGGGATCCTGGTCTGTTTGGATGCTCACCCTCTTGGACCTGGAGGGAGGGGGGAGGAACTTGGACTTCCCACAGGGCAGGAAACCCTGACTGCTCTTGGGATTGGAGAGGGAGGAGGAGAGGGATTTGGGGGAGAGGGAGGGTATTGGGAGGAGGGGAGGAAGTGGAAATTCTTATAAATAAATAAATAAGGGGAAAAAAACCAAAAAAAAATGATAGCTAAAAAACTCTTATACAATAAAGTAACTTCCAAAGTAAAAAAAAAAAAAAAAAAAAGATCATGGTCTGTCTGAGCAAGTTCAAGAGCAGCCTGGGGAACTAAATGAGACCCTATCTCAAAATAAAATTTAAAAATGAAGAAAGCACGGGGTATGTAACGCAATAGTTGAGTACATGCCTAGCATTCTCCAGGCCCTAGATACAATACCCAGCACAGAGACAAAACAAGACAGAAAACACTGGTCTTGCCTCGCCCTAGAGGCAGACAGGGATCCGTGTCCACAGGCCTGCTCTATCTGTGCTGGCATCTTGACGGGCAGCCTCCGAGCGCCGGAAGTGTCTCCTTGACTTTCTCAAAGAGCGTCTGTTCTTTCAAACGCCTGTCAGGCTAGAGCAGATATTCCAAAGCTTGCGCAAAGGCAAATACAGGGCCTGCCTTGGAGCCAAGCGAAGACTGGGCTTTGATTTTATCTTCTGTTGATTTCCTCAGCATAGCTAATGTTATGTTTCTGGTCAATAGATGCGAAGGTGGAACTGCGCCGCCTCGGTCTGTTTCATCCCGTGGCCTGCTGACCTTGACTGCACTTTCATGTCCACTCATACCGAGCTGACTGTAAAATGAAATTAAAGCAAACTGGATGCTCTCCAGAAAGGCAACTTTGGAAGTATCTGCGAGGGGAGAAATGCCCTCTACTGGACTCATGGCAGCCTTCCTCCCAGCTGCTCCCTCTCTCTCCCCTCTTCTCCAGCTTGATGAACTGGGAGGGGAGAGAGATGAGTTGAGGGCATGCCCGAAGCCAGCCCGTCATCACCTCACAGCTTTAGGCCAAACACCCTCTTCATTTTAAAATGAACTTTAAAAGTAAACTCACTCCTCACCTTTCGCACGCAACTTTCCAAACGTCCGTACTCCCTTGGCTGCGACCCTCACAGCCCGGTAATGAAATGTTCTCCTGCCCTCAGAGTTGAAAACCGAGTGGGACCGAGGCTCTGTGGACAGGCACAGTTTGGCGTCTTAATAAATGTCTTAGAGTTTCGAGCGGAACCTAGGCTTTTGTCTGAAAAGCCTCAGGGAGAAAATGTGAACCCGTTTCCTCACTGAAGAAATATCACTGCGCTTGACAGGCTGGGTTCTTTGATCCTCACACATTGTGCCTCTTCATGCCCTGTCCCTGTCTCCCCCAACCCGAGGCTTTGTAACCTGACACTCTATAAAGAGTGTTTCTACAAGGGCACCAGGAGATGCCCTTGCTTAATATTAAAGCTGTCCCCCCATTACCCTCTTCCCAAGCCCTGTCCCCTCCAAAGGCATGCACAGGAAGGCTTGGCTGGCAGGAAAAGCTGGTCCAGCTGTTTTGAATTAGGGGTAAGGGGAGGCTTCTTTATAATATATGACTTAATCAGTGTCCCTGAAGTAAACAATCCAAACCGAAGCTGGCAAGGACCAGAACTTGGACTACATAACCCTCCTTTGGATTTGGAGCAGAGGCAGAATTTGAGACTCCTAGGTGCGTTAGAGGTAATTGCTACAGATGGGTAGCGGTTTTGGCCCTCCTTGGGAATGAAGTATGGCAGTCATACTATTAGAATCTCCAAATAAAGTACAGAATGCCAAGTTTGAGTTGCAAAGAGATAGCAGATAATCTTTTTAGAACAAATAGCCTGGCAATCGTTTGGTAAGCACAGTATCATTGAAACTCCAAAACCGAAGAAGGCTTTTATGTTCTTCACGCCGCCTCTTTTCACCAAGGCAAGGATGGTAAACTTTGACAGCAATCCATCTGAAGACTCTGGGTCATTTCCATGTCTGTTGACCCATGGTTTCTCTTTAACACAGGTTTCCTGTCACTTCTACCCCAGTGGAGTTAGATTAGCCTCACAAGTCCAGAGGCACGGCCACCCCACAAAACAGAACCCCACAGAAACAGAAGGCCAGCACTGTCACTGTCCCAGCTGGTTCCATGACCTCTCAGACCTCAGTTAACCTCTCATCGAATTACTTCATGTTACCCAGAGGAATCGCTTCCATTGTTAAAATGAAAGGGAAAAAAAAGCTTGCAAGAATAATATTTGAGTTGTTATAGTTTCACCAACTGCAAAGTTTTAGAGAATTGTTATGAGTTTCAACTCTATGGCAAAGAGTAACCATAAATCATTTTTTGTCCTTACTGTTGCTGCAAGGCTACAGAGAAAACGGCTCACAAGAAAAGAGGTGGAGATGTCAGAGCTGCCTGGTATAGGAGCGAGGAGGGAGTGTGGGGCTCAGAGAGGTTGTAATGTCGGGGAGGATTTACTGTGTATGCTTTGGGAACCAGCGTCCTCACCGAGCCCTTGGGAGGACTCAAGCGTGTTCTCACCATGGGCATGAGGAATGTGTGGGTGCGGGAGCTTTGGGATTTTTGAACTCTGTGATTAGGATGTAGTGTAGGGCTAGGAGATTCTAGAAAGGTCCTGAAACCTCATCACTATATCTGTCCTAGACTATTTTCTCCCCTATACATGGTAGTTATGTTACAAAGACTAAAAGTCTTTTTTAAGCTCATGGTTCTGGAGTCTGGGAAGTGCACGAGAGTGTGGCAACAATTGGGGAAGGCCTCTTTGCAGTCTCACAAAGGAGGGGGAGCCACAAGATGAGATGGCCCAGGCGTATCAGACAGAACCCGCTTTTATAAGGAAGCCACTCTCAACAGAACTCCTTAATCTATTAATGTGGTACTCCATACACACAGGAATCTACAGGCGAGGGCAGAGCCCTGGCGGCCCCCAAGGTTGCACTTCATAGGAGGGCTACACTAGAGACAAAGTTCCCAACACATGGGCTTTTCTAGATTATATCCAAACCATATCACATGCACACCCCCAAATCAGATGGCTCCGTTAACGAATTCCAACTGCCTACGTGTGTCATTCGACTGTAGAATGGATCTCTGAGTGGTAAAAGCGCCTATCGCTCTCATTCCCCAGCACTGCTTCTGTCAAAACGCTGGATCCTGCCAGCAATGGAGACCTCCTGAGACCAGTCCAGCCAGAGATGTAGCTAGCACACGCAGCAGGAATGAAAAGCTATTCAAACCTTTGTCCAGTGGGACAAAGGGAAGGGAAGCGTGTCCGCACACACACCTGCTACAGCTGCCTGTTAGGAAGGACAGGGAGTTTGAGGGTCTCGAGAAATACACTGGGGCACGAGGGAAGGAAGGGCCCACAAACAGCAACCAGAAGGGAATGCTGGGATGCTGAAAACCAGGTAAGATTTTTCCAGAGATTCGGCCAAGACACGAAATCATGATCCGGAACCCACAGGACAAGAAGGACTTCAGCTGGAAGGACCAGCTCCCCACAGAGGGACATGAGGCATGGCAAGAGGGGATGTTGGAGGGTGGTGCAGAGGGTGACCTCTTGACCTGGAAAATTCATAAGGAAAGGGTAGGTGTATTAAAATCAACATGGGAGGCAAGGGCAAAGTTGGGCAGAAAGTTACATATCATGGGAAAAATAGGAGAGGATTAAAGCCTGAAAGAGAAACACTAAGGAGGCAAAGATACATAATTTAACATTTTATTTTTATTTATTCCTGTTCCCACATTTTATTGTATTTTCCTGGCAGGCAGCCTGCACTCTGGTAAATCTGGGGGGAAGGAGGGGCTGGCAGAATAATGTGGCTATGGGGATTTGAATCTTATTACTTGGTGCTCCTAGCCTTGGGTAGACATTCATAAAAATTACATGCTATAGTGGCAGGTCATTTTTTATAAAAAGGAATCTTAAACTTCAGATTTAGGACAAAGGTGAGGGCTTCGGATTAGTCAGGAAATGAGGAAAAGTAAGACAAAGGCGCGTAGCAAGTGGGGCGCTGCTTGGCTGCGACTGGATCTTAGGATTGGAAACCCTGAGAGATGAACCCACCAGGAGACCCCTGATGGGTGGCAGACATTTATTTCTTGGAAATTGTCTTTGGATGCTTAATCCCCCAGGGTACTTCCTACTGAGCTAGCGTTGTATGGGGCACAGGCATAGACAGCAGACAGTGTTGTTGGGACTGTGTTATTGGTTTAGGTTCTGCCTTTTCTTTTCTCTCTTGTCTCCTCCTCCTTCTCACCTTTCATTCTCTTGATTCTCACCTCTCTCTCTCTCTCTCTCTCTCACCTTAGGAAAGTTCTGAGACATCTTCCTCTTCTACCACCCCTCTCTCCATTCCTTCATCCTTGTGAAGGGGATGAAGCATAGGAGGGCAATGCCCACCTGAGTCCTGACTGGCTTCTCCTCTCATCTCTCTTGCTCTGATTTATTCTGCGCTCCAGGAGTGGATCTGATGCCCCCAAACACACTCACTGATGAGGGCACAGCGGCCTTGATGCGGCTTCTTAGTTTCCCTCTTTGCCATCTCCTCCAGCTCCTGACAATCCTCTGCTTCCTCCTCCCTCCTCCCTTCTGCTTTCTTCCTAGGGCTCCTTCCTTGGACCATTTGCTTAAGCATTCATTCAGTAGGACAAGGAAGGGTTTCAGCTGCAGGCTCTTCCGTCTGATGTTTTGCTAGAAGGCAATGGAAGAGAACATTTGTAGTTCAGATGGTCCCCAGAGGTTGTCCTCAGGTGCTGCTTCCTTGCTATCTCCGAGATCTCTGGAGCAGAGGGCTTCTTCCCCAAACACTGCCTAGTCATGCCCCTGTCTCTGCAGAGTAGTGAAAACTAGGTTTGCAAAGAGATATTTTTCCTCTTTTCTAATCTCAGAAAGGTTGCCAGACTGGCTCTAAGCCTCCGCATAAATATGGCTCTTGCAACACAATTTGATGTGTGCTATTCTGTTTCAGTTATGAAATTAATGTATCAAGGACGTAGAAAACGATCCTAATGATATCTTTGAAATGGTCCCTTGTTGCTCAGCACCTTGCTTTAGTTCTGTTTAAACTAAAACAAATGGGTCCATGTTTTGGTTGCCATTTATTTGGCAAATCAGACCAGAGAAGCATTTCCGTGTCTCATATCCTCATGTGTGTCTTTCTAAGACAACCAGTGGGATTTTACCCCAAAGTTCCCTCACATACGTGGATGGGCTTTAGAAGACATGGGCTTTAGAAGACATAGCCCTGTCTTAGAATTCTCACACACAAGCAGTGTTCTCCCGGGTTGATTGACAGGCTAATGGAAAGGATTTGGGCTCCAGACGCCATCAACTTGAACGTTTTGGCTAGTGAACCATCTGAGTGTGAACCTCCTTCTGTGTGCCATGAGACAGTCTTTCAGCAAAGGCTGCTGACCTCACGGCGGATAAGCAGTGTTTGAGAAAAGAAACTCTGCATGGACAAAAAGCCTCGAGTTCCTTGCGTGAACCACTCCTTCTCTGAAGACCAGAGATCCCTCATGATCTGGTTCAAACCTTAGGAGTGAAACTGAGCCTCAGAGATTCGTCTGTCTGACCAATTTTCATCTCCACATTTTATTCCCAGTGGCCAGCTTCACGCTCTTAACATTTAAGAGACTTGAAAATCCCAGGAGATGTTTTCAGCCTGTCAAGACACCTTTGAAAAAATCCAAACAAACAAACAAGCAAGCAAAAAAAGCCATTGAGTTCCAACTCTAATTTTTCACCAACTAGTTATCTTTTTCTTACTCAGTCCTCCGAGCTGGGAAGACTCAAATTATGAAGCCCATTTCCCATACACAAAGGCATTTCAGAGACTGGAAGAGATGTTAACGGTCGTTTAGTCTCATCCATCTAAACAGCTTCAATACATTCAAGAATCTAGGTAGATGAACTGGGAACCCCATAGCAAAGGGGCGAGATTTCACAGCAAAAAAAAAGATAGGACTTTGAGATTCCAGACACCTCTACCAACAAGCCCCAATCAATGGACGACATCAGGAGGACAGTTGGAGGGCTTTGATTTGGCTTTAAAATGAAGTGATGGTGTTTTCCTGTAACTTTTCTCTTTGGCTTCTCAACAGAGCGTCTTGCCCTGAGACCTCATCTGATATGAGCTTTGTTCAACCGCATTGCTTGCGACTCGCAGCTCCATCCTCAGCTCCTACCATTTGGCCCAAGTTCAGCCTCTCCCCACCTCCTGCCCCCTTCCTGGGCCTCCTGGGAAGACTCTGTTGCCTGATCTTTATTGCTCTTTTCCCACACTCCATTATACAGCATGATATCGGCCTCTGAATTTATTTATTAGGGCTCAGATCTATAATATACAACCCTCCCTTCCTGTCTGACACTGGGTCTTTGCAGCAGAGTGAATGAGAGGCGCTGCTTGCCATTAAACAGTCATGGAAAATAAGCACCCAGAAAGGAAGGGCCAGAAGCTTGCAAGAGAGCTAACTCTCGGGGGGGCCCCTCAGAGCCAAATTGCTTTTTCAAAACTTCACACTCACAACCCGGCAGTCCAGACAGGCAGCCACAAATAGCTCCTTGTGGGGGAGCGCATTTGCAACTGGCAACCTTATCCCCACATGTCTGGCCCTCATTTGCTATGCAAGCTATACTTTTAAAAATTAACATTTTGCCTAATAAGCATCCCCTTTGTCATTGTTCTCTTTCAACATGTTGAAGCAGGCTATAGTCCCAGGAGGTACATGCCACACACACACACACACACACACACACACACACACAGAGAGAGAGAGAGAGAGAGACAGAGACAGAGAGAGAGAGAGTTAATGTATTCACATGGTTCATAACTTCAATGCAAAAAGTGTGCATTGAGAGATAGCTCTTCAGTTCCTGATTAATTTTATTTTAGAACAATTTTAGATTTACAGAAACAATGGAAAGAGAACAGAAACTTGTGTTTTCCCCGCGCACCTCCACTGTTATTGCCTTCTATTACTGTGACACGTTTGTCACAGCTACAGTGTCACGAGGTATATGTTTCACTAGGTTTTGTTGTTGTTGTTGTCTTTGGTCCAGCATTCTACATTTGCCGTCACGTTTTCTTTGGATCCTCTTGGCTAAGACAATGTTCCTCAGACTTCGCTTGATGACTAAGAATTGCTGGGTTGAGTGTTCTGTAGAATACCCCTCAACTGAGGCTTCCCCCACCCTCATAATTAGGCTGAGGTTATGGCTTTGCCATGAAGGAGATGGTAGAGGTGTACCGCTGTTCCTATCACACGTAACAGGAGGTCCAAGCTATCATGGACCACGTGGGTTTTACTATGGATGCTAACATTGAGTTAGGGGTAAGGAGAGGCTTCTTTATAATATATGACTTGATCAGTGCCCCTGGAGTAAACAATCTAAACTGAAGCTGGCAAGGACCAGAATTTGGATTCCTTTGAGCCCCTGGCCCAGCTAGCATCTACCAGCCCCCTCTGCGCAAAGCAATTCTCACGTTTATTTCCCTTGTTCTGTTCTTTGAAGCAAGTCCCATGTCACAGTCAAAAGGGGTCACAGTAGGGTGTTTTGTGCATGTGTGTATGCACATATTCATGTAGGAGAGTGCATATGTGTGCCTGTGTGCACGTGGAGACCAGAAGACAACATTGGCTATTGTACTTTCAGAGCTGTTGTTTGTTTGTTTTTGTTTTTGTTTTCTTAGACAGAACTTGTATTGAGACCCAGGGTTCACCAAATCTGAATCAATTAGGCTATCTGGCCAGATAACTCCAGACTGGCCTTGAACTTGTGATCCTTCTGCCTCTGCCTCCTTCAGCAAATCCTATAAGTGTGCACCAGTACAACTGGACAGAGAAGCACAGAGATAGTCTTATTTTCCCCTCCCCCAGTGATGGGATTACAAGTACCTGACACCACCCCCACATTGACTCTGGGGATCAATCTCAGATCCTCCTGGTTGTGCTGCCCTGCAAGCCCTTTGCTGGCTGAAGCATCTCCTCAGTCAGTTTCTTAGTCCGTGCTTGGTAAATTGGCAGGGCCTGTAATGGGATTGACTAACCCTGTGCTAAAGCTACGGCTGCCATCATGAGATGAACTCCAGTGGGGACGCACCCAATATCAAAGGCAGTTTATCCATTTAGTAGACTTCTGAACTACCATTCTGTAATTTAACTGTATCTTCCAGAACTTTCTGCATCAAAAGCACCCTTGACAGCTGGAAGCATCCACTCTCTACTAAGAGCATTCTCTTCTTTCCTTTCAGTGGCTTTGGACCAGCTCTTGTTTTGAACCGAGTCCTGAAAAAGAGTGTGTGGTTTGTGGGATAGTCAGTTTTGGGGGGACAGAAGGACATGCGCAAGAGCTGGTAATCGCGTGTTTGCTTTTTTGTTCCAGCTTTGGGACTTTCTACTAGAAAATACAAAAAAAAAAAAACCCAAAACCCAACAAACAAACAAACAAACAAAAACAAAAACAAAAAAACCCCAAAACTTTCAACTAGTTCCATTAGTCTCTACACTATGGGCTGGACAGACCCAGTATGCCTCCTGGAACTTGGGAACAGCTTCCTGCCCAGCGAATACTAAACACAAGTCCCCACTAGGGCACCCTGCTGAACGTGTTTAACTTGAAATGGATGGAATCAGGACAGACACTTCTGATGCTGAGATAGTATGACATGCAGACTTTCGCATTAGACCCCCCCCCTCGCCTCTGAATGGCTTCAGGAAGGGTGTATGGAAAGCAGTGTAGGGCACATTATAATATTCATAAATTCCTTTTAGTTCCTTTAAGAGAGAGCTCCATCAGCATCAGCATATGAGTAGATGTTAGGTTGACATCGAGGAAACGAAAGATTTCCCTTTTCCGGTCAGTTTGTAAAAACCAACAGGGCAAAGCAATGTACTCTTATGGAGGTCTATGAACATTCTTGGAAGAAACAAGTGTAATCTGAGAAATAGGAAATTTTAATTCCTAGATCATGAATGAACAAATGAGAATGTCTTACTAATTCTTGGCGGTCCCTTCAGGACACTCTTAATGACTTGGTCTTCAATGTACCATCCTACCCGTCCTAATTGTGGTGTGGGTGGGTTGATCCCACCACGGAGTTCAACTGCTGGCTCACTTGTTCTGTCCAGCAGGCATTTGTGGGCTTCCACTTGGAGGCACTGTGTAGTTATTCATCTTGAAGAGCATGAAAAATATTGTTCTACTTGTCAGCACCACCTTCATGACTCATTAAAACCTTCTAAGTATTCTTTTCCAGGACCAAAGTAGACAGATGCAAGCCAAAGATGATATTATTCCTTGGCCACACCTTCCAGCACATCCTCTGCTCTCTAACACAAACTGCCCAGCCCCAAAGAGACTCGGGAGAGCAAACTTTATGTGGGACACTGTGGGTCAGTCAAATGAAAAAGGACGTGACAACTTGATGTGGGTATGTGACGTTTCAGTTGGTTTACGCTAGCCTGGGGTACAGATAGATCCATGCGAGGCATGTGTCATACTCCTGTTGCTTGCTTTATTCGCAAAAATGTGGACGAAAACAAGATGTGATGGACAGACCATCGTGGAATTACATGGTTTCCGTTAAACATGGTGTTCGGTCATCATTGACAGACTGTAGCAGTTTCCTGGAGACTTGGATTTCTTAATCACAAAGGCAAACATATGAACAGTCAGTCTTTTTTTTTTTTGACTGAAACAGCTTTATTCATCAACCAATAAAAGCAACACATATACAGAAGGACATCCCACATCAATACATAATGATCAAAGTCCTAAATGGACAGACCAAAGAAAGAAAGTTAAAAATTTCAAGGGAAAAATAACAAGTCACATATAAAGGCAATCCCAATAAGATAACACCTGATTTCCTCTTCTTTTCTTTAAGATACACAGTCAATTTAGTAACAGCTTGTCAAGGAAAAACACGCTGCCATATTGAATTTATATATCAGCTCTAAAATCCTAATTATTTCAGTAATGGCAAAAGGTGGGGAGAAAAGGCTTTTACATGCAACTTTCTCTAACTAAGTGATGGAGGAGGGTTATCTGTCTATTGTGTTATTTTCATTGGTCAATAAAGAGACTGCCTTGGCCCCTTGATAGGACAGAAAATTAGGTAGGCGGAGTAAACAGAACAGAATGCTGGGAAGAGGGCAATGGGGCAGACGCCATGGAGCCAGCCACCAGGTCAGACATGCTGAATCTTTTTGGGTAAGCCACCACCTCGTGGTGCTATCACGAGATTATTAGAAATGGGTTAATATCAAGATATGAGAGTTAGTCAGTAACTAACTCTCTAGAGATAATGGGCCAGGCAGTGTTTAAATGAATATAACTTGTGTGTTATTATTTCTGGGGCTAAGCTAGCTGTGCGGGAGCCAGGCAGGATGAAAAGCAGGCCTGCCCGCAGCCTCATATTACACATGGCGCCCAGACGTGGATAACTGAATCCACAGAAAGCCTGAGAAAGCTTGGGAAAGAATAGAGTAAAGCATGTTTTCTTGGTATGGTAGCAGCAATTTCTCAGGTCTACTCTGCTTGCTAGAGGCAAGCAAGCGCTCTCGTCTAAGAGAGGCTTCCTGACTCAGCTTTAGCTGCAAAACCCTGCAGCTCATTAAGAGGTCCTGCCACGAAACACTTAAACGTTGATGAAAAGCTGAACGCACGCTTTTCGGTTTTCAGCCATAGCAGGAAAAAAGCTGTGCTGCTTTAAAATGCCGGCTTTCTGGGCCGTCCTGCCAGGGCAAACTCTGACTCTTTCAGGCCGGCAGTCTGACTGAGAGTGGTCTGTGAGCAGAATGCTGCAGCTTGCTTGCTGACAAGGACCTTGAAACACCATAGAGTTGTGGCAGTGAACACAGCTCTGACTGGTACCTCTACCATGAGTCTTGAAAGCTAAAAAATGAACTGGGTCTAGCCATCAAAGCCACGGTTTTAGACTCATGTGGTCAGAAAAAGAGATATACAGTAGAAAAAGAGATATACATTAAAAAAAGAGTCAAAGAGGAAGGAAAACCTCTAAATGGTTTACTATGAGTTAAAAATATATGTAGGCTAAAGGTTAAAGTTCTTAGGGTAAAAAAGGAAGAAAGAGAGTAGTTGGGTGTGGTGGTATATACCTTTAATCCCAGCACAAGGGAGGCAGAGGTAGACTGACCTCTGTGACCTCAAGGTGTGGTAGTACACACCTTTAATCCAGTGCCTGGGAGGCAGAGACAGACAGATCTCTGTGAGTTCAAGGTGTGGTAGCATACACCTTTGAGCCCAACACTTGGGAGGCAGAGACAAGTGGATCTCTGTGAGTTCAAGGACAGCCTGGTCTACAGAGTTATTCCAGGACAAAGATATATACAGAGAACCTATCTCAAAAAGCCAAAAGTTAAAAGAAAAATTAAAGAAATAGAGGTTAAAATAAAGCTGCATAAAGATGGAAAATACACAGAGAATCTTGATACTGTATGCTATTATGCTCTCTTTGAATTGTCTGAATGCTGAGGAAGGAGCAACAGCTGCTAAAAGATATTTGTTTATAAATGCTGCTGAACTAATCCAAGATAGATATGTTCAAAATACCTTGACTTCTGAATTTGGATCTAAGGATATGATACTTTGGAAAGGAGGTTCTTCTTTTGTTTTCACAGAGGATGAGACCCTGTGGATTGCTTCTATCCCAATATGGTATGATAGACCACGCCCTCCTGAAAGGTTGTGAACACCCTCAAAAAATTACTTCATTCAACTATCAACTGAGACGAAGCTAGCAAACAGGTTTACTGTGAAAGACCTGATTAACAGCGCCCCTATTCAGCAGGAAGAAGTTTGGAGAGAAATAACTATGTCCATATTCCCAGATATTGTTTATAAATGTTCTTTTACATTTAAAGGGGGATATAGTATAGATATGAATAATTTGCTTTGTTATGGATTTTAAGGTCAATTTTATTATATGTGTATATATTTCTGATTTTGATTGTGTAGTTCATTTAAAAATGCAATGTATAATTAAAAATATAGGTTGTTAATGGATAATCATCGATAATACTCAAGCTTGTAGTAATGTTAGTTTGATTTTCTAGAAACTCATGGATATATTTCAGATAGACATTCATATCTTTCAAAGACTACAGAACATGGCATTTAATGTTTTCATAACTTAGGACTTTTCATGACAATGAGACATGTCTGCTCCTGGCAGCACCAATCTACTTCAAGAGGAAGATGGGCATTGAAGAGGCTCCTTATGGAGTTTGATAGCCATTTTGGGCAAGAAACTGCTCTTGCCTGGACTGTTGTATAAACTGGACACAGAACCCGCAGAGAGAGGACTGCTGAACTTGCCTAAAGGTGAGATGATCTTTCGGGGTTCCTGATTTATGAAAGAGTCTGCGAGACATTCTGCAGAACACAGCAGATAGTGACTGAACTGCCTTTGAAATTTCCTGCTTCATGAAAATGTCTCTGGATATTATGGGCCTGAAAGCCAAAGGTGGATGCCCAATGGTGCAAAAGAACTTTGGGTGACTGTACAGGCAATGGGATGTCTCTGTCATTTCTAGAGTTTGGAAGCTGCTTATTTCTTGTTTACTTAGGTAATATTATATCCTTCTGGAGTCTTTGATGGAGTTGAAGAATGGATAGTCATAGTTATAGTTTTCCATTATTGTGATAAAGATATAGTTATAAATATTGTGACTGTAATTCTTGCTTGATAACTGTTTTGTTATATGTAACTTTACTATGTTAAAATGAAAGCCTTTCTTTTTTGTTTAAACAGAAAAAGGGGAAATGATGGAGGAGGGTTATCTGTCTATTGTGTTATTTTCATTGGTCAATAAAGAGACTGCCTTGGCCCCTTGATAGGACAGAAAATTAGGTAGGCGGAGTAAACAGAACAGAATGCTGGGAAGAGGGCAATGGGGCAGACGCCATGGAGCCAGCCACCAGGTCAGACATGCTGAATCTTTTCGGGTAAGCCACCACCTCATGGTGCTACCACGAGATTATTAGAAATGGGTTAATATCAAGATATGAGAGTTAGTCAGTAACTAACTCTCTAGAGATAATGGGCCAGGCAGTGTTTAAATGAATATAACTTGTGTGTTATTATTTCTGGGGCTAAGCTAGCTGTGCAGGAGCCAGGCAGGATGAAAAGCAGGCCTGCCCACAGCCTCATATTACAACTAAGTCCCATGGTTTCCACTTGGGGACAGGAGAAAAAGCCATTCTTCCTAACACCCAGTCGGTCATTCTTGCTAAAGGCTTATACATTATATTCATTGTACGTCTTGCCCCATATGCTGAGTGAGCCAGTGACTGAAGATGCCACAGGCTTACCCAACCCTTCCCAAGACCATCCTACCTACTAGACTTTTCTTGCACTCATCACGATCACTCTTCCCATTGTCTTGTCATTCTTGGATGTCCCTCACTGCCAACACTACAACTAGGCTTTTCACAGGGCAAGTTCTAGTCAACTACCAATTTACTGAAATAGGAAAAAGATTAGCCCATTTTCAATCTACATTGTGATAATCAGATTAGCTTACAAGACTCAGATAAGATATTACCAGGATAAGTATATGTATGAAAATTTTCAAACAGAAGAATCAAGATAGACTCTAGACTCTATCTAGATAGAGAATATTGGTTAGTGGTGTGTTTCTAAGAGCCAGAATGCTTCCCCCACTAGTTCGGTCATCTTCAACAAGCTTCATAACTGCCTATGTTTCAATCTCTTCCTGCAGGAATTATAAAGATACCAGCACTCCAAGTGTGCAGTTGCAGTTGGGAGGATTCAATGAGAACATTTTTATGTTTGGGAACAAGAACGCTTGGCACACAGCAAATGCGTAATAAATTTACATGTGGGGAAGGAAGTAACTGAGCAAGCATACATTAGAACGAGGGTGCTGAGGGTGCTGGGGATTTGGCAATGTGGAGGAGATGACGAAACAGTCCTATGAAAAAATTATATGTAAAATAAACCTGATCCAAAAATCATTTTGCTAGTAATTTGTTTCTACTATAAATGTAGCACCCTCAAACACTTTTCCTAACCATCCCATCCACACTTTCCTGGTGCTAAGCATATTCATGTATGAAAACACAGCAAGGGGCACTGGGCTGGTGGCTCACTTGGTAAGAGCACTTGCTGCTCTTCCAGAGGACTAGAGTGTAGACCCCAGCACACCGAGCAGCTCACCCCTGACTGTGACTATAGATCCTGGGGATCTGCTGCCCTCTTCTGGCTACTGTGGGCACCTGCACTCACATGCACACCCCTCCATGTAGGCGCAAATTACAAAATAATAAAATAAATCTTTCTTGATCACATGGTATATGTCCCCATTAATATGCATAATATATAGTTTTAGATGCCAGTTAAATAATTAATTTAAAAACATTCTTTATCATGCTGTCCACAATTGGCAAGGGTTGTCTGCTCCGATTTCTGCAGGGACTATCCCTTTATTTTGTCCCTCATGGCCAGAAGAGGCTAGGATGCTGTCATTGGGTCCTTGTAGGCTCTTAGATGACACATAGTTCGGCCATCGAATCCATGAAAGAAGGAATGGCTGAATGCAGTTACCTGTACCTAAGCAAGAACAGAAGCAAGGTCAAAAGTTGGCGCTTAGAAGACGGAGGAAGAGCAATCTTAAGTCTAGACAGCATATTAGCAGCAAGGGCTTGATGTGTCAGCCTCTGTTTATAGGAGGTTTCTGCTGACAGCATGGAACCTGAGCCTTCCTTTCTTCTCAGCTAGCAAGTTCTGTTCACCTCTTCCAAGAGCTCCTTGAAGATTCGCAATCAGAGCTGCAACTGGAGTCTGCAAGGCAGCGAGGAGGAAAGGAAGGACATAGGACTTTAACCTAGCGGGCAGGTGGAGCTTCGGCTGTAAGAGGTCTGGTAGCTGCACACAGCTGTGCTTCCCCCTCCCGGGGACATTTTCCTAGCAGCAGACAAGAGAAGAGATGGATGGCTCACCAGACATTGCCTGTATGTACGATGTTTTCCTAAGCAAAGTAGTTCTGAGAGCTTTTTCTTCTTTCCTACTTAATCATTTTCGTAAAAAAAAAAAATTGTAAAATGATTTTGGATATGGTATCTGGCAGTGGTTGATGGGAGTATAAATCCATTTCACCTTTCTGGAAAGTAATTTGGCAACATGTAACAAAAAACCATCAAAATGGGCATATCCTTGACTCAGAAATTCCACTGCTAGGAATTTATGGAAACAGTGGCATAAATATTTATATAACAGAGCATTCCTCATGAAATAATTATAATCACTCCCCAAATGGGACTCATTTAAATACTCTGAAATAGGAGATGGCTTAAATATCATACAGCGGGAATGCCAAGTAGCCACTCAACAGCTTCCTAGAAGTATTTAATTGCGTTGACTATAAGGCTGTGCTTGGGGTTCACTGAGGAGGGGAAGGCCCTAAAGTACGGTATACGCTGGGCTCCTGAAGCTGAGCTCAGCCAGTGTGGAACCGGGAAGAAGCCCTTTGTCTGTCTGAAATCAATGCTACTTTAGCCAGCGAGTGCAAAACTCAGCCCTGGGATTCGGCAGACACGAAGCTCACCTGAGCGAGGGACCGGATTTCTCACAGTTTGTGTGCTGGCCTCTGGTTACATGAGCCACGGGCTTGTTGGGAAATGCTTATTCTGAATAGCCTTGTTCTGCATTGGAAGGAGACTGTTTGATTAGCGCAGTTTATGTAACGGAAACCTGAGACCGGAGGAAGGATTTGGCGGACCCTTGATTGCATCGGAGGGGGCTGGAAGGAAACTTCTCAGAGCAGGAGGCTCTTATTTTGGAGCCAGCGCATGAGAACAAATTGTCCTCTGCACTCCACCCAACCGCATCAACGCACAGGCCGATCTAGTCCATAGAAACGGGTTCCACTCCATTTGGGGAGAAGACAAGGCTGTTTCTCTCCAAGGATGGAGCGAGGTTAAGGCGCATGCGCACGAGAGCTAATCAAATGACACATTTAATAGTCATTTCACGGTCCCAACAGCATTCCAATCTCCCCATTTTTCAAAGCTGAAAAACAGTTTTACAAAAGCTTTCTGGAGAAGGATTTTTTTTTTTTTTGCAAGAGTGGATGTGTTCATTGTCTCTTTAAAAAACTCTCTCTTTCTTCTTCCTCCCGCCCCCCTTTTCTTTTCCTGATCTTAATGGGCCTAAAAGTGGGACTCTGCCAAGATTTTAACATTAAAAGAAAAAAAGGTAGAAGAGCATCCTCTCCAAAGCCTGCCCGGAGTGCCTTTTCCAGAACTTTCTCCCACACCCGCTCAGCCGAGGCTAGAGAGGCTGTGTGGGTGTCCACCAAAGCCTCAGGCTTCAAGTGTGCACGTTTCCTGTTTTGTCTTTTGCTTCATCTGGACCCTGGGGGGGCGGGGACTCAATTCTCATCTCCGAGACTCTGTTATTTCAGTTTTTTGTCTCAATGTCACTTAATCAAGAAAATGCTAACTCCCCAGCAGGGAGAATACAGTCATAAGTTTTTTCTTAGTTTTCTGTTAAAATCTCCTAGAAGCTGCCGAACAATGAGCCTGTCTCCCTCAGCTCTGTTTTTCCATCTGCAAAGGGAAAAACTGTAAAATGCGTGGAGCAGAAAGGCTTCTGGGAACGGCTTAGGTCATGTCTCATTCCCGCCAAAGGTACAGAGAAAGTATCATATAATTTAAATTCCATTCATCTGAGTCAGTGTAACCAATCAAACATGGTTTCATCTGTGTGTACTGTAGCAGTGACCAAGGACGTGCGTAATCACACATGCGCACATTACAGATGTGCAAATTTTGACATCCTGCCACACATATGATGGTGTTAGACTAATTCCTTCTCATGCCTTCTTTCTCTAGGATCTGCTGGAAGCAAAAAGCCTCCCTGCTAATATGGAACTCAGCCATCCAGAATTTGACTGTCCAGACTGCATAGAAAGACCACAATCTTGTTAAAAATAGGTAAGAATCAGTTCATGTCAATATAAGGATTCATCCTAGGAAGGGGAGTTGATCTTCTATTCCACCATATCCTGGAGGGTAGGAGCCACCATCGACTCCATTGTGCAAAAGCTTTTCCTTTCCTAGAGGAAGGAATACAGCATTGGTTGCAATCATTAACAGGCATAACCCGAGTTCAGGGGCCAGAAGATGCACATTTAAATTGCTGCATTTGCCAAGGAGGCATTTGTTTCCTGTAGTTGTGACAGTGAGATCACATGGAAGGGATTCCCTTCAGTTCTGGACATCTGTGTGGCCTATCACAGCGCTGGTCTTCCCATGCTTCAGTTTCTTCAACCATAAAAGGGGGACAGTGATGTCTATTTCATGGGATCATTGGAAGGATTAAGGGGTTCAATGCATAGGTGCTTACAATGGTACTTGGTAACCAACAACAAATACAAGTACAATTGTTCACTTAGATTCATCTTTGTTTTCTTTTTTTTTTCTTGTTCTAAATAAATCTGATGAAATGTAAAGTTCCAGGGGGGAAAAATAAAACAGGTATTTACGGTTACACAAAATGTGCCTGCAAGTTCCTCGGTTCTAAGGACTCTGAGGTCTCCTCATAGTTCTAACTGCTGGGCGGGACCACTTTGGGCAGTGGCTCAGAACCTGGTTGGCTGGGTTGCAGTCCTGACTCAATGACCTGCTAGCATGTTCTGTGACATCTCTGAGCCACTAAGAAGATGCCTTGACCTGTGGACTTAGCCCTGTGTAGGAACAGGTTCTCTGAGACAAAGTGGTCAGTACTTGGAAAGAAACCACACGGTTATTTGGAAGTTGGGACCATCTAGGCACTCAGTCTGTTTCCAGTCACTTCCCACGTCACAGAAGAGCCAGGAGTGTGCGGCCTGGTGTGGCGATCCTGAAAAATATCTCCTTTAATGTGAATCAGGGAAAATAGAAACGACAATAGCAAGAAAATAAATTTAAAACAGTGAAATGACATGGTTCTATATATTTAAGAATACCAGTTACTAAGATCTGAGGGCAAGCATGGCCCTCTAGATCCTGTCGCTAATTTTCTCAGCCTTTAGGATGCGGTTTAGAGACACACTCTCATTGTGTAGCCCAAGCTGGCCTTGAACTCACAGGTAGGTGTTTCTCTACCTCTAGGTCGACCGACCCTTTTTCAGGGGTCAGGTAACGGAAATCTGGCAAACCAGATATTTATATTACAACTCCTAACAGTAGCAAAATTACAGTTGTGGGGCAGCAGCAAAAATAATTTTATGGTTGAGGGGGGTCACCACAATATGAGGAACTGCATTAAAGGGTTTCAGTGTCAGGAAGGTTGAGAACCACTAGGGATAGCGGGGTATGGTTGGGAGAAGCCTGCGTTTGCGCCTAGGATCTGGATTTAACCTCATCTCTGTCAGAGATAGCTGGTGGAACTCAGAACTTCCTCAGCGGACACAAGGAGCAAACAGCAAGAGCTAGACCATCTTAAGAGGACTTGGCCACAGGATCTGCTTTTGGCAAGCAATGCTTATTTATACACCGTGTTTTCATTTAGAAGGAAAAAAACCTATGACAATACACCAACATATTAATATTTGTTATGTTAGGAGGTACAGTTATCGATTAAAGAAACCTTCATTTTCTTCTCTGTTTTTCTGTACTTTCTGTAAGTTGTTTGTAAGAAGTATGTGTTTTTAAATAATTAATCGAACAATTAGATAATAGTCTATATACTGGGTACTCAGCTAGGCACTGAGGAGCCAACGTCCATTACCTCCTGGTGTTTACAGTCTAAGACACTGACTAAGTAATCGTACCAAGAATTAATTTGCTTCCAGTGACACCAAGCTCTACCGAGAAGTCTAGAAGACAAGGCACCAGGGGACATTTTACCCAAGCCTCCTCGGTGGCCTCTATGAAGTACTGGTTTAGAACCAAAGTCTAAAGGGAAGAAGAAGAGGAAAGAGGAAAGAGTATTCCAGGTGGGCACAATAGCACACTTAAGGACCCTAAGGCAAGGTGACTTCAAGAGATTCAAAGCGTCCCAGAGTGCTACAGCTTGGAGGAAAAGGAGGCTGTTCAAGTAAAGATAGGCTGGGGCAAGCATGGCCCTCTAGATCCTGTCGATAATTTTCTCAGCCTTTAGGATACAGTTTAGAGACACGCTCTCATTGTGTAGCCCAAGCTGGCCTTTTAACTCACAGTCCTCTTGCATCAGCCTCCCAAGTACTGACATGACAGGCATGCGTGAACATGCCAGCCTTTGCATCTTGCTTTAAAGCGAATGGAAAACAAGGGTTTGAGTAAGATGTGGTAACACAAAACTGTGTTCATTTTAGAAAACTAAAAGAGAGAAAAAATTTCAAAGAGTTGTCATCTATCATTTTGGAGTTCTTGACTTTGGATTCATAAGATCAATTCAACCGACTCCTCCTACATATAAAATTATGTATACACACACACACACACACACACACACACACACACAGAGAGAGAGAGAGAGAGAGAGAGAGAGAGAGAGAGAGAGAGAGAGATGACTCCATGGTTAAGTAAGCATACTGCTTTTCCAGAGAACCTGGATTTGGTTCTTAGCAAGCATACTGGGCAGATCATAACCACACCTGTAAATCCAACTCCAGGGGATCAGGCATCCTCTTAGGGTCTCTGTGGACACCCAGACATATGAGGCATTCACCTCTACAAATCTACACATACACATAAATAAAAATAATAAAAGTTAATTTAAAAAAAAAACAGCTCCCCCTACACACAGCCTGAGGAGCTGAAGCTTGCACAGCCTGTGGTCTGCCTCTGCGTCATGGATTAGGACGATGGAGAATCCTAGAAGACAGAAACGTGGTACAAGGCAGCAAGAAACTCTTTCCCCATAAACATAGGGAGTTGAGACATGTACCTGCTCTGAGAGCATCCTGTCATGCAACTTCATGCGCCAAGGGAACACAACACAATTTGACTCCCAGACCTGCTGTGGTCAAAACACAGCTGGGCAGACAGATCCCTGTACCTAGAACCTGACGAGTGGGGAAGGAGTTCTTCAGTCCAGGAGTGCAAAGCTAGGTCAGTGTCCCTTTAACCATGACCGACTGAGGCAGTGACCTCCGGAGCCCTTCCCGACCTGACGACGTGGGAGGAACTCAGGCCTGCCCACATCAAGCCCTTACATTTCTACTTGAAGCCTACTATCCTGTATCTACTTGGGACGTGATTGGAACAGAAGCAGCCGGTCATGCGGCTGTGGGATAACAGAAAAATCACTTCCAGCAACTGCACCTCCTCTGGTGCCCGAAAGTCATCTGCGCATGTCCTGACGTCCATGGTGTGTGAAGAGCAGTTAACTGCGAGCCTCCGTGCCCGCTCCTGGAGGAACTCGGAAGCTTAGTGGGCTCTGGAACCGCAGAGCCAGACATCTGGTGGTCAACCTTTGCCTGTAATGAGCAGTTATTAAATATTCCCATCAGGAGCTGGGACTTGTACCAGCCCCCAGCTGCTCGTCCAGCCGGCTCCCTATTCCGCCTCCCACTTTTTATTCCCCCCGAATCCAACAAGAAGGAACCTGTGAGTGTTCTATAAAACTTAGCACTGACATCAGGGTGGCTCGTGCAAGCTTATGGTTATCCTAATAAAACCCAGGAATGTGTAACAGGCCATAGGCAGGAGACCACCAACTACTTTATTGTTAGAACACGAAAGAAGTGCTCTAGGAAGCCTACTGTAGTACCTGAGGCGCAGCGTGTGGCCGCTTCTTAACCCTTGAAGACTCTATTATTATTCACCCAATGTCGGATGACATCTGTATGTTTCTTGTTTCTTTCCTTGTGATGCCTCGACTAAGTTACACACTCAGACAAGAAATACCGATGACGGAGTGCTTATGAATCACAGATTGGAGCTTGCAAACCAATTTGGATTTTTTTCTTTAACATAAATTCAAACCAGATCTGTGGGGCCAGTCTTTTTTCAGATAATAGAAGCAGGAGCAAAAGGGGCCTGAGCAGACGGGCAGTCAGCCAGCCCTAGGATAGGTGGGCTCCAGGATATCTCTGTCTGTCTGTCTGTATCATTTCTAATCTCTCTCTCTCTCTCTCTCTCTCTCTCTCTCTCTCTCTCTCTCTATCTCTGTTCATATATCCATCTGTCTGTCTGTATCTATTCCATTCTATTCTATCTATCTATCTCTATTCATATATCCATCTGTCTGTCTGTCTGTATCTATTCCATTCTATTCTATCTATCAATCTATCTATCTATCTATCTATCTATCTATCTATCTATCTATCTATCTATCTCTGTTCATATATCCATCTGTCTGTCTGTCTGTATCTATTCTATCCTATCTATCTATCTATCTATCTATCTATCTTCTTTCTTGATCCTCATGTGCAGGAGCTCTCTATCCTCCTCATATCATATAGATGCAGGAAAGGTCCCAGGCCAGCAGGAATGTAGGAAGTTCTTCACGGAGCATAAAAAAGGGGGGGCCTACTTAGTGAGGTGTAGGCTCGTCGGAAGACATGGAGAAAAGGAAAGAGTCCGGGACTACCACCACAAGGGGTAAACTGAAGGCGCTCACACAGGAGTTAGGCAGGGAGTTCATCCACTGGAGGTGGCAAATCAACTGCCTGGCAAAGAATAGGCCCTGGAAGGAGAGGCTGCGTCTGAGGGACAATGGGAAAGTTACTAACCTAGGTATGATGCCATATTATTCGGTTAGCTTGCTCAGATCCATTAGCATCCACACCTAATAGATACAAAAGGAAAAAATAAAGAGCCCTTGTATGAAAAGGCATCATAAGAAGAGTTAGGAGAGGAGGTAGGGGAGGCTTTCTCTGAATCATTCCTGGAAGCTGGTGATCTCTAGTCTCAGAGGTACTCAGTGGTGCGAGAAAGACGGCCTCCAGGTGAGATCTGACACACACGAAGCACGAGGCCTTCTTCCTAACGTTAAGAATCCTGAGCTCACTGGTGCATTGATATGTTTGCATGTCGTGAGGACAGTCACCACATGCCACACCTTTGCATTAAGAAGAGAATGTCCTCATTAGCCTCTGGGAGCAGCTGCAGTTAGTAACTGTGCATCCTCAGTAGCCATCTCAATAGTTCCTGTGCTTCTGATCTCTCCCTCCGAGCCGTGAGCTGCTGTGTAATCATTAGAATCTTCTAGCCAAAAGTTTCTGCTGAAACCCTGCCATGACTCCCAGCTTGGCCCCAAACTCTGTAAGCTGAGTCAGGTTGCTTCTACAGCCTCCCCCTGGTTAGCTTTCCCCTTAGGTGCCATCCACAATGGATAGTTTTGCCCCTCTCCTCCATGGCACAAGGTCCCTTTTTCTGCCCCCACTGGCTCCGATGCCATCCTGCAGGCATGCACTCACGGCTGTTTGGAGAAGTAGTCCATGAGTAAGACTGCGGGCTGTGACTCCCACCTCCTCCAGCATAGCCTACTCCATCCCACAGTGCCCCGTCCCTCTTCTCCATCGGGAACGCTGTAAAGACAGAACTGTGGTCTAGGTCCTCTGCCACCCATACAGAATCTGGGGAGAGCTGGCATTTGAAAACAACCGAAGAAATAAACTGAATTGTAACCCAAAGGAAAATGATTCTTCCTCTTACCTCTATAGAGACACAACCTCCACAGATGTTTAAATGTTGCCGCTTGGTCCCTCTGTGTATTCGGCGTAGACTCCAGCTCCTTGAAAATTTGTTTAAATGAAAAAGCCGCAGAACTTTGAAAGCTGATTGATTAAAGGATGTTTTGTGGAATGACTAGAAAACCTTGATGGGCAAAATCAGCCCCAGTATCTGATTTCTGGAGGCTTCAAGAGACCCTCCAGGAGGGGAGATAATGTTTGTCACCTGTGGGTGACAGCCCAGATCCTTTGGGAATGTTACCATTGAAAGACAGACTCCATGTTCCCTGGGCTGTATTTTTCTATAATTCGAAGATGGCTCCCAAATACAGCGTAATCATCTGCCTCGGGGGAAGTGTCTGCACAGCCACGGGCTCCCGGTCTACCCTGCATAGTTCCAGGGTGGATTTCTTACCAACAGGCAGGCTAATGGTGCAAGTCACCCACACCTCGGGTTTCTGGAGCTGTACCTCTGAGGTTGCTGTGTACCTTGCATCAGAGCCTCTCCCTGGGACTCTTTGCACTCCTGTCATGATGGCTGGACCACAGCCACAGTGTAGTCTCACCCAGCAGCGGGCGCGCTTCCTCCTGCGCCGACTGGAAAACTTGTACTTTTGCATTCAACACGCTACCTCAACCATCAAACTGATCTCCAGTTGGTTTATCTTTTAGAAAAATACATGCTCCCCAGATTTTAAAAACACTGGGAAAGATGGTGTTAGGGATGGGAAAACCAGGGTAGCAGAAAAAACGCTGAGATATTGATTGTTGCTGTTCTGACTGCGGAAGACAGACGGAGAGCTGGCGCCAGTTAGCCAGCAGCCTTCAGCCTTCATTCTTGACCCACCAACGCATGACCACCAGCGTGTAGGCTGAGGGATCGGAGCCAGGAGTGCACATCTTGCCCCAAGGAAAGGGATGTGCTTCAGGAGTTCTCATCCCTTTACCAAGTATTCTATGCTGAGGATCAAAAGCCCCATCAGGGCATGGAGGAACTCTGTTGATTAATTAGCCTGTGATTAGCCCAGAGTTTGATCCCTGCATCAGAAGGCAGGGGAGGGGAGGAGCAAACTATGAAAGTAGTACTACCACTCCTACTACACAGAACCTTTTGGCTAGATTGTGACGTTTAGACTCATCTAATTCAATGATTCAACCTATATGGGCGATGAGTAGTTGGGAACCCCAGCGTGACCCGGAGCATATGTCAGCACAGGTGGTGTGCGCTAATTCTGGATAAACCACAAGGGAAAGCACCCATCCCCACTTGCGTCCCCAGCTGAAGAGGCTTCGGCCGAGACTGCAGTCTCCTCGCATGCTGACTTCTCCTGCGACTGTCGCAGTTCAGCTACAGAGCTCTCCAGAAGGGGATGCAAGGATCTAAGGGTCTGTCCAACCCCAGCTTCCAACCTTGGGGTGGTATCTGGCCTGTCGTTCTGAAGACACAGCCTTGATCCAACAACTACAAAACTTACAGCCAAAAATATCAACACCAGACCTCAATGGCACAGGCTATATCCCAGCTACCTAGGCACCAAGCCTCAGTGACATAGTATGTAATCTCAGCCATCTAGGGACCAAGTCTCAGTGGTGTAGGCTATATCCCAGCTACTTGGGAGGCTAAGGCAGGAAAATTCCAAGTTCAAAGGCTACTTGGACAACTATTGAAACCCTGTCTCATGATAGGAGGGAGGGTAGAAGGGAAGGAGAGAGCGAGAAAGAGAGAGAGAGAGAGAGAGAGAGAGAGAGAGAGAGAGAGAGAGACTCTAGGTGTGTAACTCAGTGGTAAAATGTACAAATTCCTAAATTCAATCCCCAGTAATGGGATGGTGGTGGAGGTATATGATAAGATATAGCAATTATTATACTAAACATGACAGTTAAGCCCACACTAGAATCTGCATGAAGTCTTTGAAAATTTTTTTATTTATTCTTTGCCATTTGTAACAATTATACAATGTACCTAGATGTTATCCACACCAACTCCCTGTCACACTCTTCCCAGACAATCCCACATATCCCCTCCAAACTTTATCGATCTATCGATCGATCTATCTATCTATCAATCTATCTATCGTTCTATCGCTCTACCTATCATCTATCTATCCATCTATCGATCTATTGCTCTACCTATCATCTATCTATCTATCTATCTATCATCTATCAATTATCTATCTATCTATCTATCTATCGATCGATCTATTGCTCTACCTATCATCTATCTATCTATCTATCTGTCTGTCTGTCTATCATCTATCAATTATCTATCTATCTATCTATCTATCTATCTATCTATCTATTGTTCTACCTATCATCTATCTATCTATCTATCTATCTATCTATCTGTCTGTCTGTCTGTCTATCATCTATCAATTATCTATCTATCTATCTATCTATCTATCTATTGCTCTACCTATCATCTATCTATCTATCTATCTATCTATCATCTATCAATTATCTATCTATCTATCTATCGATCTATTGCTCTACCTATCATCTATCTATCTATCTATCTGTCTGTCTGTCTATCATCTATCAATTATCTATCTATCTATCTATCTATCTATCTATCTATCTATTGCTCTACCTATCATCTATCTATCTATCTATCATCTATCAATTATCTATCTATCTATCTATCTATCTATCGATCTATTGCTCTACCTATCATCTATCTATCTATCTGTCTGTCTGTCTATCATCTATCAATTATCTATCTATCTATCTATCTATCTATCTATCTATCTATCTATCCTTTAACCTCCCGAGTTCAGCTGGTGCTGACTGCTAGGATAACTGCTCTTGTTGGTGTGTTACACTACAGGTGGCTATGACCACGGTGAGTTTGTAACGGGCATGTCATGTGCAGAAGTCTGCATTCCGTAGTGCTCCCCCCATCCTGCAACTCTGATGCCTTCTCCTCTGAGTCTTGGTGAAGGCGACTTGTTACAGACGTCCCACTGACAGCTGAGCACTCTCTGGCCACCTTTCCCTCAGCACGTTGACCAGTTATGAGCAGTTGCGTTAACTGTTGCCTGAAGATGTTTAGTGCAAATTTATTCATAAGCTCCCCAATTTGGAACCAACCAAGGTATCTTTCAGGAGATATGTAAACAAACTAAGCAATGAAATATTCAGCAACAAAGCGCCACATGCTATCAAGTCATGACATATGTGGAGGAATCTTAGACGGAAGAAACTAGTCTGAGAAAGCCACATGTGGTATAATTTGAACTCTATGGCATTCTGGAAAAACAAAACTATTAAGACAGTAAACAGTGCTTGCCAGAGGTGAGAGATGAAGGAAGGATTGGCAGAGCATCCAGGATTTTAGGGCAGTGAGACTGTTCTGAAGAATACTGTGATACTGTGATGGTGGCTTTGGGTCACTATACATTTGTCCAGACTGTGAACGAAATGAACCCTAAAGTGAACTATGGACTTTGGCAGATAATTGTGTGGGTTTGTGTTTGTGGGCTGTAACAAATGGATCAGGAGGAGGCAGGGAGTATACAGAAACTCTCTGTGCTGTAGTTCTAAAACAGTTCTGAAAAATAAAGTTTCTTTTTTTTTCTTTTACTTTTCTTTCTTTTTTTCCTTTTTTCTTCTTTTTTTTTTTTTTTTTTTTTTGGTCTAGCATGTTAGAGAGCAAAGTAAGGTAAATCTTTAAATTTTTCTGTAACTGGAGGTTTCTTACCCCACCTGGTCCCACAGCCACTTTTAAAATAACCACTCAGTGGCTTAATATTAATTACATACTGTTTGGCCTATTAGCTCAGGCTTATTATTAACAATCCTTACAACTTAAATTAACCCATTTCTATTAGGTTAGATTTTACCACAAGGCTTGTGGCTTGTTACCTCTCGTCTTGTTTCTCTTTTGACTCTTTGGCTGCTTGTATGCCCTAGGATCTGTCTCCTTTCTTCTTGTATTCAGTTTGGTTTTCTCACCTAGCTATATTCTACCTTATCAAAGGCTAAAGTAGTTTCTTTATTAACCAATGGTAATAAAACATATTCAGATCATACAGAGGGGTATCCCACATCATTTTTCCATGCTAGGAATTAAACCCAGGGAGCCTGGGGCACATTATGCTCCACTGAACTACAGCTTCAGTTCTAAGGTCTTCTAAATATTTGACTTAAATGCCAGTGACTAGCCCTGATGGGTCTAGAGAAGCTATATATATATATTTGCTTCATTTAAAAACCATTTTATTTATTTTTTAGTTATCCATGCGTGTGTGTGTGTGTGTGTGTGTGTGTGTGTGTGTGTGTGAAGGTTTGTGCAGGTATGAGTGTAGATGCCCACAGAATCCAGAAGATGGTGTCCCAGAGCCGGAGTTATAGGCTGTTGTGAATCGCCTCCCCCACCCCGCTCCCATCATGCGGGTGCTGGGGACCAAACTCTTCCGCAACTCTTCCACAACAGCAGTACATGCTCTTAACCACTGAGCCATGTTCCCAGCCCTGGAGTGTTTTATTTTTAATGCCACTGGGGATGCAGCCTGCTTCAGTGTGCAGTGGGTCACCTCCGTCTGTGTTAGAACCCACACCAGCTCCTTCAGTGTCCTAGCAGAACCTCGTCAGTGCAGCCTGCGTTCTATCTAGAAGACCATGCCGAGTGGGGAGGTCTTTGAGAAGACTAGGTTTCTTCACTGGAGCCCTATCACATATATGCAGAAATCCTACCAACATGTATACAGGAACCCTATCACATATATGCAGGAACCCTATCACATGTCTACAGGAACCCTATCACATGTATGCAGGAACCCTACCAACATGTATACAGGAACCCTATCACATGTATGCAGGAACCCTATCACGTGTATAGAGGAACCCTATCACATGTATGCAGGAACCCTACCAACATGCATACAGGAACCCTATCACATGTATGCAAGAACCCTATCACATGTATGCATAAGTCTCACCTGGTCCCCACAGCCCACTGGACTTGCCGAGTTCCTGAAGGAGGAAGCTGCTGCCCCTAAGCCTACCTCCCACCTAAGGTTAGACAACCTGAGACACCCAAGGTTGGACCACGTTGAGTGAGCTGTGTCACAGAGACTGCCCTCAACAATGTGATAAGATGTGGGTTGAGAGAATGGTGGGTGGGTGACCGCACGCACTACTTGACTTTCTGTCTCTGTTTTCTCAGCTGATGATGGCACTCAGAGAAGAGACAAAAAAAAGGGCAGGTTTAACAGAGTGGAGCCAAGCTTGTCTTTTTACGCAAGGAACTGATCAATTTATCCAGATGGAAGCCTATGGTTCACAACTCATGGTTAAAGTATTACTTCTCCCAAACATTGCAACGTTATTCCACAAACCACAGATTCTTTTCTGTTTCATTTCTCAAGACTACCAATGCTTTCGCCCATGTTATTTCTCTCTGTAGCCTCTGCCTAAAGTCGCGGGTATAGGAACAAGAGAGAGAGAGAGAGAGAGAGAGAGAGAGAGAGAGAGAGAGAGAGAGAGAGAGCGCTTTTGAAGATTATGGTGGGCAACAGCGACCTCTGCTGGGTGAAAGGGACATACTCGCACCACCCTGGACTAACCCAGAAAGACTTTTCTTATGGAGAGCTTTAGGAGATAGACAAAAACCAAACCAAACCAAACCAAACCAAACCAAACACTTTTCTGTTTCTAAACTAGATGAAGATTAAAAATTAAACAGGTAGATTTACCTTTCCTCCGTGTTGTAGAAACGAAACTAGTTACATGCTCACCACTTCTATAGCTTATTGGTACCATAGTGATTTTTTTTCAGAGAGCCTCAGGTATAAAGCACACGGGTTCTAGGAGAGCCTCACTGTTGATAAATTAAAGGGTTTCTTTCCCATCAGCTTGCCTGCTGGAACTCCAAGTGTCCATGCCCAGGCAGGAACCTGTGCTGCCCATGACTAAGAAGTCCTGGATGAGGGGCAGGCTCTCACGCTGTTTTCCCAGCTCCTCAGGAGTAAGGTGAGTTGGAGAGAGGTCAATGTGGGGATCAAATGCTTTCAAGGAGACACTGACACCCCCTTGGCCAGACTTTCTTCCTTGATTGCAGAGAAAATTGGATATTTTCAGAATAGTTGGTCCTTAACTTGTGGTGGGCAGTAAGGAGAACACTGTGAATACTTTTAAAAAAGAATGATTTGAAAACGATCTAACTTATCCTGAAAACAAGCCACTTTCCCCTGAAAAGTGAATTTCTGCCTTTCAAATTTTGATGTGCCATCACAGGAACACGCTGGAAGACCAGAGATGCATGTGCAAATTTGGGGGAGGGAAGTTGATAGGCAAGCCTTTAATTTGGAGATGAATAAAAAGAAGTTAACTATAAAGGTTTCTCTGTCTATATGAGCATTTACCAAAGGATGGAGTATTTACCAAGATTTACCAAAACCTCGTGGGAATTTCCAGCTTCCTATCCACAAGGAGTATCCTACCTGTAAACCCTTTGGGCTCCTTAGGTCCACCCACGCTAGTCATCTGAGGAGAGGGGACTCCAACTGAGAAAACGCCCCTATCAGATTAGCCTGTAGACAGGCCTGAGGGGGTGTTTTCTTGATTGGTGATTGATGTGGAAGAGCCCAGACCACTGTGGGAAGTGCCACCCTTGGGTGGGTGGTTCTGGATCATAAAAGAAAGCAATCTGAACAAGCCAGGAGGAGCAAGCCAGTAAGCCGCGTCCCTTCATGGCCTCTGTTTCAGGTCTGCCTCCAGCTTCCTGCCTTCAGGTTCCTGCCTTGACTTCTCTGATCCTGGCCTGAGAACTGCGAGGCAGATAAACCCTTTCCTTCCTGCATCGCTTTTAGCCATTGTGTCTAGCAAACTAAGGCAGCCCCCATCAGTGCAACACCGTTTCCTCCCTGCCACACTCCACCATCTCCGCATCATTGCCTGGATGGTCCTAGAAGAAATGCTTCTGTACTTCTCTTATGGTTTGCGTGTCGCCTAAGGATCTGGTGTGATGAAGTGCTTGGTTTCTTGGGTAGTGCTATTGGAAAGGAATGGAACCATTAATGTGGGACCTCATGGAGGATCCTTGCGTCATTGGGCGTGAACTCTTGGGTAGCCTCTTGGGTTTTTGGAGGAGGATTGTTATAAAAGAAGGAAGTTGGATGCCTCTACTTCAAGATGTCGTCACATACTTGCTCCCACCACTATTTACAGTGACTTAGCCAAAGGGCGGTCCATGGATTCTCTGGAACATCAGGATAAGTAGGCAGTCAGGTATTTTGCATGGTGACGCAATGTTGACTGTAAAAAATGTAGACACAGCTCCAAAGATAATGAAGACAACGTTCTCTGCTTGTGAGGAGTGCTCTTGGGGAGGGGAGAAGACTTCTGATCCTTCAAGCTTAAGTTTGCACTGCTCCATCTCCTTCCAATCTTATACTCTCTCATGGACCCATTGAGGGCTGCAGCATCCTGTATCCCTGCACTCACTAGGATTACAGCACAACAGAACGAAGAAGAAGAAGGAGAAGGAGAAGGAGAAGGAGAAGAAGAAGAAGAAGAAAAGGAAAAAGAAAGAGAGGATGTTTCATAACAGTCAGCTTCAAATACAGACGAAGGTAATGATACCCTTGGACACTCCCACCGCTTTCATCTGCAGAACTCCAAGTATTTGGCAAACATTAATTAATTCTCCCAACAGCCTGCTGAGGTGAGGGTATTATCTTATAATAATATGTAAATACTGGCTGCTCCCTGAAAGCTGCTCCTTAAAAGGGACAAAGTCTCCTGGATCAGTTTCAAAACCAGTCTTTTCACCTGGTCTAGACCTCGAGGGTTTGGGTGTCACACTGGAGGGTGCCCAATTTTCTAATAACGTGATATCCCAGAGTGAACAAACACCCCCACTCAAAAATAATTCCTTTAACGCTGCTAGGGGTTCTTATCTATTTGGAGGACCTTTGGCCGTGTGAAAAGCACGCCTCGTGGATTATTCCATCTAAGTGGCTGTTAGTCTCTGTCCGTGAAAGAATGCCAAAGTACTCTAGCACCTGAAACTCGAGCGTGAGAACCTGGAATCCAGTTTCAAATGCCTGTGGATTTGAAGGGATTGAGATCGCTTCAAGGTTTTGCAATGTTTTCTTCATCATTTTGGAGTCTGGGTGTCTTGCGAAGCTCAGTCCCACAGCTTATGCAAATGCTTGCCAGTTGAATTTCCACCCAAGACACTGAGCTTCCCAGGGCTAAGCAGGACTGGCTTAAACAGGCTCCCGGGTGCAGCATCCCAAAAGGAGATGGTCTCTTTTCATTTTGAACCCTTTCCTTCCTTCTCCTCTGACCGCAACCTCCCTAAGCAAAGCCAAGGATGTTTACTTCCTTCCGGTTGCTGGGCTGAAGCTCTGAGTTGATTTCCCAGCACGTCTAGCTCAGTGAACCTCCCCAGACTCCTCCAAATCCAACCAAAACCCCAATTCCATTGAGACCCCGCCTCCTGAGTGTGACCCTCATCCATGTGACATTTGGCTGGCTTTTTGAATCCTCAATGTTAATTTTTGGGGGTTGGCCAAAAATGTATGTTTTCTGTATCTTTAAAGTCTCCCCACATCTAGACCTACCTTCCAGGTGGTAAGCTCTCCGTAAACATTAATTCAGGATTTACGTTGTTCTGTGGGAATGCAAGAATTTCCCCGGACTCTGGCAGAGACTGCTGTTTATAGTCTTAGCAGCACCAACCCGTTATGTGCATTGCTCTGGACTGACCCTAGCAAGGCAGTTGTTCTCCTCAGCTATGCCAGAAACCATTTGTACCACTTAATAGCGGAGCATTGATTTGCAAAGTTTATCTGTTTGCCACAGTCACTGGTCTCCCTGAGAAGCCTCAAGGGAGAGAACCTGGTTTGGGGCTCAGAACTTAAGCTGAGCCGATGGCCTCCAAACTCCGAAGTAGGATAAACCAGATTCCTCCTCTCTGTTTATATTGGCCCGCCATGTCCCTTTATGGAGAGAACGGTCCAAATAAAGTACTTCCTTTGTGTATTTTGACAGGAAACACACTTCTGCGCGTTCCTTTTGTTGTGTGCCTCGCTCTGTTCTCCGAGAGTTGTTTAAATATTTTCGGTAGAATGACATATTTATTAATCCACTCTTCTTTGCACGAGGCATTAAGTGATTGGCCCTTCTGTAAAGTCCTCTCGGAAAAGGTGGTTTCTCCAGTGAGAGCTAGTACTACTGCCACGATTCATGTAAAAGCCACCGAGACAATCTCTTAAAAATGGGCCTCATTTATCTAAAACAGCTGGTAAAGAAAGCACACAGGCCCAGCCAGAGGCAGTGGGGTCAGGGGTCAGGGTTAACACCGATCTCCGTGGAACTTTGAAGCTGACGTTTTACAGATTATATGTGTCTCGGTGCACAGTGGGCACGGCATATAAATTGGACTTAGAGGCCCCTATTTGTTCTCCGCATTTTTACGAGCCCACGGAGCTCCTCTTTGAAGCGGCATACGTAGAAAATAAAAACTCATTTCAATGTTGTGGAACTATTTACAATAAATCACATTTATACCCGGGATTTGTAAAAACGTAAGCCAGCTCTCTCTCTCTCTCTCTCTCTCTCTCTCTCTCTCTCTCTCTCTCTGCACATACATATTCATGGAGTCTATTTTTCAACTCAGGTAACTTTTTAAAAACAAATCTTTATGGTCTTGTTAAGTGCATTTCCTTTCTCCTAGCCCTGACTTCAGAACAGGACCCTAGGCATGGCTATGCCCAGCACCACAGGGCACCTTTGTGAGCCCTGTGAGGTGCTTCAGCCAGAATGAGCTGTTCTTCCCCCTGCCCAGGAAAACTCCCTGATAGCATGAAACGCAGGCTCCAATGTGGCCCCTGTGCACTGGAAGACAGCGTCTGATTTCAAAGGGATTACGTTCCACTCTGGAACTAATTAGATCATTGGTTTTATGGACTTTTTTTTTTTTTTTTTTTTTTTTTTTTTTTTTTTAAGTTGCTAGGTGTTTTAACTGGAGAAGGCTGGCGACCCAGGGAGAAGTTTGTCCTGGTAGAGACTCTGCCATGGGCACTTTCGCCACCTAATTAATTTTCAATAAAAGCTTGCAATAGTTAATTTGCCCTCAACCCAATGTAAATCAAACGGAGACAAATAGGTTAAAATTAGAAATGTGTGATGGAGGCCATGTTTATGGTCAAAATTACCTTTCGCCCTGGAAATAACAGAGATTGATTGGGAAGAAAATAAGACCACACAGGTTTTTGTTCAAATAGATTCCGAAATGAATTAAAGACTTTATTAAGAGGAAAACATGCAGCCCTCCCTCAGACTGTCTATCTATGAAATAATGTTATTTTAATATAAAAGTAGAATTTGGAAAAAATGTTACCTTAAGAAGCACAGAATTAAGACATTGGTTCCATTATTCCAGGTGGCCCGAGGCCCCTCATTTTCCTTCAGGCTTACCACAGTACAGGGTCCAATCATAAAAAAACTGTAAGGTTATTAAGTTCCCAGGCCTAATTTGGCAGACATACCTACACAATGCCACATTCCTTCAGCGCCTATGTTTCAAAGTTCAGCTCTCTGACATCAAATAAGCGGTTTTCCTTTTATGAGAACACAGACATAGATTTCTTACGAGTTTATAATGAAGCTTCAATCTGCCAATTAAAATACCCAGACAATATAGATATCGTTGGCCCCATCCATTGGACTAATATTATTATTAGGGCTCTCTCCAGGACTTCATATTTGCAAAATATTTTGTAGGCTTTAATCATTTTAAATTGCCGAAACATTTTCCCATTTTCTTCGTGCTTTTCTGTAATTGCCCAGACAAACCACTCCATTTTAATACACCAGCCACTCGCGTGGCACATAGTGAAATGAACTAAGTTTTTTAGTCAGTTGTAATGCTAGTCTCAAAGACTGTGAACCCTGGCCCTTGAGCCCTGAGCGGGGCCACCGAAAGCACCCCTATATTCTATTTTTTTATTTCACTTTTGCCAAGTTCGTGAAGCGAATTCCTCTTTCTCTCTCACTCTGGCTTTTCTTCCTGCCCCAGAGGAACGACGCTGCATCTGTAATGTCTTCTAATGCACTATAAACGCGATGATGAATTGGACACAGGCTGGCTTCTTCTGAGTGGGAGTCCATTATCCTGTCACAGCGTTCCTTTCCTGTAACTTAATTTTTATTGTAACAAATGACTAAGTACCGAAAAATGCAACCCTGGGATAGGCCGAGCCGAAGTGCCTTTCTGGTGGTAAGTACGGCGGAGTGACAATAGTTTACAGCTGCCTTCCACGGGGCTCTCTGCTGACATTCACTGCCCAAGTTGGAGTTATCAAAAGCGGTTTCTGGCTGTTTATGGAAGCCCTTCGTTCACAGTGACCAGCTAATGATATTATATAAAGTGCTTTGCAGAAAAGATCCCACTAAGACAATAAGCGGAAGAGGCAGATTCACAAACTTAGAATTACCTGGAGACGGAGTTAAATTGGAACTCAGGGCCCCGCCTCCCACCAAAGGATATGTCTGCGGGGGAGGTCTCGGAATGACATTTTCACCTGTCCTCTCTGCTGATGGGTGGCTTAGATACCGAGGGACCCACTTCACCTAGCGCTTCTGGTAATCTATCTTCTCCATAAACGTCTGCTGTCCACTTGACCCCTGCTTTATAAGAAATCACTGCCCACTCCTCTCCTGCCTTTTGGATTTCTTAGAAATTGATGTGATTCTCTCAAATCCAAGTTCCCATCGGAAGATGATCTAGTCTCCCTTCGTTTGTTTTATAAATTAAGAGTCATCACCATGTCTAAAACAGCAAAACCATCCTTCTGTTGCCGATGAGGAAAATATCAACCTAAAACCCACAGACCCCCCAAAAGTCCAGTAAGTTTGATGTGTAATTAACTTAGTGCTTCTTTCTGCATTGAAAGGCATAGGAGCCACCAAATCCCTGAAGTGGGTCTGTGACCCATGACAGGGCAAGGACCACTGTCCTCAAAGAGTACAAACTCAGTAGTCTTGACTTCATTAATGTGAACCTTCTGTGTCAAAAAGGTGGTTGGTTGAGAACCTGCCTCCAAAACAAGTGGAAGGTGAGAACAGACTCCTGAAAGTTATCTTCTGACCTCCACATGGGTGTGAGCACCCTTACACATGTGCATGTACGCATACACACACACACACACACACACACACACACACACACACAAATACAACATGCAGATGCCAAAAGAAAAGAAACATTGAAAAAGACTACAGCTTTGTCCCGAATTAATAATTTATAATGAACGTTGTCTTTGCCGTTATGAAGCATTAGCGTATTTTCTAATGTTTGTGGTTTAGAAGTAGGGTAGCCACACTTTCCCAAAAGGACGAAAATTTTCCGAAGAAACACGGAGGAGCAAAGAGACGCTCCAGGATTTGTGTGCCGTGGTTTAAGTGGAGGATGCTTTGAGAGCAGAAGGGGACTGAACCTATTCCAGGAGGCCTAGGCATCTCAGCTGATCATCTTATTAAACCTTAAGGAAGGGCAATCAGGACAATGAAAACTGTCATTTCCCCTGGTACTTGAAGCTGGCGTAGTTTTAAACTACCCCAGATTCATCTAAACAAAGGCACACCTGCAAATTGCCACTATGGGAGTTTCCAGTCATTAGACTTTCAGTTACTGAAAGTTCAGTACAAATCTTTGCGAACTCTACCGATCCACAAAATCTAGAGGGACAAAAAGGATGGGATTTTTTTCCTTTTTTTTCTTTATTTTTTAAAACAATCTTTTCTTGTTTTACATACTGATCTCAGTTCCCTCTCCCTTCCCTCTTCCTGTTCCCCCCACCTTCCACCCACCTCAACCCCATCCACTCCTCAGAGAGGGTAAGACTTCCCATGGGGAGTCAACAAAGTCTGGCACTTCACCTTCAGACAGAACCCAGACCTCACTCCTATATCTAGGCTGAGCAAGGTATCCATCCAAGGAGAGCGGGCTCCAAAAACCCAGTTCAAGCACTGTAGCAAAATCCTGGTCCCACTGCCGTGGCCTCACAGACTGCCCTAGCCCCACATCTGTCACTCGCATTCAGAGAGCCTAGTTTGGGCCTGTGCAGGTTCCCCACTGTCAGTCCAGAGTCAATAGCAGAAGCCTGACACTAGGGAAATCCCCAGGAATCCACAAGGGTGACCCCAGCTAAGACCCTAAGCAGTAGTGGAGAAGGTACCTGAACTGGCCTTCTCCTGTAATTAGATTGATGTCTACCTTAACTGTCACCATAGAACCTTCATTCAGCAACTGATAAAGGCAGATGCAGAGATTCCCAGCTAGTACTGGGCCGAGCTCCCAGAGTCCCAAAGGGGTCAAGACCATGATGGGGAAATACACAGAAACAGCTGACTTGAGCTAATGGGAGATACTTGTGTGTGTGTGTGTGTGTGTGTGTGTGTGTGTGTGTATGTGTGTTCATGTGTGCAGGCCATGTGTGTGGCTAAGGCAGGAGACTTGTGAGTTCAAGGTCAGTCTGGTCTTTATAGTGTAAACTCATCTAAATGAATGAATGAGTGAGTGAATGAATGAATGAGTAAGTAAATAAATCCCCTGGTTTTCAAAGAAAAGATAACTTTTGGGAGTAATCATTTTTAATAGTTACAGAATACTGGAAGACATAGCAAAGCAGCATCAGCTATTTTGCCGATATCTAATCAATTTCTGGTATTAGATGAGGTGCGCTTGAAAGTGTTTCCCCCTAATCACAAACCATGAGGCGTTAAAGGGGCTAGCGAGGTCTCAACTCATTGTCAACTAATTCTCTTTAGGTTGTTGTTATCACTTGCTAACAGTTATGCTTCTGCCAAATCCACCACTGTGGGTGCCAACCCCAGAACAACTGCCTCCAAACATACACGCCCCAACAGCGGGCAGCCCAGTGGGGCTCACCCCACTGCTGGGGGTGGGGAGTGGGGGTGGGTTGAGGCTGCAATCACTGCTGTCACCAACACCTTTGCGCCCACAAACACGCACACGCGTGTGTGCAAAAAGCTTTTTAGAAACTTTCATCTTTTTAACAGGGCAGGACAAAAATCAATAAAGTCCTGGCCTGGCCTGCGGGCGGGGCTGGCTGAGGCGGCATGGGTGGCTGAGCTCTATGAGAAACAGATGGAAAGCTCCCTGGAACCAGGGCAGACCATTGTCTTTACAACCAAATCAACCAGCCAATTGGAAGCAATTCAGGTCCCTACCACCCTTCACCGAGCATTCCCCCACCCAACCTGCCGAATGACGGTCCCATCTGGATGTTGAGCCCGGGAGCAGAAAGGGGCACCCACTCAGCCAGAGAACCTATGATTTAGGTTCACACTTCACCCAAGTGGGATTCCTCACCGTGATTCATGTTGCGGTTTGAGTCGGCAGGGAAGCTTCTTGCTTTTACTTCTGGTTTTGGACATTCTGCCATCAGGCAAGCAAAACTTCATCTGCCGCCATTTACATCCATATTGCTTCAGAGTTTTTATTTTGCCTGGCCCAGCCATCCTTTTAGAGTTGGTAAAAAAGAGGAAAAAAATGAACCCAACACAAAGGGTCCTTGTTGATGTAGTCTCTTAACCACAGTTAGATCTTACAGAGTTCAGGGTGCCAAATGATCCCAGCCACTTTGGAAAACTGGCCGTTTCTCATGGAAATAAACAGGCATCTGCCTCAGCGGTTCCACTCCTGGGCTTTACCTAAGAGAAATGCAAAGATGTCTCCACAAAATTAATTAGACAGGAATATTTGTTGCTATTATTATTCATAATGGCTCCAGATTGGAAAACAACAAACTGTCCGCTCAAGGGAGAAAGGAGGATAATAGATTGAATATTCCTATGTGAACCTGCCACTCAGCAAGAAAAAGGAACGGACTACTGATACAGCGCAATAGAGAGAATCGCTGAAACATTCTGTTCATCCAAAGAAACGGGACAGAATATTCTGTGACTGATTTCTACGAAGCGTGCCAACCATCAGAGCTGGTCTATAGTCAAAGGAGCCTGAAAGAACAGGGGCTCAATCAACTGTGATAGGCCTAAAGAAACTTTTGGGGACGGTGGGAAGGTCCTGTGTCTGGGAATGTGGAGATGGTGGCTCAGTGCTCTGCTTGTAGTGCAAGCTCAGTTACTTGAGTTTAATCCCCAGAACTCACATAAAAAGCAGGCTACATAGTCATGTGTCCATCGTCCCAAAGCTGGGGATGGGAGACAGGAGGAGCCCTGGGGCTCTCTGGCTAGCCAGCCTAGTCCAAATTGCCTTGGATCCCAGTGGGAGACCTCATCTCAAAAAAACCGAGGTGGATGGTATCCAAGGAACTGTACCTAAGATTGATCTGTAGCCTCCATATGTACATGCATGCTCCCACATGTTCACACATGAACAGGTGAATACACCCACCCACACACATTCTGTATCATATATCGAATGATGGTCAAGTTCTTAAACACAGTTGACAAAACACACCAAGAAGAACCTCCAAGGCTTGTTTACAGTATTATGTTACGTATTATATCTCAGCCTAAAATCAAAAGCTAGATATTTGGGAAATACAATAGGAACAAAGAGAGGATGAAGGGATCTGGAAACAGAAATGGGAAGCTGCTGATGATGCTAAGCGGAGCTGAACTTATTGAGGAGGAGAGCAGACGCAAATGTATGCAGAAATCCCTAGCCAGCTACCCACAACTGTTTGTGCAGTCACTAATTGCTTACTGAGCACCGAACACTGTGCTGATCACTTTATCATGCTTTTTCTCATTGGCTCACTTTTTATTTGATTCTCCAGTTCAGGTTGGGATTAATTACAGTCAGTGATTCATGACACATGGACATCACTGACTCTTGACCATAATCAGTTTGATCCTTCCTTCTACTCTCATCTTCCTACCTAAAGCCTGTGTTGATGTCTTATTTTTTAAACACACACACACACACACACACACACACACACACACACACACACTAAACAGGTGCTCGAACTCCAAACCCCATATATGCCACCATATCCAATCTTACGTATAATTTTATTGATGCCACATGAACACATAAATATAAAGTTCAATGCTGTTTAGCTCTAACTTTACGGTAAATGTTATACATAATCTTGAGCAGAGGAGGTTTACTTCCTTTTCTTTAGTATTACATTACTATGGTTTATGGAAGTTATTATGTACCTTTGTATTGTTTAATCTTTTTTGTATCATTTAATCTTTGCTACAAACTTCTGAGGCATGTATTACCCACATTCATGGAAGCTGAAGGTGGGGCTCAGAATATTTAATCAACACGTTCGAGGACAAATGGCTAGAAAGGGACAAAAGAAAGATTCAACCCTAAAGTTCTTTACCAAGATTGCTATGCTAGGTTCTCTACTCTATGGTGCTACTGTCTGTGGCATGTGGCTTTCTCTGTGTACCCACTGCTATACACATTTAAATGTAAACATAGTAGTTGTCGGGGAATCCATGCTAGCAGCATGTGACAGAATCATCCAAGTCAATTTAATAACTTAGAGGTCATTGTACCCTGGGAGATAAATATAAATGTGTGTATTTAACTTCAATTACTAAATTTAATTTACTAAAACTCAGACTAGCTAAGCAGAGACTGTCTTGGAAAAAAGCCTTTGGTGCGTGCGTGTGTGTGTGTGTGTGTGTGTGTACTTTCTGGAGAATGTCTCAGAACAGCATCCTTATTTTATTTCATCTCTATGCTAAAAGGGTAAATGCACAGGCGTTGTTTAACCAAGTCCTGGCTCCTCACCTTATAACTGTATACCAGAGGCCATGGAAACTGGATCACCCTCTCAGGATGCCATTACAGCCAAGCAGAATCTCATTAAAAATCAATTCCTTGGGTCCATAAAGCCAGTTTATTTTATCTTCCTGGCATGCCTGCTGCTAGCAGCTACATAGTTCCATTGTGTGGCAATCTTGTCTGTTAAGGACATCGAACAAAACGGCTATTTAAAGATTTCCATTTAAAAGATTTCCATGTTAAAGTTTATAATTTTACAGTAGTTTAGGTTTTCAGGGTTTGCTTTCGAGTTTCAGGTATCTTGTTACACGTGAGAAGCAGCATTGCCAGCTCCAGGGCACTGTTAATTAAATATTTGCCTATATAAACTAGATGTTGTCTGATGTGAAAGTGCAGACTGCATGGAGCAGCAGGGGCTCCAGAGTTTGGAGTTCACTGTGTCCAGTTGCCACAGTTCCCCCTCAGTCACTGTTTTCTGGTGGCTAGGTGGCACCTAAGGTCTTCATCACCAACCACACAAAGCTCAGGCAGCACATTTTCTTTCCATGGTGACTCAATTCTCGTGTCCCTAAATACCCTGGGGAACCATAGGCATTGGCTACGCTTTATAAATGGGGAGATGAAAGCACATAGAGATTCCATGACCTGTGAGGGTCACACCCTGAATCCGCAACAGAGGCAGAAGAAATTGGAGAGGCTACTCCATCCACATCTGGAACCTTTTAACTCTCTCGAGCCCCTTCGGTGGCTCTAGGGGATGGCAGATTTCAAAGATCAGTGACCTTTTGGGATAGCGCCTGGCAATGAAACATATAGGCTTAAATTCCTTGGAGTTTGGCTGTTGGGCTCCATGATGCAGGCTCAGAACATGTACGGGGAAAGCCTTATTGTCTGCGCTGAGAGCAACGAAAGATGGAAAGATGAAGAAGGAAGGGTGGGTTGGGATGAGGTAGGAAGACATTGAGAGCATTGCACACAGCAAGGGCTCTTTCCCTGCCACATGCTGTTGACTAGAAAAGAAAAAAGAAAAAAAAAGAATGTCTTTTTTTTTTTTTTATGTCAAACCCCAACGTAACTTTTAACGCCCTAGGTGGAGGGCTGGGGCATAACTTACTGGGTAAGACTGCCTGCTGTGAGGTCAGGAGTACTCGAGTTTCACTCTCTATCACTCATTACAGCCAGGTTTGGCTACACTTGCCTGTAACCCCAGCGCTGGGCACAGAGGCAGGCTGGATGCTGAGAGCTTTTAGGCCAATCAGCTGAACCTAAATAACAAGTTTACCATCCACGAATACACTCTGTCTCAAGGCAATATAATCACAAAGGAAGATACCTGATGTCCTTTTCTGGTCTCCTCATATGGGTGGGCAAAGCCAGGGCACTCATGTATTTGTATGCGTGTGACACACATCACACACACATCACACATACACACACACACACACACACACTCCTCCGGGGAAGATAACAGCACCGCTCTCTCTTACGAACTCTTTAAACTTTGATTGCATTTCTCAAGAAGTCATTCCTGAGCAACGTGCTCCGCAGCCTCATGTGTCACGCTAGGTCTGCAGCATGGCAGTGGATAGCAGAAGGGGCAAGAGGTGCTTGTTCAAATAGGATTGTGTTCTACACCCTTGCTCTCCTTCCTGGAGACTTATAAGCATGCCATCGCTTTAGCAAGTCTAAATAGTCCTGTATGGAAGAAACCTCATTTTACCTTGTTTGGCCGCGGACGTTAGCGCAACGAAACAACTCTATACAGCCTCTCATTTAAAAAAAAAAAGCAATCAAGATATTTCAGAGAAATGAATAATCCTTTCATATTAAACAAAGGGATAAAACTATACCCACGATAAGGAGTTCTGTCTAAAGCCTAAGGCACAGAATTCTGCCACTAGGAAAGACTCCAATGGGTTAGACCAAGCCTCCATTCACAGAGAAGGAAGCATAGGAGAGAGCAAATAAGCAGGTCACGTGGTCAGAAAGCAGGAGAAAGTGGGCTGTCTTTAGATTCACTACTTCCTGAGCAGGGCAGGCTGCTCATCACTCTGCCCCTTTAATAGTGTCCCCTCCAAAAACCATCCATGCAAACAGGCGTGGTTGCGTGTGGTTGCTCCCTGCCGCTGTTTGCCTGGGAAGAACACCAAGCCGAGAGCAGGCCCTAGGCAGAGGTCCGCACAAGAGCTCCTGGAACTTGAAAAAGACTTGAGTTTGGAGTGGGGAGGGTCTTCAAGATGACTACGGAGCTTGGGAAAGTTATAAGGCATAGGCAGACATGATCAGACCCTGCAGCTGTATAAAGAAAAAAAAAGCCATTTCCAGAAGCATTGATGGCTGCTGGCGACAGTGGTAGGCACTTCGTGGGGACCTGAAGGAAGAGTCCTCCGTGATCCCTTTGAGTCAGTGGTGGGACTCCAGTGAGCACACACGGACACTTGCCTTAGGAAAGGCCAAAATAAGTCTCATAGAACGTGGACCTGAACATTGCTCTGTGTATGTGCTTGTCATGTATAACCCTGCTATCTCACCGTATATGTACATCAGCTACAACAGGCCCACACTTTCACCCAGGAGTTTGTGCATATGACAAAAGCTCTGACCCTCGAGCTTTGTTAAAATGAAGCCCAGGTAGGAGAACAGGGGATAGAAATGATGTTTGGTGGCAAAACAGAAGCCTGCTTCTTGAGCAGAGAGGCAGACGGGGAGTGAAGGAGTTCTTAGGCCGGCATAAGGAGAAGGAGCCTTTTCTTGGAACCTTCCCTTGGTGATATTTTATCACAGCGTGATTTCCAGTCTTGGCTGAGAAACGAAGCTGGGAGGAACTGCCTGGCCCCGTATCAGCTCTGACACATTTACAATAATGGAAGACATCTTTCCCTCATAACTTGAAAAACATGAAAGCAGATATTGGCTCTGAGTACGTCTGATAGTCTAACTTTATTTCCTGTCAACAGAAATGACTCTGATTTATATTGGCTCATCGACTTCACACACTCTTGTTCCCCTCATATTGAGAACCCATAGAGAGATGTAATACTCGGGCTCATGATGTATGCCTTTCCAGCAACGCTTTCTGGTCCAAAGGAGACCTCAGGGACCGGGGAAGACACTGGTGTTCTCACTCTGCTGACACTCAATCTTCCTGAGCATCTTTTCAGTGAGGACATCATCCGGGCTTCAGTAGAGCTCTGTGTTGGCTTTGATCTCGGAGCACCTTGTGCATCTGTCCCACGGTGCACAAGGCTGGCTGGCCTGCCTCCAGCAGTTGCAGCGAGATGCCGCCTGCTGTGGGGTTTATCCACGTTGGCATCTGGTGCATTATTTTATCCTTCCAATAGCGAGGCACATCAGAGGAGGGAGAGAGTTCTGAAAATTTCATTTTCTTCTCAAAAGTGATCGATGCTTTGGGAAGTGCACACTGAGTGCTGTGCTTTTGTGGTTACTGCCATTGTATGTCATCTGCTTTTAAATTTAGAGGCTTTCTTTCCACGGCTCCGTTATGATACGATGTGATACATTGAATCAAGGTGGCATTAATCATAGCTCGTGCCTTTCCTGCATGTGCCTCTAAGAGAGAAAATGTTGCAATTAGAATATGGCTCTGTTATTTCTTACGTTTAAACGTTTTGTATTTTGCCCCCAATGAAAGATCCTTCTAGATTTATTTACAGAGTTCTTTTATGTGTCATGCTTTGAAGACACAGGAAGGAAAAATAACCCAAACAAAGGGGCACACACCACAGAGGCAGGAGGAATGGGAGTTCAAGGTTCTCCTTAACTAAACAGCCAGTTCAACGTTGGTCCGGGACATATGAGATTATCTCCAAAGAAAAAATATGCATAAATTGTCTAAAGTTCTCCTGACGAGGCCAAATGTTCTGAATCCCATTAGTGAAAGAAACTTCCGAGTCCATTTCACTAAACACAACAAAATGCTTTGCCCCACTTCAGCTACAGTGTCAACTGTATCATGACTGTCACCTGGCTCACAGTAAGGCTGGGTGCCAGTCCCCTGAGTGTGAGATGCCACAGATTAGGAGAAGCCAAGAACTTAAGGCATACCTTGGCTTTAACGATGTTAAAATGGGAGGGGGAATGGGCAGCTTGCATGGGCTAAGTATAGTTTGCTTGGGTGTTAGATCATGGCGCTTGGTTCCCTTACACAAAATTCAAGGTGTTTTATACACATGTCTATTTCTTCACTTACGATTCCACCTCAGAAAACAATGTAAGGGTTAAAGTCATTCACACCAGAAACACTTTGTTTTGCCCACATCAGTGTAAGCAATTTCTAGGAACCTAAGGGAGCAAACTCAAGTTCCCTCTAGGAATAGGTGCCAGCATCTCCTTTTAGAAAGAAATAGCTATATCAGAGCTTAACAGTTAGTCCATCAAGCTGGGAGGCAAATTCGTACAGTTCCCGGGGAAGGCATCTGCCAATATCCATCAGTCTTTTATTTTAAAAGTACAGTTCTAGTAGAAAAAGACTTAGAGTCAGGTCCGGTGGTGCAAGGTGTAATCCCGCTGCCCAGGAGGGTGAAGCAGGGAAATTGCTACCAAGGCCAGCCTTGGCTACATAGTGAGATACTATCTCAGACACCCAGGGGCTGCAGACTACAGGCTACTTCAGAGCATTTGTCTAGCATGTGCAGGGCCTAGAAGTCCACCCATGGGGTGTAGGGGGAGTTGAAAGACAGAGAGATATTTATTTTTAAAAAGTATTTGGTAAAAGAACAGCAGCGGTGTTTCCCATTCTTTGTGTCTATTTGACAACAATCAAACGTCACATGCCTGATACTTTCCCAGTGTTAGAGTGCAAATTCATGCTTTATGACATACTTCCAAATTTTATTTATTCTGGGGGAAAAAAGAGTATTTTAGAGGACAAAATTGGTAACAACCATTAGACGTCTACTGAAGAAATAGTCTATATTACCTGAGTAAAAATTAAAAACAAACATGCCAGTGTCAAGTTCAGTCAATTTATTGGAATGTATGAAAACTCACAAAGTTATCATGCAGTTCATAATTACTCATTTTGCTTACTTACTAACAGGAATTTTACTTATTTATCTATCAATGTGTTTGTTGTTTGTTTTAAATTTTTATTTATTTTTATTGGGGAGCCACGCCTGTTCGACAGAGCACAGACGGAGGTCAGTGGACTCCTTTGTGGAGTTGGTTCTCTCCTTCCGCCTTTACAAATGTTAGGGATCAAACTCGGGTCTCCAGACTTGCACGGCCATCTCCTGTATGCTCTGAGCCGTCTCGATAGCATGTTCTATTTTTTGAGACAGGGTTTCTCACTTTAACCCAGGCTGACCTGGAACTCAGAGCACTCCTTCTATCGTAATCTCCAAAGCGCTGAGGTTAAAGGTTGGGCTATCACACCCAAGAGGGATTTTCATTTGTGCAGCTAATATTTGACATGTGCTTATGCAATCCAGTAAGAGCAGCACCTTGCTGGTCCGAGACCTCGATAGTAAGTGCCAGTGGTTCCGTGTACTTCCAGAAGAGGGCAGTAGTGTACATCTTTGTAACTGGAATCTTGGCGCTGTTAGACATGCCCAAGAAACCTTAAGCTAAGACCAGTCAGATTCAGGTCTTAGTCCTTAGCAGGATCAGGGAGCCCACACCCAGGTGACCAGAAGAGACCTGGTGGAAATTAAAGCCTTCTCTTTCAAGGTTTGTAATGTGCCTCATAACAAAAATACAAGGAGGATTTTGGCTGTTCATAAAACAGCTGAGTGCCCTCCTGCCTCCTCTCTGATGAAAGGAAAAGAGGAGGAGTCAGGGCATGGCCCTCTGGCGTTCATACCAACTGACACAGTAGTCACCTCCCACACTAACACCGCCCAGGGCTTTGATTCCCTCCCACAAGGAAGTGAGGCATGCCAGCCTCACTAGAATTGCCCAGGACTGGGCATTTCAACTTTTCCATTAGCGTGCCCTGGGTAGCAACTCACCTGTTTTTATTCCATTTAAAGAAACTGCTGAGTTAGATCCCCCCTCCCCCAAGTTTTTTAACAAGGTACCGAATGTTTATGAATGAATAACTAACTTTGTGTCTGTTGTGTCCCTAGCACTGAAAGACACCTGCACATATCCAGAGAGGGTGGTTGGTATTCGAAGCCCCACGAGTTTAGCATCAACACTGAGCCAATACTCCAGCGGTTCCTGGTTTTCTTTTGCAGTACTAAAAAGCATATATGCTGTATAGAGCACTTAAGAAAGACGCTGGATAGAGAACGGTGTGCCCACCTGCCACACAGGCCCCTTTGTGCTTCCTGTGGTTTTTCTTTTTTACCTAAATCTTTTCTGTTGGTCTAGCTGCCTGTCTCCGTATTAAAATCGCCCTGTCCAAGTCACAAAAGCTATATAGGAAGGTTTCCCTCTGAGGCGCCTTTCAGCTTCCTCAATATTGACCCCTGCCCCAAATTCTCTTCTTTGTTCCTTTTCTTTCATTGAATTAGTCTTGGCATTTTACTTAATCACTATGAGCACAAAAATCAAGAGGAAAATAGACAGCGAGACCCTGAGTCACTGATGTTCCCTCAGGCCCAGGATCCAATTTAAATCCTGGCTCTGGGTCTATGCTGCTTGAAGCTGGTCGTTTCTCTTTACCTGACTTCAGTTTCCTCCAGGGTACAGGGAAGACAACAGCAGTGCCTGCTTCCCAGGAGTAACGCCAGGCTGGTGGTTACAACGTGACAAGACAGGCAACAAGCTCGGTGTGTTGCCAGGGAACTTTAAGACAAATGCCTCATGGACTCCCGGGAGTCAGGGAGTTTCTGAAGCTCACTAGGCTAGTTGGGATCCCGGCTGTTTCTCAGCTAGCTTGCACCTTGGGCCAGTTTCTTTCCCCAAAGTTTCGTTTCTGCATTAACACGATGGAGGAACCATTGACCTTGTCAAGATCAAGTTGAAAGTCAAGGTACTTCACTTAGGATGTCACCTGGACAGGTTTCCCTGTAAGCTATTTAACTGGGTTTGGTTCTAAAAGTGAATTTTATCTTATTGCTGAAGGCTTCCCCAACACTCATTGCTCGGTGGCCATAGAAACTCTTGCCCAGAGCCACTGGGAAAGAATCCTGGGATAGAGAGAAGCCTGTGAAGTCACTGTGGGATCTTGAGGCTTTTCTTTGTTTTCCTCTTTTGATGTACTGAAGAGGAGAGGTCGTTCCTCATTCTGGGGCCAAGGTCCCTTCCTAATTCATTTTTCTGGTTCCTCCATGGCTTAGAATAAATTCAAAGTCCTTTCTTAACTTCTTTTCCAGAATCAGAGGAAAGTTCACTGTAACAAAATTTTATAACTCCTGCTCAGCAACATATATACTTTTAAAACATAAAAGTACCTTTCCCTTGTCCTGCATTATTCTTTTCCTGGTACAATTTTCCCGGTGTATTGAAGTGGCATTCCATGGTTTGCAATGACTTGGTGGTTTATGACCCTTCTGTGGCTGATCAGACTAAACATAATTCATTCATAGCTACTTAATACTCAGGGAAACCAATCCTGGACTTAAATAACTATGGTGTGACCTCTGTAAGGTATCATTTATAGTTCTAAAATTGCTACGATGGAGATATCAAGATGTGCCAAATGCAATAAACCGAACACCAGCCAGCAAATGGGGCAGCTGCTATTGTATTTGCTTTTGCCCTCCTTTTTGGGTAGTTCCCCATACTGCTATTTTTGTTTAAATGGATTCGGGGTAATTACCTAGCAGAGGAAAGCAACGTTCATTTTACATTTTATTATTAAATACTTCAGTGCGTAAAAAAAGTCCCCTCTATAAGGAAGTACCACAGAAATGTAAACATTCCATTAACGTTCTGCAGTTTACTAGCCAAGACATGAGTCCGTGTGAGCATAGAGGAGCCATCCCGCTATCAAGGGCTAATGGAACCCATCTGCTATTCATTTCTGCAAATTACTTTATGGCGGAAACCCTGACCGAACATTTAAGTTATCCAGATGGGAACGTGAAGCATAGTGTTTCCATGTTGTTCAGAAGAGATGTGTGTTCGCAGCACTCTTAACCCTAAAATTTGCAATTTTTTACAGTGTCATTTTCTGCATCTCATTTGTTTCCTGAATTATTTCCAACACGTTCGATTGTAGGGAATGAAATGTTCCGTGGTAGTAAAGTAATGGGATTATCAGTTTCCTAGATGTCATTTAACAACTATTTAAGGATCTGTGCATACTGGTCCAGGTGCTGGGGATTGGCAATGAAATCACAAAGGAGGGGACATGTTCTCGGCTGCCCCAGAGATAACAGCCTGAGGGTGGAGATGGAGAGGGAACAGCAGACGTCTAGACAACACCGCAAATACCACGGCAAATACCCTGAGTAAGGCTAGGCTGAGCACAGGAAGTGGAAGAGGCAAGGAGGGCTACAATCTTGTGGGACATTGGAAGAAAAGCGCCTGAAGATCCAGAGCAAAGCCAACTGTGTGGTTTTGAAGGGCCCTCTAAGGGTTTAGACTCCATCCAGCAGGCCATACATAGCAGGCCGTACATAGTCATGCGGGATTGTAAATGGAAGGCTAACACATGAGGTTTGTTATTTGGGACATGGGCATAATGTGGAAAGTCAACTGGGCTCCTGATAAGGAGGCTCCTCCAACTTCCAGATGAGGAGCAACAAAGAAAGTCCAGGGCAGCAGTAAAAGATGGGCATGAATAAACGGGCCTTGGGGGTACAGAAGCCACAGTATCTGGCAACAGCTGGAAGCTGGAGAAAACAGAAACAGACCAGCCAAGCAGGCAGCTCAGGACTTTGACTAAGGGGGTGGAGGAGTCAGGTTAAGTACTGGGAATGATCTTTGGAATCAGGAGTGCCTTGTGAGGTGGTGTGAGTGAGAATGGCCCCCGGAGGCTCATGTGTTTGAATGCTGCTTTGCCTGAGATTTCTGTTCTGTCTGGCCCCACAGCCGTTCAGTCCCAAAGAAACACACAGAGGTCTACATTAATCATAAACTGCTTGGTCTATTAGCTCAGGCTTCTAATTCACGCTTACATCCTACATTAACCCATAATTCTTGTCTGTGTCAGCCATGTGGCTTGGTACCTTTTATCAGTGAGACATTCTCATCTTGCTTCCTCTGCATGGACGACGACTGCAGACTGACCCTTTCCTCTTCCCAGAATTCTGTTCTCGTCACCCTGCCTATACTTCCTGGCTACTGGCCAATCAACATTTTATTAAGACAATACAAGTGGCAGGGTACAAGACCACTGTCCCACAGCACTGCTGGGTCCCCAGTGTTTGGGAAGAATTAGGAGGTGTAGCCTTGTTGGAGGAGATGTGTCACTAGGAGCGGCCCCAGTCCATGCCCTGTCTTGCTTGTCTTCTCTCTCTCTACCTGTTGCCTTTGAATCGGGATATAAACTCTCAGCTACTGCTCCAGCACCTTGCCTGCCTGCCTGCTTCTGTGCCCCCCACCATACTGGTCATGGGCTAACCTTCTGAAACTGTAAGCAAGCTCTCAGCTAAATGCTTTCTTTTAAAAATTGACTTGGTCATGGTGTTTCTTCACAGCAACAGAAAAGCAACTAAGATGGAAGCACAAAGCCTGCAGGAGACAATCGTAAATTTGACTCTGCCCACCCAGACAGGTTGCACCTGGGGGACCTTCAGGTGTACCCAAAATGTGGCTGGAAATATGAGTTAGGAGAGAAGACAGGATTGGAGACAGGAGAGTTGCCGCTTATATATCATTGAGTAATTTTTAAAGATTCGTGCAAATGAACACAAGCACCGATTGGCTTCTCTGAGGGAAATTTGACAGATACCATATTCAGTTATTTGGGAATTGTGTTGAAGTAACTGATAAGTCTTAAGCTATAAAGGTTTGCAGGAAAAGATCAGAGTTTTCAATTCTACCACTCAGTCTGCGAGGGAAGTGTCACAGCTCCTGTTTTAGATGTGTTGACGGAAGCACTGGACGTGGACTCCCTGACGAAAGCCCTTTCTGAAACAAAGATGGCTCTGCAAATCCCAGATGGGTGTGGCAGCCTGCCTCAGATTTCAGACTCAGAAAGAGGACACGGGAGATACCAGATGCAAACTGGCAAACAAGACTAGCAACATCAGTGAGCTCTGGGTTTGATTGAGAACCCCTGCCTCAGTGGCTAGACCCGAGCACAGTGGATGAAGATTACCAACAATTTCGGACCTTCCCATGCATGCACAAATACCTGTAATCCATCCTCAACACACAAATATACAGCATGCATACCCTATTGCATATACACATGAAGAGAAGAAAAAGAAAAAAATAGGAGATGCCTTTACAACTCGTAACAGGAAAGAATTTATTTTTAAATGACGCAGCAGGATGGAGAATTCAGAAACTCATGGCTGCACAAGGAACAGAGAATAAGTGACAGATGAGTAATAGCAAGACACTGAAATCATCCCCGCTCTGAGGCTCAGGGAACATTGTGGAAGAGATTGGAAAGAATGGAAGGGCCAGAGGGCAGGGAGAAGGACTACGAGCTGTCATTTTCAGGGTAAAGCACAGCCATTGTAACTACAACCTCACAGCAGCACAGGGCCTGGGAGAAAAAACCATCAATAGTCAGACCATGGATGGAGGAGAGACCCAGGACACCTTAACTCATAGATTTAGGAAGTGGGCATATCATTACCATCAGTTGTCCACCCATGGATGACCCCATTAAGTTCCAACAGACACTCCCAATTCAATTTAGCCCTGACTAAATTAAATAGGTAACAAAACGAAGTCAAGAACATAAGAAAAGTTCTGGTAAGGATGGGGGAGGGTGTCTGTAATAGGAATGGGAAGGAAATAAGAGAGGGCGTTGGAGAAAGCAATCTCTCTCTCTCTCTCTCTCTCTCTCTCTCTCTCTCTCTCTGTGTGTGTGTGTGTGTGTGTGTGTGTGTGTGTGTGTGTGTGTGTGTCTATGAAATCGTCTCACAGCAAAATTAATTCCATTAAGTGGTGAAGCTGAAAAGATAGCAAGGCAGACCAGCAGAGGAGGGTGCTGGCCGCTAAGCCTGATGGTATGAGTTTCAGCCCTAGGATCCACGTGGTAGAAAGATAATAGACTCCCAAGGGGTTAGAGAGATGGCTCAGCAGTTGCAAACACTTGCTGTTCTTGCAGAGGACCAGGTTCAGTTCCTAGCACTCAATGATAGCTAACAACAATGATAGCTCCAGTTTCAGGGACCCAATGCCTTCTCCTGTCCTCAGGCACCAGGCACTGGACATGGTCTATATACACACAAACCACTCATATACATAGGATAAAAGCAGAAAAACAAACAACTCCTGAAAGGTGTCCTCTGACTTTCCTGTGGATTGTGAACATTTGCTCTTAAGCATGCATCATGTACACACACACACATGAACACACACACACACACACAAAATTAATAAACAAATGTATTTATTAACCTGGAGAAAGACCCGGTTTCTCCATATAACAGGTTTGATTGTCCTGGAACTCACTCTATAAACCAGGCTGACCTTGAACTCATAGAGATCCACTTGCCTCTCTGCCTCCTGAGTATTGGGATTAAAGGTGTATGCCACCTCCATTCAGCAAATGTAATCTTTTTTTTTAAGAAAATAATTAAGCAATCCATTTCAATGGCTGTCACAGTTTCATTCCCTATTAGACTTTTTTCTTTTGTTTCTAAGGAATACTACTTAAACTATTTTTATTCCTATTTATTGTGTGTGCTTGTGCACGTGTGTGGGCATACATGTGCAAGAGCTCCAGAGTGGAGGTCAGAGAACAGCTTTCAGGAGTTGGTTTCCCCATTTCACTACAGTGGTCCTGGGGCTAGAACTCGGGTTGTCAGGCGGCAGCAGGTGCCTTTCCCTACCGAGTCATGTCCCCAGCCAACTCTGCTTATTTTTGTACAGTTTTGAAGAAAATAGAAAAAAAAATCCAGAAAGGAATTTATTTCTACCTGATTGGCCTTGGTAACTTAGCCCAGGCATTTTGGTGGATAAGATGAATCTGAGGCCACACACTGTTAAGCACCTTGGGCTTCCCTTTAAGAAAAACAAAATGTCGCTGGGTGGTGGTGGCACCGTACACCTTTAATCCCAGCACTCAGGAGGCAGAGGCAGGCAGATCTTTGTGAGTTCGAGACCAGCCTGGTCTACAAGAGCTAGTTTCAGGACAGGCTAAAAAGCGACAGAGAAACCCTGTCTCGAAAAACCAAAAAAAAAAAAAAAAAAAAAAAAAGAAAGAAAGAAAGAAAGAAAAAAAAATATCATTACTACTACACATCATTTACAGTTGTCACTGGTTAAGGAACATGTCCTTCACCATGGCGCTTAGTGAGAAGTCAGTGTGGAGGGCAGGACCACGAAGGCCTCAACAATAATACCTGTGCTTCTACAGAAAAGAGAAATCGCAGGCAGACTGATCAACAAGGCAAGGGGTGCAGTGAAGAGCTGCTACTCACTCACTGAATCCCACATAGTCCAGCCATTAGTGGATTCTGTGACTGAGCCAGCCTTGTCTTCTCCACATTACTGCTGGCTGCTGACCCCATGCCCCTGGGTATCCTGTCAGCCTAGGGATATATCTGGTCACCTTTCCCTTCCAGCCTTCCCTCCCTGTCTATGACCCCAGTGTGTGCTTGCTCTCATTTCCCAGGCATTTCTCTGTGTTAGACGCAGGTAGGCTAACTGAAGCTTGGCATGCTCTAGAACCCTCCCTGACACCAGAGCACTGATGATGACTATCTTCATCCAGGATGGCAGAGCAATGTGAGTAGGTTTGCCCCAAGTGCACACTGCCATTCTTCGTGGGAAAATTATAGAGGAGCTGATGTACAATATCAGCGACTAGAAAACTTCTAAAAAAAAAAAAAGGTAGACAGTTCTTTACAGAGCGAAGCTATCAAGTGAACTCTCTTCAAGGCCTTAGGTTTGGGAAGGCCCTTTAAGTGAATCTACTGTTGAAGAGAGAATTAATCTCTTATTCTCTTTAATTTCTCATTCTCCTGGGGGGAGATTACTTTTTTAATTGCCATCTAAAATTAACCAGCTGTTTTACCTATAGCCAAGTAGAACATAAATGAATGTCCAGTGCAAATAAAGAATTTAATTTTATTTATAGTGATGGGTAACTTTTATTCAAGTCCATATAAGGAATTGTGTGATAACAGAGACTTACCAAGCACTCTTCGGTGTGGCAGATGAGTTGTGGTTATAACCTACTAAGTAACATTTGTTCCAAAGGAACAGTCTGTTCGTGACTTTTTAACAACTGTCTAATCAACAGATTGTTGAGTGACTTCAGCTGTGGAAGACACTGGGAACCTCAGTTTGGTTTTGTTTTTTAATTATCTAAATTTTTTATGGAGGTGGTTATCTCACTGAACACTTTTGTTTGTACCTTCATTTCACAAAGCAGGGCAGTTTATTCCTGGTCCAACCGCTGAGGTTCACTCTCGAGTCTCACTCTTAGAAGACATACCTCCAACTGGGAAACCCATGAGGACACAATCAATCAGCATCCCGATACTGGACAAAAACGCTACCCAGCACAAGGGGGCACTGAGGCCAAGGCCTGACAGTTTGGTTTTAAACTTTCTGCTCTTTTGCAGTCTCAGGCACCAACAGCTACTAGTGATTTGCAATCTGAGTAAAATGCAGAGAGGCAGGGCTGCTACGATCACATTTTTTAATAACATTCCATACTAAAATTGAAAAGAGATGGTCACCTATCAGATTTAAACAATAATTGAGGGTCATGTAATCCAAACACAGGATGCAGATGTAAGTCCAAACGCTGTTTTTGGAAGTTAGCGATCAAAGAATGAGTTCGCATTGACGGAATCTTATTCTGAAAGGTGATGTTCCAGCTGCAACATCAATCTGTTAGTCACTCCACTAGCAACGCCGGGCAAATGGCTGGTACCGTCTGTGCCTTTAAGATCACAGGTCAAAAGAGCTAAGTAATGTGATAACAGAGAAAGACAAACACAACCTTTATTCTCGTTTCAAAGCCTTGAAAACAAGGCCTGGAACTACAGTTTAATCACAGGACTTTATGTTTCACGGTCTCACATAAAAAGTTATAACAAAAGACTAATGTTGTACAAATGATAGCAAAATACATAGTTACCCTCAACTACAGAGTGAAAAAAATGTAGCAAACCCACTAGCCGACACAGAACAGAGCTGCCCAGCCAAGCATTCATAATAAATAAAACTTTCTAAAAGTACATGTAATGATCAGCATTTCAGTCAAAAATCACAGTCTGGGATCTGATGTTAAATTTTATCACATTCAGAAGTCAGAAAGCCAGCACACTGGAATTACTAAAGAATTTTCTGACATCCATAAAAATGAGACGAGATGATTTTCAGTCAGTTTTGAATCTTAGACAGATATGCTGTGCATCCACAATCAACTACAACAGAACAAGAGAATGCATAGAAATTACTCTCTGTAACTCAATATTTAACTGCCATAAAAACAAAAACATACTTCAAGACCTTGTGTGGCCTTTTGGGAAGGAAAATACATTGATAACCCAAAAATAACTGCAATGGAGAGCCGGGACCACACCAAGTTAACTGTTTTCTTCAGGAAACCTGGAAGATGGTATCATGGCATAAAAGGAGGGTTTTAAAATAAATGTCCCTTTATTGTACCTTTATTTTATAGCTTTCAGTCAATTGTGGGGAATCAAAATCAGCTGAGTGATTTTACCATTAAGGCTGAAATAACCCTGAGTCTATTTTGCATGTAAGAATATAATCCTCAGCATTCTTTAAACTTGATCACTAGAAGTGAATTTCATTTGCGAGTAAATTAAAACTGTGTTTAAGATAGCTCTTCGTGAAAATGATGAATGAATTAAACTACTCTTTTAAGCATTAAAAAATGATAATGTTAATTCAAAAGGAACTGAGCAAAGAGGCAAGGGACTCTCAGGGTCCCAGGAAAACAGCTTCCTGCTAAGATCATTTGCACCTCAGTTTCTAAGGTTAAGACACTTCTCCCTGAGCCATGCAAACTGGCCTTGCATTTTCAGGTTTTTCCATAGTGCCTTCTGAAGCATGCTTTTACATTTAATTATGAGTGGGCATGCTCCTGCTGGTTTCTCAGAGCTAGCAATTTTTCTCATTCATTCCACAAATTGCAAGCTTCCTGTGTTTAAGACCAATCCCGAGTACTCTGATTGTCACTGTTCACGGGAACAAATTACTACAGGAAAAAACCCGAACTCAGGTGAGCGCTTCAGGCCCAGCCTCACTCAAGATTCCCAAATTCAAAGGTGCAGAGACTCTACAGGGAAGGCTGTGCATCCTGGCCTTCCTGGATCAGAACCTGAGAGGTCTGATGACTTTTCATCGACTTAAATTTTATCAAATATCCTTTCCCCACTCCTCCAAGTTTCTGCAGGCCACCAGTGGCCACCACTCTCTATCTCAGCCCTCCCTCTCCCCACCTAAACCTCCCTCCCAGAAATTTGTGTTACTGGCGAATAAAAAGCTTAGACTCAGCATCAAGTTCCAACTGCAGGCTGCTGGGCTTAACGAGTTTCAGTCCAGGGATTTCCTCTGTCTTTTGGAATGCTATAACTTTAAGGACCTGACATGCCAACTTGGAAAGCCACGGGAGAGATGAGAAGAAATCACAAGATATGGCATTCGGCAATCCAAAACCCGAGAACAGTACTGTTATCTCTAAGAGGAAGAGGGTGATTCCTTTCTCCAGGCCCTTCGTTCACAAGAGGCTATCGGTGAGCTTGAAGTTGTATCAAGGAGCAAAAAGGCCACCGCTAAAAGCGGCTTGGCCGAGAAGCAGGAATGGGTCTTTGGGAAGCAGCATCACTCGTCATCATTGTCATCGTCGTCCTGGTCCTGGTAGCGAATGTAGACGACCAGCATGACAAAGCCCATGAGGATGCAGAGGGAGCCGACGACCAGGTAGGCGATGCCCAGGAAAGGGTTCTTGCCACCCATCCATGAGATGTTGCTTAAAATGATGAGCTTGTGGCCGCCGAAGGCGCGCACCGGGTAGTTGTAGGTGATGTTGACACGGTAGGAACCCCGGGGCAGGCCGGCCGAGTAGTTGCCCTGACGGATGCGCGCGTACAGCTTGCGAAAGGTGGGCAGCGCCGCCGTGCGCATCCACACCACGAAGTCCTGGTTGATGAAGCCAGTGTTGTTGGGATCGGGACTGAGCTCGTAAACCGGCCGGTGCCAGTTGGGCGGCGGCGCCGTGCCGCGGAAAGCCAGCGCCAGGCTGCCGTTCACCAGGGGCGGGTTGCGGAACTTGACGTGGTAGTCGGTCCACCAGGCGATGGCGGTGCGATCGAGAGGCACCTCGACGTAGGGTCCCCCGGGCTGGCGCTGGTGCCATAGCGTGAAGGAGTCGTTGAAGAGGCTGTTGGCGATGGCGCCGCAGGGCGCGATGGGCAGGCCGGTGGCGCTGAGCTGGTAGGGGGCGCACTCGTTGGCTGGGTGGCGCAGCGCGCTGACCAGGCCGCTGAGCTGCGCGTCGTCGCGGGACACGCCGTAGCGCCGGTTGTTCTGGTAGAAGTTGGACAGCTCGTAGTAGAGGTAGACGGGGCCCGGGAAGAGCTCGGGCAACGAGAAGTACCAGGCGCACGAGCAGCTGGGCGGCGGCGCGCGGCCCTGGCCCTCGGCGGCGCACAGCGAACAGTTGCCGGTGCCGCCGTCGCCGGTGTAGTCGTACTCTAGCTCCTTGATGCCGTTGGAGGAGTAGAAGAGGCCCAGGCCCAGGCCGATGAAAGCCAGGCCGGCGCAGAAGAAGAGAGGCAGCGTGATGCCGGCCGAGAGCAGCGGCTGCCAGGCCGGGAGACGCTGCTGCGTGAAGGCCGTGTTGTCGGGCTGGTGCGCGCCCCGCGCCGTGACGCTCCAGGTCATGGCGAGAGCTCAGCCGGGCGCCCGCGCCGGGGTCTCAACCCGGGGGCCTGCGTCTCCCTTCTCCCGCCTCTGCGCGCGCACGCTCTCCCGGCTCGACGGCTGCTCCCCGGGCCCGCCTCCCGCCCGCGCAGGTGCGCCCGGCCCGCCCTCCGCGCAGGTGAGGTGGACGGCCAGGTGCCCGGCGTCCGCCCAGAGGCCTCGGTTCAGTTCCGCCACCACCCAGGTGACCTGAGACGGCTCCGCCCCTGCGTGGCGCCCTTCCCAGGTGAGCAGGGCGGGGTTCCCCAACTCACCCGGCCGGCTCGGGCTCCTTGGCTCTCTGTGTACTGCTCTCCCTCCCCCTTTTTCCCCCAGTTCACTGTGAGTGATGGGATCTGAGTAGCTCATACCTTTGCTCGGCAGTCACATCCCTCTCTGCCTTCTACAGAGCCTGAGCCACTTTCTCCCAGTCACAAAGCCCGCCTTCAAGCATAAAGTTCCACCCCAGAGCTCATTCCAGGGTGGGGTTCTGTTGGCTTGATTATTTATTACCTTGTTAGGTTGTTAATCCTCGTTACTAAAGGAAAAGGGTGAGTCTTCAGTAGGCTTTCACTTAGTTTTCCAGCGCAGGTTCTAGTGCCCTGGGAATTACATTGTGGTAACTGTATCTATTTCTGTATCTACTGCCACCCCACCCCCCACCCTCCTTTACTGAAGGGACAATTACTTTGTAGCCAGATGTTCCAGTCTGGCTTAATAACTACGAAAGCTGGAAAAGTTCTGTTAAAAAAAAAATGATGTTTTTAAAAAGAATCAAAGACTGAGAGAGTTTGTGGCCTTTGTTTTCTCTAGGTGGTGGGAAAAACCACAAAGGAGGGGAAAAAATGCTGTGGACTCCACGTGACATTTTTTCAGATTGCCTGCTTGACCAGCCTGTTCCTAGGAGATCTAGCTGATAGCCACAGTCAAGGACATTTGACTTGCTTGGTCTAAGAAAGGTGAACTAGACGGATTTATCAACTATGTAAAAACTGATTAGCTCTAAGTGTTGCCTGGTACTCTGTTTTTGTTTGTTTTGTTGTTTTTGAATCTAGGTTGATTAGAGTCCACCAGAGCCTAGTTCATGTATTAAATCCTCCTTAGCTACTGAAGCCCACGCACATCTCCAGCTCCTAAAGTGCCAATAACTTCAGTCTGCCTCTGTTAAACTTCCACACCTGTGTTACGCATTGCGCTCAGGAACCGCTCAAAACCCACCGAAATTTGGAAAGTTTAAATACTTGTTTGAAATAGTTTTAAAAGTTGTCTTCCAAGTTTTCAGCCCTCTGCTAAACAGTGTAGAAGACAAAAGGAAGTGAGAAGAAACTGGAGCCTTTGTCATCCCCCCAGAGGGTGCTGTCCAGGCTGCTGTTCCGTCTGTCAACCTGACACAAACTAGAGTTATCTGAGGAGGGTGATCACTGGCCGGTAGGCAAGTCTGTGGGGTATTGTTGGTTAATGAATGCAGTGTTTGCTGCCACCTTTGGGCAGATAGCCCTGGAATACATAAGAGAACAAGGAACTGGGAGGTGGCGGACACCTTTAATCCCAGCACTTGGGAGGCACAGGCAGGTGAGTCTCAGTAAATTCAAGGACAGCCTGACCTACAAAGCGAGTTACAGGATAGTGAGGACTGTTACACAGAAATGCTGTCTGGGGGGACCCATGGGAAGCAATCCAGTAAGCAATGTTCCTCCATGTCTTCTGCTTTAGTTCCCACCTCCAGGCTCCTGTCCTAGCTTCCTTTGGTGATGGCCCGTGATGTGGAAGAGCTAAGCCCTATCCTCCCCAGGCTGCTTTTCGCCGTGGTATTTTTATCACAGGAGTAGACAGGCACATAGTCCTTAGGGTTAAGAATCAAAGCAGCCATATATCAAGCTGTACACACTGGTCAAAAGTGAGACCCAAGCCCTCTAACACCCCTATATCCAAAGAGTCTGGAATGTAATATTGAGTTGGAAGTGTCACCCCAGACCCTGGCCTGGGAATTGCCAAGTACTTGGACTCCAATTCCCAACCTGCCAAGTGCTTGGACTCCAACTCCCAGCCTGCCAAGTGCTGACCCCTTCCTGGGGGGGGGGTCAGGACCACTCCCACAGGGTATTTAGGTTTGCAATGAAAAAAGGAACACATGGTTTTGGGTTTTACGTACTCTTTCTCTGTCTCCCCCCCTCCCCCCCCCCCCGGGCTCCCAGCCACCCAAGAGTGCCGCATTTATTAAAGGGGCATTTGTAATTCAGTCCAGTCTGGTTTGATTGGAGTTCTTTGAGCCTGGCAAAGAGGCCCATCTTAAGATTTTTCTTGACACATACGAGACTGGCACTAAAATTAAAAAGCAAAATTATTTTAACAGTGGAAAGTTGATTTTCTTCCATTGAATGGATGTATGTAGAAAGTGCTAGCTGTTAGAATATTGCGGAAGACCCCGCTGTCTTCAATTCTACCTCTAGCCCTTTTAAGTCCCCAGAGTATGGTCCGTTCCCCCTTACACTCTTTCTTTCTTCTGACACAAGAATAAGCAGATCTCTTTACCCTTCTGGTGACTTTCTCCCACCCTTCTGTCGGATCAGGCTGCAGGAAGGAATTGGTTCTCACAACTTTATCTGATGGATCTTCAGCCGATGGCTGCATGGCTGCCAAACCCCTGGAAGCTCACCTGAGGAACTCAGGGTCTTTTCTCCTTGACCCTTCTTCCCTGATTTCCCAAAGGCGATAGTTTACTCATTCTGCTGATTAAGGTAAAAATAAAACAGTGCTGTTTCCCAAGTGGCCTGCTGTCCACGATGGGCAGTGGCTCCCAGGCAGGGAATACCTCAGTATAGATGGCGGGACATGGCCACCTGATCTGGCCATCAGTTAAGATGGCAGCAAAGTCACCTGGTCCTCAATTAAGATGGCGGTAAGGTCACCTGACCTCAGTCAAAATGGCAGCGGTCACATGTTGTATGGAAAAGCCATGTTTTTTGAGCCGAGGGAGTTTTAAAGATAATTACAAGAGAGACCTAGAGGCATGATCTGCCCTGTCACTGAGCCACTGCGCCACAAGCCATGGTGGGGAACGAAGTCTGGAATTGAAAACAGCTGCCTCCTGGATCTGACCAATCTTGTTGGCAGCAGTAGCGGTGGCAGGGACAGTTTAAGGAAAAATGGAGTCGGTGGGATACCTGCGGAGCATTTACAGGTGGTTTATACCATAGCTGAAGATGTGAAAACTTGCAAAAACACCATAGGGCCTATAGGAGGACGCAAAGCCTACAGGAAGACGTCTCTTCTCTACATGCAGGGTGTTAAAGCTTGACTGGCTCCGGTCTGGGTGATTCAGAAGCCAGCGTGTGCAGTGCTAGCATGGGAGGAATAACCCTGGGTAGTGTGATCGTGTTTTTAGCTATGGAAAGCAACCAGAGATGTATGTCAGCGAAGGGCTCAACCATAGCCTTGAAGGCTGTGGTTGGCTGACTAGAAGGGGAAAACTCACCACCGAAGCCACTAGTGTGTGTAGAGGTTGATGTTAGGCAGATAGAAAACCGAGCTGTTATAAAGAAATCTTTACAACCTGGTTCTGGGGCCCAGGGTTCCAAGTTTCCTCAGCCAACCCACCTGTGGGCAGGAGGAAATACGGAGAGAGCCTGGCCGAGTCACAAGCACCAATGTGTACACACTTCTCAGAGGGACAAGTGGCATTCAGCCACCCAAGATTGAACAATAACAGGTCAGATACACTCCTCTTAATTCCCTGGTTCTAAATTTTTTTTTCCCTAAACTTAACTTTGTCCTGTGTTCTACCAATACCTTAAACAGGTATAAGAGACACTAGACATTAACACCAGACAGCAACAAAGAGACCAGCTACTCCAGGATGTGAGCAAGACCCAACTTTCTCAGGTTCCCCCCAAGACGATGCCCACAAATAAGCAGGAAGCAGTCTTGAGAATCTGCCACCCCAATTCCTTTAACCTGTTGTGATTAACTTTCTACCTTTTTGTTTTATATATATATATATATATATATATATATATATATATATATATATATATATAAAAGAGATGGGAATGTAATGGTCTGTCCTGTCCCTTTAAGAGACAAGCCCTGCCCACTCCCCCATCTGCTGAGGCAGGCTGATCTTCAGCTTCCACTTCTAGCCAGAGTTTCTCACTTTCCATCTCTCTCCCAAAGAGGCAACTTCTGCCTCTCTCCCTTCTCCCCTTCCCCACCTGTGTGTTTCTCTCTCCCCCACTCCATTCTTCTCCCTTCTCCCCTTCCCCCTTTCCCCTTTTCCCTTTTCCCTTCATAACCCACTAAATAAAACCTCACTTTTTCTGCATGGTGTGTCTGTTCTTCTCTGTCTCTCACCCAACGAGGCTGTGGCTCCTCATGAGACCAATGGACCCGCCGACCGGCTCTCACCTGCCGCGTGGCTTCCTGCCTAGGACTCGCTGGGCCACTGGGGGAATTGCAGTGTGGTTTGTTTTTTCCATAACAGGAGGGGTTAGCTGGCATCAGGAGAGGGAGAGGGGGAAACAGGCAGTGAAAAAAGGGAGCTCTCTAGATATTTGTAAAAAGAGGAGGAAAAAGCCAGTGATAATGACCTAGAAGAACTTTTACTCTAAAGGAAAGACCTCTTTCTAGCTGGGAGAGGCATGTTGTTTGGGGGAAGATGATGGAACAGACGAGGATGTACTCAGGTCTGGGAAGCTAGCACCTTGTTGGCTCTGAAAACCAGAGAGTGAGAGGGAAGGACAAGGAAGGAGACAACTGGACTTTAGGCTCAGCCAGTTTTCCTGTACAAATTTCTTCCTGCCTAGAGCTGGTGACACAGTAGCCTCAGCCACTCTAGAGGCTGGTGTGAGTGAGACCCTGAGGCCAGGCATTCCGAATTCTTGCAACAAAAGGCAGTATCAACTGTCTAGCAGAGGGAAGGGATGGTGTGAGTGGGCTGAAGGGAGGGTTGAGGGCTTGGGAAGAGGGTGTCAGTCAGGAATTCACAAAGGATTACCAGGGAGTCATATGTCTCAGGTTCGGGCTAGACCCAGCTTCAGGGGGTTTCCTGGAGAAATGGATTGGAAAAGAAAATGGTCATCATCTTAGGATCCCTGCGGAGGGATGGTTGAAGTGATGAGTCGGTATTTCAGAAAATCGAGCCAAGCTCACCATCCAGAGAGGCAAAGGTTCCACTGGGCTGACTGATGACAGGAAAGACTGGGATGGGAAATGAGGACTAAGGTAAGTAGTGCTGTGATCTGTGTCTGCAGATTCAACCAAGTTTAATTGGAAAGCATTTAAAGAAAACAATTTTGTCTGTGCTGAATATGTTGAGACATTTCTCATATCCTTCCCTAGACAATATAGGACATTTCTTGCATTACTAGAAATTTAGAGGTAGCTTAAAGTATTCAGCAACTATCTGTGTATGTTTTACGCAAATACTATACCAGTTTATGTTGGGTATTTGAGCATCTACAGATCTTGGCATCCTTCAGGGTTCCTGGAACCAGCGCCCCTAGAATTTGAAGGGATGGCTATGTGTCCTATTTCCTGTACCAGCTCATGAATTCAGACAATTTAGGGACTGCTGTAAACCATGCGCCCCTCAGAACTCATTGTGTGACAAAGGCTCTGGGCTTGGGCCTTTGCTTTTATTATAGATGTCATCATAATTATTAAAAGATGCTTGGATCATGTGAACTTTTTCTAGTACCAATCGCATGAAGAAATGCATTCATTCTGCATGATTATTTATTGTATCATTCTTAGGAGAACTCGGGGGGGGGGAGAAATTTCTCATCCAAATATTCCTAAAACTACTTCATTCTTGCCTTCTTTTTTTCTGAGTTTTAACCAAGTAAGTATTTAATTTTAATTGGTTATAATTAGCATAAAATAAATTGTCATTCTACTTGCCAAATCGCTGCCTTTTGGAAGGAAATGAAGAATGAGATAAATATTTTGTATGTTCCTTTGTATTTTGTCTTCTTTGCTGTCATCTTCTCCTTGTCTCCTTCTTTCTCCCTGCCGGTCCCTTTAAAATCCAGCTTCTTTTTTCTCCAGTGCTGGGGACCCAGCTCAGGGCTTCGCATATGCAGAGCTGGCATTACCACTGAGATACAGCCCCAGGCTTCTTTGTCACTTTCTGGGAGTTCCATAATTCATGGGTCTGTCATCTTTAATTGTCCTCCTGTTGTTCAACATATGGAATTTTACTTTGTCAGCATTCCAAGGTGTGTGGTAGTGAACTTTGGCATATAATTAAAAAATTATTTTCTAAAGATAAATTTCTAAAGTAAGAAACGAACTTAAAATTCAACCGCTTAAATATATGTTGCCGTAAGAGTCTTTCAAACTGTCACACAATGCATTTATTTTGTTACTTAAGCAAAATTTTGTCCTAAAAATCTATTTTTAGCCAAGGAATATATTTACTCTATGTTAATTAGCTGTCAGACACTGGGAGAGTCCTCTGATATTGGGGAAGGAATGCTGGCCTGTCATTAAGGAAGTCCAGCTTACTCTAAAGTAAGGAAATAGCTGTGTGACTATAGCAAGTTGCTTCATTTTTTTCTAGCCTTACAATTGTTTACCTGTATGAGTGTGTTTGTCAAAATGATAGTTAATATCTCCTTCCACGGGATGATTTCTGTTCCTAGTCATCTGTGCTGGCTAGTTTTATGTCAACTTGATACAAGCTAAAGTCATCTGAGAGGAGGGAACCTCAACTGGGAAAATGGCTCCATACGATCAGGCTGTAGGCAAGCCTGTAAGACATCATTTAGTGAACGATGTGGGAGGGCACAGCCCATTGTAGGTGGTGCCATCCCTAGGCTGGAGTCTGTGAAGATGCAGGGTGAGCAAACCAGTAAGCAGCACCCCTCCATAGCCTCTGTATTAGCTCTTGCCTCTAGGTTCCTACCCTCCCTGGTTTTGATGATGAACTGTTACGTGGGACTGTGAGCCAAATAAACCTTTCCTCCCCAGGTTGCTTTTGGTCATGGTGTTTCATCCCAGCAACAATAACCCTAAGATGTCATCCTTTTTTTTTGGTACGGAAATTCTTTTTTAATTATTATTATTATTAATTTATAAAAATTTCCACTTCCTCCCCTCCTCCCAATACCCTCCCACTCCCCCCACTCCCTCTCCTCCTCCCTCTCCAGTCCTAAGAGCAGTCAGGGTTTCCTGCCCTGTGGGAAGTTCAAGTTCCTCCCCTCTCCCTCCAGGTCTAGGAAGGTGAGCATCCAAACAGACTAGGATCCCAAAAAGTCAGTACATGCAGAGGAAACAAGTCCCAGTGCCATTATCAATGGCTTCTCAGACAGCCCCCATGTCAGCCACATTCAGAGAATCCGGTTTGATCACGTGCTCGTTCAGTCCCAGTCCTGCTGGCCTTGGTGAGCTCTCATTAGATCAGTCCCCTTGTATCAGTGGGTGAACGCCCCCCTGGTGGTCCTGACTTCCTTTTTCATGTTCTCCCTCCTTCTGTTCCTCATTTGGACCTTGGGAGCTCAGTCCAGTGCTCCAATGTGGGTCTCTGTCTCTATCTCCATCCATCGTCAGATGAAGGTTCCCTCTGATCCTGACTTCCTTGCTCACTTCCTCCCTCCTTCTGCTTCTCATTTGGACCTAGCGAGTTAAGTCCAGTGTTCCAATGTGGGTCTCTGTCTCTATCCCCATCCGTCGCCAGATGAAGGTTCCCTCTGATGAATCTTCTGCTAGAGGATCAGTGCCCCTTGCTGGCCAGGAATCTTGCTGAGCTCCCTAAGATGTCATCTCCCAGGAGTTTCATGGCAATCACTCATTGGCTGTAAAGGTACCGGTTATCATCCTCTGTAGGTCAGCCACCCTTTAATTATTTCATCTACTTCAGAGCACGAACCAACAAGGTGGGGGTCAGTTGTCATTCCCGATGGAGGGATGCAGAACCAGGATGCTGACTAATGGGATAGAGATGGCCCGAATTCTCACAGTGGTGTGGGAGAATTGTCTGTATTCTGTCAATCATATTTTAATAAAACACTGATTGGCCAGGCAGGCAGTATAGGTGGGAAAGCCAGGCAGGAAGTAGGGGTGGAGCAAAGAGACTGGGAGTTTTCTGGGACACAGGAAGCTCTCTCGCCACTCCTGCACAGACCACTGAAGAGGCAACATGTAACTTGCCCAGCTGAGAAAGGTACGGAGCCATGTGCTAACATAGATAATGAAAATGGATTAATGTAAGTTACAAGGACTAATAAGGAGCCTGATCTGATGGGCCAATCAGTTTATAACCTTATGGAGTCCTGTGTGTAATTTCTCTTTGGGATTTGCCTGCTGTTGGGGTACCGGGTGGGATGGAAACCCCAACAAGCCGGCCCTCATGCTACATCACAGTAGTAAGCAAGAGATGAAGGGTTCAAAGGTCAACTTAATTCTAGGGTCCTGTATCCCAACTACAATGCTAAAATTCTTTGACTTAATTTCTCCTAAAGGAACTCAGAAGACTCCGACTTTGAACCAATTTGCAGTATTGCAGGTAAGTTTTAAACCCTAGAGATAATAGAGTCATTTCATTCGCTGAAGCAAGGAGTTCCAGGACATCTGAGCTGCCTTTATTTTTGTTTTTGCAAAGCCTTTATTTCCAAGCCAACTTTCGCATATCTATTTCTCTTGCTAAAGTAAGAATAACTTCACTTGTCTGGCTCTCCTAAGGTATTGCATGTATTTTATTTAATTCATGACTATTTATGTTACAGTAATGGAGTCTGGGGTTTTAATTGGTGTTCCCTTATATAGGTTTATACTGCTTAAGATTGTTGACTATTACTCCGCCCGTGGGGCAGCTTTTATTTAAAAGGAATCAAATTAAATTGCCTCATAAAATTACAGCATGTGTTCAGGAAAGTTTCTAAAATTCCATGTGTCTGGACTTCAATTTTCATTAAAAATCATGCTCAGGAACCTTCCTTTTTCAAATGTTATGGGGTGGTACCCCCTGGTGGAAGTTCTCCAGAAGCTTCAGTAAGCCAGCCCTGAAGCAAGGGAGGTTCAAAACACAGGCACAACTTCTTTCCTCTTGGGGCGGTTCTTTGTCATGGGATTTACTGAAAAACACTGAAGGTCAAATGGTGAACTGAGAGAATGATAAGATGAAAAATGGGACCCAGACAGGCACCACCAAAAGGTCATAAATGACAGAGGTATTGGGTATAGAATGGTTAGGTTAAAAGACATCAGATTAACCCAGGAAGATGGGGCTGGTCCCCAAGAGTGTAGAGAATTTGCCTGCCAGGGGCGGGGGGGGGGGGGTTAGTGCCTGGCAGGAGAGACTCCACATAAGGGAGAGGCAAGTTGGGAGACAACATCGAGACCAGAACTATGTCTGGAAAGGGGAAACAGAATTGAATCAAAACTGAAACAGGCTGTCCCAGGTCTCAGGTAAGAGGACTCAGCACCAAGGGTGAGGACTGGAAATTGGAAAGGGACACAAAGACAGAACTGCATTTAGAGAACCAGTCTGCTGAGAGAGGCTGTCCCTTTGGGCATGCTTTCCCTGACAGAGTGAAACTTGCTAGTTTAGGGAGGCATCACCTCCATGACGATAAACTGATTCTTTAACTCAGTGACAGTACCTATTGGAAAGTTTAGGACTTCCTTACTTATGTATCAGGAATAAAAAAATTAAATATTTAAAAAGTTTTCACTGGGTGGTGGCACACATCTTTAATCCCAACACAGGAGGCAGTCAGGCAGATGCCTGTGAGTTCAAGGCCAGCCTGGTCTACAGAGTGAGTTCCAGGACAGCCAAGAAAAACAAGAAACCTTGTCTCAAAAAACAAACAAACAAACAACCCACAAATAAATACACAGCAAATGTTTTGTAGGGCATTTATTCTTTCAAATAAGTTTTAATTATTTAATGTTTAAAAGATATTGTTGAAAATGGTGCCTAACTAGATGTTGAAATGTAGAAGAATGCAAATAGATCCATATCCATCCTCATGCACAAAACTCAAGTCCAAATGGGTCAAAAACCTCAACATAAATCTAGCCACACTGAACCTCATAAAAGAGAAAGTGGGAAGTATTCTTGAACACATAGGCACAGGAGACCACTTCCTAAATATAACACCAGTATCACAGACACTGAGAGCAACAATTAATAAATGGGACCTTCTGAAACTGAGAAGCTTCTGTAGGGCAAAGATGCAATCAATAAGACAAAACAGCAGCCAACTGAATGGGAAAAGGTCTTCACCAAACCTATATCTGACAGAGGACTGATTTCCAAAATCTATGAGGAATTCAAGAAACTAGATATCAAAGTACCAAAAACCAATTTAAAAAATGGGATACAGATCTAAACAGAGAATTCTCAACAGAAGAATCTCAAATGGCTGAAAGACAAGGAATTGCTTAACATCCTTAGCCATTAGGAAAAAAAAAGTAAATCAAAATGACTCTGAGATACCATCTTACACCAGTTAGAATGACTAAGATCAAAAACACCAATGATAGCTTATGCTGGAGAGGATGTGGAGTAAAGGGAACACTCCTCCATTGCTGGTGGGAGTGCAAACTTGTGCAACCACTTTGAAAATCAATATATCAGTTTGCCATAAAATTGGGAATCAATCTACTTCAAGACCCAGCAATACCACTCTTGGGTATATACCCAAAGGATGTACACTAATACCACAAGATAATTTGCTCAACTATATTCATATCAGCATTATTCACAATAGCCAGAACCAGGAAACAACCTAGATGCCCTCAACCAAAGAATAGATAAAGACAATGTGGTACATTTACACAATGAAGTACTACTCAGTGGTGGAAAACAATGACATTTTAAAATTTGCAGGCAAATGGATGAAACTAGAAAAACATCCTGAGTGAGGTAATCCAGACCCAGAAAGGCAAACATGGTATGTACTCACTCATAAGTGGATATTAGACATAAAGCAAAGGATAACCAGCCTATAGTCCATGACCCCAGAGAAGCTAGATAACATGGAGAACCCTAAAAGAGACATACAGTGATCCCTCTGGGAATGGGAAATAGACAAGAACTCCTAAGAAAATTGGGAGCATGGGTGGGGAGGAGGGTAAAGGGAGGGGAGAGAGGAGAAGGGGAGCGGGGAGGAGAACATTAGGGAATGAAATGGCCAAGATGGGAGAAGGACAGAGAGGGAGAACAAGGAAAGAGGTACTTTGATTGAGGGAGCCATGATGGGGCTAGCAAGAAATCAGGCACTAGGGAAATTGCCAGGAATCCACAAAGATGACCTCAGCTAAGACCATAAACAATAGTGGAGAAGGTACCTGAACTGACCTTCCCCTGTAATGAGACTGATGACTACCTTAATTGTCATCACAGAAACTTGATCCAGCAACTGATGGAAGCAGATGCAGAGATTCACAGTTAAGCACTGGGCTGAGCCAGAGTCCAGTCAAAGAGAGGAAGGATCGATAATATGAGCAAAGGGGTCAAGACCATGATTGGGAAATGCACAGAAGCAGCTGACCTGAGACAGTGGGAGCTCACTGACTCTGGACAGTGGGGGAACCTGCATAGGCCCAACTAGGTCCTCTGAATGTGGGTGACAGTTGTGTAGCTGGGGCAGTCTGTGGGGCCACTGGCAGTGGGACCATGTTTTATCTCCAATGCTTGAACTGGCTTTTTAGAGTCCATTGTACTTGAAGGGATACTTTGCTCAGACTAGATATATGGGGGAGGGCCTTGATCCTGCCTCAAAGTGATGTGTCAGACTTTGTTGATTCCCCATGGGAAGTCTTACCCTGAGGATTAAATGGGGGGTGGGGTAAGTGGAAGGTGGGGGAACCCGGAGGAGGGGAGGAAGAGGGAACTGAGATTGGTATGTAAAATGAGAAAAGATTGTTAAAAAAATAAAAAAAGAAGTAACAAAAAAAAAGAAAGAGGAGGTATTTGGATTATGGCTATATTTGATATTATTTAAAATTTAAAATAGCACCTGATATTATTATTATGTTGGTTCAATTCAGCAGTATATATCTTCAATAATTTGTCTTTCAGTAAAGCCTGTCTTCTCTATGTGGCTTAGTTATTTATAGTTCTTTGTTGGAGGAGCCTGCTTGTTGGTTCCCAGCTGCTCAGCCCTGAAATAATCACACAGAAACCATATTATTTAAAGCACTGCTTGGCTCATTAGCTCTAGCTTTTTATTGGCTAGCTCCTACATATTAATTTAACCCATTTTTATTAATCTGTATATCACCATGTGGTTGTGGCTAACTGGCTAAAGTTCTGGCATCTGTCTCTGGTGGGGCTACATGGCTTCTCTCAGACTCCACCTCCTTTTTCCCAGCATTCAGTTTAGTTTTCCCCACCTAGCTCTGTTCCTCTACAGCTCTGCTATAGGCCCAAAGCAGTTTCTTTATTAACCAATGATACTCACAGCATACAGAGGGGAATCCCACATCACCTCCCCTTTTCTGTTTAAATAAAAAGGAAGATTTTAACTTTAACATAGAAAAATTACATATAACAAAACAGGTATCAAGTAATAATTACAGTTATAATATATGTACATTATCTTTTATCATAACTAAGGAAAACTATAACTATAAATTCTTTAACCCCAACAAAGACTCCAGAAGGATATAATATTACCTAAGAAAACAGAAAGTGCATTATAAGCTACTTCCAGAACTCTAGAATTGACAGAGACAGCTCGTTGCCTGCATAGTCACCCAAAGTTCTTCTGTACCATTGGGGCATACAATCTTGAGCTCACAGGCCCATGGTATCGAGCAGACTTTTCCATAAAGCAGGAACCCCAAAGGATTGTCTCACCTTTAGGCAAGTTTAGAAGTCATTTCTTTGTGGGTCCTGCATGTCCAGCTCATCAAACTGTCCAGGCAAGAGCAGCTTCTTGCCCAAATGGCTCACAAACTCCATGAGGATTAATTCCTGTTCCTCTCTGCAGCTAGATCCTCAGCACTCTGACTCCCTCTCTTTGTACATGGATTGAGTTGGTAGGTCCTCTTTTTTGAAAAATTAGAAAATTGTTTACTATTACTCAGTAGTGTTTCAAAATGATTGCTGGTGGCTGTAAGCAGGTCGATAAAGCAACCTAACAAATACTTCAGGGTCCAAGAATGAAAGCAGAGGGCATCCAGTGTTTAGAGCAAGAGGCCTTCCTGGTGGGAGCCTGTGGGAGCCCGCTGTGAAGGGAGCCTGCTTCAGCGTGGAGGAAAAGGGAAGGTGCATCATTGTGTTTGTGTTCACAAGAGAAAGCAACACTAGCACTGAAGAAGGGCAACCTCTGCTACAAGCGTCAGGGAAAACACTGGAGTCCTTTCTGAATGGACGTGATAGAGGTATTAAAAATAAAAAAAAGTCAAACATCCTCCTATACTATAGGACCTACAGTCAGTACGGTAGCGAGTTCCATGGTAGCCACCCAGAGAGAAAAGGGAGGGTGTGTGGAACAAGGCCATTCCATGGAGGTCCCATGATCCAGTCTTGCAACCTCTCTGGATCTTGGCCCTCATGTCTGTGGCAAGGGTTAGATGATTCTGCAGCTTTCTTCTCAAAGTTTTTAAGGAAGATTTATCTATTTTTATTTCATGTGCATGGGTGTTTTTCTTGCATGTCTGAATGTGTACCACATGCATCCCTGGTGCCCATGAAGGCTGGAAAAGAGCCTTGGATCCCCTGGGACTGGAGTTAGAGTCAGTTGTGAGCTATCATATGGATGCTAGAAACTAAACTTGGGTCCTCTGTGAGAGTAGCAAGTGCTCTTCACTGCTGAGATCCCTTTCCAAGCCCCACTTTTAAGATTTTAAACACTGTAGAGTAGCCCCGAGTCCAATAATCAGCATCTGATAGGCTTCTGGGCACACTGTTGCTGTGGGGTCAGCTAGATCTTCTGCCATGTGTTTAATAAGCAAACCAGCCAGGGAGCTATTGACAAGTTCTTATTAAGCCTGAGTTACCCAACAAGGGCATATGGTGGACAGAAGGTCTGGGCATGGCTGGTCTGGCTCTTCACAAAGAATAATTTGGTATTTGTTCTAACAAAATAAGACACCATGAACAGCCTTAATGATTTTACCCTGCAAAAATTTTAAGTCTTTTATATAACTAATTGCCTATTTAACCCATAAATGAATCTCAATAAAGCCACCCGTAGAATAAGACTGTACCTAAGGAGTGTGTGTGTGTGTATTCATGGGTACTGTATTTGTGTGTGTGTTAAGAAGATGACGATTAAATTTAGAACTCCTGGCCCTGCTTTGTGAAAATAAACCACAGAAGACTGATCTCTGTATTTCTTGTAATTGGAATTGGCATCATATCTGCTAATCTGCTATTCTGGGCCATGAAGTACGGTTCTATTGCTTGCATGATTCTTTTAAGCCACTGGGGCTGGGAAATCTATACTGAGCTTGTGTATTGTCTTAGTTTGGGTTTGTACTGCTATGAAGAGACACCACGGCCACAGCAACTCTTATAAATAAAAACATTTCATGGGAGTGGCTCACTTCCAGTTCCAGAGATTCAGTCCATTATTAACATGGTGGGGAGCATGACCGTGTGCAGGCAGATGTGGTGCTGGAGAAGTAGCTGAGAGTCCTACATCCTGCAGACAACAGTAAGGACACTGGGAAGTATCCTGAGCATAAGAAACCTCAAAGCCCACCCCCTACAATGATACACTTCTTCCAACAAGGCTATACCCACTCCAACAAAACTATACCTCCTAATAACGACATTCCCTGTGAGATTACTGGGGCCAATTCGAGCTACCACCTGTATCTTGGCCTGTAACTGACTTCAGTGCCCAGAATCAAAGACTACGGAAAGACTGATTTAAAAACGTAAGCATCCTTAGCATTTTTCTCTCAGTAGATTGTTGCACAAGGATGACGAAGGATAGTGAGTGGTGGGATAGCCGTGCCTGGAGGCCAGTGGCATGCAGAACACTGGCCCCAGAGTCCTGGAACTAACAACTTAGTGAGAAAACTGCGTGCATTAAGATGGGCCAGACAGTAGGAAAAACGGGGTAGTCAAAACTTCTGTCCAATCAAGAAGGAGGAATTTCTCATTAAAAACACAAACACCGAGATAAATGCCTTCCCTGTCTGCCCACAAAGCCATAGATGTTCCAGGCTCTCTGTTGAAAGTGGTGTGTATGTCTGTGGAGCTGGTAGATTTGTAACTCAGGCGCGAGAGTGGAAGATGTGAAGGAATAAAATACAAGGTAATGCTCTCTGACCTCCCAGATGGCGATGGGAGGGCACACATGGACACATTCCACATACGCACCCCAAATAAATAATAGATGGTCAGATTAGGACAAACCCAATGCCTGACTGGCAATCACTGCAGAGTTTCCCACCTTTGTAGAGGCCTGTCAGTTGTTGACCCTAACAGAAGTGTAAGTGTCATGCGACCCTCTGCGCCCCATCCTAAACGACCATGACAGGAACAGCACCCCGGAGCCTAAGAGCTGGGCAGGCTTGAAAACAAGCCACAGCAGGAACAAAACACAGGCTTGTGAAAGACTGGTCCTTGGACGCCCCCACCCACCCGCTTCAGAAGCTGGGGAGTCCTTTCTCTCCACGTTGCTCTCCTGTTAGTCCCCACCTCTGGCTAGTCTTGGTATTTCATCCTGGTGTTAGGGCAGCAGAGCGCCCTCTGCTGGCACGGAGAAACAGGTACAACTAGCCAAGGGACGAAAGGAACCAGTTTCTCAAACACCTGAAGGTAAAGAACAAAGACAAATGTAACCGTCTTAGTGAGCTTGCTAAGATCATAACTCTCTCTCAGAAGGGACCCGTGGGTGATTATAAATCTTTTCAAGTTTCCTTTACATAAGTTTTCAAAATGCACAGAAAGCGGTACAGAAAATACTCAGAAATCTGGTTCTCTGGCCCACAGAGCAGCCAGATTACCCTCTGCGCTTGGTAAGTCCTGGGACAGACTTACCAAGACAGCCCTGCCCTGGAAGCTGCCTGTTAGCAGAGAGAAAGAGCTCTTCCTTGGAGGAAATGGTATCTTGATAGTGAGGTTAAAATTTCCACAGTCCTGGGAGGTCTTCCCCAGGTCTGTTTACTTATACTATCCTACTGAATAGTTGTATCTTGGTCATGTTTTTACACAGTGTTTGCTTGTATACAAACATAAGAAAAGGCTCGCAAAGAAATGTGTCAAACACGTCAGCTTTTATCTCTGTGTGACCAGGCCACCAGCAATCTCTCCATTTAATATCCATACGTAAGCTCCGAGAAATAACTCAATGGATGTGAATTCTTTTCAGGAACAGAAGACATAAGAAACATTTTAAAGAGATTTTTAAGAATTTTTAAGAAAAAATCCACAAGAGATGGGAGCTTGTCTCTGGCATGTCCTTAGAGACCTCTCCTGTTTGACAGTGGCTCTCACACCTCCCTGTACGGAGCTCCTGAAGGGGATTTTGAAAACCTCCCTGTACAAGCATTCCATACAAGCATGAAGACCAGTTTGGATGCCCAGAACTCAGATCAAGTTGGGTGAGGTAGCACCTGCCTCCCCAGAGATGGGGGATACAGATGGGATTCTTGGCGGTTCCTGACCTGACAGCTGTCCTATGTGGTAGTGAACATGAGACCCAGCTCCAAACAAGGTGGCAGTGAGGGCTAGCTTCAAAAGCTGTCTTCTGACTTCTACATACATGCTACAGCACACACACCTGTGCATTCAGATACATTTCACGCATGCATCGTACACGTACATGAAAACAATGAACGGATGAATAAATACATATAAGCCACAGTGGTAGTGACAGTTACTTCTTGCTCAGCTAGAGGATGAAGCCACTTAATTATGATGAAGCTTAGCTTCCGTGCTCCCTTCCCTCTGATACATTTGATATGCATTCCAGGCTAGCCCTAAACTCACTAAGCTAATCTTGAACTTCCGATCCTCCTGTCTCTCCCACCTGAGCTCTGGGATTACAGGTGTGCACCCCTCTCCGGGGTTGTGTTGTGCTGAGGCTCAACCCAAGGGTAACCATGCATGTATTCATGCATGCATCCACCGTCTGAACTGCATCTCTAGCTCACTGTGGGACCTCAGGGGACTTGAGCTTGGGAAGGAAAACCTTTGTTTCAGCAAGACGGTGCGTGTGCGTTCGTTGCTTTCCTTGGGCATGCCATCAGGTAGCAGAGAGGGCGCTCAAGGGAGGGACCGTTCGTTCTGGCCACGGTTTGAAGGGAAACTGTATGAAGGGACGGTGTGGCAGCAGGACCCCAAGGCGGCTGGCTATGTAGTATCTGCAGTCAAGACACAAAGAGAAGACAGTCGCTCAGCTTCTAGCAGTTCACATCCTCCCAAATCAATCACCCCTGAAAACCGCGGAAGTATTCAAAGACATGGGACCGCAGGGATGTTTCCCACTCAACCGCAGCCATTCAGCCATGCGAAAGTCCAACTTGTGAGCATGTCAGCCTGCACAGCACCCAGCCACAGGCCTCGACCTTACCCCCGTCCTTCCACCCTACACTGCTCCCCACTTCCATATGCAATGCGTTCCAGACCCGAAGGAAGCACAGAGAGCAGTGATTTAGCATGGCTGTCACTACTGCTGCCACGGTGAAAATCACTGTTTCTAACACTCAATGGGAAAACACCTAAACCCTCAACAAACCTTAACTTAAATCTTCGCTGTTCCCTCTCCTTCCCTTTCCTAACTGCCCCTCATTTTCTTCTTGTCTTCTTTTTACTATTGTCTTAATTTTTTTTTAAAAAAAACTTTCTTAGCATGGAAACCCCTTCACAAGTCTGGGTGTCCTAGAAGTTAACTTAAGATATATTTTCAGTTTTGCACAAGCAATCTGCTAATCAACACATGAACTGCAGTCTTCAGATAGCGTCAAGAATAAACAACCAATGGACATGTCGGTTTTACACATCATATTTTAGGTTCATTTTTATTGTTCAATATACCTTATACCATGGAAGAGAGTCAAATGACATAGTGAATTAAAAAAAAACATCTTTAGGATTAATTAAAAATTAATGATTTTTATTACCTCTTTTGGACAACTTTATACATGTATATGGTGAATTCTGGTTAGCCTCTGCCCCATTTACTCATCTTTACATCCCTCCTAGAGCAGAATATTTTAAAATCAGTTCTTCTGCAGTGCTATTAATTTATACAGAGTCTGAATCAAACTGTGTCAGAAGGGCAGAGATAAAAGTTTTGAGGAAGCCACTGAGCTGGGAGGCAAAGTTTAGGGTTTCATTCTCAGGGGAGCAAGGTTGGCTCCTCAGGTCAGATCCACGAAGACCTTGAATAGCCATGCCCTTCCCACTCTTTGTGTCCCTGTGACTTCTCTCACCTGTGTGGCGTGTGTGAGCAATGGAAAATTCCTTTGCCCCCAGGGCTGTGCTACGGAGGGCCATGCCACAGCCTGCCACTTTCCAAAATAGGACCAGCAGAGGTAAGCCTCATTAAACTGCACCATCATCCCCCTAGTCTCAAGGGGCTTCCAGAACGGTGGTGGCAATAATTATGGTCTGTGCAGAAGATGGGCCCCGTTTTAATTTTGCAAAAACCAAGATAAAGCTTCCTATGGAACTCTTTAACTCAGTCACACTTTAGGAAAGAAATAATCCTAGTTGAACATACTCTTTTATTGACGGTATTGAGGTTGGTTTTATGATTTTTAGTAAGCGTATAAATGTGGCTGGGCAGGAAATACTTCAGCTTAAAATGTGACGTAGAGTTACTATGTATGTGGAGGGCAGTCTGTCACCCACGTGACAGTAATGCTGGAATAGGTAAAATTATTGTCTACAAGAACTTTGACGCTTGAAATGTATTAGATTTTACTTTAATCCTTACTTTTTTTCCTTTCTCTTTTTCTGTATGGCTTGTGACCATTAGATGGCGCTATGCATTTCCAAATGTAAAAGGCCCAGGAAATTCTAGACTGCACGGGAGTCATTGACATCACTAGTTACCATTTTTCCTGCTATTGTCTCAATGAAGACATAAACGTTTTAATATAGAATTTCCAGTATCTCATGGCATATTTATCAGAAACCCAGAACAATCCACAGTCTCACGTGAGGTTTAGAAAATTGCATAGAAACATTTCTTCTGTGAGACACTAGAGCAACGCCTCTCCGAGCCGACTCCCTGATCTTGGGACCACGTGCCATGTCTCCTCCCTTTCTAAGCCCTGTGCTGGTGGCTTTTTACAGAGGTTGACAGCCTGTGTTGGTCCTATCTAAATCCTGCCTCCCCAGGTTTTTACCATTTGAAGCTCGGTTTGCAAAGAGGGTACAAATCTATTTGCCAAGAATCTAAGGTGAAGTCTGAACTTTGGCAAAACTAAAACTGCCTGGCTTGGCTAGAAATTGACCCCCGGAGGTAGCTTCATTAATGGGAGATGTTAATGGGAGATGCGGTACTGAAGTTTCCCCAGACTTCGTCCCTTAAGTACCACTGCCTTACGATGTCGTAAGTCTCCTTCCTGGTCCCCTCCATCTCCAGTCTTGTCTGCATTCACTCCAGGGCTCTGCACCAGATACATGGTTTCTCCTCCCACAGTTCTCTGAACAGCCTCCTCTGTAGCCAGGACTGTGAGCTCCTCTTGATGTTTCCCACTCTGTATGTTCAGTCCAAGTGTCCACTTCTTCCACTTGGAAGTCCCTGGGCATTCTGGAAATTGAGTCATCTGAAATGAGACTCATGCCTGAGCCCTGACTCATGCTCTTCCCCTTTGGGGTGCCAGTGTTTTCCATGCAGCTGCCCTAGGTGGAGCCCTGAGAGGTAAGTCCCACCGTCTACTCTTACCCCAGTATGAACACTGTTCCAGGTCTGCCCGTCTACAGCTCACTTGCTCTGTTGGTATTCGCTCTGTGCTATTCAAGTCATGGATTAGGTTACATGGATAATAACCGGTCAAACACCTGGTGGATTTGGGACTCATAACCCACAATAGCCAGTGTGATCTTGGTATAAAGCAGGTCTGGTGTCTGGCACCTGACAGAAAACTCTGGTGGCCTCTTGCCTCCTAAAGACAGATGTAAACTCCTTAAGTGTGAGGTCCTGGGCCAGCCCTAATCTCTGGCCCTTCTCCTTGGCCTCTATACTCTGTTGCAGGACAAGTCTTGCACAGTTTTCTCTCTCTAGACTCTGTGCATGTCTCCTGGTTTCCAATGTCCACCTCTCCCCTTCCTGCTCCATTTCCTGTAGAGGAAGGGTCTTCCCATAACCATCTCTACCTAGGGTGGGTTCTCAGAAACCCCGGGACCCTCATCACACTGGGCCTCACTGTTGTAGGCTGCTTAGTCTTCTAACTAGAAGAGGCCCATCCATCTTGCTTGCCGTGACTCCACCAGCAGAACCCAGTGTTAAACCTGCAGTAGGCACTCAATAAATTCTTGTATGGCGGAAGCCCTGCCTACACCGTCACCAGTCCACGTAGTCTCCTCTCTACTCATTAAAAATATTTATTATATTATATTATATATTTGCAGTTCTGAGAACCAGAGGCCCTGCGTACACTAGCTAGTGCCCCACCACTGAGCTATATGTCCAGTCCTCATTCTCACTGTCTCAGGTGATCCAGGGACCTGAGACCACATCTGTGACGGCGGTGCCACTCTCTGGGGACCCAGTGGGAACATACAGTGTCTGCGGACCCCTTGGCCTGTGCATCCTCTTCCACTGCACTCCGATGGCGTTCACGGAACAGTTTTCCTGTTTCTAAGAATCAGGCAGCGAATCATGGTGAAGGCAGAAGTTTTCACTTGATTCGAGGGTTTAAGCTTTGTTTTGGTTTTCTGGCCCACACCTTCCATTTTAGTGCTTAAAAAATATCTTATTTAGAATCTAAGGGTTTGAGAACCTCACACATTTACTTGGAAAAAAGAGCCACCCTCTCATTTGGGAGTGTCAAGGTCTGCGTTGAATGCGTTTGCTGGACTTTCAGGCGGGTACATCGGCCTCATTAAAAAAACCCACGTACTGGAGTTCATTTTTCTACGGTAAGCATAAAAGCTTCAGCTTGCAAGCACATACTTTATAAGCAATTTGCATGCCTCAATTCATTCCACGAGAGAGCCTCTTGAACTAGGGGCCATCAATTGTCGCTCGCATTTCAGAGACAAGAAAAATCACAATGCAAAGAGCTTTATCAACTTACCCAGAGGCTATGGTCTCATCTAATAAAACCTGTAGGCCTATTTCAACATGTTGCTTGCTACATGTGATGAAAAGGGAAGTCTATGTACACAAACTTCTTAGCCTCCTCCCTGAGAGGAGCATCTTTGCCCAGAGCCCGAAAGAAAAATTGCAACCACTGCTATCTCTCTCTCATCCTCATGAAAGTTTTCTTGAGGTAAGCAAAGCTTCTCTCCTCTTCACAAGCTGACAGCCACCGTCATTTCTGTTGCTGCTCATGTATCGTTAGCTGTTAAGATGTATGTGCGTATATGTTTATGTAAGATGTGTGTATGCATATGTGCATATGTACGTATGCATGTATGTGTCTATATATATAAGTGCACATTCATGCATGTATATATTTATGCATGTACATATAAATGTATGTGTGTGCACGCACACATACATGCATGTGTATGCATGTGTATGTATGTGTGTGCACACATGTGTTTGTGTGTATGTGTGTGTGCATGTATGTGTATATATGCTGAGAAAGAGAACAGCAAGGCAGAGCTTGCATCCTGTTGGTGATTCCATAAGGATTACACTGGGTAGTTTTACTGGGCGTTTGGAAATACTATTACTCTTTCAAAGCCTCGAGAGCTCACCCAATTTTTACCTGACTTCTATTTTGTCTATTTCTGTTCTTCATTGTATCCTCCCTTCTGCTTATTTTGGGTTTAATTCGCTCTTTTTAATAGCTTTTAAGTGTGTTCCTTTTCTCTAGTGTAAAGATAAATATTTAAATTTCCCTTTAAGCACTATGGTATCTATATCCCAAATTTTGGTATTTCTCCCAAAATTATTTACGATTTTTTTAAACTCAAGAGTTATAATTATGTTGGGGAATTTCCAAATATTTAGAAAGTTTTTTTGATATTTTATTTTGTTTTTAAATTTTTATCCTGCTATGTTCAGAGCATACATTCATTCAAAGTTCTGTAATTATGTCTCAACACATAATATGAGATGATATTGGTAATCATCCCATATTAGCTTGAAAACGATACTCATTCTATAGATGGTAAATGAGATAACCAAACTTCATTTTTTGGATCAAATTGATTACAAACTGGGGCTGGAGGGATGGATAAGTGGATAAGAGCACTGGCTGCTCTTCCCAAGGACCAGGATCCAGTGTCCATCACCCACAGGGTAGGTCAAGCTCATCTTTAACTTCAGTTTCAGGGGATCTGATGCTCTCTTCTGGCCTCCGTGGGCACCTGGCCTGCACATGGTGCACAGACCTACATGCAGGCAAAGTGTTCACACACATTAAACAAAAAATTAAAAATTGTTTGAGTCATCCTTATCTACATTCATTTTACTGTAGCTGTATAAATTATAGAGATGCATTAAAAGAAGTCAGCTATAACTATGGATTTGGGCATTTAAGTACTTGAAGACTGTCTTAGTTTGGGTTACGGCCACTGTGATGAAATACCACAGCGAAAGCTACTTGGGAAGGAAAGGGTTTATTTCGTTTATGCTTCCACAGCACTGTTTGTAACTGGAGGAAATCTGGACAGAAACTCAAACAGGGCAGGAAGAGGTGCGGTTTACTGGCTTGCCCGTCATGGCTTGTGCAGCCAGCTTCCTCATAGAGCTCAGGACCACCAGCTCAGGGATGGAAACACCCACAATGGGCCGGGCCCTTCCCCATCAATCACAATTTAAGAAAATACCCTAGAGGCTTGCCTACAGCTGAACTTTGGGAGGCATTTCCTCCACTGAGGTCTGCATCTCTCAAACGATTGTGTCAAGCTGTGTCAAATAGCCTGCTTCAAGTTGGCATAAAACAAGCCAGCACAAGGCTTTCCTTACACACTTAACAATTTTTATGTCTTTATGACACCATAGCGACTTTTCACTAGAGAATGTCATTTTTCAAATTTGACAATTGGCTTTGATTTCAAATATGCCATGTGTAATGGTAATATTTTCACATAAACATCACTCAGTCTCTTAGATTAGCATAATTTGTCTTTCTCCCTTTACTCTTAACCTTTTTGGGTCTTTGAAAAGTATTTCATTCAGAAGCATTTAATCAAATCCAGATTTTATTCACCCTTATAATCCTTTCATTTTCTGTATTTCAGTTTGGTTCATTTATATCTAATATATTATTGTTATGCAGGACTAGTCTACCACCTTGCTATTGATATTTTGCTTGTTGATATTTATCAAAGACATTTTGATAAATGTCTTTTATCATTTCCCTCTTTCTTGTCTTAATAAAATGTTGCAGCATGCACAAGACCTACACAAGCTTCAAGACAGACAGAATCCCAGCATGGTAGTGGGGTAGGTGAGCAGACTGAGCAATTGGCATTTGATAGCTTCTGGGAGAGATAGAGGACAGTTTTCTTTAAGGGTGTTTTAGTCAGGTGTCTATTGCTGTGTTTAAACACTATGACCAAACCAACTGGGGCGGGGGAAGAGTGTATTTATCTCACACTTTGAGGAAACAGTTCATCCCAATTACCTGGGAGCAAATACCACCAAAGAGCTGAAATTTATTTATTTTATTTTCTATTAATTTAAGTTTAAATGTGGTTAATTTGGCTAGTGAGTGCTGTATTGTATAGTAAATATTTATTAGCTCAACTATTTAGGTTAATGGCATATTGGACTAATTTGGCTACTTTATGTAAAACATAAGAATTATACTGACTTGAGTTTTTTTTTTAAGATTTTATTTTGAAGGACCCCTCGTTTTAACCACAGTTATGTCGTTCTGCAAAGGTTTTCAGATAGCAAGCTTAATTAAGGACCCCCAGAATGCTGAGCAAATAACAGGCTCAGGGCCTCCGGAATGCTGAGCAAATAACAGGCTCAGGGCCTCCGGAATGCTGAGCAAAGATACCTGAGGACAGCCTTATCTGGCTGCAAGACAGGAGATTTATGAATTGGTCATAGAAACAAAGAGAGAGAGGATTGCGAGGCCTGAGTCACGTATAAAGCAGGGCTCTCACGAGTCAGGGGCTGTGCAATCAGACATCTGGTCGCCAGCCAGGAAAGGGGGAGGCAGGATGAGAGGAACAATAAACCGCTGAGTGAGTAGACCTCTCATTGTTATCTAGGTTAAAAATTTACCACCCTGCATCTTGCTTCTGTAAACCTCGCTTTTTGCTCTCCTATAAAAACCCCTCGCCCCCAACCTGGGGGTGCGCAAGTCCTCCAAGAGACTTGGTCGTCCCGGGTATCTGTGTATCCCCAATAAACCTCTTGCTGCTTGCATCCGGCTGCGTGTTTTCGACTGATCTTTGGGGCGCGGGGCCTCTCCCGAGGGAAGACGCCCACGAGAGTCTTTCAATTTATTTATTATGTATGCAGTATTCTCAGTGCTCTGCCTGCAGGACAGAAGAGGGCACCAGATCTCATTACAGATGGTTGTGAGCCACCATGTGGTAGTTGGGAATTGAACTCAGGACCTTTGGAAGAGCAGGTGGTGCTCTTAACCACTGAACCAACTCTCCAGCCCCCCCGACTTGAGTTTTGTGTGTAGGGATAGATATGGATCTATTTGCAGTCTTCTACATGCTGACATCCAGTTAGACCAGCACCATTTGCTGAAGATGTTTTCTGTTTCCATTTTATAATTTTGGCTTCTTTGTGGAAAGTTAGGTGTCCACAGGTCTGTGGATTTATGTCAGGGACTTTGGTTTGATTCCATTGGTCCACACGTCCGTTTTTTCTAACCAAGTTGTTTTTATTATGATGGCTCTATAGCAGAGCTGGAAGTCAGGGCTGGTGATGCCTCCAGAAGTTGCTCTATTGTATAGGATTGTTTTAGCTATTTTGGATTTTCTGTTTTTCCATATGAAGTTGAACATTGGTTTTCCAAGGTATGTAAAGAATTATGTTGGAATTTTGATGGGGATTGCATTGAATCTGTAGATTGCTTTTGGTAAGATTGCTATTTTTACTTTGTTAACCCTACTGATTCATTAGCATGGGAGATCTTACCATCTTCTGATATCTTCTTTATTTTCTTTCTACAAAGACTTGAAATTCTTGTCGTACAGGTCTCTCACTTGCTTGGTTAGAGTTACACCAAGATATTTTATATTATTTGAGGCTATTATAAAAGGTATTGATTCTCTGATTTCTTTCTCAGACCATTTATCATTTGTACATAGGAAGGCTACTGGGTTTTTGTTTTTTTTTAGTCAATTTTGTATCCAGCCACTTGACTAAAGGTGTGTATCAGCTGTAGGAGTTCCCTGGTAGAGTTTTTAGGGTTGTGTATGTATACTATCATATCATTTGCAAATATTGATACTTTGACTTCTTTCTTTCCAATTTGTAACCCCTCGATCTCCTTTAGTTGTCTTATTGCTCTAGTTAGAACTTCAAATACTATACTGAATATGTACGGAGATAGTGGACAATTTTGTCTTGTTCCTGATTTTAGTGGAATTGCTTTGAGTTTCTCCCCATTTAATTTGATGTTGGCAATCGACTTGCTGTATATTGCTTTTATTATATTTAGGTATGCTCCTTATAATGCTGACCTCTCCCAAGACTTTTATCATGAATTTTGTCAAAGGCTTTTTCAGCATCTAAGGAGATGATCATTCATTTTCTTTTTCATTCAGATTGTTTATATGGTGGATTACACTGACAAATCTTTGTATGTTGAACCATTCCTGCATCTCTGGGATGAATGACATGACATGGACATGGTGGATGATCTTTTTGATGTGTTCTTGGATTCGGTTAGCCAGTATTTTATTGAGCATTATTTTGCATCTATGTTCACGAGTGAAACTGATCTGTAATTCTTTTTTTTTTGTTGAGTATTTGTGTGGTTGGGGTGTCTAGTTAACTGTGGCCCCATGGAAAGAATTTGGTAATGTTTATTTTGTGGAATAATTTGAAGAGTATTAGTATTAACTCTTCTTTGAAAGTCTGGTTGAAATCTGCATTAAAACCATCTAACCTTGGGCTTTTTTTTTTTCCCTTTTGGAAAATAGACTTTTAATGACTGCTTCTATTGGTCTATTTAAATATCCTTTGCCACCAGGAAATGCAAATCAAATTCACTCTGAGATTCCATTTACACCTGTCAGTATGGCTAAGATAAAAAGCACAAGCAAGGGGAACACCCCTCCATTGCTGGTGGGAGTGCAAACCTATATAGCCACTTTGGAAGTCAATGTGGTAGTTTCTCAGAAAACTGGGAATCAGCCTACCCCAAGACCCAGCTACACTGCTCTTGGGCATATTGACACTCAACTATGCTCAACTATGTTTATATCAGCTTTATTTGTAATAGTCAAATCCTGGAAACAACCTAGATGTCCCTCAACTGAGGAATGGATAAAGAAATGTGATACATTTGCACAGTGGAGTACTACTCAACTGTTAGAAACAAGGGCACCGGGAAATTTGAAGGCAAATGGATAGAACTAAAAAAAAAAAAAAAAAATTATCCCAAGTGAGGTAACCCTGACTGAGGAAGACAAATATGGCATGTTTCCAAAGTTATCTTTTTGTGGTTTTCATTTTTAAAAGATTTATTTTATTTTCACATTATGTGTGTGTGTGTGTGTGTGTGTGTGTGTGTGTGTGTGTGTGTGTGCAGGAGTGAAGGTGTCCTCAGAGGAGTGCAGGTCTACTGAATTTCTTTCTTTTTTTTTAAAAATATTTATTTATTTATTTATTTATTTATTTATTTATTTATTATGTATACAATATTGTCTGTGTATGCCTGCAGGCCAGAAGAGGGCACCAGACCCCATTACAGATGGTTGTGAGTCACCATGTGGTTGCTGGGAATTGAACTCAGGACCTTTGGAAGAGCAGGCAATGCTCTTAACCTCTGAGCCATCTCTCCAGCCCCTCCACTGAATTTCTTGGAGCTGCAGTTAGGAGATGTTGTGCGCTGGGAACAGAGCGTGAGTCCTCTGAGAGAGCAGTGTGCAGTCGTAACCTCTGAGCCACCTCTCCAGCCCTGTTTTCACTTCTGAACAATATTTCCATTCTCGGTGGAATTCTTGGCTGATGGCCGTCCCACTTCATTCACTTTCTCCTGCTTCTAATGAGACGTGAGCTGTCATTCATAATATCGTTTTACCCTGAAGATAATTGTTCTCCTGATCTCATGATTTATACTTTATCTTTGTGCTTTAGACTTTTGTCAATGATATAGTTAGGTATAGACTTCTGCTGCTATTGTGTGCTTGTATTTGTTCTGCCTGGGAGTTTGTGGATTCTACCCCAGCACCTTACATAGTTGGTTCTACACGCCTTTTTCACCATGCCCAGGATTCACTTGTTGAACAGAGTTATAAAGATTGGATTTTCTTACCTTTTAAAACTTGTCAAATTTTATTCTATCAGCTCTTTTTTTTTTAATCACTTGTCAGGGTAGACCTATTTCAGGCTCTTGTTCTTGTTTTGTTTTGGAGGCAAAGTTTTACTATGTAGTTCAGGCTAGCTTCAAATTTAAGATCTGTCTTAGTTAAGATTTCTATTGCTGCAAAGAGACAGCATGACCACAGCAACTCTTCTAAAGGAAAACATGTAACTGAGGTGACTGCTTACAGTCCAGAGGTTCAGTCCATTATCGCCATGGTAGGGAGCATGGTGGGGTGCAGGCTGACATGGTGCTGGCTACATCTTGATCAGAAGATGACAGGAGGTAGACTGTTAAACGGACAGAAGCTTGAGCAAAAGCGATCTCAAAGTCTGCCCCCACAGTGACATGCTTCCTCCAACAAGGTCACACCCACTCCAACAAAGCCACACCTCCTAATAGTGCCATTCCCTATGAGCTAATGGGAGGGGGGAGCAATTACATTCAAATTATCACAAGATCCTTCTGTCTCAGCCTCAAGAGTGCGGGATCCCCTTTCTTCTCATTCTCCTCATTTTCTTCTTCTTGCTCCACCTCTTTCTCCTCATTCTTATCCACTTCTTCCTCCTCTTACTCCACTCCATTACTGTTCCCTCCTTGTCCCCCGCTTCTTCCTCCCCTCTTTCTTCATCCCTCATACTAGGGATTTAACAAGAGGCCTCAAGCATGCTAAGCACATGCTTTCCTACTGAACTAGACCGTAACCCTAATCTGAAAGATCTTTATTTCATTTCCGTGGCAGGGCATTGTTCTTGATTATTATTTTGTAGTCTTAGTCTAACCTTAATAATCATTAGGCTAGATATAGATAGAGCTCCATGGTGAAACACTTGCCTGGCATATGTAGGCCCAGGACTAAAAAAAGTAGTTTACTGGAGTTCACTTAAATTATTGCAACTAATTTGTATAAAAATGATAATGGTTGATAATTAACATAAATCACATCTGTGAAACTCATTTAAGCAAACACTGGAAAACATCTGTCAAGTGTTTAGTGCAAAATTTGGGTGGAACAATGTGTATCCTAGTATGCTTCTATTTAAATATTGAGATAACGGGTTGGGGAGATAGTTCAGTGGGTGAAGTGCTCGCTGTGTAGTAAGATCTGAAGCATCCATGTAAGAAGCTAGGCTTTGTGTGCGAATCTATAGCATGTCTTAGTTTCCTTTCTATTGATATGACAAAACACCACGGCCAAGCCAACTTATAAAAAACAGCATTTAACTTGGGGCCTCACACTTCTAGAGAGTGAGAGGTCATGTCCATCATGGTGTGGGGGGGAGGCAGCCATAGGCAGGTATGGTGTGGAGCAATGGCTGAGAGCTTACATATGATCCAGAGGCAGAGAGAGCCAACTGGAAATGGTGGAGGATTTTGAGATCTCAAAGCCCTTTCACCCCAGTGGTACACCTTCTCCAACAAGGCCAAACCTCCTAATCCTTTCCAAATAGTTTCACCAACTGGGGATCAGTTTTCCAAACACAGGAGCCTATAAAGGTCGTTCTCATTCAAACTACCACACCGGGAGAAGCAGGGGTATGAGGAACTCTGGGGCATGCTGGCCATCCAGTCTAGCTAAATGGATAAGTTCCAGGTTCAGTGAGAAATCCTGTCTGAAGCAAACAAGTCTATGTGGAGAGCAATAGGGGAGGACACCCCGTGCAACCTCTGGTCTCTACAGGTATATGTGAGGCTGAACATGCACACACATTCAAAAAATGAGATGCAATAAAATTATAAGACAAAGTATTCTGTATAAATTTTGTTTCCTAATATAAAAATCTGTTCATTTCTTTAAAATAACCAAAAATAATACTTTTCACAATTAATCATTTAAATGACATATCAAAGGAAAACGCCAGAAACAAACTTGCCTGGCACTGTATGCTTTGAGAATGCTGATATAAATCATCGCGTTGTAACTCATGTGTTTTGCTTTATTGCTTAACAAAGCATATCAAAGCGATATAAACGATAATGCTGCTGTATAAATCAATCGGTGAGGAGGCCTGCTAGGCAGTGGTTTTCTGGAGAGCAGAGCCTGGATAGCTCAGGCTTCAAGTCCCAATAACTCAGAGACAGTATAGCAAACAGCTTGACAAGTGCTCGCCTTTGCATCCCAGCTCCTGAGCGCTAAAACAGCCCTTCTGGAGTTCTGTCAGCAAGGTTTCCTACACAACTAATCTTTCTGTGTGTTCTTAATTTTATTTTCTAGGCCATCTTCCTATTGAAATACTGTATATAATATATATATAAATATTTAATGCATATATACAGCAAATGTATTAAATATATTTAAAATATGTAGTGAATATAAATACATTTTTAATAATATAAACATATTATTAACTAATAATAATAATAAAAAACATATTATTAACTAATGATTTCTTTTTATTTCATGTGTATTAAAGCTTTGCCTGTATGAGGGTGTTGAATCCCCTGGAACTGGAGTTACAGACAGTTGTGAGGTGCTATGTGGGTGGTGGGAATTGAACCAGGGTCCTCTGGAAGAGCAGCCAGTGCTATTAACCACTGAGCCACCTCTCCGGTCCCATTTTTAAAATCTTTTATATTAAGACTATTATTCCATGTACTTCTTGCACTTATTTTCATATCAGCTATGACATCTTTACATAATTATTAACAGAGACAAAAATGCAGCTAGGCAGCTTCTATCCTAAAAAGTATAATCATAGCATATTGGGTTCTTAGCTGCTGTTATGAAAATGGACCCAAAGGAAGAGAAACAATTTATTCATTTTCATGGAATCCCAGATGCTGGAGCCATATCCCTGCCTGCCATCCGTTATCTCGAGCGGAGTCCAAGCTTTCAGAGTCATTTCCTAACTAATGCTAACAACCCCAGGTGCTTCCTGATCTCAGTTGTTCCGACTCTGAAAAAAACCGGGTAACCCGGGGAAACGAGTGAAATTCCTTCGTGAGCTTCCTTTCTGTGTATCAAGCCCGTGTTTCAACTTCGTGTGCTGGGAGATTTTGTATTCCCAGGCCCAAGTCGTCCTTGAGCTTCCCGAGTCCCTTTCTTGCGATACTCACCATCGTCCACCTCCCTTTTCTGTCCTGTTTCTGTTCTGTGCACATCACTGGAGTTGGTCTTTGCCTCACAGTTGGTATGTTTGCGCTAAGAGAATGTGGGATTTCAGTGCCGCTCTCTGGCTTGATGGGTCTCTTCATGGCTTTTAGTCTGTGGTTTGGTCTTTCTTACCTGAGGGCACGTGGGCATTGAACAAGCTGCCAAAAGCATGAGATGGGCAGAAGGAAAGAGTGGTCCCATGAGGCAGGATTCGTAGCACTTCCGTAAGGCTGCCTCCTTTAAATCAACGTCAAGTTTCTCACTTATTTCTATGGAAAAGTGTGATTTGTCCAACTCAGTGAACAGCTTGGAGGATGAAATCCGTGTGCTTGCATGCCATTGCCTCTGGTGTTTAGAAGGATCACGTTGGCTTGTTAAAAACTGACCACGGTGTCAATCACTGGGTCATCCAACTCCCCACGCCACTCTGAAAGTGATGTCAGAAATGCCCTTGGAGTAGCTTACCAGCTTCTGGAGCTAAAATCTGACTGCTTTCTGCGGGGCTTCTCAACTTTCTTAATGCTGTGACCTTTAATACAGTTCCTCACGCTGTGGTGACCCCCAACCATAAAGTTATTTCATTGATACTTCATAACTATAATTTTGCTTCTGTTATGATTTATAATGTAAATATCTGGTATTCAGGATACCTGATATGTAACCCCTAGGGGGTCATGACTCATAAAAACCCAACGAACAAAAGCCTCAATTCTAAATTTTTTTTTTATTAAATTATAAAAGTTTCCATTTCAGCCCCTCCTCCCAACACCCTCCCACTCCCCCCACTCCCTCTCCTCCTCCCTCTCCATCCCCTAGAGCAGTCAGGGTTTCCTGCCCTGTGGGAAGTTCAAGTTCCTCCCCCCTCCCTCCAGGTCCAGGGAAGGTGAGAGTCCAAACAGACTGGAGCGCCAAAATCCAGTATATGCAGAGGAAGCAAGTCCCAGTGTCATTGTCAATGGCTTTTCAAAAAGGCTCCAGGCCAGCCACATTCAGAGAATCTGGTTGGATCACGTCCTCGTTCAGTCCCAGTCCAACAGGCCTTGGTGAGCTCTCATTATATCAGTCCCCTTGTATCAGTGGGTGCTCGCATCCCTCGCAGTCCTGATTACTTTTTTTATTTTCTTCATCCTTCTGCTCCTCATTTGGATCGTGGAGTGCTCAGTTCAGTGTTCCAATATGGGTCTCCATCTGTATCGCCATCCAACGTCGGATGAAGGTTTCCTCTGCCCTTGCCTTCTTTGCTCAGGTTTTCTTTCCTTCTGCTTCTCATTTGGACCTAGGGAGCTAGGTCCAGTGTTCCAACGTGGTTCTCCGCCTCCATCTCCATCCATCACCAGATGAGGGTTCTGGATAAAGGCTGGGACGGGATTCAGGAGAGTTCCGCAGGGAGGAGTCGCGCCCTCAATTCTAAATTTTATGTTTATTTAAGTTTGATCAGGTTTTTTTTTGTTTTGTCTTTTGGTCTTGTTTGTCTACCTACCTACCTACCTACCTACCTACCTACCTACCTATCTATCTATCTATCTATCTATCTATCTATCTATCTACCTACCTATCTAATTTTTAGACAAGGTCTCATTATGTAGACCAGGCTGGACTGGGACTCAGATCCACCTGCCTCTGCCTCCAGAGTGCTGGGGGGTATGTATGCATGCATGCATGTATGAATGTGTGTATGTATATGCATGTGTGCAGGTGCCGGAGGAAGCCAGAGAGGAGTTCAGATTCTCTGAGCTGGACCACTCAGTGAGGGGCTGGGAAACATATATTCCTCGGGAAGAGGGCAGCAGATGCTCCCAATTACTGAGCCATCTTTCCTACACCCAACTGAGAGTTCTAAAAGGTGACAGACAAGCAGGCATTTGGAAGGTTGCAACATAGTAATATGTCTTGGCCGGTTACATAGCCTTTTCGTTGTGGCTGCTTTTATTGTTCTTCCATGAGAATGATGCTTGGGGTTGATGGAAAATTTTGCACTCAGGCAGGATTCAAGGACAGGAGTCTGTTACACATTCTTTGTATGACCTCTAAGCTCCGTAAGCAGAGCTCAATTTGAGTCTTCAATTACAAAAAACAAAAAAGGCATTCAAGTTTTACAAGAAAGATGACCGGAAATGATTACAATGTAAATTGATCAAAGTTGGGCTTATGGTGATTTGTATGCCGTTTTAGAAGTTTTACTACAAGCTCAAACCCTTTCATTATACCGCTAAAGTTTTCATTACAGAAAAAAAAACCCCACAAAATAGAGATAATCGAAGAAGATCCCTCTAGCAATATCAACCCAAAAGTTACTTTCTGTTTACCAGGCACCATTCCAAGCGCATATAATAACGTCTAGACTAGATAGGAAAGTAACACGCAGTAAAGGTCGGCAGAGTCTAACCTCCTGCTGCTAGGATGGGTTACCCGTGACAACCACTGTTCATGTTTAGGGCTACACACCATCTATACATCTTCCTGTCAAATAGAATTCTGGTGAATTGCACCTTTGCTATGCTGTTGTTAGCTAGGCATCATGGAGAAATTTAAGATGGCCGGTGTAGTAAGAAAACAGTAGTGGCTTCATCCTGGTGAAGGCTTCCAAGTGACCCTTTCTCCGTTCACTCTCAAGTGGCTTTGATGGCACAATCATCTGAACTGATGAAAAACATTAATTTTTTTTGTGTGTGTTAAATCTTATCACTATGAAATGCTTCAGGCAAAGGTTCTCTCTCTGTCTCTGTCTCTCTCTGTGAAGGTTCTTTTAAGTGACCTAAGGGTACTTCTGGAGACCATAACAATCCAAGTTTGATGCTGTTGGTCAGGATGGACTTAGAGATTACACGGAGAGTCACTGAGTGGACCAGAGAAAAGGCAGCCACGGGTGAGGGTGCCAGTAGAGCAGGTGGGCATTTTCCTTTCCCAAGTTTCTCATACAAGTGACACCAGCTAATAACTTGGTTGGTACTTGCAGTTAATGACCACTTGGCTTGTTAATGGATCGGAACCAAACCAGACATGTTACTGGGACAAGCTGACCATTGGCTGTATTAATAACAGGCTTAGAGAAAAATGATTACTATTTTAAGCTCACTTGCTTCTTCCACAAATGCCTTTTTTATGTGCCAAGAAAAATATTAAAAATGAAGACATATAGTGAGTTTTAAATTTTAAGTTGCAGGGAGATTCTTGCCTTACATGACAAGCTTTAATTTCTAGATGTTATTATACACATGCAGACAGTAAGTTTGGGGTGACTATGTGCAATTAGTTTCGTCTCCCCTAAACTATCTTTTTATTGTATATGAAATACGTTTTTTAATTGACAAAACTATAATCAGGGTTTTATGAGTCTGTTTCTTAATACCCTGTCATAAGGTTTTCTAGGGCGACACCCAACCTCTAGAAATGCACACAGGCAACTCCAAACGTAACATCCTCGTCTTGGGAGAGACAGCTGGGGAGCTACGTCAAGAAGTAAACTGATCACGAGAGAGATATGCATTTGTTCTTTTAGGCACAGCAAATATTTAGCCTCACTTGATTTTTCTGCTAGGAAGCTGGCAGAAGTGTTTTATGGGGTTGCAGCTCTTGGTGGCGGGGCTAGGCCACAGGACAGTGTCACTAACTTGATTGTCTTTATGGACTTGTTTTCATGGTCTATTCTGCTCCCCGTCTGGGGACCCGTCTTACTTGAGCTGGGTTTTAGGGCTCTTCCTTCTGTGTCTTCAGAGGACATGGAGTCTGCCTGCTCTTTAAGGCTTTCTCCCCTCACACTTCCTTCCCTGGTTTCCTCCTTCCTCACGGACTGCTAATCCTTCAGCTGCCCTAGCTGACAGTCATGGCAGGACCCTTGGGCTAACAAATGCAGAGCTCCCCGACCTCGTCGTTCTGCCCAGCCTCCACTTCGCCTCAGTTCTTCCTCTGAAGCCGTTTTCTGTGTTCAGTGTCACAGCCAGAGACTTCACAATAGCCAGCCTCCCAGGTGTGGGTCTTTTTCTCTCGCTCACTGTGCTATGTGTGTCACTTTCCGATACGAAGCTAGTGTCATTCTCCCATTCTGGGAAATTTTATCACTTCTGTGAAATATTGAGCATTTTCTGTGCTTTTTGGAACATTCAGAAGTAGGACATCTAGGGCCCTCTGATTTAGATGTACCTTTGCATGTTTAGAACTGGGTGCAGAACAGCCCAGTGTTGACACAACCCCCACATGCCACTGGGTCTTGCCTGTGGAGAATCCCCTTCTTTGTCTTGTATTCAGAACCAGCAGTAGTTCTCTGACCTACTGTAGATGGATCACTCCAGCATGGGGCTTAGGCATGCATTTAAAAGAAGAAACAAAACAATGAAATGGGTCAAAAACCCAGCTTAACTGTGTATTAACTGCGATCAAATTCATATAAATTTTCTTTGACCCTGGATTTCCTTATTTGTAAAGCACAGAGCCTAAGAACACTGGTATCGTTTTCATGGGAGTCAAACAAATAACATTTGTCAAGAGTCTGGTTAGAATGGTGCATTCTCAATACATCATAATACGACAGCCAATATCATGGCCAAAGTGCACCACCCCACCCAGCAATGCATCATATGCTTTCTGTGACTTGGTTTATTCTTCAGAACCTTTTGAGATAAATACACTTATTACTTGCTCATAAGCACAACAATCTACATCTGTTTCCATTTATTTGCATCATAATATTTTATTATATATATTTTGTGTACTTTATAACTATTTAAAATTCATAGTCTAGTTTTAAATGTTATTTAACCTATTTTTTTGCTGTTAATTACATGTAGTATTAATAGCAGCAGAGTAGTCCATGAATTGTTACTCTAGGATTTACTTACACATCCAAGGATTACTAGATGTTTACAGTATAAGAACCAGCTTTGAATCCATTGATGTTCACTGCCAGATTGTTCCCCGAAGGCTGTGACATCTTATAGTAACACAGAGTAGGTTTTGACCTGGCTGTGACATCTGTTAAGTTCTTTATTTCTATTTTAAAAGTGGGATGAGCAATCTGTGAAACTTTCCTTAAGGAATCACAAAATTGGCAGTGATTCAATCAACCCAGCAGCTCATAATTAAATAAAAAAATCAAAAAAGGGTGCAAGGAATCATAGAGAGAGCAACCCAGTTACTGTGTGGTTAAGGAGCACTAGCAGTTACAGGAAAAGGTCCTCCAGGCTTACAAAGTGGCCACACAGAAAGGGCTCTATTACACTGGTTTCTTTATTGCATTATATATATGCAGTGATCTGGGTGGGATACACAGACATCAAGGACTTCCTGATCCCCTGCCTTCCTTCTACATCAGGGTCAGATCTGGATAATAGCTGTTATAGAGGTGAGGCTTGGGTTAATAGACAATCCCCTCTTATGGAGACCTTGGACCTGTCTAGTGTCTCCTGGAAGCCATACGTCTTCCTGGAGATGGACTTGAAGATGCTGGTATGGAAAATCTCTGCTCTGACAGGGCTGCTAAGTTGTGAATCTGGGAACTTGGAACTGTTGGTGGCTGTCTTCTCGGGTTGTAAAGAAGGAGCCAGTTACTGGAGGAGGAAATCAGGGAGGCAATAAGAGAAGAAAAGGCCAGTGAAGTAGCTCATACCTTTAGGTTCAGTGCTCTGAAGGCAAAGGCAGGTAGATCTCTGTGAGTTCCAGGCCAGACAGGGCTACAGAGCTGTAGAAACAGCACAAAGATCCTCGAACCCTTGTCCACTGCCAAAACCACAGGGCGCCTTCCCCCCGTGTTTCTGTAAAGTGGCATCATTTGATCTAACTGACCACTCCTCTCTGCTTGAACCCCTTTTCCTTTGGCTTCCACAAGTCCTGTCCACAGCACCCTCTTGCCTTCCCTCTTCTTTCATACTTGCTTCTCGGCACCCCTGCCCTCTTTTCCTCCACCAGTAAATGTTGGGATTTCTGAGTAGCTCTGTCTTTGTTCTTTTTATTTCCCATGCCACACTCTCCTTGCCTTTTTTCCTATAGCAGAACCTCACCCAGTATTCTAGCTTTCATTACTATCTTTATACCTTGGCTCCTAAATTTATGTCTTTAGCCCGGACTGTCCCATGGAGTGTCACAATTTCCTAGCCAATTGCCCAGTTTCAGATTTCCACTTAAATGTATCAAACATACATCAAACTTGACAAGTTTCAAATTGAACTCTTCATCTGCTCCCACAAATCTTTTTTTCTTCAGCAATGCTTCTTAACTCCTTAATGGCTTCCCGACAGACCCAGTAGCTTAAACTACATTCTGCAAGTCACGTTAGGTGCTTACTTTCCTCATTCCCTTTGTTCAATCTAGTTGCCAAACCTGTCAAATTTACCTCCTTAATACTTCCCCCATCAATCTATTTATCTCCATCTCCATTAACACCCAGAAATCCCAGGCAACAGCAACCCCCTCACAGGACCCCTCTCCACCCAGGCTTGTTCTTCCCATGTATTGGCCACACGGCCCATGAATAGTTTTAAAACATAAACCCATCCTGCCTTAGTTCTGCCTCCCAGGCTTCCAGAGCTGCCCACAGGATGTCCTCAGACGTTCTCCTGACTATCCTCCCCAGTCTGGCAGTGGGGCCACCTTGTCAGAATAATCTTACCTACCAAAGCCTCGCCTTTCCTGTCTCCAACTTCACAGTCCTCTCTGTTCCCTAGATAGGCCAAACCATGCTGCTCAAACCCACACTGCTTCTCAGAGAGTCTGAACCAATCCTGCCACTGCTAACTTCCCCAGAGGACCCTCCCTACCCATCCACAAGGATCACATCTGTCAGGGCCCTTGGCCTCCTCCTTCTCTATACTTGCTGCATACAGTGTTTTCTATGTGTTGTTTCTAGGCCCTACAGGAGTAGTAGGCTCTTGGCTGTCCTGCCCACAGCCCACCCTGGTGCCTGATAGGGTGACTGAGGAAAGTCTGGTGTTCCTCCAATCCCATCCACAGGTCAGCTGTGTAGCTCCTCTTCGTTTAGACTGCCAAAGCTGAACGGCGCAAATCCTTCAGTGGTTCTTAAGGTGAGCCAGCTCTTTGGAAGAGCCAGGTCCAGCTCTTTGGGGGAGGTGACAGAGTTGACTCACTGGGTAGACTTGACCTCTTCCCTAGGAGTTCCTTCAACATTTGCTTGCATACTTTACAGAGCTCTGCCTGAACTGAAGTGACCTCCTACATCCTTGCTCCACTCTTTCAGGAAGCCTTGGTATTTCCAAGAGAGGCCCTTCCCATCAGCCTATTGTCCTTGCTTCCATCCTATAGTGTGAAGCTGTTACTGATGAGGCCCCAATTCACTAATATGAAATGGCCAAGAACCTTCTCAGATAGCCAGTTCAGGTTCTAGAAAGGGGGTTAGAAAGACCAACCTGTTCTATAAAAACAAGTAGGGCGAGAATGTCATTAAGTATCTTAAGAATGGCCTAGACTTTATGGGAGACAAATTGGTTGTGGCTGGCCCTCGGGGAGCAAGCTTTGTGGTAGAATACATAGACCAAAAGGTTTTCCTAGTGGATAAAAGCTGCAGAAGTCACAAGATGGTAAGTTCGGAGTCTGCCCACTCCGACAGGAATAACCTAAAGTGCTCCTAGAAGAGGTAGATTGTAAGGCCTCTGTGCGTCAGGGTGGTGCATGTGAACACTTTTTGTCCCTCCGATGAAGGACTGGGTGGACCAGTAACCACATCTCGCGGAGGAAGGGACTTATTACACCCTGGCCATGTCTGTCTCCAGCAGAACCGACCTTTCCTGCTCTTTGTGCAGTGACACACCTCTCCGAGAAAGGAGGAGTACAGGATTTCCATCATTATCATTGCCCTATTAAAAAAAAACCCCACAAACAAAACAACTAATTACTCTCTGGAGGAAAGGCGCATAAACAGGATGAGTCTAAGCTGAACCTTGGGATGAGCCATCCTTGTAAAAATTAGGAAAAGGTACCTCCCCATCATGCGCCCGCCCCTGGCCAGGGCTCTTGCCACCACCAAAGGGCAGGGACTTCAGCTCATTGCTTAGGGTGGGAGGTAGGACTCCCTGCTGCTGGTCTTCCGCATCCTCCTGGCTTGCCAACTCTCTCTGGCTGTGTCGGCCACGCCTCAGGTGTTTGCTGGCGGTGGACCACGAATCCTTTCTTTTTGTTCAGCCTTTTAGGGCAGCCCCCAGGCCGAAACGCACCTCCAACCTGGCAGCCAGGAGCAGGAGTCTGGGAGCGCTCAGGGCGGGGGCTGCTCGCGGGAGGCGAGGGTCTCCTTCACCGGGTGCGCCCCAGCACCCACCCTGCAAGGCCGGCTGCCCGCCGCGCGCCAAGCCCCCGGGGTTCGGAAGGCACAGCAGCCCGCGCCCGGCTTCTGAGAACTTGGAGGCCGGTGGCGCGCGGCTCGGGCCGGGGATGCAGCGGCGGCTGCTTCCTGGTTCGCAGCTCGCCGAGTGGGGGAGAGCGTGAGCCCGCGGAGGCGGGGGCAGGAGGAGCGGGCGGAGGCGGGGGCAGAGACACCAAGGCTGGAGCTAGCCGGACGGGTCGCTCCTGCTCTCCGGGGAGACGATCTGCCGGGTCCCGGAGAAGCGACGAGCCCCGCGCGCTCCGAAGAGACGGTCGGGAACCCACCAGCCCGCCAAGGGCTAGGAACCCGGCTCCCCTCCTTTCCACCTCTGGAGAAAGGGCGGGAGGGAAGGAGGGGAGGGGAAGGTCCCTCGGAGGAGACGGAATGGCCGGACGCAGGGGGCTCGGGCGCTGCTTCTCCCGGGAGCTGCCTCCACGCCTGTGGCTGCGGCGAGGGCTGCCCTGAGCTCGGGCTCTCCGCTTCCCGGTGCCAGCTAGCGCGGCCCCCGCGGGGCCCCGGCAGCAGCGCCGACATGTCGTCCGGCACAATGAAGTTCAATGGCTATCTGAGGGTCCGCATCGGAGAGGCTGTGGGGCTGCAGCCCACCCGCTGGTCTTTGCGGCACTCGCTCTTCAAAAAGGGCCACCAGCTGCTGGACCCCTACCTGACGGTGAGCGTGGACCAGGTGCGCGTGGGCCAGACTAGCACCAAGCAGAAGACCAACAAACCCACCTACAACGAGGAGTTCTGCGCCAATGTCACCGACGGCGGTCACCTGGAGCTAGCCGTCTTCCACGAAACACCCCTGGGATACGACCACTTTGTGGCCAACTGCACGCTGCAGTTCCAGGAGCTGTTGCGCACGGCGGGCGCCTCCGACACCTTCGAGGGCTGGGTGAGTAGCGACCGCCTCGCCCCTTTATGTCTGCCGGACCTTTCCTCTTTTTGCTATTCTTAAAGAAACTCATCAGGGTTCCGCTCTCTCCTGGCTCCGCCACGGAGGGAATTCCCTCTAGACTTTGGTCCTTTCCCAGGTGACCTGCACTGTTGACGGGACAGCCGTGGGTGTGTGCGGGCGCAGGTGTGACTCTGGGAAGCCGGCCTGGCCACCGGCTTCTTTGTGGACCTGGACTTTGCGCTTAAGGGAAGCCCCGCAGTGATATAGAGCGCCATCCTTCTCCCCTCAACAGGGGCTGAGAGTGGAGAAAAGAAACGAAGGGGGTGATATGAAAGAGATACGGTTTGAGTTAAGTGCTTCAAGCACGTCTGAGGAGAAAGCCATACATTCTCGCGAGTATTATTCATAGTGTTTATGGATGCATGTTGGTTCAGCCACACAGACGTGCACACGTGTTTCAGCATGCACATCCATTACATCCCAGAGGTACAAAAGCTACACTGGCATGGATCAGAATGAGTGCATGGCTTTGCACCCTGGCAGAGTTTTGTTTAGCAACCCCCCCCCGTATGTGTGTGGGGAGGGGCAGGGGGCTGAAGTTTCTCTGTTAGCTATTAGTTAAGTTTAGTCAGCCTGGGGCGCATGGGTGCTGCAATCGTGTTTCCAAACTATTCTTCTGAGAAGAGGTGGCCAGAGCACCTTAGGTTTGGTTGTCCTCCCTCTGTTATGACATGTGGCTGCGCGCAGCTTCTTACATGCCGCTCCCATCTTTCCCATAGTTCCCTGGAGACAAAATTTCTACTGTAAATTTCTAGAGTGCCTCACACAGTGCCAAAACGCCCTTATTTCCTAATCCTCACTCTGTCTTTGTGATGTTGGGGTTATTGTACTCACTCTGAGATGCTGAAATGATAATTACAGTGAAGTGGTCTGGCAAAACGCAGCGTGCCTTGAAGACTCTAAGTTTAATAATGGCCTCAGTTCTGACAGGAGTGGGTTTGGAACCCGAGGTGAATCAGTATTCAAAATCTGAAACTCACAAGCGATGGGACAGGATGGATAGTGACTAAGATTCGTTGAGATATGTGTTTTATGCTTTGGGGTTGTTGTTAATTTTACCATACGTTCTATAATAGCACCAAAGACCGGAAAGTTTCTGTCCTTTAAATGGAAGTAAGAAAAAAAAATCCATAACTTTTTAACTTCAGTTCTCAGTTAAATTATGGGGTTATTTTCACCTCAGCCTAACCTTCTTTTTGGAATGTAGTAGTGGGCTAGATAGGATCCGATAAAAATACAGTTAAAAATTAACCTTATTCTTGGTTTGAGACAGAGTCTCTCACACAGTAGCCCAGGCTGGAGTGAACATGGGAACAATCCTTTTGCCTCAACTTTCCAAATAAGTTTACATGTTGTCTGTGAATTCTGGACACAGAATTGAACTGAGCATGAGAATTTTGAAGTGTGTTTGGTTAAGAGTTAGGCTGGGCAAATCTCTAGAGGATTTAGGTGCCGGAGTATGGTGGTACAGGCTGGTCATCAGCCATGATAAGAATGTCTTACTGGAGACAGCCCAGATTAGTCTGAAGGTTTGAGTCCCGTGGGAGCTTTTAAACACTACCACTTTTAAATATACTAGCTAGGAACCTGAGAGCAGGACTCCACATTGGTACTTACAGACTTCGTAGGCGACAGAGAAAGTAGTTAAGATTAATAATATGGAGCAGAAATGACGATCTAGCCATGAGGCCGCGATTAAGCCTCAGCGTAGGCTTAGCTAACTAGGAGGAGCACAGACCTGATTTCGTTGCAGGGGATGAAGATTTAAATGTGAATTAAAGTTCAAAAAAAAATCTATATTTGCTTAAAATTTTGTCTAAACATATGATAGGACCCACTGACAGCATTCTGGAAAATGTCAATGGTAGGATAGGGCCAGCATTTAAAGCATGTTCGAACCGGTGATTTGTCATGAATTATATTCACTTAGGTAGCATATCTGGTCTCTGGTCTAAGTGTTTGGAACTGAGGGTAGGATGACTGAAATGTTTTCTTTTCTTGTTAAGAAAATATATGAGGGGGCTGGAGGGGTGGTTCAGTGGTTCAGAGCACTGGCTGCTCTTCCAGAGGATCTGGGTTCAGTTCCCAGCACCCATACGGCAGCTCACACCTGTCTGTAACTCCAGTTTCAGGGGAACCCAACACCCATGGCAAAACACCAATGCTTATAAAAATAAAATAAAATATCTACAAAGGAAATAAAGAAAATACATGAAACCACATGGCATACATTCTTCAAAATTATCTTTCAGGGACTGTAGAAATACCTACACTTCCCTATCAAATTCAAGTGGGAGAATAAAAATTATGCTGGTTACAAGTGGAACTACAAATTACTGACCTTAAAAAAATTAGCAAGGGGAGGGAGGGCAGGAGGTGGAGAAAAAAATGTATAGTGCAATAAAAACAGTAAAAAAAAATTCTAGCAACTTCTGAATCATAAGAGAGGGATGTAACCATGAGTTTGTTTATAAAACACCTCCTTTTTCACTAGAATAAACCAAGAAACACTTTGTGCTTCGCTGCCCAAGTTACTTCCCATGTATCAAAAAGGTAACCAGTGATACCGACTTTTGTACAGCCTTGTTGGTGTTCACTGGCAGGAGGAGGGGAAAGGTCCATTTTAAGAAAGTGTATGCCTGGTGCCTACTCCAGTGTCTGGTGTGGAATAGACACATTTTTTATGAATCATACGCTCATTTTTTTCAGTATATATAAGATAAATGAAGGTGAAAAGATACAGGTAAATTTTTTCTTAAATGGAAATTAATCACATCAGACACTGAGATTAGTAAGACCCCAAATCACAGATTTGTGATTTGAACCCGATGAACAAGTCGAGCTAAGAGTAAGGAAGTCTGTAAAGATAAGAGATATTGGCCAAGTAGAAAACAGGAACCCAACAATGAAAAAGCAGAGTCTTTCTCTTTTTCAATTGATAAGCCTTAAGCCAGAATGGTGAAGATGAGAGGATCCAGGATATAAGTTACCACCACTTGGAGCGGGAACGAGAGCATCACTACAGAGCCTACCAACATTATGAAGGAAGATACGCATAAGTTATAAACAGGGTTATGCCAATGAGCTCTATAACTTAGATGAAATGCACAGATTGCTTTAAAATATATAAACTGCCAATTACTCTCAAATAACTTAAGTAGTTTTATAATCCTTAAACTAATTGTGTTTAAGTTAGAAGTCATCAACAATACAATTCAATGTCCCAGATGGCTTTCCTATTAACTTATATCCTATTAACTTATATTATATATTTATGCATTATGACCTGCTCTGTAGAGACTCTTTCAGAAAATAGAAGGGAATGAAACCTCTTAAATCATTATTTGAAATAATTCATTATTTGAAACAATACCAAAGCACAGCAAAGGCATTCCAAAACAAGACAGCTGCAGGCAGGTATCATCCTTCATGACCTTAGATGCAAAAGCTTTAAATTGTAGTCAACTAAATCAAACACCATAGCAAGCAGATAGTACACCATCACCAACTGAGGGCTATACCCAGGACTCTAACACCAATTCAGTGTTTGTAGAGCTACCCATGCACTCCTGTGGACAGCATCAAAGTGAAGATCTTTAGATCAATAGATACAGAAAAAATATTTGAGAAAATGAACAGTCCACTCAGGATAAAGTTTCTCAGCAAGTTAGAAGCAGGAAGAAGTGTCTTCAACCCAATAAAGGCGGTCTATGCAAATGGCCTTAGTGGCGACAGAATGAATGTTCCCCTGTGACCAGGGACAAGGCAAGGGCAGTGCTCTTTCTTCATTTCTGCTTCTTTTCCACACCATCCAAGAGTGCAATAAGGGAGTTTCAGATCACAGAGGAAGAAGTAAAACCATCTTTATATGCAGACAAAAAAAAAAGTTTGGAGGACCAACTGTCAAGTTTAACTGATTTGCAGATCCAAGCTAATGTACAAAAACAAAAATGAATTGTATTTTATTATTATTATTACCAGTGGACTATTAGAAACTGAAATTATAAATATCACATGTAAGAAATTTGGAGATGAAATTGGATGAATTAGATAGCATAGACGCAAGCCATTTTTTCCAGTGGAAATGCTGAAACATTGCTGCAATAAAGATCTAAGTAAGTGGAGAGTATGATGTATTCATGGCTGGGAGGACTCTGAATTATTAAGAACTCGGTTCTTCCAAAATATTCAGTATATTTAAAGCAGTCTCAATCAGGATCTCAGAAAGGCTTGTCATAGAAATTGATAGATTGATACTAATTTATACAGAGCTATAAAGGACCTATATTATTTTTTCAAAAGGACACAATGAAGCATTTGCACTAACTGATTTTAGCGTTTATTGTCGTGTTACCAGTGGAACACACGAGTCTGAAAACAGACCTGCCCATGAACCATCAGTTAGATTTTAACAAAGGTGCCAGGAAGACAGTTCAGTGGGTAACATGCCAATCTTCTCGAGTAGCTGGGTTGTGTAAGCATGTGGAGGAGCCTTAACCTCTACCCCACCCCATGTGCAAAGTTATCTCAAAATGGCATAGACCTAACGTAAGAACCTGTCAAATATCTGTTAAAAGAAATACTAATAATCTCAAGTTCAGCAAAAAAGGAAGAAAAGATAGCAACCCCTAAAACCCCAGTTATTAAAAAGATCGAGCTCTGTAAAATTTAAGAATTACTTTTAAAAGGTTTCCAAGAATATGAAAACATAAGCCAATGTCTGGGAGTAAATAATTGCATAATATGAATTAGGCAAAGCAGTTGAAGCAATAACTCCAAAATCTCAACAGTAATGAGAAAAATCCCAACTTGTGCAATTTAGTAGTGGTTATAGTATTTGAATAAGTACCTCTGTAGAAAATAGTATATTGTAATATACTCCATAGTCCGAATCACTAAGGAAATGCAAATAAAAACAAAACCCAACAAAATATCAGAATGTTCCCACTGGATAGGCACACCCATAGCAAGCGTAGGTTAGAAAGGGGGCAACTGTCCTCTCCCACACAGCTGATGGGAATGTCAGATGCTGCAGTCCTGTTGGAAGACAGCATGGCTGTTCTTTAAAAGAGTGAACATGGACTTATTGCGTGATTTATCTACTCTTAAGTGTTCACCAAGAGAGAGAAAGCCATTCATACTAAGACTTGTGCACAACCGTTCACAGCAGTTTGGTCCGTGATGGCTCCCAAACTGGAAGCTCACATATAAAAAAGGCGGGAGTGTTTACATAAATATTGGTGTATTTGTACCAGCGAAGACTGATGGATGAATCAGGGATAAATGGAGCAACCTGGCGGAGGCTCCAAGGAATTCTACTCTGTGGCTCGGCCAGATCAACTTCTCTCACACCCATGCTCCCCCACAAAAGAACATTTATGATTCCATGTGTGCAAAGTTCTGGAAAATGAAATTAAGTCCCTGGTCACAGGAAGTGCAACCCTGGGTGCCTGGAAATTAGGGAAAGGTAGGATATAATGGAAGCACGGGTGAATTCTTTACTATTTTGACCGTGATGGCGCGTTCACACTTACCTAGATACGCCAAAGCTTATCAAGTAGTTCACCTGATAGACAGGCCTTGTATAGATCTCAGTCGTACTTCAGGAAAGTATACAGTCTGCTTGACTGTGGGAAAACAGTCAAGATTTGTCATCTTTACTTTGCTGAAAGTGTAAAAGGATGCTAATGATGATGGACCTGAGCCAGCTGGCTCTGGGAAACAGCATTGCTTCCTCACAGTAGAAGCCTAGGAAACCCAAACTCAGTAAGAGAAATTTATTTCATTAATTTCTCATTTTGGGACAGTTTCATTTTCTAAATTGTCACTCGTTTATTTTCTGCTTCTTCTAGAACTTGTTTGTTTTGTATAATTTCTTGAATTTCAGAATATTCAGAGCTTGCTTAAGGCACCGTCTCTCCCCCACTCCCCATCCCCCGGGTTATATGCTGTTGTTTTCTGACTTTTCAAATGGAGCCCTGATATCTAACACTTGGTGCTGGGTGTAGAGGGCGTGAAGAGGGCAGGGGGAGCTGGAGGCTGCGTCATGGAAAGACCTTGGCACCCCCTCAGGAAGGAAGGACCCGCTTGGCGGGATCCCAGGCTCTTTTCCTGTTGAACCTCCTGAAGACATTCTGTTCTGTGTGGCCACGGAGAGCGGCTCTCTCAGGCTCTCTCAGTTTCTCTTTGAGACACCAGTTTGATAGTCCTCTCAGGTGAAGCCGCCTGGTTACCTGTGGGCAGTCATTGATCGGTTTTTGGTTTTTTTTTTTTTTTGTTTTGTTTTTTGTTTTGTTTTTCCACTTGATTGCTGGATCTAGGGGCATGAATTTTTTTACACCCATATTTTTCTCTATTTCCTGCCACTGGGTTTGTTCTCTTTTGTACTTCGTAGTCCAGTTATTCACTCCCATGATTGATTTTCTCCCCTCTGAGACAGCTGTAAGGAGTGTCTAACACCGACTGGCTTGCGGTGTTTTAGGGGAATGTGCTTTAGAATCTCCAAGGAGGTCTGTTCCAGTGTCTGGGTTAGCTGTCTAGTCCTTCCATTTCCCCGGAAGATGGATTGTGCTCTGAGAGGGCTGGCTGCTTTGTCATGCAGGTTCTGGCTCGGATGGATAGCCACCTTTTCTCAAGAGCATACTCCTGCCATGTTGTTTTGTCACCCTTAATTGCACGGCGCTTGCCACTCTCTGAGATCACTTTGTTAATCGATTTCCTTCCTATACCCCCTCCTTTTTAGTATTAGGGATCGAACCCAGGGCTTCATGCGGGCAAGCTCGGCCCTCCATCTCAGAGCTATGCTGCTAGCTGCCTCACTTGCCTTCTATGGAGCATAAACTCCTGGGAAGCAGGGTTCTGCTCTAACACCAGCGCTGTGAACAGTCTGTGGTACGTGACACTAGATATTTGTCAAAAAAAAAACAACCCAAAAAACGAATATAAGAAAGAAAGAAGTTTCATGTGACTTTGGGGGCAAATGATGTGTATGCATTTTGGTCATATCTTCTTCTTTAAACATGTCATGCGTCTTCTAAGCCAATCGGTGCTGTACCTGCTTATCAATGGCATACCCGTGTGAGCCTGAAAGGCAGGTTGGATGTTCATGCCCATTGAATACGTTAGCAGAATGGAAAATGCTATGCCTCGTGGGTTGCCTAGTTGTCTGGTGTAGCAGGGCCCAGCCACCCCTGAGCAGGAGATCCTCAGTTGTATAAGAAACCAAACCAGCAGGAAGAGCTCCTCCATGGCTGTGTGTCAGTTCCTGCCTCCACATTCCTGCCTTGACTACCCTCAGTGATAGACTGCTACCTGCAAGAGGCAGCAAACCCTTTCCTCCCCAGGTGGCTTTTAGTCATGGTCTTTATCACAGCGATAGAAAGCAAACCAACACAGATGGAAGATTCCCACTTTTATGCCTTCTAAGACTCTATGGCCTCTGCCTTGGTAATACCAATAAATACTGGTAGTTTCTTCCAGCTGCGAATTCTCAGCCCAGTGTTAAATCTGAAGGCCTACCCAAGAAGTGCAGATCTTCAGCCTTGGAGAGATACTGAGGTTGGTGGGTGGAGCCTGAATCACTGCCTTGTGTGGAGAGCATCTGGAAAGAGTGGTGGCAGAAGTGGGCACGTTTTTATGAAGTGGGTAGAAGTTGGAGTAAGAGAAGTATCCTGGGGTCTTCTGTGTAATTTTTGTTTGTTTGTTTTATGCAACATGGTAGTTGACTATCATGTTCCCCTTTGTATGTTGATGGCTAAGTTCCCTCTTATTTGAATGTAAGAAAAAAATGGAGCCCGAGTAATAACAGTCTCTTACCCACTGCTTGCCATTCTTACTGTTATGATGTCCAGATTGGCCTCTCTAAGTTGCCACCTAGAAACTTAACTTGGTCTCTCAAGCTGGATCAGAGAAGCCTAAAGTCTCTGGTTTGGTTAGGGATGTGCCCCTTTGTTTTGCGGCTGTTTTCCCCTTGAGCCATGACTCTCCCCTCTCAGGTCCACACTCTTAAGTGTGAGAGCCTTCCATCTCTGCATCAGTGTGCACTGTGCTAGTTCCTATCTATGCTTCAGGCCTTGTAGCAGGCACTACTGTCCCGGAGAACCTTCCCTGACTCGCCCAGTTTCGGTTCGATGCTCCTTCGATTCCCCTTGGCTTCAGGGTCATCATAGGTAGGCGACTAAGCATCTTCTTCTTTGGTCTTGTGTAGTGTAGCAGACACATTTCTATCTGAAATGCCAAGGTCCACCTGGGCATGCCCACCACGGAGGGTAAACTGTGGGCTCGGCTTGATGTTGTACCTTTAAGAGTCAGTGGGTGGAACAGATGCAGCCCATTCCTGCTTTGCTAAAATGACAGGGGAAAAAAAAAATCTTTCCTCAAAAGGAATGGGAACTCTGACCTGACGATGCTCTCCAGGTGACATCACAGGTGAAAGGCCTTCAATACCTCTGACCCCTCAGAGGTGTTTCCATATTTGGAAACTATGGGAAGATATTAAGTTTTGTTATCTGTAAATAACCTGCAAGTACTCCTGACTCCCACAGGCAGAAAGGTAGTCAACTCTGTATTTGAATCCTGAAGCACCTCACGTCCTGAATGTCGTAAGAGCGCCCTAGCGGTTGAGTGGGAATGTCGCCTGGCCCAGAACCACCACAGTGAGCTGGCAGCTGACAGGCCTGCAGACAGCCCGCAGGTGTCCTCCCTCGGCACCAATGCTGTAACACAGAAACGGAAGCCGTTTAGTGCCCTGACACTCCAGTTGGCCACAGACTCCACCACTCCCTGTTCTGGAAGCAGCCCTTTGACTCAGTGTCTTCTCAGTCCTGGGAGGGTTGGAGTTTGTGACACTCTAGCCTATACCTTTGTTTTCAGGATGTGGGGACGAGCCCAAGCATTGATGGCTCACAGGAAGTGTGACACACGAACTCGAGAACATTTAATGTCCGTATGCTGTGTATACGTATAGAGATGCACTTACTTCAATTTATTAAGATAGTTAGTAATTTATAAATATACATCTATATTTTTTTAGATAACCTCTTTAGATCTATAGAATTGTATCCTATTCAGAGAAGCTGGCATCCCAGTAATGATGTTGGGAAATTGGTTCTGTATGAACTACCCCATTAGAAGACTCTCTGCATTTTATTTTTTCTTATGTTATAGTGCAGAGGAATGAGCCCAGTGTTTGCATGTACTAGGCAAGTACCGCTTTGTGTTTTAGTCCACAGCTTACCGAATCTATGAGAACTGTGTTCTAACGGGAGTCAGAAGAACTGGGCTCAGCATGTGACTTTGTCCCTGGTCAGCTGGGATCTCAGGCAAGTCTCCACTGATCAGAGTGTCCGCTTTCTGGCTTCTGTCACCAGAGAATTGCACCAGGCTATCCCCGAGGACCCTTCCATATGTATAGCCTCTGCCTCTTTGCTCTAGGCAATTACGTCATTTCCTTCCTTTAGGAGTAACTGGCTTGGTTTTAAGAAGTCACTATGAATTATACCTCATCAAAGTTAGTGATTCCTAAGAATTAAATTGGCCCCAAATCTAAGTTGCTTAGGTTTGGAGAGGATTTATCTTGTGTGTGGATGATCTGTCCGGCATCAGCAATGATGTTGGTGTTATTCCCTTGGCTTAAAATCAGACCGAAGTAATTATGGTAAGGCCTCCTTTCAAGCCATGTGGTTGTATTTCTTAATTTACACTAATGCACTTCTTGTTCCATGGGGCAGTTGTAAGTTATGTCCCTGTTTCTCTCTCTCTCTCTCTCTCTCTCTCTCTCTCTCTCTCTGTGTGTGTGTGTGTGTGTGTGTGTGTATGTGTGTAAGAGAGAGATGCACAGAGAGAGAGAGATAGACAGACAGACAGTCAGAGAGAGACAAAGACAAAGTGAGACAAAGGGACAGAAGGAGGGAGGGATGAAGAGGGAGGTTTTGATAGAAGTCATTCTCATTAGCAGGGTGATTAAAGCTTTGCAGTCTCAAAGTGTCTGTAGCCCCCAGTCTATATATCCATCCTAGATGACGACAGGTACAATAAATCACTTGCAGGACAAATGCTTTAATTAGATGGAAGGAAGGAGCCCAAGGGTATTGACTATCACAGCACTGCAATGCTGTGCTGAGGAATTCTGGAAGGCAGGAAGTTTTGCTGAGTACCATCCAAAAGTTTCCACCCTGGTTAGGATGCCGGTCTGTTTCCATAGGACCCCATGAATCAGAGCCTTGGCTGGCAAAGCACGGGGGATTTGGGTGATAGAAAGACCCTTCACTGGCGACTCACCAGAAGTGCTTTTGTCATTTGCTGCCTTCTTGAAAGTTCCTTTGGTTTTGTGTATTACCCTTGTATACATTTGACCTCACAGGCAGAGGAATGCTGAGCAGGTTACCAGCTGTGTTTGGTTTGTGCTTGTGGTTAAAATTTGCCAGAGGATGGAACCATGGTCAGCACAAGCCCCTTATAATTGCATTAATAAACCAAATCATTTGGGGCCAATGTGATCATGTTCCATATCCGGCCCTGGGAACCTAATTTCAGACCCAGACTTCATTCTCTGCACAAACTAAGACCACAGTCTGTGCTTTCATGGGTAAGTCATGATTATCCCATGTCCAGCGCTGTCCCTGCACGTCTCTGTACCGGTGGTATGGTGTGGCCTCTGATTCCTTGCTGGGCTTTGCTTTGGCTGCCTGTGACATCAGAGGCATGTGCGGGCTGAGTGCCGTGTCCCTTCCAGCCTCTGATTTTTGTAATCCCATTGGACGTGAACACCATGCTCCACTCTGCCTTCCGGAGACCCATCTACCAGTCAGTGCTCAGATCGGTTTCAGACCTTGAAGTTCATCCTGGAATAGCACCTAAAATATCATGTATGTATTAGCATGGTTTGCTCAATGGAAGTGTTCATTTATTCACCAGCCTCGAGTCTCTTGGACATGTTGCCCTGTTTGTCTGCCTTTCTTAGTGGCTGGAAGAGTTGAGAGCAGGTTTTAGATTTAGCAGATGGCTCAGAAACCATTTCAGTGCCCTGGTTGTTAAAAGCTACAGACTCTGGTTTCTGGAAACATTTGGGTGTGTTTTTTTTCTGACCACATTCTGGGAATAATGTCACCTGATTAGTGGTCCCCTGGTGCCTGACTTTGATAATAGAGAGTGTCGGGTAAAAACATCCAACTGAAATGTATCACAACTCAGGCTTTTATTAATCCTGAACCACGGTGTGGTTCTAGTGTTTTTTTCCTTGTTTTGGAAGACACCTCTACTCCTCTTAATCTGGCCAGTAAAAAAGAAGGGAAGCCATACATTTTCAGCTTTTGCTTTAAAAGCTGTGTTTCCCTTGAGTTCTGGCTCCTGGTGGACTATAGTAGATAATAGCCAGCTTTGGGACCTATTTGGTCATGTTATTTAAGTATTTTCAAAAGCCTCTGTATTTGAACGGGAGCTTTGAGGTTTGCAACAGATAAAAAGTTAAAAAAAAAAAAGAGTAAATCTAGGACATGTTGAGTGACCTTGGTTTGGTATCTTCTGAAAATCTAAACTTTCCCCTGTGAAATAAAACAGGGTTTGTCTGTTCTGTAACTGTGCTTAAACCATTTGCATTCTTTGGGAACCGTAGCGGTATTGTGGTGTATGGCCGTCAGTGCGAGCCAAATCAGTGTAGGTGGCAATACTGCGTTTCTCTTACCTTTGGAGTTGGGGTCCGCTATAGCCTGGGTCCCTTTCACTCAGCAAGATGATGTTGGAAATTGAGCTGAATGGAGATCATCTGGGAGCCTTCCCCCTCCCCCCCAGCCAGTGGGAGATGACATAAGATCTGGCCATCTGCACTTTTGACCAACACTCTTTCTCTACTGCACCTCAGTATGAGGGTAAAGGCAGTGTGAATGCTCAGTCACTCACAGGTGTTTGCAGGCACTACTGTGTGCCCAGGTATGTACCAGAGGGGGTCCATATGGCAGTGCATACATGACCCAGAGCTGTTAGCTCATGGTGCTGCTGCCTGCACAGAGAGACGTCAATAATCGGATGGAGAGGGGGATGGAGCTCAGCTGGTAAAAGTCTGTCTAGCAGGTAGGTAGGCCCAGATTGGACTCAAACACAGTAGAAACTGGGCATGGCCGTACATGCCTGTAATCCCAGTCATTGAGAGGTAGAGGCGGAGGGATCAAAAATCCAAAGTCATTATCAGCTACATAGTGAGTTCGAGGCCAGCCTGGGCTACAGGAGACCCTGTGTCAAAAATAGTAACTTCAAAAAAAATAATCAAGGAAGCAAATGACCAGGTGATAACAAATTCTACAGAGGCGTCAAGTGGGGCAGTTAAAACAGGGTGGTATTAAATGAGAGTCTAGCTGCTTTGTCCAGAGCGGCCAGACACGAGCACCCCGACAAGATGACCTCTCTGTCACAGCCAATGACACCAACAAGCGTGAGGTTAGAGAAAGGGTCCCAGGCAGAGACAGGGCCGCCTGGTGTATGATACCCAGTTCAGGATTGTGAAGAGGGTGGAGCTGGAGCCAGCCAGCTCAGGGTCACTGTCAAACACTGCTGCTTTTCAGGTGTGACAAGGGACAAGTCGCTTCCACCTCTGGCTGTGAGTTGTCTTCTCTAGAGAGGGATGCTAACGCTGGCGACCTCTAGGGCAAACATGCCCAGTACAGAGTAGGCCCCCAAGAACCAACAGCTTTGGTTGCTAGTCATCTGCTGAGGGGATGGGTATGCTGACACTCAGAAAAGAATCACACCAGCCAGTAAAATCACTCAGAAGGTTGCTTTTAGGACATTGGCACTTCTAGGTGGCCATGAGAAAGTTTCTCAGGATGGGGGAGGTGCAGTCTTGTGGTTGTTCCTCAGATGACATTAGCAGAAGCCTTTGCTTATCAAAGCCGAGGATCTGCTTCTGCCTCCCTGCCTGCTTCAGTACCATGATCTCTGAAGGCCAAGAGATGTGGTGGGGAAAGGAACAAGAGTCTGAACTTTGTTCTAGATTTTAAGTTTTCTCATTAATTTTTTTTCTGTGAACTCGTAAATATTAATGGAAGGCTTTAATAATTTAAAGCGACAGGATACTTGTATTGCAGTGCTCAATTGATAGGGCCCTTAGGTGGTTTTTGTTAATAAAATAGGTGAGAATTATTAATTAACACAAATAAGATTCTTATTAAGAATAACTACATATAGTTTATTCTTGCTTACTTTGGAAAGTTCTCTTACTTGGTTGATTATAATTTTATGAATTAGCTCTGGATAATTTTGAAAAGTTTTGGATAAGGTCAACTTTTCCATAATATTTCCTTTAATGTTTCTTACCTCCCCTTGAAACATCCATTTAGTCTATGTTGAGCATAAAAAGACACATGGGCATTTATTTGCCTAGGTTACATTAGTTGGGATGCAGAATCTTCGTGGACTAATTAATGCACAGATGCAGGCTTTGAGGACCATATCCGACAACTGCCACCTATAGCAGTGCATCATGGGGTGATGCTCGGGTTTCAGCCAGATGCAGGTTCCATTGTTAGTTCTGGCTCCTGTTAGCTGAACTATTTAACTCCTGCAAGTCAGTCTGCCTGTCTGTCCATCTGTCTGTTTGTCCATTTGTCCATCTTCCTTCCTTCCTTCCTTCTTTTTTTCTTTCTTTCTTTACTTTTTTGATGTGTTTTTGTGTGTCTCTGTGATGTGTATGTGGTATATATATGTGTGGATGTGTGGTTTGTTTGTGTCTGTGTTTGTGGTGAGTGTGCATGTGTGTGCATGTGAGCATGCTTATATGGGTCTTCCTGTAGAGTAGATGCCAAAAATTAACCTTGCTATCTCCTTCTGTGGTTCTCTCTCTCCCCACCCCCCCACAGTTGAGACAGTCTCTCACTGAACCTGGAACTCACTGGTTGATGAGGCTGGCTGCTCTGGGAGCTATGGAGCCTTTTATTTCTGGTTCCCAGCCCTTGAATTACATTGCACAGTCACACTGCAGCCTTTTACCTGTGTGTTGGGGATCCAAACCGAGATCTTCATGTTTGTACGCTACGGCAAGCACCTTAGCCACTGGGCCACCTCCCCAGTCCCTAGCCTCAGCTTTCTATCCTGTCAGTACCCACTTCTCAGGATCGTTTGAGAATTCGGGATGGACTGATGTAAACCCCTAGCACAGTTATATATACCAACACGGAAAACAAAGCTCATTGTTAAAGCCACCATCACGGCCACTACTCCGCCCTCAGAACTTATATATAAAGTTAAGAGCCCAGGTTCTTTTCTTGTCTATGTTGAAAACAGTTTATGTATATTTACACAAAATTTTAGAGTTCCAGGGAGTTTTGAGTGCAACTTTCTTCTTTGGTTTTATATTTGAGGATGAGAAATAGAAATCAATAGGTACTTCTAGCTACCTCTAAGAAAGATGGCTTCCTGGGGATTGGCCGAACATTCTGTACAAATGTCCACATTCAAGATTTCTTGCAAGGACTATGGGAAGACAAAGTTCCCATTGTATATGGCTGCAAAGCTGGCCCAGATTAGTTGGTGGAAAGCTGTCAATAAAGGCTTTTGGTTTATTTAGTATTGGACATATCGTATCCAAATTTGGTTGATTTGATATTGCAAATCAACAAACCAGGAAGAAACAAAGTTGCAATATTTAGTCCCAGAGGACCGAAGGAGTACTTTGAAAAGCTGAAGCAAATATTTTTATTGTTGCAATCAAGGTGAGTGATTCTAAACAGCCTCTTCCAATTGACAATAAAAGATGTTTCTTTTGATTCCAGTCTGAAGTCTAATGTTCATTGGACTGCGTTGTTCAGTCATGCTTTCAAGGGGGGAGACTCCAATTTAAAAAGTGGACCGTTTGGATGTGGGTTTATGGATGAAATCAAGGACCCCCAGAGTTCTGGGGTTTTCAGAAAAATTAAAATGCTTTTAGCCCTCATTTTGAGTATGATCATCTGTACTTTCTGTCTGTGGTCTGGACACTTGTTCTGGGTCTTCATTGTTTCTGTTGATTTTTATATTAGCATTTTCTGAGCTGTGTTCCTTTAAAATTTCAGAATGAAAGTTCATTTGCTCTCCAGAAGGGCACAATAAGGTCTGTACTTGGCTGAGTTGTTCAGAAGTCTCTGTGAGTAGGTTGTTTGGAGTCCCTGCTGGGCCTCTTTGACTCCTTATCATGCGTGTCCTGTACCTGGATTGTGGATGTATTGATTTGCTGTGGTGCTGCCGGGGCAGATGTCTGGGGTGAATGAGAATGTGTTTGCGGCTCTTGGCCCTTACGTACGTTGGTCGATGACCCTGCTATTTTCAGCCCCCAAGCAGTGCTCTCTGTGTGAACACCGGGGACCCTCAGCCTCCTCTCAGCATCTGGCAAAGTGTCTTTACGTGATAAGGCTTTGTCAAGAATTGCAGGAAGGAAAACTTCTTCGCTCATCTCAATTCTTGAGTGCAAATGGGGACTTAAGCACCACCATCTCCACTCCAGGAGCTGACAGGTTGCGTTTAGAAATGCATCTTTCAGATGTCGACATTAGTGTATTTTAGGGGCAGGGCATGTGTGACGTCCTGAGAACCTCGAGGAATAGTTAATAGGCAATGGTTCCAGAAATGCATTTCAGTCTTTTGCCTGGGTAAATAAGTGTAGATGGTGCATGAACTGGCTTGTAAAACTCCTAGTCCTTCCAATAAAATGTTAATGACTTTAATTTGAGTGGAAGGCTATGGACTTCAAACCAGGAAAAGTTGAGAGGTTAAATATCGTCCATTGCATCAGTTGCCCCGAATATCTTAAGGGCCTCAGGAGAACAGGACACCCGTGAGAGGCACAGCTGTGAAGAGATGGTCCCCATTTAAGCTCATGGCCCTCAAGCTCCCCTTGTCTCTCAGACATCCCCAAGTTGCTGCCTCAGTTCTCCAGCCTGCGTTTCCCGTCAGAAATGAGCTTTTCAAGGGTCCTTTCGATGCTGTTTGTTGAGACATACCTCCTTCTTATTTTCCTTCCTTTATAAGTGTGCACAGGCCTCCCAAACAGCCTCCCTGGCTTTGGCTGCACAAGTGACCCAGCCCTGTCTAGGCCTGGCTTGCTGACTTTCTGAGGTGGGCTACAGTGTGTCTCCGTCTCTTCCCCAGAGAAACTGCCCAGAGTTGGCTCTGAATTACATCTCTGCAGCACTCAGCCGTCGCTTAGATGAGGTGTGAGGTCTCCGCTCTGGCAGAGCCCAGGCATGCCCACGGCATTCTGTCAGTTGCGGTTTCTTCTGTGTCTCGGTGGCTCTTTCTTTCTCTTGTGGGTTCTTTGCGTTGTTTTTCTTCTGTGTTTCTCCAGTGCTTACCGCTAAGGTGTTTTTCTGCCTATCTTCCTTTCTCACCTTTTCTGTCACCCATCAGACATCCCAAGTACTGGTGCTCCTTGGAGTTTTACCCTTACATCGTTGTCTTACACATTCCAAGGGCGTCATCTTTTTCGCTTTCCACCGTATTGCTCTTGCACCAGGAACTTCAAAAGCCCTGCAGCCCATCTTTCCTGCTGAGTTCTAGAGATGGGAAGGTTCAGAGAGGGCAAAGGGCTCTCTGCTGTGGCTTCTTTGACTCCCTAACAGGATTAGGAATAGGGGGACACTATGGCACATGCGTTTCCCACCTGAGGCAGGTTACGAGAGCAGAGCACTTGGGAGGCTAATGGGCTTCTGCACAGGCCCCCTGGGACACCCGCTAACACCCCATGCTCAACCTGCTCCACCACCCGTTTCCCGTCAGGGTGCCCTCACCGTTATCCCTGTCACCTGGGTGTCACTGTGTGCGTTTCCTTCTCCCTCACTTCTTCCCCCAGTTCACTTCCTTGATAGATTCGGATGAATTGGATTACAAACCGTTTCCTGTGCGGATTTCCCTTCTCCGTGGGCATCATACTTTTTTGGTATACTCCTCACCTGTGTGGATTATTGACAGACCATGGAGGTAATCTCTGAAAGGATAGTTTGGGTGTGGATTTGTGAAATCGCTGGAGAACCATTCTTCACAGACTGGTTCTGCTGTCTCAGATGAATCCTCCTCTGTGCTGGCCCAAGAATCAACCCTAACCACTTCTCTGCTGGAGAACCTCTTGCTCCCTTCCCTGTGACGTTCAGGCTGCTGGGGACGATCCCTATGGGCTGGCCCTAGCCACCTCTCTTCCACCTCCCGCCTGTCCGACCTCCCAGCTCATACACCGATTAGCGTCTCTTGCCTCTGTTTATGTTTTGTTTTCATTTTTAGGAACTCTTGGAGGAGGAGGGCAGAGGACCCATATAAGGCTAGAGAGGGGTGAAGGAGGTTCGGCAGGAAAAAATGTCACTCTCCGTGCAAGCACCTCCAGGCAAGCCTGAGCACAGCCACCCCGCTCCCCAACATGTGCTTCAGTTCTGTCTATGACAGGAGAGCGGGTCCGTGCTCAGCCCATGATGTCATCATTGGTGACTGGTTGAGGACAGAAAGGTCTCTAGAGAAATGGGGGATTGTGACTCTGGGCATCCAGGGAGGACTTCTCGAAGGAAGTGGGTCCTGGAGTCTCCAGGGGCAGGGGATATAACCAGACAGAAGGTAGCGTGCACACCGTTCTTCCTCTTCCTCCTGAGGAGTTGAATTTGACGCCTGGAATTTGACCTGCCTTTCTTTTCCTCAGACGGACACTAGCCGAGCATGTTCGGAAAGTAACTGTGCCTAAACCACACTGTTGCAGGAACTGGCTTCCCGAAGGCAGAAGTTCGACCCCTGACACAGCTGCCCCTCTGGCTGTGCCGAGGAGATGTTGGTTGGATAGGACACCTTGAAGGGAGGCTCGAGAGAGGGTTTTCTTCTTTCCCTGGAGCTGACAGAAGTCTGTGTGGTAGCTGGGAGATGTAGCCCTCCGGGGCTGTAAGTCCTGATACCTACCTCTAGGCCCTAGTACAGCTTGGCTAACTTACGGGAGGGCCAGAGAGTTCCAGGTGTGCAGCTGTTCTGAACAGGACTGCTAAACTCGTTTGCAAGTGAAGACCCCGCTTAAGCCTAAGCTAGTAACTGAGTGAACGTAGACAGATGGTGAAGGTGGATCACAGTTTCTAAAGCACAGGGTGGTATTTATGCACATCAGTGTTGATGGCTGTGCCTTGCCATCCGAGCACCAGGCAAGGCTTGGAGAGCTACCCTTGATTATGAGTTAATCAGTAAACACTTTTCTAGGGGGCTGAAGATGCCAGAATGTGTCCTACCCATCTTCAGGCTTTGTCCTTCAGTTAATGATAGACTTTTTTATCTCTGCCTATGGGCGGTTAATGCTGGGCTTCGCTGGAATTTGAGCTACTGGCTCCAGACCTGCCTTTCTGTTGGGCTTCAGTACGTCCTACTGTTGGGGCGAAGCTTTTTCTTTACAAACACCCAGCTTGATCAGACGTATTGCACTGTAAGTGTTTCCACAGGAACTCTGCCCTTTGTCAATGTCACCGCTGTGGCTATTCACAGAACCCGCAGGGCGGAGGCGTCGCCGTCCCTGGTGAAGATACAACAGATCTTTCCATTCCTCGGTGTGAATTTTCCAGTGGGTTCTGGGTCCACCATGGTGTCTTCAATTCCAGGGTTTACCTGTTGCCACGTGAGAACTGATAATGAGAGGTCCTTATTGGTTCATTGAAGATTGACATCCAGAAAGATGGCTTGTTTTTTTTCCCCCTTAATCATGAGTGACGCATAAGGCACTGGGACCCAAGGACTATGTGATATCACCCTCCACACAGCCAGGGAGCTCCAGTTCTGGAGAAGGTGACTTTGTCCTACTTTCTATGTGGACCAGACACTGTTCTAAGTGAGGGTTTTTTCCTCCGATTCTCCTTAGATACGCTTTCTGTATTTACTTTCCCCTACTGCTTACAAGGGAGCCTGGATTCTCCTCAACTCAACTCTTTATTATTATTGTCATTATTATTATTATTATTATTATTATTATTATTATTATTATTTTCAGGCAGATTCTCCCACGTTCAGACTGGTCAAAAAATTGTAATCCTCCTGCTTCAGCCTCCCAAATGCCGGGATTGCAGGTCTGAGGCCCCATGCCTGGATTTCATGTTTACCAGTAAATTGCAGTGAAGCGGTTGCCAAAATGACTTGGTTTGGGGATTGATTAATCAAAGGACTGGCTTAGAGCCTAGTGTACTGCCAGGAGAGAGGGCTTAATACAACTTCAATTAAGAAATGAACGAGTCTCAAACAGTTTTAACCCAGGTGAGAACTCAAAGATCTCACAAAGGTCAGGCCTTTGGAGCCACGGTGACTGCAGGCTTCATAAAGTCAACCCGGCTGCATCTGGAAATGACAGAGCCCCAGCTGAGAGGATGCCTCCATCAGATTGTCTGTAGGCAAGTCTGTGGGGACATTTTCTTGATTAACGATTGATCTGGGAGGGCCCAGGTCCCTGGAGCAGTGTCATCTCTGTGGAGATGGCCTGGGTTGTAGAAAGAAGGCAAGCAGGCTGAACAAGCCAGGAAAGCAAGCAGTGCTCCTCCATGGCTTCCGCTCCAGTTCCTGCCTCTAGGTTCCCATTGCAGTTTCTGCCCTTGCTTTTCCCCCATGATTGACACAGAACCATAAGATAGAATAAACCTGTTCCGCCCTAAGCTGCTTTTGGTCATGGTGTTCATCACAGCAAAAAGAACCAAACTGGGACAATGACCAACAAATATGATACCTGACTGGGTAGAGAAGACTTACCAGTTGATTCTCTCATCAGACAATGGAAGGATTAGGCTGTTAGGTTTCATTTATTCTGGAGTGAAGCTAAAACAAGAAGTAGAGAATTCAGGGTGGATGACAGATTCCTTTATCCCCTTTCCTTCCATCAAACACAATGTGAGAGTTAAAATCTAGCCTTTTGTCATTAAGCAGTATTTTGAGTAATGTTTCATTATGTAACATCCTGTGACACACTGCAAAAATGTAAAAATTTGTCTAAAAATATGTATGAGCACAGAGAAGTTTTAAGAATTTTGCCTATGCCTTTGTCAAGCTGGAATGAGTAGAATTGCTCCTAACAGTAAGGAATCCATCCGGGATATTCAGAACAAATGCTTTCTAGGTGTGTATCTTGCATGTGAAAGACTAGCCTGGGCCATTGGCTTGTTTGAGGTCTAGGACCTTGACGGTCGGTTCTCAAGTATGAGTCCTGTGCCGCCAGAACCTTGACATTATGCCCTCAGGCCATAGTGCATGCCCTGTTGGGTGTTAATTTCCAGTGGTGTTTCCCAGGAAGCCACCCCCCAAATCCCGAAGTGGTGAGAACAACGCCCCGATGCCATAGAGCCTGTCACAGAAGGGTGGTAACTCACGTGTTCGAGACAGACAGAAGAGCCATAGTCTGATTTCACAGAGGTGGTGAGCAGGCTGATCTTCAGTTCCCTTGGTGCCAAGATGGCTAATGACTTCCAGAGCCACTGCCACAGCTGTTTATGATGCTGGATGTGTAACAAGTGACAGAAATAAATGTTGTCTAGTGTGACCAAGCTCAAAGGGAGCAGGATGGGGGTACCTAACATTTCTCAGCCATACCAGTACAGATAGTATGAAGGAAGTAAAAGCAGGCTTGAGGTTCACCGTGTCCCAGGTGTCCCTATGGAAATAACCCAAGTAATTGGCGTGACATACTGAGAACACATTTTAGTGACACATTTAATCCCCTGCCTCCATCCCTTCCCTTCTTTCCATCCATTTGTTCAAGAGCTTAATGCTTGTGTAAAACTTACTAACAGACAAAAAGTGAGGGGGTCTCGTGGAGTTAGTGCTGGGTGCATGCCTTGGGAGTGGGCCGTGGAGCCTGCTGCGGGACCATCTAACAGCTCTAGGCACAGCTGGGGCAGCTGGCAGGTCCGCACAGTACTGGTTTGCTTGTGAATGAGATGAATAGGATGGTTGCTTGCACTTATGACCCCTAGCCTGGCTTACTGACCTTTTCTGGGGCGATTCTTCTTTCTCTCAAGGTCTGCTTGTGTGACTTCCCACTTTCAGGGGTCCAAACTGCTAACTCCATAAGCCAGACGATCCTTGGTGCTCATGAAGGACTAAGCTGAGTTTTTTTTGTTTTGTTTGTGTTTTAATATAGTGATGGCGCTGAGCTCTCAGGTGAGTGTCTGAGGCTAGACCCCAGTGTACCTTGCCTCACATGCTGGTTTCTCAGTTCCCAACTCGAGTGACCTTATGAAGCTTGCTAAGAGGCCTTCTTTCTATTTCTGTCCCAACAGTGGGCCCGGTGCTCATGTGCCTTCACTTCCCTTTTCTAGTCTGTTTCCTAACTAATCGGTTCCCTCTTTCCACTATTTCTAGGGTGCCGTGTGCTAAATTATTCACACAGGAATGGCTTCCCCTCAAACGTCCTTCCAGGAGGCTTGTTTAGTGACCGTCCCACCAGAGTCTCTGTGACAGCTGTCCGTTTGAAGCTAGAAGGAACCAGGATTCCCAAGTCACTTGAGTTCACTCCCCCAGCCATTAGTGTGCTTGGTTTGTCTGGGCTGTGTCGACTTGGACTTCAGTGAAAGTGAGGACCGCATCATCTGTAGCCCTTTTCCACGCAGAGAGCACACCTTTCAGTATTTGTGTAAGATTGAGCCACAAATTAATGGACTGTGGTGGAGAAACCACTGCCAGTTGTGCATACTGAAGAGGAGAAACATCCCTCAGTGTTGCCTCTGCCTTGGGGCTCTGCAGTGTCAGGAGGGAGGAGAGAGAGATGAATGGAGGGGGTGGGCTGGGCTGGGCTGGGCTAGTCTGCCAAGGTGGGAGCTTCTTGGGGAAAGATTAATTAGGTGTCAGGCTAAGTGCTTCACATGCATTAACTCATCTAATCCTCATAGCTCCCTAGAGACCTATAGATCATATTATAATCCCCCTCTTCACCAGGCAGCTGAGGCCCGGGGAGGTTAAGATACTTGTCCCAAGAACCGGAGAGGTGGCTCATGGGTAAATGCCTGCTGTGTGAGCCTGGGGACCCAAGGCTGAATTCCCAGCACTCTCATGAAAGCCAAGTGTGCTGGTGCATGTCTGTAAGCCTGAGTTGGGGGCAGAGACGAGTAGATTCTTAAGGCTCACTACTGGACTAGCAGAACCAGTGAGCTCCCAGTTCGGTTGGAGAGCCTGCCTCACGAAATAAGGTGAACTGGTTGAGGATGACATACAGTGTTGACTTCAAGTTTCTGTGTGTATGTAGTGTATGCATGCGCTCACCCTCCCAAGGACATGTGGACACACACATGGACACATGCATGCATGTGCACATACACACATGCACACACACACACACACACACACACACACACACACACACACACAAACAAGATTTCTGCCCCAGAACTGGGACAACTGAGCAAGCCGCTGGGCTGTGAACTACTGAATATTTGCCTGTTAAGGTTATACCCCAGGGTTAGTTTGTAGGATAGATCCCTGGACAGGAAGGTCACTATCTATGTCCTATATACGTCTCTGCAATGATGATAGGATAGTGCTGGAATTGACATGCCTGCTTTGTTCAAGGAACATTTGGCAGGATGGCACCCAGGTTCTCTTAACAATTTAAAGTAGTAAATAAGAGTATAAGATAAATTAAATTAACCTTGGGTATACCACCTCTTAACACTGTGCTGAATACTACCCCACCTACCTACCTACCCACCTATCCACCTACTCACCTAGCCATCCACCTACCCACCTACCCACCTACCTACCCACCTACCTACCTAACCATTCACCTACCTACCTAACCATCTACTACCCACCTACCTACCTAACTATCCACCTACCTACCTAACCATCCACTACTCACCTACCTATCTAACTATCCACCTACCCACCCACCTACCTACCTACCTACCTACCTAACCATCTACTACCCACCTACCTACCTAACCATCCACCTACCTACCTAACCATCCACTACTCACCTACCTACCTAACCATCCACCTACCCACCTACCTACCTACCTACCCACCAATGAACCTACCCACCTACCCACCTACCTACCCACCTACCTACCTAACCATCCACCTACCCACCTACCTACCTACCTAACCATCTACTACCCACCTACCTACCTAACCATCCACCTACCTACCTAACCATCCACTACTCACCTACCTACCTAACTATTCACCTACCTACCCACCTACCCACCTACCTAATCATTTATCTTTATATATATATATATATGTCAGGTTAGCCTTGAACTCAAAATCATCCTCCTGCTTCTGCCTCCTTAGTGCTGGGATTAAAGGTGTGCCCTACCACCCTGAACAATATTTCTATTTTTATGGTTTTTTTTTAAGACAAAGTATTGCTATGTAGCCTAGACTGGCCTTGAGTTCACTGTGTTAGCCCAGAATAGCTTCAGACTCCTTATCCTCTTGTTTCACTTCCCAAGTGTTGGGATTGCAAGCATACATTACCACTTCTGGCTTGATTTAATTCTTCGTAATCAAACAATGAGGAAGTAGGCGACGTCGTGATTGACTGTATTGGCACGAGCAGTTGTGCAGAGTGTGGAGTTAGGTGCACAGACAGCAACTTGAGGTGGTGTGGAATTTCCCCACCTGCAGTACTGGGCTGTTTTATTCTCTTTGGAAATATTTCAAAATTAACTGTCACTTTGCCAAAAGTCTCACCACTTCTGTTGTTTGGTGTTGGAAACTAAAACTTGGGCTTTGTCCATGCTAAAGCCACACCGCAGCACTGACTTACAGCCTGGTCCCAGGTCTGATGCTTGGGTGGAGCAGGTATCTGTCCTGACTTATGCTAGCCATAGACATGAGGCAATGCAAAGGGGGAGCTTGTCTGATAGCAGAAGCAGATGCATGCCCACTTTGGTGACCCAGAGATTTGAATCGGTGAGTGTTCAGAGACTTCACACAGCCCAGTGAAGGAAGAGGGTTTTCTCAGCAACAGTGATCAGAAGCAGGCACCTACATCTGTCTGCTTGTGGTTTGTGAACCCATTTTGTTAGTGTGGGTTCGTTTTCAAGTCTTCCTGCAACCCTGAACTTCACCCAAACAGCCACTATGAAGATAGATATCTAAGCGATTTGCTTTTCAGTCCACGCCTTTCCTTCCCGACCTTAGCTGGAGTTGTGGCTGCCTCTTGTGCTCCGGTTCTGGTCAGCATTGTCTAGGCGTGACTTGGGAAGCTAGCCACCTCTTCACTTTGACTGCTCCTTTCTTTGAAACCAGCTCCCAGATGATTGTGTCTTTCTGAGGCTGGGCAGTGAGGATCTGAGGACCAGGAACTGATGGGAAGAGGAATCGAGGGTGGACATCCTGAAAATGGTGGAGGGATTTTGGTTTGGCCAATGTCACCTCATTGCCTTTGTGTCAGACTGAAAGGGGGAAATAAACCCTGGTGAGACTACAAAATGCCTTTTCTTTTTATTTCATTGTTTTCCCTGGGATGGTGGGATGGGCCACTGTGGTTCTAAACAGTCTCTGTGTGGTGATGTTCTTCTGAGTGTCTTCAAGGCTCTGTGGAGTATGACCTAGTCAGTCATGATTTCTGTACCTTCTTTGGTTGTCCTGGGAACCCTGGGTGGCTCTGGTGACAGCCACCCATGCCTCGCTGGCCTCCCTGTGCTGTTTCTGGCGCTAATACAATTGGAGCGTGTATAGTTGATCTCCCAAACCTCCGTTTTAGTGAAGCTCTGGATTCTGGCTTTGTCTCAATGACCTGGAAGTGGTGGTTAGTGCAAGCAGAAGGTGAGATGAAGGACACTGGCTGTGGGTTCTTGAGGAGGTGCTAGGTCCCTGACATTATATTTAGGCCCCCGTGCTACTCTTTGGTTTATAAGCCAGAAGCCTAGAATCATGAATGACCTCCGAAGCATTTCAGACTGGCAGAGATTTGCTGGCGTCAAAATGGCTCTATTCCTCTAGGGTTGCGCCTTCAGTCAGCGAGGGAGGAGACAACTGCTTTTGCTGAAGTAGAAAGGGAGAGAGAACCCAGGTTTCCAGGGAACAGGTCAGCGAACTCTTTAATGAGCGTGGCTGAGGCAGTGGGATGAGGGGAGGAAGTTAATAGGCCCTGGAAGGAGGGTGTTTCGCTGGTATCTCAGAGTTGATTCATCTAGGGCCAAGAGAGCTGAGGAGCCCACAGGGGGAATGCCCAGGTCCTTCCTGTTTCTCCCTCAGAGAAGGCCCCGCTGTAGTTCAGACAATCGGCAGCCCTCTGGCTCTGTCAACACCATTCCTTCTTAGGGCCTCCTAAGAGGCTGTGTTCGTGGGAGAGGGCATGTCTCCCTGGGGTGTGTCACAGCCAGGGCAGGCACCTGACTGCCCATGGTCCAGGTTTACATACTTTTGGGATGTGTTGCTGGAAAGGAGATTCTGAATGACCAGAAAGGGTTGGGTGGGTGAGAAACATTGCCATTTTAACTCCATGTGGTGTCTGGAGAGATAGGTGGCCTCACAGGGCCTGGTGACTGATGGAGGGGACAATGGCAGTGCCTCTCCCTCTGGTGCTGGCTTTGGAAGCAGGACACCTTTTCTCTTTTCTCCTTCCTTCCTTCCTTCCTTCCTTCCTTCTTTCTTTCTTTCTTTCTTTCTTCTTTCCTTTCTTTGTATGCAGACTAGAGTTTGATGGAGGGAAGCTTCCTTAGTTCTTTATGGGTCCCATAAAAAGGCAGAAGTTTTATTGGCAGCTTCTTAATTGTAGTTGGCTGTGAGGAGATGGGCTGGGCACCGGCTTTGGTATGTGACTTCTGACCTTTTCTTCTTCAAACTTACCCATCCTCTGGGCTTGGTGAGGCTCAGCCCTCTGCTTCCTCCGTCGTACCTTATGGGGTTCTATAACCATGGGCTCTCTTTGGTTTGGCAGTATTTGTGTGTGGTTTCTTACTCGCCCCCGTGCCTGTCAGCTTTGTGAAGGCTGGGCACAGTGCCTTAGCAGCCTCTGTGCCTGGGGTTCCAGCATAGTGCCGGGCCCACAGTGGATCCTCAGAATTGGTTGTATCTGTTATTGTTTGTTGCTGACTGACAGTGTTTCCTTCTGTAGCCCGGGCTCGGTTTAAATGGAATCTTCCTGAGAGGACTGTCATCAGAGTGTGCTCTTTTAAGTGTACGCTTGGGGCCCCTGAGAAATAGTTTGTCTGCATAGCCCTTCAGAGAATTTGAATGTTTGTTCCGTGCCGTGTGCATTTTCTGCTTTGAACCCCGGAGTGCTTCTCTGAGTTCGTTAACTGTGCTCAGAGAAACAGGATGTTGTGCAGGCCTCTGGTAACTAAAGAACAAAGCTGGGACCTGGCGAGTGATCTCAGGCTTCAGATTCTGTCCGCCTTTCCTCTAGCGTATGCTACCTCCCATACCTGTTAGCACCTACTGTGTGCCCAACTTCAACATTGTTATCTTTATCTCCCACTAGTTCTGTTGAGGTAGGTATTATCTCCATCTTTCAGATGAGGATGTCCTGGCTAAGAGAGTAACTTTTTAGGGATGCACAGTTGTGTGTGGGTATGATATGTCCCCAAATATTCATACCAGGTGCGGCAGAGGCATAGGCTGGGTGGGACAGTACCAGCATTCATGTGATGCTCTATGCACGTCAGTTTGCTCCCTTTGAGAGCCGCTCCTTTTTGTGTTGTCTTTTTCCATTCTCTCATTCTTCCTTTCCCTTCCCTCCTCTCATCCAGCCTTTCCAGGGCTCAGGGTGAGACGCTAACCTGTTCAAAGGTCACCAGTTGTCGACTGTCACACATCCGGAAGATCTCCAGCGTACCTGCCTGCCTTGTCCCCCTTTCTGTGCACACATCACATAAAAATGCAGAGGTGGGAACCAACAAGTCCAGAGATCTGTAGGCGTCTATGGAGATGAGCGCCCCTTGCCCTGAGAGGTCGGCCAGTGTGCCTGTTCCACACCGCCCTAGATGCCCAGACTGCCTCGTCACCTGAAAGAACCATTCTGCAACTGGATCCCACCCCATCCCCGGATCACCAGCAGTGCACTAAACAAATATCTCTTTCCTCTTGTGGATGCAGACAGTGGTGACCCCAGTTATCTGGCTACAGCTGTCAGTTCAGGGTGCTGGGCGGTGCTAGAGTGAGCCTCAGGAAGGAAGATGAGGAGTCAGTGTTCTTTCATGGGACAAGATAGGGACAGGCGGACATCAGAGGAGTTCTATCCATTCTTTGAAACGCCTTCTCTTCCATCACCGCTCATCCATCCCAGAGAGGGGCTGCACATCTCTGATGATGGTGTGATCTGGGATCTCACAGTGCCGGGCATCTGGTCTCTGGGATCTGAGACTAGCAACAGTTTCTGTGAAGGCTACAGGTTATTTTTGGCCCTCCTTGTGCCAGTCAGTTCTCCTTCGCATGGCCCGAGACAAGGAAATGAGCCACTGCTTCCTCTTCCTGCTGCTTTCGGGAGTACCAGTTTGTTTGGAATGCTAGGGTCCCAGGGTATGGCTTCCCCCCTTCGGCCACAGTATGTCCTGCTTGTTTAGGAAGGGGCAGAGCTGCCAGGAAATGATTCTTAATTAAAAATAAATCATTGTGATGGTGATTCCACCCCCACCCCTCCTTCTTAACTAGCTGAACTACATCGGAACAGAGGTACATCATTCTGATCTAGTTCCTCTTTCTTGGAAAGGGGACAATGCTGGACTCTGGAGGAACATGTTTATAAGGCTTTCTTCTCCTGGTTGGCATTTTTTTTTTTTTGGCTAAGGTCCTGTAGAGTTGAATTGCCTGCCTTTCCCTCTCTGAGCAAGAAAGCCTTGGGGAGGGGAGCATAAGCCCTAAGAAGGACAGAGGCAGGCACATAGACTGTCACCACTGTTAGTCTCCTCTCCTTTCATTTTCCGTGTTCTGGATTTGGGGACTTGGATGAACCTGGGACTTACAGATGCAAACACATTGGCGATCTGTGAAGTTTGGGAACCGTCGCTCCCCAGGTTGGGAGGACCAACGTTTCCATGAACAGCTTGGCGAATCGTGGGTGCCTCACATAGAAAGCTGCAACATGTTGTAGTTTTCACAATCACCCTCAGTAGCCCTTGCTGTCAGAGCACAGTGTCAGAGAGCAGGTGTGGAGCTCGGCAGGAGCTGGAAGGTGGGACTCTTGCGGTCTGAGGTCAGCTCCTAGAGTTCCCAGAGCCTGTTAGCAGTTAGACTGCTAGAGCCCCCCTCCCAATTTCTCCTGCAGGCATAAGCACTTCACTCTTCACTGTGACAGAAACAGACTACATAAAGACCTTTTAAAACCAGGTAAGGTGGCACATGTTGTCATTCCAATACCCAGGAAGCAGAAGCAAGAGGATTGTACACATTCAAGGCCAACCTGGTCTACAGAGAGAGTTCCAGGCTGATCAAGACTACAAAGTGAGACACTGAAAAGAGAAAAAAAAAAAAGAAAAAAGAAAAAACAAAAACAAAAATACACAGAATTATATTTAACAAATCTATGGTATTGCTTATACTACAGTATCAACCTATTTTCTCAAAATTTTAGAATTTTGTAATAGAATTATATTTTTATTAAGTTTTTTAAAATTGCATTAGTGAAAAAGGTCTGACAGCAAATCAAAATGTCAGTGATGGAGAAATATATCTTTTAGAATGTGGGAAATAAGGTACCACTCTGTCCTTGACGCTCTGTGCTGCTGGTTCTTAGGCTAGCCTGCTACATTCAGGGCAACCTACAAGAGGCTAGAGACAACAGTTGAAATACAACGTAGATATCACACGAAACCGTGTGATGCTGTTGAAGTAATATTGCACTTGTAAAATTATTTCAAAGATTTATGTATTTATTGTATGTGTCTGTGCATTTTGCCTGCATGTGCGTGTGTGTACTCTGTGTGTGCCTGGTGCCCGTGGAGGTCCGAAGACGGCATCAGCTCCTCTGGTACTGGAGTTACAGGTGGTCTGAGCTGGGGACCAAGCTCAGGTTTTCTGCAAGAGCAACAGGGCTTTGGATTGTTGAGCCGTCTTTCCAGCCCCGATGCTGCACTTCTGAAGGGGACTGAAAATGAGTGAAGGTAGACTGAATGGGCTTTCTTCGAATTTGGGGTGTGTTAATACCTTCAGAATGAAAGGGGCTAGCAGTTTTATGGGTGGGGTATAAATGAAATGGATAATTGTGCAGTTTTCCGTCTGTCTGTAGGGATCTGAAGTAGTCTAGTCTTTACTCTTTTCTGTAACTCTCAGCATATGCATTTGCTGGTTTATCCACGTAACTGCCTGACCACTGTTTTGCATGATAGTAGTGTCTAGTTCACACAATGCTTTGCATAGCTTACTGTGTTTTTGTTACTGTTTCTTTCTCTGTGTTACAAGTAACACCTCTCTGAACCTGCAGTTCTCCCTTTTCTGTTCTCTTTAGTTTCTGTAGCTAGGGTGGTTTTCTTAAAAAAGGTTTTCTGTCCATCAGCATTGGTTGAGTATCTGCCTTGTGCTGGGTTCTGAAGGTACAGAGATGGAATTAGGAACCCAGATGCACAAACTGTATGTGTGTCCCAGAACCCTCTCCTCTCCCCTCCCAGTTACCAGACTGATTCTCCCTTTAACTTCTACCTTACGGTGAAAGCAGTACTTACTTACTTACTGTCAAAGCAGTACAGTATTTTTTTTCCACAGTACTCTGGGATCCCTTGCTGCAGCTCTGCCTTCCTCATTAGACTCTAAATGCTGAGAGCAGGGATGTGTCTGATTTGTTACCCCTCTAGTGTCTGGCACGTAGTACTATAGTACCTGGCATGTAGTAATATAGTGTCTGGCATGTAGTAGTATAGTGCCTGGCATGTAGTAGTATAGTACCTGGTATGTAGTAATATAGTGCCTGGCATGTAGTGGTATAGTGCCTGGCATGTAGTGGTATAGTGCCTGGCATGTGGTGGTATAGTGCCTGGCATGTAGTGGTATAGTGCCTGGCATGTAGTCAGTTGTGGATTAAATGAGCAAGTGTTTGAACGTGATTCCTGCTTTGAGAAGCTCAGAAGGCTAGACTTGAACAATGGCCTGGATTGACAATCTCAATATCAATTGCATGTGTAATTGATAGAAAACAGAAAACAACCCCTTTTCCAGCTATTCCCCTTTCTTCTTTGCAGAGAGGGCCCTGTGAGGCTCCATTCCAACCTGTCACACAACCCCAGGGACTGTACACAGGAACAGTTCACCCAAAGCTAATTCTTCTCATGCCATAGATATGACTTTTCTGTGTAAATCCACCCATGAGTCACTGCACTGGGTGCCGTGACTCTTCACCTTCGTTGCTTTTCTGACAACTGGGGTTTCTTGTCAATAGACAATCCTATTTTTTCAGCTCTTCTTGCTGGACCTGTTCTAATCTTCATGACCCTTTAAAATCTTGATTCTTAAGAAAAGATTGATGTCCTCTCCAGAGGTATCCACTACAGAGTCCCGAGGAAAAGGAATGCTAAAACCTAGGCACAGGAGTCTTCGAAGATCCATTTCCCAATATATGCCATAGATTGTCTCTTAGATCAAATGGAGGAGTTTCCCTTTTAAAAGATGATCATCAATTAAATATTTAAATTGTGTGACCCAAACTGGTCTTGCAGTTTGCTAATATATATTTGCTAATATATATATATATATAAAATATAAAAAACATAAACATATCTATTATATTTAGATAATATATTTACTAATTGGATATGTTTACATATATAATATATATATATAATATATATATATCAAGGGAAGATTTTTATGGTCTTATAACTAAGACTGAAAAGCTTGACCACTTTTGCTTTGACTTATGGGCTGTCTTCTGGGTGACTTCAGCATCTATTTCTTGCCACCAGATGGCTCAGGGCAAACATTGTTAGTGTTGCTACGTCATGATTTTAATTTTTGCTGCCTTCGTGTGTTTGTTAACTGGGCATCTAGGTGAGCACCCGGTGGGAATTTTGATGGGCCACTTGGGAGAGCTGTTGTTTCCAGCCCACAATGCTCAGTTGAAGTCTCCTATAATCACAGATCTTCTATATGATAGAAACTGGCAGGTGACTCACAAGGGGTGGACACCTGGAGCTCAGTCAGCGGGGAGGGTTGTCTTTCTGGTCGGCCGCACATCGCTAGCCACCCTTTTGAAGCATCCAGAGAACCTGAAGAGCAAGAAGTGCCAGTCAGACTGCCGAGCGCTTGGCATTCCTTCATGGAAAGATGACAGCTCACACAGGGTGAAAGAGGAAGTGGGGGTGTAGCTGGGGGGCATGGAACAGGAGGGTGACCTGACGTTTCCATTGTTCTGTGGGCTGCACGGTCTTGTGAGGTGGGTTGTGGAGGGGGGACGGGGTGGGGGGGCTGGGAGCAACCGGAGTCTGGAGTCAATTATTTCCATTGTTGCTGGTACCCATGTGGATGTCCTGTTGACCTTCCAAGGAGGAGGGACTGGTACCGTTTTATCCTTGTCACTTTTTTATATTCCAGATTGCTTGTGGTTACTGGTATTCCCCTCACACTTAGCCCTGGGCTCTCTTTTAAGAACCAAGATTCTTCTATGCCAAATGGCTGTGCAATTGGAAAGCCAAGAGACAAAAGGCGTCCACAGGACATTTCTAGCTTTACTGCTGACACACTTCATGCTGTCTCTCTCTCTCTTCCTCTACACACACATACACACACACGCACACACACACACACACGCATGCACACACACAAGCACTTATTTATTCTGCACACGTGGAGATCAGAAGACAATGTGTCGGAGCTGGCTCTCTCCCTCAGTGTAGGCTGAGCTCAGGTTGTCACATTTAAAGGCAAGTGCTTTTGCTCTTGGAACCTTCTTACCAACCCACCTCTGACATGTTTTGAGAGTCAGTTGATTTTTGTACCATAGGCTCATATAACAGGAGTCAAAGTATTTAACAGACACACTGGGGTTGGTTTGGTACTTTATCAGGGCTGTCTTGGGAGATCTCTGGGGGAAAAGGATGTCATCGCCCTTGGTTCTTTGCTTCTATGGCTGGATCCTCTCTGAATAGAGGGGAGCTATCAGTGGGCATCTCATGGGGAGTGGATTGTAAAGTGGAGAGAGAGTCTTTGGAACACAGTTAGTACCTCCAGTCCTGAGACATACCTGCCAGTGCACCTGCCATCCTTGGGTGGCCCACTGAAGTCAGGATTGCTTCCCCCTAACAGGGTATCAGGGTGCACTGGCAAGAGGGTGTGGTCTTCTCCTACTCTGTGTTCCCTCAAGTGTTTACTTCATGCAGCAGCTGTTCTTCAGGTCTCTCCAGCCCCTGACTCTTCACAGACCACCATGTATCCAATTTGATTGAGAAACTTGAGAATAGTTACATGAAGTGGCCACCAATTCTCCCATTTGGTGCATAGAAACCTAAGTGAAGACCAGTCATCACCACCCGGTTTTTCTCCAGGAGTATCTCATCTGCTTGACCTTAAAATGGTTGGCGTTTCCCATGTCTGTATTTCTCACGGCCAGCAAATGACTTACTCACTTGGCTAACCCAGTGGATGTGTTGTACCCAACAATGTGGCCTATCTGCTGTTAGCTCTTGAAGAGGCTTGGCTCATTCCATGGTCATTGCTTTCTTCTTGCTGCCTCTCTGCCCATTATTGCCTTAGTGGGCTTCTTGCCCTTGGCCCATCCTTCCTTTTTGGAGTTAAGTTTGGGGAAGGTTGTTTTCTCATGTTTCTCCAAACTCTTAGGTTTGGAGCTTCATCTGTTCCCTGGGTCTTCATTGCCATGCCCAGGTTGATGGCTCCGTGTCTCTGCCTGGGTTTGCAGCCTGGAGTCCAGCCATCGACTGATGACCACGCATGCATCTCTAAAGGCTTCAGAAACTCTCCAGGCCCGGGATGCATCACCATTCCTCCCAGCCCTGGCTTGTCTGTTGGGTGTAGACAGTGTCACGCAGGTTTGCAATCAGAACTGGATCTGAATAGTGGCTCTCACTCTTACCGAATGTTTGATCTTGACCAAGTCATTTATTTTCCAAGTTTCATTGTCTTAAATTAAAAAAAAATATTATTAGTGGTGTGTGTGTGTGTGTGTGTGTGTGTGTGTGTGTGTTTGTGTAGGAGGATGTGTGTGTGTGGACTGTGTGTGTGCCATGGCATATGTGTGTAGCTCAGAGGACTCTGTGGAACTGATTCTGCCCTTCTATCTTTACATGGGTTCTGGAATTAAACTCTCAAGTCAGTGGGCGAATGCCTTTACCCATTAAAGCATGTCCTCAGCTTCTTTTTGAAATAGAGATAACACTGTCTACCTCACAAGCATCTTCTGAGATAGCCACGACGCCTTTGTACAGTGCCTAGAGAGGAATAAGAGTGTGGTTTATGTGAGTGACTTCTGGCTGTATTCTTTGTCAGTTAGCCCCATTCATGGAGTAATCAAAGCTAATAATCTGGGAGTCATCCCTAATACCTGTTTTCCTTAGCTCCCACATCCATCCGGTCACCTGGGGTGGCAAATCATAATTACAGTTTATTTCCTAGTTCTGGAAATTTCTCAGGTCTCTCCTCTCTTGATTCCCATCATAGCAGTCTGTGTGCGGGTCCCTATTACTGATCTCTATGATGAAGCCAGTCTCCTGCCTCTCTTGGCTTCTGTAAGTCTCCTCTTCAGCGTGCTACCGGGCAGCTACTCCCCAATGCATGCACACTGAAGGCCAAGCTCTTTGACCCGGTGCCATTTCAGCTCTCTTCTCAACGCTGCCTGACTCGGGCAACACTGCCTGCATTTCCCATCAGGCTCCTCGGCTGGCTTCCCACCTTGGTGAGCCTCAGGGCTTGGAATGCCCCCTTCCTGCTTTCACCATACTATTTCCTCATTCTGAGCATTCAGTTCGGATGTCACCTCCTTTTTCTCTGATTCTTTAGGGAGAGGTCAGGTCGCCTCCCATAGAGATCTGTCATTCTCAGGGCTCATCATGAATTTACCATGTCGAACCATAGTGTGTTTATATGTCTTCCATTCTATAGAGATCTGTCCTTCTCTGAGCTCATCATGAACTTCCCATACTGAAGCATGATGCGTTTATATGTCCTTCCTCCCAACATCTAAGCTCCAAAAGACAGAAACTGAGTTCCTCAATTTAGTATGTCCAGTTTCATGATTGACGTGTAGTAGGCACCATTGAAATGTCTGGTAAATAAATTCTGGGTGACATTGGCTTCTGAGACAAGGTTGGGTCTTGGGAGTTCCAGACTGTGCCTGGAGCATCCATAACTGAAGTTGACATTCCAATATTTCTTTTAGTGGCTCTCCAGTCCAAAGCCTGACACTGGGATTATTGATTTAACAATGTCAAAGTGATCCTGAGAATTATTCATAAGCAAAATAAAGTGTTTCATATTGTAGGTTTACTTTTTAGATTTCCTTTTCCCTTTTGGACACTCTGGCAATGTTAACATGTTCTATTTGTATAAGGACATTCATGATCGATCCCACAGGTAGGATTTTTCGGACCAGTGTTGGACCGTGGTGGACCCCTTCCTCAGAGCTAACTTGAGATGTGAAGTAGACTGATTTACATCAGAGACTCCTGAGTCTTAATTTTCTATTTTTAAAAGGTGAAGATTGAAACCTTAAAAGCTGTGGGGGTTTTAGAATGGTGTTGCTCAGTATTGTGGCTGTATGTGACTACTTCAGTTTGAACTGCATTCAACTGAAGCAAAATGGAAAACCTCAGGTCCTTATCGCATCCGCCGCGTTGCAAGTCTTCCTCCATGTCCACGCTTGGGGAGTGGCAGCCACATTGGATGTCTCGGATGTAGAACACGTCCATCAGTGCAGAGTTTTCAGTTAGCAGCAGCTTAGGATGTGAGAATCATGATGGGTAATTCTGAAGCCACATTTTCGCAGAGGGCTTTTCTCAGAGATGTGGCACAAGAAGTCTTCCCTGGAACACTATATAGCTACTAACTCATTGTATATACTCAATGTAGATCATATCACCATGTCTTGTGATCATCTTTAGGGACAGCAGTGTTCAGAAAGTAATGAACATGGCATTCATCACGTAGTGTTTTCTGCTTGGAAAATGTTTTCTTATACAGCTCAGAGGGGAAGGAGGAATGTGAGTATAGCAAATGGAATTGTTTCTTTTCTGTTTTACATTATAATAAAGACTTAAGACGCTAAAATGATGCCTGGAACTAAACATTTACATTTCTTTTTTAAAAACCATGTGTGTTTTCTTTGGCAAAATGATTTGTATTGTTGTATGCTATGGAAACACATCTTTACAAATTAGCATCAAAGGAAAGGCAAAAGCCTCAACTTTCCTCTCCTGCCCAGTTGCCTTACCCATGTGGGTTCCAGGGCCTGAGGATCAAGGAACAAACAAAGGCTTATTTCAACTGGAACCATGTCAGGAAGTGCTCACTGGTCCAATTGGGCAGCATCGTGGACACACCATAATCTTTTATTGTGGGGTAGCCTTTATTTTCACATGGAATATCTTGGGTACCAGTGCCTGAGAGGGACAAGGGCATTGGAACACTCGGAATAAGAATAACAGACCCTCCCATCCAGCTACACACACACACACACACACACACACACACACACACACACACACACACACACACATTTGCTTAAAAACAATCATTTTAGTACCACGTTCCACACATGGTCACTAATGTGCACACATACTTGCTTGGTATGTGTGCCTGGTGTATGCTCAGGCACATGTGTGGAGGTCAGAGGTCAACTTTCAAAAGTCGTTTCTCACCTTCCACGTAGTTAAGGTAGGGTCTTGCTTGTTTCTACTGAATGCTCCAGCTCTCTGGTCTCAGGACCTTCCTGTCTCTGCCTTCCGTTTCACCATGAGTGCTGGCATTATTAATGTCTGCTGCCACATCCAGCTTTCCACATGCTTCATGGGATTAAACTCAGGTTGTGTCCAGCTTGTGCCGGGAGTGCTTTCACCCACCGAACCCTCTTGCCAGTTCCTCAAGCATAGCTCGCAGATGACAAAGCCTTTGATTATTTGAGTGTTCTTACCGTTTGGGGTAATATCAGTTGCTGAATTCAACCATGCCTATGGAAAAATCACAAACCCATTTGCGTTTGACTGATTGGTGTTTGGTGCTCTTGTCCACTACTACAGTTTTGTACAAGTCATGTTTCATGTGGCTCTGGCACAGAGGGGATGGGGTAGTTAAGTGTGTCTCTCTCTAGATCAGTTTGCACCCACCATGACAAGAGAAAATGAGGTTCCTTTTTCTTGGATGCTGGTGCCACTTGGGCCAGTGTAATGGAAGATACATGTCTCATGAAAGCGCCACAATCCATCGATAGCCCTTCTTCATCTGATACTGGGTTAATCCCCGATTGAGAGGATGTGTGAGGAGAAGCATCAGCCTCAGAGAAGCAGGTTACCTAGAGTAAGAGACCTCCGACAGACAAGTGGGGTCAGTGTCGCCTTATTGGGACGAGTGTCATTAATGGACGATCGCAAGACACAGCCCCGTCCCCTGTGAAAAGCCAGGCAGCCAGGACAAAAACTGTCTGGAGCAGTCAGCTTGCTGGAGTGTCGGATAATGAGCAGGGGTGGTTCTGATGAGGAGCAGATAAGAGAGGAAGAGATCCACTTGTACGTGCAATTTTCCTCTCTATTGCCCACCCCCTCCCCTGCCGGCAGTGGTTCCCATTTTACTCTCTCGATGTCTGCAATTACTCCAGGCTAGGAACTCACTCACATCTGCAGGAGCCGCCAGTAAGAGAGGACATGAGACCTCTGTCCTTATGAGCCTGGGTTACCTCAATACAGTCTTTTCTACTTCTAGCCATTTATCTACAAAGTTCTCTCTCTCTCTCTCTCTCTCTCTCTCTCTCTCTCTCTCTCTCTCTCTCTCTTTCCCCCAACTGAATAGTATCCCATAGCATGTATGCCCCCACACCTTTATTATCCAGTAATCAATTGGAGGACATTTAGCTTGTTTCCATTTCCTAGCTATTGGGAGGAGAGCAACAATATGCATGACCGAGCAAGTGTCTGCAGACACTTGGCAAGTCCTATAGGTGTCTACCGAAGAATGGCAGAGCTGGGTGGTATGGTGGATTTATGTTTAACTTTTTGTGAGTTCTCCACACTGATTTCCATAGTGGCTGCAGCCGTTTGGATCTCACCAGCAGTGAGTGAGGGTGTGCACCCCCACAACTCCCCACCTGATCTGTACAACCTCTCCAGCATTTGATGTTAGTTGTCCCGTTAATCTTTGTCATGCTGACCGAGGGAAGATAGAATCTCAGTTGTTTTGATTTGCATTTCCCTAAATGGTAGAGATGATGAATTTTTTTATCTTATTTTATTTTCTGAGATGTTTTTATAGCCATTTATATTTCTTCTCTTGAGAACTCTCTGTTTGGATCACAGGGCCATTATGGAAAAGTGAGGGGAGGTACACTAATTAGTGACAACAGAGGGAGACAAATGCAGAATAAGGAGAAACGAGGGTAAAACAACAGGCAGGGTACCTGAAAAAAAATCGCAAGGAAATCTATTAACTACTAAAAATGTCTATAATACTTTAAGATGTAAGTTAATACATAAATATACTTCTATAGTTTAAGTGAAAATTTCTCATCTGGGCTGATAATGCTGCCCCCAAGAGCCATAAACAATCTATCAAAACCTGAACAGTCGGCATGTGAAGCTTTCTTTTGAGTTGTTGGTTAGGGTTGTCCAAGGGACTCTCAAAACATAGGCTATTGCTATTGTCCTTGCCCCCCCCCACCCCACAGAGGTGGGAGGTAAGACCCTCTTGCTGAAGACACCATGTACTTCAGACACAGGGCCTGGAGCACCTAAACTGGATCTGGCCTGAAGACTGTCTCCCTGAGGACTAGCTTTGGTGGTACCAGAAGACACACATAATCTTTCAAAGGAGGGAGGCAAACAATAGCTCCACTCAGCTATGGTTCCTCTGAGCCACAGTGACCAGCATGGCATGCTAACCCTGAAAGGATGCCATAGGTAACCAACGGCTTCCAATTGAACTTAAGGTACACCCAGGGAGAAGGGAATCATGCCCGGTGCTGAGCGCCTAGTCAACCACTCCTATATAGAGCTCGTGAAGTTATGGAACTTGGAGGAGAGCCTGCAGCTGTGACTTTATTGGCCAACACAATTCTAACTACATTCTCAGCATTTGTCCTTATGCCCACAGATAAGGGTAGTCCTCACCCTGATCAAGGCGCTTTCCTCCGCAACAGACCGAGACCATTGTAGAAAAGCACAGCCAGTCAAGATGCAGAATTGTGGACCTGAAGTCCCACCCGATGACATAGTGCACAGTTGTGCCTAAGGCTCGGGGATCATTGCAGACGAGGGGGCAGGGAAAATGTGAAAGCTGGAAGGATAGAAAGTTTTCTCCGAGATGGCGTCTCCTAGACATGTTAGGGAAGCTACACCCGTGAAATTTCACCAGCATGGCTGCCTAAATGTGAACTGAACAAGGATGAAACCAATGGGGATGCTGATGTGGAAGGGAGAAAGCTCTCAACCATAGATAAAGAACTACAGAAAGCTAAGAAATGTGGAGAGTGGGAGGAATAGTTTTCCCCAGGGAAGAGCACACAAATTACCTAGTACAAATGGTCAGCCCTGAAAATATACATGTAAGTCACATTATGTGGACCAGGCAGGTTGCATTTATATATTTAGGAATGTGTATGTGTGTGTGTGTGTGTGTATGAATGAAACAACAATTAAAGATAAAGAGGCCATGAATTTGAAAGAGAGCAAGGGGCAGTGAACATAGGATGATATGGACAAAGAAAAGAGAGGGGAAAATAAAATCTCAAAATAATTTTTTGGAAAAGAGAGAAGGCATTGTCGGCTGTGAGAACAGCCCAAATGGCGCTAATGCGCCACTTTCGGTGTTTGCTAGTGCTTGCGTCTTAGTGGTGACGGAGTGTAAAGCATGGGTGGGGGTTAGGAACTGTACAGGGGAGTGATGCAGATGGGGGCATGGCTGTGAAGATGAAGGTGTGTGCTATGAAGTCTCAGAGCATGTGCTATAGGCATCAGAGGACCACTGTAGAATTTTAACCAGGGATTTCCCTTTGGGCTGGGTTGCCATGGCAGCTCAGTGGGTCATAGATCTGAGGCTTGATGGCAGGAAGCTATTGGCGTAATAGGCCAGATGTGAGAGGCACATACATGCAGGAAGGCAGTGGAGGAGAAGGCGAGAGAGGAGATGGGTGTGAGAAGCGCCCAGCATGTGTAACATGGCCACAGGCAGGGGTGCAAGAGACGCCAGAATGACTCCTCAGGTCCTAGTGTGAATATGGACTTAGAGTCTATGTAGGAGAGAGATGGGTGGAGAGGCCACGGTGAGGACTGATTCTTCTGAAGTGCCCATTGCACAGTTGAGTGAGCCTGAATCTCTGAGAGGACAGGTAATGGAGACAGGTATCTTGGAGTCATTTACATACGGAGATCATTAGAACCACCTGTGTGATCTCATGTTGGAGAATGCTAAGAGTTAAGGAAGAGACAGAGAATGGAGTCGTAGGGACGTGATGAGGCAAGAGTGGAGGGGGTGGGTGGGAGAAAACTCTCTCAGGAAATCTCAGAAGGATATGTGTGAAGGCATGGTGTCACAGGAGCCGGGAATCAATGGTTTTCAAAGGCCTGGAGTTGAGGTAGTCAGCTCCAAGTTAGCTTTAGTGTTCCATAGCAAGGTATAGTGGGGTAGAGATCGTGAAGACAATGCTTGGAGCAGTTTTGGAAGAAATGTGAGGGAAGCAAAAGAAATCTGAAGAGATGCCAAGACCCAACGGAGAGGTAAAACTCTAGGTTTGGGGCCAGAGAGATGACACAGTCCACAGAATGTGGACATTGAGGACTTGAGTCGGATCCAAAGACCCCACATAAAAAACCATACCAAACAAAACAGCAGGTGTGGTGGGTGCATGCTTGCAATCCCAGTGCCAGCCAGGTAGAAACAGGTGAAACTTGGGGCTTGACAGCTAACGTCTGGTCAAATTAATGAGCTCCAGGTGAAAGTAAATGCCCTTTCTCAAATAGAAAACATGAGGCGGAGAATCAACTAAGGGAGACACCTGAGCTTGACTCCACAGGTACAGGCCCACATCTGTGTGTATTCCTGTCCATACTATATGCACATATGAACTTCTGCACACACACACACACATATGTACATACTTATATATACACACGTGCACATTCAAACACACACACGCACACAGTGGCTCCAGGTATGTGACTCTAGCTCGTATCTGAGCAGAGGCAACAGATGATAAGATTGGCCCTGGGTAGAGTTTTACCAGTTAGATAAGGCTGAAAGGCAAGACGAAAGAGAGAGGGCAGGGAGGAGTGGGTGCGTGGGACAGATATTAAAAATAAAGAAGGACACACGGCCAAAAAGGGCCTAAAGGGCTAACAGAAAGTAGTTCCTCAACTCAACCAGATCCGGGTGTAGCAGAAGAAGGACAGAAGGCTGTTGAGGGATGTAGGTTTCTAGTCAGAGACATTCCTGGGTGTGGCCCTGAGAGCAGGTGACAACCACCGTCTGGCAGTAAAGGCCAGGGATGGAGATCAGCACTGGGGAAAATGACAGAAGTGGAACTTCTCTTCGACTTTCACTGATGTTGAATTCTGAGGCTGGCTGAATGACTTAGGTTAGTGGGTTTCCATAGGTCCTAAATGTTTGGGGCTGCCCCTTGGGATACAGAGGCAGGTAGAGCACAGCATCTTGGAAGACTCCTGTCCGTTTGTGTAAGGTACAGAACGAAGTCGGAGTTACTGGCTCTTTTAGGAGGAAAAGTTTTGACAATGGGTATAATTTATGGTAAAATTTCATATGCCCACATTTTGCTTTTCAGTCATTCTATTCTGTTTGCAATTTAGTTTGGTAAATTGCCTCTGGGAAATGTATTAATAATAATAATAAAATAATCTGTTATTGTTATTATTATTATTATTATTTTGGTTTTTCAAGACAGGATCTCTCTGTGTAGACCAGGCTGGACTCAAACTCAGTGATCCATCTGCCTCTGCCTTCCCAGTGCTGGGATTAAAGGCATGCGCCACCACCACCTGGCCGGGCAATGTATTTAAAGCTCCCTTTTGGTTCATTAGATTCTGTAAAAGCGATAGTAAGAGATGTGCCCTTCACCTGCTTCCCTAGACAATGTAACAGAAGCAGCTGGACCTTGTGAGGTCTATTTTAGCACTTTCCAGTGCTGGGGTAGGCAGTGGAGAAAGGCTGAATTATGCAAATTTCTGTGCATTTCCCCTTAAAGTTTCATTTGCCACTCCATGTGTTTCTCTTTTTATTTATTTTTTTTAAGCTGAAGGCACCCATATTTTCTAATATGAAAAATGAAACGAATCATATCAGCATGTATTTTGTGGTTTCCTGGGATGTGTCTAGTGAGGGCACACTGGTGAGTTGTCTTGTTTCTAGCTCTTGGGGAGCTTCAAACTGAGTTGAAGAAGCAGGGTCCAAACACAAGAATACATAGGCTATCCTACAGGACTTAAGCAAGCAGGCATAGCAGGACCAAAAGACACATGTAAAGGGTTAGCAGGCAGGGGCCCTTTAGGGTGGTTGGCAGTGCAGGAAGGTGATAATGGCGTTAAGATAAAACAGTAAAGAGAAGGGTTATAGAGAGAGACTAAAGCTTGGGTGTTGCCCCATCCTTATTCGTTCTGCACCTCCCATCTTGCCTTTTGCCTCAATTTCCCAACCTGTAGAAGGTAGTCTGTGTGAGCTGACGGAACTGATTGCAAAGCTCTTTTGCAAATGTATGTAGGAGTAGCCTTTGCACACTTTGGAGGTGTGTGATGTTTTCAGTTAATAGGATTTTATTTCTGTTGTTCAGATTTACTGGTAAGATTAAAATTAACAATATGTCTGTTTACTGCAACCCTTTCCTAATGAGAGGAGACTTCTGAAACTGAAGGAACTTTATGCCAACTGTTAGGCAAGGGAGGTCATTTCCCATTGCTTTGTATCCTTTTGTGTTTCTTTATTTCACTGAGAAAAGGTCACAGTGAGTGAGAAAACAGCGCAGAAAGAAAATCCAGACTTTTGAGGAAAGTGCTCTTTGACTTTGCCTGTTGACCCGGCCCTTCCTCAGGAAAGCCAGTGGGAATAAGTTGAGGTTGGCTGATCATCACTTTGAGGGAAGCCCAGCTTGGCATCAGGTACTTTGGAGGCAATCGCTCAGAGTTTACAGATTCCTGGGTGTGAGGAAATAGGAGCCAGTCATTGCAACCTTAACATTAATTGCTTCGAGAATATGAATGGTATTCATTAAGCAAGGAAGCTTATATTCAGACTTGATAATGAGTGCAAATCCTTATGTGAGCAATATCCTTCAACAATCCATATTTCATGGTGTGTGTGTGTGTGTGTGTGTGTGTGTGTGTGTGTGTTCTGAGGCACTTGAGGCTCCCACAACTCTCTAATACTGTTGAAAGTTGGACGAGAGGACCACAGGTTTCCCCAGCCTTGAACTCTCTGAGAATACCTGTCAGGATGCTTGCTCCTGGCATCTCCTCTGCCTTAATACAGGGCCCTTTAGCAAGGGTTCTAAACTTGAGGTTTGGGAAACAATGTTTTTGACTATAGAGAACTTTGTTGATTGTATCCACTTTCCAGTGTGTCCTATCACTTCTGGAACAGCGAGAACTTTTCCCCACATCAGCACAGCAGCGATCTGGAACTTAAGAGACAGCAGAAAATATGGCAATAAGAAAAGAGGAGAGAGACAGGAAGACAAAGACAGTGTGAATTATGTCTGTAAGAGAAGAGTGGAGTCAGTAGCTAATGCTCAAAGGGACCTAGGGCCACTTCTACACTATTCAGACGCCAACATCATCAAGGGACGTGGTGCCCAAGAAACCAATAGAAGATGCTGCTGCCCCAGGAGACAGAGGGAGAGTTGCTGCCCCAGCAGATAGAGGGAGAGACCCCGTGCATCAGATGTTAGCTATGTTGTAGCAGCCACAGAGGTTCACCCTGGGTGAGGTCACATGGGTGAGGTCACGGTGCAAGAGGCACACCCCAGCTATGCTGCCACTTGGTTCTGCTCTCCTCCCCGGATTTCCCTGTTTCAGCACCCAGCATGGTAGCTGGTGCATCGTGGTGTCTGATACGTGTTTATTGGATGATGTTTTGGTGCCAACTCCTCAACTCCAGCCTAGTTGAAGGCTTGTGACCTGGAATCAGTTAGAAAGAATGTGACCTTCCCAGAGATGATTTAGGCCCTGATTGTAACTTCCTGATAATGATGATAAATATTGCGTCCCCACCTAGACCACAGGCTCTTGACCTGAGAGGCTTGGAAGAACTTCCCGGTGTGTGTGTGAGCCTTATGAAATGGTATGTCAGATCCGAATTTCCCAGGGAGAAAAGTCAAATAAGAATCATTACATGGGTCATGGGTTGGGGTGAGTCTTCCTAGGTTGCCTGGGGCCATTAGCCATGGCAGCAATCTCTAATGCAATTTCTGCTGCAGATTTCGGACCCTGGCAGCCCACCCCAAGCCTCTTCCTACCCATTACCAGCACTTCCTCTAGGAAGAGTGAAACACACTTCCGAGATGTCTGGCCTTTGAGCCTTGTGTGTTTCTCACCAAGCAAAGGCCTGTTCTCTGATATCCGTGGGATCCTGTGTAGTGCCCAGGACAGGCAGACCTCCCCCGAATTGTAGGGAAAGTGGCAGAGACCAGAGATGCCTGTGCTCTGCTGCTGCTATTCAGCAGACGCCGATGTTTGTGAAAAGCCAAGGGAACATCCAGGTCAGGGGTCAGAGGACTTACGGGTGATGAGCCCACTGGCAACTGTGCCCTCCTGTGGGTGCTCCTCATCTGTAAAACGGGGCTGGGCTGGGATTAAATATCTTCTTACTGGATGGCGGAGCTAAAACTGCAGAGCCACTGCGGAAGGCTTTTGTGCAAATTTTACTATTTTCTTTAAACGTAAGACAGGAAGATGTTGGATTATAATGTCGTTTTCCTCTAACTGAAAATGAATGTGTGGAAACATTTTACAGCCTTTCAAAATGACGCTCTATATAGGTACCCCAAACAGGGGACAATCGCTGGTTATTGTGGAGTGGATGTCCATCCGTGCACATTAATCATATCCACACGAATATCCATTAGCCAGAAAATGTTCTGAAGCATGCTGGCTTGTGCCAGACCCTGGGAGACGTGGATCACACAGCCTGGACTTCCTTTACACAGCCCAGCTGTCTACCGGGTTCCATGATTCCTGGCTCTGTAGATCCGCTTTGCTCTCATGATGCTGAAGCATGGACTAGGAGCTGCCATGGGAAAAACCCCTGGGGCGGGGTGATGGGATGTTTCTGGACAGGTGTGTAAGCGACCTCCGCCGTGTGAAGATAAAGCAGGGCAGGGGTCCTCGGTGTGCAGCTGGCATGACAATCACTTGCGGGATTTGTCACACAGGTGGCTGGGTCTCACCCTGAGCTCTGAGTCTGTGCATTTGTAGCAGGTTGACAGGGGGTGCCCATCCTGCTGGTCTTGAGATCCCACTTCGAGAACCACTACCTTAGGACCACCTTGGGAATATTGTTCCTCAGAAATTAGCGTCGCACCAGCATGATTAACACGAATTATGTTGCTGACTCTGGTTCTCTTTGTTTTAGAATTCAGAAATCCCATCTGCGGCTCAACTGTAAGACAGCTTACACTGTTTATGTTTTAATTTGCTCTCCTGTTTCATTTCCTTGTTTCGATTTTCACAAGTTTATTGTAATTTTTATTACATATACTCCTGTATATTGAGTTTGTTTTGTAGACTACAGTATATAATAATAAATATTATTTCAGCCAGCATTCTTTTCTAGGGCATTTGGCTTTTACATTAGCACTAAGCTCTTCAATGTTTTTAGACTGTTTAATGCATTAACTATGGGCAGCAGTCTCCTCAGAAGTGTTGGATTATTATTGTCAAATAATTTGCGAAAGAATGGAAATGAAAAAACTGGACAGGAGAGGTAACACTCTTAAGGACATAGAACTTCCTTTTAAGAAATCACAAAGATCATATGATCTACGTGCAGAAAAATGCATATTTCTTAGTAATGCCATATATATGTATATATACATACACACATATTGGTAAATATATAAATATATGAGGTAAACATATATATGCATACACACACATATGGTAAAGTCTCTAAAATTTGAAGTGTTTTGAATGCTAACGTGATTCCACAAGTTGAGAATTCCCCACCTGACTTCATGCAGTGGGTTGTAGTTGTAGTTGAAATACAGGTGTGCTCAAAGTTTCTCACAAAATCATCTCCAGGCTATATGTTTCAAGGTATGTCTGGAACATAAATGAAGTTTATATTTAGACTTGGGTACCAGTCTCAAGACATCTCATTAAGTAGACGCAAATATTCCAGCATTTGAAAAACTGCTTGCATTTCAAGTTCCTTTGATCCCCAACGTTTCTGCTCAGAGATATTTGACCTGCATGTCTTCCTATACTGACAGCCCAAATATGCAAAAGGACACCAGACACCATCTTTGACTGTAGATGGCAAAGGCGGGGAGGAAGTGGCAGCAACAGCGAAAGAACAAACCATCCACATGGTTGCCAAACTTTGGTAGGGATGGGAATCACCCAAAGAATTTGTTAACTGGGATGCTGGTTTATAAAGCCTGATGTGGGGGTCAACATCCTTAAAATGTCCATCAGGCGATTCTGATCCAGGGGAGCTGGGTAGCGCAAGTTTTGGCAGTCCTTACTCCCTAAATGGATAAAGGGATAAAGGATAAAGGCTGGGGCTGTGCTGGAAACTTCCACCATTATCACTTTTGGATACAGCATTCTTGTTCAGATTTTTTTTCCACCGCCTTTGCAGAAATCAGACAGTGTAATGTGCATGGTGTCATCCCTGTTACTCAGCCTTAGCCGCAAAACGTTACTCACGATGTTACATACTCATTGGCAGTTTGTAGCTGTGCTTCTGATTCTCTCTGTTCCCGACCCCACCCAATACCACCCCAGTTCATTTCTTCCCTTCCTCCTCTGTGTTCTTTGCTCTTTCTTCTGCTTTCAGCTTAGGGAGTGTACTCCACCAATCTTGTCTGAGAACAATTCTGAGAAAGAAGTTATTTTGGAAAATGTGTTAGGTGCTCCTCCCCTGGGCCCCCCCTTCCCAGGAGTGTGAAGTAACTAGCACTTTGTGTGGCCTTTGCTCAGCCTGGGGCGCTGACGTCTGGCCAGCTGTGGGGAGCTGGGGTGGGACACCTGAACGTTGACATGGCGATGTGACATGAGCAGCTGGAAAGGTCTGGTTTTCTTTTGCATTGCTGCCCCCAGCTTTCTTTTCATCCTTCTGGTGATGGAATCAGGTTGGAGGTCTGTAGTAATTGGTAACTAATTGAGAGTTAATTTTCTCTGAGCTTTCCTTGGGTTTAGAATTCCATGGGGGCAGTTTTTAGTCAAAAGTCATATTTCTTAGCTGAATGCACATTTTAGAATAGATTTGGAGTTACAGAACAGTTGGGAAGATGACCCAGATTTCCATACGCTCACACCGTTTCCTCTATGACTAGTGTCTTCCTGTGGTGTGTCTCACAGTTTATGAACCAATAATGGTACTTGCACTAATTAAATCCCATAGTTTCTCTGCTTTCCTTACATTTTACTTTAATGACCCCTTTCTGTGTCAGAATCCCCCGAGGATTCTATAGTTTCTCAGACTTTCCTCGGCTTCAGTGTGCTTCCCAGATTAGGAAATACTAACCAGGCATTTTGTACAGTGTCTTTATTTGGTTTGCCTGTTGTTTCTTTTGGATACAACAGGGCCTGGGTAACAGATCTGTTGACATCACAGCGTGCTAGTGGACTGCCTGTACATAATGCACATATAGAGCGAATGTACATACATGCATTCACCCGCCTGTCGCCACTGATGTGCGTCTCGCTCTCCGGGCTGCGTTGATGCTTCTTGGGCATTTCCTATGATTATCCGCCCCATTTATGTTGTAGTCTTTGAAAGGAAGTCACTATGCTCAGCCCACACTTAAGCTGTGGAAATTATGCTTCATTTCCTTGGCAGGATAATATGTTTATAAATAAGTTACTTAGAATTCTAATCTCTTTTCCTCATTTATTCATTCAACATATATATATATATATATGTATATATATATATCGCCATGTGTGAGTGCAAGTATATGTGTGCATATGTATACACATGCATATGTATACACATGCGCGTGGAGGCCAGAAATTGGTGTGGCATGTCTTCCTCCATCACACTCCACCGTGTATATTGAGGCAGATCTCTCAATTAAATCCAGGCCTCACCAATTCAGGTAGTCTCCCTAGCTTACTTGTTCTAGGGAATCCCGTTTCTGGCTCTTGGATGCTGGGATAAAAGATATGCTTCATGCCCACCTGGCATTTTTGCGGGTGCCAGGGAGCTGACCTCTGATCCTTATGCTTTTAAGGCGGGCGCTTTAGCCAGTGAGCCCTCTCCCAAGCTCTTACTCAGTTATTCCAATCAGTATTGACATTCATCTTTACACTTGCCAGTGCTGGCCCAGGAGGCTTTCTTAGTGACCTGTGCCTCATCACTGCGGGAGTGTTGTTGGAGTTTGTTCCCCAAGTTTTCTCTGGCTCCTTACCTAGATGCCGGTGATCAAATAAGTCATCAGATGCTTTACGTTGACGTATTTTTGCTCCCCCTTAGAATCATCCACATGAAGAATCTTGGGGACTCACGGGAGACACAGAACCTTTTTGGACATCGTTCTTTCTCACTCACGGGGCCTGCTCTCTCCCATTCTCTCAGCTTGATAGTGGTCTCTGTCACTGTTCTTTAAACTGTATAATCTGTTCTGCAGTTCAGCTGTCTTTCTCTGGGTGGCTCTTACAACTCTCTCCCTTCTGCCTGGCTTAGTTTTAAGTTTCAAGTCTCATTTCTCTCTTTGTCACACAATTCTGTATAATGATCGCCCTATACAATCAGTACGTTTGAAAACCAGAGTCGTCCCAAACTAGCTGCCCTTCTAAAATCTTCCAGGATAAACCTTACAGTCTTTCAGATACTGGAGTCCTTCCCATCCTCCCCTACCCTTTGCCATCGGGTTCTCCTGGTTTTCCTCTCAGCCCTCCCTCTGGTCTCCACAGTCTAGTCTGTCCCCAGGCCTGTCCTCCAGACTGTCACTTAGTTTGTCACTAGTCTAATATTTTGAAACTCTTTTCAAGCTTTTTTTTTTCTTCTTTTTTTCTAGACAGGATTTCTCTGTAGCTTTGGAACCTGTCCTGGAACTCACTCTGTGGAACAGGCTGGCCTCGAACTCACAGAGATCTGCCTGTTCTGCCTCCAGAGTGCTAAACTTTTCAACTCTTAGCCTGGTATTTACTGACATTGTTAAGCTGTACAGGGTTTAATATTCCATGCTACATGAAGGAACCTCTCCCCCAGGCCTGCTGGAGATGAGGTAGGTATTAAGAATAGAGTCCACCCTTTCCCCCGTATCTCATGTCTAATTGTCCCTTTAAAGCCGACTTCACTCTTCTCGACTGCATTTGACAGCTTCCTTTACTGAACTTTCCCCAAGGTCCCACCCTTCAGAGTGGCATCTCCTCTGGTTCTCTCGTCTTCCTTCTCCGTGGATTTATTCCCCCTTTGCCTGTCATCCCTCCTGAAGGGTTTTACGGATGTTAGTGATTCCCTCTTGAGAAAGAGCCCCAAATAATCACCGCAGCTTATCTTCACACCACATTTTTGCCTTTATTGCTAACGTCTTACCAGTTGTTTCTATTTCAGGACCTTTGTGTCCAAACTTAAACTCATTTCCTTCCTTCTGAAACCTGCTCTTTCCCCAGAGTTCCCTGGGTGATTAATGGAAACAGAGTTTGGCAAGTTGGTTTTTGTGTGTGTGTGAGTATGAGTGTGTGTGTTTGTGAGTGTGTGTGTGTGTGTGTGTGTGTGCGTGTGCGTGTGTGTACAAAGCAGATGGTAAATATTTTGGGCTTTGTGGGCAATAAAATCTTTGTCATAACTACAGTCATGTGCTGCCTAATAATAGGATACATCCTGAGAAATACGTTGTTATGTATTTTTGTCATAGAATGTCATAAAAGGGAGTTACACAAACCTGGGTGGTGAGGTTTATTACTGAGCTTGCTCTTCTGATGCTATCAGGATACCAGAGAAACAGACAGGAGGTGCAAGCAGCTGCAACATGGCCTACTATTTTATGGTGAGGCTGTTTTTGGTAAGTAGGAGTGTATTTCCAAATAATGACAAGCGTACTATAAGCATGCGCAATCCAATAGCCTAGTTGTCTGTTGTCAAGTGTTACGTGTAGGACATAATTGCACAGGATGTACTCATCTATCACTGGCAGTAAAGTGGGTTTGTTTACCCCAGCATCACCACAGACCCATAATGCCGTGTGCTGAGACATCCCCATCCCTAAGGTGTCCGTGAGTGATAGGAGCTCTTCAGCCTCCTTATGGGCTGACAGGACTACTGTCATATCAACCGTCTGTCGTTGGAGAATTGTTGTCGTATGGGTCATGGCTATAATCATGGTTGCTTTTAGAGCAAAGGCAGTCATAGATAATCTGAGACTAAGAAAGGTGTGACCGTGTTTCAATACAACTTACAAAAATTGGCAGCGTGTTGAAACTGGCCCCAGGGCACCGTTTACTGAGTTTTCTTCTGGGTCATTCAACCTAAGATGACATCCCTTTGGCCTTTTTCTTTGTTTTCTTTGCAGAGTGTTTATTGATTGCACTATTCTGGAATCATCCATATTTCTAGACCATAACTACGGTCACTAGTTGACTAGATAGCCCTACCCCTCTGCCTGACATTCTCCGTCAGTTTGCCTGGTTCTGAACTCCCCTGGTTCTCCTTTGGTCTTCATCATGGGGTTGAAGTCACCAGGGTGCAGGTATTCCTACCTTTTCTTTCCTCCTCTTGAGCACTCCTCCAAGCCCACTCTAGTGTGTGCTTTCGTGCTGGCTCTGTCTTCTCGTGTCAGGTTCCTGAATCAGAATGATCTCACCTTCCACTCATAACTTGCCTTTGGGGCTCAGTGTAGGTGCTACTTCCCAGGAAGAACATTCTGGTGGTTCAGTGTTCTTGCGTCTCTTGGTCTGAGTAGCCATGGTCATGAATCTGCCCCTTGTTCAGTTGGGACTGTACCAGGATGTCAAGATGTCATCTCATTCCCTCCCACCTCACCTGAACTTCCAGAGCGGTTAAGGACAGCCCAGCGGATGCTCAGTCAACAGAGGCAATTAAATTCTTTCTTCTAACTCTGTTCACTCCCATGGAGCTCCTGGCTCTGTCAATGGTACTATGAATTGTCCCTGGTCTCGAGCAAGCATCACCTCTCATAGCATGTCTGGATGCTGTTCTCTCTTGGGTATTCTCTTTCTCCAACTGCCATTCTGATGCAGATCAGGTTAACAGCATCCTTCACTATGACACTGGAAAACTTTTTTAATGTGCACCCACCACCACCATCTTCTCTCCGCTTTCAACACCCACATCCTGTGTGTAAGGGTCTGACATGTAAGAACGATTGTTGATTGAAGCTTTGTTGATTGAAGCTTCTCAGCACTTCCTTATCACCTCAGGGTCAGGGCCAGCCTCGAGCATGTCAACAGGCCATACTGGTCCTCAGCCCTGTTCCTAATCTCTCTTGAACAGCGCATTTAACCATGAGTAACCCCGATCAGTCCTCTGTGTCTGATCTGCATGTCTGTTCCCTGCCACATTGAAAACAGCTAGTAGAATTCCTAGACATGATCCCATCTCTTGTTGGGTTTTCATCTCTCTTCCTCAGATCAGAGGGAGCAAAGATGTCATAAAATAGCTATTGAAATAGATATTTGGGCTTGATATATTTTCTAATGTGCTCCTAGATTGAGTCTTCTAAAGATAACCCAGTCAGTGAGCCATTAAGTAGACGGGCATGTAAAGTACCTTGAAATGCTTAGATTTTTCTCTTATTACATGCTTAATTTTGCTGGGATCTTCACCTTCTTCCTCCATTACAAATGGGTAATAAGAATCAACTGTATAGAATAATTCTAGGATTATTTATATCATTTTAAAATATCCAACATCTTTAGATTAAACTGTCAGGCTAGGGGCAGGGCACAAAGGAATAGTTATTTCATTTTGACCGAGATATCCTAATCTAATATTTCATCTTTCCTGTGGCAAGTCCATTAAAAGAAAAAAAGAGGCCCAGTCCTGAACCTATAAAGAAGGCTAATAAAAGAGGGGCCGACTGTGAGGCTGCGGACTAGGAGGAGCAAGCATGGGAACATGCCTCCCTCCATCAAGGTCACAGAGATACCCACCCCTTTTGTCCCATTAGAGAAGCTCTACCCAGCATAAACAAATGCCCTACTGGAATACCAGGAAAGCGATGTAGTGGACTCATGCAGAAGTGTTCTCTATAGGAGATCTGCAGTATGGAGAGTATATAAAACTATGAGGTTCCCCTCTCCCACCCCAGCATCTGCTCTGGTGTGAGCTCTTGGGGTGACTAATGGGAGCAGGACAGAAGCCTGACACTATTTCTGGTTTCAAGAGTGGAGAGAGCATTTGACGGTTTTAGAGCTTGGTCCACTCCTTTTGGTCTCTCAGGGGCACCATAAACCCTGACTGCCCTGGTGAACCAGGCACATTCTTTCAGAACCTCCATTCTCATTTGCAAAGGGCTGCAGGATTAAATACCCATGGAGTTTGGGGGAAGAACTGTGAAAGGAAGTTTTTGAAAACCACAATGTGTCTGTTCAATTTGAATTTTCAATCCCTCTAATTGTAGAGTCAGAGTTGAAATGCGTGTACACATGTGCACACTTACAGGTGCACACACGCACACACACTCACAGGATGTACACACCACCACCACCACCACAACATGGCACAGAGTGGATCATTTATGCCTTTTGTCCTCTGTTTGGAAGGGAAAAAAACATTTTAGTCTTCAGAATGATCATCCAGAATTGCTTACTGATTCCTGACTCTATGTTTTTATTTTTGTTTTGTTTTGTTTAGTTTAGTTTTGCATTTTTCAAGACAGGATTTCTCTGTGTAGCTTTGGTACCTGTTCTGGAACTCACTCTTGTCGACCAGGCTAACCTTAAACTCAGAGATCTGCCTGCCTCTGCCTCCCGAGCGCTGGGATTAAAGGCGTGCTTTACCACTGTCCAGCAATTCCAGACCTTCTGTTGTGGAAAGAAATGTAGAAAATCTGATGTGTGTGTCTATGTGAAAGTGAGCCTGAGCTGTGTGGAACCCCAGATTTAAATTTCTACTGACTTGTGTGTTTAGCTGCTGGGAGTGGGTGTGTAACGCTTGTTTTGAGCCTTCAAAACATTTGTATTTTAGCAACAGAAATGTTACTAGTCTTCAGATGTCTTTGCAAGTCCTAGACAGAGCAAAGTCTAGTTTTAGCAGGTCTAGAAATGACCGACAGTTTCACCACTAAAACAACGGTAGTGTTTTCTTGTAAATTGGTCAGATTTTTTTGCAGTCATTGTTTTTAGTAGTTTTTCATCAGTGTGCTGAAGGCATGTAAAACTGAGTCAGAGCCCTGTGAAGACAACAGAAAGTGAGTAGGCTCACAGTGTTTGCCTCAGCTGCCCCCTTCCCCTCCGAAACTTTTTCTCCTGGATGGCATGCGGAACTGACTTGGGCTCCCCAGCCACTAACTAATGGGACCTGAACTGCCCATCAGGATCCCAGCATGGGTGTGTCTTCCTCCTTAGGAGCTCTCCTCAGGAGCTGGGGGCAAGGCCATCAAATTGACTCCACCCCCACTGGTCTTGGCAGTAGGGAGGCAAGGCTAGAAAACTGGGGTGGGAAGAGGGCGATAAGCACCCTCAGGTGATGATGACACAAATCTTGATGGGTTTCAGGGAGCCCATGATGTGGTGACCTCATGTGCAGGCTGGCATGGGGTTGAACACAGGCACACAGACCCGTGGCCCTGTGCTATAGTAGCATGGAGGAAGACTGGTGAGGTGACAGCGGGGGATCTTCCAAGGATTTAAATCTTGACTCTTGGTCTTCCATGCTTGGGTGACCTTGGCTAGTTCTAAAAGTCTATTGTGATTCCATCTATCCATCCATTTAATGGGCACGGTGGCATTTAGCCTGCAGATGGTTAAGGTGAGAGATAAGGATGGTCAGGAATTTAGTAAGGACTTGGGACACTGACGGAGTTCAAGAGGAAACTGCCCCATTTTATTGGAGAACTCAGGAGCCTATCTCCTTATGGATCACTGGTGCGGTCATGTAAGAATTGGTTCTCTAATCATAAACTTGATGGTTTAGTCCTAGGGAAATGATGAGATGCTTCCCTACAGTCTCAGGTTCCTTTGTCATTAATGCAAGAATTTAAAAAGCAATAAGGAAAGGGCCACCTAGCCCTTAATTTCAGGCATACGGACCTTCTTCTCATAGATGTCTCTTATGCCGCCTGCACACCCTATACCTTTTACTCAAATCAAAGCCTTTCCCATTTTAACATGCCAGTTTCCTCTGCTTAATCCAGGCTGAGATGAATATTGAGGAGATGGCAGTTTCCTGCCTGTGATCAATTCTAATGGCTTTTGTGAAAGGAAATGGTTGTAAGTTATTATCAGTTAATTAAATGAGTGTTTCCCTTGAGTCGTGTGCCCAGGCCTGTTTAGAATCATGGAACATTAGGGCTAGTTCTGAGAGAACACATCATGGAGGCTGAGCCAGGGGTGAGGGTGACTCGTGTGACTTCTGCAAAGTGGTGCCATTGTCACAGACAGTGGCTGGGAGTGCAGGGGTGGGAGGCCGATGGAGCTGGAGTGTCATTAACAAAGTGCTGGGCCATAGGCTCCCACTATGTCGGAAGGACTGCTTTTGTGATTGTTTTTTATATTTATTCCATTTGTTTAGGAGTGGAGCCTACATGTGTGTATGTGTGTGTGTATGTATGATGGTACATATAGAGAGGAAAGAAGTCAACTCGCTGGAGTTGGTGCTCTCCTTCTACTATGTGAATCCTGGGAATCAAATTCATATTGTTAGGCTTGGTCAAGTGCCTTTGCCCTCTGAGTCGTTTGTCTGGCCCCGTTCCTCTTTCTTTCTTTCTTTCTTTCTTTCTTTCTTTCTTTCTTTCTTTCTCTCTCTCTCTCTCTCTCTCTCTCTCTCTCTCTCTCTCTCTCTCTCTTTTTCTTTCTTTCTTTCTCTTTAAACAAAACTCCGTATTTTATCCTGCAATAAACATCATTCAAGAGTATGGATGGCTGTAAAGATAGCAGTTGAGATCAGAATTTAAGATTAGTGGTATCCCTGTGGATGTTGGGGTCTCTCTGGGAACCTGACAGCTATGCCTTCTCCCTGTTCCTGGGCGGTTTCCTCCTCACAGGTGTGCCTGGTGGGAATTTCACTTCCTACCTTACTCTGGGAAATCCTGCACGGCTGGCAATGGCCCCATGCTGGGAGGCATCCTGCGAAGGTGTGAATGGATGGATGATTAGTTGATTGGCAGAAACAGAGGTTTTGCAAGTCTCAAGTAGCAGGAGAGAAGGTGTGGCTATGTAGTAGTTGGAGGGGACAGGCAGGACTTGGAGAGCAGGTTCAAGGGACGGAATTTGCCAAGAGGGGTCTGGGAAGGTTAGTGAGAGGGCCCATGTGTTCTCGAAAGTTCATAGAGGATGGTGCTTTATTCTGAAGACCCCAGAGAGGTGGGGGATGATGGGAGTGGCGCTTTGGAAGGAGTCCTTGGTCAGCCAGGTGTAGACATTCTTTGCCTACTTTGTGTGTGTTTTGGGGAGGGTGCTCACATCTGGAAGATAAAGAGTCTTGTGCGAATGGAATGTTCCAGTGCTGCAGGAGGTTGAAAAGACAAATTCGCAGGGTATGCAGAGCTAGAGCGGCTCCAAGATGTTTAGTTTTTGAGGTTACAAGAATGGCAGATTTAGTGATTCTGCAGTAACCGGAAACTTAGGTGAGTTTGGAATCAGAGCCATTAGCGTTCTCAGAGATCACTTAACACAGGATTCTGAGGTGATGGCTCACGGTCTGACTGTGGTCGAGTTTTCCAGAACTTTGAAAAGCACCAGATGCCACCCGCCCCCATTTCCTCAGTTAATTCAGTCTGAGGATTGTTGGTAGGGTCTTGGTGTCTGTGTCTTCTACTTTCGTCTCTCAGAGATGTTGAGTGACTTACTTACCCAGGGTCACAGACAAGAGAGGACATATCTAACTCTTGAGTCTAATCCTCTTCTGGCGTTGCTCCCAGAGAGATGCAGTGGAGACGTTAAGATAGGGAGGTGAAGTTTCGGAGTACAGATTCCTGTGGACACAACCTACATATGTCTTTTCAAAGGAAGATATACAAATGGCCAAAATACACAGTGCCACTGAGGACCTACATATCAAAGACACAGTGAAATATCATCTCACTCCAGTTAGAATGGTTATTACAAAAAGTTCTAGTGAGATTGTGGAGAAAAGAAAGAGAGAGAGAGAGAGAGAGAGAGAGAGAGAGAGAGAGAGAGAGAGAGAGAGAATGAGCGAGTGCGTTACAGGAGCTTGAGAGAGCTGAAGAAGAGCGAGGAGGGCCATGAAAGAGTGGTGTTCAGAAGCCTTGGTCCTGAGAGAGTCCAGAACACACTTGTGTTTTGATGGTGAAGATGGAGCAGTCATTGGATGTGAGCTGAGGCTATAAGAGCTAGTTAGATGATGGGGGAGGCAGAGCATCAGATTATAAAAGAGAGCATGTAGAAGGAATGTATTAGTTAAATTTTTGGTTTATTGTCTTTTTCTTATGATGTGAGTAAGACTTTTGGGTGTGAATGCTATTTAAAGTGGCTGGGTCATGAAAGAGGGGTTTATGAGCTCAAGTAATTGAAAACTCAAGAAGACTAGAGCATATAACAGGAGCCACAGGTTGAAATATTATCAAAGCTTGAGGTCTCCTCCTGTCTCTTTACCTCATCCTCTAGTTTTGTATGATATCGAGGGTGCCAGATTCTTTGAAGTTGATGTCCTAGAGTGAAGTTAAGCAGGAAGCGAGACGTTGTCTCTTTCTTGCATGTCTAGAATTCCTAGTTATATCTACTTAAATTTCATGCCCAAACTTGAACTAGCAATGACCAAGAAGAGAACATGACATTGTGTTGATAGCCAAGTAGAGGAACAGTGTCAGTTCTAGGCTGGTGTGCTAGTTATGTATCACTGTGGTAGAATACTTGACAGAAGCAACTTAAAGACGGGAGGGGTTACTTTGGTTCACAGTCCATCGCGGGAACTTGAGGAAGCATGTTCCATTACAGCTGCAACCCCCGGGGCACAAAGTGACGAGCGTCTCTACTCAACTTGCTTTTTCCTCTTTCTTTGGTCCAGGACACCAGCCAAGGGAATAGTACCGCCCACATTATGGTGGGCCTCCCCCCCCCCCGCCAAGAGAACCTCGTCTAGATAGTTCCTCCCAGATGTGCCCATAGGCTTCTTCTCCTCAGTGATTCTCAATCAAGTCAATTTGACATAGCTGGCTGTCACAGTCTGTCATTGTGGCTATAGGACCTTGTGCCCTGATTAATCCTAGGTCACAAGTGCATCCTGTAGTTGGGGTAGGGTCCTAGCTGACCCAATGGTCAGGAGCTGCTCTAGGTGTTGCAGTATGTATCATGATCTAGAGAGACAGTTTCCACCAAAACTGTGGGGGACAGAACTGGAGTCAGTGAGTGGAAGTTACCGCTCTCATTACATTCTGCTCATAGGGAAAGAGTTTCCCGTGAAGCACCGGGATGCAGCAGGCCTGTTGTTGATGTAGGCAGTCAGCTTTCAGTGGTGTTGTCAAGCAAACACCAGGAATAAGTGACAATAGCTAATCTATCTTAACCAGCTCTCAGACCTCGTTTCTTTATAACACAGTAAAGAATGCATCTTTACATTAAAATTCAGGGCACACTTGCATGCATATTAAAATGCAAACAAAAATGCCATGAAACTGGGGCTTGGGGAGAGAGCTCAATGCACAAAGAGCCTGGTTCACAAATATGAGGGCCTGAGCTTAGACTCTCAGCACCACAGAGAAGGTGCTGTGTATCTGTCGAGGCAGAGACAGGTGGATTCTTGGAGCTCATTGGCCAGGCATGAGCTCCATGCTCAGTGTGCGACCATGCCTCAAAGAACAAGGTAGAGAGCAGAAAGACTCCTCATGTTGGTTGCTGACCTTCATACATACATGTATATATGCGTGTCCATATACACACAAGAACACACAGAAGAGCGAGTATATATAAATTTTTACAAAGCAATGCTTTTCCTTAAAGCTTGCTGTGCTTACATTTTCTGTTCTGTTGGATTCTATTTAAAAATCCCCGTGGTCCACAATCTACTAACATGTTTTCCCGTCCCTATGATTAAGCCTTGACCTACAGTTTGAAACTCTGTGCTTAGGTTCCCTGTCCAAGCACATCGGCTCCAGATGGACAAGGCTTGAAGATGGGGCTTGAATCTGACTTCTCATGAGGATGGTAATAAAGGTGGAAAATGAGGAGGTAAACCTGTTGTATGTGTGTGAGCACCCTGTCATCTGTCAGAGAGCTCCCAGCCCCTTGGGGTGAAGTGGCCATCTTTGTGGACCCTCTGGGCATTGTTGGCAAAGGTTCACACACTGGTTGTGGGTGCAGGATGGCAGAGGTGGCCTGGCAGTCTGTCTGTCCGCAGGCTATCAATGGCTGTGCCAGCACTCAGGGCAGTTTGTGCTGTGGGGTTGAGTGAGTGTCTGCATTCCTTGTCAGGCCTCTTTGCTGAAGGTGAGGGAGTGGCTTTTAAAAATATCTTTTTGACTCGAAACAAGTCAAGGCGGAGAGGGGAGACAATTAAACTCTGACATCCTGTTTAGTCATCTCTCCAGAGACGGTTATTTTCAGAACCACTCAGTGGAGGTTCACAGGGGGTGTCAAGGTAGTTAGTATGACATTGTAAGTTAGTGTTCGTCACGATACAAGCAGGTTGGGCTGAGCATGGAAGGGATTTACAGTATGGTAATCTCACTGAGCGCAGATTCTATGCAGAGGAAGGCAGAGTTCAAGAACCGGCTGCCACAGTACAGAGGTAAAGCCTTCAAAGAGTAAAGAGCGGTCACACTGCATTGTGAGAAGTATCTAATTGGAGTGCGATGTAAGAATAATATATGCCATAGTGACTTAGCAAAGACCAGTCCACTTTGAGGGGTCTTTGTTTACCTGTCGATACAATTAGAGCAATAAGTAGCACTGTTAAGTTCTGTAGTAGAAGTTGGGCAAGCCTCGCGCTGTTCCCTGAACTCGCAGAGAACAGGGAAGCTCTGGTGGTGGAGGACCGGGCCACTCCAGTGCCAAATGCAGTAGAATCACACAGGTCCTCCAGTGCAAAAGTCCTCTGTTGTAGCATGCGGTTTGCAGCTTATTTAAAGTGCTCTTCTGCCCCCAGAGGTCACCAGTCTATACTTAGCTGGACTTTCTTCTCGTAGGTGAAAGGTCAAAGGCAGAAGTGGAACCATGAGCGAAATCAGAAGGATTTATTCGAGGACACGTGTAAATGCACATATTTTAATTTACAGGCATCTTCGTGCTGCAGGGTTTTGAAATATGGGTGGACAGGGAGTTTAGGAAAAGGCCAGAGCCGGCCAGCTTAGGTATTTGGAGATGCAGCGGGCCTGCAGGGCACGGTTCCACTCTGGGTGTTCAGCTGTGTGAGGGTCTTTAGAAGACAGTCCTCATGTCTCAGCTGACAGATACCCTCAAGGGCTGTTGAGCAGTCAAAATGAGCTAATCCTAGTCATGGACTATGCTGGTTGAAACAGATGAAACTCTTCATACGTTTTCCTTCACAAAACTAGACCTTTGGAGTTGACTGAGCCACATTTGCTCATCCCCCTGTTTGTTGCCATTGTCCCTCCAACTCACTAACTTGCCATGTGGTTTAATTGCCCCTACTAGAGATGCACATAAGATGAGGTGGCTCCAAAGCAAGCAGCAACGCTTGCTCCTGTACATCAAGCCATGCAAACGAGGGAGAGAAGGCAACTCAAGAGGAAGCCCTGGGTAGACCATTTCCAAGCGTCCCCCTTGCTCAAGATTTCTCTTATTTCTTTGTCTCTCTGCTGTGCAATGGAAAATTCGGATCCAGTTTGTGCCTGTGATTTATGCATTTAGGCCTCTCTGTAAGGAATTATTTAAGACCCACAGAATCATTATTAAAATGTAATGTGCTGTTTTTTTCTCTTCCTAGGTGGACCTGGAGCCCGAGGGGAAAGTGTTTGTGGTAATAACCCTCACAGGGAGTTTCTCTGAAGGTAAGAGAGAGTTTTGAGTGGTTTCTGGTGTGTGTAGTTTAGTCCATAATTAAGAGGAATGTGTGTCGATGGAAGTTATAACAGGGGCAGTTCTCGAAAGATGCTTTAAACCCACCCGTGTAACTTGGGTTGACTGAACTCTGTTGCCCAGAGTCTGCCATTTCGGACTACCGAGGTAAATGTCATTTGTAGATCTGCCAGCCTTGGGTTTTGCTGTCACACTCACCGACTTTTTGCTCTTATCCATCATCTCCCATCTGAACTGTGGGAGTGTTTTGTTTTTTTTGAGTCAGGCCTATTAAATTCTACTCCAGATTCTGTTTCTGTGCCAGGTCTTAGCTCGCCTGTAAAAGAAATTTGAGGACCACGTTCTCTTTTTCGTTATCTCCCCTTCATTGTTCTCCCTGAAGAGTTTCTGTGCTTTAGTTGATGCTTTCAAACTGTCTTCCACAACCAGAAGCCAGTTTTGAAAATCGAGGCAAAAGACATGTATGTGAAATGAAAGACCCAATGTGAGTAATTCGATCTTTCAAATAATTCAGTAAATGACCCAGCTCTGCAGTCCAAGATACAGAAACCCCTACCTTTTTGAAGGTCTCTTGTGCTTTCTACTGGTCATTCCTGCTGCTCAGGGTGATAAGACTTTCTCACTCCTGTGGAGTATTTTCTTTTTCTTTTTTCTTTTTTTTTTCTTTTAAAAGAAAAGTCTTTAATTGTGGGCTTGCTTACAGTTTTGGGGTAATTATCGTATCATAGTTAATTATCATAATCATGGGAGGAGAATGACTGCCCCCGGGGTGCTGGAGCAGTAGCTGAGAGCTACCTCCTGGTCCATAGGCAGAGGGAGGGGGCAGACAGACAGACTGGGGACCTGGAATGGGCTTTTAAAACATCCAAGCCCATTCATGGCGCTGCACTCCCTCCAACAAGGCCACACCTCCTAGTCCTTCTAATCCTCTCAAATAGTCGCACTCGCTGGTGACCATTCATTCAAATGTATGCACCCACGGGAGCCATTCTTTTCTTTCTTTTTTATTATTACTTAAAAAAATACCAATCCAAACTCCCACTCCCTCCCCTCTTCTTAGTCCCCTCCCTCTCCCTTCACAGATCCTCCCCCCCACCCCTCCAATCCTAAGAGAGTACCATGTACCCTACCCTGTGGAAAGCCCAAGGCCCTCCCTACTACATCTAGGTTGAGCAAGGTTTACATCCAAAGAGAACAGGATCCCAAGAAGCCGGTACATGCAGTAGAAACAAATCCCAGTGTCACTGTCAGTGGCCCCTCAGTCTGCGCCAGCTGTCAACCCCCTTCAGGGGGCTTGGTTGTTCCCATGCTCGTTCACTCCCAGTCCAGTTGGAGTTGGTGAGCTACCATTAGCTCAAGCAAACTGTCTCAGTGGATGACCCCTTCATGGTCTTAAATTCCTTGTTCATACTCTCACTCCTTCCTATGGAGTATTTTCACCCATTCTAGAAGCTCATGTAAATGGAATTGTATAGCATGTTATTGAGGGAATCTAGTTTCTTTTGCTCAGCATCATTTCTGAAGGATTCATTCATGCCATTGTGCACATCAGTATTTTTGTCTCTGTTGTTAATAATATTTCATTACATGAATCCACACCCATTTGTTTAGACATTGGGGTTTTCCCTGTCAGCATCTGTTATGAACAGTGCTTCTGTAACCATCCTTGAACTTGAGTTTTGTGAGTGTGCGCTTTTCATTGCTTTTGGGGAAATTGGTAAGAGTGGACTTGCAAGGCATTAGAGTGGTATGCATTTAGTTTTATGGTCTCGCAGATGGTTTTTTGAAGTGGTTCTTGTTTATTATACCCTCACTAGCAATCTACTGATGTTCTAGGCCCTCCATGCTCTTACCAACACTTGGTGTGATCATTTGTTTTAACATTGCATGCTCTGATGGATGGGAAATGGTGTTTTGTGACCATAATATGCATTCTGGTGATGTAGAGAACTTTCTTGTGTGCTTATTGGCCATTTCTGTTTCTTTTATAGATATGTTACTTTAAGTCTTTTGCCCTATCCTCTAAACATTGCAAATTATTTATGATTTTTCTTTTATGCTCAGGATTAAACCCAGGACCACATACTTACTAGTTAGAGCACCCCACCATGGAGGCAATCCCCAGCCCCAAGTTAGATAAAAACGCCAAATGCCTTTTTACTACAATTTATAAGAGTTCTTACGCTTTCTCAATGAGAGGCCTTTGTGGAAACACACACTGCAAGCTGTCTGTCCCGTGTCCCTGTGCCTCCCTCTGTGTCATCTTACTGCGGGTTGACGTGGGGGTCTTGTGGGTGTTCTGCAAGTGTCCTGCACTCAGCTCACGCTCACCCCTCTTCCGCCTTCTCTTTTTTAGACGGGACCTTCCTATGTTGCTTAGATAAGCCTTTAAACATGTCACCCGGCTGCCTCAGCCTGACAAACTTTTAATTTAGGTTTCCACATGTTTTAGAATTGGGGAGTTCTTAGTTACAGTCAGGCTCAATGTGTCAGCATCATCTTTCATATTTTGCCCATTTTGTGTCTTTTTTATAAAGCTTATCTTGGGGATTCACAGAGGTAGTCACAGTTTCACTTTTTCTTTTTTTCTTTGAGGCAGGGTTTCTCTTGCAGCTTTGGAGCCTGTCCTGGAACTAGCTCTTATAGACCAGGTTGGCCTCGAGCTCACAGAGATCTGCCTGCCTCTGCTTCCCGAGGGCTGGGATGAAAGGTGTGCACCACCACTGCCAGGCCACAATTTCACTTTTACATTGCGGCCAATGTGTCACCTTAATGTGATATATTCCATGATAAAACAGGAATTCAGCGTATAGTCCCGGATTCTAGTCTTGTTATTATAGGACCACTTGTGGTAGAAGATCCCCATTCCCATTGAACAACCACAGAACTTTGGTTGAAAATCCAATTACCACCTGGGTGGGCCTGCTTTTGTGTTCTCTATCTGTTATGTTGATCTGTTTGTCCGTCTTTGGCTAATACCACACTGCCCTTCTCACTGTCCATTTGTAATTAAGACTTAAGCTTAAGCAGCGTGGGTATCCCTGTTTGTTTCCGTCTTACGTAAGGTCATGCTACCTATTCTTGGTATTTCCCGTTTTGATGTTGGTTTTAGCATCAGCTTATCATTTCACACAAGAACCTTCTGAATTTTGGAATGAAACTGGATTGATTTTGCAGTTTGCCCATTCTCAGTGTCTTCGAGTCAATGAACATGGTACACCTCTCCACGTAATGGCTTCTGATGTTGCTCAGCAGTATAATTAGAATGATCACCATTATATACTTTTCAATATAGAGCTTGATCAAGCTTTAAAATATTATTGCTAGCTACTTCTAGCTTTGTGATGTTGGGAATGGAATTTTGGGGATTTCATTTTAAAAATAGTTATAGAAATTGGGTTTTTTTTGGGGGGGAGACATTGGCTTTACATGCTGTGGCCTTACTACTAAATTCACACCACTTCTACTAGCTGTGTGTGTGTGTGTGTGTGTGTGTGTGTGTGTGTGTGTGTAGTAACCATGTTGTCTGTGGACAAACACAAGTTCATATGCTTATGCCCTTTTAAATGCCCCATTGTAACCCCAGGTCACTACAAGCTTGTCTCATGCCTACCCTTTCTAAGGAGGAAGAATTGTTATTCTCCTGCCTCAGCCTGCCATCATAATCATATTTCTCCTTCCTTAAGATGGCAAATCTTTAACCACTAGGCTCTTTACCTGTAGATATTTCCCAGACTGACTTCATCAAAATGAAACCCTTGCTGGCTCTTGTTTATCTTTTAGCTCCTTATTTTTTTTTTAAAGTAGGAGTGCCTGTTAAATTCTGGCAGGTGCTTTTTCTTGAAGCCAGGGTCCTACAGGCCTTCTTGTATTTCTTCTCTCTCTCTTTTTTTTTCTAGCAAGTAGTCACATCATTGGCTGATCCTCTTAAAGGCATGGCATCTTTCAAGAATGGAACTGTTTCATTTTTCTTAGTCCAGGGCAAATATTATAGCCCTAGGTCACAGTGCTTATTCCCCAAGCTCAGTCAATCTGGTGATTTATTAGGAATACCAGTGATTTTATGTCCTTTTAACTTTTTAATGTTTTAGCTCCCACAGTTTCAGGACATCTCGAGTCTCCCTTGTACACATACAGTTAAGGAAGATGTGTGCATTGAATGAGTTGACAGATTGAAGTCCTGTCTGTGAAGACCCACTCCTTTCTGTGATTTCCTCAATGTCTGGCCATCTAGCGGTCCTGAATTTTACCATTCCGTTCCTCAAACTGATGTAACTGTGGCTTCCTCTGTATCTTGGGAGGATAATCGAGAGAAACGCTAATGAACAGGGCTCTTGCCCACTGCGGTTCTCTTCTCTCAGTGTCTGAGTCTCCCTAGTTTGCACCTGGGTTAGGTTGTTCTTTGGTTCTTCTATTTTCAACTAGCTATTTTCAAAATATTATCCAGATATTGTAATTATCCAGTGTCAAGATCTACCATTGTTGAAGTCCCATGGAGATTTTCTAACATGTAGGTTGTTTGCATGCTTGGTGTTGATGTTTTGCAAATCGGATCCAGTCACTTTGTGAGGCAGTGTTCTCCCTTCCTCTCCGCCAATGTCTCTTCCTCATATGGAGAAATGGTTTTAGTGTGAAGGTTTGCACTCTGTCGACTCAGCTCATTAAATGCTGCCCTTTGTGAGCCACTAAACATAGCAGAAAACCTGGTCTCGTCAGACATACAAAAATCAACCAGATAACAGTTTGAAGGTTTCCTGTCTACCCTCAGCAATTTTCTTTTGCTTTATCTGGGGACAAATGAATGGACTCTTGGCCCAGTGGAATAAAATTAATATAGTATTGCATGCACGAGCCGTGATACAGGGAAACCCAGAAGTGAGAAAAGAGGCCGGAAGGGGAGCGGGTGAGATTCTGAAAGTGTGGTCTCACCTTCCTGCACTGCTGGGGGGGCCAATGACATAGTCACGCATGCTATGGCTGACCTGGCTGTGCTGTAGACATTGTGGGGGCATGTTTAAGGTCCACACTAGCTCTCTTGGACAAGATGCTACTAAGATGTATCTTCCTTAATCGTGCTGACCTGAGAAAATACCTCATCTTCTCTCTGTGTTTAGTCCTAAATTTTAGTGATAAGAAGGAAGAAATGGCAGATTATTTGGGCTGCATTTTCTTAGGTCATAGCAATTGTATTTTGTTTAGAGCTGACCCTGTGACAGGCTGAGTTCATCTGCGGCAACTATATATCCCATTAAAGTAGCGTCCTTTCTCCCTGTCTCCATTCCGAGTCCGAACAGTTGCTGATGAGGAAGCCAGTGAGTTCATGGACTAAGGACACTGTGCCAACAGAGTCTGTGTCTTAGTCCTCTACCGCTAGGTGTGTCGGCTTGTTTGAAAAGATGCTAGGGCCTATTTTGCACTTGGCAAATAGACTTTAGTGTTGAAACTTTAGGAACAGTGGCTTCTATGTGTGGGACTGGTTTTAGGAAGCTTGGAGCTGTTCTGTCTCAATGGGAGCATTGTCTTTCCAGTTTGGATTCCAGTTTGAGCTTTTGTCTCAGAATGCAGTTCTCTCAGCAATGCAGAGGATGGGATTCATTTTCTCTCTCCCTCTCCCACTCTCTCTCCCTCTTTCCCCTCTTCTCTCCTCATTATCCTCCCCCAATGCTAGCTAAAGCACCTGCCACAGCCGTGGCAGGAGCCTGGACTTGGCGCTAAGAGTGTGTCTGTGTTGGGCTTGGTCCCAGTAGTTCCCTTATGTTATCCCAGAGATAGCATGGCACACATAGTGTGGAGGTGCTGAAGGTGGAGGCATGCTGATGGGGGACATATAGAGACTGGGGCAGGACAGTCCCATTTGTCACTGCCACTGTAACTGTTGAACAATGCTGTCTTTCTTTCTCCGAAGGGCGCCGAGTTACTAAATTGCAGAGTCACACACTACTTCTAGAACTGGAAATGATGATGGGGTACCAGGGAAGATTCTTATTGTGTATGTGTAGCATGTGTGCAACATGTGTGTGCATGCATGTGTGAGTACGTGCACATGTATGTGGAGGCCAGAGGTTGACGTTAGGTGTCTTTTTTCAAATACTCTCCACCTTGCTGAAGCTGGAGCTCATTGATTCAGCGAGACTGGCTGGCCAGCAAGCCTAAGGGTCCTTCTGTCTGCCTCTCCAGCTCTGGGATTCCAGGCATGCACCTTTGCCTACATCGGGCTTTTTTCAAACACGGGCGATGGGAATGGAATGCAGCTCCTCATGTTTGTGCATTCAACACGTTACCAAATGATCGTCTCCCCAGCCCCCGGTGAAGAATTTAAGGAGAGAGAAGCACCACCTGATTTGGTGTCAGTTGCTTTAAAGGCTTGGGAGGAGAGTGTTAGATCGCAAGCGCTCAGAATGCAGAGTGCCATTAGGAGACTATAAGGGAAAACTGCTGGGCGTGAACAAAGTTGGAATATGAGGGGATAGAGAAGAATGGGCAGCACTGAGCCATGTATGGAAGCCAAATCAATAGGACTTGGCAATCCACCGAGCGCCAGGGATGAAGGAGGAGTCCCGAGAATTGCTCAGATGGTAGCTAGGGTCATGGATAGAGTAGAAACATCAGAGAGAGGATAATGAATTTAGGCTGGAGCAGGTGGAGTTTGAAGTATTTGTGAGAAATCCAGGAAGCCATGTCCGAGTTGAACTGGAAATGAAAGTCTGGACTGTGGCCAAATGTTGCTTCTGGGAGCAAACTCTAAGTACCAGATGGAACTGAGAAACATGGGTGGAGAGTCCAGTGAGAGCCAGGCCTGACCAGCATTGTAGCTCTGTGGAACACCAACATCTAAAGACTTTAGCTTATAGTGTGTCAAATCAACTCAAACTCTGTGGAGGATTCATTTATTGATCCCTCATCTTACTAATGCAGTCCTTACTGAAACAGTAATATTGGGATGCTTACCGTATCCTAGGCAGTTTCTCTAAGGTCACGTAACATGCTCCATGGCATGAGGATGTTTGCTGATGGAGATTGAATAAATAATGTAACATGAAAGGCTTTATAAAGTAGTGTTTACACTAAAATAGATTTTTATAAAAACTTCTAGAAATCATTGCTTGGTAGAAGTCACTAGGGTAGGCCTGGAAGAGAAGCCGCTCATGACTGAGGAAGGTTTACCCCTGGGGCGAGCAGCATTGTTACTGTGAAAAGACTGTTTTATGTCAATCTTTTCCTTTTTTGGCCCAGTATTTCTGGGGCTTCTGGTTTAATCCGGATGGGATTTATGGCAGCAGCAAAGCAGACCTGGATTTTAATAGACTTTAGATGCCGCTAATTGATGTGGCTGCATCAATGGTTATCACAGTGTTGGACTGGGTTCCTCCCAGAGCCGGGCAGCCAAAGAGAATTTCAAAGTAAAGGGAAGTGACAGAGATGTGTCAGATTAAACACATAGCTACTTTATTTGGAAGTGATACCCCTTCACTCAAGCATGGGTGGAGAAGATGTTGCTGTATCCTTCCGTTATTGGAAAATACAGGGTGGTGTTTACAATTTGGAGAGAATGTGGGTTTGTCTGGACTCAGGGTTCCTCAACCTTAGGTGTTTGGCCTACAGCGTGAAAACCCCACACGACATGCCACCTGATGGAAGCCCATGCTATCAGCGAGGAGGGAGACTGGTCTTGAGTCTAGTTAGGCTTCCAGATCCAACCATGGGTTCCAGGGGACAGAAGAAGATCTCAAATGCCACTGGACAATGTAATCAGCAAAATCCACAGGGAGGACATTTTAAAGAAGAGAGATTTGGTTTCTTTGACCACAACTTGAAAGAAAAAAAAAAGAACCAAAATAATAAAAAAGAGACATTTTAATCAGGTGTAATGTATGGATCATTTTTATGGATAGTAATTATATGGAATTGTTAACATTATTTAAGTGGGTTTGTAGCATTGTAATTGTTTAAGATATAATGAACATCTATTAGAAATTTATATTTACTAACAAAATGTTAGAACATCTGTGGCTTATATGGATAGGGTTAACCATGAGTAGATTGAGTGTGTGTGTGTGTGTGTGTGTGTGTGTGTGTGTGTGTACTTGTGCTTGTAGAGTTTAGAGATCAGGTCTTCCTCCATCACTGTCTACCTTACTTTTTGAAGTTAGTCTCATCAAACCCAGAACTTACCAACTCAGTAAGGCTATACCTACCAAGTGAACCCTGTGTTTCTGTTTCGACGTCCCCTGAGGACCACAGGTATGTGCCACCACACCTGGCTCTTTAGGTTGGTGCTTGGGATCTGAACTCAGGGCTTCATCATGAACTGTAAGCACTTTCTCAACTGAGTCCGCTCCTCAGTCCCTGTGAATTGATTATTGAATTTAGTAATTGCACATTGTGCATGCGTTTCTTGTGTTGTCCAGTCTAATTTTGCCTGGTTTTGCAGTTGTCATTAATAAGAAAGTGAAAAGCAAAATAAAATGAAATAAGAAAATACTTATCTTTGAAACAAATACCGGAATCTGGGCTGCTTGTATGACATCAAAAACGCTGCCTTAACTTCAAACACTCGTGCTGCTGTTCCTCTATAAATTGAAGCTGGGGAGTGGTATTTTGAAGGAGGCTATTTTATTCTCAATTTTCAACTTTTTAATGTATTATGAAAAGGTACATTAAAAATTGAGTGTCTGAAGGACTTGAGAAAGATTTTTAATATGCCCACGTGCTAAGCTGTGAGTCAAAAGCTGCAGGTAGGGAGCGGGAGGGAGAGTCCCGCCTGCCATGAAGTTCTCATGCGACATGACAGCTGGATCAGCTCCTAACAGTTACATAACATCTAAGAGAGTTTCCTGAGCTAGCCAAGTAAATCGAAAGAATTGGTAATAATAGAAGTATCTTCTTCTTTTCTTTTTTGAGACAGGGTTTCTCTGTAGCTTTGGAGCCTGTCCTGGAACTAGCTCTTGTAGACCAGGCTGGCCTCTAACTCACAGAGATCTGCCTGCCTCTGCCTCCCGAGTGCTGGGATTAAAGGCGTGCGCCACCACTGCCCAGCTAATAGAAGTATCTTTATAAAGGTAGAATGACGGAGGTCCCTCAGGGCTTGTTTCTTCTCTGCTATCGACAAAGCCTCTGTGAAAATACTACATTCTGTACCAGTCTCAGGGAAGACACAATGAAAACAAACCCACAAAACCCTTGCTAGTTGTGGATTTGAAGCTTGTCTAGGTGGAAAGGGGAGTGCGCGTCTTCTGCTTTTGCCTAAATCTTGCGTCGCCATGTGCCTCTTTGACTCATTGCTTAGACCTGACACGCTTCTCAGGGGCGATGCGGAGCAGACACTGGAGGTTAGCAACCTCTTTGCAGGCAGCGTGCTAGAGTGCAGGGTAAGATTCTGACTACAACTCTTGCCTCAGCTTCCAGCTCATGTTGCTTCCTGTCTCAAACCGCTGCTGTATGATCGTGAAGGCCTCTCAGACAGTGCGACCCATGGATGGAGAAGTCAGACGAAGTGTGAAGCTGCTTGGAATCTGCAGCCCGCAGCCTCACACTCATCTCAGGCTTCTCACGCCTGCCGTGCTGGAGGGAAAATGGTTACCTTTGCTTGTAGTTGATTTATAGCAAATTTTTTTTTGCCATCTTTGAAGCCCTATGACAGCTTCTTGGCTTCAATTTTTGAAAATTAGCTGCAAGTTTTATTCACCGTGTGTATTGCATTAGTCTCAGGAATGTGAATACTTAGTGTTCTTGCAGGCTTGAGCAATCCTTGTGGCTGCCGTTAGTGAAGACAGGGAAGAGGAGCTGTGGAAGTGACAGAAGAGGAAGCAGGAAAGGAAGGAATGATATTCCCTTCTCTGCTCCATAGCAGCTGGCATACTTGAGGAACACCTTCTGGGGACTGGAAGTGCCACACTCACTCTCGAAGGCAGCCTTGCTTCATTTATTCTTCCTGGTGACAGGATGGCCTCTTACCCGAGTCTCAGAGTCCCTGCCATCCTGTAGGTTACCTCATTTGCTTCCAACACACTGTGTGGCTAGTGTGATCCTTGGGGTACAAGAGTTGACTCTGGAGATATTGCCTTCTCTATGGCCCACTGGAAAATAAACATCAGAGCCACACTCCAGTAAGAGTGACCCCAAGATCTTCTCAGGGTACTCATCGGTCCAGAGCTGGGAAGCCTGGGATTGAGGGATTAAGGTTAACGAGGGTCCACTTGATGCTATGTGCTGTGTGGTGAGGGGTAGGGGGAGAGAAAGAGGGTGGGGCGGAGGATAGGGAGGAGGAGGGATTTGAACTTACTTTGATAACAACTGTGATAATGATGATTTATTTAAAAAAGACAGAACCCCTATGACCTAATCACCTCCCATTGCTCCACATGCCAGCACTTGAGTCGAGGCTTGTGTTGTTTTCCACATTTGAGCTTCAGGGAGCACATTAACACCACAGCCCAATGCTTGAGTGTCCAGTGGTGGCATAGGGCCACCCTCTTGAGAGTCGCACTTTTGCGATGCTTTCTGGTCTCACGATTCCCTCCCCCCAACCCCTTCTTTGATTTGAAGATCCACATCACCTGGGAAGGTGATTCCTGCATGCACGAGGCCCCAGTCAGGAGTTTCATCAGACTGAGGTTAGGATTTACCCAAGTTGACTGCCATCATGGGGCCAGTAGAGCCCCTTAATGGAGACCAGAAGCTAGAGCCAAGAGTCCAGGGTAGGGCATGATGGTGTATCTACCTACTTATACCCCATACTCTATTTTCTGTTCTCCTACTGTTTTGTTGATTTTTTTCTTTTTAAATATGTCATCAAAATGTGACCCTGCAGACTGAAGAGAGTCCTGAGGATGCTCACAAAGTTCTGAGGTCCCAATCTGTTTTTCTTATATCACTTAAATGTTATTTAACCTTACTGACCGCTCTCTTGCTGGTGAAAAGGGGTGGCAGGTAACACTTCAGTGCAATCTTGCCTGAGACAGGACAGTTGTCAGTGTTGTTCTTCATTGCCGCACACTGCAGGGGGCAGGCACACTAGTTCCTCTCGATGCCGTTGATGGAGTAGTCGCTATTAATGTTTGGAAAATTACTCTGTGGCAGAATGGGGAGCATGTGTAAGGATATTTGGGGGCGCGAGCCGTCCTGCTGCACCTCAGAGAAACCGCTTGTGCAATGAAGTTGTTTCCTGGGCACGCTGTTTTGTGCCTGCGACATCATTTCTACCTTGGAAGAACAACAGGCAAACAGTGGTAATGGAACTTGGCAGTTTGTGAAATAGTTCCCTAAAGAAAATAAAATGAGAGGATTGAGTCAGTTATTTCAAAGAGGACAGTTGCAAATGTTTGGTGTCAGCGACCAAAACCAAACCTTTACACCATAATTAGGCTTTTGAAAAAATGTATCTCTGCTATTGTGGACTTGACAAAAATCTCGATACTTCACGCCTTTTTTCATGAGTGTGCTGTTTATATTAATTCAAAATTGTGATTTTTGAAATTTGTGCGATGAAGTGCACCAACTTTTAGAAGAGCTACATCACTCAGTAAACACGTATTTTCAAAATGACCAGTGCATGATGCTCCAATACCGTGGTCGCACTGCAGCTGGAAGGTAGACTAGTGGGTTTTAGTGTAGAAGTGTGCAAGCCTTACATCCCACCCCGGAACTAACTTTCGAGATCCTATCATTTGTTGAGTTTTGATGAATCAAAGAAAAATAGTCATAATTATCTGAAGGGCTATTAAAATATGCTCTCTTTAAGATGCCCTCTATGTGAGGTTGGGTTTTATTTATTCTTTAACTAGAAAAATGCCATCGTGGATAAAGTAAAGAAACAGATGGCAGAACGAAGCTGTTGCTTTTAAGTCAGGCATCAACTAAGTCTTCAAATTATAAAACAACACGACCATTAAATTTTGCTTCATTTTACAGTACGTGGTCTCCTTTTAAAATGTCATGTTACTACAGAATGGTTTGTCATTAAGTGTTAAGTAAAGGAAGAAATGTTTCAATCTTGACATTTCAATCTCTAATGTGGCCACCTTAGTAAAATCTACACAGCCTGAAACTCTTTCAGCACCCAGTAGCTTTAAAGACTATAACCCAAAAGGAAAAAAGCCTTTCAGATCTAGGTCAATTTCCCCAAAAACACTTTCACATGTTGGTTTATTCTATATTGAGGACTAAGGGCCATTAGATGACATAGCAACCGTATTAATTGGTCATGTTTGTGTTGGTTTGTTTTCAGTGTCCATGGGTGGGCTCTAACTTGTGTTTGTAAGACTATACTGGTTTGTTATTGTTATTACTATGACGCAGATCTTTTGAGCCAACTGCACTGGCAAACCTGCTCTCAGAAAAATTAGGCCAGGAATGTTAGTGTAACATTGGCCTAACATCGCCAAGTAATAGCTTGGCGGTTACATGGAGCGCCTTGCTGACTGTTTAATTTAGGCAGATCAAGACAGCCCTGGTACTTCTGAGTGGGTGGGCAGAGCTCCGAGAGTTAAGAGCTGCCCCCAGAAACAGCGCTGTGACTGGGAACCTTGCTCCGTGCATGCATGTGTGCGTGCGTGTGTGCGTGTGTGTGCACGTGTGTGCGTGGGCCACCAGCCTGTTAACAGAACTAGTCAGAGCTCTTGCAAAAACAGTTTCCCCATTTTCAGGTTGCTTCCCAGGCTGATTTTTCTATATTGAAATTGCACTGACGTCAGATTCTCTCAGTGGAAAAAGAGTTGAGTGGGACAAAAATTATTTAATTTTCAGCATTTGTTCTAATTATATTTCAATTTTATTTCCAGCAGCTCCTTTTCTTTCTGCTCACTTTGTTCAAATGAACAAGACAGCAGATCTCCATTTTCTTGGTTAGTTGTGTGGATGTGATGTTCTCTTTCTGAGGTTTCCCCCGGCCGAAAGACACGTTCCTCTCCCCTTTCCCCCTCTGATCCTTATCTTAAGCATCATGATCCCATCCTGGACTCTGAGACTTGCATTCTGGGTCTCAAGCAAATGCTGGATGGCATCAGCACAACACTGGTGTAGTGTCTTAGGGTGGTGCACTTGTGTGTGCACACCAGGAATGGCCTTAGATGCTGTAGGTGGCACCTCAGCCCTTACTTTACTCAGTCGCTGCCTCTATGTGTACTTGACCGGCTGCACGGTGTGTGGGATATGAGCAATGCTTCTAAATGACTGTTGCTCCAATCTTGTTGATCAAGAAGAGGACTGATTATTCATCGGTCCACCCATCCAGCCATATACAAAGTGCTTATGTATAAAATTATGTAGTGGATGTATGTGTTTATGCATACATGTATAATATACTTTATAATGATACTGTTTTGTTCTCACAGAAATCAAACTTTAATGTGTGGGTGGGTACTCAAACAACTAGGCATTTTAAAATCCTATGATTTCCTTGCTCAGTGGGAAGGCGGAGTGAGGAAGCAGTGGCGGGGGATTATGTGTGTGCTGCTCTGTTCAAGTGGTCAGAGGGCACAGAGTGTCATTGGAGCCATTGGAGGAAGGGAGGAAGGGAGTAGTCTGCAATGGGAGACAAGGAACATGACTAGTGTGACCCTCAGAGGGACATGGCCGGTGAGTGAGGGTCGCAGCAGGGAGAGGAGGCCTGGGAGGTTTTGTATGTCCTGGTTGCTGGCACAAGGTCAGTACTCTGTTCCCATGCTACTTACATGCAGCTCCCTGCAGTGTGGTGAAGCTTCCCATTGTGCCAGGTGAACATCCTCCTGTAGTTCTGGGCAGAGGCATGGGGAGCAGAGTGTGCCCCCCTCCCCCTTACAATGATTTCGTGCACGTTGCTAAAGCAAAACTGATTTTAAATTCATCGTGAGAACTTTCTCAAATTCTGCAAATTCTATACTGGTTTTTCATTGTTCCAAGCTACGCTGGAAGCCACCTAACCATTCAAAGTTATTAATTTCATTACAGTTTCCTAACCAGTCCAAGTTCGCTTTGCGCTGAACTTGAGTCTGGAGGTCTGTAACAAGTCTGTGCATTGCTCAGTGTAATTAGCTGTAATTTAGTTCGAGTTATGGCTCATTTAAAAATGACCTATTTATGTACTTCACCCTTCAAAAACACAGGCCAAAAATTTTAGGCTGGAGCCTCTATTCTTAACTCGAAGTGAGCCATCATTTGTTGGACAGTTTTAGATGTTGGTGGCATGTCTGTCCCCTGGAAGCCTACAGCTGTAAACAGGTTGAAGCCTGGTGCAGGGAGATTCAGTCTGTACTTTTCGGGAGCTTAATTCTTCCTGTATATTGATGAAGCTTATTGTTATCCCGAGTCCTTAGGCATAGGATTTACCAAGCACTGAAAACAGGAACTTCCAAAGTGTGAAAGCAAAAAGGAAACTTCTCTGAAAATAATGGGTTCACTTCAAATTTTGGGAGGAAAAAAAAAACACAAATAAGTAAACAAGCAAAAACCCAGATTCTCAGGCCTCAGACACAATCAAAATCTTTAACTAAGAGATGAAAGTAGCCAGTTAAAGCAAGGCATCATTTTGACTGATTCTTGACCTTTTTTAGGATATTTCCATTGTGTGCTAAGTCATTTAATTGATCAAGGTAAGGTTCTGACAGTGACTGGGAGATTTGCCAATTGAAAAGCCACACGGGGAAGCATACTGTATAGAGGAGTGAATTGCTTTTTTATGTTGTCGTTTGTTGTTTATTTCAAGACAAGGTTTTTCTTTTTCTTTTATTTCTTTTTTTTTCTTTTTTGTAAGAGAGCTCTGGCTGTCCTGGAACTTGCTTTGTAGACCAGCCTTGTCTCAAACTCACAAATAACTGCCTGTCTCTGACTCCCGAGCACTGGGATTGAAGGCGTGCTCCGCCACTCCTGGCTGTATATTCTGTTAAGAGTTGACCAATAAACCAGCCAGATGGCTTAGTGGATAAATCCTGAAGACCTGAGGTCAGTCCCATATGGTGGAAGGAAAGAACTGACTCTGTCAGCTAACAGCCTTGGTGATGCCTGCTAAGTCTCAGTCCAGCCTTGAAGGTGATAAAATCCGAGTCTATAGGCTCCTCCCTTTCTTAAAGGAACAGAACCTGGCAAAGGCAATGTTAAGTGATTCCAGTTAAAATACCTCAGAGATTTTATAGTACATACCCTAAAAAAACAGGTATGGTTGGTAGTCTGTCTTGAAAACAACAAAAAAACATGAAAGTCTGTGTCCTCCACCCTGTTTGTCAGTGTTCTGATTAATGGCACCTGTGTGCTAGTTCTTAGAGCCAAGAATGGATTGAATAGCTCAGTGTGCACCTCTCTGTGGTCTGAGAACATGACAGCCTCACGCTGGCTTTCTCAGCACTGTCCTGGAGAGGAGGAGGTGTGCAATGTGGCCTCTGAATGGCAGTGTTTCCTGCCCCATTTGTGAGGTCTTCCTCCTTGCTAATGCATAAGCCCAGTACCTCAGATTTGCTTTGTCTCGGCTTTGCTTTGATCAGAGTGACTGACAGGTCAGTTTTGTGATCTCTTGCACTGAATCTAAGATCTCACCCACTGATCTTTACTATGTAGAGACTATACTGAGAAAGAGGGATCAGCTATGGTTATATAGCTGGGGTAGGGAGGCCTTCAGCATTTAAGACGTTGGAGGAAAACCTGATGTAAAAGTGGTCCGCGTGTTCATCAGTGACCCTTTTGGTGCTCTAATCATACAATTTGCTCATTTAAATCTCTGTTGAAGACATTCTGGTAAAGAATACTCAGGTCATGAGCTCAGGTGTTTCTAAAAGGAATAGTTTATTTCCTATGAATAGCATACTGACCCTTAAATAAGCAGAAAGTCTGTAGCGTCTGTTCTGTGGGAGGAAGTACATGTCTGGTTACCTCCATCTCATCTCCTGGATACTAAGGTTCCCTGAGCCCAAGGAGCCCACAGGAGTTCCTGAAGCAGATAAGAATATCCCCTCCTATCGTGGGCTTTCTGTAGGTTCCATGCCTGAAGATCGAAGCTTTCTCTGGGAGGGAATCATACTATTTAACAAAAATGGTTTGTAAATGACAACTCAGTAAGACTCTGACATCTTCCCTTCCTTAGGGGTAGCTGAGGGACACTCAGTGTCTGCTGTGGGAGGATCCCACTCAGGAGTGTCTGGCTTGTCAGTATATTCTATACCCCCTCCTCGAGTGTTCTTTGGAAGCTTGGATTTCTACATTCTTGCTCTCTGCTTTCTTGAATGCTTCAAAATGTACCCCAAGTTCAATCTGTACAAAGGCTTCTGTCTAATACGCAGAATACTGGCCATCCTAGTTAGGTTTCTATTGCTTTGGTAAAAGGCCACGATCCAAAGCAACCCGGGAAGAAGAGGGTTTATCTGTTCCTAGGCTTCCACATCACAGTCTACTATTGATGGACATCAGGGTAGGAACTCAAGGCAAGAACTGCAGTAGAAGCCATGGATGAACACTGCTCACTGGCTTGCTTCTCATGGCTGGCTCAGCCTGCTTTCTTACCCAGTTAGAACCACCTGCCCAGGGTTGGCACTGCCCCCTGTGGTATGGGCCTGCCCACACCAATTATTAGTCAAGACAGTACACCACAGACTTGCCTACGGATCCATGTTATGTAGGCATTTTCTCATTGTGGTTCCCTCTTCTCAGATAACTCTAGTTTCTATCAGGTTGACATCAAAATAGCCAGGACGACTGACTCTGTCTTTTTGGGTCTAGTTTGTAATTGGGGATGGCCACATGCCCATGTACTAAGTCAGCGGATTCACCTTGCTTTGTATAGGAGGACAACGTTGATGAAGTTTCCCCTCTTGAGCTCTTCAGGAAGGGCCAGGCTTTCCTGTGCACCACATCCCCAGCAGTCCCTGCTATCTGAATTCCCTCCACACCTCCACGCTTCCATCCTTAGCCTCAATGTGTTCTGAATATGAGCATGTGCCCCATGCAGTCACTGGGCAGTGCTTGGCAATGGGGATCTTTTACTGGGAAGGATCCCATCTTTGCTAGAGTCAAATCTAAACACGCCTCCCTTATCCTACAGAAGTGTTTCTCTCACATCACTTAGCCCCCCATTCTGCTCAGAAGTGCCCTCATTTACGGTTAGGAATTGTATAGTTTCTCTACTCAAAGAGACTTTGCAGGGGAAGAATTGAAAAAGAAATCTTCCATTTTTGTTTGTTTGTTTGTTTGATTCTGGAAAAAAAGTCCTGCCTTGAGGTGGGCCTTTTTAAATTGGTTTGCTTTTAGACATATTCATGATGCTCAAAGTGTGACAGGCTCAAAAGAGCTAATTGCTAACCTTTTACTTAATAGCAACAATCCCCTACCCATGGATGGCTGTTGTGCTTTGGGGGGTGTCTTTCCTATGCTGAAGATGGGGATTGGGTGGCTGGAAGTCATTAGCTTTAGATCAAATAAACCAGCTCTGCCACATGCACCTGACTAGCTGAGTGACTTTGTGCAATGGTTGCCTTGTGTATCCACCGTGATACCTACCCCTAGGATTGCTGGGAAGGTTTCGGGAGATTATACACACACCCACGGCACTTCATTAGGGTCTGATGCAGCCTATGGACCCACCCACTTTTAAGGAAATCCGTAACCTGTCTGATTCTAGGCTCTTGGTGGTGAATCATGGAAAAGGCCCTGGAAAATAATGCGATTGCATAAGTTCTGCTTCTCAGCCATTGTTTCAGATTCTAGACAGCAACTGAATGTCACAGGATGTATGTCATAGCAGGGTGGGGAAGGAGCAGGATGGATTCAGTCTCCATCTGCCTTGCCAATTGCCAGCCCTCTGGCCTTCAGGGAACATATATTGCCCCTAAGTCAACCCATCAGACCTTGTGCCCCCTCCCCCAACACCCCATGTCCTGTTTCCTGAGGAACTGCCTGCAGGTCCAGCTAATACCGGGGCTCCTGCTGCCTGTCTTCAGGAGACCAGCTCCGCTCTGGTAGTGGAGATGTATAGACTGACCCTAGCTGTAGGCATCCTCAGTGTTCTGTCTTCTTGAAGGAGTGTTCAGACGTTAGCTTTGCAATGATTAGACAGTCAGTGCTGCCAGCCAGGGAGTTGCTGTTTGGAGTCTCTTTGCAAGCGGCCCCACATTGACTGCTTCCCCTACTATAAAGGAATACAGTGTGTACCTTCTCCCCAGGGCTCTGTTAAGATGAATATACTCATCAATAGTTCCAGGACATGTCTAAGTCCCAGAAACAAAACTTGCCTTAAGAGATTGGATGTGACCTGACCGTGGGAGGGGCCATTTACCTCGTTATTGATTCACAAATAAATGGAATTGGTTCATTCTTTGTGGATTTTTTTTCCTAATGGCCTTTGGTCTTCCCCCAGATATGTGCCTTCACTTATTAAATTAGTTCTCATTTATAAAGTAAAGCATGCAGAGTTTGTGGCTTTAGCCTGACAGGCTTGGTTGTCTTTGAGTCATAGATAACATCTTTTGCTTGAGTCCACGAGGTGGTTTTGTTTGCTTGCTGGCTTGTTTTGTTTAAGGCTTAACCACCACCCTGGCCCTTTGTAAATGCACGGGGGTAATAATATGTTCAAGTGGAAATGCACCCAAGAATCCTGCACTTGCATGATTAATTAATACACATGGTGAACATTTTGTAGGCAAACTTTTAATTTTATTACATGCAAAAGGGGAAACATGCCTGTCAAAATGTTTCTTTCTAATCTGCTCCGTGTTTCATGGGTGTGGGGTAATTACCATGGGATGATGGAGGGTCAGTAGCAGCAACAAACGTCACTAGAGTATATCTAAGGCTCTTTTCTTCGAGGGCTGCTGGGAAGTCCCGTGTCCAGGAGAGAATGGAGTCCAGCTTCTTCAGGGTGTTTGCCTCCTGTTTCCAGCAGCACTTCTAGCCTGTGGAATGCAGTGGACCATTGAGGTTGAATTTCTCCTTCCCATTGAATTCTTGGAAGCCATGTTTCCTTTATCTGAGCGCTTCCGTTTGAGAGTTCAAAGACAAGAGTCAGCTGTGGTCAGTGTGCCTGACCTTTGTCATCTGGTTGTGGAAGACACAGATGAGTGCAGACGTGAGGGCCAGCTCTCTTGGGTGGTCACTTCCCTCACCACTACCATTAACGTGCACCTGTGACGCTGGCTGGCGGACCCGGCTAGTTCTAAACCACGTGCGTCAGGAAGCCTGCAGGGAAGAGTAAGGCCAGCTAGAGTTCAGAAGTGGAGAGTGACGGCAATGATACAGGAAAGAGAATGGGATGTGATGGCGCCATCTTCTTCTTAGCTCTTCTGTCGCGTGGGTGTCAGGGTCTTTAAGCTTCCTGGAGACAAGAGCAGCAGAGCCCAGCAGAGACAGCGTCCTAGTGACCTCTCAGACACAGGCACCATGTGACTGACAGAGGGTATCTTTACGAAGCAGAGTGCTGAACCACCCTGGAAGCTGCCAGCTTCATGCCCATGATTTATGCAATGCTCTTTGCTCCTGTCCTGCGTCATCTTAAGTGGCCAACATAGCGGGCATCAGTGGTTGAATAGTAGGAAATAGAGTAACTCCCTTCTCTTCCCTGTCTCTCTCCTACACACACACACACACACACACACACACACACACAAAACCTTTTGGAATCTCTTCCTTGCAAAGGATCCATGGATGGTAGCAGATAGTTAACAATGGAATGCCTCTTTCAACCAATAAAACACATGGATTTACCAGGCCTGGTAGGCTGGTGGGATAGATAGTTCTCAGGGTACCTAAAGGGCTTTTACTGTTACTCAAGATCCTGTAATAAGGGTAGAATGTACTCAGCTCTCACATACACAAAATAGGAATAAAATAAATCAAAGAAGGGTTTGTAATACACTAGATACCAGGAAAGAGAAACAGGAAACGAGTCATATGAAATTAGTGGATTACAAATAATGCCTTGAACCTGGCAGTGGTGGTGCATGACTTTAATCCCACCACTCGACAGGCAGAGTGGATCTTTGAGTTCAAGGCCAGCCTGGTCTACAGAGAGAGAGAGTTCCAGGGCAGCTAGGGCTACATAGAGAAACCCTGTCTTAAAGAAGCAAAAAGCAAAACCCAACAAAACAAAACAAAAAAAGCCTTGAGCTGGGTCTACAGCACATTGACACATTGCTTGCCTAGAATGTGTTAGGCTGTGGGGTTGATCTCCAGAAGCACGAACAAACCAAAATAAATCCAGAGGTAGGAACTTTGAGAGTTTCGCCAGCCCTGCCGTGAACCTGTGCTGAGAGTTGTCAGGTTTTAGGAGAAGAGAGGTGGGGTGCTTGGATGCTTCTGGCCAGGGACAGGCTCTAGGGTCAGAGTGCCATAGAGACAGCTCTACAGAGAGAAGGCCAGAGAAGCTTTCCCCTCTCTCCCCTTTCCTCTCTTCCTCCTCTTCTCCTCCCCGCTCCCCTCTCCCTAGCCCTGGTTGACCTCTCATTCACTATGTAGCTGAGTCTGACCATGAACTACTCCCAGTGCCTCTACCTCCCAAGTGCCAGGATTACCAGTGTGCCCCCACACCTGCGTCAGGCAATGCTAGGGACCGAAGCGGAGCTTCGTGCACGCTAGGTGACACCCCCTGCGCTGAGCTGCATCTCTCCTCAGATGCCGGGAATTCCAAAGTCCCTGGGGTGTCTGAGTCCTGAACACAGTGAATAAACTACCAGATGCTACAGGAAAAAAAAAAAATCATCTGTAAGGATCAGAAATGATTTTTGTCTGGTGCCCACCCAGGACCAGAAATAATACCTATGCCTACCGACAAGACTCTAAAACTCAAGAAAGAGGCTTGGAGCACTGGGTAGGGCACGAAGAACAGAGACAGGTCTTGCCTCCCTGGTGAGGGGCAGCTGGCCCCGAGTGAATTCGGTCCGCCTACCATGTCATATTTTTGATTGTGAGCCTAGCCTTTAACGGTTGAGCCATCTGTCCATCAGATCTTAAAAGCGAGATCTGATAGTATCAAACTATCTCCAAGCACCTTGATTGGGCTGCAGGTGAAACTGAAAATGTGCTATGAAACTGTCTATCACTAAGCAGGCAAAATTCACAATGTCTGACATCCAATCAAAAATCGCCAGGCAAAGGAGCGGGATACTGTTATCCATGATGAGAAACCTTCACTTGAAGCTGACCCAGAATGCAGATGTTAGAGTTGATCGACAAGACAGTTAACCCAACAACGACTGTGCTCCCTGGGTTTAAAATGTTAGTTGCAAATGTGGAAGACTTTTTCTAAGTCCCCACCTGTATCTCAAACCATCCCCGAGGGGCCCTTGCTGAGGTCGCTGAGGGCAGTGCCAGCACCTGATGGAGCAAGCAATTGTCACTCACCATCTGGCTCTCATTATCTGACGCTCATCCCTCCTGCTGTCCTAGAGCCCTGCACGTTGACGTCTACACCCTGAAATCGGCTGGCCCTCCTGGGTCCTCCGTGACTCTTCCTTGCTTACATCTTTCAGCTTCTCTGTCCTTTAGCTAGTGTTCTTCAGGGGTCAGATCCTCCTATGCCTCGCCATCCGCAGGATGTTTCCATCTTGGTTTGGACCCTGCTATCCACTCCTCCGTCTGTATCTGTGACCCTGGTCTCCTGAGCCCTACCTTCGTGTGTCTAGTCCTGTACTGGGCACTCCCTCCTGACATGCATCCTTGCATTTAGCACACATAAAATGCAGCAAATGATGTGTGAAAATATCCCTCCCCACCCCCACACCCCTGCTTCTCAGGCACTGCTTTGTCTCCTTGATTAGCTTTCCTGTTGCCTTCCTGAGTCTCTGCCCATCTTTCTTTGTCTTCTGACTGGATCCCCGTTCTCAGAGAACCTCCGAGGTTCCAAATTCCCTATGAGTTCTCCCTGTGAACCCCGGTTCCTTCACGCCACATTCCACCTCGTCACCATTTTCCTCCCTTGTCAATACCTTCCCTCACTGTTTCCGTCATTGCTTCCTTCAGGGATGCCAAAGCTTGAACCCAAGTAGTTCTCCACCCATGTCTTCTGTCTTTCCAGCTAAACCAATAGCAATCTGAGGTTCGTGTTGATTGACGACGCTGTGCCCTTCCCTCCCTAACATGGTGATATGTGTCTAAACGAGACCAAGAGAAGGTGAAGGAAAAATGGCCCCCATCACTTCCCCTTTTAATAAGCCACCCTACTCCCAATCGTCCTGTGTCATAAGAGGTTGTGTGTTTTGGAGACTGCGTTCAGCCTCCCATTTTCACCTAGACAACGTGCTGCGGAAGAGAGTTGATTCTGATCAAGGACGTGTAAGCCGTCAGAGAAGACACGGACGGGGTGTTTATAGGAATCTTTTGACAGCATTCGCTTTAGACTGTGCTGTGCGGTCTCTTCCTTCTCTTTGGGTAACAGATCCCTTAACACCTACTGGGTCAGCTCCATCACTCTCCTCTCACCCGCATGTTTAAAATGAAAACTATTTTAATCGGGCTAGAGTACCCAGAAACATAAAAATTATCATCTTACAAATGTGTAGCTCAGCAGTTTTAAATCCAGCCACACGGGGTGCAGCTGCTGCTGTTCTGTCCCTCTCCTGAGCTCTTTTTCCGTTGCAAAATTGAACCTGACTGTCTTCTGTCCCCTAAGGGCCACCATGTTGCTTTCTGCCTCTTACAGTTTCAGTATTTTAAGCACCTCACGTAAGTGCCATCCGACAGTGTCTGTTCACTTTCTCCCAGGCTTCTTCCCCCTACACCCAGGAGTCAGCCACGTTATTACATGTGTCAGAATTTTGTTCTTTTTATTTTTGTTATCCCAAAGCTATCTATTGTCTCACATAATTTTGCTTACCTGTTCTTCTGCCAGAAGGCGCTTGAGTTACTCACCTTCAGTTTGAAAATATTCTTATATTTTTTATATTATGAAGACTGAGCCTTGTGCATTTTAAAAAGTTGCCTCCACAGAAGTGGAGACTCGTCTTCTCTACCTTGACTCAGCCGTTTGGAGTAGAGAAGCTGAGGCCTTGTCCTGAGATATTTTCACTTCCCGATCTCCTCATATTCTCTTTCTTCTTCTTCACACACACACACACCCCTTGCCCCAGTAGGAGTCTCTTAGTGGTTCCCTCCACCTCAGGTAGGCAAGAGAGTAGTTTCTGTCTTAAAGCACAGCAGGCCCCCAAACTGATACCCCTTTCTCCTCAGGCACATTCTGAAGATACGGAGAAGTGGTCTTTCTTTGTTACCAATAATGCACTTAACCTAGTGACAGAATTCAGGAAGGAAAGTAATGGGACTAAAAAGTTATCAAAGTGGGGCTGAAGAGACGGCTCAGTGAGAAAGAGCCCTGGCTGCTCTTCCAGAGGACTCAAGTTTGACTCCCAGCACCCACACAGTAACTCACAACCACCTGTAGCTCTAGTTCCAGGGTATCTGGTGCCCTCTTTTGACCTCTGTGGGCACTAGGCATGCACCTGGTGTACACACATACATGCAAGCCAAACAGTCATACATAGACATTCTTTTTTTTTAAATTGTGAAAGCACATAAGTGCTAGATGTGTTGATGCTTGATTGAATGAGATAGCCATAGGCTTTTATAAGGAGCTCTCCCCCTGCCTCAGAGAAGGAAAGGGGAGGAAAGAAGGGTGTCCATGAGGAAGAAGGAGACAAAGGCAGAGGAGGAAGGTAACAGTTACCTTGTATCTGATAGGTCAAGATCATCCATTTATTTAATATTATATCCCCCATGTACCAATGTTATGGCATCGGCTTGTGTCCTGGTGATACACAGTGAATGTGATAGTATTTGTATTTTTAGAACGCTTCACGGACTCAAGAACAAAGTCATCTCAATTCTTTTGTGCATGCTGTGTAATAATTACTATGCCTGTAGAGGGACCATAGCCTTGACAGATTTGACAGACCCGGTGAAGGAATCTAGCTGGAAGGGTTTTGTGACTGCAATTCGTGTGTGTGGGTTTCCTGCGCCTGCTTTTAAGTACTGGTGTGGAAGCCACTCCAGCGCTGTTTCTCTGCTCCAAGCGCAAAGTCGAAGCCCTTTGACCCGCTGATTAAACTTGAAAAGGGAGAGTGTGTCTTCTGCCACCTCACAGGCAGCTGTTTATTGAATTTCTCCACCCTGTGATTGTTTTACATATGGAATGCTTCCTGGAGAAAGATCTAACGTCAGCCCAGGTCTATCCTGTTCTTTGACTGTGTTTACCAAAGCGACTTCTGGGCTTGTGTTCATACGCTGCAGGCTTCACGTCCAGTGGGGGTGAGGCCCCGGCCTGCGGTGTAGACTGGGTAGATTGTACTTGCAGCATGTTTTGTGTCTGACCGGTCAGGCTCTTATTCCCCATGACCTGGGCATTAGCCTAGATCCTCATGACCAACGCATCAGCATGTCTGTTTCAAAGAGCTCACAGTCTTGAGAGGAAGGTCATTAAATGCATTGCAGGGTGAGGAATTGTGATTAATGCACGCAGTCTCTGGAGGCCCCTGGTAGAAGCCAGGTTAAGATGAAGCAGGGCTTATGGGAATATGCTGTGGAACTCTGCATGCTGTTAAGAGCCAGCCTAACTATGGCGAGTGTTGCTTCCTTTTGCCAAGAGGATTGTCCCAGAATCTCAGGGCAGTAGGAATCCTCCCTGAGTGGGAGCACCAGCTGTATGCCTCCTCTTGACCCCAGCAACAAAATTCCTCTTGTGTTTTTATTTTGGGTGCTGAAAGGTGCCAGTTAACACATGGGATTCACAAGAATTAGTAAACAGTAAATAGCAATGACTGGAAAAATCTCTCGAAGACAAGAGAGCAAGGACATCAACACTGAAACCCAGACCATGTTCCATCTTGGGAGCGAGGCTCTGCCTCTTCCTAAATTCCTATTGTGGTTTCAAATGAGGGGCCATTGTTCACTTTCCTTCCTAAAAGAAGCAATATATTTAACTTCTGGCCCTCTGCCTGACTGATAGGGAGCTGAGCTCTGTGAGGGCAACACCCTTGGCTTCCCATCTGCACAAACGTGCCGCCCCATCTGCCTTCCCGCGCTGGTTGGTTTTCAAGGCCCTCAGCTGGAGGTTTGCTGCTGCGTGCTCCAAGATTGGCTGCAGGGCCCTGGATTCCCAACCGCTGGCGAATACGGGAAAGAAGGCAGACTTTTAGCTCTTTCTAAAAGCTTTTGACTCAAATTTGAAAGCAAATGTCTGATGTGAAAATCTGCTATTTTAAGGCTTTGAAGCACACCACAAAGGGCCTGCACTTTGTTGAATAGTTTGAGTCCGTGCAGGTGTCCTGGAGCAGAAGTTTTCATTTATTTCAAAGCAGCAAATACTTCTCCCTCAAAATGAGAGCTGTGCAATACAAGTGCTGCAGGGGTTCTCACCTTCACCACGCTTGCTGGTAGGGACAGGATAACTCATTGCCGGTGGGGACTGTGCTCTACACAGTGGGATGCCTAGCAGCTTCCCTGGTCTCTGCCCACTAGAGGCCAATAGATTGTGACAACCAGAAAATGTCTCTAAATATGATTTAAAAAAAAAAATCCCTGAAAGGATCACAAAGTCACTCCTGCTTGAGACCCAATCCAATATGGCTCATGAAACTGATTTTTGAAAACAAGGAAGTCATATGTTAGTGGTTGAATTAGGTCCCACCCGAGAGCTCTACCCGGAGTCCTCTGATGGGTGATGCAGAGAGCTCTGGGTATCGGAGAGCAGGGCAGATTGCAACTGTTAAAACCTGGGCCGTGGAGAGCCTGTAGCAAACAAAGCAAAAGAACTGATTCGGTAGATGCGCAGGTAGGTCCAACCCTTGCACAGTAGACATGTATGTGTGCATGCTTTACATGCATAACTGGGTGGACTTCATAAAGGAAAAAGAAGTGACTGGGTGATGTCTGCCAGGCTCCAGAGGCGTTGTGGTTTAGCTCCCACAGTTTGCCTTGCCTCCCCACTTCTCCTAATCTTTGTGCGCATGTGTGTGTGTGTGTTTTATGTGTGTGTGTACATGCATGCTTGCTTTCATGTGTGCATATATGTGTGAAAATGGGTAGGTAGGTGTGAGCTCGTGTGCACCTGCAGAGACCAGAGAAAGACTTTCAGTGTCTTCCTCTGTCATGTTCCACCTATCCCCTTGGGACAGTGACTTTGGCTGAGCCTGGAGCTTACAGCTTTCCTGTTATGCTGGCAGCCAGCGAGCTCCAGAGAGCCTCTTGTCTTCCCTGCCTCCCCAGCCCTGGGACTCCAGGTGTGAATGGTCACACCCCGCTTTTTGTCATTAAATGGGTGACAGGCCTCCACACTCAGGTTCTCACGTTCCTGCAGCAAGTGCTCTTACTCTCTGAGCCCTCTCCCCAGCCCCCAGTTTGCCCTGCTTTGCCAGGTATGCCGGCCTCAGATGCATGGCTCTCAGCTCAGGAATACAAGTTGACCCTTAGTGGCATAAAACTCCAGCTCCCATGAGGCTTAGCAGAACTGGTTCTGCTTACAGGAACCCCAAGGGTAGTCTGTCTTTTGTGACTCTTTTCAATTAGTGGCATTAGATTTTAGATTGGCCCGGAGTTGTTCCAAACTCCCTAGATGAGTGTTTGCACCAAGGGATGTGCACTTGTGTGTATGCTGGTTCTAGACCAGTGTCCCTAGATGAGTGTTTGCACCAAGGGATGTGCACTTGTGTGTATGCTGGTTCTAGACCAGTGGTTCTCAACCTTGCTAATGTCAATATCTGATATCAGGGTATCTGATATGTGACCCTGCCTGTGGGGAGATCTGCTCTTCCGGAAGCTCGGTGCTGTTTTCTTCCTGCACTTTGAGCGTGGACTTTAGGGGGAACACTGGGAATTTGGCATATACCACTCCATCACTGCTCCCCGAGAAAGCATTATAAGGGTCCATTCTCGAGACAGAAGTTGAACTTTGTAAAAACCAAAACCAGTTCCACTATATAAGCCACTTGTCACTGTGAAGAGATAGGTTGGGAAAAGAAGGAAGGCAGGGAATTGACTGCTTGGAGATCTCTGTCCGTCTGTCTTCCTAGCAAACTCAACCCAACCCTACTTGGCAGCTTAAATGCAGCATTAAATCAGCGGCTAGCTGTTACATAGCTTAAGAATGTGCCCCTCATCCCAATGATCTGTTTGGCTGCAGGTAAAGGTCTCTTGCTCTGGATAGCAGTGTTTTATTTTTTCCAAAGATCACATGACTGCAGCAGTTAGCCTGCAGATGGAGAACGAAGAAGTGAGCAATGCTCACTGACTGTATGGCCATCTGTGGCCCTACTGAGGATTCCGTTCCCAGGGGTACCGCAGCAGTTTGCTTCCATTCCTGGAAGAGCCGACGGTAACGTGCCTCCATTATTGGCAGTCCCTGCCCTGTGTCTTAGGTTACAGGGAAGTTGCTCACATGGATGGCTTGGGTTGGGACACAGTCCCCAGACCTGCCCTTTCGCTCGCCTACAGCCACAGCTCCTTCTGGCCCTTTATGGAAGGAGATTGCTGCAAGTATACAACAAAACCTTGTCTGAGATCTGAAGGCATTTGATTGGGTTAAATCTCTGAATTGTTGCTGTGAGATAAGTTATACAGCCCAGTGAACTGAAATGAGATTCGGAAAAGGTTATTGCTGCTTGTGCTAGTTTGTAGTAGACATTATCTAATAGTTAGGTTTATGAATGACATATATATTTATGTATATAAATCACACGCACACACACACACACACACACACACATATATATATATATATAGTTGGTTTGTTTTGAAAGAGGAGTGGATTTCCCAGGATGCTTCTCTCTTCCATGATTTCATTGCATTTCCTGAACTTTTCAATTGATCGCCTCTTATCATCCCACTATGCAGTAGTTTTAGGTAACACTGATCGAAGTACAATCCAACATTATTAAATGGAATAGGAAGCTTAGTGTAGTGGTATAGCCCTGTTATTTGGGAAACTGAGGCAGGAGGATTGCAAACCTAAAGCCATCCTATAAAAAACAAAGATTGATCTGGGTTTGGTGGGACCAGCCTTTAATCCCACTGGGGAAGCAGTGGCAGGTGGATCTCTGTAAGTTTGAGGCCAGTCTTGTCTACACCTTGAATTCCAGGCAGCAAGGACCATATAGTGAAACGTTGTCTTACAACATAATAAAACAAACAAACAAAAACAAGGATTGAGTGTGTTTGATTGAAGTTGCAGAAACAATTCCTACATTGTTCTTAACTTAATACATGTGAAAGCAATTTACACATTATAATATTGCCTTATCAGCCCAAATCAGCCTTTGATAATGGTCTTTCCTTGGTCTCAACTTGCCAGAACTTGGAGAAGAAGGTGAGATTGCTGTAGAAACCTGTCAGGGTGTCCTGGTGACCTGTGAGGTTTCACACTTCTCAGTCTGGTCCCAGCCTGGAACTGGCTTGTTTTAAAATCTCATTCCTACCTATCTATTATACATATTTTTGCTATGTCTAGTCACAGCAAAAGACACACAAAGACCTGAGCATGTCAGACTCTTTTACTCTCCCTTTTTCTGGTTCATGCAAGCCTGGATTCACTCATTTATCCATCCATCCATCCATTTATTCACTCCCGTGTGTACTGTGGACATCAAGGATTTGTTTGTCTGCCCCCTGTTTCTCGTCTAAGCAGGAACGTATGCTGCTGTATGAAAACAACAGTGGCCTTGATCATGGAGGAGCAGTGAGGAAGGCAACCGAACCCCAGGGCTTCTCTGAAGTCCGTCATTTGACTAGCAAGGAGGATGGGGAATAAGGAGGGTGAGGTAGTAATGGTCAGAGCTGATGTGGACTCCGGGCCTGGCAGGGAGGGGTGAGCAATAAGGTTTGATTGTCACAAGGCCGGCTGCAGATGTGCGCTTTTGAGGATTTCGCTCAAGGCCCGAGAGGCCACCATTTGGTGTAGGAGTTTGGCAGTGTTTTCTGGAAAGCCCGTGTGGGCTTCTACTGTCCCTGTTGACACTGTAAAGCTTTAGATCCAGTGCAGACATCACCAGCTCCACATGTGTTGGAGATTCCTGCATGACCCTTGGGCTTCTTCTCATGTCCCCTAGCACCCTGGCCATGTAGACTGGAGATGAAGACAATAATCGCTTTTGTACTTTATCTGTGAACTGACTTGTGTGTCCTTCTTCCTGGACCACTGGTTCTCAGGACCGAGGATGCAGATTCTTGGTTCACACCCCAACTATTTTGGCTCCGTAAGAGGTTGAGTCTGGGAATCTCTGCTGTGTAACAGACAGAAGCATTGCAGTAAACTGGGAGCTTATCGAAGGTCCTGCTTTTAATGTGTGTGTGTGTGTGTGTGTGTGTGTGTGTGTGTGCATATGCATACACACACATAAACATGTGCACATCCCCACAGACACTCATATGCTTTCTCTTACTCACACATCATATGTATTTCTGTTGAATAAGGTATGGATGTATGTGGTATGCATTTGCCAGGCTATGAAGTTGCCTGCTCCTATGGATGAAAGTGTGTCAGTGCAAAAGCTCACAGGTGGCTCCAGGGCCAGGCTCCTTCCCAGTGTCACTGTTGTTGCCTGTCAAGACGGCCCTTGAGAAACAGGCAGCCCCTTTGTACCATAGCATCCAGGGACACAGAGATGGGGAAAGAGCTCTTGAAACTGCATTTTATGGTTTTTAGTAGCCCTTAAGTATAATCTAGAAAGACACCGCCGGTGGCAGTCAGTCAGTCACTGTTACAAATGTCAAGAGGATACAAAATCATAAAGGTTAGGTCTTGCCTGCACGAGTAATGGCGTCTTAGAGGCCAAAGGCAAAGCCACACAGGCAACTAAACACCTGTGCAGAGTGTGGAGGCCGCACAGAGCTCTTGGCACAGGAGAGCATTGGAACCGAGGCGTAGCATGGGAGGGGAGGGAGCAAGTGTTGTTGGCTATGAAGGGTTGTAGGATGTTTTACTCTTTGGGCTTTTTGAGGGGCCAGCCACCTAGTTCCCAAATATATCACACACAAAGGCTTTTTCTTAGTTATAAATGCTCAGCCTTAGCTTGGCTTGTCTCTAGCCAGCTTCTTTTTTTTTTTTTTTTTTTTTTTAAAGTATCTTAACTTATCCCACTACCTTTTGCCTCTGGGCTTTTATCTTTCTCTATTTCTGTATATCTTATTTTCCGTCTTACTCTGTGCCCGGCTGGGTGACTGATTAGCTAGCCCCTAGCTTCCTCCTCTCCCTCTTCTCTTGCTCCTCTTTCTTCTCCCAGATGTCTCCTCTTTATTCTCTCTGCCTGCCAGCCCCGCCTACCCTTGCTCCTGCCTTGCTATTGGTCATTCATCTCTTTATTAGAGACCATCAGGTGTTTTAGACAGGCACGGTAACACAGCTTCACAGAGTTAAACAAATGCAGCATAAACAAAAGTCACACACTTGAAAATAATATTCCCCAACAATGAAGTTCTGCAGAGACCTCTGGGCAAGGAAGTGATTTCATGAAATCATGAGGCTTGGCTTTGGGGAGGAAGTCGTCATGCTAAGTGAGTGTGGCATAAATAAAGACTCAGTAGGCAGTGGGCATTAAGCAACGCAAGCACCACAATGTGAGGCTGTCCTTTAGAAGGGGCTGCTGGGCCGAGTTCAAAGGACCTTCCTTGTCCTAGTTAATTTTCTATCGCTGTGGTAAGACAATGTGACTGAAGCAACTTATCAAAGAAACAGTTATTGGGGCTTACATTTCCAGAGGTTAGAATCCGGGACCATCGTGGTGGGGAGCTTGGCAGCAGGCAAACATGGTGTTGGAGCGGTAGCTGAGAGATTACATCTTGAGACGTAACCATGAGGCGGGGGGCGGGGGGAGGGAGGGAGAAATCAAAGCCCATCCCCAGTGACACACCTCTCCCAGCAAATACATACCTCCTAACCCTTCCCAAACAGTTCTACCACCTTGGGACCAAGTATTCAAACATATGAGCCTATGAGGGTTGTTCTCATTTGAGTCACCACAGGCCTTAAATGAAAGGCTGCACGTAAGGAATTGGAGCCTATCACCACCGATCCCAGATCCAGGCACTTGAAGGCAGTCACCATGTGCTCCTCTGTTTGGAGAGGCCACCCTTGACTCCCAGGCCAATGGAGAGCAGCCCGTGGTGCCTCCTGAGACGGTTTCATTTGTTTGATTGTTCAGAGGAATTTTACATGTCCCTGCCTCTGCATGCACACACGCTGCCACACGGACGCACTCCCTGTTGGGCAATGTGTTTTCTAGCACCTTCCATGAAAATGTTCGGACAGACAAAACTGTGATCTCCTTAGTTATTGATTCAAATGACAGTTCTCAAGTCAGCAGACACATGGCTGAGAGAAAGCTTCCAGAGTGCACCCAAAGCTACAGAAGCAAGACTAGGCCCCCTCACCCAGACTGTTGGCATTAGGGGGTCGTCTCTGAATAGCCCTTCAACCTGAAGAGTCCAGTTGTGTTTTGTGTTTGTGGCAGACAGGGAAGGAGGACAGCCCCCCCGTCACTCACCCTGTTTTGCGTGGAAAGGCTGTAGTTTATTTTAAGGTCGTTTCTGTTCAGAATGTCTTATCTTCAGTGGCAGTGTGAAGCCAGGCACCCCATATCTTTGTTCACAGAGGAATTTTATCAGGAGAAAACTTGGCAAGTTTTGTGTGAAGATATTGGGCTCTTCCATCTCTGGTGAGTTTAGGACTCACTTCTGATGGAAGTGGATACAGAAGTGGGGACGTGATGGGGGGAGGCCCTTGCTAAGAGCAGTGGCGGCTTCCCTCTGGAAGTCCTATCTTATCACCGCAATGCACCCGATACAGGCTAGTGGAACCCTTACCTTTGTTCTGATTTGGGCCAACAGTGCTGTTTATGGTTGACTCTTCAAAACAATCGCTTCATAATCCTCTGCTTAATTTTGATGTCTGTGTGGACCTCTAACCCGCCCTGACACACCAAATGTCTCAGCGGCGGGGCTGCTTGGTTAGGTGAACCGTTTTGGTGTTTGTAATCAACAGAAGGTGGTCTCTATCGGCGTGGTTCTGAGAGTCAATGGTTGCCAACATGACTTTGTTAAAAAATGGTTTTGATTTCCTACCCTGCTCTTTTTCTATGTGTCTTTAAATCCCCTTTTTGGAAAAGGAGGCAGACTCGTTTTCAGAAGCTTTGGTTTTATCCTTTTTTTGGCTTAGATATTTTAGGGGACTCTGAATGCCGTGGTCCGTATCCCATTATGATACTCAAGGCCAGAGGTTAAAACCATGTTCTTTTTATTTTTAAACACAAGACCTCCTACACATTAGGGCAGCACTCTTCCCACTGAGCTAGATTCCCAGCCCTCTTTTACCTTTTATTTTGACACAAGGTCTGCCTAAGTCACCTCTGTTGGCCTTGAACTTACTCCATTGCTCAGGCAGGCCCCGAGCTTGCCCTCATTATAATGGATTGAGAGGGTACAAAACCATAAAATTTCGTCCTGACCTGCAAGACATTTTTTAAAAGAACATCTTTAAGAACAAAAGGTACATAAAATGCAGAGGCACCAGACTGTGTGCACACAGTGTGGAAGGTGCACAGAAGCCTACCCCAGCGCCGTGAAGAACTGGGACTCGAGGCGGCCTGTGCCACCAAGCTTGGCTAAAACAAGGTCCTTAGAGGAAGCTAAAGCAAGATGAAATTATCTGTTAATGATTTTAGGTACCCCTCCAGTTTTACACGAGTTTCCAGTTGGTCCGGGGAATGGAAAGAAAAACAAAAGCTCCATTCCTCAAACATCACGTGAAGCCACTCCTACCTTCTTTCTCAGTACAAATGCTAACCGAAAGGTGAGCTGGACGGCCAGGAAGAGCAGTCATTTCCGGGCCCTTTTCATCTGATGACCGTGTTTACATGAAGTCTGTAAGCTTTGAGTGACAGCTCGCACGGAAGCTTGTAGAACGCAGTCAGTGTTGTTTCTCACGGCAAATGGTGAGCATTTGTAAAGGTTTGCCATTGAGAGGGCCTGCATTCCTCCGCCGGTTTTGATCTTTGCCATCAAAGATGAAGTTGAGTATTTTTTTTAAGTCAGTCTGTACAATAGCTCACTGGCTCCTTCCAAAACAAAGGCAAGCGGTCACACCCAGGGTTGCTCCTTGCAGAGCCTCGGGGAGTCCTGGAATGTGTGTCCCTTGGACTTTGCCACAGTTGAGTAGCTATGGTGATAGTTGCTAAAGGCAGGTCTGTTTCAGTTAATTAAGAACTTGACAGTGAGGTTAACAAGATTTGTCCTAAAGAGACCGGGGAAAGAGAAAGACTATGCTTATGTGCTCGAACTGTCTGTCAATGGAGAGGAAAAAAATCAGTGGCATTTGGATTATTTTCTAAGACACTGAAATTTTACATTTCAGTTGCGTTATCTTATTTAACTAGAAGTTTTATTTTAAAAAGTTTAAGAAGTGCGATTTCTCTATATATTTTGACCCAAATAATCTTCTTTTCATGGGATTTTAAAACACAGTATAGCTTTTATTCCTTCCCCTCCATGCATATATAGAAAGTAGACTTGCTGTCTTTCTTTTCTGTAACCTTCTTTCAATCTGTGTCTTGGCCAGGGAATATTCAGTTGAATTCCATGGAACCAATGTGAAGGCATGTTTCTTCTCTCACAGGAAAAACTACTTAGTAGATTCTTTTTAAAAAAAAAAAAAAAGTGCATGAGAGAGTCATGGTTCAAATGAAAGAGAATTTTCATTGCTTTAGAATGTTGCTTTAGAATTGCGTAGCTTTTTTTCCCTCCAACAAAGATCTATGAATGATCATCGGGCACATGGCTCATGGCTCTGTGTGCTTAGGAATTGGGGGAAGTCTAGTTAAGAACATAGTGGAAAAGACTCAGAACACCGAACCTTGGTGAGACTGAGATACTCTAGAGTTTTAACGTTATCAGGGAGGCTGCAAAACGGTACAGCCATCGTGAAAAGCAGTGCGAACTGGTACGCTGGCTGTGAAAAGTGGTGCCGAATGGTGCAACCACTGTGAAAAGTTGTGCAAGCTGGTACAACCACTGTGAAAAACAGTGCTGTGGTTTCTCCCAGAAGCAAGCGTAGATGAACCAGAAATTCTTTTCTTAGGCATTTACCCAAGAGAAATGAAAGCAAGTCTTGAACTGGAAAATGCCAAACCATGGTATGCTTTGGAACAGCCGGCAGTGAAAGCGGAGGGAATGCACTGGAGCTTGGCATCTCGAACAGTTTCCTGATTGTGGTTCGCAGTGGCTTTGAGATAGAATGTGACCCTCTCTTCTCAGCTCTGCACGAAACAATATTTATGTGCTAAGTGAATGATGTTTATCAGTCTATTTTAAAACTCTGCCATGCAATCAATACAGATATGATACTGCTATATTCTTGCAGCGAAGCCGACCCTTCTCCATTCTGCTACAACTGTTCCTTCCTAGTATTGTTTTCTGCTGTCGTGGTGGTCGCTCTGCCATCCTTCTGTTGAGTGTTTTCCTTACATCCTCCTTCATCCTTTGCACTCTCCTTTCCTGTCTGTACTTTAGGCTGCGTCTTATAAACAAAAAGAAATCAGACACCCCCTTTTGAATGACACTGAGGTTTTTCCTACCCTTATATTTTGCCAGCTCCGTGTCCCTCATCTCTGCTGGTTGTAAAATAGAACCTCTGTAAGTGGTTATGCTTGGAATCTTAATATGTGTGCAGTGAGTTCTCAAGTTTGGCGCTGCTTGCCCCACTTAGAGCAAGATAAGGAGCTTTCATGCCTCTAAAACCGCCCACCTTCCTCCTGGCCTACACACAATTGTTTGAGATTTTAATTTTTGTCTTTTGAATTCCCATTAGATACCATTGCTTGCTTTTTTCCCCTATCATTGTTTATGTATACCTACATATTTATAATTTTTACATCAATCTTTTTTAGGAGCGTAGACTTTTGATGAGCGTCTCTCCCTCATGTTAAAGCACCCTCTTTGTGTTTACATAGCGAAGGTATTTGGTCGTGAGTCATCTTTATTTTGCCCTCATTCTCAGAAGCTAGTTTTTCTAGTTACACAGACTCTGAAGAATGAGGAAAAAAAAGTCACTGATGACTTAGCTCAGCCTTTTGTTTCTAGGGAAACTTGCCACTCAGCCCAGAGGCAACATGTGGCTTGTATAGGTCCCTTCTGCCCACAGGATAAAGGGCATGTTTTTTTCTTTTTCTTGACTGTTGCCTCTGTCCAACTTGGTATCTTCATACCAGGACGTTCAATCCACTGGGATCATGTCTTAGGGCTTTTGTTGCCGGGATAAAACACCGTGACCAAAAGCAACCAGGGAGGAAGGGGTCTACTTCATCATAGAGCTTGCAGTCCATCATGCGGGGAAGTCGGGGCAGGAACTCAAAGCAGTAACCTGGAGTCAGGAACTGAAGCAGAGGCATAGAGGAGATCTGCTTGCGGGCTCTTCTCAGGACTTGCCCAGCTTGCTCTTATACCATCCAGTACAGCCTTCCCATCCACACCAATTACTAATCAAGAGTGTACGATAGCCTTGCCTACAGTCACATCTTTGGAGCACATTTTCTCAGTTGAGGGTTCCTTTTTCCAGATGACTCTAGCTTGTGTCAAGTTGACACAAAACTTATAAGGACAGATCACTTGTGTAAACAGTTGCTTTTCTAGCTGCTTTCCACGGCCTGTGCCCCTGGGTGTTGGTCCTCCTTTCTACCACACCTGTCTATTTCCCTTGATCTAAGCCCTCTCTCCGGTCTTGCTGGTGACCCAACCCCTCTCCCTCTTCTCTTACACTTGTAGGCTGGCACTGAACTTTGAGTATTCAAGGAGTTTCTTGTCTCTTGCATAGTTTACGCATCTTCAAATAGGATGTAGTATATCCAGGTTCTCCTCTGGGGTCAATGACCTCTCCAGCCTTGGGTAGTTTGTTAAGTTTAGGGTACTAGGCATGTCTTTCCTCTTATTGGTGGGCCTTAAGTCCAATTTAGACAGCTGTTGGTTACCTCCTTGGTAATAGTTCCACTCTCTCATTGGGCCAGTTGCTGAGACTTGTAGGCTTTACGGATGGGAAGGGATATTGGCTGCTTTTCTCCCTTGGCAGCTTCCGACGCTCCTTCAGATACCATAAGGGCCACAGTCCTCAAAACTCTTACTCAATGCCACTGATTGAGTTAAGGTAATAATAGAGAAAGAATCTTTGCAATGAATTTTAGTATGATTCATTTCTGCTGGCAGAAGGTTGACAGCACTTGGTTATGGAGGATGGAATTCCTTCCCAAACATCGATTTCCATTAGAAGTTAATCTCCTGTCCCTGTCAACTCTTTGTTTATATTACAAGCCCAAAGACAGCATGCTTAATTTCTTTTAAGTCTTTCTAATTTTACTTTGTTCTTGTTTAATTCAAGGAATAATATAATTGCTTAACAACAACAAAAGTCCCATTTCTGAAGCCAAGATGTATGCTTTTAATCTGTTAGCTTCTGAGAGGGTGTGGCCAAACAATATAAATGAAATTTGATTAAAGGAAGTGTCTCTTTGCCTTTTTTTTAATTATGAAAACAAAATGACTGGTATTTAAATCCTTCATGAGTGTTGCAGGGAATTTGACCATGCGATGAAGTTATCTCACCTTCAGTGTAAGGCTTTGTATCAGTGTGAGTCCAGTGAGCAGGGCAGTAGTGTTGAAAATCATGGTGGATCAGCCACACACCAGAGTTGCTGCCACTCCTACGGTGTCGCTGGAGAAGGAAGTGACTAGGCAGCTGTCTCCATGGCTAATCCCCAGTAGGTTTTCTAAATCATCCACCCAGAGCTTGGGATCTTTGAAAGGACCTTAGGAAGCTACAAGTGGAAACGAGAGGGGCGGGTCTGAAAGGGAAGTGGAAGAAGCCAAACGAATGGGCAGGAAACACATGTTTATCTGGAAAAGATTTTGGTTGGACACTTTGTTTGTGTAAGAGTTTTGTGTGTGTGTGTGTGTGTGTGTGTGTGTGTGTGTGTGTGTGTGTGTGAGGAAGGAAGGCCAGCCTGGGTCTGGAGGCTGAGATGGGAGTAGAATGAGCAACCCTGAAGCCTCAAGTAAGAGGAAAACAGATCCCCAGTGAGAAACCCAACTTTCACAGGGACGGAATCTGCTCCTGGGGTCACTTCAGAGTTGTGATATGTATTTGTTCTATGAGAGACAATGGTAAAATGGTAGCTTTACTATGAATATCAGTAATCTTTAGCAAGATGTGAAGCGATTTGGAGAATTTAAAACATAGTTGGCAAAGTATCTCAGAGAGTGTGATACCGTTGATTTAAGACTGTGTATCTATATTATGTATGTATTTGGCATGATCACCAAGGTATTTGGTGGCTATTTGTAAAATAAGTATTAGGATGACTTTTTAAATTTTTTTATGTATTTATATGTTTTTATTGCAGAAGAGGGCATCAGATACCTTGTAACAGGACTTACAGGAAGCTGTGGATCACTGTGTAGATGTTAGGAACTGAACTCAGATCCTTTGCAAGAGCAACTAATGCTCTTAATGGTTGAGCCATCTCTCCTGCCCCAAAGGTGCTGTTCAGGCAATTTTTTGTTTGTTTGATTGAGTTTTAGACAGGGTCTCACTGTGTAGCCCTGGCCATCCTGGCACTCATTATGCAGACCCGGCTGGTTTTGAACTCACGGAGATCTGCCTGCCTCTGCCTTCCTAGTACGGGATTAAAGGCATGCGCCACTACACCTGACTTTAGGATGACTTTTTGATAGTTTCTGAACCATGTGCATTTCCCATAGTGATCATGTATTATCTTTCTGAACAAGAACAGCAAGAACAAACCAAGAGTAACTCGCTGTAACATTTGCAGCCGTGTTCTGGCTGCATTGACCCCTTGCATGATGTGGAAAGCTTGACAGGACAGCAAGGAGCTTAGCTTGTGAAGGGCTGCTTCTCTCAATGAAGTTTTGTAATGAAAGACAAGAAAAATATCCAGATAATTGGAAAATGCTTGCATTTTGAGCAAATAAAACCAGCATACATCGTCTATCTTGAGCCCCAGGATGACAGTACTGTACTATTTTGAGATGTTTTTTAGAGAAGAACATTGAGAGTAATGATGAGATGCACCCCTAAACGAGCCACTCCAGACTTGATGGAAGAGAAACTCTTCCCTCTCATTCTGAAACCTAGTGGTAATCCAGTGAAGAATTTTCTGTTTTAAATTAAGAATGCTGGAGAAGGGGTAGCTGCAGATTTATCATGGCTGAAATCAACTGGGAGAAAATGAAATAGTTACAAACTCACGGGAAGAAGGTAGGAATTGTTCATGTTTTCTTACAAAAGAGAACTGTAGGATTCTAACAACTGATAATCAAAGACAAAGGGAATGTATGTGGTTAAATCGTTTGTGCAGAAAACAGTGGTATCATAATAATTGAAAATTATGTTCTGTTCAAGCTCCATTCTTCAAAGAAGCATATTGGAAATGCACATGAATTATATACATGCATATACTCTACATATATATTTAGTACACAACATATGTCTATCTATGTATGAATATGATATATGTGAACACATACATATGTAGGAATATATTTGCATGTGTGTGTGTGTGTGTGTGTGTGTGTGTGTAAATAAGAAGTCAGGACTAGGCTAACACTTTTTTCCTGAATGTTCTGCCCATATACTTTCTCACCAGAAAGATTGGAAATGCTGGGAAGTTATTGGGCTCCCAGTGGCAGGCGGTGGCTGGAGGGCAGAAACTTAGTCTCTTCTTCCCTTGCTCATGCTCTGCTCATTCCTTGCAGTTCCCCACAAAGCACAGAGCCTCAGCTGCCCACGACAGAACCCTGTTAGTAGCATGTACTCTGTGGGCTCCCTCTCCTTCCCGCTGCCGCAGTTGAGATCGTCAGTTGTTTCTGGGAATTACTCCCAAGTGACACTTGCAGGAGATGATGGGCTTTAGGATTCATCCTGGATGCCAAAGTTTATGTGACAACTGGGTCTCTGTGCATGGAATGCGTAGTATTTGTACATCCTGCATATTTTATCTCTAGATGACACAGAAGATCCAATACAATGCAAATGTAATGCAAGTACTTGTTACACTATGGTAAAAGAGGATGTTCAGGAGAGATGCATTTTATAAAGCATTCTTGATCTGAGGTTGTTTGAATCCGTGGATGTGAAAAGCACAGATGCCCAGAGCTGATGACACTTGTCACTTAGGTCCTTGTCTCAAGCTTTGCAACTTGAAGAATCCATATGATGGTGGATACTGGCAAACCAGAGCAAGGACCAGCAAACAGCAAAAAGGGGAGGCTCTGGAGACAGGCCTTGAACCTGTGGGTGACTCAAAGGGCAATGGCACTGTTGCTACTGAGGACAATGACGGTATGGCAGAAGGCTCAGTCCTATAGATGTCACGCGTTAGGCATCTTAGGGATCTATTGGAGGAAGGCTGAGAAGCCCCCGAGGAGGCAGAGCTGGGAGTTGTATGCAGCCATTGTGAGACGCTTAGGGAACGGACAGTGTAGGAGTTGCTACGGAGATGAAAGCGGCAGCCAGAAAGTCCAGAAGGGTGGCTTTCTTTTCTTTTCTTTTTAAAATTGTTTTTATTGAGCTTTATTTTTTCTCCCCTCCCCCCCTCCCCTTCTAACCTCTCTCATGATCCTCATGCACCCAATTTACTCTGGAAATCTTGTCTTTTTCTAGGTTCTCTGGGACTGTGATTTGTGGGTTGTTTTTTTGTTTTTTGCTTTATGTCTAAAAGTCACTTATGAGTGAGTAATATGATATTTGTCTTTCTGGGCCTGGGTTACCTTACTCAGTATGATGTTTTCTAGATCCATCCATTTGCCTACAGATTTAAAGATGCCATTATTTTTTTCTGCTGTATAGTACTGCATTGTGTAAATGTACCACATTTTCCTTATCCATTCTTAGGTTGAGGGGCCTTTAGGTTGTTTCCAGGTTCTGGTTATGATAAATAATGCTGCTATGAACATAGTTGAGCACATGTTCTTGTGGCATGATTGAGCATCCTTTGGATATATACCCAAAAGTGGTATTGCTGGGTCTTGAGGTAGGTTATTTCCTAATTTTCTGAGAAATCGGCACACTGATATCCAAAGGGGCTGTACCACTTTGTACTCCCACCAGCGATGCAGGAGTGTCTCAGAAGGATGGTTTTCAAAGAGCATCAGGACAGCACACATGAGAAGATTAGGTGCGAGGTAAGAACCAATGAAGGAGACTGAGACTTTTTCTAGAAGTCCTGAGAAGAAGAGAGCTTGCATTTTGGAGTTCTGTTAGATTCCGGAAGCGGGGAAGAAAAGGAGGTGACAAGAAGGGAGTGGGAGACCAAGGTGTCCGCTCAACACTGGTGAGCGGTGGTGGAACTTTGGTGCCGGTTCAGAGGGTCACAGTCAGTTCTGTTGTGGCCTGCTTCCTGGTAGCCAGAGATGCTGGAATGACAGTGTGTACTCAACCTTCATGGTTTGCTCACAAATGCCAGTCCAACCCAGGAGACACAGTCAATAACAAGATGCTTCCCAGTTCTCCTTCTGCATTGGTAGCTGGCCTGTTCAGCTCTCAGAATGCTGATCTTTGTGTAGGCCAGTCTTCCTCATAGGGATCTGGATCCTTAGGAAGCCCGGATGCAACTGCAGAGCCAGAGTATTCTCTGAGTTTGGAAGCTGCAGTCACACAGTTAAACTCTTAAGAGAAGCCAGAGAGTCTGTGCCTTTAAAATACTTCTGGGTATTTTCTGCTGTTTAAAAAGGCATAGACCTTCATGCTACCTTTGTCACTGGCAGTGGCACAAGTTCCTGGAACCTGGGCACTGTCTTAATTCAGCAAATTCTCCCTCTTCCCCTCCAAGAAACTGCTATTCTCAGCACCTTTATGTAGCACATTAGAGGACAAGATATGCATCTCCCCTAATTTCTTCTTCACTTAGCACTTGCCAAAGGCTCCCGCCCATGGGCGGTGCGTGCTCACTAAAGTGTGTGCTTCACCCCGTGGGTGGTATGTGCTCAATTAAGTGTGTGATTCTTCCCATGGGTCGGTGTGTGCTCTCTAAAGTGTGTGCTTTGTCCCGTGGGTGGTGTGTGCTCACTAAAGTGTGTGCTTTGTCCCGTGGGTGGTGTGTGCTCACTAAAGTGTGTGCTTTGTCCCGTGGGTGGTGTATGCTCACTTATGTGTGTGTTTCATTCCGTGGGTGCTGTGTGCTCACTTAAATGTGTGCTTTATCCCGTGGGTGGTGTGTGCTTCATCCCATGGGTGGTGTGTGCTCACTTAAGTGTGTGATTCTTCCCGTGGGTGGTGTGTGCTCACTTAAGTGTGTGATTCTTCCCGTGGGTGGTGTGTGCTCACTTGTGTGTGTGCTTCATGCACATTCAGTCTTTGTCCATGTCACTGTTGTCTTGAACAGGGATCAGCTATATTCATATTTTTATATGTCATCCTTCTCAGAAAGAGCTCTGTGACCAGATAGTGGCTTATTCTGTGTGTTTGATAACACGAAGGCAAACACTCCTTCTGTTCCACCTCATTCCCTTCCAGAGATGTGCCTTGGCAGCATGTGGTACATTCTGGTTCTTTCATGGCTAGTAACTTGGTTAACTAGTTACCTTGAAGGTTTTCTGGTTTGTTGTGCTCATAATTGATTTTTTCCCTATATACTTACAGATGATAAAACAGCTCTCTCTCTCTCTCTCTCTCTCTTTCTCTCTTTCTCTCTTTCTCTTTTTTCAAGACAGGGTTTTCTGTAGCTTTGGAGCCTGTCCTGGAACCAACTCTTGTAGACCAGGTTGGCTTCAAACTCACAGAGATCTACCTACCTCTGCCTCCCAGGTGCTGGGATTAAAGGTGTGCGCCACTACTGCCCTGCAAAAACAGCTCTTTGTATGGAACAAAAAAAAAAAAGAAAGAAAGAAAAAAAGAAAGACATTGGTTAGTATTACTCAGCAGGTTGACAGTAGTAAACAGAATCTGGCCTCTTCACTGGTGTCATTGGCTGCTTGACCCCACTTAACCTTCCTGCTAGTTTCCGAGTTTCTAGAAAATCTATTGCTTCCCAGGGACACCAGAAGACTCAATGTGAATGAAGGGGACACAAAGAGGGAAAAAGTTAAGGATGCGAGCATTGCTCTTGCCCTGTATCAGAATTCTCCAAAAGTATTTTCAAATCAAACTGCACACCAGGCTGGTGTAACAAAGAATGTATGCGGGTGCAGAAGTTACCTCTTTTGAGGTAAAGTTAAAGCCAATTTAAAGGACATCAGAGTCCCATGCTGCCTCTGTGGAGCCTCATGTGATGTAAGTTTCAGTGCAGAACAATGTTTTGCAAATGAACCCTTACCATGGTATTGCATGGGTACTGCTAGTCATGTGAGCACTCAGAGGTTCTCAAAATAAGTATGAGGGTTAGCAGGGAGGTTTGCAACACTAAAATGTTGTCAAGAAAGGTTCCTTTTCATTACACTGCCAGGCTTGCCCTGCACCCTATCCCTGGTCACAGGCAGCTCCTGAAGGAGTGTATCAGGGCTGCACGGCTGCTGACCCCTGGAGACCGGAATGTTCATTTCCTTGCTGGGGCGCCAGGCCAGCTTCCTATTTATTTAAGAGCCCTGGGTACCTTGGGAGCTAAGCAGAAGTTGTGATGCAAGTTTTAGCTGCCAAGCATGTTAAAGTTGCCCAACGTGTCTGACTAAAATACGATTTAAAAGATTTCTCAAAGGCCTGGTGATGTAAGCCCCAAAAGGATTAGGTAGTCTTTTATAGTCCTTTAAATTCCAACCTAAGTAAATAGAAAGCAGGTACAGACGATGAGGGAGCTCCCTTTGTCCTCCGGCTGTAAAGTCGGGTGCAAGTCTGCAATGGGGTGGACAAAATGTAGTGGGGAGTTCCCTCTCCTCTTCCTATGCAAAGCATCAAGCAAGAGAATGGTGACAGTGGGTGCCACCGTGGGGGATGCAGACTTCAGAGGTTTTTATTTGTTTGGTTTTTCCAAGAGACAGGGTTTCTCTTTGTAGCCTTGGCTGTCCTGGAATTCACTCTGTAGACCAGGCTGCCTTCGAACTCTCAGAGATCCGCCTGCCTCTGTCTCGCAAGTGTTGGGATCAAAGGTGTGAGCCACCATCCCCTGCTGACTTCAGAGTCTTTGTGTGGCCAAATGTCTTGCAGAGTCGTGTGTGTGTGTGTGTGTGTGTGTGTGTGTGTGTGTGTGTGTGTTCTTGCACATTTGCTTTTGAAGCAAAAAGGTACACATGGGCAAGACTGCAGGAAAGAGTGAGTGGCAGGTAGGGTAGAGTCCTTGCGTGGGCATGAAGTGTGCAGGACCTGCAGAAGCCTGGCTCACAGGGTTGGGGTATAGAAGAGATCGGGATATTCAGGTCGCTGTGGTACAGGTGGGGGGCATTTTACCGTCCTGAGGGTTTGGTGGAGGCTGCTGGGTTCTGAGGCAGGTAAGATAAAGGTAAGTCGAGTTGGAAAACAAAAAGAAGTATTGTGGGAAGGACGTAAGACGGGAGCAGTGTAGAGGCCGGCCACAAGTAGATTCTACTACGATTTCTGGTTAGAAGGAATCTGGAAAGTTCTTGGTTCAGGCTGCCACTCTGCAGAGAGCCACAGAGGAAACACAGAGGGTTTAATCATGAAATATTGAGAATGCAACTGAGCTGACCTTTTAGTCCATCTTTGTAGTAGGAAAGGAGTAAATGAGCAGGTTCTTGGTAATTAGACTCCGACAGAGAATCTAATTTGTGTGTAGATGTGGTAAGTGTTTAGTATTTCAGTGCTTATCCACTTTGTCCAGGACTGAGCTGTGTCTCAGGCTAATGGCTAGACATGGGGCGATACCTTCAGCCTCATTTTGTCACCTCTCAACCAGGGAACCTTAGAACCTGTTCACTTGGGGGTTACTGAGTGACTTTTGGTAGTGCACTAGGGAACGGGAGGGGGCAGTAGGCTGCTTCTGTCCAACACTGTAGGAACCTGGCAGTACTATTGGCTATGGCACTGTCCTCACAGGGCACAGCACCGTGGTGCATTTTATCTTCTTGAGACAGAAAACATGAGAAGGAAATTACGTGGTGCGTCAGAGACGGCAAATTCCTCACCCACAGGGTGATCCAGATACAGTTTTAACTGTGTCAGAGTCTCTGAATTCCCTGACCTTTTAGTCAAATTCATTTTGACTCTTCTTGCATTTTCTTCTTTGGGCTTCCTAATGTAGACCCTGCTTCCCTCAATCCTTTCCTTCTGTATATCAGCTGTACAAGATAGGGGGGTTCCTTATGCCATCTCCATACATGAGTAGAAGAGACTTGGCTTACATTGACCTTTCGGGTTACCCACGCTCATCTCTCTCTGTGTTCCTTTTTGCTTTCTTGTCTGTTTGGGTTATTCTAAATTTAAGAACTTTTTAAAATTTAGACTCTTGCTTTGTTGATGACCCTCAGTGATCTGGGCTCAAGCAGTCTCAGCCTCCTGGGTGCCTGAAACCATAGGTGTGCCATTGCACCTAGCTGACCCCGCTTCTACTGGAAAAGAACACAGCCGTTGATAACTAGATAGCCTATATGTTCTTGCTTCCTGATATGTGTGTATATGTATATGTATGTATATATATATATGTGTGTGTGTGTGTGTGTATACACATATGCTTTAGTAAAACAAAAATCTTCCAAGTTGATTGCTGGATATGAGGAAATGTACATTTAACAGGCAGTAGTCTCCCCCTGAATATCTCTGAAATATAGCTTTGATTTTTGAATGCCACGCTGTATTGCTTTGTGTTGAGTGTTTTGAATATGGTACTCAATGACCTTTCCCGGACAGAGCAAGGAAGACTGTGCTGGCTGGTCTGTAGGTGGGATTCCTGAGGCTTTGTCACCAAGAATATTCCACAAGTCCTGGCCAGGTTAGGGCCTCAGCGTATCCTCCCGCAAGCCACTTTCAACACAGGCACAGTTCTCTTCGTATTTATAAATTTAAAAGGGTTTAGTTTTGTTCTGAAGTAGTTGTCTTACATAGAATTTGATGTACTGATGTGTTTATTGACTATTTGCATAGTTTAAGATTTGTATTGTATAGTCTCTGCCTCATTTTTGATGAATTGTTTGCTTATTTCTTTTACTGGTTCCTTCTATCATCTCCCTCCCTCCCTCCCTCTCTTCCTTCTCTAGGGCCTAGGGTATTCGAGCCAAGTGCTTTACCCTGTTCTGTTTCTTGTCTTTTTTGTTACTTGAACTTGTGATCCTCCTGGCTCAGCCTCCCAACTAGCTAGATTTCAGGCCTGTGCCACCATGACAGGCTGATTTTGACATGTCCTAAAGAGCAACCCTCTACCATGTATTGCAAACCCCTTTTCTCTAGGGTTTGTTTCTATCAACTTTTTATTTTGTGTGTTTTACCAAGCAGACTTTACTTCTAATCATGACTCTGTTCATCTTTTAAGTCATTAGGGTTTTGCTACCTTTCCCCCATCCTAGGAGTATATTATTTTTCTGTGCTTTTCTTATTTTTCTACGGTTCCTCAATAACATATATCTGAGATTGACCTGATTGGTTTCTGTGAACTTGACACAAGCCTAGACATACCAAAGAAGAAGGATCTTAATTGAAATGATGCCTCCTTGGAGCAAGTTTATAGAGATTTTCTTGATTAGCGACTGACTTGGGAGCATCCAGTCTCTGCGGATTGTGCCACCTCTGGACAAGTAGTCCTAAATGGTACAGGAAAGCAGGCTGGGCAAGCCACAAGGAACAGGCCAGTAAGCAGCACCCCTCCATGGCCTCTGTTTCAGCTCCTGCCTCCAGACTACTGCTCTGATCCCCTTTGGTAATGGAGTGTGACCTGAGAGTTATAAGCCAAAGTAAACCATTTTCTTCCCAAGTTTGGTTGCTTTTGGTCCTGGTGTTTTAGGTAACACCCTAACTGAGACAGGCTATTTTAGAAAGTGAGTGCAAAGTTACAGCCAGATAGCAAATTCTGGTGTTTTGCTTACATAGAGGGTGATTGGCGTTAATGATATTATATCATATTAACTAAATAGCTAGCTATAAGAAAGGGTTTCGAATGTTCTCATAATGAAGATATAATAACTGTTTGAGATGATGGGTAATCTAGTCATACTGCATCGAGCAGTTCACAACGAATAAATAAATACCTTGAAGCGTTGTTCCATAAGTTGCTCACAGTTATTATCTGTCAGTCTTCTATTTCTTCTAGATTTCAAAATTATTATTAATTTATTCTTGCGTAGCTCCTTAAATTTTCTTTATACTAGTTATTTTCTTAAAAAGCATCATGAGGAAGTCAGCTTCACTCTGTTCCTCCCAAGTCTCTGCATATGTTGGGGAAAGGCTCATATAATGATGTGGAAGACATCGCTTGCCATCTTTAGACGTTACCCAACTTTTGAGGCCTTCGGATTAGGAGCCACTAGTTTTAAATATCGGATTCAAAAATTTTGAACCCGCCCCTAGTTACTTCCCCCTAGTCAAGGCTAGCAGAGGTGGTTCTAACAGAGAATGTCAGATGTGAAGGAGAGATTGTTTCTCTCGTCAGCACTTACAGCTCATGGCTCGAACCGAGGTGCCAGACAGCTACATGAGAAGTGGAAGACCATGCATCGGACCCCTGGGAAACTCCTGTCTTGCTGGGGGATTAACCCAAGATAGCCTATGTCCAACAGACAACAGGATCCCAGGAGGTCACATGGTCTAACCTTAGAGTAAGGGTTCTGACAAGCCTACCTGTACATCCTACGATTCCCAAGTACTTGGGAAGCTGAGGCAGGAGAATGAAAGACTCAAGGTCTGCCTGAGCTATAAAATGTGACCCTGTATCTAAATAAAAGGTAGAAGGGGGACTGAGTAGGCGGTCTAGTGGCAGAGTGCTTGCCAAGCGTGTGTAAGGCCCTGGATTCAACCCCAGTGACACAGAGATGAATGAACTAATAATCCTAAAGGCACCAGAAAAGTGTGTTTTCTAAGACATTTTCAATCTTGAAGAAAGACTTGCTCATATGTTTAGTCTGATTCATTACAGTTTTTATGTATAATATTGTCTATATGTATTGTGTGTACTTCAGAGTGTGTGTATCTGTGGGTATAGGTACACACACGTGTGTGCACGTGGAGGTCAGAGGTCAACATTGGGTATCTTCCTCTGTCATCACCTTAAATTTTGTGAGTGTCTCCTACTGAAAATGGAGCTCACCAATAGGCTAAACTAGTTAGCCAAGGAGCCCCAGAATTCCCACTGTGTCCATCCCTGCTCCCCCAGACCTGAGATTACAGACCCGTGTCAGTATGCCCAGTTTCTTTAAGTGGGTGTAGGGGATTTGAACTTAGGTCCTGATGTTTGTGTGGCAAGTCCTTTCCAAGTCAGAGCCTCAGCCCACTTCCCTTGCTCCCCACAGCCACCCTCCAGAGAGACCGCATCTTCAAGCATTTCACCAGGAAGCGCCAACGGGCAATGCGAAGGCGAGTCCATCAGGTCAACGGTCACAAGTTTATGGCCACATACCTGAGGCAGCCCACCTACTGTTCTCACTGCCGGGAATTCATCTGGTAAGATGCCCACTTACACTCAGCCCCCTCCCCTCCACATCCCCACTCTGGCTGTGCAAGGTGCCCTTGGCATGTGTCTGGTTTCAGGAGAGAGTGTATAGATGAGGAGGAATGTTCTTTGGACCTGACCTTTGTCTCCTCTGTTAGTGTGTTGGCCTCTTAATCCCACGGCTAAAGCAACAGCAGCGAAACAAAATCATTTACGGATCCAAAAGTTAGCTCTCTTTTCTTACCCTGGTAACTTTATCAAGGTGCTGATGAACCCAAGGCATGAATCAGAGAGACAGAAGTTAATCAGTTGATAAATTAGAAAAGCCACCTGAGGAAAAAGGAAAATTAACAGTATTGCTTGGAAGAAGGTGTGGTTCAAGCGAGGAGTTATAGGAAATAATTTTGGGGAGAAAACCTAGTTGTCAGTAATGTCCAGACACACGGCATATAGTGCAAGTTCGTAGCCTTTAGTGGTCCTACACCACAGTCTAACCTCCAGCAATTAGGAACTAACGTAATTAAAGGCTGAGAAATTCTAAAGACTTGGGGCAATGTCTTACAAGATGTAAAACTGAGCAAGCGGTGGCAAGTCTATAGCAGAAAATTAATGTAAACAACAGTTACTTTCAATGAGAGGTGGGATTAAAGCACACTTATGGAATTTGTAAATAGAATTGCCCCTCCTCCACACCAGCACACACACACACACACACACACACACACACACACACTTCCATAGAACATTGCAGGGAAAGCCCATAAATCAAGCTATGGACCGACAGGAGATAGTGGTAACACTCCTGCCCCCCTGTGGACGCCAGAGGGACAAGACAAGGGAGCGTGCTGAGGGCTGGTAGCTGGACTAGGGCAGCGCGAGCATGTGTCTCTGTGTGTGTGTGTGTGTGTGTGTGTCTGTCTGTCTGTCTGTCTGCCTACATGTGTTTACTGCCAGATGTGTGTGAGAGGAGCGGTGAGGTAATGGAGGCACTCGTGGTTAAGGTCAGCCTCCCCACGGTTTTCACTAAGGATTCAGGAGACTATAGGTGGCACAGGAACCCTCACCCCTACCTTTCCTATCGCTGGGGCACCCTAACCCACCAGCTGCTGTTCTTTGCGCCTACTGGTAGTGAACAAGGGCTCAGAACCCCACCCTGCCTGTGCCTCTTCCCTGAGGTGATGGTTCCCCTAAGGGACCAGAGAATGCACTGCGTCTTGAGAACTGTAATTACAGGTGTCATTACTGAACTGTTTGACTGACAGTAGTTTTTTTTTTTTCCCCCCCTTTTGTCTTGAACAGGGGAGTATTTGGGAAACAGGGCTATCAATGCCAAGGTAAGAAAACATGTCTACAACCGTGTTTAATTGTGTTCTTCCGTGTAAATATGACAATGCCAAGAGCAAACAGGCCAGGCTGCCTGTTACCCATGACTATTGTGGCAACTCTCCCCAAGTCGCATGGCACCCGTGTGGCAACTCTAGTTCTTACCAGACCCCAGACCCTGGATGCTTTGACCATATGGAGGGAATATGTTCATTTCTAAAGTAAGGACGTCCATATAGCCAGGAGGTGGTGGCGCACACCTTTAATCCCAGCACTCAGAAGGCAGAGGCAGGCGGATCTATAAAGTAAGGATGTCCAGAAGAGTTTTGCTGCTTCAAGTTTGCCTCTTCGGAAACATGAGAGGACAAAGAAGTGGTACCAATGTGTGAGCCTACCCTTGAGTCTTGAGGATAAAATTTTGTTTCTCACATAACAGTGTGGGCAGGGTGAGCCTTTGAAGGCTGATTGATGTGTTGATGTCACCTGCATAAGGTATGGATACTATTATCCAAATTAGTTTTATTTTTTAGACTTAGATTTCAGGGGGAAAAACAAGAAAAATGAGGTGGCTCGGTGATTAAGAGCACTTACTGCTCTTGCAGAGGACCCCAGAGTTCAGTTCCCAGCTCCTGCCTGGCTCCTCGTACTGTGTCAACTCCAGTTTGGAGATCTGATGCCCTCTTCTGGCCTCCATGGGCACTGCATGCATGTGCTGCACAGCTGCACAATCCAAGCATCCATCAACATAAAATAAAAAAATTTAAATGAGATATTAGCATGTACCAGGCCATGGTCTTGCTCTCTAGCACAATCAATCAATTGATCAATGTGAGGAAACTTTTACAATTAAATATTTCTCATTTTCACAATTTGAGGTAAAATCAGCTTACTAGTATTCTTGCAGACATAGGAAAAGGTGAAATGGAACTGGGAAAGAAACTTCCCCCCAGGCGGGTCCATGTGGGCTGGATCCACTTGGCCCTTTGTGGGCACTTCACTTGCTGTTGGCATGAATGTCATCACTGTATATTAGTGCTGAGCATTTTGACTTTCTCCCTCCAGGTGATTGGTAACTTAGCACCACATAGTCTACAGTGGTAGTCCACACATGAATAATTTTAGAGTTGGGGATGATCACAACACGAGGAATTGTATTAAATGGTAGCAGCATTGGGAAGACTATGAACCACTGTGTAGGCATTTGGTGGCTGACTTTAGTAACGGATCTGATCTTAAAAGAGCAGGAAAAAGCATTAGTTAGGAGGCATGAGAAGTTTTTGTTGATATCTCTCTGAAGGACATAAAAACAAATGCCTGGCAGGAGAGAAGTGTGGTGGGCCAACCCTCATCGGAAGCACAGGGTGGGTGTCTCAGACAAGGCAGCCTTGAGGGTGAGGAAAGCTGCAGAGCTAGAAAGGCCCCTATGTAGTAACAACAGGGCCAGTTCTTTAGAAAGACCTGCCACCGCTAACATGCATGCCCCTAACGACAGACAGCAAAGCATGAGGGACGAAGGCCCTAGGACTGCAAGGGAAATGGACTGGCCTGCTGAAAAGCATCAGGACTGCGGGTGACCTAAACAGCACCTACCACAGCATGGTCACACCCGGCATGGTCACATACCGCGTGGTCACACACAGCATGGTGGCACACGGCATGGTCACACTCGGCATGGTCACACACAGCATGGTCACACACGGCGTGGTCACACACGCCATGGTCACACAGCATAGTCACACACGGCATGGCCACACTAACACCCATGGAATACACCAGCCAGCAGTAGCCGATGACACATTCTTCCCAAGCTCGTGAGGGACATTTCCAATGGACCTTAAACTGCTTTAACAAGCATGGAAAGAAACCGACGGCGCAAGAGTCACGTGGTCTGGATGGCCACTGGCTCAGCAGGTGGAGGTGTTGCTGTGCAGCCTGAGAGCCGGAGGTTGATCCCTGGATCCCACAAGGTGGCAGGGGAGATCCAGAGCTGTCCTCTGATCTACACCCCCCCCACACACACATGCATGCATGAGTGAGAGCATTCATACATTCTCAGACACACATACTCAGTCACTTACAGACTCAGTCAAACACAGGCATACATACACACACACTCACACTTACAGACATACATACACATACTAACCCATACAAATACATACCGAGGCACACACATGCTTACTAATACACACATGCTCAGATGCTCACACACACACTCACTTATGCACACACACACACACAAACACACAAAAAGCGTGTTGATACACTCACAGACACACACACACACACACACGTTCACTTTCTTCTTTCTGTGTGTCTGTGTCTCTCTCGCATACCACCACACATTTTTAAAACAAAAAACAAAAACAAAAGAATCATCCTGTCAGCTCACAATGGGATTAAACTTGAAACCAATAGCGGAAAGATGCCTGGAACCTTCATTATCTGAAAAGAAAACACTGCATTCTGGGTAGCACAGGAGGCAAAGAAAACTCGCAGGAACATCTTTTTAAAAATCTTGTGTTAAATGAAAATGAAGAATATAAAAGCAGGTGGGGCGCAGTGAAAACCATACTCAGATGGAAAATTTGTATCATTACATGTCCTGAGGGTGCTACTCAGTGTTCTGAATATGCAGAAAGTTTGTTGAGCCATTCTGCAATTTTTTTTTTAAATTGCCCACTGCGCACTCAGAAGGATGCAGGCAATTGTGGGTAGGCCTCAGCCACGTGTGGAAGATTTGAAGGACGGGGCGGTCTGAGGGGCTATGGGAATCGAAGGAGGAGGGGTAGTGTGAGTCTAGAAAGGGACAGGTAGAAAATATTTTCTTGGATGAGATAGTCCATCTTATTATAAATGTTTATCTTATTATAAATGTTAGCTACCAGGCGAGTAGAACATCTTAGAGACAAAGGAGGAACACTTCTAGAAAGGTCATTTAGTTTAATTTTATTGAAGTCAGTGGTCTCATAGAAGGGTAATGTTAAGTAGCACAGTGGCCCCTGAGGGATCTGGAACCTGACTGGGTTTGAACACTGGTAATGGCGGAGAGATGGTGCTAGACGTGTTCAGTCCTGGGATGATGCGACCAGGGTCACACTGTGGAGAGATTCCTCTGAAGGTGGGTGCAGGGTGCGGTACAGTCAGGAAGAAGGGAGCAGCTCAGGACAGGCTGGCAGACAGTTTGCACTTAAACAAAGGTCTTCCTAGGGTGGTGTCCACAGATACAGGAAGGAGGAGAGCACTGGCTGCCAGTATGTGGCCAGACATCCAAGCCAAGTCACTGGCATGGGCAGCTTTGGATGACTGCTGCAGCCGACTGTCCCGGGAGCTTCTGATAAATGAGTAATTGCTGGATTTAATTTCCTAGTGTGCACCTGCGTCGTCCATAAACGCTGCCATCATCTCATTGTTACAGCCTGCACTTGCCAAAACAATATTAACAAAGTGGATGCCAAGGTAAGAGAAGGCTAGTCTGCTGATTAAGCACCCAATCGCCCCCCCCCATATGCTCTCCCTCTTCCCTCTCTCCCTACTTCTCCTGCCTCCTTGCTCCACTCTCACCCCTCCCCTCAGTCTTCCCATAATCCTTAGAACCCACGGTGGGGCTGGAATTTGCATTTCTGCTCTGCTTTGATTTGGCCTCAGCTTGGGTAGCAGTGACTTTGTCTCGCTGTGACAGAATGCTCATAACTAACTGACAGGAGCCAGGTTTATGTTGTCTCATGGGGTCAGAAGTTTCAGACTATCAGAATGGGGAGGGGTCCGTGGAAGAAAACAGTTCCTAACAGGGTAGAGAGGAAGTTGCGCCTGGAACTTAGGGTGGGGCATTACCTGTAAAATTCTGCCACTGAGAATAGCTTGCTTTTTTTTTTTTTTTAAATAGTTAGATCCCACCTCCTAGTGACTCTGTAGCCATGCCAAATAGCTCCCTCCACTGGCTAGGAACCCCTTGCATTCTGAACACAAGCTGGTGAGACAGAGCTCGACACCTTACAAGGACCCAATCAGTGGTCAGCTGAGCAAAGCTGTGTATGCTATTTGCACCATTATATCTGTGCTCTGGTGGAGAGAGAGAGAGAGAGAGAGAGAGAGAGAGAGAGAGAGAGAGAGAGAGACGCTAAGCTTGGACAAACACCTGGATTGGAATGCTGAGTCTGGCTTCCACAGAGAATCTCTGGTAGCTCAGAGCCAATCAGCAGCCTCTCTGCGCATCAGCCTGAAACATCTACGCCTCACTCAGGCATATTGGCAGCGATTAAATAGAACTGACAAGTATATTAACTGTAAAGAATGCTTGCTAAGCAAAGAGGCCCAGAGCCTCCTTCAGCTTCGTAGGAACTCCTGGAAAATGGCTCGGTGTGTAAGAGCTCCCGTTGGCATTTGCCTGGGATGGGCCTATGTTCTAAATTCCAGAGGGAGAAAGCAGGGGGAGTGTGGTTGACATTTAGTGAACTTGCAGATGCTTGGGGGAGTCCAACTTGGGGACATGCAGGGTAGGGACACAACACACAGAGGGATATGAGCTGGAAAGAGGCCAGGAGAGTCCACAGAGGAGCGGTCGTTGTCTTGCCCTTTCTTGTGGTGCACCTGTAACTGTGGCTTCAAACTGTGAGGCCAACAATAGAGCATATGGGGAGGAGGTGCGCGAGAAATGGCACGTGAGAAAAATCCATTAAGTCTGCACTCGCATTATCTAACTGCAAATGCCACACGAAGCCTGGAAGGACTGAGTGAGATGGCCCCTACGGGGTCACTTTGGGATGGCTTCCTTCTGTGACCCCGTGCCTTCTGAGTGACAGTTTCTAGAACTAAGAACCATGGTCTGAATACAAAAGTCGAGAGGAACGTTTTAATTTCTGTGTCTTTGTCCTAATGGTGAATGGTCTAACACGCACCTGCATCTCGGTCCTGTCTGGTTCATGAACAAAAGGTGCTAAGGCTTGAGAGCTGAGCGTGGTAGGATAACCTACGCAGCTCAGGCATTATCGTGATACTTGGCGTTTGCTGCGCTCCTCTTCCGGTTATTGGAAAAGATGTTCTGTGAGAGCTGAGCTGTTCTCCTCTCCCTCCAGATCGCAGAACAGCGCTTTGGAATCAACATCCCACACAAGTTCAACATTCACAACTACAAGGTGCCCACATTCTGCGATCACTGCGGCTCCTTGCTCTGGGGGATAATGCGACAAGGACTTCAGTGTAAAAGTAAGATGCAGAGGTTCCGGCCTCCCACGTCTCTATGGCACACGGGACACTTGTGGAGTTCTGTAGGCTCAAAATCTGACCTAGGGCTGAACTTTTGCATGTCCCTATCTGAGTTGTGTTATTCACGTATCATTCGTTGAGCATGTAATACATGTAAAGAGAATAGTATCCAATCCCTAAAATAATATTAGAAGATTAAATTAGATGTGAAATCCCGTGATCTACCTTGCTGGCTGCTAGCTACTCATTGCTGAGTGTAGACTGAGCTAAAAGGCTTTTGAAAGGGGCATTGGAGGAAGAAGGTTCAGGTTCTAAGTAAGCACTGCTTCCCACGTGAAGTAAGCAGCAGTTGGATGTCAGTGTAGCAGGAGCTGCGTGGGTGGTCGGCAAGAGCCCTGTGATGTGTCTGAAGGAGCCGGTAGGGCAAAAAACAAAGCTTTGATGGTGGCTGGCACCTTACCAGCCATACCCAGTGCTGTTCAGAGCTTTCCTTTCTTCAAAGACTCTGAGTGTCTTGTTAGGGGGATTGTTGGAGCTATTGACTTGGAGTTCATCTCCCATTAACATGTGATTGTCTGACTGTCTTGGGGGTCCACCTGAAGCCTTATCAAACACACACTCGGATGACAGCTTCTCTTGGCTGTCTGGGATAGTCAGACTGCATCTGCCAACAGAAGGGACCGAATTCTAGTGAGGGACAGTGTGACACACGTCTCTAATCCCATCACTCAGGGAACTGACATAGGAGGAGCGTCAGGGGTTGATCTACACAGTGAGGTCCGGAGCAGCCTGGGGTACAGAGTAAGAAGAAAACCAACACAAACAATAACAGCCAAATTCTCTGCCCCTCTAGCATCTTTTTTCATCCACCTGGAACAGCAGCCAGCTCAGCTAGAGGCTGAGGCTGAGGCTGAGGCTGAGGCGGAGGCGTGGCTTGATGCTGGCCTAAGGGTCTCATCTGAGTGAGCCATTTCCCATTTTCTTCTATTTCTGGCTAGTATACAGATCCGTGCCTGGGACTGGTCTACTCTTCTCTGTCCCCGGTTGCCCGAGAGCAACATACCTCCATTGACATGGCTCCTACAACTTTTATTTTTATTGTGACATGGTTTTCTGAGGTTTTTGTAGTGCGTGTCCCTCTGTCCCAGGCAATTTCCCACGAAGCTAATGAAGCTTAAGCTTCAGGCCTCGCTCTGCTTGATGTGGCGTTCTTTTTCATAAAGAAAGCTTCCCCAAATGACAAGCTCAATCCCTGTAAAGTCTAGTTTGTGGTGTGCATCCAAAGACAGGCCGACACCATCAAAGGGGTGCTTGTCCCACACGGCTTCAGTCAGGCCTTCCCTCAGCAGGACTCACTTCCAGACACCAGATAGGCATTTCTTTCTGCTGGTTAAACCTTAGAGCCTTCACGAGCACAAGAACCGTAGCTTGCTTTGCTCGCTACTCTAAATGTCATCTGCCCTGACCTTCAAGCACTTTAAAAGTTGCTTTCTTTTTTCTTCCCCTACTTAACAGTTAGAACCACAACCCCACCGGATAGACTTTGTGGGCTAGGAGCGCCACCTAACCACAGCAGGACCCAGAAAGAAGCTGTACGGAGCTCTCTCCCTCAGAAACCCATCTCTACCTTGTTTGAACAATGACCTAGCTGCAGTGTGTAGACAGCTGCTTTTTATTTCGCTGTTAATCGGAAGGAGGGAATAGGGCAGTTGGCATGATTCTTTGTTATCTAGTCGCCTGCGACTGTCACCGCGATGAACGTTTTAATCTCTGCATTGTATCTTGCTGCCGAGGCAGCAGCGCCTGTTGCACTTGATTTAGATGAGTTTATCCCGTCAAGTCACAGGGGAAAGAATCGAAATCTGCTATTTGAAACCTGTTATTCTTTAGTATGCTAGGATTTCTGCTTCCGCACAAGTCAGAAATAGATAAAATGTCAGGCATTGTTCTGAGGATGGGTTTCATTCGGTGAGCTGCCATTGTTAGCCTGCAGTATTCTTCTGTCTCAATCCTTAGGCTATTGATGTTATCTACTGCACGGGATGACTCTGGATTCTGTTTTCTTCCCTCCAGTATGTAAAATGAATGTACATATTCGATGTCAGGCCAACGTAGCCCCAAACTGTGGGGTGAATGCAGTGGAGCTTGCCAAGACCCTGGCAGGGATGGGTCTCCAACCTGGAAATATTTCTCCAACCTCGGTGAGCCCTTTGACTTTGGTTGCCTATTATTACCTATTTTTCAGGTGTGGTGAGCTCAAATGAAATACAGGTAACATAATCTCAGCAAATACACTGAAAAGGTCTTCTGCATTTTTTTTAAAAAAGTATTTCTCTCCCATCTAAGAGCCTGTGTATGCAGTTATGGCAAGCAACAATGAGCATGCATGTGTGTCAGGAAGCAATCCCTCTCCTTAAAATCAGCTTCCCATCAGTTTGGTCTGGCAAAAATCTCAGAACGTAGGTGCCTAGAGTGTGCTCATGGCTGATGACCAAGCTGGACAACTGGCCAGTAGCCACAGGCCTCAGCCTCCTCATCTCCAAAGGGATTGCCTGTGCTTCTCCATTCCCGAGACTGCCTCATGTGTCCAGGGTTGAGAATCCGTCTATTATGTTCTGCAGCTCACAGCTTCTTCCTCTGGACACTCGGCAGTGGGTGGAGTGGTTCAGTTGCCCTAGCCGTGTGTGGTCCTGCATCCTCCCTAAGGGACATCCAACTGATGTCCATCAGAGCCTGGGCTGCTTCCCAGCTCTTACTTTTGCTTTTTAGCCTGTGTCTGCAGGGAACTGGGGATAGTCACGCCTGGCTGGCTGTGAGATCTGAAAGAGGTAGGTGGAGAGCCAGTTCAGGAGAGGCCCAGACCCACAGTGAAGTCATCTCTGAGTGCTTTGGAAGGAAGTCCAGTTCCTCTGAGGGTCTTCCTAACTTAGAAAGCAGCCGTGCTACCATTTCATTCCCTGTTACAGAAAGGCTCCTGCCGAGATCAGGGCTCGCACTGATGGTGCACTTCAGGCAGGCACCAGGCAAGTCCACCTCTCTGCCTGCTCATGGGTAGGCAAGTAGGATGCTAAAACAGTGAGGTGGGGGTCCCAGTGAGTAGGATGGTTGGTCCTGAGAGTTAGCATTACGTATGTCAGGAAGAAATAAGGCAGGCTATGTGACTAGTCCCAGAACGGGCAGTGCCTCCCTGTCTCTCAGACCAAGTGCCTTTAATGCTATGGTATTTAATAGTGGGGAAACCAGATTTACCTGCTGACAGCACATCATTAAAAAGAGAGAATTATAAGTCACCAAAGAGAAAATGTGTTTTAAAAAGAGATTAAGGAACGCAGGCTCTTGAGTTTTTAACTCCAACCAAGAATTCGGAAGTAAAATTTAATCATTTTCCTGTTTTTGAAAAGTTTACAAGAGATTGAGAGGAGGGAATCTAGAAAAACCATTGTATTTTAAATATAATCCATTTTCTTATATTGTTATCCCTGTTTTATGGTGTTACATATTTAAGATCCTTGAAGGTGCTGTGTCTTGGTTGGTTTATTTTCAACATTGCTTACAAGTCCCAGCAGGGCCTAGGATCCAGGCATAGCCTGTAAAACTAGGTACATTGAGAGCATCACAATTCTCAGAGCAGCTCAGGGGTAGAGTACTTCTGAGTATGTATGAAGCCATAGGGTCCATTCACAGCACCTCAAAGAACAAAAAATAAAATAGATTAATTAAAATAAATTAAAAAAAAACCAGTCAAACAAAAGCAGCCTCTTGGAAACTGGAGAGATGACTTAACAGTTAAGAGCAAGTATTGTTCTTGATAGGATCAGAGTTCAGTTCCCAACACCCTTGTCAGGTGGGTCACAACCACCTAACTTCAACTCCAGGGAATCCAAAACTCTCCTCTGGCCTCCGTGACACCTGCACGCATGTCCACACGCCCACACACAGACATATACACAATTAAAAAATAAATATTTTAGAATCAGCCCTGTATTCTCAAAAGGCATTTAAAGATGTAAAAAGTAAATGTGACCATTTTGAAATAATACAATAATTTAGTATGTAAATAATGTGTCTGTATATTGTTTTAAAAATGTATAATGGAGAAGGCTGCTGAGATTTTAGATGGTTAGCATTTACTCATCATAATTCTTGTGGCCCCTCCTCTACATTGAACTTTATTTATATAATTTAAGCTTTTGTCTTAAAAAAACACGTGCTTGTCCTGCTGCTGTGACTCTGAGCAAACATGAAAACCACTCTTTGCACGAAGTGGTCGCTAGGTGGCTCTCCTGGAATTGACTGCTCTTGGAGAAGCCATTGTAGAAGAAACCAGTGACCAGCCTAAGTCACTGGCATCTTTATTTCTGCACATTCTCCACACAGCAGGGCATGCATACAGAGGAGAAGTGGATGGTGGTTTTAAGTCAAAGAAGCTAAATATCTGCCCAGGGCTGATTTCTCTGCATGATGGCTGACGGCTGAGATGGTTCACTGCCGGGAAGTTATCCCGGTCCGTACCTGCCTTGTGCTCACAATAGTTTCTGCATTCCTTCTCCTTGCAGAAACTCATTTCCAGATCGACGTTAAGACGGCAGGGAAAGGAGGGTTCCAAAGAAGGAAATGGGATTGGTGTCAATTCTTCTAGCAGATTCGGCATTGACAACTTCGAATTCATCCGGGTGTTGGGGAAGGGGAGCTTCGGGAAGGTGAGTCTGGGCTGTGGCTGGCTGAATTGAAGTAACAAATGTGGTGTGTGTGTGTGTGTGTGTGTGTGTGTGTGTGTGTGTGTGCTGTTTGTGTACATGTATGTATGTGGGTGCACACTGGTCCTTCACACGTGTACCCACACCCTCAACCCTCAAGTCTCCCTCACGCTCCCTCCTGCGTTGCTCTAGGTGATGCTAGCCAGGATAAAGGAAACAGGAGACCTGTATGCTGTGAAGGTGCTGAAGAAGGACGTGATCCTGCAGGATGACGATGTGGAATGCACCATGACGGAGAAGAGGATCCTGTCCTTGGCCCGCAACCACCCCTTCCTCACCCAGCTGTTCTGCTGCTTTCAGACTCCTGTGAGTATGACCGGTGCTCCCCCTGTGAGTATGACCGGTGCTCCCCCTGTGAGTATGACCGGTGCTCCCTGCTGCCCAGCCCATGTCTCAAACAGATAATACTGAGATGTTGAAGATGTCAGGACGTTGTGTGGAATGGGTCTAAAGACGCTGGCCACTTCTGGTGACCTGGGCAGACCTCTCCTTCATGCTGTCCAATAGAAGGGTCACCTCAAGAGTCGTGCCCTGATATTGAAAAGGTCTTCATACACGAATTTCCTACATCAGAGAAGTTATGAAAGTCTAACAGTAAAGTGAATGTCACGGGCTATTGGTGAATTTGGCTATAGTGCTTCTTCTGTATTCTGGATAATCTTGGACCTGAGTGAAAGAGTTGAGCAGGACCCAGAAAGGGCACCTTGAATTGATTCATCCCAAGGCTTTGCTCTTGGCCTTTAAGACTCTTCGTCAAGTACTTTGGACTAGTCTTGGGATTTGTCTCTGCCTGTGATGGTTAAGAGTAGCAATGTAGGATTCTTTCTGCTGCAGTCAATAGAATGCTGAGCTAATGGTAGTTTAAACAGAAACCAGGGTGGTCTTGGTTCATTTGGACAGTAGTTCCTGTTAATCCACACAGTGTAAACTGGTGGTGACCCCTCGGGTTCGACTCCTTGCCTAGCACCATTACACACGTCTTCTACTTGGTAGCTTAGAGTATTTGTTGCACCTTTACACATCCCACTTTGACAGAACAGCATCCAAAAAAGAGGCCAGTAGGTCACATGGACCACTTTCCTTTCTTAGCTTGGCTCATCTTTTTTCAGCAGCAGGAACTAGAGAGGGGATACCTCACCAGGTGAGCTAATGAGTCATGATTGTCTTATACTACTCAGGTTCATACTCTGGGCCAGGCAGCAGGGCCACTCTGCTGCCTTTTTAGACTTGGATCCCTAACAGGGCTTCTCTTATCAGCAAAGAGGGAAGGTGACCTCTATGAAGGCACCCAGGTCACAACAGATGACTCAGAATTTTCCTGCTGTCTGAGAGACCGAGCCCTGGGTGCGTCCCTTGGCTACGTGGCTAGCAGGGAACCTGAGGTGGTGTGGGAACACATGGATCATCTCACTTGACTGGAGATAGAAATGAACAGCAAAGCTGAGGCCAGAAGTGAGACTTTAAATTTGTTGGTGAAAAGAGTACTACCCGCAGTGGGCAAACAACTCCCACAGCACCGGGGCTGAAGTGAGCATCAGGTGTGTACAGAGTTCAGTACAGTATGAGACTCCAGCTGAGGAGGGCCTGACTCGTAGATGGGAGTTTTTGTCCTGTCTGGTCCTGCAGCCGTTCAGTCCAAAGAAACACACAAAGGCTTTTATTAATTATAAATTGTTTAGCCTATTAGCTTATTATTATTATTTTGGTTTTTCGAGACAGGATTTCTCGGTAACTTTGGAGCCTGTCGTGGAACTAGTTCTTGTAGACCAGGCTGACCTCAAACTCATGGAGATCTTCCTGCCTCTGCCTCCTGAGTGCTGGGATTAAAGGCATCCACCACCACAGCCTGGAGCTCAGGCTTATTTTTAACTAGCTCTTACAACTTAGATTAACCCATAATTCTTCTCTATGTTTAGCCACATGGCTTGGTACCTTTGCTCAGTAAGGTATTCTCATCTTGCTTCCTCTGTGTCTGGCTGGTGACTCCATCTCTACCTTTTCTCTTCCTAGAGTTCTCCTAGTCCGGTTGCCCCACCTATACTTCCTCCCTGGCTTCTGGCCACTCAGCATTTTACTAAGCCAATACGCATAGCAAATCTTTACAGTGTACAAGAGCATTATTCCACAGCACTGACTGAAACTAGACCTGTACAGGAAGGCAGGACCAGGCTGTGGGATACAGCAGAATGCTGCTGAAGAAACCGACAGAGAGGAATGTCAGGCCCTGTTGCAACCTTCCTACACTAGGTGGCAAACACATCCAAGAGTCTTTGCCATCACGACCACAGGAGACCTTTCAAGGAAGCTTTTGGTTCATAAAAGCATATGCACATCATCCTTTAAAAACACGAACAGGGACTAGAGAGCCTGCTCAGCCATTAAGAGCCCTGGTTGCTCTCCCACAGGACCCAGGTTCAGTTCCTAACATCCATGTGGTATCTTACAACTATCTATAAGTCCAGTTCCGGGAATACTGCTGCCCACTTTTGGCCTCTGCAGGCACCAGGCATGCGTGTAGTGCACAGACATAAATGTAAGCAAAACACCCAAACACATAAAATAAATAAAAAGTACAAACAGTGCTTTACTTTGACTATGATTACACATGTTTTTTAAACATAGTAATGGTCAATCTGGGAAATTGTTTCATATTTATGTACATCTAGCTGCTTCATTTTTATAGCTGTATAATATTTTAAGAACATGCTGCTCAAGGCATGGTGGAGTATGACATTTACCACAGCACTCAGGATTCGGGGCAGGCAGATCTCCATGGTTTCAAGAACAACCAGGCCAGATAAGGCTGTATGTTTAGACCTTAGCTTTTGCATATATGAATGTGTATACATATACATTTATGTGTATATACATATATAGTTATATATAATATATTTATTTAATCTATTTTATTTTTAATTACCTACTTGGTCTTTTACTTCCCTTGTACTTTTATCTTTACATTTTTTAGTATTTATTTATTTATTATGTATGTAATATTCTCTCTGTGTGTATGCCTACAGGCCAGAAGAGGGAACCAGACCTCATTACAGATGGTTGTGAGCCACCATGTGGTTGCTGGGAATTGAACTCAGGACCTTTGGAAGAGCAGGCAATGCTCTTAACCACTGAGCCATCTCTCCAGCCCTTATCTTTACATGTTTATAGAACATTTCTACATGGCATATTGTTAAATGTAGTTTTTCTCAGGAGACGTATGCATTTAAATTTGAATAGAGTCCACTTGTGCCTTCCTCCACCACAGTGAAAGGCGGCTAGCATCTTATGGTCTGCCCTTGAGGCGTTGTTCCGATAGCTCTGCGTCTGCTGTCTTATTTAGTCTGTGCAGTGACCCTAGCAGTAATAACATTTTAGAGAGTGTAGGGATTCCCATCGGTGGGTCTTTCCTATTGAAGGTCTGATGTTTGGCCACAAGGTGGCAGTCTTGACTTCTCCACCACCACAAGGACACTCTGGAACATTTTGAAAGGGTGTGAATTACAATTGTCTCCAAAACAAAGACCAGAGGGAATGCTCCCCACCTCCAGGTTACAGGGTGGAAAGAATGTTGGAGACCAAGAACCAAATGAGTTCTACACATGATAACACTTGGAGACAAGGTTTCCATTTTACCCTCTGGGGATTCTGGGGAGTCAGGTGCTTCCATCTGCAAGATATTCTCACTGCAACGCTGGTGTAAAGGACTGAAAATGTTAGTCCCTGAAAGGAAGGACGAAGTTAGATGACTCTAGCTACTTGATTCAACAAGCTATGGCCCCTCAGATGACTGTGGCCTCTTCTCTCAATGGCTCTGCAGTGAGCCCAGGAAGGGCATCAGAGTTCCCCATCTGCTGTTGCCCAGATGCCATTTTCCTGAGAGGGTCCTTGTTCAACAATGTGACGTCCCTCGTGGTCCTATAGAATCCCTATCGCTGAAGCCCAAATAAGTGGGGAGCTCATTAAGAGTCTCTTGGGCTGGTAGTGGTGGAGACATGGTTCAAGCATAGGTCAGGCTGACTCCGACCCATAGGTCACGTGTAGTCTCACACCACGCATAAGTGGCCACCCACTCACGCTGCTGAAGTGTCTGCCTGTGGAGCCTCAGGACTAGTGATCCGAGTTCTCCTGATTTTTCCCGTATCTAAACGGCCTGAGAATGCTGTAAAAACCTCCAGTCCCAGGAGGTCGTAGGAAGAAAGTGAAGTTTCTGAAAGATTCAGTGAGAAGATAAATGGTTCAAAGGTGACGCTAACTAGCAGGTTACCCACGCCCTAGTGGATAAAAGCATAAAAATTCTTGAATGCTGAGGCTGCCCTGTGATGAACATCCACTTCCCCACATCGGAGGCAACCATCCCGGCGCTCCCCACACGGAAACCATAACGTGGGAATCGTTCCTGCCAAAAAGAAAACAATAAGCAAGTTTCACATACTAGAGACTTTATCAAGTTTTCTGTATAGGTTTAGGAATCCATCAACTTTTCTGCCAGAATCTCCCCATAAATATTATTGCTTATAAGGGTAGAGATCACTTCGAGTTCTGGAACCTTCTGATGGCATGATGCCTTCTAAGACTTGGTGACTAATAACCTTTATTGAGATTTGTAAAAGCTGTTGGACCTGCTAGTTTTATTTTTCATTGTCTAGCTAACAGAAACAGGGTAAGAAAAAGATCGATGTATGTAAGGATGCTTAATCTGGGGCAGCGAGATATGGTGGGTAAAGGCCCTTACCGCTGAGCCTGAACACCTGACGTTGATCCCGGGGCCTACATAGTGGAAGGAGAGAAGTGATTCCCTAAAGTTGTTCTCTGACCTACACACATATGCTGTGACACACAGAGAGAGAGGAGGGAGGAGGGAGGAGAGAAGGAGAGAATAAATAAATGCTTTTAAAAGATGCTTAATTCTTAAATATGATTAATATATTATTCGTCCATTGTTAATATCTTTTGATTGGCAGCGACTCCATCATCCCACCCTCAGTCCTGGTACCCATCACTGCTCTTTCTGCTCGTGTCAGATTTAAGATTTGATTTCCTGTGCATGGTTTTTTTTTTTTTTTTACTTAATCTTCTCCAGATCTCTGTGTGTGTTCACAAATGATAGGGTCACCTCCTCTTTTAAGGTTGAATGATATTTCATTGTATGTCTACCCCACATTTTCTGTGTCCGTTCATCCATACCATGGCTAAAGCTGCAGTGAGCGGGGCATGCAATTCTCTCTCTCCAATGTGTTGACTTCATTTCCCTTGGATAGACACCGAGTTAATGGAATTGTTGGATCATATGCATGTTCCATTTTAACTTTTGAGGTATCTTCATTCAGTTTTGGACAGTGGTTGACTGACTCGCGGTCCCGCCGTCAGTGTGAAAGGTCCTTCTTCTTTCCCGTAGTTGCCAACACTCAGTTCCTTTCATTATTTCAATAGGAGTTCTGGCAGGGAAGAGGTGGTGTCTCAGCATGGCTTCAGTTTGCATTTCTCTGGTGGTTAGTGGCAAGCATTGTTGCTTCATGCATCTATTGACCGTTTATAGTTCTCCTTTTGAGAAATACCTGTTGAGGTCTTTTTCTTTGTTTTAGATTTTTGAAGTTGCTTTCTTACCATCTGAGTTAAATCGAAACAACTTGAACTTCCAGGAAAGGGCGCACACTTAAATAATGTACTAACTGAAGGGGATTTTCTCCCAGGTATGAGCACACACACCTGTAGTCCCAGACAGGGTGTGTGAGGTAACATCGTTTGAGTCCATGAGTTCCAGACCTGGCTGGTCAATTAAAAAAAAAATCAAAAGTACTTTGTATCAGACATTGTCATAAGCATCTGACATGTATGATTAATGGCATGACTTCTCATCACATAAGATAGTTACAGTTATTATCCTTGCCTTGTTGGTAGTTCAGGGCAACATGGAACTATCAAAACACTTCCTCCAAAGCAAACACTTTTAGGAAACTACAGATCTAGAAGATTCCGAGAAAGAATAGAGATTTTACAAGGATGAGTGGTTTGTAGCTACATCAAGTTCTGGTCAAGACAACGAGCTAGCTTTTGTCCCCCCCCCCCCCCCACGTGCACCAGCAGGAAATGATGCCGAGAATCTTACCGGGACTACAGCTGAGTGGTGGGGTTTCTGGGAAGTGCATCTTTTTCAAATATGTGTTATGTTTTGTTTTAAACAACAGAGATGGAGAGGAGGGTAAGGCCTTACTTAGCAAGGAGCACGTGGTCACTAGGGACCTACGTCTCAAATCTGGTCCATGCTTCGCTCCTCAGTCCTTGGAAGTTAATTCACTTCCAGGTCCTGGCATCTTCAATAGTGGCCATCAGCCTTTTGGCATTTATGGCCTAGAATGGAGACCCCACTGCCTTGCTTCCAAGGCTTACCAACTGAGTAGAAGGAGCTCAGCCCGGGAGAAAGAGCTGGGCTACTGAGTTTAAGAGAGACAAATAGGTGGGGATAAGAGGCCAGCCAGAGGGAGAGACAGGGGTGAGAGGCACCGAAGACAGAAGAGGCAGGAAGGGGCAGTGTTAGTTTTTGTTCAGAGCCCCAGTTTCAGAGTAGGGGTTCTGCTTGGAAAACCCAGAATGCCCTATACCCAGCACCTGGGAGAAGGCTGCATCAGGTCCCTCCTCACTCCTTAGGGGTTTGGCTCTGTTTACATCAGTTTCCCTGGTGGCTGTAGACCACAGAGGCTCCCAGAGCCTGGGGGAACAGAACTGACTGTTTGCTGTAGGTTTCCTCAGAGAGCTGGGGCTTCTGGCCTTCCTGAGTCAGTCCTGCAGAGGGCGCTCCTGGCAGCCCAGAGGGATCCACCGCTCCTCACCTGTGGGAGCACAGCCAAGGCCTGGTTTCTGCAGGCGAGATTGTTCGGAGTCTGTACACACAGGCAAAAGTTGCTCTCAGCAGGCTCCAAGTATGTTAGGGAAGTCACCCAGCAACACGAGGGCAAGGCAGCATTGCTTTCTCCATATTTTTCTCTCCATTTATTTTCTATTAGTTATTAGTAAAGCAATGTGTGTAATTGTGAGAAAGGCATTATTCTTCTACCCCTACTTCGGGTGAGTGATAGCTTCAGATCCTTGAGTTCAGTCTCTTGCCTTCTTAGCCCCCAGTGTCTTTAAGAAATTCCTTTTTTAAATTTTAATCAGTTACACATCTCCATGTATGCCCATCCTTCTAGCGGGCAGGGTACCACTGTATTGCATCTCAAGTGGAGAGGGGCTGCATACACAGGGCACAGCCCACACTGTATTGAACACTGAGCTTCGGGCAGTGCATCCTGAGCTGCTGCTACAGCTGGATTGGGAAGGAGGCATACTCAGTTCCTGGCATCCGCTCTCCATGCTCTGATGCTGTGCCATCCTGGGCAAGGAGAAGAGACACCAAGGCTTCAGGTTAGGAAAGAAGAAGCGACCAAGGCAATGAGAGTCTGAAGAGGCCCCTGTGAGGTTCAGCATGCCTGGTTGATTCTTGGAGTCTAAATGTACCAGTTCTGCAGGATGGGCGAAAGGCAGAAGTCGGAACTTCACTGAGACCTGACATCCATTCTAGATACTTCTACTCATTACTGCTGCCTCAGAAAGTGCACTCTGATGTTCAATAAATACCTGTTGGGCAAAGTATCTTGCAATATTCACAACAATCCTGGAAGATGAAGACATTTGCATCCTTGTAACAGTTTGGATAGTTGAGGTCCAAAGAGGTTAAACAGTCTGTCCTTGGTCACAAAGCAGGAGCCACTGTGTGTGTATTCTTGACTGGATTGTGCAGCTCTGTGCCACGGCTGTTACACTGTACCAAGAAAGCTCCCCTCTCTGCAGTGTTTACATCTGGGAAGCATATATAAACTTGCTTTTCCACCCTATGTGTTTTCTGGCCTTTTGTGAAACACCTAAGGGTATTTCTTCTGCTCCCTCTGGAACTAGGCTCCCTCCTTTCCCTGAGCAATGACTTACTTCACATGCCATTTGGTCTGCTTCCGGGTCGCTTGTTGCAGTTTGCCTTTGGCTCAGATGAAAATAGAAAGCTAACTAGAACACGGTATTGGTGTTTCCCATCTCTGCTCGCTCCCAGCCCATCAGCGTGGACCATCTTTCTTTCAGATTGGTAGCTATGGAGATAGGTCCACAGACCAGATTAGGATGTCTAGACCTTGCTGTGTGTTGGGCTGACCTCTTCAATTGACAACCTCTGGGGACAGCATCCAAGGGGCCACCTTCAGGCACAGGATTTCAGATTCTGTACTCTGAGGCTACAGCGCCTTGAACTTCTTGTTGGTAGAGTCTTGAACATGAATGGGAAAAAGGAGTCAGAAGGTGAAGCTGTTCATCTGCCCCTGTCTCTGACTAGGTCTGCAGGATCCTTGGTGTGACTAGCAGCAAACTCTTGTTGCTGAGGTTGTTTGACTATAACTGACTTGGTCATGACTGTCACCAACACTGACAGCCTAGACGGTAAGCACCCCAGCGCTTTCACATCTGGAAAGACGTTTTGTGGCACTGTGCATCATTTCCTTTGATGTCCCCAGTCTTCGCCAGAGTTAGCCTTGGTCACGTGTGCTCACAGTGACTGGAAATGTTCACAGTGACATGGCTATTGCATGGTTATGGTTTCCGCTTACCACAGTGAGTCAAGTTGCCAATCCCCCATCTTCAGCAGTGCCCTTGGAAGTTCAAACAAGACCAGCTCTGGGGCTGAAAAGGAGGTGGTCCAGTGGAAAGTCGGCCCTGCCTCTCAGTCTGCAGGAAGCCTAGCCCACATGAAGTGGTGCTGGGAGGTTGAGCTCATGTAGTACATGTGGATAGTTGACCTTGAACTCTGGATCCTGGGGATGTTCAGACCCATGTGTCAGGCTTTCTACAAAAGATCAACCAGGGTAGCTATAAAACCCAAACCAACTAATACCATAGTTTCTGCATTGCCTGCACATGGTCTCGGGGAGGTTGTGTGGGCTCTCACCTTGACTGACATGGCTCTTTAGGCAGGGTCTGAAGCTACGTCTGTAGCTGGAGTGGGTCCATCCTGCCCTGGAGACAGAGATGCTGTTGTTGTAAAAAAAAAAAAAAATCCGACCTTCTTGAGCAGAAACCATAGACTGTAATGTGTTCTAGTATTGAAATACTTGAGTTTCTTGTGAATACTACATCACTGGTTAGAACTTGATTATGTCTGTCTCTCCTGGGCCCCAGAAACGGCCAGCGCTTCTCATGAGTAGAAACAGCCTTATTGCAAGTTAGCTTATAGCACAAGACAGGAAAGCGTTTATTCATCCCAACCACGAATATGGAGTGCCTGCAACATGAAACCTGGCTTTCAGCCCTGAGGATACAGCAGGCCACAAAGAAGAGCAGGCTCTGCCTTCATATATCTGGCCTAGGAAGCTAAGGGCCTGAAGCTCTCCTGTGTGGGTAGACTCAGCAGGTGGTCAGCATCCATGGGAGGCTATTCTTAGATTTCCACTCTGGTCATGCTCAGTATATCCACCTGCTTGGAAGGGAGTATTGGGGCGTTTAAAGCTGTATTTGCATGTCTAGGACACGCTTATTTTCGGTAGGATGAAGTGATTTTGGGATCTACTGATGATTATTAGGGAGGGTAGATTCAAGCCCCATGTCTCTTCTGGCTAGTATTCAGGATACAGGCTCATGCTGGGAGGCAGACTGGGAAGAGTGACCGCCCTAGCTTGCTTCCCGTTCACCTAGACGTTTGTGTGGACCCCTCGTACTGACAGCTCCTGTTCCAGGCCTCGGGAATATCTGTCTATGTCTCTGCTAACCCCGTATAACCTCATGAGCTCATTGGACTGTTCTTCTCTAAGGCCCCCTTTCCTGCTTCCTGCTGTCCGTTAGCACTGTCCTGCCTCACTATTACATCCCTGTGTTCTAGAGAGATCAGGATGCCCTTTCTTCCCTGGAGGAACAAGCAGGGCCTTCCCACTTCTGTCCTAATGGAGGCTTCCAGCTTGCACGATGCTCATTCAGCACAAGCGCCCGCTGTGTTGAGAGCTCATTCCTTCCTGCCCACTTGTGCTCTGCCATCATTTTTCTCTCAGGAGTTGTGGAGGGAGTGCTGGGACTCTGCTCAGAGCCTCTTCATTTCATCCTCAAGGTGTATGACATTTTCAATGTTAAAATGATATAATATATAGTTTCCCCATCAAAACAGGAGTGCCATTCGGCCTCCTCCACTTCCAACCATACCCTTTTCTCCATTTCTTTGCATGGTGTCTTGGGGAGCCATTCTGGCATTTTCCTGCTCTATTTACTCCTGTCCTCCCTGGGGAGCCCAGAACCACATGCTCTTTGGTATTTTCTAAGGAAACGTGAAGTAGAGATGAGCCACTGCCCACATTTCTAAACCATCAACTGTCTACCGATGGTGAAAGCTGCTTAGGGTGAGTTAGACACAACCATGAAACACAGCTGACAAGGTGGAGTTGGCCTACAGCCTGCCCAAAGTTCTCTTCTGGGAGCCTAGAGAATGTAGGCCTGGTGTTTACCTGATTGGTTCCTCCTTATTTGAACTTTTGGACAGATTTGCAGAGAAAGTTGCTTTTCACATTGCTCAAAGCATCACCCCTATCATCTGACACATCTCAGAGCTGGTGAACGGTTATCATTTGCACTGAACCATAGATAAGATCCTCCTGCTTGTCCGGTGCCATGTCATGTGATGTCACACACGGTGGGAGGAGCCTCTGTGGGAGGGCTGTCCTGTGCGTTGAGCGCTACCCAGCAGCATCCTTGCTAGCAACTCGCTAGATATCCATTGTGCCCTTGAGTTATTGCCAGGTTCTCCCCACCCCCAGGAGTCTGCCTTGGCTTAAAACTATGGCTCCGTATGATTGTCCAATAATCCGTCCTCAGTCTCTCGTCACATGGGCTAAAAGACTGTTTCCTACAGAGAAAGCCAAGTGTGTCAGATTGTCCTTATAAAAGACTACATGGGCCAGTGGGTAAGGGGGCCAGTCACCAAACCCAGCTACCCAAGTACAATCCTGGAACCTGCATGGTGGAAAGAGAGAACTGACTTCTACAGTTGTCTCCTGACCTCCACACTGGAGCCATGGCATGCACCTGGCCACACCCACGTAAATACACACAAAGAAATATGATTTTTAAATTCTATATATTATCATGTTTCTCTGGTAGTTCTGGCAGCTCCTGACAGCTGTCAACGCCTGTACTGTGGCACTTGCTGGTCCAGGACTCCTGAACTGGTGAACAGCAGAAGTGTGCAGGGTGTGTTCAGTGTGTGAGTGGCTGACTAGTGCCCGGATGGTTCTTGTTAGCCTAGAAGTCTGCTGACAGCAAGGCAGAAATGTGGGGTGCCTAGAGCACCAAGGAGCCAAATAGGGGTTCACTGAGTTTGAGTTTTAAGCGGGTTGTGTCAAACTCAAGGTGCACAGCTTCTCTTGGTTTGGAATCTCATCACTAGGCAATCTTTTGACTTTATCAACAAGGCATGGAGCCAGTGCTTTTTTATGAAAGCCACCATCTCTGCTGGAGCCCCACTGGGAGGCTTGTCTGTGAGCCAGAACCCTGTCCTCGACAGGGCACACAGGGCTGGATTTCACACACCAATAATCAATCCTGAAGAAAGATTTCCCAACTGATATGGAAATACCTGCTAATGACCATATGAGTGTGTTCGGAGGGAGGGAAGACTTGTAGTTTTCTTCTTGGCCCAGGGTGGTGATCTCAGGAGTGGACTGGCAAGGCAGCACCATTGAGGAGCGACTGCAGTTCCAGCCACTGGGAGCTGGGGGCAGGGCGGACTATAAGGACAACACGGGGCGGGGCGGGGTGGGGGTCTAGGGAATGGTTCAGATGGAAGATTGGGTCTCCACAGCCTCTTGATCTCATAGACGCTGCACTATTAAATTCTCCACTCCCTGTTTGCAGAAGCCCATGTGAGGACGGAGATGGGTGGGAAGCAGGAGGAAGATTCAGTAAGTGCTTTCACAAGAGGAGACTCAAATACTCAGAAGTCAGGTTACCAAGAGACTCGGAGGCGTTTCTTGTATCTGGCAGAAAGTGGGGGTGTCTCTGTCTTCATTTTGCAGCTTTTACAGGTCCCATCATACTCCATCAACTCATCTGGGGGTTTTCTTGCGGACTTACCAGTGTCCTCTCCCTGAAGGGCCCTTCTGTTCTGTCTACACCAACTACCCTTCATCTCATGAGAGCTGCGCTCCTAACTCTTGTCCCCCTTGCTGTGACAAATTATCTGATGAAAGCCACTTAAGGAAGGGTTTGTTTTGGCTCACAGTTTGAGGGTACAGTTCATCATGAGGGGGAAGTCATGACAGCAGGAACTGGAAGCAGCTGGTCACATGACATATACAGCCAGGAGACTGGCTGAACACTAGCATCCAGCTTGCTTTCTCCATTTTATGCAGCTGGGGACCCGACCCTATGGGATGGTGCCACCCACATTTAGGGCGAGTCTGCTCGTATCCATTGGCCTAATCTAGAAAATCCCTCACAAGTTTGTCTTCTGGGTGGTTCTGGATCCTGTCAAGGTGTTTCCCTTGTCTGGCACACAGGCTGGTCAGGATTCATTATAAAACTCAGCTGTAACAAGTCTTTGCCTTCGTGGTTGTGAGTCCCTAAAGTTCTGTTTGCCGTAGCAGAGGCGTAAGAACCGCTCTTATCAAAGACGGGTCTCTGTCCGTATAAGATGTACCTTGACTCCAGGGTCTCACAAGAGGGTTGCTAGGTGAGTGAATTAACCCCGGGCACCTGACAGGGTGTGCAGGGTGACAAAAACCAAAACAAAGCCGTTAGACTCCATCTCACTGTTTCTTCTGTGGAGTCATTGCAATCCTTCTTAATGTGGTTCAATTCAAGTGGTTTCCAGTTTGAGCATGGTGCAATCAGATTTCCTCACAAGGGTGCTTTCCACCGTGACCTGTTTGACGTCAGTAACTGCTTCCTGTTGATGTGAACTCTATTCACCCAGCTGACAACTTGATCAGCGAAATGTACTAGCACCGTGGCTTAGGAGCCATTCAGTAGGGTGCTGTCTGTTCCCAGAGACCCCGTTCCTGCCCACAGCTCTTGATAGCACACTGCAGATTTCAGGATGGGGCTTGTTATTCATATAGAAACACTCCCCAGCAACTCTGAGAAATTGATGAGTGTAGAAAGGGCTTCCAGTTCAACCGCGCCTTGAATCACCACCTAAATTATTCATAACCATAGATGTAATTGCTATTCTTTGAATTTTTTCTCCATCTCCACTGTGGCCAATGTGCCGTGACGGTTTCTTACTAAAACATTTCATTCCCAAAACAACTTATCTGCAAGTGAAACATATTTGTAAATCAGAAGGATTACGCAGTCTGGGTTTAAACAGAGAAAAATCTTTCTTGGTTATAAGAATGAGTAAGTGTGGTTCTAAGGATGAGTAAATGCTACAGTAGGAGAAGAGATTACTAAGACTGCTACATCCTCAGCAGCATATTGAAGTTGGCGGGTAACACCTTTGTCTCACAGTGGCAGTGTTTTAAAAACCCATAAAGCTGAGAATCAGAATCCCTATTTAATATTAGAAAATTAGGAAGCTGAATAGAACTGAGTGCTTGGTCGATACCCTTTTGGTTTGGGGACACCTTAAAGATACTTCTTAGAATGAAAAGCCCTTACCTCATCAATGCTGTGTGGCATTAGGAAATGCTTCTATACCCCAACAGTTGGGCATGGGGGGTGGGGTGGGTGACTTTCATCTCCTTAGACCTGCTAGCCTTTGGGTTGGCCTTCAACTAGCTATGTAGCTAAGGCTGGCCTTGAACTCCTGATTCTTCTGCTTCACAAGAACTGAGATTATAGGCATGATTGGCCACACCAGGCTAAGGTGCGCTGGATTCTTGTCCTACACGGGCATCAGGGAGTCATTGCAGCTTTTATGAGTTCGCACATGCCTCTGTGTCTCTGTGTGTATGTGTCTGTCTGTCTCTCAGTGTTTGTCTCTCTCCTTTTCTGTCTCTCAGTCTCTCAGTCTCTCTCTCTCTCTCTCTCTCTCTCTCTCTCTCTCTCTCTCTCTCTCTGTATGTGTGTGTGTGTGTTGCATATAATGGATGCTGCTGGGAGGTTGCAGTTCTAGCCATGGTGGTTGAAGCTGTAATGAGATGGTTATAATACTAGGGTGATGACAAAGAGAGTTGCTATCATGTTTTGAGCACTTCCTGTCAGTCAAATGCTGGTCAAAACTCTTGACTTAACACAGTTAGCCCTTGTAAAGCTTGAGTTTAGGCATCTTGCCCTCCCCATTTCACAAAGTGAGTTGACAGAGAGAGGGCGAGCATTAGACAAACGGAGGGAGAGTACGAGAATAAAGTTCAGCAGAGCTGCCTGTGCCTACTGCGAACCTGAGTCCACAGCTCAGGTGTTGCCACTGGGCAGCGTTCCTGTTAGTGACACAGGGACTTGGCGCTGGGCACAGTGTCTCCTGGATTTAGCTTTATTGTCTGCTAACAAGTTCTGTTTATTAGGATTCTTTGGAAAGGGCCTGGCACTGTGAGGTCCTTTGCTCTTGTTTATCTCTCCCATGATCGTTGTTGCTGTAGGCATTATTGTCCTAGATTTTAAATCAGGAAGCTTCTTATTCCTTAAAAATTTATATGTGTTTTACTTAAAATTTCCCTGGAAGCTATAGAAAACTTACCCGAGGCTATATAAAAAAAGAACTAAAGATAACTTCACAAATTCAGGAGCCATCGTGGTACCCAGGGCCAGGGGTTGACCAGGTCTCCGAAATGGACTGAAACCGGAAAGACACAAAGAACACTGGTACCCTCCTTCTAATCTCACTCTCCCCAGTCTTGTTTCTGCCCCACTCTATATTCCATGCTTTATTCTTTACCTTTCATTTAGCCATCTGTCCATCCACTCATCCGTGCACCCATCTAGGTTTGTACCACTCTGTTATACTGAGGAACTGCATGTGTTTATACCACAGAGACAATCTCAGCTTCCCCGAGTCACATTTCCTCAGTCCTTATGCATAGCTCAGATTGCATTAAAACTCTTCATTTCGGTTTGAATGTTCTAGGAAAGAGACCGACCATGGGAAAGTAGGCTCCTTCCAATTAGTCATGTGCTGGAGGTGCAGTGCTTGCCTGTATGGCCCCGGAACAGTCTTTGGAAAGGGCAGTACCATCCCTGAAGAGACACCTCCAAAGGTGTCCTCCACAGCCTCCTTACGTTCGTTCACACTCCTTACGTGCAATCCCTTTGTCCCTTGTTTCATCTTAGCGGAGCTCTACCGTGTAGCCAGGCTTCACCTCATCTAACTGCGTATCAATTTCAACTTCCCGGAACAACCAAGAAAGAAGAACTATAAGAAGTGTCTCCTGTTTACAGAGAGCCAGGGCAGAGAGCTGGCACAGGCCTCCGTGGGTTAATGGACCCAGGGCCGATGACGACAGAAATTTTATTATTGCCGTGTACCAGCTCCTTGAACTCTGTGCCTGTAACTAATACAGGGCGTGGGACAAAGGGATTTCTGAGTTGCTCTTATTCCCCCAGGTGTTCATCATCCATCCCATGCTGATGGCTCGCATTTGTGGTTAGTTGAATCAGAGACCATGGAGAGGCACGCAGGGTAGACAAAGGGCTGGGCTTTGGAACCGAAGCTCACCCCCGTCTCAGTTTCCTCCTCCACAGGTCAGGGCAAACCTGCCTTGAAGGAGCCAAAGCCACAGGTGACGCTCCGCAGAGGCTCAGGCTCAGCTTCTAGGAAAGGAGATGTAAGGAATCCTGAAGCAGTTGTGTGGACACATTTTGAATGCAGAAAGAATCCCCTGGCTGTCTCTGCCAGGGTAGGATTAGAAGAGCCCTCTCTGCCCTAAAAGTGACTCAGCCACCTTAATCCATCACACAGTCCCTCCCTAATGCAGGATTCCCCAAAAAGACTTCATCTTGTGTCACGGCACAGTGCATTGGGCAAGTAACCCTCGGGACTAGTTCTTGACCAACATGGATGCCAAAGGGGAGTTGTAGGCAAGAGGCTATCGCCCACCTCCTGGCATACAGATCTCTTCTGTGGGGAGATCGTCACCACATGCGAAGGCTTCCTGGAGATGGATGCAGTTCATTCCAAAGGAGTAAGATTTCTCTGAGGTGATTTGGTTTGTTACCGATGTTTTAGGATACATGACATATCCCAGCACGCAAGCCTTATCCCACAGGTGTCACATATTTTTATCCCAGGCACTGGGCTTAGGACTAATGCAGTAGGTGAATGATCATGTTTATTAGGAGGAGTTGAGGACCCTGCGGTTCTCAGTTGTGGGTGACCTTGGATGGGGTCAACACCTCCCAAACTTGCCTCTTGCTTCTTCCAAAGCTTGATTATACGTCTCGCAGCCGGGATGCAGAGGACTCTGTGCTCAGTAGCTTCGGCTGTCAGCAGCCTGTGTTCTGCCTCTGTGCATTGCGTCTGCCCATCCTCTTTCCGTCCTCCTCTGGCCTGCCCTGTCCTTCTTCACCTTCTACATTGAGAAGTCAGCTCTTCTCAAGAGTGTTCTTCAGATCCTCGCTAGCCTCTTGGCTGTTCTCTCCTCTTCCCCACGACCCTGCTGGACCCTTCTGCCGCCCTTCCCACCCTGACTGGTGTGCTCTGTCTTCATGTCTGTGAGCAGGTGTAGGCCCACATCTGCTTCAGGATGCATGGGGCCTACCCAGGGCCTGCAGTTGTGTGTGTGTGGTAAGTGGTGGTTCTTGCTCAGACCATTAAAGAGAGCAAGAAGGTCTCAGAGAGCTTCAGGAGGTGCCGTGTACTCAGACCCTTGCAGCTCCCAAGATACAACACACAGCCAGTTGGCTCTGGTTTGGGATGCCATTCCAATAAGCATGATGCTGCTTGAGAGAAAGGTGGTTATAGATGACCCTCCATAACAGAGAGCAGGGTATGAGGGTCCTGTAGCCACCTTCTGCTTCCTGCTGCCAAATGATTCTTTGGTGAGGCAGCTTTAAAATTACACGTTTTCCAGTATGTTCTCTTCTTGCTCTCAAGTTCCAGTGAAAAAAGAGTGTGGAGAAAGACCATGAGAATTTAGAAACCTGCAAGAAGTCCTGAGAAGTGGAAAGGGATGTCGTTCCGAATCTCACAATCTAAAACTGATGTCTGTCATTACATGTGGCTTTTTTTGGTGTGTGTGTGTGTGTGTGTGTGTGTGTGTGTGTCTTTTTTTCTGAATGTAACTGAAAGCATTCTACACGTCCACATTCTCTTCTGAGCTGAAAGTATCTTCATCGGAGCCACTAGCTGTAGCAGCATCAGATTCTGTGTATTGCACCCTCGCCATGGGTGATTCTGTAGGTTGAGATCTGCCCTGAACCCCGTGCTGTGGGTAGAGCTAAGATGGAGGAGAAAGAGAAAGACCCGAAGGCAGCATATCCTACCCCCACACATGCCATTTGGCCCAGGATCCGGCTTTTTAGATTTTGGATATGAGAAAGCTATTATGTGTGGAAGAGACTTCCTTATTAATGCCTTTATCTTTTGGTGCCCGCTGCTGCCTCAGACACCCTTGCCACGGACACTGGCTTACAGGTGCCTCAGAATGACTGCTTACCTATGGACTCGCTCCCAGTAATGGGGTGTTCAGAGCAACTAGAATTCAAATGGCTGGCTGCCAGCCACATCCCTGAGGAAGGTGAACAGGGTGGTTCACAAGAAGAAGAAAGCTGTGCTACTTGTTCGGGGACACTTCAGGGAGGCTCCTCCATCTTAGTCTTCCTCAGACCCCCAAGGCTCCCACCCCAGAAGAGTCCTGTAACAACATCCTGTGTGGGCATTGCTTCCCCAGTTGTCTCTGGAGGGCTAAGCCTCCACCAAACCCATTTGCTAATGTGGCTGACCCACCAGACTCCTGCCCGTGGAATTCAGGACAGCCATTGCTCCTCTGAACCCATCCTTCCCGTCCTGCCTCTCCCTTTGTCACTCACACTCAAATGAGGACCCTTGGCTTAGTCACAGGTCTTGCTCTAATTGTAAGGCCTTCCCTTGGGTTGTGGGGAAACCCGAAGAGTTGAGGTGGCAGGAGTTTCTTTATGAACTTTGCCCTTTTGTTTTTATTCCTAAATTCATCCTTCTAGCTGATAGAAAAATATGTAGTTTACACACACACACACACACACACACACATACACACACACACACACACACACAGTTCATTGCCTCCCCTTCTGACTGAGGTTTTACTTACTACAGGAAGTAGGGGGTCATGGGTTGCACTGCCCTGATATAGATCAGGTTGATATGCAGCAGCAACACCCTGGGAAGTGAGCCAAAGCCAGACTTCCCGCCACCAGGATCAAAACTGGTAGCATCTCAAACCCCAAGGAAAGGCAGGTTCTTGCATGTATGCATCCTTTGATAAAACACCAGTTTGCCCACACAGTGATGGCTCACATTCCCATCCCCAGAGAGGGCAGCGCCATCTCTGAAGGATGGCACTCACCTGCAGGCCCTGCCTCACAGGACCCCTGCTCAGGCACCTCCCTAACCCCACCCCCGCCCCACAGGTGTCAGATGTCCCTGCTTCCTCTACCACATCCTTCACAGCTCTTACCAGAATGTATGGGCTTGCAGTTTGTGTTTTAAGAATTCGTGTTTCTTGTACCAGCCTTTCTCAGGTGGAAGCATATCTGCTTTATGTCTGTGGGCCTCTTTGTGGGGTCGCCAGCACCCCATTCAGAGCTCAGGGAAGGAAGTGAAGAAATCCACTGATGGCAGAGGCTTTTAGACACAAGCCTTTTACGCTGTGTGTCTCGGTTATTGCGTGTTGGATGGGCCGTTCTGTCATGAATCAGTCTTATGATCCGTGAGTCGTTGGTGCATAATGTGTAGTCCCTAGGTGGCTGCAGAGGAAGCTTTGTTGGGAGTGCATTGTCTCTGCCTGGTGAGAGTCACTGCAGGTGGGAACCTCCACTTCTAGTTTGTGGTCTTTTGATGGAGGAATTTCTAACAGGGTCTGCCAGTTGAGCTTCCATTTAGCTGCCTTTGCTAAAGGAGTTTACCCTTTTTTTTCTTTTCTCTTCATTTGTGAGGAATGAAGCGCCCTCCCCAGTGCCTTTTACTCTGTGATTAACCCTGTATGCTCCAGTGAAGACCTTTGCCAGCGGACTTACTGCCCACATTCTCGCCCCTTGTGGGATCTTCCATGTGTCAGGCTGGAATGAGAACCAAGGTCTCCTGATGTTTTCCCTGTGTAGAAAGTCAAGGTTGTGTGGGACTACCCAGGGGATTTCCATACCGTTCTCCCCTATGGGATCAAGGACCTAACCCCAAAGAACCATCGTCTGCTCCCAGACAGCAGTCTGCATGTTTCATGGAATATCTGTCTCTTCAAGGGAGCCCAGTGCTGATGAATGAACAACAGGCTAAACAGTTCCCTTGTGTTTCATCTAGGATCGTCTGTTCTTTGTCATGGAGTTTGTGAATGGAGGTGACCTAATGTTCCACATTCAAAAGTCCCGTCGTTTTGACGAAGCCCGAGCTCGCTTCTACGCCGCGGAGATTATTTCTGCACTCATGTTCCTACACGAGAAAGGCATCATCTACCGGTGAGTTGGTGCTGGGTGCCGCTTCTGATTTATCCCCAGCCTGGCTCCGCATTTGGCTGGCCTTCCATTTCTCACGATCGTCAACTAAACACTTTAGCAATGACATCTACAGAAGACCCAAGTGTTCACTAGAGTTAACACAGAGATGCACTCCATCTCCGAACTAACATGGTCAGCCTGTTTGAATTCCAGAGAGATTAATAGTCATGGATTGGTCCAGCCAGCCTTTACTCTGGTAGCCGAGCCTTGGAAAGTGCTGGATTCATTTTCAGCTCTCTTTTTGTCTTTTCATCCTAATATTTGAAGTATTAGGATTCTATTTTAAGAATCTGCAGCTGAGCCAAACAGTGTGTCTTGACTCTTGCTGGAAGTAGCTGTAATGTAGCATTGAGTTTGACTGAGGGGGGGTTTGCCAGTCCACAGCTCAACCTATGGAGTGGGGTTGACGGTAGTATTCCCAACAATAATTGATTACATTTCATGGCACAATCTTTTGACCTTAATGGCCTGTAATTTGAATGGATTCAAAACCAATGGCTACCCAATGACGTATTCATCATGCGGGGGACGGTGGATGCGTAAGGAATGCAACAGTCAGCGAGTGTCAGGCTGTATTCATGCTGATGTTCCCTTTCTCCTGCGGTCCGAATCCCACTCTTTAGATCATGTTATAGCTTCATTGGTACGTGTGATGGCTAGTTTCAGTGACCAGCTTGACATAATCTAGAAGAACCACCCCAAAAGGGAAGCGATGGTCCAAGTCAGGTGACCTGATTTCCTGGGGCCTTTCCTTACACAGCACCTTGCAGTAATACAAGCACAAACTTGCTTGTCCAGGTTGAATGTCCCACTTAATTCTATTTGCTTTGTGGAACTTACTCTATAGAACACAGGCATTGTAACTGGCTGATGGTGTTTCTGGCGAGGCAGTATCCATCCACATTCTGGTTAACACTCAGTGTCTTTTATCTGTGACTCAATTCTAATTTCTAGTTAAGTTTTGATGTTCATTTATTCTTGAACTCAGATCCCTGCGTTCGTTAGAGTCTAACTGATACGGCTGACTTTGAAGGGAGAGCATTTAATCAGGATAGATTAAAGTGCTATTTTTGTCTTGTGGATTTGTTCCACGGGATACTTTAATTCTCTCCGGCTCCTGGCGGGGGCCAGAGACTTAAAAGTGAGCTCTGAAAGCCAAGTCCTTGGAATTCTCACACAGGCAAGGGCATCTCTGGGTCCTAGAGAGTGAGCTGGATTCAGGAATCTAGTAAGAAACTTGAGAACTTGAGACATCTCCATTTATCATGTGTATCCCAAAATGACCTTTATAAGAATGGAAATGCCCTCTCTAGAGGATTTCTTTAAGCTGCCGACATAAAGTTATGGGTTGCTTGGTTTGGGGGGCTTTATTCCTGGGCATATGTGACTTATTTTCCAACAAATTATAAAGGTGGCGCCATTGGCAAGTCATCTTCAAGAAGAATCTTAGAAAGAAGATGAGGCGCCCTCTCCGGTGTGAATTTCCCTTTTTTCAGTGACCAGACCCACGGGGGAGATCAGAAGACAGGCTGCTCACACTTCCGTGTTTTACAGCTGTGTACTCACCCTGACTCCCGGGAGCACTCACCAGTGAGCCGAGGGCCTGGGAGGTGCAGCTGCAGAACACTTTGCCTTCTTGCTTTCCGTTGCAAAGTCTGCAGCCCACCAAAGTGAGAGAGAGAGAGAGAGAGTGGACAGTCATGGAGTCAGCTTTGACAAAGAGAAAGAACGGTTCATCCCTGTGACTTGGGTTACCAGGCACCCAGTCAGTGCATGGATAACTTCTAGGTAGCTTGGATGATTTCCAAAGTCAGACTCAACAGAGAAAGTAGGGGAATACAAAGGCTTGCGGGCCACGTATCGTAGTAGTACAGGAACCTTTTCCCATATGCTTCATAGTGCATTAAAGAAGAATTGGGCCATCTCCGATGCTTCAATTCCAAACCACTAAGTCCACCAGCACACACCTGCTCTGCCTCTGACACCGTGTTGGATGCATATGTGATATATTGGATAAGGAGGAGCTTATACAGCTTAGATTCTGGTGCCTCCTTTCCATGTTCTCAGACATGTGTGAGCCTGACAGTATTAGGCCCTGTGCACCCCTCAACAGGCTGCATGGCAATCAGTGTGCACCCCTAAAGTGCCTGTCTGCTGTTGCGCTGTTATTTCCCAGATGTGAGGCAGCCGTAGAGGCTGGCAGCCAGACCCGGCATACTGTCTTCTCCTCTTCCACTCAGAGTTCAGTATTCACCTTGGACCTTTCCTGAAATATACCTTTGATTTCCCTTCAGCTTGGGAGAAAAACCTGCCTCTGCCTCGTTTGTCATTTTCTTTTCTTTCTTTCTTTTTTTCCCTCTTCCGGTGCTGGAGATGAACCCTGGGACAACCACTCTAACACATCTAATGCACAGCTATATTCCCAACTCTTTCCTAACCTTACAATTTAGGAAGGTCACCCCTATTCCCTAGGAACGTCCTGTTACCTAGGCTCTGAATACAGTGGCTGACTCTGAAGATAACCTTCTCAGACACTCCCCACCTCTTCTCAAGGGCAGGATCAGGGTAGTGGGGGCCCGGTTGGTGCAGACACTTGTGTCTTGGTTAGGTGTGGCTCTGCTTGGTGAACCCATGGTGAGATCACTCCTGGGAGCATTGCTTCCTTGGCTGGAGATTCCCAAGGAATCTGCCTGCACATCATTTCTGCGCTGGGGCCACGGCAGATGTTCCGAGCTTGAGTCACTGTTCCCTGCAGTTCTCTCCTTCTGGAAAACTGGGTCGCCGTCTCTGATTCCTGTCTCCTGGGACCTCCCTTACTTCTCAGCATTTCTTATTAGCAGGCCTGCAAACTCCCCAAATGTCTGTCATTTGAGTCTAGAGTTGTGCGATCTTACCTCACCTCTGTTAGGGTCCATTTCCACATCTGTGTTTTCCCTCTGCATGTAAGAAGAAAAATCTCCTTGGCTAAAGGTGCGAGTCAGATTCAGGATGTCTCTTTTCGCTTAGACATCTAATGACGTCATCCTTTCTTCTGAGAAGCAGGTTCACCCACTCCTCGCTTGCTTGCCGGCAAAGATGGCTACCCGCTGTCATCTGTTATTTTTTAAGCCCTTGTAATACTCAGAAAGGGCCGGCCACAGAAGGGCTCAGGATGTGAGTAACTTCAACGTGAGGTTTTGGTGGCGGGCGATCCCCAGAACTTTCTAGTCATGTTCTTGCCTCCTTCATCTCATACTTACTTTGCTCATTCAGACGCCACTTTTCCGTTGTCCTCAGATAGTGACCATTGTTCCTTATTCTTTTTCTAAAGATGTATGAGGGACTCAGGGTTTCCAGCTTTGGAATTACCCGACACTTGCCTGTATGCAGTCTCCCCCTCCCACAGGAAACTTTAGGCCTTTTTGCTTCCCCTGAGCAGCCCTTAGTGTGCAGTGACCATTAACTCACTTCCAAGGACATGAACATAGTGATGAGCAAAGCCAAGATTATTCCCTGGTGGAGAACATGGTCCAGTGATGGGGAAAGTTGTCAGCCAGGTGATCACACACAGCAGCAGCAGCAAATATAGCCAAGGCACGAAGCAGGGAAATGCAGCATCATGGTCAAGAATTCCCCTAAGGCGATGGGTCTGGCTAGGGAGAGACAGATCTTCTTAAGGATCTTTTTAGGCTCAGGACACTAGTGAAGAAGAAGAGAAGAATATTCTAGGCAGAAAGAACAGCAGATGAGATGCGAGTGACAGGTTCTAGGGCTTTTAGGAGCCGAGTCGTCGAAACCAGTGAGGCATATTTTCCCACAGTTAGTATTCCATTATCCCAGAGTGGGCACAGTCATCTGATGACTTTAAAATTTTATTAGATATACCTCATAAATAATTTATTTGAGACTTAGGTAAGCTGGTCATGTTGCCAATCCCTGGAGGAACCATCCATTCGCTGTGAGTTTTTTGCATCTGCGTCTCAATGTTTATACCCAACAATAGGGTTATTAAAGTTTAGAAACAGTGGAGGCCTCAAGGATTACCTAAGGCCAACTTCTTTTTCACTAATGAGGAAATCCAGGTCTCAAATATCCAACCAACAAACTGTTTCTCACAGTAGAGGTTCTGTCAGGATGGTCTATCTGTAGCAAACTGTTTCTCACAGTAGAGGTTCTGTCAGGATGGTCTATCTGTAGCAAACTGTTTCTCACAGTGGAGGTTCTGTCAGGATGGTCTATCTGTAGCAAACTGTTTCTCACAGTAGAGGTTCTGCTAGGATGGTCTATCTGCAATTTATAGTCCACCTCCAGAAAACTGAAAATATGATTAATCTCTAACTTCCCCCTGGTTGAAGAGGTCGTCGGGCATTTTGAGGCGTTCATTGCTGTCTGCTCCATTTCACTGAGGAAAATCCAGTCAAGGCTAGATATGTCGGCTGACAATGTGCTGAGTGTTGTGTGGGGAGGCACACATCTGAAATGAATGGAGTACGGTTCTGCTCTTTGAGGCTTTTTCCTCCTTTGGTAGAGAGAGATGGATAATCCACAGACCAGGAATGGCCGATAGAGTCCCAAACTGGAGCATGCAAGTGTGTTAGTCACTTTACTTATTTCAGTGACAAAATCCCTAAAAAAGGCAATGTAAGGAAAGAGCTTGTTCATGGTTAGTTTTAGACCATCATAGTAAGGAAGGTATAGTGGAATTCAAGACAGCTTAGTCTGGGTGGTAGCACACTGCCTAGTGGTTTGTTCCTATTTTGGCAGTCTGGGAAGAAGAGCGCGCTAACCATCATCAATGCCCACCTCCTGCGAGCCCCTTTTGTTAGCTAAGCCGCATTCCCAAAGGCCCCACAACCTACCAGATAGAGACCAAGAGATCCACGGAATGCATGAACCTGTTGGGGGCATTTACACGCGCATGATACCCAAGGTATTATGAGAAGACAGAGAATAACCATTTGATGTAAGTCATCCAGGCAAATGTCATGGAGGAAGTGGAGTCTGAGCTGAGTGTGGGACGTAAAAGCCAAACAAAGATGAGGTTATTTGGCTGTGGAAAGGGGACACACTGAAGTAAAACAGAGAACATTAAAAGTATCCGGTGACCAGATAGGTAGAACTGAGAACCACGGGAATTGTGGTACTACCAGAGCCTAGCGGTTGATACAGGGGGAGATGAGGTTCCACGGGAGTGGCTGGAATGCGATTGTTGGCTTGACATGTTCGGCTTGTGCATCCTTTAGGATCTGGCGCCACTACCATCACAGGAGGCCTAAAAATGGCAACTGCTTAAGTCATATAGGAACATATTTGTCTTGTAAGATCTCAAGGTCCAGCTCTGCCACGGAAGCTCTGTGCAGTCCTGTGGGACCTGGAAATCGGTGTTGAGGTCCTGTGTTCTGACACCTTTATGGCCAACTCCTAGTCAAGGTAATTGCTAATGGTACAGAGATTGCCTCTGACTTTGAGTTCCAAGTAGTTAGAAGGGCCAGAGGTCATTGTTCCCAACTGGATAAGCTCTCTTCTTGAAGGTGTATATAATGCTTACCATGGAGTTTGCTGGAACTTAGTCATATGGCTACCCCAGCTGCAGGGAAGAGTGGGAAATATAATATAACATCCCCAGGACTCATTTCCAACCGAAGACTGGACTCCTGTGTAGTTACATAGTGAGAAACAGCATCAGGCACATTCTCTTCCAGGGAGTCTGGGTTGAACAGTTTGCATGATATGAGTACATTTTGATTTCACGCGCTGTCAGGGAGCGGTGGCATCCCAGGGGAGTGTCCTCGGGAGGCAATTACAGTGTTCCCTGTAGACAGATAACCATGACCGAAGCTGGAGTAGTGTGGTGGGACAGCAGAGGGCCAGAGAGTAAAAGCTCTCACCGAGTAAGACAACCAGGACTTAGGGTTGGGTCCAAAATAAAGGTGCCAGAGTATCCCCAGGTGTTGCGATGAGTAATTGAGTGACCAGTGATACCAACAGCTAGGCAAGACCAGGAGACCAGGGAAGGTGTAGGCCAGAGCGGAACACGAGGAGCTTTAGAAATGCATCGGGCATGTGAGGGTTTCTCTGCACTGTGGTTCTCAACCTCCCTAATGCCACGACCCTTTAATACAGTTCCTCATGTTGTGGTAACCCCAAACCATAAAATTGTTTTCATTGCCATTATAACTGTAATTTTGCTACAGTTACGAATCATAATGTAAATTTTTTTTTTGGAGATAGGGGTTTGCCAAAGAGGCTGCAACCTACAGAATGAGAACCACTGTACTGTGGTGGGTAGGAACCTGAAGCCAAGAAAGAGAATGGGATGAAATTAATTAGCATATAGCTGTTAGCTCAAATCATGAAACCAGCGTGAGCAAGCGGACCAAGGACAGAATCTTGGGGAGCAACTCCCATTTGAAATCTGCCTAAACATGGCCACAGGGCTGAACGGAGGATAGCTAGTCTGTAGCATTTGCAGTAAATGGCCCCCAAATGGAATTCCATGAGAAATATAAAGGAGTAGAAAAATGGTCTTTTATTGTAAAGTCTCTGAGATCACACATTTATTCTTTCTGCTAAGGGAACAATTTGGATGATTTTCCATGAACTTGGGCAGCGATCCCAATCCTGATTCTGGAGATGTGGGCAAGTTGTTGAAGCTTTGGGTCTTTTTTATCCCTCATACCTAAGCATAGAGCAGTGTCCCTGTGGAGTGGCAGTGGAAACTGCACTCTGTGAAGCCTGCCACATCTGGAAGGACAGGACCTTTGCGTGGGTGTCACCAGGTGACCTTGGTTCCTCCCACTTATATTGAACCAGTGAAGAAGCTGCTGCTGAGATGGGGGAGGGGGGCGTTCTCCAGACAAATGGAGTTTAAGTTATTAAATTCAACCCTTTGAAGAGCAATGACTCTCTGTCCCCTGAATTCTTTTCTTTGTATTTCAGCACTAATTTTGAAATGATAAGTTTGATTTCCTTGGCATGTATTTGTTCAAACCCTTGAGGAGATTTTCTAGGGAGGCTGTTGGGCCTGTGGGACAGGTCGCAGCACCTGAAGTTCTGAGTCTTGCTTTTTGTTTAAATCCTGAATGTCTCTAAGTTTGTGTCAAAAAGAAAAGTTGACTCTTTGTTAGCTTACCCTTGTAGTAGTGAAACAGAACTTGAGGTGGTTAATTTGAGGGGCGATTTGAGGACCCTTCTAGACCCTCAGTAGACCAAATATCCATCCTGAAGCTTAAGCCCAGTAATGTCTTTTCTGAAAAGGCCCAACTTAATGTTGGAACAAAGCATCAGCCCTGGAACACTTAATTGTCCTGTGTACTGCCTGCATTAAATCACTGTAGCTGTCCCGGCGTGCCATGTCTGTGCCTGGCTCTGGTGTCAACAACAGCTTGGTTATTTGTCACTAATTGATAAATGTGCTAATCAGTTTCCCTGGCTAATGCAATTAGACCACCAGTTTTGCTCTTTTTCCTACCAAATTGACCACAAAACCGTTTCCCATTGTAGTTACCCACAACTTGGATTTATCTGCTAAGCAATACAAACGCGGCAGGTTGACCTTTCTGTATCGGCTGGACGCCGCCATTTGTCAAAAGCAATTGAACTGGACAGTTCAACAAATGTCTGAACTGCCCCCTCCCGCTCAGCTTGGCTCCTGGGGATCAAAGGAGGATAGCAGGAGTCCCGCCCTCCAGCTGGGGACTTGTTCATGCCCTCAGCCAACACTTGATGTGTATCTATGGTATTCCACACAAGGATCTACGCCCTGAGGAAATACAGAAAATAAAATAGGCAGTTCTCCTTTCCCCTCAGGGAGCTTAAATTCTAGCTCAAGTTGGCAAACAAAGTGAAAGTTTGTCAGATGTTGGAACTATAAATGCTATGAAGAAAAGGGCTGATAATGGGAGGACAGAATGAGCAACATTGATTTTACAGGGAGGGTCAAGAAAAGCTTCTTGGACAATGGACATTTTAGTAAACGGAAGAAGAAAGGTGGCAAGGAGGTTCCGGGTGCTTATCTGTTGGAAACACATTCCTGTGATGCTTGGGGAGGGTGGAGCTGGGTGTGTCCAGGAATGCTGTCAGCAGGAGTGGAACACATGGGAACCATCCTTTCTCTGGCAAGGAGACACCTCCCTGTAAGATGGTTTTTATCCATTCAGCTCTAATTTCATATGGTAAACGATGCCATCATTTTTTCACCAGATAAGGAAATTTCAGACTGTAGGAAGTCAGTAAGCGGTGGTTGTTCAATATTATAATCGATGTGTCAAAACTCCGCAAGCCCCCATAATGATACCTTTTTAATCCTTTTGGTGCAAGTTCCCTGTGCCTGTGGCTCAGCGTATGGATTGATTTTCTGCTCTGTCTTTGCCTCCCTCCACTTCTTGCCAGCCTCACCTCTCCTAATCATTTCTACCTCAACCTAATTGTTACCAGCACCATCTTCCTGGCTCTAAGCATCCTCAGGTTTAGGGTGCCCATGGCAATGTACCCTGCTCTACTTTGGCACTGTGCCCCTCAGCAATAAGACACTTACCTCTTTTTTAAAGATTTATTTATTTATACTTTTATTTTTATTTGCGTGGGTGTTTTGTTCACCACATACATGCCTTGTGCCCATGGAGGTCAGAGGAAGACTTTGGATCCCCCTGGAACTGGAGTTAACAGATGGTTGTGAACCATCATGTGGGTGCTGAGAATTGAACCCCGGTCCTCTGGAAGAACACCCAGTGCTTTTAACCTCTGAGCCATCCCTCCACCAGTCCCTACCTGGGCCATGCCTTTAGGATAGGGACTGTGGTTCTTTATCCAAGTGCCTAGGATGGTGACAAGAAACCCAGAAGTTTGTAAGTGGTTTTGAACCTCATCAAGCTCCTCACCTCACCATATTCTCCCTGTTTTAAGGCAGCAGTCAGGGGTGGGACTATATTATCTTTACCATCATTTGTTGATCACTACCATGAGCCAGGCTCCATTCTAAGCTCTGTATAAACAACTCTGTTTTTCCCCATGACATTAATTAATGGCACTCTATGGTATACACTGGTCTGAATCCATAATTTCATCAGGATTCAAAGCATGTGCTATTTTTTTTAATAAATAAAAGCCTTCTGAGAATTTTCATTTACTAAAAGGAATGCTTTACCTATCTTTTTTTTTTTCCTTTTCGTTTTTTGAGACAGTGTTTCTCTATTAAACAGTCCTGGCTATCCTGGAACTCGCTCTGTAGACCAGGCTGACTCTGAACTCGCAGAGATCCACCTGCCTCTGCCTCCCAAGTATTGGTATTAAAGACGTGCACTACCACTGCCCGGCTTGTCCTAAAAGTGTTTTTCAAAGCATATGGGGTTCTTTTGTTTTATGATTTACTTTTTTATTTTATACATATGCATGTTTACCTGCGCATATATATGTGCACTGCAAGCATCCCTGGTACCCAAAGAGGCTAAAAGAAGGTACTGGATCCCTTAAGACTGGGTTTACACACAGTTGTGAGCTGTCATGTGGATTCTGGGAATTGAACTCGAGAACTCTGTAAGTTCAGCAAGTGCTCATAACCCCTGAGCCATTTCTCTGGCCCTCCAAGTATAGTTTTAATTTTCCAATAATTTCAAAATTGGGCTGATAATTTAGATGAAAATATAATTCTCATCCTATTATAAATGGATTATAAATAGTTCTTCCACCCAGTGTAAAAAAGCATTTTCCCTTCTTACACTGGTGGTCACTGCCCTGATTCGTCTACACATTTCTCTCATTGATGACTTTGGCCCACAGCAGTTCTGATAAAACAATGAGGGTTTTTGCATGGAACCATGTCGGTTTCTCAGAGTTACAGTAGTGCTGTGTATGACGTTCAGACAGCTTCTTTGGCAATCTATTTCAGTTTTTCTCTTTCCTGCTAAAAGTGAAGGGAAAGCATCAGGGTGCGTTGTAAACTGGACATTCTCTGTATGTTCCTTTAGCCTGCCTGTGTCCTTCACAGGCGATGGGAAGTCTGGCAGGGACCCCTTTCTGCAGGTATGTGTAAGTTGTTCAGTGGCGTTAATTTCTGAATGTTGTCAGGGGGTATGTCTTCAAATTAAAATATTCTTCACAGCTAACCATGGTGGCGCACACCTTTAATCCCAGCACTCAGGAGGCAGAGCAGGAGGATCTCTGTGAGCTGAGGCCAGCCTGGTCTATATAGTGAGTTCCAGGGCAGCTCGGGCTGTGTGGAGAAACCCTGTCTCAAAAAAAACCAAAACCAAAACAAACAAAAAGATTTCTGCAATAAATACATGTCTTCATAGAGATCTATATTCATTAATGAGATCAGTGTATTTTTCCACTGAGATTTTTATTGTTGTTGTTTAGTTTTGTGAGATAGTGTCTGGCTTCATAGCTTAGTCCGGCCCGGCACTCAGTGTGTAACACACCCAGGCTGGCTGTGAATTCAGAATCTTTCTGCATTAGCCTCCAGAGTGTTTGGAACCCAGGCAAGTGTGAACACTCCCAGCTTTGTATTTTATTTGTTAAATGAACTTGGGCTGGAGAAATGGCTTAGTAGATGGAAATCATGGTGAAGAAGACATAACCAAATCTCCAAAAGTTGTCTCGCACACGCCTGCACACACATAGCCTGATTATAGTAATAAATACAAATTTTTGAACGTGACGGTTGTATTTGTGAGCTCATCACAATGGTAACCCTAAAATAAATAAGGGAATACTTCTAAAGCAAAGATTTAAAAGTATGAAATAAACTTATTCTTGCTTTTCTGATTATAAGGGAAGCATAATAGTGATTTTTGAAATTTCACATATAAAAAATAAAAGTGAAATAGCTTATAATTCTATATAAATAACCATTTTTCTTAGAAATATCTTATCAGAGTGTTTTAGTGGATTTACCTTTTGAAATGGGGCCAGTTAAAAACAAAATGGTCTTACCCTGCATGGCAGTGTTCTGGTCAGCATTACTCTGAGCATAAAGTAATTCCATGGTGTTCTATTGATGGGGACAATATGGCTGTCTCAGCTTGTGTAATGACTCTGGAGTCCGTACAGCGATAACGTTACTGAAGGATACACCCCTCAGCCTGAGCCCCCTCTCAATGTACAACAAGAAACTTTTTCACCATTTTTTTCCTTTTTTTGTATCATAGCCATTTTGTTTTAGCATGGAAGTCATGTACATCATCTTTTAAACCAACATTAAGCGATACGTTTTGATAGGTGAACACATGGTGTAAGCAGTGTTCCAAATAACACTTCCAGGAGAGGGTCCCATAGGGCTTCTCAGTAGGGTCCTGGAGAGTATAAAAGGATGGTTTGTTTTTGTGGTTTTGCATTTTAGACCATTATTTATTATTATTGTGTGTGGTATGTGTGAGGAAGGGCATGAACCTGCCGACACACACATGTGGAGGTCAGAGAACAACTCTGGGGAATCTGTTTTCTTCTGCCACTGTGGGCTGCAGGGATGTGACTGGGGCCTTTGGGCCTACTCATCAAATGCTTTTATCCTCGGAACGGTCTTGCTGGCCCGAGGATGCATTTGGGTTTTTGGTTGGCTGGTTACTGTGCTTTTCATTTTGTTTTGGTTTTTGAGACAGAGTTTCGCTGGATAACGCTAGCTGGTCTGGAATTCCTGTGTAGATCAAGCTAAACCTGAACTCACGCCTGCCTCTGCCTCCATGGTGCTAGATATAAAGGAACGCACACTATGGCGTCCTCCCGAGGATGGGTTCTTAAGCGGACTTGGTAACAGTGGTTGTAAACAAAGGAAACCACTCAAGTCAAAAGCCCTCTTCTGAGTCAGGAGTACAGTCTGCAGCAGAACCGTTCCTCAAGGGTCATTGTTTGCCCATCGGCTATGGGAGTCTGCGTGTATGAGACGAAATGGGTGGCTCTTTTAAACCTTATTTATTTTTTTGTATTTTCAGCTGTTAAATAGTGAACAATAGAGGCAGTATTGACACTAGAATAAAGCTTTGGAATCAAACTCAAATTCGAAACCTCCACAATGTGCAGGCTTTATGAAACCAGATAGAACTTTAACTTATAACTTCATAATCTGCAACTTGGGTCTGAGAGTGTGTCCTCCCCCTCTGGGCTAAGGTGAAATTTGACTCCTCTTCTGGTATCAGCCAATGTTCATGATGGCACACCCATGTCAGATACCATAGAGCTACTAAAAGAAAGATCGCTATACATAAAAGAGAGAATAAGGCTACAGTTGCTACAGTTGTTAGCCTGAGTAATTCGTCTTTGACAGATCAATGGGGGAGAAGAAAGCGAAAAAGTATTCTGTGTGCGCATTTTAATCCTGTGAAAAAAGAACAGCAGAAGCCATTCATATACGTCCGTGCATGGAGAAACATATAGAAAAGCCAAAAGGAAAAGTCCAAGAGTTTGGAATGGAGTGGATAGTTATTAGTTGTGCATTTTATATTATGATATTTTTTCAGTGGTTGGGATGGAAATATGTTTAGTTTTTTGTTGTTGTTTTGTTTCTTACGCCAGCAGTGAGAGGTAGGCAGAACAGTGAGCTGCTCCTAGGCCTGGACAGACAGACAGGGGCCATGTTCGGGGAAGGTGGACAGAGAGCCTTCACGCAGTTTCCCACTTACCGCTCTGACGTCAGGCTGCATCCATTCATTTCTGCTTTATCTCCGGCCACATTTGTCCAGCAGAATTTACCGGGCAAGAGGAGTGTCAGGAAGATTGATGGGCCGTGGGCCCTTTACTGATTGGAGAGCCAACATCAGTCAAGCCTGGGAGGACAGGCCTGTCATCCCAGCTACTCAGCAGGCTGAAACAGGACAGATACAAATGGAGGCTAGCCCTGGCTACAGGGAGACTTCAAAGCTAGCCTGAATAATATAGGGAGACGCTGTCTCAAAATTCAAAAAGAAATTTTTAAAGGACTAAGAGTCTGGCTCAGAGGTAGAGCTCTTGCCTAGCTTGTGTGAGGCCTAGGTTCAATTCTCAGTCTTGTCCCCACCCATAAATAAATACCATTTTAATATAACATTAAAATGTACATTATGCCTAGACATGACCGGAAAGGAAATAACTGTTAGCTGCTTTTAAAGGAAGACAGTGAGAGCTAACCCCCCTCCCCCGTACTCCTGTCCGCAGCTCCCCAATTGCTGTCTTCCTGCTTGTATGACTCCCAGAAATGGTCTGTGGACGTGTAAACTATGTGTTTGAATATGTTTCTGACTGAAAAGCAAATGGTGGCCTATCCATCCCACATGTACAGAAGTTGTTCCCCGGGGTCTAAAGAGATGGAATCTAAGCCTTTATAGAAAGGTGAGGCGAACAACCGATGAGTCTGAGAGTGTCTGAGCCCTGGAAGAATTTTGTTTGTGTTGGAGAAACTGCAGGGCTTTTCTGATTCTGCAGCAGGCTGACAAAAGCTCATTTTAGCAGCCTAGCAACAAAGCCGTCTTCCCCATGGGGAGGAGGTGCATCGATCACTATTTCTAACCGGGCCTCAGAATAGCAGGGTGTACTTCCCCGTGGCAGACAATGTCAGGCAGAAGCAGCACATTGTCTGCCAGACCCCGAAACCAGATTCTGTCAAGTGGAGAAATTCAAGAGCTAGCTCCTGTTCTTGAGAAAAGGGGAGAGCAGTCAGGAGCTCCAACCCCAGACCCAGCTTTTGGAGTGAAGCAAGAAAGGGTATAAAAATTCCAGATGATCCCAGGAGTGTGCAATTTGCCGCTCCCAAGCTCGCCTGGTGAGGATTTTAACACTTTGATGAAGAAATGGGAGTGAGGAGTAGAGAAGGAGGCAGGTGACTGAGTCACCAAATTCTTTCTTTAGAGAGCCTGCCATGGAGTCCTTCCTGAGGATCCAGTAGTTCTTATGTTGGTTAAAAGAAGACACACGCGCGCATGCTAGAGAAAGAGAGAGATCAGGAAAGAAGAGAGCGCACAGGGCAGGAAAAGCAGGCCCTTATTTAAAGAAAAAGTCCTACAGAGACGGAATTGAGACAGACGCTGGCGTGGAATTAGCTCACAAGGCTAGGAAAATGTTGACAGGCATCAGGCATGAATTGGAACTGAGAAGGCTGCCGGGCCCTCTACTTCCCTGAGACGCTGAGGATGGTGACAGAGTGTTGGCCTAAGGAGCCGTGAGGTTTTGCTGCCTTCTCTGTGACAGGTTCAGACATGCCAGGGGCCACCAAGAGTTTCCTTTTGACTGATTTATGTGGGTAATCGTGGTGCTTTCTTTTCCCCCTGCAAGAATCTGGTTGAGTAATTCAGAAGGTTAAAAAATAACACAACAGAAACAAGTGAGAGAAGTTAGCTGAGGTCCTCCACCTCTGCCCGGAAGGTGCGCACTGGCTGGAGGCCTCTGTGAGGTCTTTGTTTCTCCCTCTGCAGGTCCTCAGCCGCTCCAAGAAGTGCACATTTGGTGTTCTGTTCCACCACCGTTAAAGAAGTAAAACCCTGTTCTCCACAGCTTATTCCTGTAAACTAGGAAGTGTGTCCTCACAGGACAGGTTCCCAGCATTTCCTGGCATGCCAGCCTTGGCAGCAGGCTTGGGAAAAACTGAAATGTTTTATGGCCCAGGAGACGAAGCATGATAGCAGTGTTCATTCCTGCCCAGTGCCCAGTGCCTCTTAGGGCCGCTGAGTTTTCAGTCTGCTGCCCCTACTGTCTGTGCTGATAGTCAGGTTTTATAAAAAGAAAGGTAAAGTCAAGGTTCACTGCCCAGGGCATTTTCATCATCACCACCCAGGAAGTGTCCTGCACTTATGTGACTTTGTTCCTATAGCTTGGGTGCTAGGATTCAAACCCATGAAAAGCATGTGCTAAGTGTGTGCTCCACTACTTTAGCCTGGACACTTTGTTTTTTAACTCTGAAACCAAACCGTACTGTTAGAAGCTCAAAACGCTATATGATCTAAGAATTAATACTCGGGATTAAAACGCATCAGAGTTCAACATAAAACACAAATAACAAGCCAACCTATTCAATAGAAGAAACAAGCAGTGCCTCTAGTGCTGGATGAGCTTGGATTAGCTTACCCAGTGAAGACACAGGTCAGGTCCTATGGTGTCATTTGTCCAGAGCAGACCCCACGTCACTCTCAGAGCCCCATTAGATAGGACATTTGCCATGATTTGGATCCATGTGTACAGATACACAGGTGCAGAGCCTTGGCTGTATTTGCATGAGGTATAAATTCATCTGTGCTCACGACTTTGAATTCATTTATACATCCACCCATTCATCTAACAGTGCTCATGGAAGCGGACTGTGAACTTGGGAGTATAATAGTGACCAAGACAGGCCAACTCCCCACTTGTAGGAAGTATAATCCTTGTATCAAACTGTAAAGAGGAGAAGGCTAGTGTGGAAAGAAATAAGTTTCTCATATGCAGTTTCACCCCCTAGAGCTGAAAAGGAGAAAGAGACAGAAAATGCTCCGTGTCTGTCATTATTGAGTGTCTAAATTAGTTCTTAATCTATTCGGACTACCATGATAAAATACCACAGGCTGATGTGTATACACAGAAACTTATTTCTCCCAAGTCTACAGGGTAGGAAGTGTAAGATCAAGTCGCTGATGTCTGGTGGGAGCTTTTCTGGTGTATTAGGAAAGAAGCAGCCAGTGAACTCTCTCTACGGTTTCTTTGAGAACAAGACCATTTATGAGCTCCACCCCCCCCAACCTAATCACCTCCCAAATGTCACACCTTAAAATACACAGTGAGTCTAGGCTTCTCGTGTGAATCTGGGGACAGAAGCACTCATTCTGTAGGAATATTTCTCCTGGAGTCGCCAGTCTTCACAATGGAGGCCAGTGAGGTCTCCAGTAACACAGTTAACCATAAAGAACGTCCATATTGGGCCGGTGAGATGGCTTAGCAAGTAAAGGTGTTTGCCACAAAGCCTGGCAACCTGAGTTTTCTCCCTAGGACCCCATGATGGATGGATGCAGAGACCCTAACCCTGCAAGTTGTCCTCTGATCGCCACATGCATTTGCATACGCACACACACACAAATAAATGTAATAGTTTTATAAGAAATTATGTATATGTATTGTACAACTAAGCTTTCAGTTAAAGAAGGAAGGAGCCTATGTCAGGCACAACCAGAAGTATTTATAAGTTACATTCGTTTCTGGCCATTAATTCACTTCCTCCAAATCCTCAGGGCTCTTGGTCTTACCAAGCCTGGCTCCATTCTGAATTTCAATAGCTCTCCTGGGAGTTTCTCAGAAACTAGGGTAGTACTTGGCTTTTCCCACCATAATGAGCTTTTCCACCTATTTGGAAACACTGAGCTCTGCCCCTGTGTCTGGCCAGAAAGACTGTGTTCAGAGAGCCAGTCGGTAATCTAGGCACTTGGGGGAAATACTGGAATCCTGTCTTTTCTCATGGAATTTCCACACATAGGGAGTGGCTTCATATACCACACCATGCAGGGACTTGGGCTCCTAACCTATTGTGCTCCTCCACTCTAGCTAAGTTTGCAGTTCCTGGACTCCTGGGTGAGCCCTCTCCAGGAAAGCTTACTCCACGTTTCCTTAGCAAACCTGCTGCCCCACCACCCTCCCAAACTGACGGAGATGGATTCCAGCCCCCTCACGGCCTCTGTGAAGAAATGAGAAGTTTTCCTTAACCATTTGGTGGCCCTTATTCTCAGACTAAGAGGAGAAAAGAAAGAGGTGTACGAAAGGGGAGCCTTCCCTTCGTCACACAGTGGATCTTATGAATAAGCATTTGATGAAATCGTTCAGAAGAAATGCAGTGAGAAGGTTCCTATGCACAGTGGCCTTCCAAGGATCCTCTTCCAAAGCCCTGGTGTTCAAACGGCACTACTGGCTCTATTTTCTTTGAAGGTTACACACACACACACACACACACACACACACACACACACACTGCCTACATAGCCCTGCTAAGATCTCCTTTCCTTTGATACCAGAAACACAGGTCTAAAAGAGAGCGGGGGGTGGGGGAGATTGAGACACACATACACACACACACACAGACAGAGACAGAGAAAGGGGACTACGGTAGACTAAAGGGCTTTTATTCAACACATAAAACAGTCACCCTCCTGCTATGTGGATGTGGTTTGTCCCCTCCAAAACTTACGCTGGAATTTGGTCTCTGATGTAACAATGTTGAAAGACTCTAAGAAATGATTAGGCTAGGTGTGGCGCACACACCTTGGATCCTGGCACTCAGGAGGCAGAGGTAAATGAGTTCTAGGGTAGCAGATCGACATAGTGAGCTCCAGTCTAGCCAGGGTTGCACAGTAAGACCTTGTCTCGGAGAGATAGGGGAGGGCCTTAGACAGAAAAGGAGGTTAGTGCAGTCCCTAATGGACTGAATTAGTTGTTGAAGGAACACAGAGCGGCCCCTTGTGCTCTTGTCTCTTCTGCAGCTGGCGTCTGCCCTCCTGCTTCTGTGCTGTGTCATGGTAGCACGAGGGCCCCACCTCATGTGTGTATTCAGCTTCACAACCACGGGTGGAATAAACTTCTTTCTTTGATACGTTGGCTAGTCACAGGTATTCTGTTATGGCAGCGAAGGATAGACTAAAACACCCATATTCATTGTAGCGTTGCCCATGACAACCAAAATATGGAAATAACTTAAATGTCTATCAAAAAATAGATGAAGAAAATTTGCCACGGAACATGACTTTAGAAGAAGGAAGGATTGTCATTCATAGCAGTGAAGATGGTTAGAGGGGAAATGGCACTAAATTAAACTAACAAAGGGGACAAACAGCATGGGTTTATTTAGAGTGTAATCTAATAGTCAGACTCACGGAAGCGAAGGAGAATGGTGGTTGCCACTGTGTAGAGGGAGGTGCTGAACAAAGCTCTCCAAGTTTCAGTAATAGCAGATAAATAAGTTCCAGAAATCTATGTTACAATGCAGGAATTATAATGAACAATGTGTGGTGTATTTCATAGTTTGCTTAAGTGGGCACATCATGTATCAAGTACTCTAGGCACAAAAGGAAGGGAAAGGCAGAAAATTTTGGACAATGGTATTTAATGCACCACTAATTACAATGATGGGTACTTTATACCCAAACATACCAAGTTGTATGCGCGTAAGTATTTGCATCTCTTTGTATGTACCTCAGCAACTTTAAAAAGAAAAGAAAACTCCTTCTCTTTTGGTTCCTCATCTTTTGACACAGTTGTTGACAAGAGAAATGTGTTGAAAACCACCCTGTCCCCTTGATTCCGAGAAACCAAATTACAGACGATGATGACATTTAAGTTATTCAGAATAGTAGTACTGGCAGCTGGCAGAACTTTTAAACTTCCTTATTACAGAGGTACTAAGGCAGAGGTCTTAAAAGCATGGCAGCATAGAGTGGAGTCTTGTCTCTACCTGGGCAGTGTCTTCTCTTGATGTACAGTGTCGGAAAGCAGCCCGGTGATTCTCAAGACCATCCAAGCGACCGTAAAAGAGAAGATGGATCCTAGCCAGTCAAGGGTCCGACCAGCAGACTGAACACGCTTCCCTTTCCGATGAGGCGTCAGTCTTCTGCAGAAGGAAGCTAGAATTGCTTGGTGTCTACCAGCCTTTGTCACTGTCTCATGGAAGTCACACTGGCAGAGCCCCTTCCAGTTTCTGTCTTGGCTGTCCTGTGTTCAGGATCATTTCTTGCCCAGAGACTGGGGAATTTGATCTAAGATAAAAAATGGACTTAGTTTTGCCCATGTTACTGAAGGAAAGATGAAAACATTGATAACGGTTAACTTGTCTTGCTTAGGTTACCAACTGGATATATTATTACAGATGAGACCTTCTTAGCATGGGAGGTGAGTTGCGGGTCTGCAGAGCCAGGCAGAGCCAGGGAAAGATGCCCCCCACCCGACTGATCCTCTTCCAAGGCACCAGGACATACAGTTTCCAGGAACTGTGTTTGAGGTGGGCTGTGAGCTATGGAATAAATACATGTTTGCGGTTTAGCTGCACTCTTGGTTTGGACCCGTTGTCTTGGACTTTGCACACCACAGTGTACTCATTTGCCCTTGCTTGGCTGGTGCTTCCCACAAATGCAGACTCATGGTTCGGTCACCCCTCGTCCCTGTTTAACCATGAAGGAAGTTTCTCTACCATGCCCTTATGAGAATCAAGAAGTTCTGAGCACCTGCTATATACTGTGCTCGCCTTTGAAACTCAAAAGACAAATAAAATAGGACCTTTCACAAAGATTTTTGTCTGTTGGGCTTCCAAACGCATACCCCCCGCCCCCCAAACATAGACATAATTGTTTAGGACATAGAACCCTAAAAGCTCCAAGTAAAATGCAAGTCGTTCTACAGGAGCTTTGACAAGACAGCTGCTCAGGAGGCCTTGAAGAAGGGCTGCCATTTAAACCTGTTCCAAGGTAGGAAGCACCTGCTAGGTAGGTAGAACAAGAAGGACAGAGGCAGGGAAACTAAGAAACTGTGAAGACTCGGTGTGACTCACAATGACAAGGACTGGAGCCCAGGAAAGAGCCAGGAAGAAATGACAGCCGAGGGAGGTTGAGGTCAGAGCATGGGCAGTTTTGAATCGAGGCTAGCAAGTTTCAGCTCTCCTTGCCTGTCCGTGGAAGCCATCAGAGGTTTGAGGAAAAGACTACCAGGAGCCAGCCTAGAAGCCGAAGAATGCAGGCAAGAGACAATCACAGCCCTAAACAGGCCAGCGGGGCGAGAAGAAGGGCAGGAGTGGTAATACAGTACAGTGAGGGTGGACAGGACGGGAGACCTGGGGATGAAGACATGTGAGGACATGGATGGGAGACCCAGGAGACGTGAAAGGTGGTCTAGGATTTCCAGTGAGGGACTCTTAACTTCTCCCTAACTTCACAGCAACAGGGTGACTTTTGCTTTCAGTCTTTGTTTGGCAAATCAAGGCAGCCCTAGTAGCTATACCCAGAAAGCAGTTAGAAATGCAGACACCAAAAGAGGTGCCACAACAGAGGTTTACATTCAAGGACCATCTGCCCATGTGGGGTTTACACTCTGGGATTCAAATACTGAGGAAGAGCCAAGGCTGAAGGTGCATGGGAGGGTGGGTCCTGGACAGAATAGACCGGGAGCACGGTCCCATCATGCTCAGCGGATATTTGCATAATGGTTTTGTGTCTTCCAGCAGACGAAGTTGCACGTCTTGAAAAAGAGGTGCCGTTTTCACATTTGCACAAAGGTGCCATATGGTCTGACAGGAACGATGAAAGTGGATGGAGACAGAGACCAAGAATGGAACCGCCCGCCCTTCCAGGGAGGGCAGGGAGGACACACTGAGAAGTGGTTGGAGAGTTAAACCGGCTTATTGTGTTTGGTGGCTTCCAGTTAGTCATCACAGGGAGCTCTCGTGTGCCTCCTGTTTAGCCACTCAGGTACCAGCATCATCCCCTTCCCCACACCAGCTGTGTTTGCCTTGACGCCAGCAGGTGGGCTGGTGACCCATCTCTGCTTGGTTAAGACACAGAATTGCCACACGTGTGGAGGTATGTGCTCTGAAAAGTCAAGGCTAGGCAGGCGACCGCCATCTCAGTGAACAGTTGTCTCTGTTCAGCGACAGTGGCGATGCCTGCGGGCTGAGCAGGGGGAGCGGTACTCTCTGCCCTCGTGGCTCGTGTTATCACAGCCACGCTCTGGACAGCCAAGATTCAAGCAGGGACAAGTCCCAGCCCAGGGCAGGAGAAACCTTTTGGACACAATAAAATCCTTCCTTCTTTGGGTCAGGCAGGGTTGGGGAAATTTCTTGCCCTGCCGGCTGCATAAGGAAGAGAAGCACAGAACTCCTCCGAACAATGGCTTGGAAGCTGTCCTGGATCTCTCGTGGCTTAACTATAAAGGCTCACAACCTCCCTCGGATGTGCTGGTGAAAACGCTAGGCATATTCCTTGCAGAAGAGAAAACATGTTCCTACCCTGGCACGGGATTATCTGCCCACACAGACCTGTCACGGCTGCCCCTGGCAGTTCTGACCCGTTTGCACGGGTGGAAAGTTACTGGAGTGAGGAGGCGTTGAGGGCTCTGCCTTTCTGGCCAAGAATGTGCTCACCTGACCCAGATCACCGTGTGTCAACGGGATCCAGGCCAGTCCAGGGAAACATTGAAGTGACTGACTATGAAACATGTCAGTCTGAGTGGGTGGGGCTCCGCCTTCTTGTTTTCCTAAGTCAGGCAGGCCATGTCCTCCCTGTGAAATATTTCAAAACACAAGATTCAGAGTCGATGCTGTGCTTCTAAATTTGAGTAAGAAACAGAGTCCCTTCAGGTATTCAGGGCTTGACTACCCGAGAGCTCTTTTCAAGTGTTAAGTATCCTGACTTTTTCTGACGATATGGACAGGAAGCCCTGCAGGAGTTCTGAAAGGCTGTCTCATAGAATTTATCCTGTAAGTTGCCTGGCGATGTGTGTGCATGAGTGTGTGTGTGTGTGTGTGTGTGTGTGTGTGTGTGTGCGCGCTCACGCACGTGCATGCACGCATATATGAGGAGGCCAGAAGTTGACACTGGGGTGTGTAGCCTTCTAGGTCTACCTTACATTATCCCTGAACCTGGAGTTTGCTGATTCTGCTTGGCTTCATGCCCAGTGAGCACCAGGGATCCACCTGTCTCTGCCCCTGGCCCTGCCCACCAGGGTCTCTTTTTAAAGAAAGAATTCAAAAGCACAAGTAATTTTTCTAAGACCGAGGAGAGGAACCAAAGGCCAAAGTTCTGGAGCTCTATCCCCAAACAGCCTTCTCTGGAAAACTCGGGAAACTAGCTGATTTCCAGGGGAATTAATTTATTATCCTTGAACAAGAAATCGATTCCATGTGGTGGGAATCGTGTTCTTTGGTTTGGGCTTAAAGGATTTTCTGCACCCCTAAATGGCTTTCCATGATCTTTTCCATCGCTTTGGAGTTTTTCATGAAATGCCTTAGCAAATTTCATCAAATGAGCCTTTCAGCTTGATGAAGGACTCCAGGACTCTCATTATTCCATTTCTTCCTGAACTGACCTTTTAATTTTATGCAAGATGCACAGGGGCAATTTGTCTTGTCTGGTTCTAATAGCACATTGCTGTAAGGGTGGTTAGTCGCCAGACACACGCATTCGTCACTGGCGGTTGTATGTACTAGCTCAATTCTTCTTACATTAACTGGAGAACGAGAGAGAGAGAGAGAGAGAGAGAGAGAGAGGAGAAAGAATTTTACCCATAGATACAGAGAACACTCTGATCATTTCTCTCCCGCAGGCCCCTCTGTATACAGAACACTGGTGAGATGTTGGGGGAGATACACAGGCCATAAGGACTTCATATGTAAAGGGCGTGGAAAGGGAACACAACCTGATTTTGGAGTAAGAGAATTAACACCAGCTCTGTTGACTCAGAGCAGCACCTTGTTTGGTGCTAGACAGCGGAAAAGTAAGCTTGAGAAGGTTGTAAGAGTGAGGCAAAGCATTGGTGCTCAAAGGAGAGACAGTGCGTTTGCACTAGGAAAGGGTGCAAGAGGCTCCAGAAGGGAAGAAGCATGTGTGAAGACAGTTTGTCATCCCAGGACAGAAACAGAAGGGAGGCCAAGCTAGAGCCTTCTACCTACCTGTAGCACAAGCTGGGCTTTTGGTTTTTGTTTTTATCCCTGCAATCCATTTAGTATTAGTACTTTTAATAAAATATAGTAAAAGTAAATTGCTAGGAAAATGAAACTTCAAAATAATACATAAGATAGAAGCCAAGGGCTGGAGAGATGGCTCAGCCATTGAGAGCACAGCTGTTCCTTCAACGGCCCCAAGCTTGATTGCCAGCACCCATGTTAGACAACTCCGGCTCCAGGGGGATCTGGCTCGTTTGCTTTCTGTGGGCACCTGGCCTCATGTGCACGCATCTACACACACACACACACACACACACACACACACACACACACAATTTTAAAATAATAAAAAATAGTAGCATGTCTTAAAATAGAAACCCAAATCTTATCAGACTCTAGCAGCTATGTAATCATTGGCTAAGAGTTGCCACAGTCCCTGCATGCTCTCTCTTCCTCCCCCCTCCCCATCACACTGCTGGCCAGAAGCGGTGTGCAGACAAGTCCAGGGGTCACACTCTGAGTAACAACATTCTTTGATAAGGACAACCCATGACAGGACAAAGGGCTCGTGGGAGGCTGTGTGTGGTGTTCTTCAAGGTCACCGAGAGCAGACTAAAGAACCTTGGGGATAAAGACAAGGTTGGAGATTCACTCATGACTGGCGATAGGGGACTGTGGACTCCAAAGCCTTCCGGGAGCTGCTTACAGTCCCAGACATTTGAGGGAGGAGGTCACAGCCGTATCCAGAAAAGCATGGGGTAGGGTGAGGCAGATGGGACGTGATGGGGCTGAAGGGCAGCATGGCGGTTCAGTGCAGAGAGGGTATCTGATTCTAAGTGTGATCCAGGATAATTCCATTCTTAATGACTGACTGGATGTGAGAAGGGGGAAGGGAGACAATCTCATTATTTTACAGGCGAGGAAACGGGCCCAGAGTCATGACATAGCTGTGACCAGATACTCTGATTTCTGCCTCAGGACAAGTGTTTTGTCCCGTGGCTGTGGTGAGACATACTAGGCGTAACCCACAGCCTCCAGCTTTGTCCACCCTGATGCCACTCGCTACAGCCCGGCTGGCGTCTCTGTACCCTCTACTCATGGCCAGTGTCTCAATGACAGCAGCCACTCCGGGACTTCCCTGCATCTGGAAGGAACCAGTTAAACTCACATTGACTCTGCTTAGACAGTTGGATGGAATTTTAATACTTTTCTTTGAAAAGAACAAAGATTATTTTCATCTCTAAGTCAAACTTCTATGGGCAGTCACCAAATAATGTAAATCACCTTTTCTGGTCTCTCTTATCGCTGAGTTGACTGCAGACACTGGCTGTGGAGTATTGATGTCCAGAGTGGGGCAGGTTTGAGAATGTATTCAAAGCCTTAAGAGATTCCTTGGGTGCTATTCCAGTCTTAGGCCATCATCAAAGGAGGGGACCCTAGCAAACAATGCATCTTGACAGTGGGTTCAGTGGCCCAAAAGAGTTCTAGTCTGCCCAGCTCTCCAACAGTTCCCACACCCCTCCAATCCAGCTCACCTGGCGTCTTAGGTTAAACAAGTCTGGTGGCTAGAGAGGAGAGTTCATTCAGATGAACAGCCATTGATTGGAGCCTACACGTGTAAAACATCATCGGGCGCCAAAGGGAGCCCCAGATGAGAAAGACAGACGTGAGAGAGAGAGGAAGCATTCTCATTGGGAAGTTCACAAAACTCTCATGAGAACAGCTTAAGATGAAATTTTGCCATTCCTGCCCTCTGCCTGGCCCTGCTCAGAGCCCAGGCCCTCTTTGGCTTTCCCTGGGAAAGAAACACAAACATCAGTGGAAATACACAATTAAAATATTAACAGGTTTAGGCATCCCTGAGTGTCTAAACAGCAAAGACTGGGTGACTATGGCAAAACTGGTAGCCTTTGAAGGGCCTGGGGTTCTTTGCTGCATTGACGCTGTCCAGCTGGTATCTGCTGTTGGGTTTATGTCCTAAATCTATTAGACAAAGAGAGCAGAAGATAACGTTTGGGTGTTGGAGGCCAACTTGGTTTGATTGCATTGTCGTGTTCAACCATAAGTGTCCTGAAATGTACTCCTTGGCAAGCGTGTGGTTAAATTTTTGGAGAACATTATTTCTATAGAGTGGAAATAAAGTTCTGCAGTCTCAGTGGTTTGGGGATAGCAGCAGAAGTCAGTGATGTCCCTCCTTGTCCTCCAGCGCTTACTCTGCCACAAAGAACAGGTCGCCTGGTGGTACCTAGCTGACACCCAGCAGTTCAGGGTGAGCTAAGTGCATTCTGGGCACCACACCAACCTGAATGGAGGCTTTAATTCCTTTCTTAATGCTTCACAATTCTGTCTCAGTCCTCGTGCGGACGCAGGTGTTGTGGCTGGTTGATGGGGTTTAACCATTTCTGGAAATATGCTGACACTAAGGCTTTGTCTCCTTACTGCACTGGAAACAAAAACAAAACACAACCTTCTTCTTAAAAACAAAGCATCCATCCAGAGCCCAAGAATGTCCTGCATCAACAGTCCTAAGCCTTCCGCACTCAACTGAAGAAGTCTTTCATCCCAGATGGATGAGCCAGAGATCTGCTGCTCAGAGAGATCACTGCCAAGGTCAAGTCCGCTGGCCTTGGCCAAGAACTTACTGCGCGTGGCAGGAACTTGGGGGACACCTGCAGAAACAGGGCATAGCGAGCTACTGATTATCTGTGCAGACAGACAGGCTGAGCACTCAGTGAGCAGGTCCAGGCTGCAGGAAGAGAAGAGTGTGATGGTGGGGTGGACGGGCTGTTCCCAAGCTGTGTATTTCCTTTGTATTAAGAATGATGCCTTTTAGTGGGTATCCTCATCATGGGGTCAAGACCCTGATGGGGATACATACTGAGCTAATGGGAGCTCACTGACTCCAGCCTGACAGCAAGGGAATTAGCAAACTAGGCCCTCTGAATATAGATGACAATTGTTTGGCTGGAACCACTGGCAGGGGGACCAGGATTTATCTCTAGTGCCTGAACTGGCTTTTTAGAACCCATTTTCTATGGAGGGATACCTTGCTCAGCCTAGATATAGTGGAGAGAGACTTGGTCCTGCCTCAAGCAACTGCTAGACTTTATTGACTTACCATGGGAAGCCTTACCCTCTCTGAGGAGTGGGTGGAGGGTAGGGGGGAAAGGTAGAGGGAGTAGAAGGAGGGGAGGGAGTGGGAACTGGGATTGGTGTGTAAAATGAAAGAGATAGGTTTTTTTTTAATTAATTAAAAAAAGAATAATGCCTTTAAGTGTGAGTCATTCAGGAAGTCCTGCTAGAGGAGATAGGTTTGAAGTTTATAAGGAAACAAAAACTTGGGTCTGTGGGACTAAGCTGAGGGCAGCTGGGGTCACAGTGAGCTGAGGTCTAACAAGGGGAGTCCCGGAATGTGTTAGCGGGACTGTGGTTCGGGATGCACACATTAATCTTGTGAGGAGTCTGTAACTGCCCTTTTAGCACCTCTGATATAATATACAACCCGTGTCTGGATGATGGGGCAAGGCTCCGTTCTTCAGACTGTAGAAGCAGAGTCTCTTCGATATGTCCATTAATATGGGGCTTTAAGTTACAATCACTTTATTCTTCCCGCAGAATCTTGTCTCATTCCCACAACAAAAGAAGGAGGAAGGGAAAGAGGCAAGATGGAGGGGGAGGGAGAAAGGAGGGAAAGAAGAAAGGAAGGGAAGAGGAGGGAAGGGCAGGGGAAGAGAGGGGAAGGAAAGAGAGAAAAATATTGCTTGAAAAACACTTTAGTGGCAGAGAGAGAACATCCAAATGGACAAAATCAGAAAAGAAAAGGTGGACATAACAACAGACATAAAGAAATCCAGAGAATCATCAGGTCATATTTCAAAAGCCTGTACTCCACAAAATTAGAAAACTTAAGGAAACGGACAACTTTCTGGATAAATATCACTTACCAAAATTAAACCAAGACCAGATAAGCAAATTAAACAGACCTATAGCTGCTGAAGAAATAGGAACAGCCATCAAAAGTCTCCCAACCAAAAAAAGCCCAGGACCAGATGGTTTCAGCTTAGAATTCTACAAGATTTTCAAAGAAGTAATACAATACTCCTCAAATTATTCCACACAATCGAAACAGAAGGAACAGTGCCAAACTTATTTATGAGGCTACAATCACCCGATACCAAAACCACATAAAGACATTACTAAGAAAGAGAATTACCAATCTCATGAACATTGATGCAAAATACTAAATAAAATACTGGCGAATTGAAAACAAGAACACATCAGAACCATCATCCACCAAGTCGGCTTCATCCCACAGATGCAGGGATGGATGGTTCAACATATGAAAATATGTCAACGTGATCCACCATATAAACAAACTGAAAGGTAAAAACCACATGATCATCTTATTAGATGCTAAAAAAGCTTTCGACAAAATACAATATTCCTTCATGATAAAGGTCTTGAAGAGAGCAGGGATACAAGGAACACACCTGAACATAATAAAGGCAATATACAGCGAGCCAACAGCCAACATCAAACTAAATAGAGAGAAATCAGGAACAAGACAAGGTTGTCTACTTTCTCCATATCTATTCAATATAGTTCTTGAGGTCCTAGCTAGAGCAATAAAACAACAAAAGAAGATCAAGGGGATATAAAATGGAAAAGAAATCAAACTATCACTATTTGCTGATGATATGATAGTTTACATAAGCGACCCCCAAAAATATCTACCAAGGAACTTCTACAACTCATAAACACTTTCAGTAATATAGCAGGATATAAGAGTAACTCAAAAAAATCAGTAGCCCTCCTGTACACAGATGATAAATTGGCTGAGAAAGAAATCAAAGAAACATCACCCTTCACAATAGCCACAAAGAGCATAAAATATTTCAGAGTTGCTCTAACCAAACAAGTGGAAGACTTGTGTGGCAAGAACTTTAAATCTTTAAAGAAAGAAATTGAAGAAGACACCAGAAAGTGGAAAGATCTCCTATGCTCTTGGGTAGGTAGAATTGACATAGAAAAATGCAATCTTAGCTGGGCGGTGGTGGCGCATGCCTTTAATCCCAGCACTTGGGAGGCAAAGGCAGGTGGATCTCTGTGAATTCGAGACCAACCAGGTCTACAAGAGCTAGTTCCAGGACAGACTCCAAAGCTACAGAGAAACCCTGACTCAAAAAATAAAAAATAAACAAACAAACAAACAAAAAAGGCAATCTTACCAAAAGCAATCTACAGATTCAATGCAATGCCCAGCAAAATTCTTCACAGGACTTGAAAGAATGGTACTTAACTTCATATGGAAAAGCAAAAAACCCAGGCTAGCCAAAGCAATCCTGCATAATAAAAGAATTTCTGGAGGCATCACAATCCCTGACTTCAAACTCTACTACAGAGCTAAAGTACTGAAAACAGCCTGGTATTGGCATAAAAACAGACAGGAGGATCAATAGAACCAAATCGAAGACCCAGATATTAATCTACACACCTTCAAACCCCTGATTTTTGACAAAGAAGCAAAAATATTAAATGGAAAAAGCATATTTAACAAATGGTGCTGGCATAACTGAATAACAACATGTAGAAGAATAAAAATAGATCCATATCTATCACCATGTACAAAACTCAAGTACAAATGAATCAAAGACCTCAACATAAAGTCAGCCACACTGAATCTCATAGAAGAGAAAGTGGGAAGTACACTTGAATGCATTGGCACAGGAGACCACTTCCTAAATATAACCTCAGTAGCACAGACACTGAGAGAACCAATTAATAAATGGGACTTCCTGAAACTGAAAAGCTTCTGTAAAGCAAAGGACATAGTCAACAAGACAAAACAACAGCCAACAGAATGGGAAAAGATCTTCACCAACCCCACATCAGACAGAGGTCTGATCTCCAAAATATACAAAGAACTCCAGAAATTGGTCATCAAAAGAACAAATAATCCAATAAAAAAAAAAAGGAGTACAGACCTAAACAGAGAACTCTCAACAGAGGAATCTAAAATGGCTGAAAGATACTTAAAGAAATGTTCAGCATCCTTAGTCATCAGAGAAATGCAAACCAAAACAACTCTGAGATGCTATCTTAAACCTGTTAGAATGACCAAGATCCAAAACACTGATGACAACTTATGCTGGAGAGGTTTTGGAGTAAAGGGAACACTCCTGCATTACTGGTGAGAGTGAAAGCTGGTACAGCCCTTTTGGATATCAGTGTGGCTATTTCTCAGAAAATTAGGAAACAACCTTCCTCAGGAACCAGCATTACCACTTTTGGGTATATATCCAAAGGATGCTCAATCGTGCCACAAGGAAAACTATGTTCATACCAGCATTGTTTGCCATAGCCAGAACCTGGAAACAACCTAAATGCCCCTTGACCAAAGAATGGTCAATGGGAAAATGTGGTACATTTACACAATGGAGTAAGTACTACACAGCAGAAAAAAATAATGACATCTTGAAATTTGCAGACAAATGGATGGAGCTAGAAAACATCATTTTGAGTGAGATAATCCCGACCCAGAAGGACAATTATCATATGTACTCACTCATAAGTAGTTTTAAAACATAAAGCAAAAAAAAAAAAAGCCTACATATCACAATCCCAGAGAACCTACACCACAATGAGGACACTAAGAGAGACTTACATAGATCTAATCTACATGGGAAGTAGAAAGAGACAAGATCTCCTGAGTAAATTGGGAGCATTGAGAACTTGGGAGAGGGTTAAAGGGGAGGGGAGAGTCAGGGAGGAGAGCAGAGAAAAATGTAGAGCTCAATAAAAATCAATAAAAAAAGAAAAACACGTTAGCATTTTTAGTCATCAAGGAAATGCCAAATACCACTACAATGAGCTGATTCCACACACCACAGTTGGAGCAGCTATCGTTAAGAAAAGAAATGACAACAGATGTTGGTGAGGGTATGGAGGAAGATGAGCCACTGCTGGCAGCAGAATAAACTGGTACAGCCACTATGGAAATCAGTGTGGAACTGTTTCAACTAGACTAAAAATGGAACTACTATGTGATCCTGCTGTGCCACTCCTGGCAAACGACCGAAGGAGCTAAGTGAGTATATGATTCCCGTCGCCCAGATGAGGAAGCTGCCCAGACAGCCATGGAAAGATGAAAGGCTGAAGCAAAGGTGGTGCGTCCACACAGCAGAGCTTTACTCTGCTGGGATGGGGAAAGAAATGGTGTCGTTTACAGAAAAGGGGGTGAAACTGATAACGAACATGTTACGCTAAATACACCTGACTCAGGAAAACATATATCATGGTTTAAATATATCTAGGTTTAAATACAAATATTAATATGTAAAATATAAAAGGGATTATTGGTGAGAGGGAGGGGCCTGGAGGGAAGAAGGGAACAAAAGAATGAGTAGAAGAAAGAGAAAATGCCACATTTTCTCTCACAGGTGGAGTCTAGATATAACCATATGTACGTGTGTATGATGTGTGTGTGTGCGTGTGTGTGATATGAAGGCAAAAAGGAGGACTGTTTGAGGGAGGAGGAGGACCACTGGGAAGGAAGAAGACAGAGGGAGTGATATGAGCAAAACCAAAGATTTGAGTATAAAAAATATAATGAAGTCCACTATGTCGAGCACTACATTCGGTAGCAAGAAGAACTAAAAATTATTACACACATGTATGAAGTGATCAAAGAATAAATGTCAACGTTCTGTTGAACCTTCTATTTGTGAAAAGATATAACTTTCCTGAGTACTGTACCTGGGGACCAGTAGTGTCCCTGTAGAGGTTCCTTATGACATCGTGGGTTGGTGGCTGTTTAGACTACAGTCTGCTAGAGTCTTGCAGCCTTGGGACTGTAATAAAGAGACTGAAGTGCTGAGGAAATTGACCAAACTCATCCAGCCGTTATTACTGTGCGAAGATTACTCAAGCATGTAGACAAGAAAGACGTTAGTCCTTTCTCAAAACGTCTCTCTGCCCGCTGCTGTTGCTTAGAGGCAGGCAGTGGGACTCTGAACTAAAGCTAAGACATAAGCTAAAAAGTGAAACTTCCTGGTCTCTGATTGCTACGTGCTTCTAAGGTTCAGGAAACTGTGACAACGCAAATGCAGACATTCACTACATTTTTTTTTTATTAAGAACTTTGACAGAACTGGACACTTTCTTTGACTAGTGTCAGGTATTTAAAGAATAAACAGCTAACTGGCTCTTTTGGGAAAACTGGACTCTTTGCAAAACCAAGTGCTGGAAACAGAAACTGTTAGCAAAGTTTCCCAGCGGGAATTTCTTAGGGAAAATTCAATGTCTTCTATCCATTTTGCTTTGATAGGAGACCACCATTAGCTAGTGTCCTAAGTGTGCGTCCCCCCCCCCCGCTTCCCCGCCTCTCTCTCCTGTGTGTCCTTACTGTAGAGATGATCTAAAAAAAAAATAATAATAATAGAGAAACTCCAAGGTGACCTTGGAGTCTATAATCCACTTAGAGTAATTGAGAGTTTTTATTTTTAGGCAAAACACAGAGGACAAAGGAATATTGAGTATAATCCAGAATTTAACAGTGAAGTGTTTAACTCCCAGGACCTCAGATTGGTCCTAAACGACAGGTCTCCTCTTGGGTGTCTCAGACTTCTGTTTAGATGGTTCAGGCTTATTTTGATGGGGATAGCAGGTAACCAGAAGGAAGAGGGCTGCTGAAGCTGCCTAAGTGTGCTTGTTGGAAGGATGCCCCCGCCACGTTTTCCTATACTAATTTCCAATGCTAATCCTGGCAAAGTGTTATGTTTAGCCCATTGGCAAAAGCATTCACTATCTCCCCTCCAGAGGCTGGACCTGGAGGCTCTCCCCACTTCCTGTAAGACACATACCCCTACTGCACCATATAAGGCAACAGGACTAGACAGAAAATGGCTGTCCTTTCTCGGCTTGCTTTCTCTAAGCCAAAGAGACGTTCTAGCACTGGCCAGGAAAGTACATGTCTATCTCCCGTCAACTGAACATCTTCAGAGGACCAGTGTTGGTGCTGATGAGGCCTGTTGGGGCTCTCCTGTAAGACAAGTTCTGTGTGTCTGTCAGAAGGAATGAACCGGAAGGAGACAGGTCAAGATAGCACCTCACCCTTCACGTATTTATTTTTTAAAATAAATTTTGTTGTGTGTATTTGATACTAAACAGGATGCAATAGGATGCTTATAGACAATGGGGTGCTTACAGTGGAACGTATTAACATACATTAACAGGAAGCTAACTTTTCTTTTTTAGCAAGAGCAGCTAATATCTAGTCCTTGAACATCACTCCACCCAATCTTAAAAACATTTTTTATGAGTTGTAGATCCCATATGTATCTATTCATGTTCTTTCATCCACAGTCCAGTTATGTGGCTCTTTCCAGTCAGCAGGAAGTCAAAGCCCCTACCCCCTTGCTAATAGCAGTAATAATGCTGATAGCTCGCCTCTACTCTTGGAGCCCTCCAACGTTTATAGCTTTTGTTAGGCCTGAGATATAGTTCAGTTGGTAAAGGGTTTGCTGTACAAGCATGTGAGCCTGAGTTCAGTTCCTCCAACCCCCACTGAAACAGCCAGATGTGTTGTTGGCACGTGCTTGTGATAGCACTTCTAGGGGTTGGGGGAAGAGTGGAGTAAGGAGGTCCTGGTGGGAGACCTTGTCTCAAGAAAACCAAGTAGAGTGTTCCTGAGAAGTTATACTTGAGGTGGACATCTGACTGGCCTTCACACATATGTCCGCCAAGGCAACAGGGATTCCACACACACATACACACAAAATTGGAATTTTGTTATGTTTTCAATAAGGAGAATTGAAGCCCCAGGGCTCTGCGCATGCTAGGTAAGTCCTCTGTCACCGAGCTGCATCCCCTGGTCCTTCTACTTTTCATTTGGAGATGGGGTCTCACTAAATTGCCTAGGCTGTCCTTGAAACTCACTCTGTAGTCCAGACAAGCCTTAAACTTGTGATTCTCCTGTCTGAATCCCAAGTAGCTGCGCCACCATGCCCGACTGCTGAGTTCACTCTATGAATCCTTTTCTCAGTATGGGTACTGTGTTTCCAGCTAATCTGCTCCTGGCCTTCCCTGCTCTAAAGGCTCTCTGATTGTGAGTAGGAGCTTTTTGGTAAATAGAGAACCTAGTTCTGATGCTGTACCAGTGGAAGTCATTCTTTCTGTTCTCTTCATGTACTTGCCCAGGAAGCAGCCAGACAGGTAGACAGTTGTCCACACCATCCTCCCGCTGGACTCCCGGAATCCCTCCAGCCCTGTGTCTTTCAAGCTGTTTGAACTCTTGTCTTTTGGGAAATTCACTGTAAGAAATTTTTTCTTTGTTGAATTTCTGTGGCCAGAAAGTACAGCCACACAAACATGGTTTTCTGTGCATCAGCTGTACTAGGAGAGCCCAAAGAATGGAGTTTGTAAGCCCTTCATCTTCTCTGAACTAGCAAGCCCACGTGCAGTATTGGTTCCATTCGCCTGTGTCCTTAGAGCTAGGTCCAGCAGCCAGGAGGCCCCTTGCCACCCATGACCAAACACTTCCCAATGTCTGCCTGAGCCCCCCGACCCACCGCTCTGCTCCATTCCGGGCTTGTCTACAAATTAAACACTGCCAGGTGTCATGTAAGAGGCATCTTGGCAAGGAGAGTCAAGAGGGAGGTTTTCTTGGCAAACACAAAATACAAGTACTGTAAAGAGCTACTAAATAAATTTGCGTTGGTTTAGCCAGGGAATTTCAGTCCTGGGGGACTTTGGGTTGGTGGAGGGAAGTGGAAGGCTGAAAACATTTTGTAAGTCTCAACTGTCAGCTGATGACTCTTTATTTGCTCATTCTAAGAAAAGTCTGTGACGACAGACATTTGTAAAGTCGTGTCCTCTTGTTTTAATGATTGCTTTTTCCTACTGTGAGACAAGGTGCGGGGCGGGGGCTCTCCATCCTTTGATCAAGTTTAAGTTGGTTCTCTGTGTACACAGCGGTAAAGGCGGCAACACACTGCCTGCCTATCAGGGAAGCCGGCTTCTTATGGCTGGATGGAGACCAACACTGGGTCTACAGGAATTCATTTCTGAGTCACTGGCCCCGTCTAAAAGAGGGTATAGAACCCCAGCTCACACAGAAGCCACTGTCATAATTTCCCATCCCGTGTAGCTGTTGGAAGGAGGTGGAAAGGGGCAGGAGGAAACCGGGACTGGGTGAAAATGTCTGACGTCATTCACTGGAGGAGGAGCTCTGCACTCCTAATGGTGCGAGTTCACATAGCAGGTTCTCACTGTCAAGGAGATATTCCCATAGATGGCTCCTAAAAGCATCAGGATAAGTACGGGACCTGGTGAATGGTTAGGAGTATTGATCTGAAGGGCCTCCTCTTCACACTTTATTTGGTTCAGATTGCAGGGACACACTGTGGAGCTAAAGGAAATATAATCAACACCTGTGATGACTGTGTGTACTGTGGACCCTAGATAGCGTCAGTGGTCAAGGAAGGAGTCTATGACGACAGGTTCAGGATCCTAAGAGCCACAAAACTGCGGCCCACTCAGGAAATAACATTTAAAATAAATATGCCTTTGCAGTCTCTTCCCAATGAGACCCTTAGCAAACCTGCCAGTGGCCATTTTTCCTTTAGTCCTGTGTTAGAAATCATGGCCCTAAACAGCACAGAAGTGAGAGAAATAGACAACAAGGCCCTGAAAGACTTTACTTAGAAGTAGAGTAAAGGGAAGCAAACCTTCCTGCGCAGACAGGAAGGAGGTTTCTAATCTGTCTCTTGTATTGCCCCTTTCCTGCCATGTCCGCTCTTTCTTTCTACAACACCCACAATCATAGTGGAATTAGGACCTTGTTGGAAGTGCAGTTTTACATCCCTCTCACACTTACATCAGACTGTGACTATTTCACAGAACCCAGACACTACGAATGAGGTGTGCAAAGATCTGACTACATGAAAATATGACAGTTACTGTACACAAGACTTAAAAAGCAACCTAGACAGTAGTATTTACCACCAATATAACCAAATTATTGCTACCCACAATATGTAAAGAACATCTTCACATAATCCAAAAGAAAAACAGCTCAAGTTTCAAAATGGATAAAATGTGGATAAGCAGGAAAAATGACAGTCATTAAATATTAAACTTCTTTTTTTGACATATCTCTATATGAAAATATTATCTAAAATGCTCAATGTGTAAGTAATGTCTTCAGCATCACAATTTCAAGGAGCAAAAATAAAATAAAATTTAAACAATTGAAATATCTGTAGGGAAGAGTTGAGTCCCGCTATGGTTTCTCTGAGAAACAAATTATTCAAGCCTGTCATGGAGAATGAGACAGACCCTCGGCTTGTGTAAATCCCTGCCAGACATTTGCTGAATGAGAAAAACAGATCACTTCATGGTACCATGTGATAAAGCCTGGGAAGGAAAAGGCTATAGGAATATAAAACCATCATCCTTCCCCCGTAAATTTTTTTTCAGGAATAGAAAAATTTGAAAATCAGAAAAATAAAAAAATATTTTCAAAAGGCATAGAAATCCTATTACAAGTATTTCTCCGCATTCTTAGTCTTATAAAACATTGGTTATCTTCACAAATTTCCGTAATAAAAATATATTATTATTTTGTCATTCCACTATTAGTAGACAATACGTTAGCTAGTTTCCAAATAGTGTTATTAAACATGATGAAGTAACAAACATCTTTGTAAAATAAAATATGTCTGTTTGTGGTCACAAAGACCAACAACACCACGCAGGGAGATAGCAAGCCTAGCTGGAGACACTGGGTGCCTGTGAATGTAGATTTGAAGATCTTTTTGTTGCTTTGGGTTAGTCATTTTTGGTTTTGTGGTTTTATTTTGATTTTTTGTTACTGTGTTTTGAGGCTGGCCTCAAGCTCCAGGCCTTCTTCCTGCCGCAGCATTCCAAGAGAGAGAATTATAGACGTGTGCCATCATGACTGGTGGCATCTTAGCAGGACTCTAAACGACCCCACATAGAGGCAGAGCACTGGGCCCCACTTCCCAAACCTCAGTTGTGGTCCTTGTGATCTCAGTGTGGAAAGAGAGCAGCCGGCTCCACTGAGGACACTCTCCTTAGCTTTCCTAGGTCCTCTTCCTTCATCCCTCTCTCAGGTGAGTGAGTTCATCCCCTCAAAGAGCGACAGGCTCTTTCCGCCAGATGTTAGCCATGTGTATTCAGGTGCCCCTAACCATTTCTGCTTTGGGATCTAAAACAACAACCATTTCCACCACAATTCCTGTGAGTCGATACGGGCTGCCATCTCTCTGCATTAACTCCTACCTCTCCACCGAAAAACCCCCTTCTCATCTACACACACAACTGTTCACAATTTACTCCGCTCTCTGTACCCGCTCCCCCAGCCCCAATCCACGCCATCATCAGTTTTCTTTCCTTTCAACACTCCAGTCTCTTCCTTACTGATCTCTTTAGCTTTCCTTTCGTCCTCCCTAATCCACGTCTGAGATGGTCATCCAAGATTGAGATTGTAAAATCACCAACCCTGTACCACTTGTGTTCTGCGTTGGGCTTTGAGTAGCTTCTTCTCTTACTCTTGGGTAAAGATTCAGTGCCTCTCTGGACCCTACCTCATCTGGCTCCTGGGATCTCACGATTCCTTCCTGCCCAGTCCCCTTCCCAAGATTCCAGGCCCACTAGTCTGTCTTGTTGGATTGTAACAAGTAACCCAGCACCTCCTAGAGTTCTCCCCACCCTCGCGCCGTGCTTTTCTCTCCTCTCTTGGTTCATAACCTTCACCCTCAGCCCCTGTCGCTTTCCTCTGCTTTCATACTTCTGTGTTTCTCTTCGACTCACTCATCACACGTCCTAATTAGAATCTTAGCTGCTGCTTATCTGATTGTCTGCCTCTCTCTCTCTTTCTCTCTCTCTCTCTCTCTCTCTCTCTCTCGCGCGCGCGCGCGCCAGATCTGAGGACAGCAGTGCTCTTTGCTTACTGTTGGATTCGGAGCCCTGGACAATGCTCAGAGAGTGGGTGGGTGAAGGGAGAGTGAATGGCACCTGATAGGCACTCTCATCTAATGCCAAAATCAAGTTTTCCTCTTTTGCTATTTCAGTGATGTTTCAAAATGCACTCACCAAGTTAACATAATAATCTTGCTTTAAAAAAGTTTTCAAATCTAAAGCCAGACACTGAAAACTCAGCCAACCCTAACCGACTTTGTTTTGAAATTAAGAAAATAACCCAAATCCACGCTCTCGGCAAACACCAGCTGTTAACACCAGCACACCAGCCTCCTCAGAAGAGGGTAGCGGATCATCTTCTGCATCTTGAATAGTGGGGAGATATTGCTATGCACCCTCAAGCTTGGATGACCCGAAACCCACTGCACTCTTTCCTTCTGCACAAGCCAAAACGCAGAAGGCTGTCTACAGAATGTTAATGGCACAGTTTACCCTGGTGTGAATAAAGTAGCCACTTTGTCAATCAGGATGTTGATCGATTCTCTCAGATGGTTCTTTATTACCACAAGTGATGTCTTCTCAGGAGCAGGGTCCTAAGAGGGGACCAGTAGCCCCATTACATAGGAGGGAGCAGTCCCGGGTTCCAATCCTGCCCTTTCCCCTGGCTAGCTGGAGGTTCATGGGGAAAAGCCTACTTCAAAGGGGTGCTTTGAGGATAAAATAAGTTAGCACATATAAAGCGCATAGCATTTGATGGGCATGTATTTGTCACTTATAGTGCTGTTAATTCTGATTATTCACAAAAACGTTTTTCAGGCCCACAGATCTCAGTTTCTTTCTCTCTCTCTCAAACACACACACACACACACACACACACACACACACACCAAATGAGCAACAAAAAACAGAATGTTGGAGAACAATTCACTATCAATTATTTTAAGATAACTGGACTCAATGTTTTATTTTATTAAATAATCATCATTTTGATTCAAATAATAGAGTCCAGACAAGTGAGTTGGTGTATTGGATTTGCTACATGATAATCAGGAAAGAGATGGGTCAGCAGGAAGTGAGAAGACGCACCAACGGGACAAGATGGGGCCTGCCGCTGGGAGCTGCAGCTGGTGCAGTGTGAGGCTGGAGCTGTAGTACAGAAGCCCCTGTGCTTCCACCTGTATTTGACAATTTCATCCACAAATAGAAAAAAAAACCACATTGCAAATAGTGAATATACACTGCCTGTGAATAGCCTCCCAGGTTCATTCTTATTCAGCAGCCAGTTCCCCCCACACTTCCTTTATTTCTTTTGGAGGGACAACTGAGTCTAGTGAACTGAGCAAGAACTCAACGCCATTCTGTTTCAGTTCTCTGGGGGATAGCTCAGGGTGGAAACAAAATAAATCCAATTTCTGAATCTTCTTTGTCCTCAGCCCACTTGGGAATTCTCTCTGAAACTACTGTGGGCATTTTAAGTAACCCTGCTTACCCGGCAAGAACAATGTACCTTTCAGGCGAGTAGAGAGGATAAAATAACTCTGCCTCCCTGCCTTTGCATGCCAGACAAAAGCTTCAGCTATTAAATACCAGCGCTCAGTGAGCTAATGACTGGTGAGCTGGCATTGTGTGCTTGGCATCTTAGGATCTCAGCCTCTGCCCTGTGTGAACTTGTAATCTTCATCGTGTAGCTGTGTTAAGTTTGGCTGTTGTGTTATATGTTGGCATCTGGAGCCGAGGAAGCTCCAAAGCCAAAAACTGACCTCCACAGTTTGCAGGTTCAAGTCAGAAGCTCTGGAGTCTAATGGTTTTGTATTTGGTCCCCTCACTCTAATAAAAGTATGGTTGATTCCCAGCGTGGAAGCTGACCACAGCTGGTCATGGCTCGGTAGCTCTAGGTTTGTTTGGCTGCCCTCTTAATATTCAACTCTTCCTTCTGGATGCAAGCCAGCCGAGGGACAATGGCTCTGCTAGGCCCTTCTGGCCCTGAGATTCTCCTTCCAGATCAATTTCCTTTCTCCAGTTTCAGTCAGAAGAAGGATTTGAACTTTTGGCTCAGGTTTCTCGTTTTCCCTCTAGATTTTGTCTCCAGGTGTGTGACACATGGTCATGCAGCTCGCTTACTTCAGAACAAGGGTCTCAGTGAGTTTTATGGGATGGCTCTCCCCACCCCTACCCCCGTCCAAGAATCAGCCAGGTTCTGAATTGTTCGGAGCAGCCCATGTTAGGCATCTGGAATCCATCCATTTCTCTCTTTGGCACCTGCTGCTGGACTGAACTAAACCCAGAAAAGAGTGAGGCTTGGGTCTTGCTAAGGGAAAGCAGGGTGTATGACAGAGCCTTCTAGAAGTCAGATCAGGGGTGCCACTTTAAAAGTCTGAACCGAGTGGTCTAAAGACAGAGTTGGCATTAGTCTGTCTAGTGTAGCAAGACAGACTTCAGAGTGTCCACTTTATGAACTGTTTGAGCTCAGGGCAGAGCGGATTTTATCTTATGCTATTGAACCATCTTTGACTCCTAATGTGAGATGACTGTTTTTGCATTATTAGAGAGCACCTGGTATAAAAACCCACTACAGTTTTTTCCTCAGGACTCATGCAGTTCTGAAAATGCCTAAAATTAGACTGAACTGTCTGGTTCAAGCTGTGTAACCTGCCCCTGTGGCCTTGGGCATCTTATGACCGGAATGAGTCACATCAGGTGTGTCGCCCCAAAGTTGTCCCATAGAGGGCTGGCAAACTGATGACCAAGCACTTTTCTGTCCTTAGTCAATCCTACTGCCCATGACAGCTGCTGAGTAATAAGCTACGAAGCCTCCTCCTACCTGGGACGTTAGTCACACGCCGTCTTGAGCAATCAGCTGTAAAAGACCGTTGTGGGTCTCTGTCGGCACTTGTTGCTCTTGCCCAAGATCCTTTTCGGGACTTCAGCGGGCATAACGGCTTCAGGGAAGCTCAGAAACCCAATAACCTTGTTTGGAAATGTAAGTGAGAGAGTTCGGAGCTCAGGCCCACACAGGCCTGCGCGGCTGGGCTGGTGCGAGGCGTGGCCAAGGCCAACCTTGCAGGCCCAGTCCCTGTAGTCTGCCATCTCCTGTACTCCTTTCTGATCTCTCCTCAGCCAATGGATGCCTCCTGAGAATTTTGTTGTTGCCCTCACAGGAGCCAGGTGACAGGTGTTAAAGAGACCTCCTGTGTCAAAAGCCACTGTGGACAGCTAGGAGAGGCCATGTGCCTGGCAGTGGCCCCCTCATGTGACAAAACTGTATCATCTTCATTCCCCATGCCCCCAGTGCTCCTGTGAGTCCAGTATATAGTCAGACTGTTGTCCTCATGTTTTGGGCACTGGGAGTGGGCAGAGAGGAGATGGCATCCATAACCACAGCCCACTGAAAGCAGTGGCTTCTATGGAAGGGAGATTTCTGTATGGAATGGGGTGGTACTGGCTTAGAGGCAGAGGAAACTTGCCTTGCCAAGGTGGGCACATGGGTATTCAGCTGACCTGGGCCTTATGTCCCTGACCCTAGAGACAGATGTCAAGAACACAGGAGCAGAATGAAGGCCTGAGCCAGAAAGCTCTGCTGGGTTCTCCTCAAAGCATTCTGGGAAAATGGGGCATCATTTTCATTCCTGAGCATTTTCCATTGACCACTGTTGTAAGACATACCAGCTAGGTTGTGCCAGCTCACAGGAAACCACAGCTGGCTATGCCAGTTCTGTCTCCCCCTCCCTTCTGAGCCACAACATGACCCAAGTTGGACAGAGACCAACCATTTCCCTTAGCCCTCACCACCCCAGTGGCCTGTTCTCAGATCAGGGATTGCGAAACAGACCCATGAGGACCCTGACCAACATACTATGAGTGTAAGACTCTAGAGAGCCATCAGCCCCATATACTGAAGACACTACAGTTCAGGGGACAGCGTAGCTCCCAAACCAAGTGGCCCAAAGCTAGAGTAGTTGCACTAGGTGACAGTTAGCCGCACATCTCCAGCTATAGGAAATCTCCAGGTCACGCAGCATCCCTACTCGATATGCCCCCTCCTTCCCACAGAGGCCTGCGGATTGCCTCTGAGCACATCGTTCCTTTCACAAACGAAGCGTAGACATCTCCCACAAGCTCTCTGCTGTGCCTGGGTGGCAGGAACCCGTGATGTCAGCAGGACTCCTTCCCAGCCTGTGCTAGCTGCAGCCTTCCTTGGTAACAATGCTCGGACTGTGGCTAGTGATTGACAGCTGGATGCTAGAACCTGTACCAGGAGAAGCTGTGTTAGAACACTATTGGCTTTGGCCTGTTGATAACTGTTGTCAGCCTGGAGATGAGAGGCGCGCCTGCCTACACTGAAGGCTGTTTTGGTTTGGTTTTTACCATACAATCCACTTCCCTGCAGTGGCTTCTTCTCTAAGAGGTTGGGAGACGGCAGAAAGGGCCTTTATCTGAGATCCCCACTGTCTGGGCCTTCTGTGACCTGGTATGTACTCACATAGTCAGTGGGGTGGGGACTGTCCTGCTGTTTCCTGGGTCACCTCATCTGATTGCTGATTGCACTTCACAAAGCCTCTGCTTCCTCTGCCCTTCCTCCACCTCCCACCCCCACCCCACCCCACCCACTGACTTAAGGTGTCAGCCTTCCCCTAGACATTCCAAAGGCTGCTAGCTGATTTTTTCCTCTTCTGCAGGGTACCTGTTACTCCCTAACTAAGCTGCTGCTTGTCTTCGAAGTAGTAACTAAGTAGCAAGAGCGAGTTCCAGGACAGGTACCAAAGCTACACAGAGAAACCCTGTCTAGAGAAAAAAAAAAAAATTCCTTCACATGGCCCTAGTCTGTCATAGCTTTAAAGACCTGGCTTTCTCTCCAGCCTGGGTGTTCTCTTCGGGGCTCTGTGTTCTCCTGCTGGCTGCACTTCAGTGTGTGGTCTTCTGAGTCCACTTACCTGCCGCCCGGCACCTGCTGAGACCTGCCACCACAGCCTTCTCACATCCTCCCCTTAGCCCGGGAAACTGGCTCAGTTTTTCTACTGTGAAGCTGTACCTTTCTGCCTAGTGGAAGGAATTCATTTTCTGACTTGTTTCTCTCACAATAGTGAGCTTCCATTTCTGCTGTCTCCCTGATATTATAGAGGGATTGATTTCTTATTTGTGTGCATGTGACATGCTCTCTCCCTCCTCTCTCCCCCACCCTTTTCCTCTTTCTTCTTCTCCCCTCCCCCCACCATATGATTAGCAAACATTTATTAAGGACTCAGTGCTAGGCATAGCAGTGAACCAAGCTAACCAGATCCCTCTCTGACTGGAGCTGAAGGTCTATCACATGTTTGCCCCTCTTACATTGTGAGCACCTTGTGAGTATTTTTGAGACGTACGTGGTGTCACGCTAGAGCCCAAGCTGGCAGTGAATTCACGATGTTGCCCAATCAGACTTCAAACTCCGAACCTTCCTGATTTTCCTTGGGTGCACAGGACTGGCAGGTCCACACCACCCGCAGCTGTGATGATCACACCCTGAGTACCTGTCGCAGTCCCTGGCACACAGCCGCCACTCGTTCCATGAATGATCACTGAGTGAACACCGATGGACAGAATGGGACCTCATGTGGAAGATGGGGTGCTGGCAGGTGGATTTCTTAGGGTTACTAACTACCTGGCAAGTCTCGAATGTCACATTCTACCCTCAGTACCTATGTGGTTAGCCATTCATGCGGACTCATCTTCTTGTCTTCTAGCCCCCCTGTGGCATATTCTGAGAGCTGGTGTACATTTTCTTTTTAAATCCCCAAAACACAAAGCAGCTTGTTCCGCAATGTTTTCGGATGTCCCGAAAGCTCACGTAGCCGCTGTACTCTGGCTGCCTGTCACACGCTGGTCTTGGTTTCTTTCAGGGACTTGAAACTGGACAATGTGCTGTTGGACCACGAAGGTCACTGTAAGCTGGCCGACTTTGGGATGTGCAAGGAGGGGATTTGCAATGGGGTCACCACAGCCACCTTCTGTGGCACACCCGACTATATTGCTCCAGAGGTGAGTGCACCTGCCTGGTGTGTCTTTTGAAATCTGAGTTCTGCTTAGTCCTGACTGGAAATACAACCAGCTGCTATTATGTGCTACAGCATCGCAGGGAGTAAGGAAGCTAACACCTCCGCTCTCATACACGCAGCTCATTGAATGAACGGTCATTGAAAATGTCCACAATTAGTCTAAATCAGGGTTTAAAAATATTATGATTTTTTGATTGACACTTTAATGGCTATTTATTCTGCTCTTTAATCTCTACCCAGTGATTCAATTCTAGTCCCTGTAGCAAATCTAAAGGAAAGGAGTTGTATCTCTTCCCTACAGAGGAATGAACCTAGTGTCCTTTCCCCCTCCACATTAGATACTTCCAAGCCAGTCCTGTTTTGAATATGTATCCGTCATTGTCTAGCAAGTCATACATTCTGGGCCACTTAGAAGAGAAGGCGTCTAAGCTCATGCTCTCTAGCGATGAATGAAGCGTTCACGCCAGCCCAAGAGATTTGCTTTTTCGTTTTACTATCATCTCCTATTCCCTAGTCATGAAGACTACCTTTGTTAAGCACATGCACGAGGCACCTCTCACACCGTCTCCTTTGCACAGATCCTGCAGGAGATGCTCTATGGACCTGCAGTGGACTGGTGGGCCATGGGTGTGTTGCTCTATGAGATGCTGTGTGGGCACGCCCCCTTTGAGGCGGAGAACGAAGACGACCTTTTCGAGGCCATCCTAAATGATGAAGTTGTCTACCCTACCTGGCTCCACGAAGATGCCACCGGGATCCTCAAATCTGTAAGTCTGACTTGCCCAACCAGCTTCCATCCTATTACAAATGAGCTGGCCTCATGGGCCTCTGTGTCTTTTCTAAATATCGTCTGTTAGGACATTGCCACCACCCATTAAAAAAGTTTGTGTTTCAGTCTGGAGAATCATGAATTTCTCTCGGCCTGTTTTCCTCCTACACCATTAATTCTGGGACAACTTCAGTATCAACAGGCAATGGGGGGGGGGCGTTGCCAAAAGTTAAGTGTTTGTTTCTAGCACTTATGGCTGAGTCTAAGTGAAATGAGACACTTGCTTCATGTATTCAGGCCACACCAGAGCAAGTGAGAGTCAGTTCCAGTCAGTTGTGATTCTGTTGACAATGTCCAAGGACCAGGACAGAGGAGACTTCCGCTCAGAGCTGAAAGAGGAGTGGGGTGTTGCTTCAAAACCTCCCTAGAGCTTTGGGCCACCATGTCAGCTTTTTACGCAAGACCAAATGCCAAACTCAGGTTTCTGGTCTAATATGACAAGGTGCCATCGTGAGAAAGTTTTCTTTTGTTGTTAATACATCAAACTCCTATGCCCATGTGTTACTTTGAAGTAAGAAAGATATGGAGTCGGACAGTGGTGGCGCATGCCTTTAATCCCAGTACCTGGGAGGCAGAGGCAGGTGGATCTCTGTGAGTCTGAGGTCAGCCTGGTCTACAGAGCTAGTTCCAGGACAGGCACTAAAGCTACAGAGAAACCCTGTCTTGAAAAACCAAAAATAAACAAGCAAACAAATAAATAAGTAAATAAAAGGAAGAACATGGATTTGATGCCCTTAGATTGAAAATAAAGCAGTATAACCACATTAGCTGAATTCAAAACGTATATTGTCACCTACTACATGCAGAGAGATATAAAAGTTAATTTTAAAATATACACTTCAGTGAAAATTAGAGCCAAACACCCTCTGTTGAATAATGTTTATGGGATCTCTATGGACTTTTATCCCATGAGTGTTATCAACTTATATTTAGTTCATTTACTTTTGTGATGTTAGATATTCTTTATATGGGTTTGAAACAAAAAAACAAGTTTGGTAAATTTTAGCTGCCGTGTGAAAGCCTTGTCCCCTCCAAGATGCTCCAGATTTACAATCATTGCTGTTTTGAGAATATCTGTGCAGGTCCCTGCATGCTGGGACTGAAGATGTGATTGTCCCTGAGAATTGTGTGCATCACTAAAAGTGGAAAGCTTGCACAAACCCTTCTCAGGTGAATATTGTCAGTGTGTGCCACCATTCCCGGTATGAGTAGAGGAGCTCAGGAGCCAACAGTCCTCTCCCCAAACTGAGAAAGCACTAATGCCATATAGGGTTCTACCAAACGTCTCTAGTCTAGCTTGATTTTCATAAGAACACTTTATTCGAATAGTTAGACAGTTTAGAGGGAAGGAGGAGGAGGGAAAAGACAGGGAGAAAGGCTTATCTCTGCAGACTCATGCCATGAACTTTCTTAACTTCGCAGAAGAAGATGAACTCACCTTGGTTGGCCACAGCTAACCTTGATAAGAGGCTGTGGTGACACTGCCTCGTCATGCTGCAGAGCAAAGTCTGTTGGGCTGTCACCCAGAATCTCGTTCCTTGTGACTCTCAAGGTATTCTGGGCTCTGTGGCCTACAGCAGCCACCATCGTCTTACTATTGGCTTTTCATGGAGCCTGGGTCATGTCTGATTACTGCAGCTGCTTTGACATTTTTTTGTTTGTTTTGTTTAATAAAAGAAAGACCCCGACATCTGTAGTGGAAAAAAAAAAAGGTTAGTTCAAGCTATAAAAGCCACTATGCTACCACTGAGGGCAGGAAATAATTTGCAGAGCCCCTTACATTTTTCACTAGGTGACTCTTGAATCTGCATCTCTAAATTGTTTCCCTCGCCTATTTTGAAGTTCCCAGTCTTATTCTGGTACCTGGGGTCCTCTTGAAATTGTTTCTTCAGCTAAATCAGAGGCTGCATACCACCAGTGTTTATAGCCAAACTTTCTGGACCCTAGAATGGTACCAAGAGAGGCTAAGAGTCACGTGGAATTATTAAAACTGTTTCCCCTTAAAAGGAAAAACTCAATGTAAGTACACAGTAAATACTTTCCGTAACTAGCCTTTGTCATCAGGGATGTCTTCACAGACTCATTGTTCTGACGGGAAAGACAGTTTCCAGTGCCTTCATTAGCTTCAGAGGTGCAGGCTGGGGTGAGTGTCCCCTCTCCTTACAGAAGGACTGGGAATCCTGTTACTCCCTCTCTTTGCCTTTGCTCTAAATACTGTTGGCCACAGAGAGCTCCTTAGATCACATCTATTCCCACCTTGGGTGTCATCTCCACAGTAAGGAACAGGGATCCAGGCTGACAGTGGTGAAGTTTGAAGGCCTCCAGCGTCAAACAGAGTCTGTGAAAGGGCACCCACCCATAGGGCTCCTGCTAGGGTTAAATTCAGTACTGTATGGAAACCTCCCAGGCACGCAGCAAGCAATACTCCTATTCATGCCTTCAAAGAATCTGACCTCAACATAACTGTAAAAACACCTGAAAGTTGTCAGACAAAAACTGACATTAAAAAAAAAAAGTCACCAGGAGAATTTCTGGGGCAATTTTCTATATTTTTGTCTCCCTGCCTAAAACTGAGGAACCTAAATTCTGCAATTGAGAACACGGGGCTTGATTTTACAGAGGGTCAAAGCACTTAAGTGGAAAAGTAACCATGAAAATCGCTGAAGAACAATGCCGTACTATCAGAAATGGTAATCAGTCTACTGAGGAGAGCATTTGACACCCCGAAGAGAGAAGACACTCTGTTAGGTGATCAAAATCTGTATTCTGTTCAATTCAGCAAACGTGTCGGGTAAATCTTTGGCATGCCTTGTGCTCGGAATGTGGAGATGGCAAGACTTGGCCTCCTTCTGTGGCCCACAGTCAAGGGCCTGTCAGTGAACACTTCATGTTATCCAGGAGAATCATCTTTTAAGAACATTTCTTCTCCAGAAGCAATAAGAGGAAGGTGACATAAGGGACAAGACAGAAGAAATTCCATTTAAACTGAGTAGAACAAATGGAGTTCCCTTGCGTGGACAGGGTGAGAAGGGTGTGTAGGGAGGGGAATGTTGTGCAAAGCCTCAGGCAGGAAGCAGCGAGATTGTTCCAAGAACTGTGATTCCTAGTTCTATGCCTTTGGAGCAGAGGGTGCTGTGTGGAGAGCAGTAGAACGCTGAGGTCAGGGTACACAGGCTTTGATGGGTCCAGGGGGACATTTAGAGAGTGGAGTTTATGAATCAGTTGATCACATAGCTCTGGGACTCAATACAGATGGTTAAAAATTATCTGTATGAACTTCAGGAGTAGATGTTGAGCCAGAGAGGAGTCGAGAACTGTAGGGGTGTGGGGGATGGGATGGAACTCAAGGCGCTGAAGAAGACACAGTGGGAAACCAGGAAAGAATGACTTCAGACTGCATAAGTGTAAAAAGCTGCGGCTTGTCTGCTGAAATAACCAGCCGCACAGTGTGAGCCTCCTCAAGGCTGCTGCCCGCTGGGAAGTGCTGGCAAGATGGGCATGCATGGTCCTTGCCCAGTACACGGGGTGTAGGAATGAACCTATGTTAGCAGTTAGGTAAGACAGAGCAGTTTGAAGACAGAGCAACTTTTATTTGGTTGAATATCTGGTGAAATGCCAGATGGAGCTCTGTTTTCCTGACTGATGAAACCTTGAGACCCATGACGTCCGAGAGCATTGGTGGCTTCAAGAGTCCCTAGGGCTGAACGATCAGAGCTATTGGATGCTGTCAAAAGCAGGAGGCACATTATGAGTGCTAATGTTTGAATCGTTACCAGTCCTCTTTGCTTTTAATTCTATAAAACTCTGTAATTCTTAGAAACATAAGCACAGAGACTCAGGAGATGAAAATCCTTAAGAGCGAGTTTGTCTAAATCCCTCATTTGTCGACAAACAGTGAGACTGACTGAGGCTGAAGGAGGTCACATGTTAGAATGGTGGGGGGAAAAGGTGCATTCTAGCCTTGGAATCTTGAGTCCTGTTCTGTGACTTTTTTTCAGTCGTGTCTGTGAGGCACTGGTGACAGATTTTAGCCAGAAAATCTATTTGAGAAGATTAAAAATAGCTACTGATTCCCTGAACTAAAAATAACCAATGGAAAGACTGCTTCCTCTTTTGCTTCTTTGTCCTTTTTGTTGTTGTTTTGTTTTAACGAATCCATTGAGCCTGTGAGATGGTGCGGTAGTTTGAATGTAATTGGTCCCCATAAGCTCATAGTGAGTGGCACTATTAGGAGGAGTGGCCTTGGTGAAGTAGGTATGGCCTTGTTGGAGGAAGTGTGTCACTCTGGGGGTGGGCTTTGAGGTCTTTTGTGCTCAAGATACCACCCAGTGTCTCACTTCACTTCCTGTTGCCCTTGAATCAAGATGTAGGACTCTCAGCTCCAGCACCATGTCTGCCTGTAGGCTACCATGTCCCATCATGATGCTAATGGACTAAACCTCTGAAACTGAAGCCAGCCCCAATGAAATGTTTTCCTTTATAAGAGTTGCCATGGTCATGGTGTCTCTTCACAGCAATAGAAACCCTAACTAAAACAGAGGGCTTAGTCAGTAAATGACACTTACCTCCATGAGTTTGATCCCTAGTGCCTATATGGTGGAAGGAGAGAACCAAGTTTCACAAATTTCCCTTTGAGCTCTACATGTGCCACCCTGATACATACATTGCATGCATACACATAATTACATAAATGTAATAAATTGAAAATGTAGATGTTAAACACACATGCATGCTCCAAATATCCCATCCCACCCTTTCGCTCAATGACTATGTCATTAAAACTAGCATTAGCCTCCCAGTTAACAGATGTTCAATGACACATATTTGTATAAAAAGTAGATACAGGCTTTCTAGATTGTTGGCCTTAAAGGTCTGTTATTGTTGCTTAAGTTTGTCCTTGCCTTTAAAAAAAATACTGTCTTCTGTGGTCACCACATTACCATGTTCCCTATGCTCACTCTGAATTGTACCAAAATGCTGATAATCACGACACACACACAATGCATAGTTTGCATTGAGCTTTGGAGGTTCACCTGAGCTTTGTCCATCTACCTTCAGAAAGGAAGGCCTCAAGGAGTCCCAGAACTTAGGGAGGGGATGCCCAGCTCAGAGGTGCTGAGTCAGCGCTTGTGAGAGATCACCTGGCCTCATGGTAACTCAGATGAAGTCAGCGCCCTGCTGCTGAGCTCACACAGGTGTTAGCTAAGTGCTGAAAGGAACTTCTACCTTCTCCTGAGTCACCTCTGGCAGTTCTGGAGGCACTGTAATCTTGGCATCAGCAGGAGGCTGTAAAGTGCTTTTGTTCCCAAGCTTTACAGAAATTACAGAGGCTGTACATGTGTGGGTTTGGCTGTCATTGAAATGATCAGATTTCATCAGCCGTGCATTGTGTGCAGAATCCCTGTTCGCCTCTGTCACAAAGAGGGGACCCACAGTGAATTCTGGGATCCTTCCCTACCATGAACCAGGCCCTGTTGGTGGCCAGGCAGCTGAATGGGGAGCAGAGACAATTTGTTACCTTCTCCCTTTCCCACCGCCTCTCTTGTTGGAGGTTGGATGGATGGCTCAAGCGGGGTGACAGAAAGGGGTCAGCCAGCAGAGAAGAAGGGAAGGCAGGAACAAAGGCTTGCAGGGCTCCAGTTTCAGACCTAGAGCTGGGTCTTCAAATACTGTTACACAGAACGCCCCAAAACTGGCTGTCAGAAGGGAGAGAAGTGGTTAACATGAAGCCAGACAAGCTCTTCTTCAGGGCTGGAGGAAGAAGGGAGAAGGAAATGATATGTCCACAGCCTCTCATGGAAGCTTCTGGCAGGACAGACACCTCCTAGAAGCAACCCATTGACTCCCATCAAGGATAACAAGGCAGGCCACAGAAAAGTGCACATCTTCCATGCAAAGATTTGTCTTATTTTGTTTTGTTTTGTTTTGTTTTCAGCTTCCTTCCACTTCACAGAGTGTTCATTTCCTGAGAGCCGGGACTGGTGCATTTTATTCGCAGGAAACTGTGAAGAACTTCCTCTCTTCTTTTTCCTCTGTTTTCATCTGGACCTTTCACACCACAGGTCTCTTTAATCTCCACCTCCAGCTCTCCAGCTAGGAATATAAAGCTCTCAAAGGTTCTGGGGCACGAAACTGAGGACAACCTCTGTGCATCAGAAGTCCTTTTGTGGTTGGGAAAACCCTGAACAGAAGCAAGATTCTTGATTTGTAGTCCTGCATATGTATTCTTTTTTTTGTCTAAACCACAACTAACTATCCACTGCAAAAAATTAGATCTTTGGTAGCTGGCAAGGAATATACATAAGGAGAGACGTACTGACCTGAGTTTCCATGGGAGGAAACATGGACATTCAAAAATGTGTCCTCTGAAAAGCCTTCCCAAGCACTACCCTCTTTACAGTAGCAATTCTTTCTTTAAAAATATTTATTTTATATTCTGACCACAGTTTCATCTCCTTCATCTCCTCCCAGTCCCTCCCTCCACCTTCCATCCACCCCTCTTCTGTTTCTACTCAAAGAAGGACAGGCATCCCATAGATATTGACAAAATATGGCTTATCAAGTTACAGTATATATATATATATATATATATATATATATAATTTTTAACTTATTTATATATTATATGTGAGTGTTCTGCATGTATCAGATCCTATTATAGATGGTGGTGAGCCACCATGTGGTTGCTGGGCATTGACCTCAGGACCTCTAGCAGTCAGTGCTCTTAGCCTCTGAGCCATCTCTCCAGCCCCTACAGTAGCAACTCTTGAGGGTGGCACCCAAACAGAAACATCCATGTGGCTTGGGCAGGTGGGGTACCAGTGTCAGGGAGAATGCATTCTTTTTCCTTGCACACTTCAAAGAGGAAGAACGCGAAGTTGAGTGGGTAGGGAGATGGGGGAAACTGGGATGAGTCTGAGGAGGGGAAGAATATGATCCAAATATATTATATGAAAAAATTCTAATAATAATAAAGGGAAGTTACTGGAGAAGAGTGGAGCCTGCCTCATTGGTCACCTTGCTGGTTCGGGGAACATTGGCCAACTGAAATTAAAAAAAACAAAAACAAAAACAAAAAACATAAGCCCAAGTACTGATGCTGGGGTTCCATCTCTTGAGACACCTCTGACCTTTATCCGTCCCAACACAGACACATGACCTGAATGAAGTTCCTAAGATGGCTTGGGATTCAGGAAAAGCTTGTGTTTACAAAACACAGGACAGGCACTGCAGCGCTGCCAACAAGGGATCAGTGTGTGCGCAGGCAGAAGCTGCCGAGTCCCAGCCTGCGCAGCCAGCGTTCTGCCCTATTGTGGGGACAGGAAGAATGCTGGGCACTGATTGTACTGGATTTTGATAAGAGGCAGAGTGCACTGTGCCTCTGGGGAGAGCTCGCGAAAAATCTTGGAAGGTCAGTCAGTTAGAACCTGCCAGGTGGGGCATTGAGGCCAGGTGCCTCCTTCTTCAGCTGCTAGGTCAGGGAATTAGGCTATAACAGTTTCTTTTCTTTTTTCTTTTTTTATAAATATAATAAAGTCCATCCCACACAGAGAGCAAGCAGCGTTTTAGCTAAGGAAATATAGTCATCTTCAAAGTTTCAGCTCTTTTCTTCCAGAACGTCAAGGACAAAAGTGAGAAGAGAGAAAGGTGCAGACTGACAAAGACCATGGGACACAAGCCTTGCTGCCACCCAGGACTGCAAATATAAATATGAAGACAGAGCGTGACTCTGTCAGACATCTCCAAGGGAAGCCCTGTTCCCAGGAAAAGCCCTTCTGTCACTTGATGGCACTGAGTGAGAAGGAAGACAGGAAAGAGGAGAAATGAAGGAAGGAGAGCCAACGGGGGGATCTTTTTTCAGAACTTGTTTTGCCTTTCCTTGTGATTTGGTCCCTCTTCCATCTGTCTGAGCTTACTTCTCCCATCCAAGCTGCCTGTCTGGCCAACAGCCCTCAGACCTTTGGAAACATGGATGTGTCCCGTTATCATCTCTAACACATCAGTCAACCTTTAGTTGCTTGTAATGAAATCAGGTGGTCAAACTGAATGCTGCTTCAGGCTCTTAGAGATGCAATGGCTTTGCTCCCCATTCTCACGCCACCCTCTTACTTGGGGTACACATCTCAGTCACTTCACTGGTGGCAGGAAGAGAGTGTTGTGTGGGCCCAGAGAGCATCTATACCAAGCAAGGTCAGCTTTCATCCAGGCGAAGCTCCAAGGGTTAGGCCACAGTTCCTATCAGCCTAAGTCTTTCCCACAATCCTCTTCAGTCCAGAATCCAAGGGAGGCATCTGGTGGCCTCCAGAAGAGATGAACACAGTGACACAGAGCAGAGGCTTCTGGTGTCACAGGTACGAACCCCAGCTCTACCACTTCCAAACCACGTGGCCTTGGGTAGATTATGGTGGGCCTCTCCCTCAGACTCACAATACATAAGATAGAAATAATAAGCATGGTTGCTTTAGGGGTGTGAGCTATGAATGGGAAGCATTTAACTCATTGCCCGGTGCAATGGGAAAATGGTAGCATGTTCCTACAAAAATGGCTGCTACTCACTAAACAGTAACAGTTAAAAATACTCCCCTTCCTTTTCTCCGTGCTCTCCACACCTACGACTGCCCTTTGCTAAGTATGGACACCGACAGGGTTGTTCTTTGCCATATCTATGCGGATTGCTAGCCTTGCCACTAAGTCCCATGCAGGTCCAATGTGAGCATCCAGAGTGAGTCTCGCGTGGCTCACCCAGGATCCTACAGCAGCGCCGTGCGATGTGAGAGCCTGTTCTTTAAACACGGCAGCTGACTTCCCCAGAAATATCCCAAAAATCCATTTTGTGTCCTCTCCATCCTGCCATACCCCATCCTTCTCTGGGGATTATCGTCAACTTCATCTCAGGTATGACCACCTGACTCTGCGTTCCCCTATGAAAAAAGGACATCAACACAGGTCACCTTAATGTCTGTCCTCTTTCGTGCTGCCTCATCCTCTTACTCACACACCCAGCCTCGTTCCTCTGTGACCACAGCTCTGAGGTAGACCGTGTTCTTGGCACCGATCATCCTGAGTTGTGTGTCCCCAGCTTCGCCACCGGGAAGGGTTGTGAAAGGACAGAGTTGGCAGCTGTACTTCCCAACTGGGTCAGGCTCTACCAGGGTCAGAAGCAGAAGGTAGGGGCCTGCAGCATGCATCCACGGGGCACATTCTGTCACCCTCTCCGGGTGGCCTTCAGGCCGTGTGCCCATAATGAGGCTGGCCATCATGGCCGGAAGCCAACCTCTGCTTTACCATCCTGTGTCCTTTCTCTGTCTTCCTCTCCTAGATCTCTCTTTAGAGCCATGAAATGCCTTCCTCCTGTCTCTCAGTGGCTCCCCGGAATACTGATAGGGGAGTCTTACGGCTTGATTGCCTTCCCTTCTGGCTTGGCAGCAATAGCTGCCAGGTCTGTCTGCCTTTTGTTTAAGGTCCCGAAATGGAATGAAAGGAGAAGGTCATTCTGTTTGCCCAACAGCCAAATCCAGCTATTAACTAGAACATACAGTGTTTTCTGACTCCTGGGAGTGAATGCTATTGTCTAATTGCTCGGTTTATGTAACTAGCCCTCTTCCTAAGAAATCAGGCATTTTGTCCACACAGAGTATTCTGTTCTGATGCTGTCTTGCTCACAGATGAAGATATTTGCTGGACACTTGGATCAGATTATCAGGTTGTTTCCCACAGTTTGTGGGATCATGTTAAGAACTTCTCAGTGACACATTCAGAACTATAGGGAGCTGCAATTGTGTAGCATGGCTGAACTTTTACTTGTGTTGTTTGTTAGGAAGGCATCGATTCATCCTCTACAGATGGCATTCGGTTACAATGTCCATTCTGTTTGCTTTCATTCAGCTAGTCATATCATATGGATTAATTACAAAGCAAGAAGGGGACTCATTAGCCATTGACTACAAATGCTTATTTTGTGTATGGATGTGAGGCAAATGTAGACCTTGGCACAGTCTAACACTTGTTCGGAAACTGTATTTTATAAGTCATATTAAATAAACACAATATATTTAAGTTTCTAAAAGAGAAATCAGGCATTCTGAAATAGGATAAATAATTATTGCCACTGCTTTATGTTTTAATGGATTCCAAAGCACTTTTGGATCCAAATTGTCTCAGCATTCATCATTATACAGAGCTAGTTTAAACTCTGTCACCTAGAACAGCTTCGCACTAACACCTCCAAAAAGGTATTCAGCCTACAAGACGTGATCAGTCCTACACCAGACACCACTTTGACAGGAAGTTCCTTTGGCACCTGTCGTCCTTCTCAGGAATCTCCTTCGTGTGGGTGTTGTGGGTGAAATCGCACACAAGGCCCTGAGTTCTTGTTTTAAAATTGACTCAGAACAGATTTGCTGTCAAACTTGTTTTTCAAAGAACACTCCCATCACTCCACAATCAAGGTCTGGGGCTGTGAGGGCAGAAAGGGTTTTGTTCTCTTCCCTGGCTGCAAAGGGAATAACAGACAGGCCAGACGAGCCTCAGGGTCCAGGCCGGCCTGGGTCTTTAGACTCTTTTCTTAGAGGCTAGGGGTAGAACAAGATGGAGCTCCAGAGAGTTTGAAACTAGACTCCCATCTGGCATCCCCTGAGGACAGCTTTGTGCCAGGCACTTGACGCAGATATTGTCACGTGCTTCTTGTAACATACAAAGTATGGGGAGAGCCCCATTTTATATCTGAGCCATCTGAGTTCCAGAGATGTTAATAGGCGTTCGGGGCTGCTCAGCTGCACAGGCTGCAGCTGACATGCGCATGCAGGTCAGGAACAGCCAAGTCTAGCAGTGGCCCTCTGAAGTCCACCCCATGTATCCTTCCTGCTCTGCAGACATTCTCTTGAGAGAAGCTTTAACAAACCTGGCCAGCACCACCCAGTACACCTCACTCTGAAGCTGCCCTCTCCCCTAGACTCTGTGTCCTGGAGCTTCCTAGTTTCTCCACTTTCCTCGGGGAATGCAAGATGAGACTGAGACACCCCCGCCCCCACGCCTCTTCTGCCCTCCCTTCACAGTGAGATTTACATTTGGGATGGACCCAGCTCCCCTAGGCCCCTCACTCACTCTCTGTGGTTTACAAAGTGCTTTTGTTGGCCCTATAAACCACCTGCTTCCTTTGGTAAATATGTTCAGTATCTCCTGCAGCCACATGCTTCGCCTTCTTGGCAAACTTTTCCATTTGGACCATCGTCGGGACGAAGGCCAGTAGAGGGAAGGTCTATTTTAAGAACGACCTTAGACAGGGACTGTTAACTTACTGGAGTTAACATTTGAGTCCATTAACGACAAGGACAAATTGGGGGGGGGGTGTTTTCTGATAAAGCATGTAGGCGTCCATTCACAGCAGTAGGGCCAGGGTGTTCTCCAGGATGGTAAGTCCCTCCAGCTCTGCCTCTGGTAGAATGTGTGCCCTGGCCCACGTCAGGTCCAAGACTAGTAGGAAAGATTCTCTTAACTCTCCAGTTCTGCATGTCTAGAGAGAATAGGAGTGTAGGAACTGTAATCCATTCCCCACAAAAATCCATTAGGGCCCACCCCAATACCTCCTCTTTACAATGGTTCCTGTCTTAATAGTCAACCCTTTCTGGCCTCTTCAAGTCTAGTTCCTCTCTCCTGTCATTTTGGATCCCCCTTATCTCAGAATGAGTCTTATTGGTAGCCCAGGCTAGCCTCAAACTTGCCCTAGTCCTCCTGAATGCTGGGAAGTAGAGGCATGAGTCACCATGCCAAGGTAGAGCTTTCTTCTTTCTCTGTTTCATGGCCAGAAGCCATAAAACCTGGCAAGTGACACCAAGCTCATAGGCGGCAGTATGTACGGCCACCTGGGGGTCTCATGCCCACCACTGATCCTCAGGCCATTCCTCCAAAGGAGTGACAGCTCAAGGGTTGGAGGTCCCCATATCCACATCTGACCTTCATGTCATGCATCTTTTCCTGCTTTCTTAGTGATAACTGGTATTATTTTAAATCCACAATGTAGATTGAATGAGATGGTCTCAGCTCTGTTCACTCACCCACCCTTCTCTCTCTCATCTATTCTTTCACCAAACAGTCTTGCCCGCCTTCCCACCTTCTTCCCTTTATCCTCACATGTCACTGAGAGCTCTCACCCCAGCCTGCACCCCATACAGATGTGGTTAGTCATCTCTGTGTGGTGCTTGATATCTCAGGTACAAAAGTGAGCTTGTCAATCACTCAGATTTATACCCTTATTAAACTAAACAATAAGCAGAGAGGTTCTCCAGAGATTCATATGCTTAGTCAGGAACTGGCGTGGCAGTGGTGTTATGCATGCCAGCATGTAAATCAGGAGCATATTGCAGAATATTGACATCAAGGGGGGCAGGGGCTGATGGCCAAATGAGGAGCATTGCATAAATCATAGTTTTAAGTTTTACAGTTAATGACAAGGATGGCATCAGTACAACACTGGAAGCAGGTGTTGGGCAGACAGCCTTGTGTAAGGGTGTGGTGGCATGTATGCAGAGACATGTGCTTCTAGCAGAGTCTTCTGGGACAGTTCTTGTTATCAGGGGCCATGCAAAGCCTCATCTCCTTCACAGATCTCTCAGCTTTGCTAAGGTTTGACACAAGTGACTCCATTTTGTTTCTGACATCTTTTGTAATCTTAAGGAATACTTGCCTTTGTATTTGCTCCCCTGACTACTGCTCTGGGTGCTGCCATTAACACCTAGGTTGGAGGACTTGCCTCTGGTGCTCCATCGCACAGCCTGGGGAGAGCCTATGACGTTAGACTCTATCCACCCACTTATCCTTAGGCATTGTTTCCTAGTTAAAGCCTCTTAGAAAGTGTTCCCAACTCTTCCTCCCCCTTCACTACAAGCACTGTGGTTTCTGAACTTGCCTGTCATTTCAACTGTTTGTCTCAGCCTCCTGCCTAGGCTCCCCATTCCCAGTCCTCACTTGTTTGTCACGGTGTGGCCAGTCTTCTTGCCTCCTCGTACACTTCAGACAGGTCATACTCACCGCCAACACATTTACCCAGCTACCCACAATGTCCCAACTGTCCCAGGCTACCAGCGTTTCTCTTGGCACCCCAGGTGCTCGAATGCCTCTGAGTGTGTGTGCTGACTGTGTGATCAGGCGTGATTGTCCTCTTTGTCATGGATCCTGCCCTGTTCTTCATCTCATCAAAAGCCACCTCTTCCATGATGCTGCTCCTCGCCTTCCTACCGCCAGGCCCAGTGCTGTTTGCTCAGTCCTGCAGGCTCTCAGAGCACTTCGCCTATGTATGTTCTTTTCAGTGCCTCCAGTGTGTGTTACAGTTTGTTTGCCTCTTCTCTGGATCTGCACCTTGATGGAAAGATGCAGCCTCTGTCACCTGTACTCCCCTAAGATTAGTGCACTGCCTTGCGTTCACCAGATACCATATGGACTTTGTAAGGGTGATGGAGGATCGTTCCCTTTTTGTTTAATTGATATTGTTTATTGATGATTTCTTAAGTATCATGTTTGCATGATACTTCTTCTCCCTCTAAAGCCTCCCACATTCCCCCATGCTCCCTCTGACATTCATGGCCTTTTCTTTAGTTAATATTGTTACACACACACACACACACACACCCACACACATACATACACCTAGACACACAGACCACAGACACACACATACGTACATACACAGCAGTTGGGTTCATTTAGTTTTATTCTTATGTACATGGATTTAAGGCTAACTGCTTAGGATTGGATAACCTATCTGGAAACTCATCCCTAGAGAAGAATGATCCTCCCCTTTTCAGCAGTCACTGGCTGCCTCTCATTTAGAGGTGAAGCCTTGTGAAATTTCTCCCATCCACTTTGGCATGTCAACTGGGATTGTCCCTATGCAGGCCTTGTTGAAGCAATGCCTGTCTAGAAGACACTATCCCATAGCAGTCATCCTGGTCCTCTGGCTCTTGCATTCTTTCTGCCCCCTCTCCAGCGATTTATTTTCCTGAGCCTTCTATGTAGGGGTTGCATTGTAGATGTATTCATTGAGGTTGGACATCCCATGGTCGGTTGCTCCCTGTTTTTGACAAGTGTCAGATAGTCTCCAACATTGCAGAGAAGCCTCTTTGATGAAGGGTGAGAGCTACACTGGTCAGACAGGTTGGTCAGACTTTCTCGTCATGTGGAGGATGATTGTGTCTAAAGAGCTCAAGTCAAGGTTTTTGTTTTGTTTTGTTTTTTGTTTTTGTTTTTGTTTTTTAATCAAGCTTATTGGGCTGGAGACGCAACAGTCAGAGTGTGTGCTCATGTTCCCAGTGCCCATGTAGACAGCTCACAACCACCTATTACTGCAACTCCTGGGTGTTTGATGCCTCTGGCCTCTGAACTTATGTACCCACACAGAGATACACAGAGGTACACGTAATTAAAAATAAAATATATTTTCAAAAAATTAAATCAATATTATTCAAAAAGATTGATCAGAATCCCAAGAGAAGGTGTCCAACAGCAGTGGGTCATCCTGCCCCATGCTAGAGGTGTGCTCTCCAGAGAGTCACACTGGGTGGGTCGTCCTGCCCCATGCTAGAGGTATGCTCTGGGATTTTGTCATCCTTAGACAAAAAGCCTTAAACAAGGCCTTTTGCTCTCTGCTCTGTGGAAGTTCGGATTCAGTGCCAGGGGCAGGGACAAATGAACAGAGTCAGGCAGCAGTGCTTCTGCCACCCTGTGATCTAGAGTCCTGCACTGACCCCTTTTCCCAGAAGAACAAGTTGCACCCACACATTCACAGAATGTCCTCTCTCCCATCACTGGCAGGCCCGGGAATTTCCCACAAGCCATCTGGGTCTTTTTTCTGTGTTCCTTTTTTTTTTTGTCTCAAGTTTATTTTTTTTTAAATTTCATTATTAGTTGTCAGTGAGCTTTTAGATTTGCAGTTGCCTGTCCATCAGGGATTGTACCCTGCTCACATAACCACGGAGAGAATCTTCTCTCTCTCTCTCTCTCTCTCTCTCTCTCTCTCTCTCTCTCTCTCTCTCTCAGGAAATTTTTCTATCTTCCTGAAGAAATAAGTTAGAAATAAGTTTCTCAGGCGAGACCACAGGCAGTATGAACTCCTGGCCCTTATGTAACGGAGTAACTTACATGCATTTCTGAAACTCATACTGACCACTGTAAAGGCCTGGGGTAGGTATGTATAAGCTACTGGGACTGAACCTGTGACTATTTGAAAACTTATTTTATTTTGAGTCCTACCTCCAATCTAGCACCCTAGATCTCCTAATTCTTTGTCACTTGGAGAAAGGAAAAGCCATTAAACTCCATCAGGATCTTCATTCTTTACTGCTCCCCTTTGACACTTTCTTTTCTTTTTTTAGTGTTTTGCAAAGTAGATGCCATGGGATTGCCGTTTGCAGAGGCTCTTTTGCCACTTTTCCCTTTAGCCTTGATCCTTCTCCTTTGAACCAACACTGGGAGCTTTACGTGACTTCCTGACATGGCCCAGATGTCACCATCTTCTGTGTCTGTATCAGCAACAAGATTTTCTATGGAAAATCTTTAAATTTACTCAGTAAATTCAGCCCCAAACAGTTTCTATAAACACGGCCTTACTTTTGTTTTGTGCTTATAAAGTCTAACTTAAGAAAAGATATCTGGGGCCTGTCAAGACTTGTCCTTACTTTGTTTATAGATAACTTGATTTAGAGTCCAGAGGTGTAGCTCAGTGGTAGGGTACTGGCCTCATCCTCACAAGGCCCTGGGTTTGATCCCCAGCAGGGGAAATTAAGGTTGGAAGAAACACAAAGAAACTTAAAGTAACTTGATTTAAATAAAACTACAAATTTTTTGCTTTGCTTCCTTCCTACGGTTCTGGGGTGGGATTTGGCACCTTGCTGTGCTAAGTAAGCACTCTAGCGCTAAACTATACCCACACCTTTGTGTCGTTGCTCTGTTTTTGTCTTACTTTAAGTCCAGGTTGACTTAGAATCACCACCTTCCTGCTTCAGTCTCCAATGGGGTTACAGGCATGTGCTACCACCATGCCCAACACAAACAAAACTCTTTATTCAAGTTCAGCATTTTGTTTTGTTTTTAATGAGAAATCATTTGAAATTAAAAATGATATTCTGGCCCTGAAAAGTGAATTATTCTCTGAGTCCTTCATTAAGAAATAATGAAAATACCAAGACCATTTGTAAGAAGCAGAGGAGTCGACCCAAATGCCTAGGAGCTGAATATAAGAATGTCTCCCAGTCTATATGAAGGTGGAAGATTTGTATTCAAACAGCACTTGACTGTGTGGCATTTTCTTTTAGCTTTTGGTCTCTGCAGTCATGCATTCTCATCTATAAACCCATTTCAAAACAGAAGAGAGGCATCTTGTATGCAGAAAACGTTCAACCGTCTTAGCCACAGAAAGACAAGCAAGCAACGCACTTTGGTTTTTCCTAGAACCGGACATAGAAGTTTTAAGAGTTTTTTTTCACCCTTGCTGCCATTTTATAGAGATCTCAACAACAATGACTCTCACTTTTCTCTGTGGTCTTAGGAGAGAGCAGGAACCCTGGCCAGCCCTGTGGGCCTCAGAACAATGGCACAGCTGTTCCTAAAAGTAGCCCTATTCAGAACCTGCTTGCTGTCCACAAGGAAAGGCATCCTAATTCATAAGGAGTTGCCTTTCTCTACAGAGGAAAAAAAAACACCTGGTATTTACAGAAAAGAAAATTGGACCCTTCAGCCTTCTTTTAGTGGCCATGCCTGAAATGGCAGTGGGGAAGGCCAAAAATCCACTCAGGCAGTCTCGACTTTAAGGCATGATTCATACTGCCTGTGCTGCCCAGAATGGAAAATCCAGCTAGTGAGCAAAATCAGCCAAAAAACCTCCCAGGAGCTTCTTTGCCAAGGCTGGTGCCCGCTGTCTTGTGACGGGGTTGTATATGAAAGGATGAATGACCCTCTCTTTCTTGTACTCTCCTAGTTCATGACCAAGAACCCTACCATGCGCTTGGGCAGCCTGGCTCAGGGAGGCGAGCACGAGATCCTAAGACATCCTTTCTTTAAGGAAATCGACTGGGCCCAGTTGAACCATCGCCAACTGGAACCGCCTTTCCGACCCAGAATCGTGAGTATCTAGGTCCTTGTAATAGATGTTCCCTTTTCTCCAGGTGAAAAAAAAATCCATGGAAAAGCTGATATCTCCCATAGGATGACAGTGGAGATTTGCCAGCCCCTCCTGCAGACGGAGACTGGACAGGTTGCTCCTGAGACAATATGTTGATTGCATCTCACTAAGCTTTCACCTCTTGTTCGCCCTACCTCTACTGTCCCTTAACCTAAATCAAAATATCCCAGCATCTAATATGCCCTAAGCTGTTTTTTAAGTTTCCCTAAATTCTAGAGTCTAGCAGAATTGAACTGATTATCAAGTTCTCATGCTTCTTGGGTCATCATCTGTACCTTTCCCAAGCCCTAAAAATAGATAGATAGATAGATAGATAGATAGATAGATAGATAGATAGATAGATAGATAGATAGATAGATAGATAGATCGATCAAATTTTAAAGGTACAAGGTACTCCTTCACTGAGCCTGGCTCCTTGGCCTACACAGTTTGTCATAGCTACTGTGACAAAGGACTCAGGCCAGACAGGCGGAGACCCTTTGGTGAAATGCTGAAGATACCAACGGTACCAATCTAAGCCACAAAGCCCGAGGGTGGCCCATCTCATAGCCTTTGAGCTGAGTGTACATAGATGCCTCCAGAGCTGGAGGACAGAGAAGCCTGGCTCAAAACAGATCAAGACTATCGGGGAGGAACCATGGTCTGAAGGTAGAGAAAGAAATGTCCTGGGGTCATGTGAGAGAAGTGGGAGGCCTGACAGTGATTAAGAAGAAAGAAAGGGGTCTCTTCGGCATCCGTTTATAAAGATGCCATTTACACAGCTCTTCAGAACGAAGTGAGCTTAGCCGTCACCAGCCTGTCAGGCTTTGGCTGTCCAGCAGCCGGGGAACCCAACAGCTCCAGCCCATAGTAATGGGATAGACACCTTTTGCCCTGAGCTCAGTGACACCGTGAAATCACTTGAGAACCCCTTCTCACACGGGGAGAATGTGTGCAAACAGTAAGTGAGGTGAGCATGAGTTTACTCGACTTCTGGACAGATGTGATCAGGCAGGCCCCGTCAGCAGGGCCTGAAGGATCATGGGTGAGTGAGTGAGCAAGTCGGGGTGACCACATTTATTCTTTAGCCTCCCGGTGTAAGGCTGTTGCACTTGGCAGGAGTCGGTGACTAGAGGGCAGGACCTGGGATGGGTGACTTGGTGGTTGGCAGAGGTCATAAAAATATGCACATGGGGGACTGGCCATAAAGCACCGCTAAGTCGCAGTCATCAGAACCATAAATGATGCTGCTAACCAATGAAGAGCAGCTCTCTGAAATTCTTGGAATGGGATGCAACCCACATGAGAGGCAAAAATCCCAGGTACTATCTGTATATACGATGTGACCATGGTTTTCTTTTTTTTTTTTTTTTAACAGAAATCCCGAGAAGATGTCAGCAATTTTGACCCAGACTTCATAAAAGAAGAGCCAGTTTTGACTCCGGTCGATGAGGGACATCTTCCTATGATTAACCAGGATGAGTTCAGGAACTTTTCCTTTGTGTCTCCAGAATTGCAGCCATAGCCTCTGGGGAGTGACAGTCATGGGGGAATGTGGATTTTTTTTTCCAGGAATTTCTTTTGTGGGAATTCCTCAGCATCCGCCTTAGAATACCATCACCTTCAAGGAGCAAATGTTCACAACTCCTCGAAGGGTGGAGCTTCAAGAGAGCCACTCTCTCAAGTCCCAAGGAGCCATGGTACATTTCTGTAATTGAGACTGAGATTTTACAGAGATGTGCGCTGCTCGACCCATGAGTCTACACGGCTATGTCAGGCTTGGGGTAAATGACAGAAACCAAAAGGGGAGACAGAAGGAAGAATATAGTAGGTTCTGGAAATTTTGACCCTAACAGGCTTTCTTACTTCAAGAGACCAGTCTAGAGTTTCTGTGAACCACTTTACATTCTTCTTTTAACCCAATATTGTGGTCTGCAAAAGACTACATGCTAATGAAGAATTGAGGGCTCTCTCTGGGGAAATGAATGGCATTCCAAGTAGAGTGACTTACTCTGAAGAAACAGAAGATGGGTGTCCCTCAGGCTCCCAACCTAAAACCCAGTATTGAGAAGGAGATTGGGCATCATGACAACTGTCCATCTCTTCCTTTCAGTAACTAGCTATTTATTGAGTGTCACACAAGAAGGGGCCATGATCGCCCTTAGTGTGCGCGATCGAGCCACCTCCATGACGCTTTCCTTCGTCCTCGGGTCCACCGAGTCATGTCTGCGCTCTGTGAAAGACCTCTGCACGTGGCACAGGCCTGGTGTCTTTGTCTGCACATGCTCTCTTGTTTATAGAAAGGCCGCCACCACAGAACCGTGGCCAACAGACAGTGGTCTATGGCATGCCACCTGTCAGCTGGTGGGATCTGATGGCACCCACCTCATCCCAGGCTGACTCACTGGAGAAGCATGGCACACCATTCACGTCCATGAGAATACACATGTGGCTGATCTGTTGGCAGTCTATTTAAGTTATGTTTTCAGAGACAAGGTTGTTTGATACACACATTATCAGTTAAAAATGGATCTTGGAAACAATGCCGGTGGCAAAGACGTTTCATGTGTAACCATATATACAGTTGAAAGGTTTGAATGGCTGGAAATAAAGGCATTTTGTAGCAAAAGGACATTTTGTGTAAAGAATGACTTGCTCTCTCCCCCACTCAGAGAATAGATTTCTAATCAAACTCCAAAGCTTTTCACAGTTATTAGAGCCAAGGTCTGAAGGAAAAGACATAGAAGAGGCATTGGCATAGCTCCTTATACCCCTGAAGAGAGTATGGTCCATCTCACTCGTCCTTCCTCTTACCTGTGTCAAGAAGTGACTTCTGAGTATTGCAGCCAACTAATCCTCAAAATCTCAGTGCCTGGACAAGATGTTCCTTTATCATCCACATATAGTACACGTCCATGGCTCTCTGTCTTCTAATTGTGTCCTCTAGAAAGAAGAGCTCCTAAGGGCCACGGAGCAAGAAGAGAGATGGAGGAGATGTTTGCCATCTAAGCACCTCCTCAGAGGAATGCATGTAACCTCTCTTTCCATTTGTTTGGCAGATCGTGGCATCCTTAAAAATGCAAACGGCTGCGTTGGTGGTATAGTAGTGAGCATAGCTGCCTTCCAAAGATGCAAACGGCCTAGGAGGAGAATTAGGAAATGGCTGAGCCAGTACCACAGGTTCTTTTTTGGCATTCTGGGATTAAAAAAAAAATTTACTTCTGCATGAATAGAAAAGCTGTGAGCCTTTCTGCAGCTTAGCTTAGCACAGTTCAGTCGCTCTGCACGCCATGTTTGCGTGGTGGGCAAGAGTGAGTACTGAAGCCATCTTACAGCACAGTTCAGTCGCTCTGCAGGCCATGTTTGCATGGTGGGCAAGAGTGAATACTGAAGCCATCTTACAGCACAGTTCAGTAGCTCTGCACGCCATGTTTGCGTGGTGGGCAAGAGTGAGTACTGAAGCCATCTTACAGCTGACATCAGAAATGCTCAGTGGAGTTTATTGGCTTCCCAAAAATCTTGATTTTGGTAAGGAGTGAGCCTAGATCTAAAGTCTAAAGCTTTTCCTTCTACCCACAGCCTGCTGGGAGAGGCTGTAGGGTTTCATTCTGACTTGGGGCTTCTTTGTCTTTATGCCTAACACTCTTTATGGTTGCTTTATATAAAACCTGTTGTACAAATTTTAAGAGCATTTATTCATTCAATGCTCCTATGAAGCAAGTACTCTCGTCTTAATTGTACAGATGGGGAAACTGAGGCACAGGACAATTCCTTCCTTCCTTCTTTTTTTTTTTTTTTAAAAAAAAAAGAAGTCCAAAGTCACAGAACAAAAACATTTTAGGGCCAAGATGGGGATCAAGCAGGTTTTTTTTTTCCAGAGATTTTGCTTTTAGCTCAAATTAATAAGGCTTTCCAATTAAAACCAATTCTATTTACCCACCTTTGTGGGGTTCTGAGAGCAGTTCAAAGGGTGTAGTCTGGGGTGAGCTGGGAGCAGGAAATAAGCTGCCAGTCCACAGGAAGTTGTTAGTCATCCTTCCCCTGTGCAAACTTATAGATCTGCAGGGGAGATGGCTTAATTTGCAATCAAGGGTGGAAGCTCTCAGCCCTGATTCAGGAAACCGGGGCAGGCCCAGGTGATGCAATAGTGACTTCAATTTCCCCATCTTCCAGAAAAGTCTGGGTCACACTGGGTCTCATAAACTCCATTTGAACCCCCGGAGGCAACCTCTGAGCTTTAGCAGCGCAGAGTCCTCTTCTCTTCTTGGAGGTCTGTCTATGTTTTGGTAACTCCTGATCCCCCTTTCATGGGCTAGGCTGGAGCAAGAGTCGCAACTGCAACAGGAAGAAGGTGGGTGTGTCCAGCCACCCAGCAGCCCACGGCAGCTGCACAATTACAGCCGGCGTGCCTTCACTGCCAAGACAAGAGCAAGGATTGGAACACTCAAACTGGCACATGCTGGTCTTCACTGGATATAAAATGCCTCCGATACCCCAGTCACTCAGTCGTCCTTCCCAGGTCACCCTGATTGCTTCATCTGACCTAAACCGACCAGTCGCCTGGGATGCTCTGGCTCACGGCCACCCTGGCTCATATAATTCCTCCCTTTATATCGTCTGAAGATAAGAGTCTGCCCCACCCCCAGACGTGTGTGCAGGAAATGAGCCTACTAGTCATAGGTTCTCCTGGAAATGAGCCCTGTGGTCACAGGTTCCTCTGGGCTGGGCTGCAGGTTGGAAGAGGCAAACCCGAGCCCGGCTGTGGACAGAACGCTGTTAGAGCCCTTTCTTCCTGTGCTGAATTTGAACCAAAGCTGAGGGCGCCCCTGGGCTTCAGCCTGTCCCCATCCTCCCCCTACTCCTGGTCAATCATCTTTCCCTTTTCCTGTCCCCTCCTCTATTCTTCCTCCACTTGGTTTACAGAGCCAAACCTGCCACACAGCCAATTTCCCAATCAAAATGACTTAAGAATCTTCATCTATGTGTTTATTCTGGAGGTTCCCTTAGAACTCAGAAATGTCAGCCGCCCTTCCCGTGGATTTCTGCCTCTGTCATCACACTGTGGGCTCCTTCCCCAGCACAGACTACCTAGGAAAGTCACGAGAGGCCAGAGACCTCCAAGTGAAGAGAGCAGACTTAGTGGGCACAGCTGAGCCCACACACACACCTGGTGTTCTTAAGCCAAGGGAGTTGTTTCTCCGGTTTTAAGTGTTCTTGTCTGTGAAGCACAAATGACAGCGGCTATCTGCCCGGTGTGAATGCCTCAGTGACCGATGGATAGCATTTAGTCAGCACAAGGACACTGTGGGTGCCAGTGTTAGCTGGCATTCTACCAGCTGTTCTGTGGAGCTTGCGGTGTCCAACAGAAAATGGACGGGGTGGGGGGGGGGACACCCACACTCTTCACTCTTCATGCTCGTCTCATATAGATGTTGAGCCAGTTCCAACTTAAGGGGATTCAACCCTTCCGCTTGGCTTCAGAGCCTTCCCAGTTGCCTAAAGCTGCGGGAGTTCTGAATGAAGCCCCATACAGGATCAGTTTTAAGATTCAAATACAGCTCACTCTAAATCAACCAGGGAAAGAAATACCATGATTTTCCTCAGTGGCTTTTTCTCTCCAGGATGACAGGGATTCGTTTGCCCTGTTAGGTTTCACTACAAGATTCATTTGATTCACTTCTGACTAGCGCAAGGCCCACACTCATCCTGGGTACCTACTGGGCAACCTATGGATGGTCATTCAGCATGCTGTGTGACCAGTGTCCCGAAACAAAGGGACATTCAAGATGTTCAGTAAGTCTTGCCATGCCCAAGAGTCTGAAGCCAAAGACAGAACCCGTACCCTCTTCCCGTCAAGCAAGCTGTCTGAAGAAGTATTGTGCCTCAAGAGACTCCACAGACCTGTAGACTCCTCTGAACACAGCCCTAAATGTCCCTGCCACATGTCCTCTGCCCTTTCAGATCGCCACAGTTGCTGTCTGATGCCACCTAGGCAGGGCCTGACTGACAGAGACTTCATTCTTCCACAGCTCAAGAAGAATCTGGGTGAGACAAAGAGAAGGCTGTGCTAAGGCCAAGTGTGGACAGGTTCGAGTGAGTTACCAGAAGTCAGACAATCTTTAGAGACATTTCAAATTTAGAAGCTAGCAAAAGTCTAGTCATCATTTGACCCAACAGTGCCGAAAATATCCTGGGTGACCTCTCATGGTCTTCCAGCCTGGATTGCTACGGGCTAACTGAACAGGTGGCTATGCTCAATGCGTCTCTCTACCCTAACTGATAATTGTCCTGTCGTCCATCAAACCTCTGCTTGAATCTACTTTGTCTCTGGGCAACCTTTATCTCTTAACCTCCTCTCCACAAGTACCTTGTGCTCTCTCAGTCTCAAGATTCTTTTTAGACACACACAGATCACTCATTCTCATGGTCACATGCCTCTTACACCGTTGCCTTTCCTATTTCCCACGCTTACTCAGGCACAAATAAAGAGAAGAGAAATAGAAAGTGAAGAAGAGCACAGAAAACCTTCGCTTCCTTGGTAGCAGATGCTAACAGCAGTTGCTAGAGAGAAGGTAGGACTCCAGAGTGTTTGTTCTTCCTCTAAGGCAGTGGTTCTTAACCTATAGGTCGTAGCCCCTTTGGGTCGAACAACCCTTTCACAGGGGTCATCTGAGACCATCAGTAAACACAGATATCTACAATTCATAACAATAGCAAAAGTACAGTTATGAAGTAGCAACGAAATAATGTTATGTTTGGGAGGTCACCACAGCATGGAGAACTGTATTAAAGGGTCACATGACGAGGGTTGAGGATCACTGCTCTAACAAAAGGATTTTGCCCAAGAAGAGGATGGGGCACTCACTGATAAAATGAACTGTAGCCCAGGGACTGAATTCTATGAGACATTCAGCTAGATGTTGGCAAAATTGCAAGACAAGAATTATTTCTCTGAAACACCAGAAGAGATGTTTGTCAGTAGGAAAAACTCGCCACTATCTCAAAAGTCATGTCTCTGTCTTTACTGTGGTGGAGAGGTGGGTATGGTGCACTCCACAGTGAAAGTGTGGAGGTCAGAGGGCACTGGTGGGAGGTAGTTCTCTCCTTCCACCATGTGGGTTCTGAGGATCCAACTCTGGTCATCAAGCTTGGCACCAGACGCCTTTACTGCCTGAGACATGCCAATGACCTTAATCTCAATTCTGTGTTCCTGGATGACTCCTAGGCCGCTTGGTCAAGGATGAGTGGTGTGTTTTAACAACATATGTAACCAAGTCTCAGCTCATTTCCTTGTGGCCAATGCGGGTTAAAAGAGCAAAGGTACCCAGCGTGTGGTGATTAGCAGGTTAATATCAGTCGGAAGCAGTGATTCGACAGCCTCGAGACAGCCTTACTCACTTGGATTGAGACAAATTTCAATCCTTCCTTTAATCTTCCTTGATACGTCAAGCCTTCACTATCATAACTGTTAGATTACATCTCCCTCTGAGACTCTGCAAGACAGAGAGAGTTGATGCCAAGACAGCATGCTGAGCTGTGGCCTTGCAGCCCTTCCCCCCTTGCAGACAGGTTTATAGTCTGTGCCTTAGCAGGAAGACAAGCCAGAGTATATCCCATGGGAAACCTGCCCACCACTCACTTGGGAAACCATGAAAATAAGAAGCCCTCTTGGTCCTGGCTGGTTTGAAAGCTCTTTCCTCCAAGAAGTCCATCCAATGAGGCTCCTTTTTTGGAAATTGAAAATGTACTTTTTCTCACGGAAGGCCCCATCATGTTGCCTATGGCATGATGCCCTGTGTCTTCTAAGGCTCTCCTCAGTCAGGGTCATGTGACTCTTTCTGCTAATAACACACCTCTGGAGGGCAATCTCATGTCAGCCCTTTCCAGACACTTGCTGTTTTAAATTATAACAATAACTAAACTCAAAAATGAAATGACATACTAAAGTACTACTTTGTTTCAAAACTACACATACCCTTCCAGGAGATTCTGATACAAGGGCCAAAAAACCTAGAGAGTCATTCATTCGTTAAACTGGGGGTCACTGAGTATCTATTATATTCCAGGCATAATCTAGTTTCTGGGAAACCTAGAATGATTCAAAATAATAAATAAATCCCTTCATTCCTATAAATGAGGTGACCATAAATGTGACATATTGTAACGTTTTTTTAAGATCTTCTATTACTTTTATTTATGAGCATGTGTCTGCAGGTGTCCACAGAGAACAGAAGAGAGAAGTGGATTGCCCTGGAACTGGAGTTACAAACACTGTGAGCCGTCTGATACGGGTGCTGGGAACTGAATAGTCTTCTGTAGGAGCAGCACACGCTCTTGACCACTGAGTCAGACCTTCAGCCCCCAAATTATATTCTTTACCAAATCCTACCAAGCAGCAGGCTTCTTTGTTTAGATTATTGCCTCCATCTTGTCCTAATTGAATTACCTTTTTTCGTACAAATACAAGTTATTACCCATGCTGAGGAGAGTCTAACAAATAAATATAAGTTATATTTAAATCCGAAAAGTTTCATCTTAGGGAAAGATGACAGCTGTAGGACTTGACAGCACAGTTAAAATAATTCGGCAGAGCAAAATACGTTCAGCAAATTTTACTAATATTTATCTAGCTATTTTTAAGTTATAGGGATACAACCAAGGCAAGATCCTCATTGTTGCTACCACTGTGAGCTCTAATGAAAATACACCAGGCACCTGTGGCTGCCAGATGAAACTTGTATGCCATCCTCCAGAGTGGCAAAAACTGTGTCTCAAATAAGCCAAATGGCGAACCCACTGAACATTGCCTTGGTTTGACGATGTCTAGAAAAGTAAACTCCATTCTAGATGCCATAATGGAGGAAGAGGAAGCTGAATCATGTTCCAGGAAAGCGAGCTGATTGACAGCAAGAGCAAAAAGCACAAACACCGTGAGCGCCAACTAGGGTTAGCCTCAGAAGAGAAGCAAGCTGGCGTCACAGCCACCTGAGGTCGTGCCCCTTGACTTAGGGAGGGGCTGTTCCCCGATAAGTCCATTGTAATTAAAGATCCCAAGTACAAAGTGCATTGAAGCCACCTAACCTACCTCTGCCTAAAGCACTGATGGACCACATGACTGACAGCGCCAGCTGACTGCCATTGCCCAGCATCCCAAGAAAGTATCGTACTGCATATTGCTAGCTTGTGAAAAGATCAGAATTCAAAGTTCCAATTACAATTTCTACTGAATACATACCATTTCCTACCATCTTAAAGTCAAAAATAGCAAGCGGCCCTTTTGGTGACTCGGGATCATCTGTATGGGAAAAGGTATTGGGGTAATCCTTAGGCAATATCTAGAAAGCAGAATGGTGTTAAAATAGGAATAATTTTGCAATAATAAATGCAAGCAGGAGTAATTTCAGTGCTGGAAAAGGGTCTTTTTTTTCTCCAGTAAGTGGCAATGATAAGAGACAGTGCTTGGCTTCTGACAGTTTGGATCCCCGAGGGGTTAACATGAGCCCACAGACACCTTTGAAGTGAGCTAGGAATAATCTCTATTGTTTGTTATTACTTTTGTTTAATGCTGCAGAAACTATGACCAACTTTTGTTTCTATAACACAATCTGGCTTCTGTGGTTTGGATTTGTCTGTTGTTGTTGAGACAAGGTCTTATCATGTAGCCTAAGCTTGTCATGACCTTATGACCCTCTTGCACCAGCCTCTTGAGATGCTGGGACTACATTTATGGGTCACTAGACTTGACTCTGTGGTTTGAATTTTGAATGTTCCCCATGGGCCCATGTGTTGATGACTTTGTCCCCAAAGTGGTGCTATTGGGAGGTGAGGAGGTGGGGCCTATGAGAGGAAGTTAGGTCATTGATAATATGCTCTTATGGGGACACTGGGATCCTAGTATCTTCCCATTTCTTTCTGCTCCTGGATTCTAGGAAGTAAATGGAATTCTTCTACCATGCGCTCTGGCTGTAATATACTATACAAAGCAGCAGACCAAGAGACTATGGATTGAAACCTCTGAAAATAGGAATCAAAATAAACTTTTCCTCTTTAGAACTTGATTCATCTCGGTTGTTCGTCACATAGATGGAAAGCTGATTGACACACTGGTCTATCCTGGTTGTGCTAGGCAGAAAGGTACTAGCTTAATTATGTAAACGCTAGACTTGGAACTGGGGCACATCAGGATGCAAAAGGACTATGGAATCTGTGGTTATTACCAAAATGAATGGTTTCAAAGAGGCACGCAACTGTCTGATGGGCATCGTTCTGAGAGAAGAGTTTGCCATCAGTAGGCTTGTGCAGTCTGTATCCTGGGTGAGAATGATGGGCAGGAGCCCTTTCCCAACCATTAGAAGCAAGCATGCCACAGTCTGGAATAGATTTTGCAAGCATACCACAATTGCCCTACCAACCCAAGTGGGCCTGGAGCTGGCTCCCCATCATGTTTCCACTGGCTGCATGCCCAAGCCCCTGCTGCTTCACTGTTCCACATGGTCGTGAGTCTGGACTCAGCATTGCTGAAGGAACTCAGCAAGCATATACACAATGCTCAGCAAAGAAATCAAGCAGAAGGCAAGGGCTCTCAGCCCCCCAGCAGAAGGAGATGTCTCTTGGGACTCGGTTCACAGAATTAGCGTTCTATGGATTTTAGGAAACCCTGAGGTTCACACCCTTTTGTTTGTGCCTGGTGCTTGACTGCCTTCTAGGAACAAGAGTTGAACACCTTCCTACCAGGGCAGAACTCCAGGTAGATGTCTGGGGAGGCGTGTGTTAAAAGGAAGTCCTGCTCTAGGATTGAATGGACACATGGTTTTTGTCACAAAAGGTTGAATTACGTACTTTCTCCATTTTCTAGTGGTTTTCTGGTCGACAGTGGCCAGTGCCACATCCTCTCCTAAGTTAATGTTTCGTGAACTCAGTGGTGGCTTAAAGTCAGGGGTGGGGATATTTACACTATGGAAATGAGCAAGTACTGAAGAGTGAGAACCTTTATTATTTTTATTACTTCAGAAAGTTTAACAGCACGCCACTGGAAATCAGCAAGTCGTGAGAAAAGTCGTTGTCTTTGTGCTCTAATAACTAGCAGTGAACAGAGGGGCCTATGGTCCAAAAAAAAATCATTTACGTTCTGCGCAGAACTAGATTTGGCCTGACTCTGCTCTACCAGCTGTTGCCAGTGGAGCCTGGGGATGGCTGGATATTGAAACCACTGAAGACTTGGTTTCCTTGTTTATAAAATAAAAGCGCTAATCACTAGAGAGGAGAACCAAATGCCCTGATCTCTTACTGAACGTAACTCCCTCTCTGGGTTCGCCTTCCAATAACAACTGCCAGAGACAAAGAGCACAACCCTTGAATTTTTCTTAATTTTTTTTTCTTACATGTGGCCAGCATTTCCAGACACTTCCCTGCCTTGTCCTCATACCCACTGGCCAGTTTATCAGCACATGACCCTACCTAGCACGAATTGGAAATGAGAGCCAAGTCATAGCATTCCAGGGGCATTGGAACTCCTGCCTGGATCAGTGAGATTATGAAAGTTCTCCAGATGGTTCCACCGTGCAGCCAAAACCTAGAACTGGAGTCTTCAAGTCTGAGTCTTAGGTAAATTACAGCTTAGCAGTTGTTTCTCCCTGAGAACAAGGATGGAACGAAGTCAAAGATGGAAGAGTGTGAAGAAAATGGAGGAGCATTGTCAGAGCATTGCCTGTGGTCTCCATTTCCGGTCAGTCTTGATGCAGGGAGTTCGTGGGGAAAGTAGAGGCATTATACGAGTGGCTCCCAGGCCTCATCACAGAGCCCTCATTTTGCAGCAGATGGAGACGGTTGCAGAGATCCACAGCTGCTCCAAATGCAGAGAATAACCGGCTGCATGTGTGCCCAATAAGTTCATCTATAATTCAACCCTGCACCTAAGACTCAAGAAGTATTGCAGAAAGTGGGGGGAATGATTGTAAGAGCCAGAGGAACCAGGAAGTCTCTGCTAGATTGTGTCTTCTAAACATAACAGGGCTGCTACATCCATGAAGTCTCAATAATATGGTTGCCTTGGCAATACCGTCACAATGACAACACCAGTTGATATGCCGGAGGGGATGGGGTAAGTTTCATAGACATAACCATGAAATGAAGTTATAATCAATGACTTCTAACAGGATGAATTAGTTTGCATCAAAGGCAAGCTCCAGGAGATGGGTTATCCTGTTCCAAGTAGTCGGCCCTACACACACATACGTAAGACTAAATGGGCGTTAGTCAATAAGGGCTTTGGGGGGGGTGTAAAGTAATAATTACAGAAGAAGAGATCATGAATTCAGTGGGAGGAGTTGGCTAGAGGAGAGAGAGGGGTAGGAATGATGTAAATAAAGTACTTATAGCTGAAATTCTCAACCCAATTTAACTTAAAAAGAGGAGTGTTCTCAGAGGTAAGACCCATTGCCATTTGGAAACGAGGTCTTGAGTGAAGCGTTGAGGAAATAGACCTGTAGTAAAAGGTAGGAATCAGGGAGTTAAGAAAGGTTTTGCCACCTACCTCAAAGGGTAAGACATGACCTAAGGGACTTCTCTGTTCATCTTGCACCCCACTAAAGCACCAGGCCCTGTGAGATCACCATGAGTTGATTAGCAACCCCGCTCAGCCTGCTTCTCTGCTGGGCCGCTGCCTCCTTAGAATGTTAGAGCCCGCCCGGCTGGGAGTCCCAGGGCTTGCTTCTGGGAAGGTTAGCAGCAACTGCCAGTGCATACTTACAGGCTCCACAGAATATGAAAATCACGGGAGTCAAGAGATATGGATGTCAAACATGACTGTGCTTTTACCCTGCACTGCTCCTAACCCTTGCCCTCATCAATTAAATGGCAATATAGGTTGAATGTCTCTTATACAAAGTGCTTGGGATCAACAGTGATTAATGCCTGGGGAGCAGGGATTTTATCGCCCACCTGAAAAGACTGTGAAGGGGAAAAATAGAACATCTTGTAAACTTCCAGCTTTTGCAATGAATTGCAGGTATTTTTAGCATAACCAATTCGTTTTACAAATAGAGGCCTTATGTTTTAAGTTTTATTTATTTTTAATTGTGTGTGTGTGTGCACGTGCGTGTGCGCATAGCACATGTATGAAGGTCAGAGAACAACTTGCAGGATTCCAGGGCTCAAACTCAGTTCTTCAGACTTGAAAACAAGTGCTTCTTCCCAGTGAGTCTTCCTGACAGCCCCAAAGTAGGACCTTTTAGCTCAGCATTTCTCTGTCTCAAGATGACAAAATCATCAATTAAGAAAGGAGGAAGAAAGGAAGGGGGAAGAAAAGAGGGAAGGAGAGAAGGAGGAAGGTGAGAGGAGGGGAGGGAGAAGTCCTTTTCCAGTTTATATTAGAAGAGGGTAGGGTTCAGCTAATGCTTCTAAGAGCTGGCCCCTATTTCCTGGTTTCATCTATTATTGCCAGACACCTCCACTCTCATTAGCTTTTCCTTTGCTCGAAGAGGATGATGGAAGTCGAACCATGAGGTTTTCCATTCTGAATGAAAATCGCTGTCCTACAGGGACATTTTGCATGGTGACACGGGTATCAGGATAAAGCAGGGGCACTTCACCCCAGTGCCCTTATTTCTGAGAAAAGTCAGGCTGATTCAGTATAGACCACAGTACCTTTCCGCATCAGACGGGTCAAGAGCAGGGTTGAGACAGAGAAAGTGTCTTTGCGACATGTGGGCTATTCCTTTGTCAGCTGACCCCCTGATAGGGGAATCTGCAAAGGATCTGTGTCTCCCAGTTGACTTAGTGCCACATGCCACTTCCTCGTGACGCTGGGGCCTGCCAGACAAACCCACGGCAGTGGCTAATGACATGCAGAGGCTGGGAAGAAATGAATTCCTGCTCCCAGGAGGGCTTTAAAGGCATGTTGGAAACACTGTGTCTGGAATTCTGCACTCTGCTGCTTAGGAATGTGGCTTTGGGTAACTTTCTGGTCTGACTTACAGGAAGATGCAGTGGGGACCAGCAGGAATGTTGTAACAGCTCACATCACCTTGGAAAAATACCATTCAGTGCAGCCTGGCATTGTAATTTCAGGAAGCAGCTGCTCGTGAATCAGCAGGCTCCTCTTTCTTGTGGCTTCAGGAAGCGTGACCAGAGCCTCACCCATCTCCTCTCCAGGGAGACTTCCATGTGCCAACCACGTACAGGCTTTACTGGAAGGGACCCAGAGGGGAATCCTTGAAGATATTCCAAGCCCATGCCAAGGGTGAAGGACAGGATTGGGAGGAGGGACCCCTAGGTCTCAGGCTCTACCTGGGGCGCTTGGAAATGTTTACAGGTTTTGATACAGAAAAACCACGTGGTTTGTAACTCTCTTATCTGGTGTTCAAAACAAAAGTAGGTGGAAATCTCTACTACAGATGGGGTGGCATGGTTTGACACTGGGTTCAGTGTGGCCGTAGAGCCAGAAAGGTCTGAGAAGTTTCTAGAAAGTTATAGGTTGATATCATGAGCTATTTGGGCTCCAGGGTCAACTGTCCTGCTGCAGTCTGAATGAGGACAGAGATGAAGGGTGCAGGCAGAGAAACTGGCTCTGGCTTCCTCTTTTGCCAGCTCCAAAGGAGTCCCTGCAAGTGGTAGCTTTGGTCTCAGTTACCGACCAGAACTGGTATTTTCCCAGAAAATGTAAGAATTTGAATGCTGTTTGGAAATGCCTAAGAAGTACAAGGTGGGGTGAAAACAACAACAACAACAACAACAAAAAAAAAAAACCAGAGTCCCTCTGAGGAGCCTACACCAGTGTCCCCCTTCACCTCATCCTCCCTCCAGCCAGCCTGCGCTCACTGCACATTCTCACGCACTGTTTGGGCACTGTTTGGTTAGTGACAATCCGCTCCCCTCCCCTCGCCTTGCCCCATAGTGTCCCTCAACAGCTGCACCTGGAAACACGAGCAATGTGAACCATTGGACCCCACTCCAGCCTACTCAGTCAGTATCTCTCTCGAGTGGGGCCATCAAATCTGTGCTTGGCTAGCCCAAGTGATTGTGTTGGCCACTCAAGTTTGAGAACCCCTTTCTGCCCCTTTCCCAGTCAGGCTGTAGACTTCCCAGAGTCCTGATTTTCTCCTACGCTCCAGGAGGCAAGGCTCAGACCAGGAGCCATGCCCAGAAGTAAGAGGAAGAAGTCTAGTTGTCATTCGCCCATACCCCCCTGCCAAGTCACTTACCTCATGGGCTCTTTGCTTCTCCTCTGTAAAGGAAATATTCTCAAAAAGTTGAGTTCCTGAGGTAGCCCTAGTCCAAAGGCCTCATGTAGTGCAGGTGTCTCCCTCATTCTCCCTCCTGTTGCTCCTGCTGATTTTTCAAGGGTGGATCTAGGCTGGGCTTCTCCTGTTGCTAAGTCAGTTGTGTGTGTGTGTGTGTGTGTGTGTGTGTGTGTGTGTGTGTGTGTGTGTGTGTGTGTGTGTGTGTATAAAAGAGAAAGAGAGAAGGCATGCTGGGGTGCACACGTACACAATCTGCAAATGAAATGGCAACACAGGAGGGGAAAATGTCACCCTCAGAGAGTGGCTGGCCTGAGTAATGGCTCCGCACAGGTAGGAGAGTCTTCAGGTTACAGAGCTCAGATGAGTGGGGAGAGAGCAGTCAGAGTGGCTGATTAAAGCATTCCCCAATCAGAAGACAATCCATTTCTCCCCCGACCAAGCATGGGGTGCAGGCCCAGGAGGCCAGCACAGTTGTGGGGCATCTCACCAAGGAAGGTGATCTGATCAAAGGTCCTGGCAGTCTGTTTGGACTCTGGAGGTGAGGCGTGAGAGAGATCTAGACCTGAAAGAGTAGCCGGTAGTGGAAATGGGTGGGTGTCCTTAAACTTTCCTTCCCCTCCTTAGCTCTGCTACGGGGACCTCAGACAGGAAGCCTAAGAAAGCCCACCCCAGAGAGGCCTTTGGATGTAAATGTTGGAAGAACATGTGCTGAGGGAGAGCTCTGAGGTCTGTGGAGGCAGCGCCCTCTACAAACAGCAATGCTCAGTCTCAGAGTGGAGAGGGCAGAGTCTCGGGGTGGAGATGGCACTTTCCTGTGAGGCCTTCTGGGTAAAAACCTTTTGTGGTCAGGTCCGAAAAGAGTCACACAGGTTTGTAACAGAGAACCAGCTTCCTCTCCTTCCCCAAGGAGACTACAGTCTCTTCCTACCTGCCTTAGTCTCCAGCTTTGAGGCCAAGCTGGGAAAAATTGACACTTGCCTCGGACAGTGGCACAGAGATTTTTCTTTTTTCTTTTTTTAGTTTTTCGAGACAAGGTTTCTCTGTGGCTTTGGAGCTTGTCCTGGAACTAGCTCTTGTAGCCCAGGCTGGCCTCGAACTCACAGAGATCTGCCTGCCTCTGCCTCCCAAGTGCGGGGATTAAAGGCATGTGCCACCACCGCCCAGCTGGCACAGAGATTTTTGTCCTGGTAAAAGTCACCTTCACCTGTACATCCAGGCTCTTGAGTTCTGACGTTTTAGGCCAAAGTATCTCTGGGAAACAACGGAGAAGACTAAGCACAAACTCCCATCAAGCATCTGTGTTGTTGCCATGTGCAAGACTCTGGAGTAAGTGTCAGCCACGCCTGAGGAGAGAAACACTCAGATATTTCAGCACAAATCATGAAACATGAAAATTGGCTCTTTTTATTTATTGTTTTATGTGTATGGGTGTTTTGCCTGCATTTATGTCTGTGCAGCATGTGCATGCCTGGTACCTGTGGAGGTCAGAACAGGGCATTGGACTCCCTGGTGCTACAGACAGTTGTGAGCCAACATGAACGTGCTGAGCATCGAACCCAGGTCCTCAGGAAGGTAGCTAGTCTATTTCATGCTGAGCATCACTCCAGTCTGGAATTTTGAGGACATTTTGTTTTCCATGCCAGTGTCATCCAGAGTACTTTACTAGTTGTTCTGTTTGCTTCTGTATCCAGGATACAGCAGGTTTCTCAGATAACCGGCTCTTCTGGTATCTGAAGTGGCTAATTCTGGTGTGTGTGTGTGTGTGTGTGTGTGTGTGTGTGTGTGTGTGTGTGTGTGTGTGTGTGTAGGTTAGACCAGCCTTGAGTACCATTCCTCAGGTGGTGGCCATGAGACAGAATTGTTCGCTGGTCTGGAGTAAGATAGATGACTACCCAGTACACCTCAGGGATCTGCCTGCCTCCACCTTCCTAGCTCAGGGATTAAAAACATACACAACCATTCTGGACTTTATTTTAATTAAAATGTTTTCATTTATTTTACATCTCCTCTGATTCCCTCCTCTCTAAACACACCCCCACAGCCTCCTCTGGTGCTGGGAAGCCTCCTGTTTGCATAGTAAACTTTACCAACTGAGCCATCTACCTCCTGGTCCCATTTATGTCCTTCTGCCTCCCCAAGTGGACGGTGAATATATCTATGTGTGAGGTGCCACAGTACTGACCCACAGCTCCATTCATTCTCGACTGACAAATATTTAATCAGATTTCAAGGAATAGTCTTTAACAAGGAACTGGAAAGATAATCCTCAAACTCCAGGAAGACCTCCAGGCATGATTCAACAGGACAGGCCCTGCCTGGGGTCCCTCAAAACGTGGCCAGACTCTTGTTCTCCCCATCTGCTCTGCAAAAGAAAGGTAAATAGCATTCCTGTAAGGCTGGGTGCTTCTGACCCAGTAACATCAGCTGGAGCGGAGTTTTAATGATGCAGCCTGAGAAGCCTCCCATTAGACATTCGGATTCAGTCAACCTGCGGTAAAGCCCAACCAGCTGGACTTTAAAAACACCTTTCCTGAGAATTCTCGTGTGATATCAAGTTCGGAACTAGCAGGCAAATATTGGGATCAGGAAACTCAAGTGTTTTCGCCTTTGGGGCCTCCGATGACCAGCATACCACCCTACACAAACACTTCATAAATATTTATTGAGTCAACGGGCAAAGGAATTCTTGAAAGTGCAATCAACCTTGCCTGTTACCTGCAGATTAGCAAGGACCAACCCAACGAGGGCCAAACCAATAGCAGCCAGGTCAGGGTCTTGATCAGGCAGAAAGACAAGGGTAACCGTGAGCAAAAGACACGTGAGTGATTTGGACAGCAGGGCGCATGCCCTTGAGACAGTTGTTGCATTCGGGCAACTAGGTGCTTCTCCAACGTCCTCCTGGAGTTCTACCGCAGCCCCACCTAGAAAAGCACACCCAGGGGGTCACCTCCCTCCAAAGTCCTGCTCACCTCAGGATAGTCAACACTCCTTCCTTCAGCTCACAAGCACCTTTTTGCGCCGCCCCCACCCCCCACTCCAGCTCATCACTTGCTGCTCTCCCTCTGTCCTGTCCTCCCTTAGCACGCAGGTCTAATAAGATGCTGTTTTTCTCCTGGAAACCTCATTCCCTCCGCCTGCAAAATTCATTCCCTGACCCCCGGCTGGGAAGCTTCCTATCACGTAGCAAAGTCCAATGTGACCATCAGATTACCTTGTGAAAACATGATCCGCCCTCCCCATAGGAGCCCATCAGCCTCCTGAGAATGGCGTTCAGCCTGTAGTGTTCCAATTTCAGTGGCTCCTTTGATTTGTACAGACATAAACAATCAGGGTGATTTGGACCTAGGGAAAGAACTGGAGTTGGGTGGTGAGAGCTGTTCAAGGAAGACAAGGTAACCCAAGCGACAGTTCCGAGAGATTTCAGAAGAGACCAGAGGAAAGGTAGACTGATCCCTTCACTGGAGTCAGAACTCAGCGACAGCGATGGAGCCTAGCTCCCAAGGTCACGTTCTCTCCAGGCAGACTGCCAGCTGGCCCCAACAAGGGGAAAACCCAGACGGCTGCACAGGCCAGTGAAGTCTTCAGACTGTGCAAGCACCAGGCGCAGGCTGCAGGTGGGAGCCGCGCCCCGAGAACAGTACGTGGGCAGAGGGCTCGCAGCAAGCTGAACACAGAACTCCCCTGGGTCAGGTGCACCGCGGGGGCCGGGTCAGGTGCACTGCAAGAGGCTGGGCCGGCGCCTCCAGGCTGGTGCTTGGGGCAGCTGATTTGGCGGCTTGACGTGCTGATGCCGTGATTTGGTCTGACATGTGGAGGTTGCTATGAGAAGCAGCCTGGAGTTTTGACATTCAGCAGGCTAGAAATAACCAGCTGAGCTCCTGGCGCTGTAGCTGCAAATGTCTTGCTTTTCCCAGGCAATTGCCAGATGGAAGTGGCTTCTCCCTGAGCAGGCTTGCCCTCCAAGTATCAGGAAGCCTGGGTTCTCATATAGACTCAGCTTCCAACTGCTGGGCCTTAAGGGGAGTCCCTTGATTTTAACACAGCTCAGCTGATATGTAGAAGTGGGTTGTTGGTAGCAGAGTCCCTTTTGCCTCTTTTAAAAAATGACCCTAAGTGACTGCTGTCCCTCCTAATTGCATCATTTGCACTTGGTGTATACTATCTAGAAGCTTAAAACTCTGAAGATCCAACCTGGGTAAGGCCATCCTAACTGAAAATGATGCTGAAGCCAATTGGTAGAGTGCTAGCCTAGAATGCAGGAAGTCTCAGGTAGGACCCTCGGAGCTGTGAAAACTGGCCATGGTAGCATATACCATGAGTCCTACCTCTCTAGGACAAGAGGATTAGAAGTGTAAGGTAAGGTCATCCTTGGGTTCTTAGCAAATTCGAAGTCAGCCTGAATTATATGAGACCCTAGAAAGTCTGGATGAGGGGGGGTTGTGAATCATGGATTCCATGAGAATCCTTAGAAATCTGGGGGCTCTTCGAGAAAACTCACACCTGCCAGACACTGCTTACGGTGTCAGAAGGTCACTGGAGTACACCACGGCCCCATTTTAACATCTGCAATCATTGCAGACCCCCTTGTGGGTCAGGAGACTCGCCTGCAACGTGTCTCCAAGGTTTCTCCCCCTTCCAGTCCTCATACACCGGCGGCAGACTTTCCTCTCTTTTCTTCTTTAACCAGCCTCCTCCCTACTCTCGAGAATGAATTCATGTTATAAATCCTTGTACCAGTGTGGGGAGTCCTGTAGCAGAGAAAGAGTAAAAGAGAACACTTCTTGATGTTGTTCTTTTTCATGTCTTTCCCACAAAACTGGGGTAGAATGGACAAAGGTAGGAGGCAAAACCTCTTCTGCAAGATACTTCCCACACACTTCAGAATGGATAGCGAACTCTCCACTCCCGTTGGCTCAGAGCTACCTGGCTGGGGCAGCAGCTGGAGGAGAAGCAGCTCCCTTGCAGGTAATCTTGATGCAAACGGACTTCTTGAACAATGGATAACTATAAAGAGGCCCTAGTGAACAAACTTACAAGAAACAATGTTACCAAAGGGTAATAATTGGCCCTCCCAGGTACTGTATTGTTTTGACAAAATGGCAGCTCATTGAGGATAGAAAAGCAGTTAACAATTTCACAAGCTGCTTAGAATGGGACAGCGTATTAGCATTGCCAGGATATTGGTGGAGATGCAGGCCACGACCTTGGGAATTTGGGGACAGCCTGGGCTATATACAATGAAACTTTATCTCAAAAATAGTAATAGTAATAATGATGACAATAATAAATGATGGTAAAAATATATGAAAAGCAGAGCCAGGACCAAATTCCCACCAACAGTACACCCTCAAAGATGGTATACTAACACTCCCTTCCCTCAGAGGCCCCAGCCACTTGTTCCAAGTCAGACACGTTGGATGGCTTTTCTGTTACTTTAACTTCCAGGAAGACAGATGTCTATCCCTAGAGCACAGCACAGTGTAGCAGTAGCATTGATCTCAGTGTTGCTAGAATCTGTTCCAAGGACCAAAGGGAAGAAAGAGGTTGAGCCTCGGAGCCGCCCGTGTGCAGCGCCTCACACGCCTTCATCACCTTGTGCAAGTGAAGGCATGGAAACCACAGACGAGGCAAGTTCAGACTAATGACTTCCAGAGCGAACGGGAGAAAGATGGCGAAGATGTACAGAAAATCCTTAGGGGCAGAAAAGCTGGGTGACTCCTGCTGAGATGCGGGCCTGCTATCCCTCCCAGCTTGTTCTCTATAAACACCGGGGTTTCTGTAAAAGGAAAAAGAGATCCTTGGCCTTCATATAGAAAACACAATGTGCGCGCTTTGTGGCTGTCTTGGCTTTTAAGAGGGTCAAAGGCAGACCAGCTTCAAGGTGTTAGCTGCTCTGCTCGTGGCCTTTGGGAAGACAGCCTTGATCTTGCCTAGTTTTGCCTTTGCTCAGAGAAGCAGACTCTCTTGCGGGAAATGGTTGGCCTTTAATAGAGAGCCTATGATAGCTGAAGACAGCTTAGCTTCCTTTCTAGTCTCTGAGTTTGGGGGGCAGTAATTGCTGCTGGGGTAGATGTGTCCTGTGCCTTTTATCCTGGAATTTTTGCTTAAATGGACAGTCACTAAATGGACAGAATTTCTTAAAATTCACTAGAGCTTACATTTCAATGGAGACTGAGTTAGACAACAGGAAAGATAATTTCAAGCAAAATCAAAGATTATGAATTATAATATTGGGATGCGGGCTAGATTTGGTCAGTGGAAAAGAGTGGTTAGTCTATAGCATCCTGGAATAGTGAGATGGTCGGAGAGGCACAGATTCTGTGAAGTCACATCGAACTGAAATGCTGAATCCAACTTTGACTCATTATTCAGGGCTTAACATTTTATTCAAACAGGGATTTATATTTGTCCCAAATGTACTTACAACGCCAGGAAGACTTCCTGAATGATCCATTCTTTTTTATTGTTGTTGTTTTGTTTTCAAGACAGGGTTTCTCTGTGTAGCTTTGAAGCCTGTCCTGGAACTCATTCTGTAGACCAGGCTGGCCTCGAACTCAGCAATCCGCCCGCCTCTACCTCCCAAGTGCTAGGATTAAAGGCGTGCGCCACCACTGCAGAGGAACTGGCTTGGGAACCACCCACCCACCCCACCATCACACTCTCTCGTCCCGCAGCCTGGAACTGCCTTGTCTGTCTCTCTTTGCTCTGCTTCTGCAGGTGTCCCCAAGTTCCTGCCACCCGCAGTAGGTGCTTGGCCAAGACCAGCTGCCTGGACCTGGGCAGCGAGCTGAAAGTAGCAGATCTCTGGCTCACACATCTGAGACCAGGGACCTCTTCAGCTGAGTGCAGAAGGCTCAGCTGTTGACTCCAGGACATTCTTGGCTCTATATGAATGCATTGTTTTCAAAAGCAGATATTTTCTTTTTGTCTCTAGTGCATTGAGGAGACAAGGCCCCAATGCCAGTCAGCACATTTCTTTAGTCTCTGCCTGCATTTGGTTGGATACCACTGTCAGACCTGAGGCCCCCACACACAGACTCACTTTTCTCTGTGCAGTCATTAGAGGTGGGACAGCCAGTGGAATGCATTCAAATCATGGTCCATTCTTAACAAAGGAAGCCAGGACAGCTTGGGGGCTTATCTCTTCTCAAATTCTCCCAATGTTCTGAACCAAAAGTAACTAAAAGAATGCACGTGTTTTGTTCACAGATACTAATGTCTCTCTAAAGCTGTCTGGTTGGCTGGAATGTCCAAGGTCGCTGGCCAAGAGGGCTTATAAGTGTGAACGGGAACTACGTTTTGGATGTCAGAACTGCTCTCTGCGCCTCACCTTCATCCTTCTGAGATCGTTGTCTGCTGTGTGTCAGGCACCAAAAGGGCCCTTCGATCCAGTGACAAAGATGTACTGCTTATAACCTAGTGGGAAAGACTGGGGTTAATCCAGCAGGCAACAGTTAATAGATAACTATCAAGGAAAGCCATAGAGAAGGGAAGTAGCGTGTTCTGCAAACAGAGACTGAGTCTGTATCTGATCCCGCAGGGGCAAAGAGGGGAATGCAGGGCCTTTGCAGAGGGAATCCCATTTGAGATGAGCATTGAAGGAGAAAGGAAAGAGTCAGGGTGTACTCGGGACACAAAGAGCTTGTTCACTAGAGGAACAGAAATAAAGACCTTATAGCTACGAGGAGAGCAGGCATCTTGGGAAGGGGTTGGGGTGGATGGCACAGGAATGTAGGAACAGTGCTGAAGATTTGAGTTTTTATGCTGGGACAATGGACTGTCACTTCAATAAGAGGATGAGGATACTCAGTTTCTTTCTGGACTGCCATGGTGAGAAAATGGTGAACACAGACATCATTGCTAAACGCTCACCCAGTTCACCATTGCATAATCTAATGACCACCCAAGCCCTGCTTCTGTAGCTCTGGGCCAAAGTAGGTGTTGTCTCCCAAGACCCACAGAGAGCACCCCAAAGGGCTTGTTGGAAGGTCTAAGGGCTAACCCAGGCTCACCACTCGGGCATTCAGATCTGGACTCCCTTCCTTTCTGCCAGCATTCTCCCTCCTCTCTTAATGAATAAATCTCCTTCAGGTTACAGCCCACAAGTCCCCGTGCCCAGACAGGCTTCCATCAGTTAGGTCATAGTAACCCAATCCTAAATTAAATATTTAGCCCCAGGCCAATGGGCCAGTCAGCTGCCATAGCTGGGATAGTCTTTGGGTTCTCTGAACACAGGCAGATGCTTTCCTAGGATGGAATCCAGGGCTTCTATGCAGAGAAAGAAGGAAGGGCAGCATCCCATGCTCTTCCTTAGGATTTGTGTTTATTCTATCTTGGTCAGGTTCCCAGCATCAGCTTTTGAGGTGGTCAGAAACTCTCTGAATAAAATGTGGTTCCTCATTTGAAAAACATGTCTAGACAAATTTGGTCCTTCTGAGCCATCAGCATCCCTAGTGAATGGCGCTGGATTTCTTATAGGTTTCCCCACCTGGCTTTTTCTTGAAACTACCAGGAGAGTTGAAACAGATATGTATATGAACCCCTTCACCCTGGACAATCCCCCAAAAGACACCTTTATCCTCAACAGTTCTTGCCCTAAAAACAAGTGGCTCATTCATTTGTCTTGCTTTACAGAGCTTGGCACGGTAGGCAGCCTGTGCCTGGGCTTCACCTCAGCCCTCTACAGAAACGAGAAGCAGGCTTGTCCATCCTTGGGAATTTAAAAGGGATTCCGGGAGTGCTCAGACAAGCTGCTGGAAGCACTGTGTTATTTAGTGACTTCTAAGCGAGGATATTTCAGGGCCCAGTAATGCACTTGAATTAGACATGAGTCTTGTGCCAGAGGTGGCACTCTCCCTTCATCAGATGAGGTGGCAGGGCATGAGAGGTTTTATGGGCAACTCCCTGAAAGAGAAACAGCCCGACACATGGGACCTACAAGTCCAGCTCTGTCCCTTCAGATGAAACCCCTCCCTTCAACCTACTTCTCACTCTGAGTTGATCTGGCCTGACAGCTGCCAAGTTCACCTTCTCATCCCAGGGCCTCAGTTAGGCACTGGCATGAAGCTTCCTCTCAAAGTCTGCTCCTCCTTCAAAACATTGCTCGGACCTTCTTTGGGGTGAACTATACCCACCGCCTTGAAATTCTTCCTAGAAAAGGTTAGTTCCTGGCAGCACCTAGATTCCGGGGAGTATATCAATATATGCGCCAGAACTCATCTGCATGAGTGCAAATCTAGATCTGAAGAGAAATGATACACAAGCAACTCCAGAGAGCATACAGCTCAAGCAATTCTGTGCTACCTTGTTTTAAAATATCATTATTTTAGTTGACTGGCCGCAATCGCCTGTGCCTATGCGGTACAATGTCGGACTTCAGTAGACATACACTTGGTGAAATGATCATATCCGGTTCATTTAGCCATAGCCACCTCTCTCCATATTTATCCTCTCTTGGTAGTGAGGACATTTTAAAACCTGTTCTTTTAGGATTTTATTTATTTAGAACTTATCTATTTAGAATTCCTATTAGCTGTAATCATCTTGCTGTGTTCTGTAGCTTTATTCCTTAGCTGGGTACCGACAGAATCTCTTCTCTGTTCCTCGCCTGTGCATCATCTGAGTCTGTCTGTTTGGGTCCAAGGACGTGTTTACTAAGAAGCAGAGCCCAAGTCCAGTCTAGAATGTGATGGAAAAATAAAAGAATGTATCCTCCGCCAGTCTCTGGTTGGCCATCCCTTCTTTTGCCGGCTGACGGAGTGGCCACCTGGCTTCTCCGTGCTCACTTCCCTTGTTGATAGAATAGAGACAATGTCAACCTTATGCTGCCGGAGGACAGGGCTATGGCAAAACTTATTTACTATGCGGTTCGTGGATGAACTTGTGCAAAGTTCTAAAATAGTACAAAACATAATGACCATGTTATTAAGTAAAATAGAGTTTTCCTTCCGTTTTCTCTACCCTCCCTAGAAGAAACAAACAAAAGCTATGGGCCAAACTAAGCATGTGTGAGGGCTGGCCTAAGTAAGCCGGAGGGAATGGAGAGAACCAGGCGTGCGGTAGGGCCCACCCAAGGGTTCCGATGAATATTCTCTTCTTCTGTGCTTCCTTGGCTGTCTTCACAGCCTGGACTTCCTGTTGGAGTTGGGGAGAAGTCTGTTATGACGTCTGGTGGCACAGTCCGAGCATAATAACACTGGTTCCACTAAGAGCGTTAGCCCGCCTGCCTGCCCAGTTTTGGAAAGCCTGAAAAACACCAGGAGCGTGCTCCGAATGTGACAGTGGCTCTCTGCACCAAAAAGTTACCAGAGACAGAAGCCAGGCCCTTCTGGTCCTTTTTCAAGATGCAGTGACTTCCTGACAATAAGTAAATTCTTCTGTGGGAGAAAAGGGACTGTGGTCCCTCCGGGGCTGTTACCAGCTGACTGGCATGCCTGGGATCTGACTCTCCATTCCCAATCAGTGCAAGCAGAGTGCAGAAGGACTCTACAGTTTGGTTTAACCTAAAAAGTTACAACTTAAAATAAAACAAAAAAACTCCCTAACCCTCTGTTATCTCAAAAACCTTCCCAATCTATGGGCAGGTGAGATACTCTATCCAGTTGAGATCCCCCACCCCCATTCTTTTTTTCTTTGAGACAAGATTCACTATGCTGTCTAGACAGTCCTCAAACTCATAATCCTCCTGCCTCAGCCTCCTGAGTGCTGGGATTATGGCTGTCCTTTTTCTTTCAAAGCTAATAATCAAGAGACACCAGTGACTGGAAAAATAATCACAGTGATATCTTGTAAGTTAGGAACTTTGAGTTTTATCCATCCAGTTTCAAGAGGCTTTCTTCAGAGATAGCGGTAGGTGTTTGGTCAGGTGAGAGGGGGACTAAGGCCGGACCCTTCAGTGGCTTAGGACTAAGTCCCTCTGTAGTCAACGAGCCTTCAGAATTCGTCCTGTTTTGTCTTTTTAAGTAAAGTGTGTGTGTGTGTGTGTGTGTGTGTGTGTGTGTGTGTGTGTGTGTGTGTGTGTGTGAATGTATGGGCGAACACATGTGCAGGTGCGAGCATACCAGTATGTGGAGGTCAATTTGGGTGTGGCATTCCTCAGGAGCCATCTGCTTGTATTTTGAGACAATTTCCCACTGGCTTAGGTCTCCCCAAGTAAATTAGAATGGCAGGCCAATGACTGCCGGGGCCCCACCCAATCTGGGGCCCCACCTGATCTGCATCCCCAGTGCGGGAATCACAAGCATCAGCCACCAGGCCTGGCTTTCCGTGCAGCAGCCAGAGGTTGAATGCAGGTCCTCACGCTTAGACAACAAGTGCTGTACTGACTTTGTCTCCCCCAGTCTCTTCCTGAGTAACTGTAACTAAAGCAGACAGACTTTGGCATAAGCAAAGACATGGAGCTGTCGCTAAAAATCTCCACCATGCTATCTTCTAGAAGCAGCCTAATTTTCCCTTCTTCTGACAGTCAATATGCCATTTATGTCATCAACCCAAGGTTGCCGCGACTTTGCCAAGTAACCCAGAGATGAGACTGTGTGTCCAATAAGCCGGAATGGGGAGGTCCCAGAAGAGGCCTCCAAAGTGAATGGGATGCAATGAGCCAGGTTCCCATATAATATATCCAATCCTCTGCTTCCACCTGCTGTGCTCTCCAGGATGAAAAGGTAGAAGCATCATCACACGTGAAGAACAGTGTCTCTCCCATCTCCAGGACTTCCCCTCCACTCTGTGATCGGGGCTCCCAGCCTAAGACTTCCTCCTTCAGCAGAAAAGCTTGTCTGACAATGGAGAGACCTGTGAGCATGGATAGGCTGGTACACTCTTGAGGCCGTCCTCAAAGTTCTCAAAGCCACGTGTAGATGCTCTCTCCTTTCATTAACAACCGCCCCCCACACACACACACACAAACACACACCATTCCCTGGCAATGCCACCCTCGTGCTGCATAGAACATAGAAGCCCTGGAAACAATCTCAGGGCTGTGTTGACACTTTAGTGCGCTGAAGTCAAGAGGCAGCTTTCCCAAGAAACACTTAAAAGGAGATTGGGTGTCTCTGTTTTGAATTATGGTGGAGAGTGAGAGAGAGAGAAAGGGAGGGAGGGAGGGAGGGAGAGAGAGAGAGAGAGAGAGAGAGAGAGAGAGAGAGAGAGAGAGAGGGGCTAAAACAATATGTTATGAAAGACTTACAGAAATCCCAAGGCCAGAGCACCCTAAATATGATTTTATGACCTACTTGGAATGTGGTGCACGCTGCTGTTTTGGGTTCGGTTATTTAAAACAATCGCATGACATCATCGTGTAGTCACTGGTCTATGTTTATCCCCACGGCCATCTCTAACAAATGGCGCTGGCACCAGCCAGGTGCTGTTTCACACACGGCACGGCAGGCACGGCAGGCAGCGTTGCGTTGCTGCTCTGTAGAGTAAGCGTTTCCTTGCAATTTAGACTTCTGGTTTCTCTAGTCCTGCTAGAGAAAAGGGCCCCAGAAGGGCATTTTGAAATAAGTCCGCTTTCAGCTTATACTTCTTTGTTTTTGTTTCCTGCATACCTCTTCGCCCAGACTTGACTTTCTGGAACAACGTTTTCCCACATTTGCCTTAAGTCTCTTCAGATTCCTGCTCTCCTCCTCCTCTTCCTTCTCTTCCTCTACCTTTCCCTGATCCCCTTTCTACCCTTCTGATCCCATCTGAACATCATTTTTCTAACATCCTATTTTTTAATGTGTGTTTCTTAAGAATGAAAATGTTCATTTCCTATGTATACCTCAGTTCAGATTTTAACAGTTATCCAAAATGTTCTTCCTAGGTCTGTTCTGTATACCTCAGTTCAGATTTTAACAGTTATTCAAAATGTTCTTCCTAGGTGTGTTCTTGAAGTTGATAGTAGGAGGTGCTTCTGTTGTCATTTGTTTCTAAGTGTGTATACATGTATGTACGTGTGTGTGTGTGTGTGTGAGTGTGAGGGGGGTAGAGCAGAGCAGGGAACAGCCTCAGATGTCATTCCCCAGTAGGCACTCACCCTGTTTTTTAGAGCAGGGTCTCATTGGTCTGGAGCTTGCCAAGGCTAGACTGGTGGTCCAGATGTCCCTGGGACGCATCCACCTCCACATCCACCCTGGGATTACAGCAATGAGATCAGTGGGTGCTGGTGGTGGGAGAACTCAAGTCTAAGTGCTTTAAAGGCAAACACATTTCTGACAGAGCCAGCTCCCCAACACTACTTCAAATATTTTATCAGTTCTGCTGGGAACTGGTCGTTAATGCAAGGATTATTTAGGAGGCTGTTTCACTGGTTCCCTCACAAATGTTGTTATTACTGTCACTACTTTGTGGGTTTTGGGAGGCTGTTGGTCCTGAGGCAGGGTCTCATTGTTAGTTTAGATCGGCTTTCTCTTTTGCTCTGTCAGTCCCTTCACACTTGCTGAGGCCTTTGAGACTTCAGGAAAAAGACTGTATATGAATCTACAGAGAGACTTGTTGTTCAAACCTTTCAAATTCTCAGTAAAACTTCGTTTTCCTCAGTCTCAGTAATCCATTCAAAGAGCATGGGTTTTTTTATTTTGTATTTTGTTTGTTTGTTTGTTTGCTTGCTTGCTTGCTTTTTCATTAGAACTCTCTTGGGTTTTGACATGTAGCTTTCACAGTTATGCTATTTGGTACATGCAGGTTCTTGAATACCCTAGTGTTCCTTTGGCCCAATTATTTTAGTTTTACAAGCATGGAAGTCTGTGCCTTTTTTTTTCTTCAAACATGACTTCCTATAATCTTCTGCTTCAGAAATGTTGTTTTTACATATATGGTAGTTATCAGTCAACTTAGGTTCCTTGGCTTTTCATATTTTAATGGCTCTGTGTCTTTCTTTGGCTATTTTGAGGTAACTTTCCCAGTATTACTTTCCACTTCATTAATGCTGTGTAAAACTGAATACAATTTTTTCTGTCTACTGAAACTTTTCATTTGGATAAGTGTAATTTTATTTCAAATATTCCAGGCTTTATTTTGTTTTATATGCAATAATCTTACTTAATGTCTACATATCTGTATTTAATGCCTTGCTGTTTGTTTTTAAAATTGCAAGTTTGGAATTTGGAAGCACTTCTGAGCTCAAGATTGAAGTTGGAAGTAGCTGACACAGCAGTGGTCTCCAAGCTTTTGACATTGCTATATGAGCTATTGTTGTGTGATATTTTGATAGCATTCTGACAATAAAGCTTGCTTTGAATCGGAGGGCAGAGCTAGACACTAACTGACCAAAATTAACCATAGAGGGGTTTTTGTTGTTGTTGTGGTTTTTTTTTCTTTTTGATAACAGAGTACAGATAGACAGAAAGTAATAAAGCAATGCTTAGAGAAATCTCAGTCCTTTTGGATGGAGGAACGGAGCGATAAGAGGTCACTAGTGATTTTCCTGCCGTTTCTCTGGTCATCCACATTCTTACTCCAATCTTTGACTCTTGATTCTTCATTGACAAAGAATATCTTATCTCCTAGTGTTATGATTTTACAGCACCAATGTGGTATCAAAGCAGAAATTTGGGAACTCATTGATTGAGCACAAGTTCCTTACATTCTTCACCTGAACACCGTGAATCAACATCTTGAATTGTTAGGAATCATTTCTGTGGGACAAGCCTCCCCAAAACTTGGTGGCTTTAAATAATAATCAGATGTTGATCTGACAGTTCTTCCAGTCAGTAGATTAGGGTAGAACCGCTGGTATGGGTAGCTATGGGTCAGCTAAGCAGACCCCCACCAAGGCGTTGAGGCAGCGAGGTAACTGGTTATCTTTCACTTTCTGGCAGGCAGGCTTAAGTTTTTGCACACGGCATCTGCACCGAGTTCTTGGAGAGAGAACAGAACTTCACAAGACTTTTTAATGCTGAGGCTTAGAAATGGCACAGTATCCCCTCTGGTACCACCTACAGAGCATGGGTCGCATGGCCAGTCTTCACTCTTAAGTGTGAAAAAATAAAAACCGTCTCTATGGGAGAAGTGATAAAGGGACATTGCGAGGGGTTGTGAATCCAAGGAAGGAATCCAAGGACATTTTGGTCAAGAAGGTCCTGGTAGTGAACTTCATCTGGGACTGGAGGAGTTCTCATTAAATATAAGGAGAAAAGATGTCAGTCCAGAGCACATTAGTAACTTTGGAGCACTGCATATATATGAGAAGTTGAGTTAAGAATAGGTCCAGCTGGAACCAGGCGATGGTGGCGCACGCCTTTAATCCCAGCACTCGAAAGGCAGAGGCAGGCGGATCTCTGTGAGCTCAAGGCCAGCCTGGTCTACAATAACTATTTCCAGGACCAGCACCAAAGCTACAGAGAAATCCTGTCTCAAAAAACCAAAAATAAAAAAGTCAAAAGAGTCAGTCCAGCAGGGGCTGGGGTCCTTCATGTGATTTAGGACTAGTTCTGCACTGACTGCTACAGCCAGAGAACATTCTGGGAGCCCTGGGGAGTCAATTTCTGTTCTGCCTTTTAAGGGCTATTACTTAAGCAGAATTCTGGCCAGACTTCTGGCTCTACAGTGAAGTTGAATATTAAGCACATTGAGTTGATGAGTTGGAGTTGGGGGTGGGGCAATTGCTGGGAAGATGTAGCCTGTGCGGGTGGAAAGGAAGGAGCTATGGGGAGAGATTAAACACACAGAGGGGGACAAAGATGGCGGAGAGTGCTTGCATTTTGGCCAACATCCTTAACTGATGGAGAAGCCAAGGGCTTGAGCAACGTGACAACCCCCAGGAGACAAAAGGGAGCAGGATCCAAGTTCTCTCAAATGATTTTCTTCTGTAGTTAAACCAGAAGGAGTTTATTGCTTTTAACAATTGAAGGAACACTTGTGTCAACAAGAATTCTGCACACTTCAGCAAAGATGGGTCCTTGCCTGTGAGTTTGGCCAGAATTTTAGGGAGTTACCAAGACACCCCCTTTATACCATTCATGCCTGTCCAGTTGCAGTTTGAAAAGAACCCAGAGGCTTGTGTTTGGAGGGCATGTCAACCTGCAGGTTTTTAGCCCCAACTCTGGCAGTCCTGGGAATTTCTTTCTGTGTAGTTATCTGCTGTCTAGAATCTGTAGAAATAGAGGCTGTTAATCACAAAGTCCCTTCCTTATTTTTTCTTCTGCTTAAACCACTTAGTGAATTTTTTCATGCTGACCAAATTTGACTAGGATTCCAAATCCCAGACACTATCGGCCGATCTGGCTATGTTGTAGACAGTGGCTGGGGCTGGTCATTATCCCTCTTGTTGTGTGTGTGTGTGCATGCCTGTGTACAGACCCACCCATGCTGTGGGACTCCTAAGGAGGCCTGACGACACTTCCAGGAATTGATTCTCTCTTACCCTGTTGTCTGGTAACAAAACCCAGGCCCTCAGTCGCGTGCAGCAGGCGGCTTTATGCTGAGCTCTCTCGCTAGGCCTAAAAGGTCTTCAGTGGGATGCTCTTTAATGTGTCTTTAAAGGCCCTGAAGACCACAGCCCCTTGAAGAGTCGGTCTATCTAAGCCACCCCTCCAGAGCCAGACTTCTCAGGAATCTTTGTTCCTGGTAACCTCCAAAACTCCACCCCCTGGAGCCAGAATGGAGATAGCCCAGACAAGCCCTAGATTCCCATAATTCTCAGTGTCTCCCTCCAAATATGAAGAGCAATGACGTAAGAGCAGTCGGTCACTGCAATACAAAAGCCATCAGACGTCCTGGTAACGAAATGGGAAATACTTATCTGTGCTGTTGGGCTTCTCTCTCTGAAATGAATGTAATACAAGAGTGCATTGTATGTGATTTATGGTATGGGAAATACTCAGAGATGGGAGCAGAAATACTAGCAAGGTACTCTGCGCTGAGAAGTCATGGCCAGTCCGTTTCTCTGTCCTTTCAGTTTTGGCATTTTTGTTGTTATTACTGTTTTGTTTTGTTTTTCAAGACAGGGTTTCTCTGTAGCTTTAGAGCCTGTCCTGGAACTAGGTCTTGTAGACCAGGCTGGCCTTGAAATCACAGAGATTCGCCTGCTTCTGCCTCCCGAGTGCTGGGGTTAAAGGTAGGTGCCACCACTGCCCAGTCAGTTCTGGTATTTTAATGGTCTAGGAAGAGTCCCTCTTCCTCAGTTTCTTTGCCAAAGCTTTTATCCACGGGCATAGAGTGTGAATATTGGAATATCCTCTATTGCAAGCTCATTGCTTCTTCCTGGTATTCATGTGTTGAAGTCTACACTTCCTGTGCCTCTGGAGGCAACTTGAAATTTGGAGACAGGACCTTGAAGGAAGTAATGAAGGTAAAAGAAAGGCCGCATAGATGGCCCCAAAGTTAATGTTCTTATATTTTGCCTGTGAGCTTAGCCTTTAACAGCTGAGCCATCTCTCCAGCCAAGTTAATGTTCTTATAAGAACATTACTTATAGTTATTAAGTAATGTTCTTATAAGAACATAACTAGTACAGAGATGCATATAGAGGGAAAAGCATGAGGACAGGAGGAGAGGTGGAAGGACAAGCAGCCATCTACAGACCTAAGAGAGAGGCCTCTTCATGACACCCCCTCCTCCCTGCCGACTTCTAGCCTCCGGAATTGTAAGGAAACAGTTTGGGGAGGCTGGGTACATAGGTCAGTGGTGAGCTCCTGTTTGGTTTGTGTAAGTCCCTGGGTTCTTTCCCTAGCACCAAAATAAAAAATAAACAAACAAGTAAACAAATAAGAAAAATGTTGTCTATCTAAGTTTCCCAACCTTTGACAGCACTGGTGTTAATATAGCCTCCAGTCTGGGGTCCATGCTTTTCATGGTGTTTGTGGGCGGGGTGTGTATATGTGTGTATGTGGGGGGGTGTATATGTGTGTGGTCTGTGGTGTGTATATGTGTGTATGTGTGTGTGGTATGTGTGTATATGGTGTGTATATGTGTGTATGTGTGTGTGATGTGTGTGTGTGGTGTATATATGTGTGTATGTGGGGGGGTGTATATGTGTGAGGTGTGTGTGTGTGGTGTGTACATGTGTGTATGTGTGTGTGGTGTGTGTGTGTGGTGTGTATATGTGTGTGGTGTGTATATGTATGTGGTGTGTATATGGTGTGTGTGTGGTATGTGTGAGTATGTGTGTGGTGTGTATATGGTGTGTGTGTGTGTGGTATGTGTGAGTATGTGTGTGGTGTATATATGTGTGTGGTGTGTATATGGTGTGTGTGTGTGGTATGTGTGAGTGTGTGTGTGGTGTGTGTGTATATGTGTGTGGTGTGCAGATATGTGTGGTGTGTGTGTGTGGTGTGTGTGATGTGTGTGGTGTGTATATGCGTGTGGAGTGTATGTGGTGTGTGTATGTGTGTGTATGTGTGTATGTATGTGTGGTGTGTATGTATGTGTGTGTGTGGTGCATGTGTGGTGTATTGTGTATGTGTGAGTGTGTGGTGTGTGAACGTATGTGTGGTATGTGTATGTATGTGTGTATGTGTATATAAGCGTGGTGCTGTTCTTCACCTTCCTTATTGTTTGAGACAAGGTCCCTCATTCTTTCACCCCTGTGGATAGCAGGGCCAGGTTAACTTATGGGTCATCCCCAGGCAAGCTTCTGGGGATTCTCTCGTCTCTGCAGTGCATCTTTCCAGAGGAGTGTTGAGATTACAAATGTGTGCCACCACGCCCAGTTTTCCATGAGGCTGAGGATTCAAACTCAGGTCCTTGTGTGTGTGTGTGTATGTGTGTGTGTGTGTATGTGTGTGTGTGACTAGTGCTTTTACCCACTAAGCCATCTCTCCAGGCTTCATTCTTGTCCTTCTAAAGTTGGTACTTGTAAAAGTAGCATTATCTACCTCATCTGACTTTGTCACCTGCCAGTTTGAAACCTTCAGTGCACACTCACCTCCTAGGGGTGCTTCCCACAGTGAGCTCACTGGAGTATCAGTCTGTACAGCGTCCGCCTGGCTTGAGGGTTAGTGAACTCTCCAAACCTCCACTGAAGCACACTGTACGTTGTAAATTAAAGCCTTCAAGGAGTTTGTCATCAAAAACCTAGTTAACTTCATTTTATTCCAGCATTTTCTAAACTTATTTAACTATGTTTTTATTTACTTTTATTTTTATTTTCTTTTATGTGCATTGGTGTTTTACCATGAGTGTTGGGTCCCCTGGAACTGGATACAGACAGTTGTGAGCTGCCAGTGCTGAGAATTGAACCCAGGTCTCTTGGAAGAGTAATCAGTGCCCTTAACTGCTGAACCATCTTTCCAGCCCCCAGTTTTTTGCTTTGTTTTGTTTTTCCTAATTGTAATACATGCTCTTCCTACTGCAATTTGTGTCAATAGTGTAAAGTCATCAAAACACTGCCATGTATAATCAAGAGGCTTTGATGTGCCAAGCAGAACTCTGACAGCCAGATTTAAAAAGCAAAAATACAGGGAGCCTGGTTGAATCTGACTTTCAAATGGGTCTAAAAGTTAATGTGTTCCCCTTTCTGGAATTCATATTCAGCTAGCCTGTAATTCATCGGCAACTTTAGCTCCACAGAACCATTTGTGATTTCTAACATACTGAGCAGCTTGAGCCACAGAGGACAGGAGAAGATTTATTTCCCCCAGGAAACACGCAAGCCAAAGATGGTCAAGGTTGATTGCGAGCATTTGGTGTCCTTCTAAATGTAACTAATCTTTATTCACATTTTAAAACCACATGAGGAGCTTTAGAAAATGCCCACAATACATCCCCAACGAAGAGACTCAGAATTGAGAGGGCTGAACAAGGAGCTGGAAAGGCAGGGCTGGAAGGAGAGCGAGGCAGGCAAGTGGACAGGCTACACACAGATGCCAGGCCCTCTTCTGACCCACCCTGACACTTAAGGTCTCTCCTTGACCTGCACAGCTGTCTCGACGATGCCCCAACCCAGGCTTGTGGAAAGATAAAGGTGAACGAAGGACTGTCTAGAAGAGCCTGGACAGGATTTCCGGACCCATCTCTGCATTCTATCCCTTTAAAAGGAAATGTCAGCGTTTCCGAGCAGTGGCCGTGCACTCTAGCCTGTGAGGGTGAGTCAGGACGGGCCTCGGCAGGCCAAACTCCCAGCAGGCTCCAGTTTCCTCTGGAAAGCTACTTCTAATGTTGTTGAAACGCTTGGATTCCTCATTCTGCTGCAGTCCAGATTGCTGTTGTTTGGGGACTTTGGAAATCCCTAGCATCCTCGATACCCTGTTCCCTATTCACACGTGGTTCTAAGTTTCTGCAAAATGGCATGGAAATATATGTTTCACTTTTTCTCTCTTCGGGGTTTTATGGGCTTTCAGCCTGACTGTGTCTCCACCCTCCCTTCTCTGCTTTCTTCTCAGTTTTTTTTATTATTATTATTTTGCCAGCTATTTTATGCCCTGACACTGGCAGGCTGGTCAAAAGCACATCATTAATCATAGCCACTGGGTCGGCTTGCCCAGGAACCGCCAAGGCCGGCCTTGAGCAGCTCACTCCCAACTTTGCCTCTTCTTCAGCTCTGAGTTCCACGATATCATTAGTATTGGGCCCTGGCAGGTGGCCAATGCCTTAACTGGAGATTCTCAGCTTTCTTAAGGTTTTAAATGCCCTGGGCAGGGGTGGGAGGGTGCTTTGTACTTTTCCAGCTCACAAAGCGGGTGCTAGTGGTTAGTGGAAGCTTCCAGTAACTAATAATGTCAAAGATCACTTGTTTCAGCTGTTGTGATAATTGAATGATGTTCTGTAATATTCTTCCTATGATAGGATCCAAAAGAATTCCTCCTTTAGGGAAAATTTGGAAGCAGAACATACCAAGGAAAGGGTCAGCTCAGGCAAGGTCTGCTATGATTTTCTTGTATGAAGACAGCAGAATTGCATGGGCCTGTCTGCACTTAGCTTACTAAATGAATCCCTGTAAATTTCATTTAAATGGAATTTATAGGAATTTAAATCATTGTAAGAGCGAGCACAACATTGCTGCGTTATGGCAGCCTGGCGTGACTCACTTTATTAAGGGGATTATCTTGATGCACTACACAGCATTCTCCCAAGCACACACATCGATCTTTGCTATTATAACCTTGAATTTTGCACAGGCTGATTTCTCATAAGACCGACATGCCTCTTCTAATGACAGCTAGGCTGAGATCACCGGTGGTCTCAGGCTCTGAAGCAGAGCTTTTCCAAAGCTTTTTATGGCATATGAGTAGCTACTACAATTCCATGGGAGTTTAAATTTAGGCAATGGGTACGCAGAATCTTCCTGTCCCATCCCCAGAGAGATGTGGGAATTTACCAGTGAGCGAATGGTGGGAGAGAGTACGGCAGACACACTGAGGCTAGAAGTATGAGCCCGTGGTCAGATTACTACGGCTCTGCCTCTGTCCTCTCTGTTCCCCAGAGAATTGTTATTCCTGCAATAGAATGCTGGTGATAACAGCACTGCCTACCACGGGCTTATTATAAGGGCAATGTGAGGAAGGGCAGTCAGGGACGTGGGAAGTTCTCAGAAAGTGTTCACCATTTTTCCCTTGCTAGTTCTTTTAAGTACTCAGTGAGATGGGCAGTCTCGTGACCCCAGGGTAGGGACAGTTAGTTGCCCAGCCACTATCGGCTATCTAAAAGCCCTGTTCTTGTTAAGGGAACCTCAAGTTGACGTGGTGAGGGGAGATGAGCAGCCACAATGTTGGGTTTTCCTCACTTTCTTTCAGGCAACCGTGGCTCACAAGGTTGAAGCAGAAGTCACAAGATTAGACTTGAAAGATGCTTAAGAAAGGGCTTAGGCAGCTTATAGGGGATTTTTCTCGTTCTTTCCCCCCTTGTTCCTTCTTCCTGCTTCCTGGCTGGCCTGATATCAGGATGGCTAAATTTCTGGCACCAGCTTGTAACTAACCCCCAAAAGAAGGCTAAAAGCTAAAGGTTCTGAAAGGAAGGACAGAGAATGCTCAGTAGCCTTGGAATGCTTAACTCTGCCTCTGTTCTTGCTTGTTTAAATGAAAGAAAACAGTAAATGATCATATGTAAGCCTATGATTATTGCTGGCTGTTGTGACCAGTATCTGTCCCAACCCTAACTGGCATCAGTGCTGGGGAATAAGCTCAGGAAGTTGGATCCCCACCCACGTGTGTCCCCACTGCCCCGGGCAATGGGAGCAAACCAGGGTCCTGGAGCTACTGGCTACCCTTGAGTATTTGTCCAGAGTCATAATATTTGTGTCTGCTCAGCCCCAACATCCAGCACACAGCACACAGCACACAGCAGGACTGGGGAGCCCTCCATAAGGCACAGTGAGTGGGCGCCACGAGTCATTGCCCCTCAGCCATTCTTCAAGGAGCTGTTTCTCCGGGAGTGAAGTGTCTTCGCATCTTGCACATCCCCAGGCTGGCAACAGTATGGAGCCTGTGAGAAGCCTAAAGTGTTCTCAGACCCTAAAAGAAAAAAAAGAAATAAGTTGGAGATGATAGATTCAAATGGAAACAGGTGTGGTTTTTGAAAGAGATGATAAAGGCATTATTAAACATTATTAAATGGAAGTGGCCATCTCAAGTCCTGTTTATTAAAATGTTATTTACTGGCTGTAAAATTAATCAATGAAACTTTGAAGCTAATTGAAGCAGTTTATAAAGTCTAACTACTGAGGATCCTTTTCCAGAAGAGCACAGCAAACAGCCTTTTTGCCCCTCTGGACCACAGAAAGTACCCCAACATGTAAGGTTATCCCAGCGGCCTCCTGCCACACATACTTACAGATTTTGCAACCCTCATTATTTTTCCCCCTCAAGCTCCTATCTTAGACATTTCCCCCAATCTGTGCGTATCCACGAGTCTGGTTCTGTTCAAGGCAGCACGATGTTTCTTCCAATATTCTTCCCTTGAAAACAAAAGTCTGTCTTGATGTAGCTTTGATTTTGCTCTGGGGCGAGTCTGGGGCGTTCCCTGAGAGTATAAGAGATTAACTCTCACCCCTAACAGAGAATAAGCTGAGTGCCCAAGGGGTCAGAGCAGCTGGAAGACATCCAACTGTGGAAAGAAAAATATTCTAGGACCATTGCTTTGTGGCTGCAGTTTAAAGTGGGGAGCAAACATCTAAGCACAGGATCCTGGCTGTGCTTCTAGAAATGCGTTCCTGACGCCTCTCTGAGAGCCACGGCTGCTGCTGCTACCAGGGAAGGGGCACGGTGGGGAGACCACCTGAGGAGCAATTTTTTGATTGACCCTCACTGCAGCATGGCAGCCTATCCTAGGCAGGCATCCCTTCTGGATCCAGATTCCAGGTCCTAAGGAGGAAGTAGACAAAACCAAGCCCTGTAGGTGTGGTCTATACCCTAGGTTGCTTAGGCTGTGACTGGGGGGATGAAGGGCATGAGCCATACTCCCAACCACAATCAAGCATACTCCCAAACATCATAAATCAACTGACCAGTCACCGAAACCGCAGATCCCCTGATAAATGCTGAGAGCAGCTGCTCTAAGGTGGGGTAGCCAACTGGCTTCAACCAAGACACTGGGAGGCTGAGTTAATCATCAAGCAGGTACTTGAAAAAGGGAAGAGGCCCAGGGGCCAGAGGCCACAGCCCAGCTGGTCTAGAGGCACAGACCTGTGGCAGAGGTGCAGGTTAAGGCGAGGGGCTAAAGGGGTAGAGAAAAGGGAGTAGATCAACAGGAGTGCTGGGTCGTAATGGAAGGATGTAAGAAACACGGGAAGTAGAGCTGGTGGAAGAGGGGGAGCAGAAGCGGGAGAGGATTTCGAAGCTGCTTGTGTACGTGTGTCCAGATGTTTATACACAAGCCCACACGTGTAGAGGTCAGATATCAACATCAGATGTCTTTCTCAATTATTTTCTATCTTGATTTTTCAAGCAGAATCTCTCATTGGCCTGGGGCTCAGTGATGGATTAGGGTGAGACTGACTAGCCCCTGAGCCGAGGGATCCTCCTGTCTCTACTTCCCAATGCTGGTTGTCATTATGTCTAAACTCAGTGTGAGGGCTGAGGGTTGAACTCAGGCCTTCACGCCTGTGTGGCAAGAATTGTACTGTCTGGGCTGTCTCCCCAGGCCCATGAAGCTCCTTTGAAGAGACTGACTTCACTAGATTTGCAATAGGGAGTGCCTTGCCTTAGGTGGAGACATCCCTGAGGCTAGCCAGACAGATCACAAGTGTTCTAGATGGGACTTGTCTCTTTGCCTGCCAGAAGGCAACTTACCAGGAACCTCTCAAGCTCCTCCTGTCCATGCGCGTTGGTGCTAAGCCTGGGTGATACCAGATTTTCTAGCTGACCTCTTGGCTCATGGAGAATTTCTCCACACCAAAATGGCAGAAACACCAGGCTTGCCTTCTTGTGCATAGGAGTGAAGACACCACGGAAGAAACAATGTTGAATTATCTGACTAGTTGCAATAGGGACCCATGGGGCATCTTAATAAATGAATATGATACATTGTAGAGGCTGGGATATAGTTCAATAGTACAGTGTTTATGTAACATACAAAAGACTCTAGGTTTGAACCCAGCGCTGTGGAAAAAATAATAATTACTAAGCCGGGTGGTGGCATATGCCTTTAATCCCAGCACTTGGGAGGCAGAGGCAAGCGAATCTCTGTGAGTTCAAGGCCAGCCTTGTTTATAAGAGCTAGTTCCAGGACTGGCTCCAAAGCTACAGAGAAACCCTGTCTCAAAAACAAACAAACAAACAAAACAAAAACAAAAAAACAAAACAAAAAAACACTATAGGGTTTGGACTTGGGTGATTGGGGAGGGGGTCAAGGAAATAGAATATTGTGCTATCAGGTATTATCAGGAACAGGGATAATTATATGACAACGTATCTTTAATAATTCTTACCTAGAAAACAGCAGGAATGAGGTAAGACTAAAGCTATAATTAGTAAAGAAACAGAAGTCGCCCTTATTAGTCAGGAAGGGACATTGTTGGTTCCTTTTATGGTTTGGACTGTGTTCTTATTTTCGTCTAGGTTCAGACATGATTATGGAGTAATCTTGTTTTGTTTTGTGTGTTTTGTTTCTGCTCCGTTGTAGTCAGAGCGGCCTTGACTGCTGTTGATACTCCATGGAAATAATTGGGTTCAAAGGAGCATGGTGCGGGTGCCAGGCAGGGTGTAGGCTCTCCGGGCGCTTTCTTCCTTGGGGAAAAAACAGAGGCTTGTATCTCCAGGCATCCAGGAGTCCTGAGGAGAGAGAATCTGAGGGTCTGCAGGATGCAGACCAAAACAGAAACTCCTCAGGAAGGTTCCAAATGGCCTGAGGAAAGCCGGCGCTCTGGTTCATGATGGCCTCCCATCTATTCCCTCCTTGACAAGTACTGTGCGCGCTCAGGTGCTCAGAGAGAGGGTGCGCCTTAGCGAGCGACAGGCAGTGCGGGTCAGTAATAAAGCACATGGCCCCAGGTGGTGCTGAGTGCTATGTAGGAAACATTAAACTGGGAGAGCACGGGGAACACTCCGTAAGGAGCTGCGGTAAGGTGCCACATGATTCCACGATGTTCGGAGAAGAGAGGTTGGAAGTGCTTGCCTCACCAGCAGCAGGAAGAAGCATGCCTGTGGCCCACGAGTGAGGAGGAAACAAGACTGGGCCAGGGACATCTGAGGTCTGTTCCTTGTGTTCTGAGGCTTCTGGACCCCTTTAGCAAGGAGGACAGCAGTAGGATAGCCTCTCCTTGCGACACACTGAGGCCAGGTCTGGTACTCTGAGTTTCTCCTCGCTGATGGAAGTCTTGGTTGAGATAGGGGTAACCCTTTCCCACTGTTGCTGGGACAAATTTCTATAAATCATTGCTCCAAACAACACAAATTTAAATAGTTCTAGGGATGAGAATCCCTAATATCAGAGGCAGGATTCCATTCTTTCCCAAAGCTGTATTCATAGCCTTCCTAGTTTCTGGAGACCACGTAGACACATACACCACCTTTTTAGCCTGTGAGCCCTTCCTCTATCTTCAAAGATGATAGTATAGAAACGCTGACTCTCTCTCTCTCTCTCTCTCTCTCTCACACACACACACACACACACACACACATGCGCGCGCACGCGCGCATGCACACACACACACACACACACACACACACACACACACACGCGCGCGCGCCTCCACTATCATATCTCATTCCCAGGCTCTGTCCTGCCCGCCTCTTGTAAGATCCCCTGTGATTATCCTGGGCTGACCCAGATAACATCGAGTAATCTCCCCATCTCACGTTCTTAATTTAATAGCATTGTCAAAGCCCCATGCCCGCGTACTCTAACACACTCAAGGTTTTGAACTGGGGCATCTTGGGAGAGCCATCAGTCCCTCTTCTAGTAGCGGTCAAACATAGAGCAGAGATCTGAAATTTGTCTCAAACTGTTCAGCTGACTAAATGTGACATTAATCACTAAGGGCTTACTTATTTACCTGCACAAACAAAATGAATGCTTGTCTCATTAACCCTGGGACGTTGTTGCGGGCATCCCACAGCTTGATGTAACATACTTAGAATAACAAGAAGCGCTATCAAATAGAAGGCATAGACCTAATTAATGTATTATAAAGCCTGTTATGTATGAGCTTCAAAATGGTTCTGCCTAACAATATAAAATTCTGAAACCAGATGAGCCAGGCTTAAGTCGAGTCTCTTTTTCAAAATACTTCCTGTCTGAACTTGGAAAAGAAGCAAACTTTGGCTTTCATGGTGTCTAAGACTGGGGAAATGCTCACTTTCCACAGCAGTCGTGTGGTGTTGAGATCAAGCATCACAGGTAGGAACACACAGTAAAACACGACATAGTGTTCTTACTTTTCCAAGAAAAATGCATAATGCATTCAGTAGCAGGGTGATACCCATCACACTGAGGCAAACAGGCTTTGAATTGCCACTGCACACAGCGATCCAGAGATTGGCAAAAGGGGCCATTCTGTTCCCATTGCTCTTCTTCTTAACCTGCAGAGAGGTCAAAGGGTAGCAAAAAAAACAAAACTGTGTAGCACCTAAAATGGTTACTCAGAAAAATGCAAAGTGTTCATTAGAACTACAGGATCCCCATGCAAGGAGTAAGTTCAGATGAAGTAGACTTTCCCTAGAAAGCAATGGCTTGATCGTATTTAATGGTAAAAGTATGAAATGGTTTATTGGTGTTTTTTTGTGGCACCAGAGACGGCACCTAGGATCGTTGGCATGATAGGTAGTGTCCTACCATTGAGTCACATCCCCGGCCCTTTCCTTGATCTTTGAGACATTGAAACAGTGGCCCCAAGCCACTGCCTGGTTGTGTGCACAGCATGACTAGTAACCAGTGGGAATCAGATACTGTCTCAGCATAGGCCATAGGCATGCAGATACATCTGTTGATAATACATTCCATTCTCCAGCACTTGCCTGGGTTAGATCCTTTCCTCAGTGTTGGGGACACAGTGGGAGGTAAGACCTACCTGTCCCCATGGAGTTTAGGGTCATTAACCAAATAATTCACATGTAAGGTGCAAACTTATAACTAAGACTTCTTAAAGCAAAGTCCATGGTGCCACGAAAGTTCATCATAGATTCCTGAACTTGGCCTCTGGGTTGTGACAGATGAGCAAGATCAGCCTAGTGTGTCTAGTGGGAAACAGAGAACAGAACAGCATTTCCGGCTGAAGGAACAGCATGAACAAAGGCAAACATGAGACATACAGTGTGGCATAGATCTTAGAGAAGGCCAACATGTCTGCACTCTAACCATTATGGGGACAGAAGTCACGGTACAGACCGGGAAGTTGGGCAAGGTGTGCTGGCTCCAAGAGCCATCATGTAGACAGCTACCATGACTGACAAGGTTGGGATGTCATCTCACATCACCCAAGGCTTTGTTCTGATTTCAGTGTTGCTGGGAGAATCTCGCCATTGCGTGTTTATAATCCGAAAAATCCATTAGACGCAGAATAAATGAACCCCGTTGTCAGCCTGCCTAGGTTGCTCTTCTGTGTCCACATCTGGTCAAAGAGCAGCCCCCCCGTGCAGTGGGAATCACCAACAGCTGTCCTTACTCCTCAGAGGCTTTCCCAAATCTCTCACACGGTACTGCACCAGACTCCCACAGAGCAGCTGGGAAACGAGGGTGTGTCATCATGGGGGATCTCTAGCAACTTGTCCCAGTGAGGGGACCCACGTGGGCTGTGAACTCATGCTGCGTTTTCTAGATTAAAAAATGTGTTTTCCCACAAACCACATCTGAGTCACCTACATATTCTCTCTCTCTTTGTCCTCCCCGCTCCTCCTCCAAAATCATAGAACTACAGCGTTTTCAAAGTGGAAGGGGAATCTTAAACTAGGTCACAGCAGTTTAAGTTTAAGTTGTTGGAAACTTCGGGAAGTCTGAACACTTTGAGAAGCAGTAATATTTTCTTATAAGGAGAATAGAAGTGCTATTTTCCACTAATGGAAGAGACAAGCGATTATTCTGGCCTTTTCTAATGACTCACTGTTGACTCTTAGCACATGTAGTGTAACGGAAAGATTCTGTTCCTGTCCTTAATTCACTGTGACCTCAGAAGACACATCACCTCAGGTGCCCTATGTCTCCACACTCAGAAGTAGAAACATGAAATTACTACAAATGTTAATTAACATTCCTTTTATATCAAAACACAGGGCAAATGCACACAGTACACGCAGACACACAGAGACACAAAATCACATCAATGTACACACAAAAACGCAGAGACACAAGCACACAGAGTCACACAGACACACATGCAGAGATACAAACACACACACATAGACACGCACACATAGAAACACACACAAACACAAAGACACTGACACACAGAGATATGAGCACACAGGCACACAGACACACCAACACACAATATACAGACACCCAGACACACACATACTCAGAACAAGAATGCAGCATGGGCTAGGCAATTGTGGCACACACCTTTAATCCTAGCATTTGGGAGGCAGAAGCAGTTGGATTGCTATGAGTTCAAGACTAGCCTGGTCTACAAAGCAAGTTCCAGGACAGCCAAGTCTACAAAGGAAAACCCTGTCTCAAAAAAAAAAAAATACAGTATGAAGCAGATAAGTCAGGTAGCTTAGTCTTTCATACCTCTCCACTATTCACCCACTGTCACAGAGTTAGGAAGAGAAATTCCAACTGGAAAAAACTGGCAAAAAAAAAAAGATCATGGAAATTCAATAATGACACAATCGATGTACATTGTTTTTAAAAATTACATGCATTAAAAATATCAAACAATATTACTATAATAGTTCAAAGGCATTTTTTTCAAATTTAATTAAAATTCACGTTATAAGAGCTTGTTTTTGGTGGGGAGGTGTTGAGGCTGGGAAGAAAAGACATCTCGGGTGGGATAGAGCCCTGAGCGCTGCTTCTGCCTTCGCCATCCCTTCTCTATGGAAAGCGGGCAGCAAAGGCCATTGCTATGACAGATTTTATTTGAGACAGTATGGCTAGAGTCCCCTGGTGAGGTGGCAGTCCTGTGGAATTTCCCTGGGCACTAGGAAGTCAATGTTGCTTTCGACAGATGGTGCGGTTTAATCCCAGGCACTACTTCTATGTTTAATTTGCTATGGTAACAAAAACTATGTCGCAGACATGCTTACAGCACTGGTCTATAATTATATCCTTTCTTTTCTAACGACAATTTGTTGGTCTTGGAAGGAGAGTCACGGTTTTGTGTTTTTTACTAATGATAAAAAATGATAAATGCTCACCATTTTTGAATAATGAGAAAATATTAACAGATATTCACAAGAAAGTAAAGATTACCTGCTCAGATATGATGGTTATTACTCTCTTGTATTTAATTTTTTAAAATACAAACAGAAAAAAATGACTATACTCACTGCATTGTAGGTTTGTGGACTCTATTACACAATATCTCTGTCCGTCTCTTAAAAATCATTGCGTAATCTTGCCATTTTTCTTTGGCAATAGTTAAGCTTGCTGGTGTTTGATTACAATAAGCTACATACTAAACAATATTCTTACGGGGCTGCATGAGATGGCTTAGAAGGTTCTCAGAGGGAACTTGCCAACAGACTTGACAGCTTGAGTCTAATCCCGGAGAGAAGGGACACCTGCAATTATACTCTGACCTACACACACAAACACACACACACACACATAAATAAATAAATAAATAAATAAATGTTAAAAATTCTTAAAGAACCATTTTGTCTAATTTTTTATATTTATCCTGCTATTTCCCTGGGATAAATTCTTAGGTGTGAACATTTCTATTCTTCTTTGCATTTTAAGAAGTGACTTCAGTTTTTATCAGACAGAAACTTGTAACCAGTTTCACACACCCTGCAAGTCTGTCCATGTTCCTATTATCTCATTCCTCACAACACCAGCTAGGACTGTTTCCAAATGCTTTCAGTTTTATGAGTTAAAAAGTGTTTTCATTTGTATTTTAATGGGCACTTCATTTGTTACTAGTAAGGTGAAATATTTTCATGCTTATTTTCCATTTAGATTTTCCCTTTTGGTAACTTGATTGTTTGAACTGTGCCTTGCCTTTCCACAGATTTCTAAGAGATCCTCATAATTCGAAATTATTTACCCTTCCCTGTCTATCCAGTTTGAAGATTCTTATTCCACAGACCATTCAGTGCTTGTAACTGCAAGAACAAAGTCGGTTTACTTTGTAGGCTTGGCAGAGGACAGAAGGTTTCTCCTGGGTCGAGTTTCAGATGTGGAAAGACCTAAAACACCTTCTATCCAAATCTCCTATTTTAATGGGTGGATCTTAGGATACGGACTTGTTTATAGTTGAGAATACTTTCCAAGCAGAATGGAGATGCGACTCAAAAGTGGACCCAAAGTCGGTTTACGAAGTTGAGACAAGAAACCAGGCAGGGTCTCCTAAAATGAAATTGGGTGAAGATAGTTGGAACAATCATCTCCCAAACACAGCAAAAGCAGAGACCCCAGAGTGATCTTCCAATAACCAGATTCTAAACCTTTGCGGGGAAACAAGCTTTCTGAACAGCAGCCAGTTAGAGAGGAAAGTACAAGGTGGAGAGACCACAGGTCCCCTACATAGTAAATGTATAGGGTCCCCGGGGGAATCACCAGCAACAATCTACTCAGCACTGAGCCTTAGAAGAGAAGTTCAGACATTTCTCAGCATGGCTCCTCTCTTGCTAACCGACTTATACAGGCCATCGGGTGGGAAGGCAGTAAGCATTGCTGAGACAGGAAACACAGTGTGTGACTCTGCATTCGTAGCCTAAGAGAAACGCTTTTATAGCCCAGGCCTTGGCGGAAGCACTGAGAGTCTGGGGAGCCTTGTGCGTGTGTTTTCTGTGTTGAGGAAACTCCCAAACTATGATCATTAAAATCCAAACATTTGCATAATTAAAATAATGATTTTCAAATATGCAAATGTATAAAACTTAGTAAGATTTAAAAAAGTCAGCCCTTCATCTTCCATCCTCTCTACTTGTGGAAATCTCTCCCCAGCAAATGACCTCCTACTAAGGACACTGAAGTGTAAAACGTAGTTTAGTTCCTGAAGTGATTTTGTACTTAAATCTATTTTAATAGAAAATACAGTTAGATAGTTCAACACCCAAAATGCACAAAATAGGAATGGTGAGGAGTTTCCTCTCACCTTGACCTGACAGCTCAGCTCCTCGTCTCAGAGAAAAGCGAGCTCTGCTTTCCCATACGCCCTTCTAGCTTATCCTATACATACTCTGCTATATAAGGACATGATGCATATTTTATCAAGTATTGCATACAATATTGTATTGTATATAACACACTCTTCTGTACTCTGACATTTTTACCCAACAATGCATCTTGAAGATATTCTAGACCCATTCAGACAGATCTGATTCTTCACTGTGGCACCATTACACCCAATCACAAGAATAAAAAATGGTTCAGTAACAATTTTCCCAGTACTCGGATGTTTGTGCTATTCCCAGTTTTGTTTTACAGTGATGCTATAACTGAGAAATTTTTGAACATCAAGGATACAAGAACATAAGTATTTGTAATTTTTGACAGAAATTGCTTCCTGTCCCCACTCGAAGACTCCTGAGTTCCCGCCCTGGCAGTGCTGCAGCACATGCCTGTTCCCCCACAGCTTTGCTCTTTGAGTGTTTTCAGCCTTAAAAAACCTTTGCTAATACAATAGGTGGGTGGTACCATCTCAGTATGGTTTTAGTTTTTATTTCTCACAAGTGACATTAAGAATCTTTTCCTTGAATTTCTGTCTTGTTATAAGTTACTCACCCCTTTCATCCTCTTCATCTCAAATATCGCGGGTCTTTTTTGTGTGGTTTGTAAGCGGTGTCCATCATACAGTAGGGGAACTGGCTCTGTAATCTTAGCTGCACTTATTTCCCCCATTTGTCTTTTACCTTTACCATTGGCATTCTCAATTGTTTTATTTTATGTTTAGTTGATGGATTATTTTCAACAAGGGCTTTCCGAGTCTAAGACCACGGAAGACAGAAGAGCTGGAGATAGAAAGAAAAGGGGGGGGGGGGGGTCTCTGCAGCTCTGCGCATGCTCCATGACTAGCATGCAGTTAAAATGTGCTAGGTACAGAACAAGTTGGGCTCACGCGATTGAGGAACCAAAGGAAAAAGAGCGGAAACAAGCAGGTGCCAACATTGAACTGAACCGACAGTTACTGCCGTTGCTTGTTAGAGAAGAAAGCCTACACCGTGGAATCGGTCGCTGTCTCTTCCTGGAAACTCCCTTCCTCTGCCACCACACCTTTGCAGCAAACTTCACCTCTTCTCTGGATAATCCTGACATTTACCTGCGTGGGTTGTTCTGCTCACCACCATAGAAATACTACCGTGTGGTTCAAAGCACAGAGATTGTAAAATCATGTCACAATCAAGTTCAAGACCAACCACTTGTTAATTGTATGACCCTGGAAGAGCTACTTAACTTATTTGCACATGCCTGTTTCCCTGCCTATAAAATGGAGTTATTAAGGTAATTAATTGGGAGGTAATTAGGCTTACCCAACTCTAGCACCCTGGGTCTTATGTAAGCCTGTGCAACGTAAGTTTAACTGGCTTTGCCAGGGACTCCTCACTGGAATGATCTGAATCCGGCTATCGCTTTACCCTTTTAAGAACTCATTTGTTTTTATTGTATATGTGTGAGGATTTGGCCTGCATGTGTGTTATGTGCTCCGTGTGCATGCAGCGCCCTCAGAGTCCAGAAGAGGGCACCAGATGCCCCCAGAACTGGAGTTATAGACCATTGTTAGACACTATATAAGACTGGAAACCAAACCTAAGTCCTCTGCAAGAGTATCAAGTGCTCTTAATCACTGAACCATCCCTCCAGCCCCTACTACTCTACTCTAACCAAATATTTTCTCTCCCCTACTTCCACATTCACGCTCTCCAAAAGCTTTCTCCCTGTGTGCCCATTGGTGGAGCCCAAACTGGTCCTGGAATTGCTCAGCCCCTAAGCCTGCCTAAGCAAACACATTCTGTGAAATGTGATTTAATATACCTAATTTTATCTTCTAGCGGCCTACAATAATAATTTCCTTAGAAGGTATCTTTAAGGAAAATCAAGTACATGTATACTAATTCAACTGCAATGACAATATATTTAATTTGTTCTGAATTTTTTCATAAATTTCACTTGCTGAGTATTATAGAAAGGACATTATTTTGGGGGTCCAGTATACCCATTTGATACCATAATTTTTTTTTAATAAGATAAACTCTTTTGAGAAATTCCCTAAGATGTTAATATGTTTAATTGTTTTAAAAAATATTTTATGGATATAAGGATTTTGCCTGCATACACACACACACACACACACACACACACATCACATCACATCACATCACATCACATCACATCACATCACATCACATCACATATGTGCCTGATGCCTTGGAGGCCAGAAGAGAGTGCTGGATCCCCAGCAGCTGGAGTTAGTTACAGACACCATGAGCCACTGTGTGGGTGCTGAAAACCGGAGGCAGGTCCTCTGAAAGAAGAGCCAGTGCTCTTAGCCACCACACCAACTCTCCAGGCCCAGATGGTTAATTCTTTAAAATGACATGTGCTTCTTTCTTCCACAGTATTTGACTACACAAGAAAAAAGACCTGTAGGTCAGTGACATTGTGACAAAGGAGACTGGAGTCCTTACACCAGAGCCCCATCACCTGTCTGCCTGTGCTGTGTGGTAGCTGCGCATGTCTGATCCTTGGCTGTAACCAAAGGGGTGCACTTGGTCCCTTCTGGCTGTTAGAGCTCAATGGGGTCTACTGCATTCCAGAGCCCAAGCCACTTGCCCCTAACTCCAGAGACTTCTTGCCTGTTTATGACAAGTTCGGGGCTTTGTCATCCCCTCAATCTTCTTACTCCTTCCTGGACTGTGCAAGAATTATCAATATGTCAGAGCAGGTGCCCTCTTCAGACACTCCGCCAATTCCTGTTCCTGTCCGGGGTAACACTTCCTTGAATTGGAAACTGTACTTTTGTGGGAATGTTCACATAACGCCTTCTACTACGTCTTTGAGGAGGAAACTTTGTCCTGTTTTGATTACCATTGTATCTTCAGTGACTAAACCAATAACCCTAAGCCAACAAATGAGAAACCTGTAGTTCCAAAGTCAGATAACATAGGAACATAGTTGATCTTGACTTAAGCTTTCCCATCTATGCCACAAGCCTTCATTCGCTTTCTGGTCAGTACCATTCTGCGTATGTGTAGCCTTGGCTATAAGAACAGTGATTTATTTTTGCTCAGGCAAAAAGTACTCAGCGCAGGGATATCAGTCTAAGTTAATCATGACAGTTCCATCCACTTTGCCATCCAGGGGTCAATGTTATACCACACTATTCTGGCTAATGACTTAGAAAGAGATGTCTTCTGGGAGGCTTTGGAAACCTTTGTGGGAGACAGAAATAAAAGAAGAATATTCTTCCACGCTGTCTGCCTTGACACTTCACTCCTTCAATGTGATAAGATATGAACATTCACATTCAGAGCCATAGGATCATCTAGACATCATGTCAAAAACACTGCAGAAATGCCAAGATGACCTCAGCGACCTGATATCTGAACCCTGAACCAGCAGCGTACTTCAAAATTATCTTTATTATTTAAGCTACTGTTACTTCAGTTTTCAGTTGCTAGGAGCCATTTTCTTCTTTAACTGACACCCTCCGGCCTTAATCCAATTCTGATCGCATTCGCTGACCAAATAAAACTGGGTCATCATTTTGGCGCTTCTGTTTTTATCCTGTCACACTCAGACATGGACTTCAACCTGTGATTAATGACAGATACAGCTCTATGTGGCATTTCTGAAGCACCCAGAACAGAGTATCCAAGTGGTCCCAGCGAGACTCAGGTAGAACTGCAGGTCAAGGCTGTAGGGTGGGGAGAGAGGACCAAAACCACTGAGCAGCAAAGGCTGAAGGCAGAAGCACAAGGGGAACCAAGGGCCCACGAAAATCAAAGGGGACACGCATGTCTGAAATTGGTAGAGTGTTCACCTAACTTGCGCACAGTTCTGGGCTCAATCCCTGGGACCATATAAAGTGAGTGTGCAGGCACATGCTGTGATCCCAGCACGCAGGAGGTGGAACCAGGACCCGAAATTCAAGGTCATCCTCAGGTACACAGCAAGTTCAAGACCAACTTGGGATACAAAATGGTTAATCAATTAATTAAATATTTTTTAAACTTTCAAGAAAGGTAAGAGCAGAGTGGAGAGAAAAGTTCAACAAATAGTCAACGATGAGGGCATCCAAAGGATTCCAGAAAGGAAATTCTAAGCTTCTTAATTAGCTGGAAAATAAACTAATAAAGACACATGGGTTTTTTGCAGGAAATTTTAATTATAGTAATGAATATAAACAAAGACCTGAATATGGAGTGATATATCAATAACATGGGGCAACTTAGTGTTTTAAGAATATCTGTTCCTAACCAAAAATGAGGCATAGTCCTGAGATCCCAGCACTTGGGAGCCAGAGGCAGAAAGTCTGAGGTTAGTCTGGGTTACAAAGTGAGCTTGAGGCCAGCTTAATACGCAGCATGACCATGTCTTAAAAGAAAAAAACAGAGAGTCAGTTTTTTTCCCCAAATTACCAGTCCTACGCAATTCCTGTAAAAGATCCTGCACACTGAAGGAATCCGACAAAGCAATTTTGAACTTTATACAGAAGAATTAACATTCAGAAGCAGCTCACTTTGAAAGGACAAACCAGCAGAAAGGAGATTGACTTAGCAAATATTAAGGTCAATTGCAAAGCTATCATTTTCAAAGCCAAAAAATAAATGAGTAAAGATAAAGAGAATGGAGAATCAGGAAGTGAGGCCAGCTGTCTGTGGGAACTTGACATGTGGAAGAGAGTGAGGCAAATCTCTCAGGGGACAAGAGGTGAATCTGTTGCCAGTTGGGTTGATTCAGCCACGCCTAGACCACCCAAAAGAAACACCGAAAGATTAACGACATTGATGTCAAGTTCTGTAGTAACAGGGGGATAGGGGGCATGTGAGGTTATTCCTGTGGTTTGGAAGTGAAGACATTTTGTAAAGAAAATGCAAGAAGGAGCTGGGCACTGGTGGCGCATGCCTTTAATCCCAGCTCTCAGGAGGCAGAGGCAGGCAAATCTCTGTGGTTTCAAGGCCAGTCTGGTCTAAAAGAGCTAGTTCCAGGACAGGGTCCAAAAGCTACAGAGAAACCCTGTCTTAAAAAAACCAAAAAGGAAAAAAGAAGAAAAAAAAAGAAAAGAAAATGCAAGAAGAAAGCTTCATAAGAAAATTAAAATCTGATAGAATTGTCTACAAGCTACCATTAAAGAGTTATTCCAAGCCAGATGTGGTGGCTCACGCCTGTAATTCTAACATTCGAGAGGCAAAGATAGGCAGATCACTGGTGACGCCAGCCTGGTCTACAGAGTGAGTTCCAGACACCAGGGCTGCATAGTGAGACCCTGTCTTGAAAAACCAAAAAAGAAAAAAAAAGTATTTTTGTGTTTTGGGTTTTTTTTTTCAATAAAAAGAGCACAAGAACCCAGCAGGTGACTTTTTGGAAGATATTGTGCAATGTTCCTTCCAGTCAGAAAATGATAACTGAAGAGTCAACACGAGAAAATCACAACAAGACACAAGAAAGATGAAAAGGTAACAGTGTAAGCTGGTGGAGCCGTTCTGTCCAGTGTCCAGTCCGCTCAGAAAGGAAAACCAAGTGAATGCTAGCAGGTAGATGGTAAGGATATATGGGAAAGGCATTCATCGTGTGTGTGTGTGTGTGTGTGTGTGTGTGTGTGTGTGTATGAGACTGTGACTGTTGTAAGAGTGTGAGTGGATATGAGTGTGAGAGTGTGTGTGACTATGTGTATGAGTGTGTGTGTGTATGTCTTTATACACAAGCATTTGAAAGCAATGTGGTATTTGCTAATAAAGCAAAGGCTTGGTTAAGCATTAAAAAGATGGATTCCCTAGTCAAACTACAAAGACTAATGAGACTTACATATAGTAACAGGGATGGTTTGCCAAAGCATGACGTATGTTATATACATGTTACATGCATAATTTATATTATTAACATTATTTATTTATTGTGGGAAGGGGGCACATGCCACAATGCCCATGGCACTGGCAGAGGACAGCTTGCAAGAGTCAGTTCTTTCCTTCTACCATGTGGGTCCTGGGGATGAAACTCACACTGCCAGGCTTGGGAGCAAGTGTTTAACACTGAGACATCTCACTGACTCCAAAGGTTAATGATTCAGCAGCAGTAGTGGTGTTAAAAACCTGAGCAATAAGCTCTACTCCAGAATCCTAAGGGCCGATAAAAATAAATTATAAATATGTAGCTCCAATGGTCGAAGAACTCTTGTGCTTCTCAAATTTTAACAAACATGAGGATCAACTCAAGATACTGCTAAATGAGAAACAAACAAACGAAACCAGTGAGTCCCCTACCCAGAGATTCTGAACCTACATTTTAATCAAACACCAGAGACGATTTCTCCCATAACTGAACCAGTTCAACTGAACTGGTTGAACTAAGTAAAATCAGGAGAGTGCTGATATGAGCAGCTGGGTGGTGGCCACAGGGCATTTGCTTACCATCAGCACCAAAGATAAGATACACAAGCAGCTGGCCCTGTCAGCACCGACCGCCTCTCTTCCATCGCTTTTCCTGAGCCAATCTCAGAGGGCTCAGCCCGAAGCATTTGGATGGCAGGAATTGACAGTTCCCATCTGGGGAATATATCCATGGACAGGAAACCACTGGAGGCATCTTCTTCCCAAGGCTGCTACTGGATGTGGTGCCCCCAGGGGTCCTAAGCTCAACCTTGCTCAGCCTGATTCATCGCCATCTCTCTGTTGGGCTGCAGTTTGGGGTGGGGGAGGGGCTGTGAAAAGACACCCGTGAGATATAGCCAGATGCCAGTGCTTGAGCCTGCACTGATAAAGGAAGAACGGCTGGACCATCTCTCAGCAGATCTAATAGTCTCTTTCAGGTACAGATGGTCTGAGCCATAAAATCCTGTCATCCCTACAGCATCTGCTTTGCCCCTGTTTCTTTGATCTCTGTTTTCTGCTCGGTGCTTCAGCAGCTGGGCTGTTTTGTGGCATATTGTGCGCCATGCGGGGGGCATCATAATAGCGACTGCTGTGACAGTATGCAGATGGGATGTGGTCTTAGGCTCGCCTCGAGGAATGTCTGATGCCACGTTCGGGGCTGCATCCTCAGCCCCATAAATCTACCTCCTTGTGAACCGAATACAACCGCACCAGTCAGGAGAAGACTGTGGGCTGCTTCTCCTGTTATTTACCCAGGCACTGCTCCCCAAGCGGCCCAGAGTACTGATGGGAGCTTGGGCTCACTGTCCCCTTCCTAATATGCGGAATGGTCTGGTTTCCTAAGGACAAGGAAGGTTTTTCTCTCAGATTTATACAAACAGACCAGGCATATTTGTGGGTAACCAGGTAACAGGCCCAGTTTGAAACTCCTTTGGACAGCATAAGTCATAGCTCCGGACAGAAATGCTAATGTGAGCACAGACACTCCAAGGAATTAACAACAGCGGAAAAGATTAAGAAATAATTCCACCAGTATAGCTTTCTCTAGAACTCATCTGATTCTCCAATGGTCCTCTTCTATACGTGTGGGTGCACGCACACGCATGTGTGTAATATTTTCAGGCAAGGGGAAAAAAAAGACAAGAACAAAGAAGGAGATGGGTAGAGAGTTCAGAGATGCAAATATTTCAGACTTAATAGTTTTCTTTCTCTCCGTAGGAACTAGCCGTTTGATGCTGATTGTGTGTGATATGTGAACAGAAGCCTGCAAATCCGAGGATCCCCTGTGCATCTCCAGGACTGCATCTCCCTGTGCCCACTTTAATGAGACCCAGGGCAACTGCGGCTTCCGTTGTGCCCAGCATCCCAGGCAAGCTCAGAGAGCCATTCTTCTCTGGCAGTAATGTGTTTGCTTGAGCGTGAACATTAGTGTCAGAAGCACTTAGTGCAAAGTGCCCCTTTTCAGAGGGGGAAAGAGTCATTGCCAATCTGTGTGTCTGGGAATTCATTATTCCCATTTATTGGGGGAGTAGGGTTAGGTAAATCCTAACACAGCTAAAAATACAAACTATAGAAACAAAGAAACAAAAACCCTACTGCTTACAAACCCATCTTCTAAGGAGTAAGTGCAACTGAAAGTTACACTGATTTGCTCAAGAGATGCTTTCCGAAGAACCATAAAATGTCTCTTAGATGGAGCATCAGCATGGCCTCTTTTCATATGTGGGCCATATCCTCCTGGTACCCCCCCTCCAGCCCTGTCTCAGATATGATGAAAGTGGAAGTTATTTTATACCCAGTCTTGCACAAAGCAAATGTGCCTAATTAGTGGAAGTTCTGCGTGTAGGGCGGGAATTTGATTTTAATCAGAGTCTTTCTTTCAGACATGTGTACACATTGTGGCAGACTATGGGCTTTTTCTTGTCTTTCTTACAATAGTGATGCCTGTAAACAGAACCAAAAAGTCTCCCATCCTTATTATTAGTATGGCCAAGGGCCTTCATTTTGAAGGCAGCTAGCCAGTGCTGAGCCAGGGATGACTAACTGGGCCACATGGCTCTATGCTCACAGCCTTCCTGATGGCTTGGGTATGCTGGACCTCAGCTTGAGACAGAGCTGGAGCTGTAACACCACTGATACACCATCTATCTTGTTTTATTGTTATGATTTTTGGATATACTATATGGACCTGGTACAAATCAAAGCCCTTCTCTGACCCCCCCCTCCTCTGTGCATATCTCTTACTGGGTACAGGCCCACACATTCAGCCTAAGAATTTAAAACAAGGGCCAAAGCTACAGCGTAGAGACAGAGTGCTTGCTTAGTGTGCACTGGGCCCTAAGTTCAATCCCCGGAACCACTAAATAAAGTCAGTAAAATGAGGGAAAGCGATTCCAAGCCAAACTGTTGCTAGTTACTGTCAAACGCTGACAATTTGGACAACATTCTCATTGAAATGCTCCACTCTGTAGGTCCTATGTGGTGGCTGTTGCCCTCGACACAGGCGGAAGACTCAGCCACAGAGATGTCTCTTTAGAGGTGTCCTTCCTCATCATACTGTGTCTCAAGCCAGAGAGAAATCACACATGGCTATGTTTAAACAGGTCCAGAATCAGCAGGGATGGCATAGAGATGCCCAGACAAGGAGACAGAATATGAGTTATTACCTCCCTATTGTACCACAGCTTATAAACTGCAGGGTACAATGCTTTCGTTTGTTATACCCAAATTTTAGTTCATATCTGAAATATTTCACTGACTTTTCATAGCACAAAAATTAAATCTTATGTTCTCATGAAAATTGCTCATTGTTGAAAAACTAAAAGCCAGTGTTGGCACTGTTCTCTGTGCCCCACCCCTACCCTTGGCTGTGTTGCCTACCGTGGCTGCCAAAAAGAATGTGTGTGTGTGTTCTCTCTGAGCGTCAGGAACCGGAGCTCTGGCACATGACCCAAGGCTCTCCCTTCCTCCTCCATCACAGCATCTGAAATAAGGACTCAAACATGCCAAAGAATTTTGAAAGCTGTCATTTCTTAAGACAAGATTCTTGCTGTATAGCCTGGGCTGGTGTTGCTATGTAGTCCCCAGTCATCCTGTGTCCGCCTCCTGAGCGCTGGGTTGCCAGGTATGCATCATCATGTTTTGTTTGCAAATCGTTCTCACAGGAATGAAGTCCCCATAAGGAGAGTGTCTAGGAGCAAAGATGTTTAAGCAGACCTTCCCAGCATTGTGACTTAGCCGGAAGTCTGGCCCTAGCCCTTGCATTTGTCAGGCTTGATTTTGAGGCTTTGAGATAGAACAGTAAATTTCTTCTGTGTGTAAAGTTACCAAATTAGAATTGCTGGGCTTTTTTTTTTAAGTTTTTTATTTTTATCTTTTATGTGTGTGTCTGTGTGAGTGTATGCCATGCATGTGTAGGTGTCTGCGGAAGCCAGAGAGGGCTGGAGTGACAGGCAGTTGAGAGCTGCCTGACTTAGGGGCTGGGAATGGAACTCAGGTCCTCTGCAAGAGTGACAAGTACTCTTACCTTCTGGGCCATCTCGCCAGCCCCAGAAGTAGTGTTCTACGTTCAGAACTACACACAGCATCACTATAAAGGCCAAAGCTGGCATAGGAGGTCCTTCTGTTTATGTGTTGCTTTCATTGGTTAATCAAGAAAGACTGTTTGGCCTCATAGGACAGAACTTAGGTAGGTAGAGAAGACAGAACTGAATTCTGGGAGAAAGAAAGCAGAATGCGAGAGCTGCCATGGAGCCGCCAGGTCAGACATGCTGAATCTTTCCTGGTAAACCACGACCTCGTGGTTATATACAGATAACAGAAATGGGTTAAATAAAGATGTGAGAGTTAGCCAATAAGACGTTACAGCTAATGGGCCAAACAGTAATTTAATTAATACAGTTTCTGTGTGATTATTTCGGGGGTTAAGCTAGTGGGGCGGACCGGATGACAAGCATCCCGCTCCTCCTGTTACACCAAAGCGTATCTTCCCACTGGCCAAATCCTGCTTACACTCAACATGTCCTTGACCACCCTGGCAAGATCAGAGGGATCTGAGCAGAAAAAATTCAGAGGATCTCTTTAATGATGAGAGTTGTTTTAGAGTTTGTTGAATTTAAAATAAATTAGTAAAGGCAAGGCTTGTTTAAAAAAAGAGAGTCTAATATAGTTACAGTCAAGAGAAAATAATCAGAAATAATAAGAAACAGAAAGTAATGCTGACTAGCAGTAAAAGATGAGTTAAAAATGTCCCACTCCAACCTGACATATTAAGAGGCACACGCCTTTAATCCCAGTACTTGGGACACAGCGGCAAGGACAGTCTCTGTGAATTTGAGGCTAAGGTTGGTCTACATAGTGAGTTCCAAGTTAGCCAGGGTTCCACAATGAGACCCTGCCTCAAAAAAAAAAAAAGTCTTCGTCATCACTTATTTTTTCTATTAGTTGATTACCCTACTATTAGAACAAAGAAATGAGTCATCCAGTAGCAAGCTTCAGGAAGCACTAGCCCCATCCCAGGAATAAGTACCAGTCAGTGGAAATGTTCGGTGTAAACTCTGCTTTTCCAGCATGGGCCTTTCTGGCCCCGTTCCCCTACTGATCATTTCTGTCAATGTGCGGCTTCTATTAGATCCTATGGCTTGAGCCTTCATTCAGTTACTGGGGAGACCCTGCTAAGGCTGAGGACCTGGGGTACTGGCAGTTGCTCATCTCCTCATGGTATTTGTCTTCTCTCTGCTCCTTTGCTGGGAGATGGCTGTAGTCTTTCTAAGTGCCGTAGTCTTTCTAAGTGCCAAAATGAAAAAACACCAGGAGCTGACTTCCTCACCCGTTATACCCCACTCGCCCTTCCCTCCTACCCATAAAGTACACACTCGGACACAAACGTATGAGCTTGGGGACAGCATGAGAAAGGCAACTTGACATTCAATCCCACAAAACCCCCTGCTTCTGTGAGGCTGACTCTAATGTTCTGGCTTGTCTTCCAGTCCCCAGGCAGCCTTGTGCTGGCTTTCCCGGGCTGCTGTGTAGGTATGGAAATAGTCACAATCTAGTCACCGGCTGTCTCTCATCTAGACTCCATCAGGAGGTGGGACAAGCTGTCTCTCTCATTCTGAGGCTTAGCATGTCTATGCTAATGTCTAGTACTAATGTCTAGTATTCAAAGTTCACTGCTTATAAATGAATGGAAAGGGGGTACTGAAAGCTCATGCCTTTGAGGACCTTCAAGGGGTGGGTCTGTTCATACCCCCACTGCCATACAAACTCGCTTTCAAACTCTGAACATGTCCCAAGACTTAACCAGCAGCGAGTGCAGTAGATCTCCACTGAGCCTCGGTAAGGACGGTTAAGACAAGGGACAGCACATAAGACAAGGGAATGAGTTCCTTTCATTAGTATTATGTTTAAATAGTTAAATTTCTTAAGGAGGACAACTTCCTGGGGATGACTGAATACTGGGGTAAAGTTTGCTTTTCCTCAATCCCCCTCTAAGTTCAGTGCTGTTCCCAAACTGGTACGTCCCACATTCCCAGTGACCATTGGATGCTCCGCTTAGGAGGTCTGGTCAAGAACTCTCACCTTCTCTCTGAACCTTCACCCTCCTTGGAATTCTCATTGCTTCAGTTCAAACAATTTGCTAAATTATACCTTGCTCACACTCGGGGATCTTCTGAGAGGACTCTGGATGGACACCTTGCTCTTCATCTTTTCAGGTTATGTTTTGAGACATGTCTTAAATCGGCACCTCATCAATTGCCTGTATGGCTCACCCTTTAATCTGGCGCCACATCAGTTGTATGGGACTTGCAACAAAGATCGTTCTTACTGCATATGTTCGAGCTCCATCTGGAAGTCTTGATCTTGCGGGGAGGGGACGAGAAGAAAAAAATATCCCCCTAAGCGTTCTCTGTGCTTTAAACTGGTCTTCACAGAGTCTCTAGTGGTAGAAAATGAAAAAGGGTAGGTTTATTAAGAGTTCCACAGAAACAGACACGAAATCCTTTGTAAGGAGCTGGCTTATGCAATCGTGGAAGCTGGCTAGGCGGGTCCACAATCCATAGCACAGGTCATCAGGAAGCACAGGCTGAAAATGCAGGCAGGAAATGAGGCATCGTCCAAGCAAAGCCTTCGGTTCCGTTCCTAAGGCCTTTCAGCTAATTGGATCACATCAATACAAGTTTTTTTTTTTTTTACGATAACCCCTGTCATAAAGTTAACTGATTGTAGACCTTTATCGCAGCCTTAAATGCTTTCTCAGCAACACCTAGAACAGAGTCTGAACAACTGGGTACTACTTCTCCGCCAAGTTAGTTCCTGAAACTATTATTTTCCTATCTATGTAAACAACTACAGGAAAATAGAACAATAGCAAAAAAATGCCCATAATTCTGTCACTTCAAGGCAACCACTCTTGACACGGTGTTGTATTCTAATTCTGTTTGCTGGATTTTTTTTTGGTTTTGTTTGGTTTTTAGCAATTTCCAATAACAGAAAATAAAATTATGTTTGTCCGTGGAGGGATGGTTATGGATATTATGAAATCTGCAGGAGGTGAAATTGTGTAACTTTTGTAAGTTATCACTATAAAAACTATATCAGCCTGAAAGCATACTTTCAGGGGGATAACACAGTATAAAAATCACATCTCTTCTGGGATTAATGCTACATAGAATAGCATGTCATGGGGAGAAGCAAGAGAAGGAAACCTAAGAAATAATGTCATGAATGCCCATGTCCCTGGAACATGTCCTCTCACAATGAACATTTGTGCGTCCTTAGCCAGCACCTAAGACTACTGTCAGCACTCACACAGCCACTAAGGGCTTCTCTGTCTTCTTTAGTTCATCCTGCTCATGGAAGACAAAATTACTAGAGAATGACCATCCTCCAAGTGACTTCCAGCACATGACCGAGGATGGTGGCCAAGGGTAACTGGTCCCTCAGGGCAGGTGATCTGGGAGTGAGGGCTTCCAGCAAAGCCAGCTAGACTGAACTCTGGTTGCCTAACAGTAGTAAATTGCTCCATTTTACCACATTCCCCTCTAGACTTCAACTACCTCTTACCACCCCCTACCAGCTTTATCTTTGTTTCGTAAATAAACTATGTGCTCATGTTCATTTAGTTTGGGGATATTCATGATCAATAGGCATGATATAATCCCCATAGGGTGAAAGTTGATTGCATAGAGGGAAAAACTTTACTTTTTTTTACTTAACGTGAATATATACACGGAGTATGTAATTTTCTTGTGTAGTCGAGGCGGTCAATAATTCACAGGACATTACATGGTGGTACACACCATCTCAACACTTTGAAGACTGAGGCAGGAGAATCACTAGCTCAAGTTCGCTTTTGGCTATAGCAAGTTCCAAGCCAGCTTGGACTGCAGGAGACCCTGTCAAATAAATGAATTAATTCACCAAGGCCCACATAAATTGGGAAGAAAGGGCAGAGCAAGATTTCCAGGGCTTGGGGAGTGTGAGGATGAAGGAATGGCTGGGGAGACACTTTCTGACAAGGGAGAAAGGGAGAAAGAGTCATGAGAAGGCTGGAGGGAGGACATCCGGGATCCATCAAGTCCCTGTGCTTCCGTGAAAAGCATGGGAGACAAGAGCAGGCCCTGTCTGAAGCTTTGAGGTCAGGCTATATTGAGTCCACTCCAGAGAAATGGCCAGCTGTGCAGGTGTGCAGAGACCGTGGGTGGAATTGATTCTCATTGCAAAGGCTGGATACTGTGAAGGGCCAAGAGCAGCCGGAGGAACTGAGAAGGTGATTCTAGCAGCCTGGGTATCTGGCAGCCCAAACAAAGAGATCATGTCGGCTCTTCATCTGTGCTATCTGTGCTGTAAGTGGAGACTGTGCTTTTGTTTCCTGGCCACGCAGACCCAAACAAACACACAGAAACTCTTCATTATAACACTACTAGGCCAATGGCTCAGGCGTATTCCTAGCTAGTTCTTACATCTTAAATTAACACATTTCTATTAATCTATGTATCGCCATAAGAGTGTGGCTTACCAGTAATGTTCTGGTATCTTTCTCCTTCGGTAACTACATGGCCTCTCTCTGACTCTACCGACTCCCTCTCTATAGCTCTGTTTGGATTTCCCACCGGGCTTTACTCTGCTAAGCCAAGGGCTGAAAACTCTTTATTCATCAACCAATAAAAGCAACACATATACAGAAGGACATCCCACATCCCTGTGCTTGCCATCATGGTACCGTGAATTCTTGAGCTGGTCCCAAAGCAGCCACTCACAGTGTTAGGCAAAGGAAGATACGTAGCATTCTTCCAAAGTTTCTCTTGGGTAAAAAGGAAGTGCAGGGTTCTAAATCAGTCCAGACCGGGCTTCAGGTACCTATCTGGGTCCAGAGAGGACAGCACTGGCTGAGACAGCAGGTGGCTGGAAACGGAACAAATGAGGAATCCCATGAGCTGTTCACATGGACAGAATAATGTGTCAGGAGGGCTTAGGCGAGGCAGATAAATGCTCAAAGTCCCTTTTCTCACCTCTGATTCAGTGAACTTTATGGTCTTATGTAAGTGCCCAAGGTACTTTCTCCCTGTAAACCCAGAGCAGCTTGTAAAGCCCGCGTGAAGCAGGGGGTAAAATTCCACTCCTGCCCTAGGTGCCCAGCTTGTGGGAGTGAGTCACCACCATCTCCAGCTTCTTAGAAAGAGTCCTGGGATGACACCGAGCTGAACTTGTGCTTCCCATGCAGAGATGAAGCTGAGGGGTGCCCCTGAAGATGCAGCGTTGCGACTGCCAAAAAAAACACCCCATCTTTACCTAGAGCCAGGTCCACCTTGCGTGGATAATGTTATTTTATTCTCAGCACATAACCTCGGAGGTTACAGGGAGCTTACTGGCGCCTCTGGGGTGGATGGAAAAATCAATGTTCCCTCAAGTAACTTTGCACAATGGTCATACATAGCTAGTAGGGGGAGCCGTCTAGATAGGTGACTTACCTGCAGGGACCCACACTTCCTCTCCAAGGGCCAGAACAATGGAGTCATTAAAGGCAGCAGCTGATCACTCATGAAAGTAGGTGGGTAAAGATAGAAAGAAAGACCTTTGACCAGAGCTTTCCTCGGTGTGTATTTCAGACGGAAGAGTCCAGAAGACCAGTGCACCTTAGTGAACCATCATCTTCCGTATTTATTTATTTATTTATTTATTTATTTATTTATCCATGTATATCGTAGTGTCCATTGGCTTAGCAAAGTGCTCTCCCAAGCTTTCCCCTGCACTTCCTCTTGGAAGGAGCCAGGTACATGAAGAAACTGGGTAAGTCACTGGGACTTTGTAAGACAGCTCAAAATATTTCAGGTCGCCTTTGAGGACTGAGCATGTGTAGCATAAAGGGAGATCCGTCCTCTTGCCAGAGGCTTTGCAAGCAACCCAGGTGCTGTTCTAAACTCAGGTCTCATCTATTCCCACCACCTCAGGTACCTCAGGAACTTCGCTTCCTCCTCCTTTCTTGTCTCCAAGATAGTTGCCCTGAAGTCATTTCCTCTCGGTGGTCATGATATCGATCTTCAAGAGTTGGAGTCTTTCTGTTCGGTTCCCTTGAGTCTATGCAAGCGTCCATGACTTGCAGGACTAATAGAAAGCAGCAGAAGCGACAGTCTCTGACTTTCAAGTCTAGGACAGAAAAACCTTGTGCCTTCCATCTGGAGAGCTCAGAAATGAATCGCAATATAATGAGTATGATTGTTCCCAGCCTTCCTATAAGGATCACTGGAGAAGGAAGAATTGCCCAAGGAGAGTTGAGGTACTGTATATCTGTGGAGCTGCCATTTTGGAAATAGGCTGGCTGTGCTATACCAGCCACCACTGACTCCTCAAGGCTCAGAGCCAAACGACCTCACTAAGCCTTTGAATCCTGACCTACAAAATCATCAGGAGTGTTTTGTTTTGTTTTTTATTAAATAAGTTTAGTGACTAGATAGTTTTATGTAACAATAGTTAAGTTGAAACAATCATTTAAGCATACTTAAGATTTTGGCTTAAGACATAACAATAGGGTTGGGCAGTGGTGGTGCACGTCTTTAATTCCAGCACTTGACAGGCAGAGGCAGGCGAGTTCGAGGCCAGCCTGGACTACAAAGCGAGTTCCAGGACAGCCAGGACTGTTACACAGAGAAACCTTGTCTCTGAAAAAAAGAAAAAAAGAAAAAGAAAAAAGAAAAGAAATAACAATAGGGGCTGGAGAGATGGCTCAGTGGTTAAGAGCACTGACTGCTCTTCCAATAGAACCAGGTTCAGTTCCCAGCACTCGCATGCCAGCTCACAGTCATCTGTCACTCCAGTTCCAAGAGATCTAATACTCTCTTAGGGCCTCTATGCACACCAGACACGCATGTGGTACTCAGACATACATGTAAGCAAAACACTCATACACCTAAAATAAAATTTAAATTTAAAAAAGAAACAATAGCCAGGCATAGGGGTGCATGCTTTTAATACCATCGCCGCGGAAAGCAGAGCCAAGTGGAGGTCTGTGAGTTCAAGACCAGCCTGGTCTACATAGCCAGTTCCAAATCTTCATGGTGAGACCCAGTCAAAAAAAGAAAGAACAGTAACCCCATGTTCATTCCAGAGACCCTAACTGAACTCGCTGGGTCACCACCACCACCACCAACAACAACAAATACATCAAAGCAGGCAGGGAGGGGGGACTTTTTAGAGAAGAGAAGTTTTTCAGCCAGGAAGGGAAGAAGATGAGAGAGGGTAATGGAAGTGGAACGCTCCAAAATTTAGTATAAAATTGCACAAAATTGCCAAAGAATAACTTTTTAAAAGAAGCTGACACTCCCAAAGGAAACCTTTATGTCCACCCCACACTGACACCCAATCTCTTCTTGGCTTCACATCTAATCCTGAGTGCTGGTCAAGCGCCCATGTCCTCCCTCGTACTCCTCTAATGACTTTAGTCAGCCTGCTGGCCGCTTCTGCAAAGAGAAATCCTGAGAGTCCGGAACTGCTGGTGTTCTTTTGCTTGTCTTTCTGGGCCTCCCTAAAGCTCCTGACATTCATCTGTCTCCACTGGAAAACAAGCCCTTCCCCTGTGTTTCTCCCGTCCCACTGAGCCTTCCAGCTCAGCCTTTCTTTGTCTCCTCATCTTAAATAACCCACATCCCTTTGGCTTCTGTGCCAGATAAGTTTTATGTCAACTTGACCCAAGCTAAAGTCATCTGAGAAGAGGGAACCTCAGTTAAGACAATACCTGTAGGCAAACCTGTAAGGCATTTTCTTAATTGGTGATTGATGGGGGAGGACCCAGTCCGTTATGGGTGGGACCATCCCTGGACTGGTATTGTGGGTGCTATAAGAAAGCAGGCTGACCAAGTCACGTAAGCAGCACCCCTCCACGGCCTCTGCACAATCTCCTACCTCCAGGTTCCTGCCTGTCTGAGCTCCTGTCCTGACTTCCTTCGAAGATGAACAGTGATATGGACGCGTAACCCAAATAAACCCTTTCCTCCCTAAGTTGCTTTGGTCATGATGTTTCCTCATAGCAATAGAAACCCAAACTAAGATTGCTTCCTACCTTGGTTCTCTTAATACTATACACTCCCCCCTATTGCAACATTGTCTTACTGGCAGTATTATAGTAGATCCATTACAGGAATCAAAAAGGAGTTGAATTTTAATATTAAAACCACAAAGATATCACAATAATAAGAGACTGAAGCAATCCTAATGTCTTAACATGGAAGAATGGATGAAAAGAAAATGAGTCACATGTAACACGAGGGCCAGCTTGTTGGGGTTTCTGTCCCGCCCAGTACCCCAACAAGCCAGCAAGTCCCAAGGAAAATCACATGGAGTCTACATCAGGTTATAAACTGATTGGCTCATTAGGTCAGGCTTCTTGTTAACTCTTATAACTTATATTAACCCATTATTCTCATCTATGTTAGCCATAATGGCTCAGTACCTTTTCCAGCGGGGGCAGCTTACATGTTGCTTCTTCAGTGATCTGCGCAGGAGTGCCGGAGGGACCTTCCTCCTCCATAACCTTATTCTATTCTCTTTGCCCCGCCTCTACTTCCTGTCTGGTTGATCCGCCTATACTGCCTGCCTGGCCAATCAGCGTTTTATTAAAATACATGATTGACAGAATACAGATAATTCTCCCGCACCAGTCACATATCGACTGTGGAATGTTATTCAGCCTTAAAAATGAAGGCAATTCTGTCATAGACTCAGTATGGCTAAAGCTTGGGGAACATTATGCTAAGAGAAATAAGACAGTTATACACATAGAAAGAGAGAGAAGTACCATATGGTCCTTCTTAAAAAGTCAAATTCACAGAAACAGTCTTGGGCTGAAAGAAGACGGAATGAGGATTTTGGTGGTGTTGTTGGATACATCTAGAGTTCTTGTTTTGCAAGATGAACATGCTCTGTGCATTTGTTCTTCCATAACAATGTGAAATGGACACTTACAGTGGTGAAAATGATAAATTTGTGTTTTTACTATTATAAAGTAGAAAATAAAAGAAACTACTATAATATAGTGATATTTCATATATCAATATTTTAAATAGTTCTTTTTAAAAATGCTACTTTATAACCAATTGTTCAACATGGGGATAAAATTATGTCCCATGAAGAAAATCTTCACCTTAGACGATAGAATATTGAACATTGCATTCATTTCCTCATTATTCATTGATTCATTTAGATAATATGTGTATATGTGCAAGTTCAGGCATGTGCACACATGTCACAACACACATGTGAAGGTCACACACTTTCTCTTCTCTCACATGGCTTGCTGGGATCAAACTCAGGCCGTCAGCTTGGTGGCAAGCGCCTCTACCTACTGGGCCATCTCCCCAGGCTGATAAAACATTTGGTGTTCTCCAGGCACGTCTGCATTTGAAAAGGATGGAACCCTTGATTATAACTCCAGGAAGTGCTGGAAGCTGGAGCCAGAGAGGCAGGAAGGTGATAGGGTTCCGCTCTGCTTTGCCGCCCCAAACCCGTCACAGTTACAGTATAAATAACAGACCGTGGGAATGATAAATACTAGGTCTTCCTGATTTCCTTGCCTTCTTGACTGAGTGACCCATCCTGGTTTTGTGTTGTTTGTTTGTTTGTTTTCTTGTTTCACATTGTCTTTGGAGATGTGATGGGTAGCAGAGGAAGGAAAAAGAAAGAAAGACCCCAAACGTAAGAGCAAACTTGAAGTGCTGATGTTTTTATGAGGGTGCTTCTTAAAAAAAAAAAAAAGTTACCTTCTCAAAGATGATAGACTATGAAATAGCTGTAAACTATTTGCACCCAACTGACATTCTCTTGCAATAAGTTCCTGCGATCATTGCTTTGTGTTTTTATATTTAAGAATGGGGTGTGAAATGGGAATGTTGCTGAAAATATCCTGTTGTTGGATGAAACATTTGGCAAAGATCCCCAGGTACTCAAAAGAATCAAAACCCAGGCTGGAGAGATGGCTCAGCGGTTAAGGGCATTGCCTGCTCTTCCAAAGGTCCTGAGTTCAATTCCAGGCAACCACATGGTGGCTCACAACCATCTGTAATGAGGTCTGGTGCTCTCTTCTGACCTGCAGGCATACTCGCAGACAAAATATTGTATACATAATAAATAAATATTTGAAAAAAAAACAAAAAGAATCAAAACCCACCTCACCAGAGCCTGCGGTACCAGGACCTTGGCAACCACAGAACAAAACAAAGAAGCAAAGGGGCCAGGCCTCGCATAAGGAGGGTGGGAATCTTCTAGGCTGCTACAAAGCTCAGTAGGGAGTGTGGAGAATGACGCTAAAATGTCTCAAAGCTGATCTAGGGGCTGGAGATCTGATTCCACAGCTAAAGTGCCCTCTGGGCAAACATGGAGACCTGAGCTTGCACCCCCAGTAACCACATAAAATCTGAATGTGACGATACAGATCTGGAACCGCAGCATTGGGGAGGTGGGGTGTGGGGATGGCACAGCGGGACTCCCTGGGTCAGGCAGCCAAATAGAGAGCTTCCGGTTCAGAGACCTTGTCTCAAAGCATAACCTGGATAATGATAGTGCTCTGGGCTTCACCTATGCATACAGAGGTGGAGCACACCACACACTTGTGTGTACACAAACATGCACAGAAGACTGTTTCAGAGCCACTACCTTTTAAGTGGTATCCGGTGACATTAATTTAACAAAGATAAAGTTTGTGACCACCCAAGACTAATGAGTTTGGACTTGTTGCTGCCTATCAGGAATGCTACAGAAAATGAAACCAAGAGGCAAAGGTTAAGAACGTGAACTGGGGAGGCTGCCTCTGCCTAGGAAAGTCTGTCACCTCTCCCCCTGCCCCTGTCTTATGCTCAACAGCATATACCCTCTGGTTCAATACATTCAGTTTGCTCTGCAAATGAGGAGAGGCTTTTATTCCCATGGTACATCGCTGGTAGGTGAGAGGCAGCGTGTTTAGAGGCTGCCTGCCAGCCCCAGGGCTCCCACTTCCTGTCTCATTTTTTTTTCCTCAGTAAGGTTAAAAATGAGTCATCACGCTGGTTGAAAGAGAGTTGCGCTCTTTGCCAATACATCTATACAATAATTCTGAATCAGAAACAGTTTCCGCATGGGAGATTTGTGCGGCCGACATCTGAGCTGTTCTCTCCCTCAGCCACACCCCTTACTCTGCATCACTTCCAGAAACTCTCCCCTGCAGATGTGTGTCAGAAGAGAGCCTGGAAGAGATGAGTGAGACAGCCATCATTTCTCAACTCTGATTTCTATTTGTGTAGTGTGAGAGAGAGATGTGCGTATGTTCCTGTGTGTGTGCGTGCATGTGGAGGTCCAAGTTTGCTGTCTGTCTGGTGTCTTCCTGAGTAGAGCTCCACCTTGTTTTTTGAGACAAGGTCTCTCTTTAAACCCGTGGCTCGCTGATTGGTTAGACTAGATGACCCTGAACTTCTGGAGTCTGCTCATCTTTTTTCCCCCTCCCTACCAAGCCATGAAGTTACAGGCATTGCCATGGCACCCAGCTTTTACACATGTGCTGGACAGCCAAACTCAGACCCTTGTGGTTTTCTGGTAAGCTCTTTACCAAATGAACCATCTCCCCAGCTACTAATTCTTCAATATACATACACATATATAATTGCAAAACATGCCTTTAATATGAGCATTTGCACATGGAAGCAGAGGCAGCGGGATCTTTATGAGCTCCCGGCCAGTCAGGGCAACATAATGAGCCTGTCCAAAAAAAAAAAAAAAAAAAAAAAAAAAAAAAAAAAAATGTTTTAATTGAAGAGACTCCTCAAGTTGTCTCTTCATGATTACATGAACCGACATGAAGTTTTCCACCCAAACTTTTTTTGAAGGTATGTATTTAATCACGCCTATATTGGCTGTCTACTAGGCATCATGTATTATCACAAGTATTTTATATACAACTTCCAACTTAACCATACTAAAGAAAACATAATCTAGATGAGAAAACCAAAAGCAGAGTTTAATGGGGAGTAGGCTAGAGAGATGGCTCAGTGGTTAAGAGCACTGAATGTTCTTCCAGAGAACACAGTTTCGATTCCCAGGACCCACACGGCAGCTCACAAACATCCGTAACTCCAGTTCCAGGATCACACACCCTCTTCTGACCTCCACAGGCACCAGGCACACACATGCTACATACACATACATGCAGCAAAACACCCATGCTAAAATAAAGAAAACAGACCTTAAGGAACTTACGCAGCCAACAAGAAGGGAACCTGAGCTCAGCAGTAGGCTGGTAAAATGATAGACAACAAGGGTTGTTCAATGTGCGTTTTAAGGGAAACTGATACCCACATGGTGAATTCATACACCCATGAAATTAGAAACTTCAGATTTTAATAAATGTCTCATTTCGCTGATAGCAACAGATATAGATACTGGTTTTTCTTAGTATTGTTTAACATTTATATATTTATTTTGGGTATGTGTGTGGGTGTCTAAGTGCTGTGGCACCTTCTAAAGACCCAAGGACAACTTTCAGAATTCTGTTCTCTCCCTCTACCACGTAGGTTGTCAAGCTTGGTGGCCTCTGAGACATCTCAACCATTCCAATACTAGCTTTTGCCTGACATTCTTGCCAGTTAAAAATTACTGAATACTTTATGTTCAATCTGTGAAGGTATTTTTGGAACAGATTAACATCTCAGTTTGTGGTCTTGGATGTGGGTGGGTCTTCTCATCTAAAGACATGAACAGATGAGAGAGGGCATATTCAAAGTAACACAGTCACAGACAAGGCTTGAATTGGAAAAAACCAAAGCAAGCAAGCAAACAAAAACTGTCCCTGAATGCGAGGAGACTCTGGCAGCAGGTGCCCTCAGGCTGGAGCTGCTGATTCTGAGCTCTCCAGCCTCTGTGACTACATAGGTCACTCTGTTGAAACACATCCCACTAGTCCTGTTTTTTCACCAAAGAACTCTTAAAACACCACCATGCTTCACAAGTCGGAAGACACATCTGAGAAAAGATAAACCATTGCAAGACCTAGCCTCGATGCTGAAAATGTTAAAAAAAAAAAATGATTTGGAGCCAGAAAGATGGCTCAGTGGGTAGAGGTTGTGTGCCCAGACCTGACAACCTACGTGCAGTCCCTGGATCCTACAAATTGACAGGAAAGAACAGGCTCCTGGGAGTCATTGTCTGACTTCCAAATGCATGCCATGGGATGAATATGCCTGCACACACACACACACACACACACACACACAGAGAGAGAGAGAGAGAGAGAGACAGAGACAGAGACAGAGACAGAGATACAGAGAAGTAAATAAATAAACCTTAAACCAATAGTTTGAAGTTTATTGAAGCTTGATAAATCTAGGCTCTATGTCGGTCTTACCAAATTAGATTTTCCAGAAATAGAACTCCGGTGAGCATATTTTTGTTCAGTCCCAAACTGTGGCACCGTATTGGTCAATCTCAGCTATCAATCTGACGAGTTCCAGAATGCCCGGATGATGAGCCTGGGCATTCTTGTGAAAGATCTTGATTAGATCGGTTGAGGTCAGAAGATGCGTCCTCTGTGGGCGGCACCATTCCCCAAGCTGAGATCCTGAATTGCACAAAGAGAAAACAGCGAGCCGAGCGTGAGCAGCCGCCGTTCGCTGCTTCCTGACTGTGGATGCAGTGTGACCGGCTGCTCAAACTCTGCCACTGTGATACCCCCGCCTTGACAGATTACCACCTAGAACTGTGAGCCATAATAAACCCTTCAGCTGAGTTCATCACAACAGCAGAAGACATGACTAGGACAGACACCAACAGCTGCCTGGAGATCAGTCTATTATAAGAAACTAGAATAACTTCAGATCAGACCAAAGAGTCAGGTTTTGCCGTAGTAATACAAAAAAAAAAAAAAAACACCAAATCCCAGTGTTCATGCTTCATGATTAAAGTTGAATGGGTGAAGGGCCTGATGCTATAATTCTTATCTTTTGCTCTGTGTGTTAGGGTCCTGGGAGGAAGCAGATGACGTACTCCCATGAGGGGAATAGGAGATATTAATAGATGGGCTATTTACAAACAGGGAGGATAACCAACATCAGTGACCAGTAAGAGTGGGTGCCACTCAGCAAAAACTGGAGAGCTTTGACAGAGGAATGCAACCAGCCCATGGCAACCTGGAAGGGAAAGGTGAAAGGCAGTGGATATAACGCAGAGTTGTTCTCCTTTGCCTTCTGGATTCCGGTCTAGTTACTTCTTTTTGTTAGTGGAACTCAAACGAATGGCAGAGAACAGAATGAAAAAGAAAAAAAATAATTATTGATTGGGTTCATAAGAAAAAGATTTCAAAGCAAAAAGCATGATGGAAATCATGGATCCTGGGCAAATGTGAACTATTTAACACATCCTGGAACATAGTCTGAGGTCCTTTGAAACATTGACACTCAACAACGTATAAGGAAAGAAAACAAAGCTGAGCAAAAACTTGCTTCTTACTGCCCAGAAATAAGGTAGTCACTTACACTTACATATCATTGACCCCTACCAATTACATAACCAAACCTGACTACAGTAGGTAAGAAAATAGAATCCTCCTGCAGGGAAGGAAAGATAATACTGATGACAGTAAATGCTCCACCACGGATGGCTGGGAGTCTGGGGAGAAGCCAACTTAGGGATTTGATGTTGTTTTTTTCTAGATAACTTATCTGTTCTTTTGAATTTTGCAACTTATTAACCTACCATCTATAAACTACAGAAGATGGTAAAAAAAATATTAAATGAAGTCTCTATAGCCAACTTTTGTCTTTTCTGGCTGCCCATCCATCCTAGCTACTCGAGTGTCCTAGTTAAAACTTCTACTGTGGAACGCTTCTGTTCCAGATACACATTCTCTGTTCCTCCTTCCTTTGCTACTAGATCATTGGCTGTCCGACCATTTTCTGTGGAACAGATGTATTTTCACAAGGATATGCATTGGACTCTAGAGGTGCAAAGATGGTAGGGAACAAATCCTTGAATGTGATCCATGCTGATGGGAGTGGTGACTACAGTTCCCAGGGCTGGGTGTGCTAGGAACGCCGACCAGTGTGCCTGCCTCCCAACAACAGTGGCACTATGCACTCATAAAACTAACAATATGACAGGATTTTCATCACTTTTTATTTATGTTTTCGTCACTTTTTATTTTATGTAGGCTCTAGCATTGATCTTACCTCTTCTGGAGAGTGTAAGAATGATCAAAATGATCTTTTGACTATATTTTATTTGCTTCTTTGCATTAGCCAGTTCAGTGCCAGTTACTTGAACCTGGGAGTCCTCATCAGCGCAATCCCTAACTTGCCCTGTTATTACAAGAAAGTAGAAGAACCAGATAAAATGCTCTTTAACTTTCAATGTAAAAGATGAAACTTGAGGAATTAGATAATTTAGTTATGTTACGCTCCTCCTTGCTATTATTAAATCCTTTATAAGACACAGTTTAGGAAAAGGATATACGTTCTAGATCAAAAGGTATACACTGGCCATGAAGCAGTCACCTCGGGAGCCTGAGATAGCTGATCACATTGCTGTGATCAGGAGATGGAGGACAGGAAGATGGGCGTGGCTACTAAACCTCAAGACCCTCCCCCTGGTGACTCACTGCCCGACCCCCATTCTCTACCGTGTACTGACTGATTTCTCAGCTTTCCAAAACAGCGCCACCAGGCAGGTGTTGTAACACATGAGCCTATGGGGGACATTTTGCATTCAAACTACCACATAAGCAAATCACAGTTTAACCTCCCTTTGGCAGTTCCAGACACAGAAAGCTTTTCCGAGCTGGCAGCTTATCACTGCCTAGAAAAGCAGCAAGGTCAACCCAGGGTTTCAGCTATTTTAAGCTCTTGAAAGTAAAGGGAGTGTTGACAACAATCTAGATACAAAGGGTTTGGGGATTAGTTTTGCATAGGATTTTTCTTTTAATTACTAAGATATTGTGAAAGCATAAAGCGTGGCTCTAGCACAGCCCGGCTGGGGCTAGGTATCCGACAGGGATTAGCCCATCTCTCTGTTCCCATATGAATCAGAGGATTGCTGGAATCCTTCATCGCTGATACTCTGCTTCTAAATTGGTAAAGCCCAGAGGGAATTCTGCTCCAAATTGGGTAAAGCAGCTCAAAAAGGCGCCAGCCAGATAGAGTCAGACGGAATTACCCTGTATTTAACTTCTCTGTACTTAAGATTCTTTCTCGAAAATGCATGCTTATAGATAGTGCTTGGCAACCCGGACCGAGGTCAAGGTTGCCTTCAGATGACTCTGATCGGGGCTTGCCATTTTCTAGTCACAACGTTTATTCTACTGCTTGTTGTTGTCTTCCTTAAACTCCCGAGCTGCGACTCTGGTGACCAGGACAGCGTACAAGACAATGCATGAGCCAAGAGATTAGCTGAGTACATCTGTTCTCAAGCGAGTCTTCCACTCCATCCAGCAACAGGCAGAGGAGAGGTGTGTTCAGGGGCGCACACAGGCTGTTCCTAAGAACCAGGGAAAACCTACAGTGCAAGGGTTTGGCGGAAAATCTATGCTTTTATTCAATTAGACGTTTCACCCGCCCTCCACCTTACCCTTATTTTTTTTTCTATGAAATATATAATCTCTCATTTAAAAATCCTGGAAGGCGTTCAAAATTGAATCCCTTCCAGCGAATGTAATTGAAGTGCGTTGTAGAAACCTTTTAATCACAGCTCTCCCCCGGCTGCACACAGTTGGAGTCGGAAGAAGGCTTCATCTGCACTTCTCTCTTGTTGCTGACTCAGACTACTAAAAAGCCCAGCTTGTAGCCAAGGCCAACACTGAAAATTCAAAGTGGGGAAAGTCATCCTCCAAAAGCGTTGCCTTAAAGAGGGCTTTTCCAAATGACAGCCTGGGTCAAGTTTGTCTTCCTGCTCTGAAATTCTAGCTCAGTAGCTCGGTTCTTGCTCCCTCAGTTTACCTACACCTCCTCTTCATTCACTGGAAACTCTTTCCAACAAGAGATTGGTACCACATACTCACATTTAGCTGGAAAGTAGTCTGCAGTCTCCTTCTGACTTCAACCCACTGCGCACTGGTCTCTCCCTAACAGATGCCTCCTGGAACCTCTCACGGCGTCTCCCAACACGCTCCTTCATCCAAAATTCAAAGGGCATTCTTCACTCTTGCTCTTACTAGACTCCTATAGAAAGGAGGCATAGAAGTAGTTATTTTCACACCCTCCTTGATGACAGGACTCCTATTCTATTTGTCCAGTCCTCAGGGATGAGTCATGATTAATCCAAGCCAGACACCACGACCATGGTCACGTTCAGCCCTAGCCACTGATACGAGAGTGGGAAAGAGCCTTGTCAGGGACACCTCAGGAAACATCTGACAGGGTCCCCTGTGGAAAGTTTTCCCCCAGGAAAAGGAATAAAGCACAGGAGAGGACCTTGATGTCCCAACTCTCCTTAACGTTTAACCCTTAATTTCTGTGCCAACTTTTCAGATTTCTTGATAAGACATTTATTCTGTTCCCTGTGCCACTTTATTCTGGTACTTACAGCCAAGTGCAGCCCAGCTCCTATGCCCTGTCTCTGTACACTTTATATTGCAGGCCTTGCTTCCTTAAGATCTCAGTGTGCGTCTGCCTTCACACGTTTTTATGCCATTGCCTAATAAACACAGATGGAAAGATTGGCCTTTACACATCTCCTCTCTGCCTGCTCCACACGGTTTCTGAAGAGGATGCCTATCAGCCCATTGCTTCATCAGCACCCATGGTCTGGCCAGTCACTCAGTCTACTCTCACGGACAGACTCCTTCTCAAGGTGTTCAACCAAAACCCAGTCACTTCCCTATGCAAACACGCTCTTCCACCGTCTTCACGTCAGCTGGGGCTAAAAGCTCTGCCCAGGCCTGAAGGCAAAACATGGACAACTTTCTGACTCTCCTAGACCCTCTTCTAGTTTTTACCATGATAATAAAGCCATGTTCACCTTCTTGGTATTTTTCTGAATACCTCTGCCCTGTCTACGCTCACTGCCCCTCATTAGTTGGCGCTTTCCCATCTCTTGTTAGACAAATGACCAAGCTCTTTTAGCAGATTCATTTTCTTGTCTTGCCTCCTTCGTTTAATTCTACGAACTCCTCAGGGGTGATTTTTCCATAGAGTAAATCTTAACCTCTCCTTTACCGAATCCTCCATTGACCTCCTAGGATAGAGTTCAAGTCCCTTTGTCACTGGCGCCCAGGGTCCTTTCGTGGCATCATATGCGCTAGAGTCAAAGGATGAAGGACCTAGTTGACCTGAAAAGTCTGCTTTCTCTAGTCACCACTACTGTGTCCAGCTAGTGCACTTCTGTTTATCTTCCGGTAGGCAACCATCAATGGTCTTTCTTGCCCTTCGCCGCCTCCTTCTCTTTTCTTGTCTTCCGATACTGTTAGATGTTCCCACATAGGGTCTTGTTCGTTCTTCTTCCATAATCTAGTTCTAGAATTCTAGGATACTTTGTCCAATTTCCATTCAACTCTGAACACCTTGCAGACAAGGATTCATGTTTGTGTTTTTACTCTGGTGTCTAGTACACTTTTAACAGATAATAGCAATAAATGTTTCATGGTGGAGAAATTAAGTAAATGAATGAATTGGTGTTCTAATTCTCAAGCACGTTCAGTTTAAAAAAAATAAAACAATAAACATTAACCCATTAAGGCATGGAAATGAACTTCTGATTATTTGGTATACCATCTTAGGGTGCAGTGCTGAGGCACTTTCTAGATGTTGGTGAATCATACCACACAGATATCTATTAATTTATCTTTGGTCTTGCCTGTTAGGTAACTTTCCTCCCAGGAAAAAAAAAATGACAGAAATTTTGGGCTTTCAACACGGCATTTCAAAGCCCATAAGTTGTCCAAAATTAATTATAGCCTTTCATGAATATACTGGTGTTTTTCATGTGGTTCTTTAAGGGATGTATAAAAACATAGTTCTTAAAAGATGGATTTAGAAATTTTATGGGATGACTTCAATCATGCTGTACAGGTAAGATCTGGTTACAAACAGCACTTGTGATTGTTAGACTCAGCGTACACGTTGTGTTTAACATAATGAGAGCCGTTCCACTGTTTTTGAAACAGAATAATCTTTTGTTACAGTGTGTGATGTGCTGATCCTCATTTATTTGACTCAGACCTGTTCTCCACCTTCTTCTGCCTTGCTCTGGGAGGCCTGAGAGGCAGCCCTCTGTAGGTTGCAGTCTTGGGCTCCTTGCTGTTAGAGGTCTCTGGTTGGGTTTGACTGATAAGGGCCATCAGCAAAGGAAGGATGAGGAGGAAGGAGAGAGGGATTGCTTCCTTCTACTAGCCTTGGTTGATGGCTGCGTTTCCCAGCCAATGTCAGGTTCCCATGTGGGATTTCAGGGCTCCATCTCTTGTTCCTGTTGCCTTTGAGGCCTGGAGAACAACTCAGTGGTAATGCTCTGCTGTGTTGCCAGCAAAAGGACCTTCAACCATCCCCTCTTGATTTCCCTCAGTCCTACCCTTTCTCTTCTCTGAATTCCTTTCCTGAAGAGTTCTCAACTACCTAGGTTCCATCTGGCTTGGTTCCTGCTGGGAAAATATGCACAGATGTTTAGGAGGATGACTAAAGCCTTGAGGTACTTAGACCACTACCTTCAACTCTCACCTTAGTTTGCGCAATTTGTTTTCGCCTGTGGATGCAAAAGGACCTCTGTTACAGTAACAAGAGAACCGTTTTGAAAGATGAACTGCGAAGCTTTACCTCCTGCTTTTCACTCTCTTTCTCTCCTAATTAGTTCCAGCCTAACATTCTCAACCCCAGGAAGCAAGACATTTACAGACTTAGGAGCTAAGACACCCGCCCCTGGCTAAAACTGAATTAAAAAGCCCCATTGGGGAGCTAGTAACAAAGCAGATTAAGACACCCCTGGGGATAAAAGCAAAGGGAGACCTATGAGTGTTTGCCCACACCTGTAGAGTAATCCCAGTGCTCAGGAGGCTGAAGCAAGCAGACCTCAAAAGTCTGGAGCACAGCTGGTCTTACCCAGCAAGTTCCTGTTTCAAAAACAAACCAGAAAAGCCAAAGGCACTGGGATAGTGAATGCAATGAGAAAATGTAATGACAATGTGTGTGTGTGTGTGTGTGTGTGTGTGTGTGTGTGTGTGTGTATGTAAATTATCCAGAAACCATCTTCCCATCATCATTAGGTCAGTAATTTAAATTCTCTAAACCATTTCCCGTATTCAAATCAAGGGTAAGACTAGGCTCTTCCACGGAAGTGTTGTAAAGCACTTATCAGATGCCATCTCAACTCTAGCTTGGAGCTGTTCCTGACAGATTACAACAGCTCTGTGTTCTTATACTAATTAAAGGATCCTCTAAAGCCCTTAGTGAGTTCACAGGAATCTTACAAATGACTCCCTCTTATCTTAGCAGTTTTTGATAGGGACGCATCATGGTTTCGTATTCTCCTACATTTAAGTAGTCTTGTAAAAGATGTCCTAAATGAATGTTTAGGGGCTCTATTACTTGAATACATCTGAGCAGGAACTCTCAAGTTGCAAAATGCATGTTCAGTCTATCCTCTAATTCTTTTCATGTGTGTGTGTGTGTGTGTGTGTGTGTGTGTGTGTGTGTGTGTATGTATGTTGTGTAGGTGAGGAGATCAGAGGCCAAAACTTCTGGTGTCGTTCCTCAAAACTTGTTTATCTTGTTTGTTTTTGTTTTTGTTTTTGTTTTTTTTTTGTAATAAGGTCTCTCTCTGGGACCTGGGGTTCACAGGCTGGTCAGAAACTTCAGGATTAACCCTTCTATGCCTCCCCAGCACTGGTGTTACAAGTGAGTATCACTATCCCAGGCTTTTTCATATGGGTTCTGGAAGATTGAACTCTATTCCTGACTTTTCTAGCAAGCACTTCATAGACTGAACTACCTGTCCAATCCTCTCAACAGCTCCAAGACCGGGTTAAGGCTCCAATTCTTTTTGTTTGTTTGTTTGTTTGTTTGTTTTCAAGACAGGGTTTTTCTGTAGCTTTGGAGCCTGTCCTGGAACTAGCTCTTGTAGACCAGGATGGCCTCGAACTCACAGAGATCTGCCTGCCTCTGCCTCCCAAGAGCTGAGATTGAAGGTGTGCACCACCACTGCCCGGCAGCCTCCAATTCTTTTCTTTGTTTTGTGTTTTGTTTTCAAGACAGGGTTTCTCTATGCAGCCCTGGCTGTCCTGGAACTCACTCTACAGACCAGGCTTTCCTCAAGATCACAGATCCACCTACCTCTGCCTCCCAAGTGTTGGGATTAAAGGTGTGCACCACCACTACCCAACTCAAATCCTTAATCAGTAAATGGGACTACTTACATTTGTGTAACTTCTAGCATTTTCTAATGAAGTATTACAAATTATGGAGCTCTCTGCTATAAAAGTCCCTTGCTATTGCTCCTGATAGTCTCTAATCAAAATTCAAGTGTTTCTTCTTCAGTGTGCTATAAGAAAGACATCCCCAGTGTCCAATCATCTATTGTGGATGAAGGAAGACTGTATGGTGTAGCCTCCTTGGAAGGAGCCATCTGGCTTTTCTAGTCAATGAAAGGCATAACAGTACCAGGCCATGCAAAGTCTCTCATTCCTTAGTCCCTACTATGGGTCTGAGAAGTCTGCACGTTCCACGTAGCACAGCTGCAGCTGTCACTCAACTGCAGCAAGGAACTGATGTGGGAATCTGTATATATCCCTCCTGTATATGTGTTGCTTTTATTGGTTGATGAATAAAGCTGTTTCAGCCAATGGCTTAGCAGAATAAAGCCAGGTGGGAAATCCGAACAGAGATAGATAGATAGATAGATAGATAGATAGATAGATAGATAGATAGATGACAGATAGATAAATAAATAGAGTAGGCAGAGTCAAGGAGACACCATATAGCTGCTGAAGGAGAAAGAAACTTACCAGTAAGCCACAGCCTTGGTGATACACAGATTAATAGAAGTGGGTTGATTTAAGATATAGGAGTTATCTAAGAATACGCCTGAGCCATTGGCCAAACAGTGTTGTAATTAATATAGTTTCTGTGTGACTATTCAGGTCTTGGTGGCTGGAAAATGAGAGAATAGTCTCTACTTACAGGGAACTCATCTAAATTGCCTAACTTACCTTTTAAGTGAAAACCTCAGCAGACAAAATACCCTAAAATAAATCACACTATTTAATAATACTTTTATTTATTCTTTGAACATTTCATACATTTGTGTGATGTATTTGGATCAGCTCCACCCACCACTTCCTCTCTCCAACTCTCCCTAGTGCCCACAAAATAAATACTAATAGGCAGAACTGTCTCCTCCTATATTGCAAACTCTCAGGGAAGATTTTCTAGACAGAAGATGTCTGTTAGCCTTTTCAATTGCAATTATTGTTTGTCTGCCTACTTTCATGGAGAGTCAGTCTTAGACAGTTCTCTACAGGAGCCAATGTTAAGGTTGTCAGGCTAAAGGAGAAAAAATAACGAGATGCAATGTTTTAGTTAGGTGTCTATTGCTGTGATTAAACACCATGACCAAAACCAACTTTGCGGTGGAAAGGATTTGTTTTGCCTTACAGTGTAGTCCATTCTGATGGAAGTCAGGGTGGGAACTGAAGCAGAAACCACAGAGGAATGCTGCTCGCTGGCCTGCTCCCCATGGCTTGCTCGCCTGTTTCCTTAAACCACCCACGACCACCTGACCAGGACTGGTACTGCTCTCAATGAGCAGGGTCCTCCTACATCAATCATTGATCAAGAAAATCTCCTATAGACTTGTCCACAGGCCAGTCTGATAGAAGCATTTCTCGTTTGAGGTTCTCTCTTCCTGGATGACTCTAACTTGTGTCATGTGACAAATAAGAACACTAAATGAGACACCGCCATTAACTTAAATTCCTGGTAAACAACGGAGACATTAAAAAATTAACATACAACCTATACAATTTTCTAATCATATTTACATTGGAAGAATGAATCACTGGTTCCTTGGAGGTCAAATTTTACATGACGCCCATTAAATATCTGAAACAGTACTTACTCCTTGTTTTCCTACAGCTCAAAGTTAACTGAGTGTCCCCTATCTTATCTGGTAACCCCAGTGGCATAGTGCCTTAGCCAACAGTACGTTGACTGTTGTCTGTGTCTAATTGCTATTAAACCCAGAGTAGCAAGCATAAACTAGACAATTGCCCCTAAGCGATATCCTGCTTGGCCTCACTTCAATCTCTGAGCTACGAAAGACGTATTAAGGGAGAATAGGTTACCATATTGACTGAACACTTTTTATGGACTCCTGTATCTCCTTGACCTGCCTTTCCTTAGAACCCTCGGTCTGTGTGTGCCTGCACCTCCTCTGTGTCACCAACCCTACCCTGCGGCTTCCACCACTTTTGCAGAAAGAGAAGCAGAACCATGGCTCACCTGGTGTCTACCATGCATGCCGCTCACTTTCCACCTCAGAGCTCGCTTGTCGCTCTAAACCAGCAGTTCTCAACCTGAGAGTCACAACCCCTGTGGGGACCAGACGACCCTTTCACAGAGGTTACATATCAGATATCCTGCATATCAAATATTTACGTTATGTTTTATGACAGTAGAAAACTACAGTTATAAAGTAGCAATGAAATAATTTTAGGGCTGGCGGTCACTATGACATGAAGGACCGTGTTAAAGGGTCGCAGCAGTGGGAAAGTTGAGAGCCACTGCTTTAAACTGTGATGTCGTGAGACTCACTTGCTGCCCACACAGGAAGAAAAGTGTGGCGTACAGGAGGCGGTGAATACAGTTCCCCCTGAAACACCCAAATTAGCTGAAAGTCAGTGGCAGACAGGAGGTGGCGAATACAGTTTCCTCCCTGATACCCTCAAGCTAGCAGAAACGTGAGGTCACATTATTTCCATAGAACAACTATGGAGATTGGGTAATCATGTGTGCTTGATTCCAAGCGACATCCATATTTTCCTTGGAGTTCAATTTCTGGAAAACTCAGCTAAGATAGCACACAACAGCCATCCAGGAATCACGCTGTGTCTGTGTGGCGGGAAGATCGGGGGGGTCTGGAGTCAAGGAGACCTTGCTCTGCTCGGATCCTCGCCATTTGCTGGGTGGAGCCACCGAGAAAACATTTCATTTCCATAGATTGCATGCTCTTCTGTAAAACAGGGGTAAGCATCTGTACAACACAGAGTTGTTCTGAACACTCCGAGAGAGAGAGAGAAAACATAAAATTGGGTGGGTATGGGGGTGTAGAGAATCTTGAAGGGATTGGGGGAGGGGAAAACATGATCAAAATGTGTGAAAACAATTTCATTAAAAAGATTTTTCAAAAAAAAAGAAATCAAAAAGTAATGAACATTGAAAACACATCAGCAGCTGATTATCCGTCTTGGCATTAAGTGACTTACAGTTTTCCAATAGTGTTGGAGGTTTAGAAACCATCACCTCTACTTTATAAACGGAGTCACTGTACCCTGTTATCTGATTCAAGTTCAAAGGTAGTGTGCACAGAGCCAGAGTCTAAACCTAAAGGACTTGTCTCTAAGCCTATGCCTTTAACTATCACGTGACACCCTTTCTCCTGAATGCAAACACTGCCTAGTACAATATCCCGCGCAGGCAAAGAACTCTACACTTATTTGAGTTGTCAGTGCCCCCAGCTAAACGGGGACACTCCCCGAGAGGTGTGATCCTGCAAGTTCTGATTAATCCTTGCAGGTGGTACTTGCTGGAGAGTTTCCTTTGACTCCAGGGAGGCAGATTCTGATCCTTCCTGTCTCCTGGCTGGGGTGGAGACATAAAGGTGGGAATGCAAGTAGCCATTGTATAAAAATGATGCCACAGGACCACAGGTACAAGACATGGTAGAGGTGCCACATGATCCATAAGCAGCTAATCTTAGATCTGCTTGTCATCTGGGATACGATTACCTTTGATGGAGATGGTATTAGTTTTATTTTCATGGTCATGTGCTTCTTTTTTCTTTTATTATACCAGTCTAGCTAACCCAGTGTAGTCTTGACGGATGCAGAATTTGACAAAAGTTTTGACTGCCTGCCTATCCGTTTTATAAATCATAAAACGGCACATGTATTGTAGCTGTAACTATTCCATGTATTCTTGATGAAGCGCAAGTTCTAATGAACAAGAGTTCCTACCTAAGCATGACTTCAGTTGGGACAAGAAGAAGCATTTATTGCAAAAATCAAAATTGATCGCTATTGCTACATATACCACAACACAGCTGAGCAAAATCTATAACCATATTGATTTTTTAAAAAAAGCATTAATAGAATAGCCAATAATTTTGACCATTGATTGATCTATTTGTAAAGAATTAGGGAAATTGGTCGTGTGATAACTACTCATAATCGTTGTCCAAAAGAATATATAGTTTTTAAACTTGCTATTTAAAATCACTACCACATTCAATATCCAAGAAGTTACTTCGGCCTCATAAATAATGGTCATCTATCCAAACAAAAACAGTTGAGTCTCACAACTCTTGGATAATGAGGATTTAAAAAAAAAATTAATGAGGATTTTTTTAAAACCTTATTTAGGTTTTTTTAAAATTTTTTAATGATTTATTTTTCTTTATTTTATGTTCATTGGTGTGAAGGTGTCAGACCCCCTGGAAATGGATTTTCAGACAGTTGTGAGCTGTCATGTGGGTGCTGGGAATTGAACCCGGGTCCTCTGGAAGAGCAGTCAGTGCTCTTAACCGCTGAGCCATTTCTCCAGCCCTTATTTAGGTTTTTTTGTTTGTTTATTTTTTGTGGGGGTGCCTAGATGCCTGGGCATTGTATACATGCAGTTTCCATGGTGGCCAGAAGAGGGCCTCATATCCCATGAAACTAGAGTTCCAGAAGGTTGCGAGTCACTATGTGGGTGCTGGGAGTCAAACCCTAATTCTCTGGAAAGCAGCCAGTGTTCTTAACTGCTGAATCTTCTCTCCAGCCCCACAAATAACTGGAACTTTTTAAATAGCAATCAAGCAGAGTTTATGACTGTAACTGCCTGCCCTAATCTATTTCATATGAATACTTTTCCCTTTTCATTATGATTAACATAAGCTACCAAAATTAAAAACAAATTTCCAATTATTTTTAAAGTAGAAAGATGAAATTCATTGCATCCTTGAGCTAAAGCAATTGCTGCAGCTCATCCCTGCGCCTCATTTAGAGGTTTTTAGTAGCTTTGACAAAAATAGAAACATGATGGACCGTATGTAAAGATGTGTTGTGCTCCTTGTCTGATAAAAGGGAGCAATTAAAACTGCTCGACCATAAAATATTTTACCTAGATTTAAGGATGAACCATTCCATTGTCCTAAAAAATGGAACATGATGTCAACTAGATTTTTTTAATATTCTAAACATATTCTAAGAACTTCTGCCTTTTATATAAAACCTAAAAGCATAAAATTGAATTCTAACTAAATAAAGACATTTAATTGGGAAGACTGTGTGAAAATGATTTTTTTGTTTGTTTTTTATTTTGTTTTATTTTTAAAGAAAAAATAAAACAGGGTTTCTCTGTGTAGCCTTGGCTGTGCTGAAACTTACTGTATAGGCCAGGCTGGCCTCTAACTCAGAGACTTACCTGCCTCTGCCTCCTGAGTGCTGAATTAAGGGTATGCACTGTCACACCCAGTTCATATAGAGAATTTTCTTGATTAATGATTAACATAGGGTTTCTCCGCGTGATCCTGACTGCCCTGGTACCTGCTCTGTAGACGAGGCTAGCCTCCTCAGTGCTGCAATTAAGGTCTGCAGCACTCTACCTGTCCCTTATTATTTATTTATTTATTTATTTATTTATTTATTTATTTATTTATTTTGTTTTGTTTTGCTTTGTTTTTTGGTGATCTGGTTCTGGAGTTTCACCAAAACAGGTGTGTGTGTTGTGTGTGTGTGTATGCTCACAAATTGCCATAGAACTTTCACAATTACCTGAAACTAATTTTTTCTGTCTCCTTCCTTCCTTTCTCTTTCAGCCAAGAAAGCACACATGAATGCAAATTAATGGGGCATTGCCATGGCTGTTGTTGACTTTATTTGGAAAGATGTAAGCCACTGGCAAAGCTCTGCCATTTAGCTTTGGTATCAGGTTACTTGTAGCTTGGACTCATATCTGTCTCCATGAGTCCTCTCAACTTTAATATCGAACTAATTAGAGAACGGATGTGCAATGCTCATGTGAGCTGAACAGAATAACTTACAATTGATCATTACCAATTTAATTCACTGGTACAAACCTTGTGTTTTCCCTCAAAGGGAAAGAGAAAAGTGTTGCCGTCAAGACTCTCCATACCAAAAAAAAAAAAAAAAAAAAAGGAAGAAAGAAAAAAAAAAGGCTCTCCATACCTTGGAGAGTTCTTAGCTTAAACTCTATCTGAACCTTCACATAGGGTCAACGACAATGATGACTTTGTAGAATCTTCCACTTAGCTTTTGTAAAACTAAGATAAAATGGGTGGTACAATACAAGCCTCTATTTCACCAAACCCGGAGGAGTGGAATGGCTCAGAAATACATCGCACTACCACACTACATCACAAAAAGTCCAAAGTCTACAGCTGGTTGACTTCTTCCCTCCTGGAGTTTCCCCGACAGAGTTTCCCCTGAAGCAGTCTCCTTTTGTGTTGGACTTAGGAGGATTAGGAGGGGGGAAAAAAGTCCTACTTATGGGTAGAAAAGCACATTGTAGAAACAGGCTCTCTCATACTACACAGAAGGCGTAGAGGTTTGTGGACGCACTGTGACTGAAAGTTGGGCTATCTTAGCCCAGGGAGAAATTAATTAGAAATTAACTAGAGTCTAGATTCTAGAAGACGAAGGAAATGATATCTTTTGGATTGCCACTTTCAAATGTTTGATGCTTCACAGGCATTTTATGACCCTATAGCTGTGGAGTCACTGTTTTTCCTCTAAGGAAACTTAACTGGGGTCTTGGGAAATCAGGAATAAAATGAGAATAGTAATTCTAAGTTGGAGAGAGAGAATTATTACTCTTCCATGTTGGCCTGAGCCATGAGACTATCAGACAAGCATCGATCCACTGTTTCCTAAAGAAATCCTTTGAATCTAGCTGTGCATCTAGACCAGAACTTGGTTTGACAATGCAGAATCATTTTGTGATAATTATGGAAAGCACTATTTTAAAAACAATTATTAAGAACAGGTATTAAAGACCTACAGTGGTGACCAATCTGCGTGATACACTGGTACAATAGTAATGCAAGCATTGTAGGAGTTACCAACAACTATCTGATTGGACTTAAGGCTTCCTTCATGAGGTGGAACCCATGCCTGGCACTGTTCATGTGCCCAAGACCTGAGATTAGATAGGCCATGATACCAGTAGTGAACCAGATACTACTGTTCTGAAAAAAAGAAAAAAAAAGCAGAGCAATAAAATGAGTTCCTAACAACATTCTGCTATATTCCATAGTTCAGGGCCTCACTCAGTCATCATCAGAAAAAAGCTTCCCTCTATAGTTGATGGGAACTAATACAGAGACCCACAGCTGGACAATGTGCAGAGATTGAGAGGCCTTGGAGCACTCAGTCCTAGATGGTATGTCTTCATCAAATCCCTCCTGTTAGGGCTCAGGGAGCTATGCAGAAGAGGGGGCAGAAAGATCGTAAGAGCCAGTAGCGACGGATAACACCAAGGAAATAGTGTCTTCTACAGACAACAGGATTAACACATATGAACTCACAGAGACTGTGACAGCATGCACAGAGCCTGTACAAGCCAGATGGGTCTCAGCGATGAGAAGGAAACAGGACATGAACCCTATTCCCTAACATAGAAACTATCTCCAATTGACTATCAATCGGCAAAGGAAACGTTTGAGTCTCAGTGGGTATACAAGCCACATTTAAAGGAGGCCCCATGTCCAGCAGTACACAGTCAACACAAAATAAACTCAGTGGTATTTTTGGAGATGTTTTGTCTCATATTGCTTTGTTTGGGTGTTTTTTAAATCTTACTTGTATTTTGCTTAGCTATTATGGCTTCTAATTATGTGTTTGTATGGTTTTCTGTGTGTATCTGTGATTTTGTTTGTTTTTTTCTTCCTTTCCATTTGTCTGTTTGCTTTGTTTTATTCTGGGTTGTTTGCTTGTTTATTGGGCTGCTTGTTTTGGAAGGAGAGTGAGAGAGGTGGGGTTAGATAGATGGAGACAAGGGAGGGGAAACCATGTTCAGAATATACTGTGTAGGGAAAGTACTCTCAATTACAAATAATGGATATTAAAAAAGTGATTGCCTTGGCTAGGGAGACAGCTCAGTCGGTGAAGCTGCGCAAGCGCAAGGACCTGAGCGGATGTTTAGGTATGCTTCTTGTTACACAAACGCAAGGACCTGAGTGGACATTTAGGTACGCTTCTTGTAGTCCCAGCACTGGTGAAGTGGAGATGGGCAAATCTCTGGTACTCATTAGCCAGTCAACTTAGACCAATTGGTGAGCCTTGGATCTTAAAAAGAAAAACAAAACAAAACAACAATAACAACAAAAACAGGGAATGGCTTCTAAGGAATGACCCCAGAGGTTAACCTCTGACCGCCATGTACATGGGCACACACATGTACAAGCACGTGTACATACTGGAATGAATGCATACATGCACACACACTGACAACTTTGTTAAGTATTCCGAAAAAAAATCTAATTTTCCATTTTATTTATGGATAAAATTAAGCAAAATGCATTAGAAGAAAACGTGCCCAGACTGAGGTAATTAATTATGCTAAGGAACAAACTAAAGGAATTTATCAACTATTCACAGGGAAAAAAAAACAGTGAATGAATAAAAGACACATCTGGTTGTAGTGATTTGAATGAAATGTTTCCCATAGGCTCAGATATTTGAACACTTGGTCCCCAGCTGGCAGCGCTGTTTGAGGAAGGGTAGGCGATGAGGCCTTGTGGGAGGAAGTATTAACACTGGAAATATACTTTGACAGTTTAAAAATTCCATGCCACTTCCAGTTCCCTCTTTCTGCTCCTCCTTTTCAGAGAGGATGTGAGCTCTGGGCCTCCCGCTCCAGCTGCCACACCTGCCTGCCAACATGTCTCCCCACCACTCCTAGCCCTCAGGACCATAACCTCCAACAAAACCTTCCTTCTATAATCTCCCTGTGTCATGGTGTTTGATCACAGCAACAGGGAAGTAGCTAATACAGTGGTAGAGCTGTTTCCCATTTCCAGGAAGTAAGGAAGACTACCAACGGAAAGATTTTAGCGTTATGACTCTGTAGCTGTAATGCTTTCTACAAATTATTGGTCTGTAGGTTCATTTGAAAAAAAAGGGGGGGATTAGGTCATTCGCAGAAATTCTCCCTTTGCTCTCCCTGGAAGCAAGGATCCTATTCTTAGAGTCTAAGTGGGTCTTTACTCATCTCAGCTTCTGATAATTTAAGCGTAGAGTTTCAGGTAGTACAATACCGTGGTGGTGGTACCGCATGACAAGTACTAACAGTGACCCAGAAGCCAGAGACTATAGCTGGGTTCTCTGTTTATGAGAATGACAAATGAGGAGATTGATCAGTACTAAAAAGGACTTTAATCTCTTGCGTATTTATGATAAATTAAAAGAAAACACAGAAAAGCCAGTGGTGGAATTGACCCCATAAACTCTTTGTTCCTCACGCGAGTATTAAACTGAAAAGCTTTACCCCATCATTTGAAGAGACAAGTGTGCTTCTGAGAACTGTCCAACACACTAATGGTCTATAATTAGGGAGATAAATGGCTCCCCTTTCCCATCAAAGGGAGTGCTAACCCCCCAATTATACCAAGAATCTCAGCCTAAGGCTCCAGATTTTCCACCTTCTACATGGTTTAGTAACCAGAGGCTGAGAACATGGCAAATACAACTGACAAAGACCTGCGCCTGGCACTCATTCTCCAATCCGCACTGGGTTCCTTCAGAACCACTGCCGCATCTCTTTACACTTCTGTGTGGTAGCCCCTTATCTAGAGACAGTCCCATATTGATACAAAGTTCTGGTCTAATTTATTAATGACACATCTTTCATCCTCCTCATGATCTCAGTTTAATCACTAAAGGCTACTGCTACCTCTAGCTCTTACCAACCTCCTGTGGAGCTCACTGTCCCCAGGGTTTTCCATGAGCACTGAGATCTCCCTCTATCCTAAACATTCAGCATTTGAAAACAGTGCCAGTCTCAGAGTTAACCAACTAAAGAGCAGTTGAGATTTAAAAAAAACAACAACAACAAAATACCAGCTCTCTGTATGACTGAGGAGGTCCCTTGGCTTAATAAAGACTGGTTTAATAAAGAGTTAAATGTCCAATAACTAGGCAGGAGAGAATAGTGGGGACTTCCGGGCAGTAAAAAAGAGAAACTAGGAGGAGGATTGGAACCATTATAACATGCTGTACAAGGAAAGGTGAAAGCCATGTAACAAAATACAGGTTAACAGAGCAGGTTAAATTGAGTTATAAGAATCTAAGCTAAAGGCCAAGCTTTCATAATTAGTAATAAGTCTCTGGGTCATTATTTGCAGGCTGGTGGTCCAAAGATAGTCCAACGAAAAAGCTTGCTGTAACAGAAAGCAAGGGCATTAAAGTCAATGGTTTTTAACAAAAAGCGTCATCCTAGCTGAAATCAACCCAGTTTTAGGCCCTCTACTCGTATCTGATTAACTTCTATGCACCAGGTCTATCTGAGAAGGAGAGTTTTGATCTGAGGGTTTTCTTAGGATATTGGCACAGCACAAAGGGTGGAGGTCCTGTTACAGTCTACTTAAGCATTTCCTGAAGGCAAATGAACTTGACTCTTCTGTAGTACCCATGGGGTCTGTTTTGTCTGTCTGTTTTTCGGACAAGGTTCTTGATATCCAGGCTGGCCCAGAACTAGATATGTAACTGATGATGGCCTTGAAATCCTGATTCTCCTGCCTCTACTTCCCAGGTACTAGAATTATAGACATGTACCACCATGATTGGATGGCTAAAAATTTGTTATCATATCCCAAACTTCCAGAACAGTGCATTCTTTCAATCCTAGCACTCGGGAGGCTGAGGCAGGTGGATCTCTGTGAGTTCAAGGCCAGCCTGGTCTACAAGAGCTAGTTCCAGCACAGGCTCCAAAGCTACAGAGAAGCCCTGTCTTGGAAAACCAAAAACCAAAAACCCAAAAAAAAAAGAAAGAAAAAAGAAAAAGAAAAAACTTTGGAATGATTTTCCATCCAAGTTTGTTCCCAAGAACAGTTCTGTCCTCTTCAAAGGCCTATGGGACTCGACTCCCATTCTGAAGAACTGTAGATTTATAAATAGACTTCCGTTACTGTCCTGGTTTGTTTTATGTCAACTTGATACAAACTAGGGTTATCTAGGAAGAACATCAACCAAAAAAATACCTGTATGACATTCTTTTTTCCAATTTTTTTTTTGAGTCTGTGTATGTAGCCCTGGCTTTCCTAAAATTCACTGGGCTCCAGCTCAGAGATCCCCCTTCCTCTGCCTCCCAAGTGCTGGGATTAAGGGTGTGCTCTACCACACCTAGTTTATATGGGGGATTTTCTTGATTAATGATTAATATGAGAGGGTCCAGCCCACTGTGCAAGGGGCAGCCCCTGGGCAGGTGGTCCTGGGTGCCATAAGAAAGCAGTTGAGCCAGTCATAGGGACTGAGCCTGGAGTACTTCTCTGTGGTCTCTGCCTTCAGATTCCTGTGAGTTTCTGCCATGGCTCCTCCTGGGGATGGGCTGGAACCCGGAAGCCAGATCACCCTTTCCTCCCTTAGCTGCTTTGGATCATGGTGTTTAATCACAGCCATAGAAACTTAACTCGAAAACTCAGCATTTGTAATTCTATCGAGATAGGTAGGTGGGTATCTTAGCCAATTTACTTTTCCATCCTTGCCGAACGCCCATGGGTGCTCTGTTTTCCGTAAGAGATTTGCGTTTGCTTTCATCTGCTCATTAACGACGACACGCATGTCAGTTTTCTTATTAGTTGCTTTATACTTCAGTAATTTCTACTTAATTAGCGAGAGAAACTGCAAAGGTGAGAGGTGAAGTCTGAAGTCAGTCTCTTTCAAAGCCAAAATCGAGTGCTAGATTAAGTCCTGAGGAGAGGCGGGATCAGAAGAACAGGCGAGGATGCTGGGCAGAGGAAGCAGAGCAGACGCTACAAGGCAGGAAGTTGCCATGCCTCGGATCAGAAAGGAAGTCTTTCGGGCTCTCAAAGGGACCCCTCACCTCTATTGTCCATCATTTATGTTTGAATTCTCCTGTGTCCTTTCCATCTATCTTGTTTTCATTGAAATTCTGAGTGAATCTCTAGCCATTGAATCTGGTAATCCACTGAAACCTCTACAGATCCTGTTAATTAGAGTCTTCGTGTCCCTGCAATCCCGGGGAGCTGTCGGTAAGAGCCTAACAGCACATGGAGAGCAACTTCGGATAATGAAGATTTACAAGGTCCTGTTTGTTCAGGTGTGTGCGCACGTGGGCTGTGGTAGAATGTTGGGAAAAGAGGAGTAGCCTGAGGATCAGGTCTGTGGTGGGTAGCTACTCCTGGCCTTGAAAACTTAAAGGGAAATACCACTTTGTTCCCTATATGACTGGGATACAGAATCGGAGGGCAGAGAGGCAGTGTTTTAGACCAAAGAACAAAGCAGCCCGAGGTGATGCCACAGCCAGCCATAAGCCCTCCTCTTCTCGTAACATACTAGGATGGAGTCAGTGTGCAATAGAGACTTCTCTACGTGTCTACATGATTTCATTTCTCGGAACTGATGTAGTAAAGGGGGCGGGGAGAAGCTGGCTACATTGCCATTTAGCTGAATAAATTTGCAGATGGCGGCTTCCTAAGAAAGGAATCAAGTTTCTGTTCTTGTAGCTAAGGTAGGAAGTAAGTCTCTGGAAGGCAATAGGAGTCCCTGTCTGCGAATGCAAACACATCCTACTGCCCTAAGTGCCTCCCAGGCAGAGCGAGGCAGGCCTGGTGCACCAGCATGTTTGGAAGTGTGAGCTCATCAACCTGGGAGAAGCCTTTCTGAACCGGGGAGCAGCGGCTGGTTGCGGGGGGGGGGGGGGGGGGGGGGGGGGGGGGGGGGCATAATGAGAAGCGGCAGCAGTCCGAGTGTGAAATTCTGTCACTGCCCGGAGGCACCTGGAAACAAGGCTGAAAATAGCTCAGGCAGAATCCCAGTTTCAGGACAAAGATGGGAGCACTGCTTTTAGCAAGAGGCTTCCTTCATGCCGTTTAGAGGACCCGTGGACACCATCCTGGTGTGTTATTTTTATTCCAAACCCCCAGAGCAACCGTGGGCCATAGTTACCTTCCCTGGCGCTAGAAAAAACAAGACATCTCATTAGTCCTTGGAGAGCTACATGGAGGGGCACAAATAGAGGATAACGTACTAGGGCTGGGACCCACGGCAAGTCTGCATGACAAACAGCCAGTGAACATTTGGACTCCTTCTCACTTTCCGTTCTCCTTGTAGAAATGAAAATATTCCCTTTCAGCGCCGGCTTTGGGTCAAACAGTCTTGTCCTCCATTCTCAAATCCATTCTATGAAATTCAATATGGCCTCTTCACAGTGACATTCTCTGAGGAATAAGTACATTTTCTTTGCCAACTTCTCATTCATTCTCCCCTAAAATGATGAAAGTTTTCATTAAATATTAATATTTATGACCTTTCCATCAGAAAAGAAGTAACCAAGTTCTTAAATATGGTCATCAATTCCAGAACATAAAACTGAGTCAATATAATTCAGTAGGTTGGTACTGCCTGGTGCACAAGGCACTGAGAACAATAAGATGTGTTTAAAATAACTTAATCTTCAAAGAAATGGATACATATAAAGAATTATAAAATAGCACATTACATAAAGTAAGACTTAGCATTTTATTTTTTTAAAAAAAGTAATGTCATTGCAAAAGAGAACCCACTATCTGACTTTGAGTGGAAGCAAACGGGGTATGAACTTGGCTTCACACAGCGAAGAAGAATCCATAGGACAGCTAATACGGAGAGAGCATTTCGAGTAAAGAGACAGCAGTATGTGCAGCACAGTTGTCCAAGCAAGTGAGTGTGTCAGAAGGAGAAATGAGCGGGCCCTGCTGAACCATAGCATCTCCAGGGGAGAAGATGGAAAGCAGGCAGGGACCAGGTGACACCCAGCAGTGGGCGAAAGATCTTTACCAGGTTGTATTCAGATGGATCTAATGGCATGGTGCAATTTCAAACTAGATTCTTTTCTATTTTTATTTGTTTGTTTGTTCATCCTTTTTGCTCAATAATTACATGAGGGTGTTTATGTAGTTCCCTCTCAGTTCTACCCTGAGAGGAATTCTTCTTAGCCTGGAGAGGTAGACAGTAACAGCAGCTACAGAGAACTTCACACAGGTGCCTCAAGTGGACCCATGGAAACAAAATGCTGCTAAAGGCTAGCGAGTGACAGCAAAGTGCTGAAGGTGACCTGGTGGGGGTAGGGTCAGAGACTTGGGGCTGTCTCCTGACTGACTGTGAACTGTTGTTAGTAGTGGTTCAGGAGAGGTTTCCTGGGGCTGCGGGAACAAACCACCACGAACTGGTTGGCTTAAAACAACAGAAATGTATTTTCTCAGAGCTCTGAAGGCCAGGAATCTGAGATCAACTCCTTCTGGGGCTTAAGAAGAAAACCTTCCCTTGCCACTTCTAGCCTTCGGTGGCTTCCTTGGCTTGTGATCACATCCCTTCGGTCTCTGCTTCCGCTTCTGCATTGCCTTCTCCTTGCTTCTCTTTCTTCTGCTATTATCATGATGTTTGCTATAACAGTGAAGGCTCACCTGGCCAAACCAGTGCAATCTCATCTTAAGATCCTTAATTATGTATGGTGCAGACTTTTTCCAAATAAGGCGACATTCACAGTGTCTAGAATGTCAGCATGGACATGTCTTTGAGGGGGTGGCGCCGTTCGCCCTGCTACTGAGACTCATCTTACTTCTGCAGCTGTGTTGAGATCTCATGCAACGTCACACCCTATCATTTGCAAACTACTACATGTGATTGGGCCTGGTCTGGAGTTGTCAGTGGCCAATGACCTTGTGGGTGTGGCAGTTAGAATTAAGATGCTCAGAAGTCAGTGGTGAGGGATAAGGATGCACCTCTCTTGGTCGTGTTTGACTGGCACGCGGGAAACCTTGGGCGTGATGGTGGCCACTGTAAACCCTGAGCGTGGTGCGGAGGCAGGAGGCTGAGCTGTTCCAGTTCATCCTTGGCTACGTAGAAAGCTTAAGGCCAGGCTGGGATGCACAGGCCCCTGTCAAATAAACAAACAAACTAAAACTCAGTGGTGACCTGAAGGCCGAAGTGAGGAGAAGGCTATCCTGTGATTCTCACAAAGCCACTGATGAAGGTGGGAATGTAGGGAGAAAGTGATAGTCCAGGGTTCTCATATAATGCAAGGAACAGTGAACACATTCTGTAGTGGGGAGGGCGCTTGTTTGTTTCCTGGCTGCCCAGACTCCCAAAATAACCTCACAGAAACTGTATTAATTAAATCACTGCTTGGCCAATCACTTAAGCATATTGCTAGCTAGCTCTTACATCTAGAAGTAACCCATCTCCATTATTTTATATTTTACCATGAGGCTCATGGCCTACCAGCAAGGCTTCAGCATGTCTGTCTCCAGCGGTGGCTCCATGGCTTCTCTCTGACTCCGCCTCCCTTCTCCCAGCATCCAGTTTAGTCCCCATCTTCCCTCCCTGCCTAGTTCTGTTATGCCCTTCTCTGCTATAGGCTCAAAGCAGTTTCTTTATTCATTAACCAATAAAAGCAACATATAGACAAGAAGAACCTCCCACACCACACATTCTGCCCAACCCTTACCTGCAATTCAGAATTTCCATTTTTGCCATTTTTCTTCAAATGGCCATGTAATGTTAGTCTAAGCAGTTGGCTCTGTTGTGTCTGATTTCCTTGCCTCTCCTTCACCAACTCGACACTGAATGAGAGACGAGGGCCCTGTTTGTTTTTCCCCAAAATGCTCATTTACGGTTGTTGATGGTGTTTGTTGGCTGTGCTAGTTCTTAAACTCTTACGCAGGGATGATTGACACCTGGAAAAGCTGGGCATGCTTAAATCTTTACAACTTGCTAAGTTTAGAGATAAGCAAACCACGTGCTAAAATGTGTCTTTGAGTGAATGGGCACCTCCAGTGACAGGGAGATGAGGGGCCTAGTTAAGAATGCGAATGGCTGAGTTATAAAGGGCTTCTCGTTTAGGGCGGCTTCAATCGTGTGTTCTTTTCTATGAAGTTGCTTACTTGTTCCCTAGAGTGACTTAGAGAGAGACTAACATTCTCTGCATAAAAATGTCTCTCACCCAGGCCCAACGTGAGATCCCCAGATTGTTCTCTGGACAGAGGAGAGGGTGCCTGAACCGGCCTTGGCCCATAACCATACCGATGAATATTTTGCTTATCACCATAGATCCTTCATTTGGCGATGGAGGGCGATACAAACGGAGACCCACATTGGAGCACCGGACTGAGCCCCCCGAGGTCCAAATGAGGAGCAGAAGGACGAAGAAAATGAAAAAGGAAATAAGGACTGCGAGGGATGCTATCACCCACTGATACAAGGGGATGGATCTAATGAGAGTTTACCAAGGCCAGTTGGACTGGGACTGAACGAGGACGTGATCCAACCAGGTTCTCTGAATGTGGCCGGACTCTCTGGATGTGGCTGGCCCGGAGTCTTTCTGAAAGGCCATTGACAATGACACTGGAACTTGTTTCCTCTGCATATACTGGATTTTGGGGATCCAGTCTGTTTGGATACTCACCTTCCTGGACCTGGAGGGAGGGGGGAGAAGCTTGAACTTCCCACAGGGCAGGAAACCCTGACTGCCCTTGGGGACATAGAGGGAGGAGGAGAGGGAGTGGGGGGAGTGGGAGGGTGTTGGGAGGGGGGCAGAACTGGAAACTTTTATAATTTAATAAAATTACTTTCTAAAAGTAAAAAAAAAAATGTCTCTCAAATACATTCGTCAGAACTATTGTGTCCCCTGCGGCTTCTTCTCCACTTAAATCCCTTCATTTCCTTTAACCTTCGGGCCCTGTGTCAGTCCTGTTGGAGAACCGCTCCTCACATCTGCTTGGTCTCCTTCCATTCGCCCAGCAAATATGTGCGCACATCCTCAGCTGAGTGCGCCATACAAAGACTGTGTGTTCAAAACGGGAAAACACAGGCAACACCTCCCTTCAGCTCGCAAGTGTTTTTTCTGAAGTTCTTGAAGCTAACAGTCCTCAGAGCTAAGACCAGTTGTCCCTTCCTCTGTCTGGGGATTGTACGTTCTCTGTTACTGATTATTAAAATAGAGGCTATTATTGTTTTCCAATTAATCTTCTGAACTACCGGATGCACTATCCCTTGTTTGTTTAAACATGAGTCATGGATTTTTTTATTTTGTGTGCATGTTTCGCCTGTACGTATGTCTGTGTTCATACCACGTTCATACCTAGCACTTGCGGAGGTTAGAAGGAGCCAGATGCCCTGAACTAGAGTTACAAATAGTTACGAACCACCATGTGGGCACCAGGAGCTGAACCTGGGTCCTCTGCAAGAATAACAAGTGCTCTTAACCACTGAGTCACCTCTCCAGGCCCAAACTGTGATTTTAAATTCTGATACAAGTGCATACTTACAACTGGAAAATGTACAATATATCATAGACTTCCATCCCCCGCTAAGAGAATGCACGATATGCTAACGGTAATGCAATGACGGGAAGTGAGCCCACACAATCCATGAGGGCTGGGTATTTAGGGGGCATCTCTGAGAAGCAGGTGCTGTATGGAGCCAGGAGTTGTGAGTGGCTTCTCGGGGGCTCAGGTTAAATCATGTCTTCGGTGAAGCACACCTCGATTATTTGACTGGGGGACCCAGAGTCCCCTTTCCTCTTTTTTTTCTATAATTTTATGCATGTTTCTCTTTTTAATAATGGAATAAACCCACAATAAGATGAAGGGGACATCGACCAAACTAATAGGCATTCTTCCATTACAAATGTCTTTAATTTATTTCTTCACTCAGGCACTCTACCGGGCTTTAGGAATGACATTCTTCTTTAAGGGACCACAGATGTCTGACTTAAAATTCTGTATTTGTGACATTTCAATATTGCTAGTCTCGTTTTTTTTCCTAATGAAATTATAAGAAAACAAAATCTGCTTGGCCCACAGCACTTTGGCTGTGATCCAAAAGCCTTTCCATTACCACGAAATCCCACACTCTGCAGACCTAGCTGCAGAGGAGCTGCACGCACTTAGCAAGCAGCTGTCTGTGATCCCAATGCAGGAACACGGCCCAGAGCAACAGCACGAGGAAAGAGAAGCATGGACACTTCTTTTTTTTAAGTTCTATGGAATCTGTTTCTGCTCTGGTCAAGTCCGGGTCCAGTTGATGCTTTTAAGTGGAAATTTAAAACTTCGTACCTCACTTAAATTTCAATATCGTTTTACTTTTTGAGCCAAGAACTTTCTGTGTGACCCTGAATGGCGTCAATGCGCTTCCTCTCCTGTCTGAGCCTTCCGAGGGTTTGGGTGACAGGGGTGCACCACCACCCGTGGCTCTTTCTCTTTGGGCCCCAAAGAGCACAACTTAAGATTGTTTGCATGTGTACAGCATTAAGTTGGTCAGCTATAGGCAATATTTAGAGCAAGAGCCCATAGGCAATGGTTAGAAAAAAGGCCAGGATACAAGAAAAGTTTAGAAAGACGAAAGACGTATAAATATACTAAGTGTGTACAGGTTAAAAAAAAAAGCCCAAACTGTTAGTTGTTTTAATTTAATAAATCCTAAATTTAAATAAAAACATCTAATAAGTCAGTCAGATCTCTTGCTCAATGAATATTTTTGGTTTTGTTGTTTGTTTGTTTTTTGAGTTTTCATTAGTTTGTTTGTTTGGAGGACAGGGTCTTCCTGTGTAGTCTAGGCTGGCCTCAAATTTGTGATCCTCCTGTCTCAGCCTCCCTGTTCTTAAAATGCAGGTATTTCTACATCTACAACACCACAGTTACACATCTGGGTTTATACAACCCGTGCTTTTGCTTTGTTGAGATGGGGTCATGCTCTGTAACCTAGACCAGCCTTGAACTCATGGTAACCCTACTTCTACGTCAACTTCCCACATGCTGGGCTTATAGATGTGCCTACCACACTCAGTAGAGTTTTCCGTTCTGCAGTCTTGGTCCAACACTAAGTACATAGCCAATGCTGAACATTTGTAAAACGAATGCACTAAGTGAAAGGAGGAGCAAATAAATGCTGTGACTCTTTGCTGCTTTTTTAGTAGAGATGTGTGTCACTAAATGTTTATGTATTCTGACACCCCTAGTCAACCTGCAAACACAGCCCACCTACCCTGATTATCCCTGTAGACAGAATGCTGCATGAATCTGACGTTCTTTGTCCTTGCTCAATGGCACTCTGCCATAATTAACATTTAGCTGAAAAATTTTATACAGATATCTATCTTTAAATTTTACCATGACTAGAATACAATTTTGTCTGCAGTGTTTTCCAAACGCTACCGTGCCCCAGATCAATGAGGTAATTCATTTTGATGACTGACATCTTTGCGAGTCATTAGAAAATCTGATGATCTTCAATGATAGTTACAGTCACGTCTCACACATACACTTAGCGAAAGCCAAATTAAGTTGCAGGAAGGGTGTGCTTGCACATGCACATGAGTGCGCATGAGTGTGTGTGTGTGTGTGTGTGTGTGCGTGTGAGCAATGTGGATTTCTGGGGTGTTGCTTATCATATTGGGACAGTATTAACCTTTGCCTGTCAGTCAATTCTGCAGGACTCTCCCTCTTCCGCTGTTTGAATGAGCAACTGAGCACTTGGCCACAGAGAAGAAAGCCTAGTATATCCCACATTAAGGGCCTTCTTGAAGTTTTCTCCATTGCCGCCAGCATGTTCAACACTGCCAGAGTATGATTAACCTCAGGAGATCAGCTCCCACTGTTGCACAATGCGTTTAAAAACACAGGAGCTAATATTACATGATGTCACAGAGACAAAGCCTCTGCAGGTAAAAACGAGCATCAAGCAGATAAGCATTCTCTGACTGGGAATACATAATGCTAAAACATCTTAAAATAATTAGCCCTCACGCTGGAAACACTCTGTTCCTGATGAGGACTGCCCAAACTTGTTTGTGAACAGCTCCATTTTATGTCTGTAGCATTTAGTGCACTAATTCATGTGCTTACAGTTCAATCCATGGTTCATTAAACTGTTTTGGTGCTTAGGCCATTCACTGATCTAAGAGAGTCACAAGTGTCACTGTTAAAATCAAGCCTGTTGTTTCCTTCAGTTAAAGAAGAGAAAAAGCTATTTCTGCTTATGATTCTGGGATTGTGCTGCTTGATTAAAAACACATCCCATGCTCCTATGTACATCCAAAATATTATCAGAACCTCTCCATAACTAACTGGCCTGATCAATTGTTTGGATGTCAACAAGGTCCACACTGTGAATTGGGCAGTACAACTATGAGGTTGGGGTAGGTTGAGAACCCCTCATCTCTAGTAGATGGGTCATGGGAAAATAAATTGACAAGATCACAATTCTAATCTTGGCTGAGCCTTCAAACAAAGGCATAGCTTGTTCAAAAGAGGACTCGCCACTAAGTACGCTTGGTTCTCCTCAACATGTAATGGTAGGTTGGGTAGGTGCACCTACTTTTGTAGGTGAAGGATTTGGAAATGTTTCCAGGGTGAGGCCATGGATTAGGGTCAAAGCTAAGATTCTCTATTCAACAGCAGTGTTACTGGGATAGTGTGTGTAGAAAGACTGGAATATAAAGAATGATGATTCTTACATAGGACATATCCATGTGCTAAAAACTGAAAAGAGGGCAGACAGGGTGAGCAGACTGCTGGATTTTGAGGAGTTGAATGTGCCAGCAAAAAAAGATAACCAATAAGCTAAACAGTCTCACATGCGATACAGCAACTGAACCCCTTGGTGCTTACCCACCTTATTTGAGAATTTATAAACACACACACACACACACACACACACACACACACACACACACAAACCCACTGCACGGAACTGTTTACAATAGCCAAAAATAAAGAACTAGCATTCAATAAGAAAGTGGATAAGAAACTGTGATATGTCCAGATGATAAAACAACATTTCATGGTTTAAAAATGAGCTACCAAGTTACAAAGAGACATTAATGTTAAATTAGAAAAAGAGCCAAATGAAAGAGGCCAGCCTGAAAGCTACGTACTTTTTGATTCCTAATACAAGATACTCCAGAAAATACAAAACTACAGAGGTGGTAAAAAATGTCAGTGATTTCCCAGAGCCCAGGAAGAGGGAAGGAGCATTGACTAGAGAATTTCTTAAGGTGGTGAAGCTGTTCTATATGACAATGTGGCTGTGGATAACTGATACTGTACACATGTGAGACCCCTTAGGATGTTACAACGTGAGTAGGAACTGTCTTATGTGCAAATCTAGAGAATCATGTAGGAGGTTGAGAGCTCCTATGACAGAAGGCAGAGAGTGACAACATCATCTAATGATATGAAGATGCAGGAAGCAACACTGCTGAAAGGGATGTGAGGCCGAGTCGGAAAAGCTAAAGAAGTAGACATATCAAATATTTTAATAGATGCAGCTGCTTTCCCTTGTTTCAGTTAACGTTTCTAGTACTGCTCCACATTCATACTGAAACTGAGCAGTGAAAGGTGTGCTTGGTGAATAGTTGAGAACCAGGTTTCGCACAGAATGCATGGATGAGCAACGAGAATAGGACACACTGGTCCACGTGAAAACTATTAGAACCGGAGATGCCAGTATGAGCTCACCTCAGCTAAATGTTAATGCATATGGTTCCATGTAGGTATACAATAGACACACTGATGTATGTGCAGAAGCTAATATACGTGTGTGTGTGTGTGTGTGTGTGTGTGTGTGTGTGTGTATTTTCTCATTCTGTCGATGATAGAATTCGGAAAGCAATGGCACCCCAGCAAGAAGAGGTTCTTAGTTCATATGCCATTCTCCAGGTACAGGAAACAGCGTTTCCTAGGGAAATTGCTGATTCTTGGGTCAGCATGTGCATAGGACAATCCTGGTGAGTCTTGTAGTAACAGATATTAAGGAAATGTTTTACACACACACAGAGACACACACACACACACACACACAAGCAATCTTGATCCTGAGAAACATCAGATGGGACAGAAGGAGGCAGTGGAAGTTACAGAGAGAGCTGTTTTTGTAAAAGCGCTATCCACTTTCACTTCTGTAATGCTCGACAAATTGAGATATAAAACAAAGGAGTGGGCCGGGGTGGTGGTGGCGGCGCACACCTTTAACATCAGCACTCGGGAGGCAGAGGCAGGTGGATCTCTGTGAGTTCCTGGTCTATGAGAGCTAGTTCCAGGACAGATTCCAAAGCTACAGAGAAACCCTGTCTCGAAAAACAAAAAACAAAAACAAGAAAAAGCAAAGGAGTGGGCAGTAAAAGTAATATCCCTGTGCTTATGGCATCTCTTATTGTTCTGACGACGCATATATTAGTCTAATAGTTTGGGGGAAAACTAAAGCTGAATATATGCATATTCTATGCCCCAGCAATTCCACTTATAGAAATATACTCAATAAAATATGCACGCTTGTTCATGAAACAGCGTGTACTAGAATGTTCATAGTAGCACTATTTATGATCCTAGAACATGCTCACTTGTCCTGCACTAGTGTAATGATAGATACATCCTGTCACACTCACATAAAGGGTTTATTAGAAGAATATAATACTAAAACCATAACTACAGGGAGCAATATGGGTGGCTGATACAAGTACCCTATGGAGACAAAGAAGTCAGACACCAAACAATATTGTGTTGGCAATTTTCTTGTTGCTATAATCAAATATCTGATAAAAGGGAGGAAATCAAAGGGAGGAAAAGTGAAGAAGGACGCTCAAAAGAAATCCCACCCTAGCTCAGAATTGAGAAATAGATGGTTATTTATTTAGGGGTAGACTCACAAATCAGAATCCTCTGTTTGCACGGAGATCAGAAAACGAATCTGGCTACCGGAACAGAGAGGCCAGAAAAGAGGCCGGACGCATGCTCTACATCAGCATATATAGTATAAGAGGCCACGCCCCCAGTGGGCGGGTAACCACTAGCTGTAAGACTTCCTACAGCAGAAAAGAGTTAATTTTGGTCACAGTTTGAGGTTTGAATCAGGGAAGTCATGGCAGCCAGACCACAAGGCAGCTAGTCCATAGGGAGCAGATGAAGTCCTGTGTGAATATTTGTTATAGACTTGAGCAATGTCGTGTCAAGGACTCCAGTACTTCAGACCCATGGGACAGGCAAGGCCTCCCCCCCCCACCCCGTCTGCGAACGGATGTTGACAGTGTGTACAGAACATATCAGCCACAGCTTCGTCCTCCAGGATGATTGCAGCCTGAGGGTATGGCCCTTCAGACCTCCTATTGGGCAGCTAGCCTGTCTCTTCCTTCAGCTGTGTGCAATAAACCCACTGCCTGCTCATTCCTGCCGCATATAAATGTGCTGTGTTTCCAGGCTGCAGCAGCTGCTTCCCCATCCGACCACACAGCTCACCTGGTTCGAACTCTTCTCTGTGTGTGTCACCCCTGCCAGGTCAGTCTCAAAGGCGGCACCAGCGATGGTGCCTCTTCCATAAGGAAGCAGAGAGGAGTGAATGCTAGCGTTGAGGTCCATTTCATCCGTTTCATTCTGTTAAGCCCAGTTCAAGGGTCTCAGAGAAGGTGTCCCTGCTCAGTGAAGCCCTTCTGGAGGCACCCTCATAGACACACCCAAAAAAGGAGTTTCCATGGTGATTCCAGGTCACATCGTGTTGAGTAGAAGAACCGTAATTCCATTCATGCAAAGGACAGATGCAGACTGTGAGTATTAAATTCAGCTTAGGATAGTTGCTGTCCTTGGGTGAAGACAGTGGTCACGAAGGACTTCTTGGCTGTGAATAATTTTTTTTTTCTGAAATGAGTATGTTACTTGGGTGTGCTTCACTGTGACAATTATAGAGCTATGCTCTTAAGAAATATCCCCTCTGCCACATATTGTATAATTTAATAAAAAGTTTGTGAACTTTTCTCTTGATCCTGCCTTTCCATCAAGCCAGCACTCCACCTATCTCTTTCCCTTTAAAGGATATATTCTAGAAAGAATGGTCTTTGCTCACACTCTTGAACCCAACCCAGCAAGGCTTCTGGCCAAGATTCTACACGGCTGACTCTACTGAGATCAGTGATGACCGACATATAACCAAATCCCATGGCCAGCGTATCAGGAATGGTCCCTACAGGATTACCACTCTCTCCATACCCACCTGGCTTCGACACTTATTGTCACTCTCTGGGGAATGATGAAGCCTAGTAGCTTGAGAAACCAGGGACATGCTGCGGTCTCCCTAATTTATATCTTTAGTCAGATTTCTTCTTGTTACACGGTACCTGTACATCCAATTGTCTCCTGAGTACTCTCATTTGGCAGCCTAACAGTCGTGGCAGACCTAATGTATCCCAAGCTAACTTCCTGATACCTAAGACAATCTTCTCAGGTCTACTGCATCCCCCTAGGATCCCAGACTCCTCTTGGGTTTCTTTTTTCTCCACGACCAAATAGTCAGAAATATCTGACTATTCAAATACCTTCAAAATACATCAGAGTTTTCCCAATTCTTACCTCCTCCACTCATACAACCCTGGTCCAGACAATTATTTCTCATCTAGATAACTTCAGCAACTTTTCAAAAAGCTTCTGCCCTTGCGGCTCACAAGGAATGGTCCTAGATGATGCTAATTCAAATCGACTCATTTGGCTGCTCCTAACGTGCTCCATCTTACTTAGAAAAAAGGCAAATTTCCAAGGGATGGACTTCAAAAGCTTGACCAGTAACCAGTCCTCATCTTCCAAAACTCTTCCCTGAGTGCTTTGTCTCGGACACACTGGGTCTTATCTGTTTCTCGGACTGAAGGGCTAAACAGTTGGGCTTCCCATAGACTGTCTTTAGAAGGCTTTTCCCCTGATACACAAGTCCTGCTTCTCCTATTTCTTTAGATGTTTACTCAAATGTCACCTATTATTTTAAAAAAAATCTAAACTTTCATATAGACTTTTAATACTCTTTCTTGGCATTATTTCTCACACTCTGTGTGTGTGCATGTGTGCATGTGTGTCTGCCTGTGTGTGCATGTGTGCATGTGTGTCTGCCTGTGTGTGCATGTGTGCATGTGTGTCTGCCTGTGTGTGCATGTGTGCATGTGTGTCTGCCTGTGTGTGCATGTGTGCATGTGTGTCTGCCTGTGTGTGTATGTGTGCATGTGTGTGTTCATGTGCTTACTGATGGAGTGACAGATTATCTTTCTTCCGAAGTAAACTGCAAGCTAAGAAGACAGGTTTTTGTTTGTTTGTTTGTTTGCTTGGTTTGGGTTGGTTTTTTTTGTTTGTTTGTTTTTGCTTGTTTTGTTTTTCCCCTTCTTACTTTTTAATGCTCTGGCCCAATGAGTAATCAGAACACATCCAAGTCAAGGTCCACCCGCCTAAGGTGTTCCAACCATTGCCGTCACCTAAGCTGTTCTTCTCCTGTAGCGGTCCCCAGAATCTTGGTTTGCTCCCGCTGGAGAGATTTATTGATTTTGATGATCAGTCCAGTTCACACTAGCTTCACCGGGACCGTTTGTCACTCTCTCAAGATCTTGAGGAATTTGCTCCTTGGCGAAGACCATAGGAAGCTGACTCAGAGGACAGTTCTTCACCTGACCCACCCACACATGTGATCTGCCAGTCCATCTGCAAGGCTCAGGGCTGCTTGCTCGGCATGCCCACAGATCGCAGCCTGACATGCCAATGCCGGGCAAATGCCATCTGCTGGGTTTATATAAGTCAAGATCTGGAGCAATGTTCAGTGTGAGATTTGCTGCCCAGATAGAATCATTTTCAGATGGGAGATTAAGCTTTCTGTTCCAGGAAAAGGAGGAATTGCCAGGAAAGATATTATTTCTCTGGGTATCAATGAACCTTATTCCAAAATACATAAACAAAGATGATAAGTTTGTTTCACTAATGTTTTCCTGCATTAAAATTGTTGTTCAATTTGCTAAGGGTAAAATACCATCTTTGAGAAGATGGACCTATTCATTGGATAGGAAAATTATTCATTTTGTTGGATTATCAGCCTGTGTGCTAATGATTCAAGCAAAATTCAGGATGAGGACAGAGAAGTGTTCAGTGCTACAGACTTGGCAAGCTTAGTAACATTATAGAACACTCTTCTCTTTCACGGGGAAGGAAGACATCTGAGCCCCCCACACCCTCATCCCCACCCCATGGCAGAACAGAAACTCTGATGTGTATTTCTGACATTATTCTGACTAACCCAGTGCCTTCTTGAGTGACCAGAGAAAATCATTACTAAAATAGCTGCCTGGAACTGAGGATCTAAACTGTCTGTTTTGTCTATAGCAGGTTTTCTCTTGCTGAGTTTACTCCCTTAGACAGACAGTAAGCCTGTGTCCTTGTTCTTGCTGGCTCTCTGGTGTCACATGGTGAGGATTTACGCTAAATAGTGCTTTTTTTTCTTCAAGGGGACTAACACCACTGTTTTCTCTAATTTATAGTCTTTGAAATAAAATCAGTCAATACAGAAAAGGATAGCAAAGGAAATAAAAATCGCTGTGATTGCTCTCTGAAGGTCAAATAGTTAAGACATTCTGGGTGCCCTTCTGTATTTTTTATAGTCTTTTTTTTTTTTGAGAAAAAAAGAGAAATGATCCTACTACTTATTCCAAATCAGATTGCCTCAGAAACCAGAACGCTAAGTTACACTGCATAGCTGTTTGAGTTTCAAAGAGAATCCAGTCACTCAAAGTGAAAGAAGATCAAGACAAAGAAGAAAGAGAATTGGGTAGACATGGGAGCAGAGACCAGTCAGCGATGGATTATTGCGAGAATCCAGAGAAAAATGCCTGTGCCGCGGAAGGGAGACACGCTTACAACGGTACTGAGGCAGGAGTGAGCCGAGAGGGTTGGACAGCAGCAGGGGAAACTGAAGAGCCAGCACAGGACAATGTGGACAAGGTGATATTGCCAATGGAAATTCTTTTTTCCCATTTTTCCACCCTTCTCAGCTTGATGTTAGCACATATTTGAGATTCTTCTAATATTTGCATTTCTAACTTTTCATGAAGATAGATTTGGGGGTGACAGTCTTTTGAGATAATTATATTTAACTATAACATAATAGCATGTAAGATTTATTAGTTATCCTTAAGTTAGCATACAAACTAACAGACTTTACTAGGGCATCTTCATACATATAAGTTATAATACTTTGTTTCAATCTATTCCTCTCTCCCATGCTCTCCCCAATGCTCCCTGAACTCCTCTGGCTGGTACTCTTCCCACATTCTGTTTCCTGTCTATTCTCACATCGCATGAATTCCATTACCCTGTGCCCCATCCCTTAAGGTATCTTCCTTCTCTTCAGAATATCCCTTCTACTTTTGTTATATACACAAATAAAGATAGATAGATAGATAGATAGAGTGAGAACATGCACATATACACATATTTAACATTATGAATATTAGAATGCACATATAGATAATGCAAACATACATAATTGCATATCTAGGTTCCACATATAGAGTAAGCATGCAGTATCTGTCTCTCTGGAACTGGCTTGCTTTGTTTAACATCCATTTTCCTGCCAAATCATGATTTCATTTATCTTTGCAAATGAATAAAATCCCATTGTATGTATACTACATTTTCCTTATCCATTCATGTGCTGATGCACATTTAGACTAGTCCCTCTTCTTAACTGTTGTGAACGATGCATCAATAAACAAGGCTGCACATGTATCTCTCTCTTTCAGTTACTACATTGTATTTGTTCAGCATGCAGGTTTGCTCATGTGCGAGCTTGTGTGTGTACAGGTGTGCATGTGCACGCACGCAGGCACGCAAGCGTGCATGCACATGAGTGCGCATGTGCGCATGTGTGTGTGTGTGTGTGTGCATGTTTGCAGACAGCTTGTGCTATTGGGTTCTCTCTCTCCACCACATGGATCCCAGGGATTGAATTCAGATCAGCAGCTGGGTAGCAAGCACCTTTCCTCACTGAGCCAGCTCACCAACCTGAGCAGGGATTTTTCTTTTTAAGCCCCACCACAATAAGATTGCTTTATCTTCAAGTTTTAGAGAAATTTCTATACTTATGTCCATAGTGGCTGCACAAATGTCTATCCCCACAAGCAGTGCACAAGTGTGTCCCATCCCCCCCACACTCCCATTGCATCCTCATAAGTATTTGCTGGGTTTTCCCCCCTCTCTTGATGATAGCCATTCTGAATGGGATGAGATAGAATCTCCAAGTGGTTTTAGTTCTCATTTTCCTCATGGGTAGAGATGATTTTTATTTTACAATTATTGTCTACTTGTGGCAAATGATGTTGGTTTCTCCTTTATAGATGTGAGGGAGGTTTTCTTTTTAAAGAAACACATTTATGTTTTTAATGAATTTGACATACAGAAAAACAGAGATGGGTATATATCATTTAGTGGTAAGAAATGTGTTTAGCATACAGATGCCCCCTGGATCTGATGCCCACCATGTAGAAGACGAGGAGAAGGAAGAGGAGGAGGAGGAAGAACAGGAACATATAAATGTGTAGAGGAGGTAAATCATAATAGTTGATCAGTGAGTACTTGAGAAACATGATTCTATTTTTCATAAGGTATTACCTCTACAGCTTATATATTTATAATGTGAAGTTTTAGTCTTTACGCTATGTAGGTTAATAAGAATTATAGGGTAATAATCATCCATGTTTGTCAAACTTACAGTCATATTAATTAGGTTTTCTAAGTGTGCAGAGATATGTTCCAAATAGGTGATTTTCAAACACTTTAATGGCCTATAGAATATGGCATGTAAAATGTTTTTATAGCTTAGAAAACTGTGGATATGAGACACATCTTCTCCTGGCAGCATCAATCTACACCCAAGAGGACGATGGGCACTGAAGACTATATAGAGTTTTTTTCCTTTTGGAAAAACTAACCTATTGAGCAAGAAACTGTTCTTGCTTCAACTGCTGACATTAAATACATTATCCATTCTGGAGCAGCAGGGCACAAAGTAAAGCAACTGCCAAACTTTTCCAAGACAAAGTAGGACAATCCTTCAACTTTCCTGATTCACAGGAAAGTCTGTCAGATATGCTAGGTTTGTAGGCCAAAGATGAATGTCCCAACTTTACAGAGGAACCTTGGGTGGCTGTCTAGGCAGCAAGATGTTTCTGTCATTTCTTAGAGGTTTTGGAAGTCATTTGCTTGTACTTCCTGCTTACTCAAGTAATATTATTTCCTTCTCAGGTCTTTGATGGAGTTGAAGATTAGATAGTTATAGTTTTTCTTAGTTATGATAAAAGGTAAATTAGATATAAAACTTTAGACTCACCAGCATAGAATAGTTAGCTGAGTGTTTTCTCTGATTTTGTCAAATACAAATAGACTGGATATTATAACTACAATTGCTTGATAACTGTTTTGCCTTATGTAATTTTACTATGTTAATTTAAAACTTTCCTTTTTGATTAGACAGAAAAGGGTAAATGCTGTGGGCTGGTCCTTCTGTATGGTGTGAATGTGTGTTGCTCTCATTGGTTGATATCAAAGCTATTTTGGCCTATGGCAAGACAGGATAAGGTCAGGCAGAACAATCAAACTGAGGACTCGGAGGAAGGGGGCAGAGTCAAAGACATGACAGTCAGCCTCCAGAGCAGCAAGATATACTAGACTACAAATAAAGCCACGTGGCAATATATAGATTAATAGAAACAGGTTAATTTAAAAGTAGGAGATAGTTAGAAATAAGCCTGAACAATAGGCCAAACAGTTTGTAATTAACATTAAGATTCTGTGTGATTGTTCAGGACTGGGTGGAAAGGAAGCAAAAGCACCGCCTCTGTTTAGTAACTAGATTTGGAATTCCTTTTAGGTTGTTAAAAATTTTGAAATGGTAATGTGTTCCCCATAATCCCCAAACTTAAGAGTTGGAACAGAGGAAAGGGTTTCAAGGCTATCCTCACATATATAATGAATTTGAGACCAGCCTGGGATATATGAGACCTCATCTCAGAAAATAAAATAAAATAAGTAAAGACATAAATCAATAAAGGACTGTTGGTATAATGTAATTAATTATGATTTTCAAAAGTTTGGTAACAGTGAACGTAAGGGATGAAATGGTCTCCCTCCCAGAAACACAAGAGGGAAAACATTCTGGCCTGGATATCAGAAAGACCCAATTTCTAGTCTCAACTCTTATCAACTGTCCCTGTTACTATTAATTAAAAAGGTCATTTAATTTCTCTGAGGTCTAGTTTTTTTTCAATCTTGAAATGAAAGGAATAGACTAGATTGGTTTTTCCCACAACAAAAAACACAATTCTTTGCAAGAAGAACAACTTTCCCCAATGTAAGTAAATTGAGCCTAAACAGACCCTGTCTCTAGGTTAGGAGTGGAAGAAAGGATGGGATAGACCAAACTACTAAAGTACAGGAAGCCACACTCATGAAAGAGATGCTTTTCCAAAGAACATAATCCCAGGGAAGTGCTAAGGTACACGTGGACCTTGAAAATCTGGAAAGGATCGAAACAGACAAGAAGAAACCACACGCGTGAGTTCAGAAGCGCACGGATGTCACAGCCCAAGCGAGCCCAACTTGTTGAACCAGGGGAGGGAGAAAGAATGCTGCCCGCTCAATGATTTGTCATCTCCAGGCCTGAAGAAGCACCTGCTCTAGGGGCCTGTGGCTTGTGCTGGGTGTTGCCACGTTCCTCAACTGAGGTCAAGAAGTGTAGGTTTTAGTTGGGACAGTGAGAACTCCACTTCTGAGTGACTTTTCTAGAAAGTGGGAGAGAGAACAACAGCTAGAAGGCAGAAGCAGGGGAAAGGATCTGAGGGCCACATTTGGCTGGTGCTATAAAAATTTGCTTGTCTGCTTATATATTAGATGGTATTCAAAACTAAATATTATAAATGCTCCCATAAAACTTACCCTGGCTTATCTTTTTCTCTTTTTGACTACTCTAGGTGGAAGCTACCATTAACTCAACACTCTGAATAAGATATGTTCATCTGAGAGGGGAAAGGATAAAAACTACTGCCCCTAAAATAGTAACAGAATAAAACCAAGCCACAATAAACTGAATAAGAAGCATTAGCCCTAAATGCCGAAGAAAAGCATAGAGCTAGCCGCTCTCTCCAGATGTCTGAGGATGGATTAAATGACTTTTGGAGGTGTTCTTTGGGGATCAAAATGCCCTAAAAAGCTTTTTGATGAACACATTTGACAGGAGAAAAAAACTGAGCTCACTTACCTATTTTTAAAGACTGTGTTCCCTGTCCATTGATGACTATGTGCGAAGACGTTTTAAATAGGTTTCCTTTCCACTCTCCATTACTTGGGAAGCAAATAGGTAATAAAGTGAAAAGCCGTGGATGGAAGGAAGTGCTGTGTCTAAAGTCACAGGAAAACATTGATCATTTTTGAGGTACCAGGAGATGCTGACGACTGGGCTTCTTAAATGATTTCCTAGTAACAGCTTCGTAAACAAAAGAAACAAAAAGCAGGCAAAACAAACAAACAAAAAAGCATGCTGAATCTAAGAACACGCTGTTCTTGACAGAGCATAGAATTCTCCAGGCTTGTATTGTAAAGGGGTCAGAAATCAATTCGGATACAGAGCTGCAGACATTCTGAGGCTGCAGTGCCCTGCTGAGCACCTAATCATTCCCGGTGGGAGAGAGTGTGCTCTTTGTCTAGGGAAAATCAAGCAAGTGTCTGTTACACAGGACAGTGGATTCATCCACCCATGAAGTAATCTCAGCTCTTGGGAGGTGGGGACAGGAGGACCAGAAGTTCCAGGTCACCCTCAGCTACTTACCAAGTTCAAGCCCAGCCTGAGCTAGCTGAAAGGTATTCTTCTTCATGATTTCTGCACAAATACAAAGATGCTGAGAAATTAAAGTAAAGCTTGTATGTTGAGCCAAGCAGCGTGTTTTTCATACCCAAAGCAGAACCCACAGACTTGCCGTGAATAGTGTGCAGGTTATAGCAATTATAAAAAGAAAATCAGTAAAAGCCTCACATATCAGAACTTCCAGGGTAGTTGCAGGCATTTTAAAATCTCATGCTATTAAATCCCTGAAACACAAAACTGAGCATGAATGTGCAATTTACCACGAATATTCATTTCTTAACTCTCTTCTTTATCAGAATTGTACACTTTTCCCACTCTCAAAGTGAGTGAAGAGACTGTGATCAATCAGATCCCCAAACATAGCCTTCTGCCCTCTACTACAGCAACATCACATCTATAACCATACATAGCCAGAACACATACACCAGAAAAGTGAGACAGAAATTCCCTGATGTTGCAGCAACAGGTTTCTCAGCATCTTCTGTATTAGATACTGAGGCTTAAAGGTGTCTTTGGTATTTGGTTTTCTTTTTCCTCAGAAGAATAAAAAAGTATCTTTATTACAGTAACTAAGCTGGCATTGCTCATATTAAACAAACAGGATGTCTGAGCCGTATGCATAGCAAATCTCAGCATGACAAGGCAGAGCAGACATTCAGAGAGTTCTAAATCGCAGGTAGATACAAGAATGAAAAAAAAGAAAGAAGCAGGACATAGTTTGTCAGAAGTGTTTTTGTATGTTAAATACTAAATCAGTCTGTGTGTGTGAGAGGGAGGGAGGGAGAAAGGGAGAGAGGCAGAGAGAGAGAGAGAGAGAGAGAGAGAGAGAGAGAGAGAGAGAGAGAGAGAGATGCAGATTCTAATAAAACAAAGAAGAGACTTGAGGATGAACAGAATCAAACCCCCTCCACATGGAAGGTGCAAATCCCAATATTTGAAAGGGTCAGACTCAGCTCCCTCTGCAGAGGTAGTTAGCAAACACCAAGTTAGACACAAGATAGACACCGAGTTAGACTCATGGTGCTCATGTCGTGAGGAGGCCCTCAGCCTTGCTCAGCTCAGGGACAGACCTGAATGTTCTGCTTTGCTAGGCCTTCGCCTAGGTCACACGGTGGTTGGATATGCTTATATACTTACTCCTGGGGTGGATGGTGCCAAGTGACTCACCTTGCTGAGTCATCCCAAACTTGCTGGGCATGTTGAATTACTGATTTAATTAAAGTGCCCTCAGGAGTGTTTAGAGCAAGGCCCCACCCTCTCCCTTCTCTGCTCTGGGTGTCAGAGACACAGGCAGGGCTCCACACCAAATGTGATTAGTATGAGACAGTCTTGAGTAGTTTCTTGTTTGCTTATTTTTAACTAAAAGGAGAGAAATCTGGCCACTTTTTATAGGTTTGACAGAGGAAAACTAAACTACCCAAATTTTCTATCTATGCAAAAGAGAACGCTGGGAAATAACCAAGGGGAAGCCAATACTCATATCCTTCAGCCCCCCTTCTAGGTGTGGGGAGATCTTAGCTACTTCTATCTTTGAATTGGTCCTATAGATACCAGAGTATAAGAAAGTTCTAGACTTAATAAGGTTTTGAACTTGTAGGGCTTCTATAATCCCCACACTCTAAAGATAGCGACAAGGAGACCGTGAGTTCTAGACCAGCCTAGGCTACATAACAAATTCTGTCTTGAAGCAAAGCAAACAGAACAAAAACAAAACCTTGAACGTCTATTAAGTCTTTAGCATTAACCAAACATGTTCACATCAGTAACTTGTTTTTGTTGTTGTTGTGTTGGGTTGGTTTTTTTTTTTTTGAGTGTGGGGGGGTGTACAGGTTTCACTATGCAAACCAAGCTGTCCTTGAACTCAAAGAGATCTGTCTGCCTTGGTCTCTGGAGTGCTAGGATTAAAGGGCTGGCACAACCATGCCCTGCTGTATATTCATCTCGCCACTTCTGTATCAGATGAGTCAGGATTATTCTCTATCTAAACAGTTTTCACTGTTCTTCACTAGTGTGGACAGAACTCTTCACGAGAAATGTTGCAATAGAAGCCACCCACTAAATCCCCAGAAATATACACTCCACCCTACTCCAAAGTGTACAGAAGAGTGATAGTCTAGAGAAAGTGAACACTCACACCTTTTCCGAAACAGGAAGTGGGCTACAGAGTAGCAGAAACAGGAAGCTAACGCCTTCCCCTTTCATTTTCTCTGAAGCGATGACGCAAGGCAGGGATGCAAAGCGTTTTAAACCCCGTCACTCCCCCTAGAAGAACACACGATTAAAAACATCAATGGCCAGAATTATAAAATAGGATTTTCTAAATGTTATAAGAGATGATATTCAGCATGTGGTATGCACACAGGTGTGTACTAAGTGATGGAGCATGGGGCTTCTTTAGATTATTTTTCAGAGTTACTCCTATTGTACCCTACTCAACAACAGCAACAAAAAAGTCTTGGGTTTTAGAACATTGTATCACAGAAGAATCACTCATGATACATCATCATATCTGCTTTGGCCATTACCATAAAGCTGATAAGCATGTGCTTGCTCTCTCTCTCCCTCTCTCTCTCTCTCTCTCTCTCTCTCTCTCTCTCTCTCTCTCTCTCTCTCTCTCTCGTGTGTGTGTGTGTGTGTGATTTTAAGATGCCCACAAGACAATTTGATTGTATTGGTTCTAGTCTCTCTCTCCCTCTTCCTCTCACCCCTGATGCTATTGACTTATCTCTCAGGCTGTTACCCCTTTACGTATCTCTCTGCACGAGGCAGTCATTAAATACCTTCTGCTTTCTCCTACTGTACATTGGCCCTCCCTCATCCCACTCCCGTTAAACCTCCACTTAGGAAATATTTCTCTCCCCTGGACGCCTTTCATATCCACTTTTCCTACAGTTTGTGCCAAAATACCTCATTACAAGTGTTTGAATATTTGCTTTAAAAGTCATTTGCTCATGGCTCCTTGTGTGCATGCAGGAGTGAAAACCTGGAGCTGATCCAAATGGTTTTCAGTGGGAGATTAGTTAAATAAATGACAATGACTTCATGAAGTGGAATACCTTAATACGGCCATGTAACACACGTCTGCTTCTTGTCATGTGAGGCTATTTGTGACTTTTCTTTCTTTTTCTTTTTTTTTTGCTTTTAAAAAGTGGGTTACAGATGGTATGCTTAATTCAAAGGCATTTATAAGTATACATATTTTCATGGACATGATTTAAGACGAATTTATTCTAAATCATCCGGAGGGGTGGCCTCCACAGAGTGAAACTAAGAATTCTTTAATTTTATTACCATTTTTTTTCCATATCTGTAGTTAGTGTTGTGACACACTGTGCAGGCTCACATTGTAAAATAATGTCTCTAAATTATAGTAATATGTGTCCCTGCTTCTCCAAGTAGGGTCCCAGGGACTGACTTTGCCTACTGCCTCAGGACGGTCCCTACTCTGTGAAGTAGGAAATGGGAGAAAGTGTCAACCACGGGAGGACAGAAGATCCATGGGACCTTTATTGGCTTCCTGCCTTCCCTCTGCACTATAGATTCTGTAGCCAACACAGACAGACACAGTCTTGGAGTCCAGTATGGCTTCTTCCTTGGTGACAAAAGCAGAACGCGTCATCTGAATCTCTCAGGGTCACCTAATTCTGCTCTTGACCTATGCTTCCCAGCGCCCGATTCCCAGTGCCTGATTTATTAGGCACAGCTCAGATGACAGTATAAATACTAGCTGAGGCTATCACTGAAGATCATGGCCGGGGGGAGTTCATTGTATACCCAAGATGAGGGTATCCCAGGTGATGTTTAACCCATTTAAACAAACCTACTAACTATAGTTCATTTAGTAATACTCTCAGTGTGTGAAGTTGTATAAACAATTGCAATAACTTCTGATTACTCTTATCTGCTCAGTAAATGATTTAACGACCAAGGAGACTTGCTGCTGTCCGTTTGTTTGCCTTATAACAATCTTGGAGGTAATAAAGCCACACGTGTTAATGAGTATTCGGTGATTCAGACAAGGAACGTCTCACATTGAATAAGCTCAATTTTATGACAAAAATGGTTCCACCAATCACTGCCACCTAGAGCAGTGCATCGGGCTTATGCACTGACTTCTGGTTAAACTGTATGGATCAGGCCTGTGTGCCAAGTGCTAAACAAACTGGTAAAATGGGGAGAAAAGATGCCGTGTACATACTTCAGGTCCTCCAGGGCTGTTGTAGGCAACAGACAGTCGAGGAAACAGTTGTCTTCTGAGGAAGTAAATGCTGTGGTGGTTACTCCTATTCTCTCTGTGCCAGTAACTCCCAGCCCCCAGCTTTCTTCCACATACTCAGATATTTTCATGATTTATTTTGTTTGTTTGTTTGTCAAGACAGGGTTACTCTGTAGCCCTTGAACCCATTCTGTAGACCAGGCTAGTCTTGAACTCACAGAGATCCACCTGTCTCTGCCTCCTGGGTGCTGGGATTAAAGGCGTGTGCCACCACTGCCCAGCATTTTTTTTAATATGTAACCTAGGCTGCCCTCAAACTCATGATCCTCCTGCTTCCACCTCCTTCAGCAAATCCTACTGGCGCACACCCCCACAATTGACATTTCCATGTGCCATGTTCCTCAGCGAAGCAGAAGAAACTCGAGTATCTGCACAGAGTTTAGGGCGTGGAGAGATGCCTTAACTGGTCAAGTGTCTGCCATGAAAGCGGGAGGGTGTGAGCCTGGATCCCCAGGACCTACATTAAAGAGCCAGGCACTGTGATGCCTACCTGTAATCACAGCACTCGGGAAATGAAGAACCTGGAGGTCCCTGGCCATCCAGTCTAGTCGAATTCTTGAACCACATTCAGGAGTCTCAAATAATGATGATGGCGGTGATGATGATGATAATGATGATATAAAAAGCAATCAAGGAAGAGACCCAGCATGGACCTCTGATCTCCTCACGCATGGGCATGAACACACATGTGCATGCAATCACACCCACACCCTCACCACAAACATAGAATCAAAAGATATATGATAAAATAAAATGTCACACAGGGGAGAGAAGAGCTCAAAATCTTACCAAGAAACACCAAGGAACCCTCACTCTAGCAACAGCAGGGACTCATCACCTCCCCAAGAGTGGAGGGACAAAACAAAAAAGCAGCTAGGGTGCAAAGGCCCTGAAAGTCCCTGGAACACAAGGTCAGGAGTCCCTGGAGGAGCCTGAAGGGAGGCTGCTCCCGAGAGCTGGAGAGACAGAGAAGGGACGTGCAGTGCTACAGACAATGCCCGAGGTCCAAAGGGAGGAGTTGCATGGGCTTTCCCTTCCTTCTGTCCTCTGATCCCTTGCCAGGGCCTCTCTTTGCCAGCTGACATGGGAACCTGGAACTAGGCAGTGATTTCCAGTGGCACACGCAGGGCAGAGACGGAGCCAGGAAAATAATCTGCAGTCATCAGGCCCAGCCATTACAAGCCTCATGTTCACCTCAAACATTCGAAACGTGAGTGTTCCATTTGAGGGTGAAATGACCTCCTCCCCCCGCCCCACAGGCTCATGACTTTGAACGTTTGGTCCCTATTGGTACTCTTTTAGAAGGCTGTGCACCTTCGGAAGGTAGAAACTAGTGGGAGGAAGTGGGTCACTGGAGGCAGGCTTTCAGATTTCCTAGTTCAGCTCAGTTTCTGTCCTCTGTCTCTGCTCCCTGATGAGTACCATGACTCAAGTCATTGCTGTGGGTCCTCCTCTTTGGAGTCACCTGCCACCGTGCCTTCCCCACTGTGATGGACTGGATTCCTCAAACTGTGAGCTGATAGAAATACTTTCTCTCTTACATCGTTTTTTCGGGTAAGCGGTCACAACAATCAGAAAAGCAACCCACTTCCTCATAGCCCAGCCCTATTTCCAGAAATCTCTTTATCGGACCCTGTTCCAATATTGCTGCCAACAATGCTCAGGTCAGAAGCATGAATATCATTCATTCCTGATTCCTTCCGGTCTTCACTTTAACAGTGAGCCGTCTAGTCCTTCAACCTCTGTGTCCTTAATCTCAAACAGTCTGTTGTCTTCCTTCCAAACCTCACAGTCTCCTCTCAGGTGACCTTCTGTACATAGAGACTGCTCGTTCATGCCCCGGCTGCCCAGACCTGAATAATCACACAGAAACTATATTAATTACAACACTGTTTGGCCAATAGCTCAGTCATATCTCTAACTAATTCTTACATCTTAAACTAACTCATTTCTATTAATCTGGAAATCACAAGGCTGTGGCCTACTAGTAAGGCTCTGGCTGGCGGCTGGCATCTTTCTCCTTCAGCAACTACATGGCATCTCTCTGACTCTGCCTACTCTCTCTATTTATCTATTTCAGCCTGGCTATATTCTGCCCTGCCATATGCCAGAGCAGCTTTATTCATTAACCAATCAAAGCAACACAGGTACAGAAGGGCATCCCACACCTTCATCTCTAACAAGAGGCTCCTTGCCCAGCCCCCACTGTTCTGATCACCTCTTAGTCTCCTGACAGTTCATTTGCCCAGAGAGATCTTTATAAAAACAAGTTGGGTGATGTCAGCTTCTTGCTTAAAGTTCTTCCTTTCGTTCAGCCTTGTCTGCTTGCTCATTCATTCAAGAAGTGTTCATGCAGCGCCTACTCTATCAGGTAGTGACTGGGAAAAGTGAGGGGATGGTCCCTACTTTGAATAGATAGCCATGTTGTCATTACCCTGCAGCCCAATTCACATCTCCCTGTTTCCTCTTCCCTAGTCACCTGCTTCCCCCTCACTACTTACTCCTCATGTAGTCTTATTTTTTTTTCACATCTAAGATGAATCTTCTTCCGAGGAGTCATTTGTCACTCTTCAAGCCTGGACTTGTGTTCCTTCTCTGTGTCCCCATAGTACCTCATCCATACCTCTTTTATGTGCTAACTGTGCCTTATTATAACTTGCTTTTACTGCCTAATTCCCAAAGTGGTATATAAATTTCCTGAGAGCAGGAGCTCTATTTTATTTGGTGTATTTTAATCACCGAACACAGTTCTGGGCATATCATATCCTCCAAAACTCTTATTAATTTAATTAACTCCTAAGTGTAAGAGTTGATGGGAAGATGCCCTGTGAGGGATGATGTCTCACCTGGACCCAAGGGGTGGTAAAGTGATAGGAAGTTTGGAGAAGACTTCTTTGAGAAGGGAATATCCAAACTCTAGCTTGAAGGTTAAGTTAGAAAAGTTGTTGGGGTTTAAGACATGATAGAGGAGGAGGAATGATGGCTCCCGGTCTCTGGAAAAGAGAGGAGGTGACAAAGTCCAAACACAAGAGCAGAGCTATGTGCTGGGGGCAGGAATGGCATCTCTGCCTAGACAGAGGAAGTTAAGGATGGACGCAGATGGCACTGGCTCAGTCAAGAGGGTTTCAGGAAGGCCAGTGAGTTCTTCTCCAAACACCTCCAGTCTCCGTGTGAAGTGCTGGCACTCATGGCCTGTGATAGGAGTAAGGATATGATAGCCGAGACAGTAACCGAAGAGGCTGGGACCACCCAGACAACAGAAATTCTTTATATACTGAAAATGTTGACCAAGTTCCTTGGCGTTACAAAACCATAAGGTAAAATACAATGAATGTTCTACAGCATGACATGGACCATAATTTAATCTTTTAAAAACTTCCAGTGCCTGTGGATTACTGGGGCCCCTCAAGTTACGTTGAGATTATAGCCCGATAAACCCATTGCAATTGGAAATACCCTATATTGTAAATGCATTTAATACATACAACCAGCCAAGTGTCCTACCTAGTGGCATGGTAGACTGGAGAGTGTTGGTTGTTCCCCTCCTGACCAGGAGGTTTTCTGGCAACTGTGCTTTGGTACTCCCTAGTCCTACAAGAGAGTGCTATATTACAAACTACTAGCCTGGGAAAGATCAAAATTTTCAGTGTGATTCCCATTGACTATGTATTAGTTTGAAAAACTTTTTTTAAAAAGAGATTTATTAATTTTATTTTCTGTGTATGAGTGTTTGGGTGCATGTACATGTGTGTACCACATACATGCCTGATGCCTGGGGGAGGGGACAGAAAAGGGAGTTAGATCTCTTAGAACTGGAGTTACAGATGGATGTGAGCCACTATGTGGGTACTGGGAATCGAACCCAGGTCCTCTGTGAGACCAGCCAATACTCTTACTGTAGGGCCGTCTCCTAGCCTCTGGAATATGCCTCACTTTTACACACTTTACTTTGTAAAATCAAACACTGCAAGGTCAAGTCATTGTGGGTCATTTTTATTTTTACAAATATCAACAAAATGACAGTTTAAGTGGCCTGAAAGTGCAAGGGGAGGACAGGAAGTGCTGGCTGTGGAAGCTTCTGGGTGAGAGAGTCATACCATCCCACTGTAAGCAAATGACATCCGGTACAATAGGAAAAAAAAAAAGCTTTTCTCCTCCACTCTTCTCGGCGCTCTACTGCTGACATCAGACGTAGGAAAACACACCGCTTCTCTTCTCGACAGTCACACCCCACAAAGAACATGTCTGTGACCAAAACGCACGAGAATGCACCCATGCCAGCAGGATTTGGGTCACTAGTTGGGTGTTCTGCACTCACCTCCGATACCATGTGATGCCATCAGATCCCAGAGATGAAGGGTTCAACCTCACAAGCCCACTCCCCACTTCATCCACAAGCAATTAGTCCCCAGGTTGTCAGAGCGTCTGTGCCGCATGTCAGCTCATCAGAAGTTCCTGCAACCCCCTTCCTTTGGCTCAGTAATTTGTTCCAGCAGCCCAGAGAACCCAGAAAATGGCTCATTTACTGTTGATTACAAAAGATATTTTGAGTGCCACAGATGAACCGCCAGATGAAAAGGTATATTAAAGCAAGGTGCAAAAGGATCCCAAGGCAGGGGCTTCTTGAAATTGTTGTGCGGTGCCCTCCTGGCACATGGGCACGTTCACCCACAGTGAAGCTCTCTGAACTTCATACTATAGGCGACTTAGTGGAGGCTTCCCATTGGCAGGGTCAGTTACCCTTCCTCCCCTTCCTGGAGTATGGGGCAAAAGTAGGTAGAAAACTCCAGACTTCTATCTAATACTATTTGATATTTCTTTGGACCATCAACAAGAGTCACTTTTTTTTTTCCTGAGATCCAGGAAACTCTAAGAGACAGGTGGTTCTGTGTCAGAAACCAGGGTCAAAGACCAAACAGTAAAACAAATGATCTGCCAAAGACCCTAATCACTCAGGAAATTACAGGGATTTTAGGAGCTCTGCCATGGAAACCTGGTCAGAAACCAGATATGTATTTTATGTAACCAAGCCCCTTGTTCACAGGTGTGAATCTGGAGTTTCCGTGGCTTAGACTCCAAAACTCCACGTGTAAAGAAAGGTTTCGGCCAAAATCATTTGGGTCTTAATTTTTAGGATTAACATGTAAGAGGTTTTTTTGTGGGTCTAAGTAGTATACTAGAAATTCTGGTCAGAAAGTAGTGTTTTTGAGGATGTTTTGTGAGAAATATTCAAAGAATTTTTTAAATTGACACAGCTTCCCCTTCTAAGCCATAAAAACCCCCAGGACTAAGAACACATTGCAGCTCGCATACACACACACACACACACACACACACACACACACACACACTCACACACCCTATCCTAAATAAGAAAGGATTGGATTTAGGGTAATCTCTTCTGTAAATTAAGTTCTTTAGTGTGGCTATTTCTGAAATATGAAGTTAAAAGTTTCACTTTGTAAAAATGTATAGTAACAATGTATTAAAAATTTTTTAATCTACTGGAGTCTTTGTGGGCGACATTCAGACCTGCAGAACTTTCGAGAGATCTCACTTTGTGTGAAGGAAACCTTTTTCTTTGTGACCTCTCTGCCCTTTCATGTCCACCTCTACTTTTTCATCCAGTTCCCTCCTGGGAGAGAAAAAGCAATCAACCCACTTTGCACTTAGAGGTAAATACTTATACTTACCCACTGTACCTGTTCTATATATGGTTATATAACGAAGAAACTTCTTAAAACATGAACAAACCAATGGACATTTACTTGCCTGAGATCAACAACAAGGATGTGACAACAAAGCTACAACCATCACCAGGCTGGTAAGCTCACTTAGTCTGGAAATTGGTGTAACTCGCTAAAGCAGTTCCTGAGACTGGCTTCCTGGCAGCATCCTTTGAGCCGGAAAGTTTCGGTAAAAAGATTTCTTAGGAGAGCTGTAAGGAGATGGACATGCAAAGAGAGGAAGGCAGATCTGGGGAGTGGGAGAAGCCAGGGCACAACCTGTTTGTCTCTGAGCTAGAGGCTGGGTTGACCTTTCCAAGTCGTTTCAGCCCCGGGGAGGCTGTGCCGTGCCATCTCACTAGCAATAGGCTAGCTGTGGACTGCAGTCTACCCCATCGGAGGTGGTACAAATTTTGCCAAGGCTCTTTTCTATGGCTAGAGACAGAGCCAGAAGCTTCCAGTTGGTATTCTCAGCAGCCACAGTTGAATGTGCCATTATTGGATGGAGAAGGTTGGGGTGGGAGCATTGTGTAAAGTAGTTCCCACGTGAGTTTCATGTAGGCAGCTCCAACTGCAGAACCCCTTGAGGCCTAGAGGTCCTATGGTTCATATGGTCTGTTTCACGGTGGCCACAAACCTATCAAGCAACTTTTTAGACGGCCTGAATTCTTTACAGCCTTGTGCCAGAGCCTCCGGAAGTCTGTGCTCTGACTTTCGTTTCAGAACTTGTCATGAACTTCAAATAACACTTTTTCCACCCCAAGTATTTCTGACATAGGCATTTTAATAGTGATATTGACCACAAGAGGCCGAAAGTATATTCTTGAGTGGAAAAAAAAAAGATAGCTCTCAAGTATTATAATGGTGCGATTCTCTCCAAAATGCAAATGATAATCTTATTTCTTCATATTTCATTTCTCTTATTGGATTTCCTTGCGCATCAGACTAGCAACATTGACATTTGTGCTTAATGGAAAATGCACAAAGGCACATAAAATCAGTGTGGGAAGCTGACGAAAGGAGGGTTGTGACTAGCCGACTTCCTCCTGCTTACCACCTGAGTTCGTGACCTTAAAGAAAAGATGTGGCTCCTGTGTGCCTGTTTGCTACTATTGGATGCCTATCGGATGCTATGCATAATTTTTTGTGCTGTTTCTCATGGACTGGATTTGGAGGATGAAATAAGATGAGTTTTAGCCAGGTGGTGCATGTCTCTATCCCAGCACTTTGGGGCACAGGAAGGAGGATTAGGAATTCAAGGTCATAGAGACTCAACAAGGCAGTGTGTTCAAGACCAACCTTAGCTACATGAAACTCTGTTTCCAAAAAAAAAAAAAAAAAGTTTTATTTAACTCTACAAGTCCTTTAACCCATCATTAATTATGTCAAGTACTAAAGGGAACTTTTCAAAATAACTTGCCATCAACAAATGACTTTATCGCAAGCACATTCAGCTCAAGGCGCTATGTATGTTTTATATTGTGATGCTTCTGTGCTGACTGATCTGATCCTGTCAAGTCATTAAGATGCTTTGGTCTGGGCTGGAGAGACAGCCATCGCTTAGGAGCACTGACTGCTCTTCCAGAGGGCCCAGGTTCAATTCCCAGCACCCACATGGCAGCTCACAACTGTCTATAACTCCAGGATCTAACAGCCTCACACAGACAGAAATACATACAGGCAAAAGACCAAGAAATTTTTTTAAAATAATGATAAAAGAAATACTCTTGGAACTTTTGAAATGAAAATATCTTGATGATGTTGGACAATCTAAAAAAAAATTCAAAATTTTCAGATATAATTTTAAAGAATGCAACACTATTTATTTCCTTAGTTTAAAAGACACACACACATACACACAATGATGATGATTTGGAATAATGGGTCTTAACATTTTTTAGAAATCGATATAAACCTTGGGAATACTCAAACAATTGCTGAGACTGCCGTATGAATGTAGAGTACGCAATCATGAAGCAGATCCAGTATTTTGAAAGAATTGCCATTGGTCTGTGACTGACTTCGGAAATGTGTCTGTGAGTTGTCAGATAACATCGAAAAGCAACTAACTGGAACATAACAAACAAAAATTTCCCCTGCTGAGTGGTTAAAGAGCTCTGACAAGGAAAGTTTTCTAACGACAACTGTTTGTTAACCCAGGAATGTCTGAAATCGCAAGGACGGGGTCCTGCCAATTCTTTTGAAACTAACAACACTATAGCATCTGTATGGCTTAGCCAGGCTTGGTGGACAAGGCCTGTGATCCCAACCCTTGTGAGGCTGAGTAGGAGACAGTGAGCTGGCGGCCAGCTTGAGCTCGAGAGTGAGGCCCTGTCTCAGACAACGGCAAAATTTTGGTTTGATGAAACTGAAGTACTACTAGGGAACTAGATGGTTCCAGAACAAACTTTGGGAACTAAGCTTTAAAGTTCTTGTACTCAACTTTATTGTACATCAACTCATTGAAAAAATATTAATTCACAACTCGGTCACTTTTGCACTACCGATAGAAAATATGACTGTTTTAAAGAAAATACAGTGTTGGCAGAAAACACTGTCCAGTGCTTGTTCTACATAAAGAAAGTCAAATAATTTTATGGAACCAATTGTCAGCAAGATTTGTAAATTTTTTGATATAATTCATTTTTTTTACTCAGTGAAGAAAATGCAGATTTAGCAGAGGAAATTAGCAAATGCAAAATACCATTTAGGTTTGCAATTGCATCTTTTATCCAGTTAATGAAGTACTTAAACAAAATGAATTTTGAGAAGGTGCATATTGGCAACCTTCATTGGAAAACTGTTCAAGTAATCGGATGACAAAAACAGTTCACGCTGTATAGAAGCTAGAGGAAGCCGATGGTTCACATAAGTTAGGAATTTCTAATCAGAAAGCATGCTGGAATAGCAAGGGTTCAAACACGCCCAAATCCAGACAACAGTACTCACTGTCTTATAAGCCAGTACAATATTTTGCTAGCAGAAGTGCTCCCTTCCGTTTAGTCAGGAGTTCCCACCCTCCAAAAGAACCCTGAGAACAGCAGAGGCGTGGCTCACATCCATTAGTTCTTTAGTCTAGGACTTTCACTTTCCTAATGGTGCCTGGGTGCTGCCAGGTAGGGGCTCTGCTGAAACTAAGTATCGTCAGCTGGAGGCAGGTTCTAGTGTTGCTTGCCCCAGGCCTGGCAGCTCACTCCCTCACTCCTGTAATCCTAACGTTTAGGATACCAAAGCATGAAGGCTCAAGAGTTCTATGGCAGCCTGAATTCAGTGATGAATTCCAGGTCAGCCCTGATCTCCATAGTTAGATCAGGCCTAAAAAAAAAAAAGTAAACTTTAAAATGCTGTCGCATTCAAAATGTTCTACACCGAGTACAGCTTCTCGCCATCCACTGCAGCTGCTTGTGATCTTGTTTGTTTCATTGTAACTATTTAGCAGTCCTGACCACAAAGTGGGAAGGGAAACAGTTTATTTCTTCTGTATCATATTTTATTAGAGTCCCTCAGCAAGACTTTTTAAGCCCTAACACATTTTAAAAGGAAACAGAATTACTCTGCTCAACTCCTTAGCTTTTGTATCTGCATCCTGTTTATACCAAGACTTTCCCCTATAGGATAAATTGCCTAGAGAGTCAGCTGGGTGCTCCCACTGGATCCTTCTCAGCATGTAGGGACCTATCGATGCCTGAAATCTGACAATTAGCATTATTCCAATTATTTTCCCTAAAAGCATAATATCAGTATCTGCATAAATCAAATTAAATGCACTAGACGCAAATAAATTTAGGTGACAAAGAAGTTGTCTGTATCTGTCCATAGCTGTGTTGGAGTCTCAACTTTAGCCTACTTAGATTGCATTGTTACATCCTCGTGATCATTGCAAAAGATGATGCATGTCTAGAAGACAAAACAAACTGTAACCAACAGGCAGAAGATCCAGACATATAGAATCCCTCTTTCCCCAGATATTCTCTTTCTGTGATCCGACTTCTCAGTGCACTCTGTCAAACACTGTAGCAAGACTGCTTTGAAAACCAAACAGGGTGATGAATATGAGAGGATATGAAAATACCAAGTATTATGATCATATGTGAAAGATTTGGGATTTTGTAGGTTAACAAAATTAATCGTGTCCACCTATCTAGTTCTGATTTTTTTGCTGTGTGTTTCTATGTCTTGTCCCTCTAAGGACTATGTGGGATCACTCTACCTATTGACTGCTGTACTTATTTAAATAGTGGTACTTGGGTTGAACCCAGAGTTCACTCATGCTGGACAAATGTTCTACCACTGAGTCACACCTTTAACCCAGGACAAACTATTTTAGAAGTGATTCATCTCAACTCTCTGATTTTTCAAATGAGGAAAATGAGGCCCGAAGGAGGGAGGGCCATTTAGATTGTGATTGGCAGAACACAAGTTCCTGGTCCACACAAATGCTCACTTTACTATATCATAGACTAGCGCTCTCCAACACATTCTCCCTCACGTTCTGGGATAGCCAACAGTTGTCCAACATGCTTACTCATCAGACCTCCAAGGAAACTGTGTCATTCTTACACCATCCCTTCTTTCTTAAGCTTCTACAGTGTTTGTGGAGCCCTGTTTTTAATAACAGCAGCACAATGAAAGAAACAACAAGATCACAAGCAGCTGCAGTGGATGGCAAGGAGCTGTACTTGGTGGAGAACATTTTGAATATGACAACATTTTGAAATTTACTTTTTTTTTTTAAAAGGCCTGGTCTGATTTTTTTTTCTCCATCTTGAGGTAATACGCAAGCTTCATATTTCCAAAAAGTGGTTCCCAGGTTTCCAAACCATGAAAGAACATGTCTATCTCGATGGATGCTAACACACACTATGAGACCCTCCCGTGTGTCCGAGGTGTCTACCTTCAATTCAGACTGTTTGCCTTGTAATATTAGCAGCATTCACTCCCTCAATGTGGTTTCGCCAGCATTTGAGCAGGGAGGAGGCAGCTTCTAGCCTCCTCTGTCTGACCTTTCTGTTTGCTCTCTCTGTTTCCGACCAGTGAGACATCATTCTGCTATCTTACCTCTCAAATTTTCCATCTTGCTTGTGGACATCATTCAAGTTGAATATTTTGGTTAGTGTAGTGATAGCACACCAGGGTTTGAAAAGCTCTGGGGGAAGAAAAAAACTGAGTGCCAGGAGTTACTCTGCCACAGACAGAACCAAGATATACAACCAAAGGCTATGGCATAGACAAAATCTGGGTGATCAACAAACTCATAGTCTAGATGTAGCCTGATAGGCTCACATCAAAGATAGGAGCAGAGGTTAGGAGAGCACTCGGTGAGTAGGAGGCAAGACTTTATATGCGATAAAACAATGTTTACTTTATGTGAGTTTGATGCATTTGAGGTATGGATCACTATCACAGCACCAATATTACCATGTTTTGAGATGCTTTCCCATTTCCTTACCACGTACTCTTGTCGGCTCCCTCTTCCTACAGGCCCTATGTTAGCTACCTCTGGGATTGTCTTTACTCCAGCTGCAGATATCAAAGAAACACTTTAGCCAGGCCTAGAGGCCATCGCCTGACCCTGAACCTAGTGACCAAAGACCTTGTTAATGGGATACAAGACCAACAGGGTTTGGAGAAATGTGACACAGATATCTGGAGTCAGAGCTTCTGCTGCCTGGTGACACGAAGGACAAGTCAGTTCAAGGGACCAGACATTTACCTTCCAAAAGCAAAACAAAAACCAAGAAACGTCAGTAACTCACAGGACAGTCTTTTGTTAGTCACTTCCGGTCTCAGAAGAGTAGACCAAAGGTGATGTGTGGAGCTGAAGCCAGAACTTAGAAAGCACTCATTAAGAAGTGGATATAATTCCCAAGGTCCACCCCCAAGCTCGGCACACAGCGTATTCTTAATTTTATTGTCTCTATCCTAATATTAAGACCACAAGAGAACTCTGCAGAGCTTTGGCTTCCTCAGGACAGTCACTTACGCAGGAGGAACCGACCTGTCTTTGCAAGTCCTGGTATAAAATTAATCAAGTTCTCGTGAACGGCTCTGGTTCTTCACAGGCAAGTTCTGACACACTTAACCAGAGGAAACTTTTTAAGTTTTCCGACGGAAGAGCCAAACAGCTAATGGTTCTGCATTACCCACCTAAAAGAGGAAAAAAAAGAAAAAAGAAAAAGAAAATCAAAGAGAAACTTTATCCACCCGATATTTGGAAAATATGAGTTGCCATTGGCTCGGGGCGCATGGAAAGAAAACCAAGCTAAGATAAATATTAAGCAATATGAATATGAGACCCTTCTTTCACTTCTGCTTTAATTATTCTACTACAAATTTTATTTTAAATGCTTATTCTGAAATCCCAGATGACTGGAAAAAGAAAAAGATGCAACTTGCAGTGGAAATTAGCATCTAGAGGAAAGATATTTCAGGATGTTCTCGTCACCGGCATTCTTAATGTTTGGGGAGTATTTTTCCTCCCGATGGAAACCATAGTTGTTTTGGGGAGAGTGATGATGTCACACAAACAGCTTTTTAGAGTGAGCATTTCTGTCCTAAGATACCTTCTGAGTTTTCCTTATTAACCTTTCATCCCCTGACTGCCTGACTTACGACGTGGAGTTGGGGAGGGGGAGGCTATCCCTGTGCCATGGAAACAGGGTTGGATGAAAATGCACAGGCATTCTGGAGCATTCGCCATCTAACAAGAGTTTATTATTCGGAGATGTCTGGCCAGATGTTCAGCAGACTGTGTGCAAAGCTTCAAGACGCTTTTCCTCTACAGACAGGAACAAATTTCAAGTTTGGCTTCAAGTCGGTGTCAACTACGTAATGTTAATTTGTATAATGGCGGTGACATTCTCAGATTCTAGCAGATGGATTGGATTCTTTAAAACTCCTCCTACATTATAAAATTCTAGAGGGGAGGGCTGGAAAGATGGTTCCGTGGTTACAAGCCCTGGTGGCTCTTTCAGAGGACCGGGGTTCAATTCCTAGAGCCCACACGGTGGATTACAACCTGTAACTCCAGTCCCAGGGGTCCCATACACTCTTCTGGCCTTCACTGACACCAGACATGCACAGAGTACACAGACATACACATAGACAGAACACCTATACGCATAAAATAAAAGTAAATTTAAAAAAGGATTCTTAGAGTGGCAGTATGCTTTTTACAGTTCACTGTAAGAAAACTCAGATTAAATTTAAACTGATTCAAACTGCATTGTGAAGTTGTCAATCATCTGCCATGAAGAAATTTAGCATTTTTTTCCAGCTGAAAATAATATGTGTGATGCAAACTCGGAGTCTTAACTCTGTGGATAGTGAAGACTAGAGAAAGTAAAAGCTAATTTTTAAACTATGCGGAAAGCAATTCTCTCTATTTGTAACTCATTTGAGGTTGAGAGCTTTCACAACTAGATAAGGAAATTGATATGGCTTGCCCAGAGGAAACTATATCAGCTTTGCCTCTCTGTAAAAATGTCTTATGTAAAATCTATCTAGAAGAGCGTATTTTAATTTGAAATCAAATTCAAACAATCGCTATTTATAAATATCAAGCTGTCTTAGTTAGGGCTTACTATTGTGTGAGGAGACACCATGACCACAGCAACTCATAAAGAAAACATTTAATTAAGGGGGCTCACTTACAGCTCAGAGGTTCAGTCCATCATGGCAGGGAGCATGGCAGCATGCAGGCAGGCATGGTGCTGGAGAAATAGCCGGGTGTCCTGCATTTTGCAGGCAACAGGAAATCAATTGACACAATGAGAGGTATTCTGAGTATATGAAACCACAAAGCCCGCCCCCACAATGACACACTTCCTCCAACAAGGCCCTACCCACTCCAACAAAGTCACACCTCCTAATAGTGCCACTCCCTACGAGATTATGGGGGCCAATTACATTGAAAGTAACACACAAGGCTTACAATAACTGTAAATATCTCTCAGCTTCACACTTCTCTTCATCAGAGGCCAGGAGTGAAGGCAAAGGCTGTGATCCTAACTTTTGGGAGGTAGAGGTGAGAAAATCAGTAGTTCAAGGCCAACCTGGTCTACTTAGAGGGTTGAGGCTAGCCTGAACTACATGAAACTGATCTAATATATATATGTGTGTGTGTATGTGTGTGTGTATATACATTATATATATATATGTACGTGAACTTATAAGAGATAATACTCAACAATATGGTGTGTAATCAGTTCACAAGTGGATGATGTGTACTACTTTATCATTTGTACATAAAGGAACGAGCAGGAAATACAGACTAATAGGTTATCTCTAGATCACTCATAAATGCTTTCCACCCTGCCCAGCACGGGCCTGATGTTCAGATCCACTTACATGTATATGTTTCCTTGTGAGATGTATGACAATTTGAAAAACCTTACAGACTGCATAAATGTTAAAGAAATTAAGCAAAAGATATGTCATGAGTGCAGAAAGTACAATTAAGCAATGATCTATTTTATCACATATTACCATAAACATGTATAAATCTTATTTAAAAGTTAGAGTAACTTTTTAATTGAGGCATATGAACCTAAAAAAGTACAGACACCATGCATGGCTCCTTCCACAGTGGAGAGAAATGTAAATAAACATAAAGATGCAAATTAAGTCAGATCTGCATACAATGTTCAGAAGTACATATGGTCCTGGCATAGCCTTGTGCAGCCTCCTGCTGCTACCGATGTGCGCTCTGGTGGCAGAAGTGTCCGATTAAAGAAAGCTATGTGAAGATGACTATCTCTATGTGAGCAGTGAATTGTGGCTTGCAATGGAAAATGGTCTTTCATAGGTGCGGGGGTGGGGGAGATGGCTCAGTGGTTATGTGGTTGTTGGATAAGCATAAGGACACGAGTTCAAGCCCTCAGAACTCATGTAAAGCCGCATGCGATACTGGATGTCCATAATCTTAGTATTCCTATAGCCAAGTGACAGCCAGAGACAGGAAAATCCTTGGAAACCTGCAGGTCAGCTAGTCTACCATAGACCGTGGTAAACAAGCAGAGAGAGACATTGACTCAAACAAGATGAAAAGGGAAGACCAATACCCGAAGTTACCATCTGATCTCCACATGCACACACCACACACACATACGGGGGGGGTATACAGAAATAAAACAAAATAAATATTTAAAAAACCGAGTTTGTGTTGGGCACCATTGCTGTCATGAGTTGGACACACCAGCTAGAGAGGTTCGGAGAGGTTTCCTGAAAGGATTTGTTCATTTGCTGTTCTTGAAATGCCACCACTTAGAAATACACCCTGCTGTTATAGTGGTGTCAAATAGTTGATAAACCATTTTAGGGTGCACCACCATAATCTGGAGCCTTGAACTTTTCCAACACAGCTATTACAGTAGCTTGAATAGGAAAGGGTGTGGCGAGGTCCAGAACCCTGCTTCTCCTGCTCCCTAACCCTCAACTTAGTTTTTTTTTTAACCTGCTTAATCATTAACTTTTGATGTATACTCTGATCATAATTTCTACCTCCTAGGGTTATCATGGAGCTTGGGTGGAAAAACAGCATGGGCAAAATGCATACCCCAGGTTTAGAATGCTTAAAAAGAAAGAAAGAAAGAAAGAAAGAAAGAAAGAAAGAAAGAAAGAAAGAAAGAAAGAAAGAAAGAAAGGGAAAGATTGCATTTGTGTATCAGGTACCAATTCTAAATTATAGAACTGCCAAGATGAAAGGGTGTTCTGGCCCTTGAGTAATTCTCAAATGGCATGCAAGCTTGCAGATTAAACTAAACTTACATTTGACTATAATCAAATGGTTTCTTAAATAGAATAGAGGGTCATAATCTAAATCTACATATTGGTGTGGTGTGGGATCGAGGACAGAAAGTGGGGAAGACAGACTCACAGACATGTTCCTTCTGTTTGTTCACATGCTACCCTATAGATAGTGAAGTCGTTTACTTTTAAAATGGGTGAATTTAGCAATTTAAAATTAAACCTATAAGTGAAGAAATATGGCGAAAGCTTACAAGTGTCTGGGCCAGGAGGGCTGTCACCTATGATTTTCAAAGATGGACCGCTCACCCCTTTCTCTGTGCCTTCCATTTCTAGAATCCTCTTCAGCTGTGGCATTTGAGAATCCCCTGGCTGGCTGTGAGGTCAGAATGATATCCAGGTATCACTTCCGTCTCCAGTCAAAGAAACATTTTACCAGGCCTCATCTTTGCAAATTTAAGTCTTCTGCTTTATGCACCAAGATTTGAACCCATGGCCTCGAAAGAATATCTCACTTTTTTCCTTTAATCATTAGACTTAGTTTCATAGAGAAAATGTAAGCTTACCCAACAATTGAGCTGAAAGTGTGGAGTTCCTACAAACTCCCTCTTCTCTCCCATATGCCCCAAACCCTGCTGAGTTGTCTTGGGTCCCTTGCCAGAGAGGGGTGACTATTTCGTGTGGGTCTGTTTCTGGGCTGTCAAGTCTTCTAGTTCTGTTTGTCTGTTCTTTGTCAACACCGCACTGTCCTGATAACAATAGTTTCACGGATGGTCCTGGTCAGGTAGCGGCACTCTTTTGAATCCACTCATCTTCTCCTGTCGTCTCTGTCCTGGCCTTTGCTGCTTTCACTTTGTACTAGTTTGCTGATAATCACGAAGTAAATTGTCAGAGGTTTTACCAAACTGCACTGAATCTACAGACCAGCTGGGTTAAAAAAAAAAAACAAAACAAAAAAAACAAAAACAAAAACAAAAAACTGACTTCTTAACAATGGTGGATTTTCCCATTCATTAAGGTGAAGCGCCTCTCCATTTCTTTAGGTTCTGTTTGTTTTCTTACATCATCAGATTTTTGTAGCCTGCCTCCTGTAAGTCATAGACGTGTTTTCTTACATTTATTCTCTGGCATAGCTCCGTGTTTAAGTGCTCGTATAAATGATACTGTTTTAAACTCAAATCTAATTGCTTATTTTTTTCTAAGCATGGAAGAGATTGTTTTTCATATTAACTGTATTCTGTAACCTTGTTATAATGGCTAATATGTTTTGGGTGTCTTTATATGTGTGTGTGTGTGTGTATGTGTGTGTGTGTGTGTGTGTGTGTGTGCATGTGTCCACCTATGCATGCATGTGTGGAGGCCAGAGACTGACACCAGGAGTCTTTTTATACTACTTTCTATCCTTTTATTTTTTTGAATTTTGAGACAGGGACCCTCACTGAGCCCGGAAATCTGTCTGTCTAGGCTAATTGGCCAGCGAGATCCCAGGATCCAAATATCTGGGCTTCCCTAGCCTAGGGTTACACTAGGGTTACAGGTGTGTGCCACCTTGCCCGGCCTGGCTGTTCTATGGGTTCTGGGGTCAAAACTTGGGTCCTCATGCTTCTACGGCAAGCATTTTATCCACTAAGTCATATCCCCAGTCCAGTATTCTACTTCAAAAATTTTCGTGGTTGCCTTAGAGTTTGCAACATACATTTATGACTAATCCGGGTCCACTTCCAAATATTATCCTGCCTCACTGGTAACGCAAGCAGCTTATACCAGTTTCCCGTTCCTCCCTTCCATCCATTTTCACAACGGTGGCACTCATTCACTCTTCCCAAAGCAAGAAAACAGAATACTTTTCCCTTTAAGAGTTCTGGTGTTAGAGCAACTAAAGGTAAGGAAAAAAGAGCCTTTTCTTCTCCTTTCCTTGGTTTCTTCTGTGCTTCCCTGCCTTGGTTTTTTTTTTGTTCTTCTTCTTCTTTTTTTTCTTTTTATGAGGTTTCGAGTTTCTGATCCGTGCTGTTTTCAAGATCTTTCCACGTTTCCCACAAGGCAGGTCTGCTGGCAGTAGCTGGCCTTAGTTTTGCTTGCCTAAGGAAGTCAGCTGGACTTCGTTTCGAAGAAAGGAAGGTACTTAGACTCTCTTATACTTTTGAAGGATAATTTCATCAAGCATAGGATTTGGGGTTGTTGGGAGGTTTTTTTTTTTCTCCCAACGTTTTAAATCTTTCATTTCACTGTCTTCTTGCTAGAATGGCTTTGACAAAAAGGTTGGTGTAGTCTCGTCTTTGCTTCTGTGTAGATAAGCTGTTTCCTCTCATATCCTTTTTTCCCAGTCTTTTCTTTCTAGCTCGTCTTCTTTTGAGTCTCCAGATTAAATACACTATTCCTGGATGCAAAGCATTTTTTTTCAATTTTTGTGGTTAGTTTTTCTGAGAATCCAGCATCTATGGCTCGATTTTTATCACTAGGTTTTGAAATTTCTGAGCTTCCGATATCCCCCTTCTGTTACAGTTTGGTTTTGGTTTCATATTTTGTCATTGTTCTATGCCTAGTTGTTGGGAATTATTCCTTTTTTATTTTTTTTGGTGTGGCATTTCAGTTCTAGAAGTTTGTATTGATATATCTTCTTCAGATCATGGATTCCTTTTTTTTTTTTTTTTCCTGGGTCCAGTCTGTCTATTGATGAGCCCAACTTGGGCATTCTATTTTCATCCCCAGAGCTTACAGTTATTCTTAAGCTTTCTTTACTATGCTTGCATTGCTCATCTGATATTAACTACTGCACATATTTTCCATTACAGTCCTTAATGTATTAATAGGTTATTTTACATTTCTAGTCTCTTTTACGTTTAAGCCTGATTCTGTTGTTTGGATTGTCATTTCAGAACTTGACTGGTGTGTGTGTGTGTGTGTGTATGTGTGTGTATACTTATAGAGAATGCATATGCATGGGTGTGCATATGCTTGCAGAGGCCATAGGTTGGCATTAGGAGTCTCCCTCGGGCTCTCTCTACCTTATTTTTTGAGACAGGGTCTCTCACCAATTTAACTGGACTTGCTAGTCAGCAAACCCCAAGACTCCTCCTGTCTCTACCTTCCAGTTCTGGGGTTACAGAAACATGCCACTTTTTGCATGGGCTGTGGGATTGAACACAACTCCACATGTTTGAGCCATAAGCACTTTACCAACTGAGCTATCTGTCGAATCCCTTCCTCTTTCTTTTTCCCCTTTTCGCCTTGGCACTTCTTATTTTAAAACAGATCTGCTATATTAGGAACGTAGTAGACAGACCTATAGTTTACAGTTTCAGTCTGACTGACAGTTAGGCTATTACTATTTGCTGTAGCAATCAGAGACTAAACTTTCCTTCAGTGTCTATGTTTTCATTTGCCATGATGTCTTTGGGTGTCCCTGAACACTCCTACTATAGGGTGAGAGGCTTGAGTTCCTTTAGTTGTGCCCTCCTGCTGTCCTGTGCTTGGGTCTCAGTCCTGTTGTTACTCTGAGCCGAGTATTTCCTCTCTCCAATGTGCAATGTTAGAACTGAATAGAATTGGTATTTTCATTTGCTTAGATTGGTTTGACTTTGTAGGCCCCAATTGGTAAGGGACTGATAAAATCATTTTTTTCTGGAGGGCTGTTGAGCCTAGTTGAGGAGAAATCTAGAATTATTTGGTTCTTATTTTTATTTTATTTCTTTATTTTCTATTGTGTTCTAAAGGTGGGCATACAACCTAAGGGTTTTATTGTGACACTTTTATACATATGTGTCATCACACTTTGTTCACCACCTCGTTGCCTTTCCCTAGCTGGCTTCCCTCCTTCCCACTAGATCTTCCCACTGATTTCACGATGCCCATATTCCATTGCCCTCCCTTGTTCCCCCTCCATGCTCCTTATGGACTCCTTTTAAATCTCTTTCTTCTCTCTCCTATACGCACCATACGTGTGTGTGTGTGTGTGTGTGTGTGTGTGTGTGTGTGTGTGTATGCATGTTTGCCCCTTTTGACAAAAGCAAAAGGATATTGCTCTCAGATTTTCATATCAAGATCTGGTTGTGTTCCTAGAGGGAAACCCAGCCAAGTTAGAACAATAAAAGTGAAGGAAAGTCCAGAGGTGAGAGCATATGGACTTGCGTTCGCGAGGTGCTTTACACTGAGCCTGGACGATTCCTGGACTCGAGTTGCAAGTGCTCCTGCAGCTGTGGTTCTGGCTCGGCTCCAGGTAAACTGTGAGCTCCCAGTGCGCTGCTGTATGGTTTTATGTCAACTTGACCCAAGCTAAAGTCATCTGAGAGGAGGAAAACTCAAGTAAGAAAATGTCTCCATAAGATCAACCTGTAGGCAAGTCTGTAAGGCATTTTTCTTAATTAATGATTGATGGGAGAGGCCCTAGCCCATTGTGGGTGGTGGTATCCCTGGGCTGGAGGTCGTGGGTTCTAAAAGAAAACAGGCTGAGCAGGTCATGAGGAGCAAGGCAGTAAGCAACATCCCTCCATGGCCTCTGCATCAGCTCCTGCCTCTAGGTTCCTGCCCTGCTTAAGATCCTGTCCTGACTTCCTTCAATGGTGAGCAGTGATTTGGAAGTGTAGGCCAAATAAACCCTCTCCTCCCCAAGTTGCTTCGGTCATGGTGTTTCATCACAGCAACCATAACCCTAATTAGGACACCTGACGAGCTGTGATTGTCTATATTTGTCCGTCTAACTTTTGGGACAGTTGTTCCTCTGTGACTTCAATCGTGATTAAATAACTAAAGATTTCAGTTTAATGAGCTTTTTTTTCCTTGTCACAAAGATGGAAATGACAGTTATGGATTTTACCTTTTGGTGTTGTTTGGTTTTAGTGGTCCTGGATAGCAAACCCAGGACTGCTAGGCAAGAGCTCTACCACTGAATTACACCCCCAGCATGCCCTTTTCACATGAGGCAGAAAACAGGAAATTCCCTTAGCATTTCTTAGTGAATTCTTTTTGAAAGAAACCTATCTGGGCTATTCAGTTAGTGTAGGGGGAAAAGCACTTGTTATGCAAACCCAGTGACACTGGGTGGAGAGAAAGAACCAACTCCTGAAAGTTGTCCTCTGACCTCCATGGGAGTTGCTACCTGAATTAGAAAGCATTACTTTGGACGTTTTCTATACGTTCTATTTGTATTGTCTATAAATTCAGACAAAAATACATCTTTCCTTTGTTTTGATTTTTGTAAAGAAAAATGTCTAATGCCTTAATTTTCTAAACACATTCCTTCGGAATCATTTACTTTTATTATTGTTATTCTTGTTACAAATACATAGAAGAAGAAGAGGAGGAGGAGGAGCAGGAAAAGGGGAGGGATTAGAGGAGGAGGAAAAGGGCCAGCAAAAGGCAATGCTCAGCCACGAATCATTCGGTAAAGCACATCTTCCCTACACAGTTGGTTGTATTTTAAACTGTGGGCTCCTGGTATATTTCGCTTGCAAAAGGCTCATTGCTCAGTATTTTTTGTAGCAATTTAAATTCCAGTTTTACTCTGACTCCCCGTGAATCACCGCAAAGTGGATTAAAGGTCAATGAAGTCATTTTGCAATGTTCTTTTAAACTCCTTAGCAAATTCTGCAAAGTGAGTTGGAGTGGACCTTGGACACTGGTAAAGATTATGAAGTGATGAAATAAGACTGCTCACCCACATGTACTTATTTGGTAGCAGCCTAAATGCATGTGTTAATAGGTAGTTTATAAAAAGAGTGATCTTCGTTTTATTCAATAAGAAAATTTGCTTTTTAGGATTCTGTTGTTAGTAGGCCTTTCTGAACTAGAAGATCATATCTGGCACCTTTGTAATTGTGTTTAAACTACTTGGCTAAATATTACTGGTCTTCATATTTGTATCTACTTATAGTCACACACAAAATATCATGTCTTATATGTTTTTATACAAGAAAATGGAAGCTTGAGGAAAATGTAATATATATTCAAAAATATCTTGTTCACTGAATTATCAGTTTAGACTTTTTGAAATAATAAAAAATACTTTCAAGTGAGTTAGACCTGCTAATACACAATGTTCATATTTTTATTTTTAAAAGATTATATTCTACAGCTATGCTCCCTGGCCAGAGCGAATTGCTTAAGAACATAAGGAAGAAAATGACTGAGGATTTCAGAACTGCCATTTTTGCAGATGGAAATGCTCCGGGAAGCTATGATGTCAGAGAGTCTAGAAGCATTTTCACTAACATGATTGGCATTTTTGAATAGTTGAAACTGGTTAAAGTACAGAAGCCCAACTCATTGCTGCTAGCAGACACATGAATGTGGGGATGGTAAAAAGAAGACCACCAGCATCCATTGATGGCTTCCTATTGCCATCTATTGTTTCCAGCACTTTCCATGTGTGATAATCATCCATAATTCTGTAGCACAAATACCATCTCCACTTCACAAGGGAGTAAACTGGGGCACAAAGAGGGCTATCAGATTTTTGAGGACTGTCACGCATAACCAAGCTCACTCTGAATTCTGGAGCCCAGAGTGTTCCACTAAAAAAATAGTTTCATGATTAAAAGCAAAAGGAAGACAAGTAAATGTTTTTTGGTCTTTTCCTCTTTTAAGATACTTCCTTTAGCTCTTTTGGAAGGGTATAGTGTTTTAGACTTCAAACAAAAATAGTATTAAAATCAATTTACATATTCTTAGCTGTTTGTTTGAAGCTAGGGAGGGTGTTGCACATGCTAGACAACTGCTCAACTCTTGAGATATATTCCCATCTGTAATCGTTTCTTCATGGGTCGATTGAGACGCGTTATGCATTGTTTATTGTCTTTCTGGACTTGGACATTATGTATATTTATAGAGGTCATTATTTTTAGATTTGAATATAATTTAAATCTACTACAGATACCTACATAAATATGCAACCCAAAGTTAGATTGTAAGAATGTACTCATAAGGCAAGGATGAGATATTAAACAGTTTAGTGTCAGATAGAAAGTCTCAAGCAGAGCCATCCAGACTCAGATGTGTGCGCGCGTGCATGTGCGTGTGTGCGCAGTGTTCCTTTGTTGGGCTCAGGACACATAAAACAACAACAGAAGCCCATGCTGACAGGCCTAGAATTATGCTTCCAAAACCCGACCAAAAGTGCTTGTTTTATTCCATAGCTCCCTGCATAGCAGGTGGGCAGTCCCCTATCTAGGTCTGCAGGTTAGGGGACGCGTTGTTCTTCCCTTAGTCTAAACAGTGAACCAATCGCAGTCTCAAACGACTCTTGCACCTTTTCTGTATCCATTTAAGATTATCTTTGTCTCTTTAGAAAGCAACGTGGAAACAAAGTCTCTTAAAGCCTTTGCTCTTCTCCCACTCCAATTCCGGCTTAGATTTCACTTATTAAAGCTGTTGCTTGTTTGTAAATGCTTAAGATAGTTTGTTTTAAGATGACCCTGCAACTTCACTTCCTTTGAGACATTTGGCAAGAAGGATTTGTTTTAAATTTTTAGTTGCTTTTGCTCAGTAATCCAACGTTGGCCCAGAAAATCGTAATGACGTGGAGACTTCCCTTGTTCTGTGACAGGGCGCAGAGCCTGAGCCGCCTCCGGGTCACCTGGAAAGGAGGGACCCCACTCTAACACCGGGGGGCTGGCTGCCACGACGCAAAGTCGGGCTTTTTTATTTTTCTGCAACTGGAAACTCAGAAGGCTTGGGCGGCAACCGGGTCCAGCCCCGCAGCTGAGGAGCGAGCCAGCCTCAGATTACTCCAGACAGCAGGGCGGTGCGAGCCAGGCTCGGACCTCGGCAGCCCCCTCTCCCGAGCAGCGCCTCCCAAAGCCAGACGCCGCTGCCGCTGTCGCTGCCGCCGAGTCCCCAGGCCCGGGCTCAGCCGCACCCCTTCGCCCCTTTCTCTGCCCTCCCCAGCTGCACACAGACAAGCACGTGAGCGGGGCAGCGCGTCCCAGCTGGGGCTCAGCTGACCGCCTGCCGATTGGCTGAGGGCAACGTGGGCTGGGGTGGGGCCTGGCCGCCTGCGTCGCTCGCCATTGGCTCTCGGGGAACCCGCCTCTGCTCAGGTGAGGCGGGTCCGCGGGCGCGCGCCTCCGTCGGGCTCGGCGGCGGGCGCGCGCCCCCCTGGGCTCCGCTCCCTTCCCCTCCCCTCGCCGCGCGCCCGAGCGCGCCTCCGCCCTTGCCCGCCCCCTGCCGCTGCCTCAGCGCCTCAGTGCACAGAGCCTCCTAGTCTGAGGGGACGCGAGGACCGTCCTCGCTACCGTCGTGGGCAGTGGCTGGCCAGGCCCTGACAAGCGAGCCCGAGGAGCGCCTAGGAGCCGGAGCCGGAGCCCAGCGAGCGCAGCTTGCAGCTCCCGCCTCGCCGTCCCGGGGGAGGGGGCGTCTCGCCTCGCACCCCGCCTCTGGACTTGCCCCTTTCTCTGCGCGTGCGGACCGAGCCAGCGCTTAGGCCGTGAGCGAGCCCGGGGGCCGCCGGCGGGGTAAGGCACCGCGGGCACCGATTCGCCATGGAGGGCGCCGGCGGCGAGAACGAGAAGAAAAAGTAAGCCGGGCCGCCGCGTTCCCGGGGGCTGGCTTTTTTTGTCTCCGCTCCCCTCCCGTCGTCCCCCCCCCCACCTCCCATGCTCGCGCGCCGGGCTCCCCCGCGGTCCACGTCGCCATCTTGGCGCGGGGGGTGGGAGTCGCGGGCCCAGCGCTCGGCGGGGCTGGGGTCTCCACCCCGGACGCCCGCCCCGCGCCGTCGCAGCCCAGCCTGCCCCGCGCGCCTATCCGGCCGAGCCGGCCAGGACCGAGTACGCCCCTCGCTTCCGCGCCTTCCCGCCGCTCCTGTCCTCCGCGGTCGCCGCGGTCGCCGCGATCAGCCGGCCCCGGGCGGACCCTGCGCGCGCTGCCAGCTTCTTGGGGTCGAGGCCGACCCGGGGCTCCCACCCCCGAGCCGCCTGGCTGAGCCGCGGCCGCCGCCGCCTTTGTACGGCGCTAGGGAGTTGCTCCGGGGGCCCGAAGATGCTAACTTTCTAGTTTGCACGTGCGGCTCTCGTTGTGATCTGGAAAAACTTGCCGCCTCCGGAGTAACGGGAATTTGGGGAAACGGCGTCATTTTAAACAACTTGCAGTTTTTACAAACTTGTGCCTTGCATCGCCTGACAGGAGAGGCCGGACGTTGTGTGTGAATGTGTATATGCCTCTTTCACTCCTGAAAACAGCTTACTGATAGTTTTGGTTCAACTTAGACCGGTAATTTAATGAGATGGCGGCGGGGGGGGGGGGGGGGGGTTATAATAAAAGCAAATGAAACACATCAGTTACAATGTTGCAAATGTGTTGGAACACCTGAAAAGAATTGTATCAGGAAACGTATCCGAAGTGAGAAACTGTCGGTGAAAACTTGCTGTAAGTTTATGAAACATCTTGTGGTTGGAGTCTGAGGAGCACCTTCTAGAATGAAGAGTGCAGCTAGTGGTAGTAAGATCGACCCCTGCCGCCAGCACATAGTTCTGTCTTCCTCAGGATTTTAACCTTGAGGAAATCATTTTAAAGAGGTGAAGGTTTATAGTAAGAACTGTGGTTAGAAGACTGGCTTAATGTACTGCTAAATCCTTCCAGTCTTCTGGAAGAGATTAATTCCCCTTATCCATAGCAGCAGAAGAGAATTGATTCGTTTTCTTGCTGTTCTGTGGGTCCCTTATCTTGGTCCTTACTCCATAGAAGGTTCACAGAAGGTTTGTATGCACCAAAGGAAGCATTTTGAAAATGTTTTAAAGTGAGCCAACAAGTCGAGACGAAACACCACGAGTTACCAGAATTAGTTGCAATTAATTTGGCAGAAGTGACTACAATGATTTTGATGAAATGATGGGGCTGCTATGATCTAAACGTTCGGCAGATTGCTATTGTGTAGTGCCAACTTACTGTCCTTATTAAGTACGGAATTATATGTAATACAATACACCAAGTTATACACCCACTGGTTATTTGCAATGTTGGTTTTTTTTTTAAATCAAAAGTAATTTTATAGTGAATGAGTGAATTGGCTGTTGTGCATTGGGCACAGTTCTAAATGGTTTTTCCCCAGATCCATCTGTTAATTAATTTTTTCCATTGGAGATGTTAGCTGCTTTAGATCAGATGGGATTATATTTCTTAATATAGAGGTTCTTAAAATCGCTAAAAGATAATAAACATATGAGTGATAGGTCACTCAGCAACTCTTAGGTGCTGTTTTTTAAAGATGTACTTTTGAAATCATAATTTATTTGAAACATAATTGAAAGATTTGGAGGTAAAGATTTTCTTTCTGCATTTTTTTTTATCTTAAATGAGCCTCTCAAGTAAACTTGGGAGAAAGAATTTTGCTTTTTTAATAGTAGGTATTGAAAACCTAAACCTTGAATATTTGGAAGAAAACAGAACAGAAAATGCATGATGGATTTAACAGTGGGTACGAGGTGTTGACTCCTTAGTTGTTGGGACTGCACTTGACTGACTTAGCATGCATATGGATTCTTAGATTTCAGAAAACATGTCACGCTCATTCTGTTTCAAACTTTGAGTAGTTATTGGCTCACTGAAGTAAAATCTCTAAGAAAGATACTTCTTGATTTCCTCTTTTAGCTTTGCCACTTAAAATCAAACTCATTTAGCTATAGTTTTTCTTATTACAATTTAGCTTTCTCCCTTGTTTGAAGAATCAGCATTCTCAAGATTTAAAGGGTAGGGATAGATACCCACAAGTTGGAGTCCCAAGCCTTTCCATTTGTGATCCCTGGCAAGTTAGCGAATATTTTTGGATTATATGCCTCCCCACCCCCAGGTGATAATACTACCTTTCTGAAAATGAGGTAATGGATTTAAAGTATTTGGGTCAACATGGAATGGGAGTCTTTGTAACATTCTGTATTCTTCAAAATTGTTGTTAACTGTTACAGTTCAGACTTCTATAACCTTTAAACCTCTCTCTCTCTCTCTCTCACTCTCCCTTTCTCCCTCCCTCCCTCCATATATATCCATCTATATCTATATATCTTCTGTGCCTTTATGTATTTTTTTTCTCTATAGCTCAAAAATTGAAAAGACTAGTATTGAATTCAAAGGTTGAAAGGGGATCTTTCCTGTTGAAGCAGTATCCCTGGGCCATGGCAACTATCATCAGTTGTTTCACTGAGCATATGACATACTCTAGGCATATGCTCATATGCCCTCATCACAATTCCTCTTCTGAGTGTTTCCTCCCTAAATAGGTCATTTTGAATTTACTCTGGACTCTAGACATAACACATACTCTAGTCGTGCTGTTTATTTCAGCAAGAGAGACCTAAGGTAATGTAGCTTTAGGTTTTAGAACTGGTACCTTTTTTTTTCTGTTCTGATGCCCTAGTTTTGAGCAATTATAAATGCTGATTTCTGTAGGAACTCAGTAACAGTAAGGTGCTTTGCTTAGCCTACCTCAATAGTTACGACTATTGACCTTCGTCTCAAGGCAAGGCTTTGAGTTTGTATTGGTCAGATGTGTGCAGCTCATTTGTATGAAATGTGGGTTAATACATTCTCCCGTTTAGTGTTTACTGAGCTGACAGGGTATTTTAACATTCACTCCTGTTCACTCCTATAAGCACCTTGTGCAGTCTAGAGAGTGCCCCAACTTTCTGTGGCTTAACTTCTATTGTCCTTGTGGCTCTGGTGTCCATGCTCAAGCTTTTAAATATTGTGCTTACATTCCAATTTTTTGTATGCCAAGGATGGTGTGTAGGAGGCTAAGGCAGATTAGTCTCTTGACTTTTTTTAATATAAGAATTTAGAGTAGTTTATGTTGTTTGGTTGTAAGATTATTCCCATACACGAATATTAAAGATTTAGGTTAAACCTCTAAAAATAGTTTTTAAAAAGATGGGTATCTGAAACACTGCATCACTTTTTTATCTAAGATTGTTAACAAAGATCCCTTTCCTTATCAGGAGAAAGTAATCCAAATATAGATGTGGGGCTGAACTGCCTTTCTACCAAGAAACTGATTTTAACTCAGAAGGAAAAAGGTACTTTGTTTCAGTCCCCCACCCCCTTTGGGACTAGATAGCAACAGGTGGGTTTTATCTAGTTTTTTGCTGCTTGTGGTATAGATACTTATTTGCATGTTTTCTGCTTTATTCTGAAGGGTTTAAGAAGGAATTTAACCAGCCAATATTGTCATTGCTGAGCGTTTTTGATAAAAGTGTAGTGAGAATGTTTCAACTAACCGTAAGGTTTTAATTTTTAACAATTTTTGTCTCCGTCTCTTGAAGTGAAAAAAAAAAAAACAACGAAATACTTGGTATGTGCATTGAATTTGATTTAACATTCATGTTTTCTCCAATAAAAATTAACAAACTCATCTGTTTCCTAGGCATAATCTTTTAGACAAATATAAAGAACTCAAAATTCTAAAGCAAATTTAAAGATATTATTCCAAGACAATCTCCCTATAGCGTTTGAAGTGATTGTGTATGTTTTATTTAGTTCTTTAAAAAGACTTAACATTAAATATACTATTCTAGCCATTATAAAATTTATCAATGGCAAATTTTGTCATATGACCAATCGTCTTGCAAAACTGAATCTTTAGCCATTTTACAACTCCCAGCTTCCCACACTGGTGCCACCATTCTCTCTGAATCACAAACCTGGCTGCTCTGGATACTGCATGTAACTAGAGTCATATGGGTTTTGTCTTTCTGTGAATTTCATTTCTGATGATGTCTTTTCATTCATGTAGTGGTATGTACACAGTTTCCCTTTAAGACTTTCTGTTTATGACTATGCTGCATTGTTTGTTCACTGATACTTGGATTACTTCTCCTTTGCCTCTGTTGTGCTGCTGAGAACATACATGCAAATATCTCATGAAGGACCTGTTCCCGATCAGTCCCGCTAAATTATAAGACAACGAATAAGTTTTTGAGGAAATATTCTTTTCAATAGTACACAAACATTATTTCTCTAGTGCCTCCCTAGCACTTTGTAGGGTTGTTTGTTTGTTTTTGTTTGTTTCTTTCTGGAGAGGAGGCAGGATATTTGTTCTTTGTGGTGGTCACCCTAATAAATATATTGAAGAGATTTTTTTATTGACTTGTGAATGGTCAGTAAACATGAAGCTACTTACAACAAAACAAAGCAAAATGTCAGAGAACAGAGAAAGCTTTAAAGAATAATGTTAAATACTTTTAAAATGGGAGTGAAATTTTTCTAGTAGCTTAGAAAGAGTTGATCTACTAAAGTTTTCTCAGAAAGGAATAGTTAGTGTCAACTAGTGTGTGCTTGTTCTTTTGAAGATAAAGCCTCTTTTAAGATAGTAATTGAAATGGTACCATTTTTATAAAACAAAATGTTCTCATTTAATTGTTCTGCTCATCTCCACTGTCGTTTATTAATGTTTTCCCATTAAATTCTTCTTGACCAGAATACTTAATATAAAGATTATTTTAAGGTATCATGTTGAAATTTTATTTTCTTGTTAATGGAAAAAAAGCTAGTGGTGGAACATAGCTTCTGTCTGCTGTCCTTGGTTGATTAGAGCTGTCATAATTAGACAAATCAAAAGTGTTCTTTAATGTTGCTGTTGTCACTGAGTTCCTAATAGTTTGTGAAGATATGTTTGTCCAGCTAAAAACACTGGTAAAAGTAAGCAGTTTAAGGGTGGGAAATTGGAGTCTTAAAATAGTTTGATATGTTGTATGGGTCTTATAAAAGTAGACACTAAACAAGTTCCTGTAAAGAGACCCCTTCTTTTATCCACTGTAAAATTGGGTATATTTTTCTATAGGCAAAATCTTAAATATACTGGATTTGAAAAACATCTAATAGGAAATACAGTTACCCATGAGCCCTAAGTATTTGAATGAACAAATGAAGGAGCTAATGAATAATTGAATGAACAAAGAGAATACGGAGGATTTTAAAGGGTGCTTTTTTTCTTTTTTGAAGTCTTCCTATATCCCTTGATTATTTTTTCATAGGAATCTTATGATTTGGAATCCTCATGCTACTTTTTCAGTCTTCAACTTTAATTTTCTCTCATCTTTTTGATTATGTTTTTATTTATTAGAACCAAACTAGAGAACATATTTTGTTAATAAACATAGCTGTGCAATATGTTCAAGGCCTGGGAAGTAAGTTAGTATCCTTTAAAGTATGTTAAAAATGTCTCTTTGTTCTGTGTTCTGAGTAAAGCAGGCATCTGTGTGTGGCTGAGTACTGTCTGCCAGGTAAACATGTGGAACGTAGTCACTCTTGTCTCATCTTTAGCAGACATTTGTTATGTGCGGTAGTACATCTCCATTTCAAGTGGATAAGTGCGTATTTTCTGGAGACTGACTGACAAGGATTCCATTATGTGCCACTGAGTGATATTTAATTTCCCATGCCTCTTTTTACCATGTTACAAGCATTAAACAAATATGCCCTTATAAAAATATGATACATAATAAATAGAGTATTAATGATTGTTGTTAACTGTGCAAGTATTTTGCTGATTGAATACAATGACTAAAATAAAATTGCTCTTTTAAAAATTTCATCTATTGGAAGGGTCATCCATAGGACAACCTTAGTGTTACAGGCTTAAAATTAACAGGCTACTGTTGGATTCTGTTTGCTGCCATCAAGAAGGCAATCAATTCAGTTCTGCTATAGTAAACAAAGAACTTTCCAGAATGTCTTGAAGAATTTGGGTAAGACTTCAGATCTGGCCTTTAGGTTTACATGACCGGACTATAATGCAAGCCTTCTCAAAGAACATTTGAACTTTTTTCTTTTTAAAAAAAATTACACGATTACTATCTATTTCTGTTTTCATTATAATTATATAAATATAAAATTATAGAATAGAAGAAAAACTGAAAGTTCCCCTCTTTATTACAAGTACTACCAGCTTGATGAAGCAATTGCTCCTAAAGTTCAAAGTGTCTCTGGGTTAGGGATAAAAAAAAAAAAATACGTTTAATGTGTCTCTGATAGATCATTTTAATTCACATAATTCCCCACTTACATAACTTAAAATATATTTGTTCTGCCCAGCTTTGTTTTATATATATTCCTTCATTTAATTTTGTTTTCCTATAATACTATATCTTAACTATCTTTCATTATCTTTCATTGCTAGTTATAAGAACTACTTTATTCCTTTTAACTACCATAATATTTAGTTAACATGGATGTACCATTACTGTTTTGCTGTTATGAACAAGACATAATGACCAGCCCTGAATTTAAATGTGTAATCTTAAAATGCTTGTTCAAAATCATAGCAAAATATAGTGAAATACCTAAAAGTATATGGAAAATATGCTTGTAATTTTGTCACTTAAATATTACTGTTAACACTTAATATTTGTCTCATGTATATTTATGTGTGTATACACAAATGCAGGTATGCTATTGTATTTATATATGTATACATGTGAAAGCCAACCTCCAGAGTCATAGCTCAGGAACTGTGAGGCAGGGTCTTCTACTTGGGAACTGGGGCTCGCAGATTAGGCTAGGCTGGATGTTCAGTGAGCTCCAGGGACCTGCCCATCTCTGCCTCCCCAGCACTGGGATTACAAGTATGCAATACCAAGCAAGCCTGACTCTTCTGGGGAGTGAATTTGGGTCTTTATGCTTATATTTCAAGCACTTTACTGATTGAACCATTTTCCCAGTCCTCCCCAATTTGTTTTTTTTTTTTCTTTAAGCACACAGATATGATTTCATTAGCTAAATTATGCAATTTGGTATACTTTAATATCCTTTTTCACTTTCGTTAGCGTTTCCTGTTTATGTTTTAATCATGTTGTAGTGTAGGTACCCTAGAGAGGTGGTATTTCTTATGAGTTAAAGCACTCCAGTTAAGAGTATCTGGGTTTATGTGGGGTAATGTGCACACCTGTCCTAGCACTCAGGAGGCAGAGGCAGGCAGTTCTCTGGGAGCTACCCTAGTCTACATAGGACAGCCAGAGCTATATAGAGAGACCCTCTCTCAAAACAAGCAAAACAAAACAAAAAGAATGCCTAAGTTTAAAACTCAGTTTTATTACTAACTAGCTGGTGTGACCTAATAGTGGTATGGTAGTTTGCTGTTGTTATTTTGGTATTACGGGCAGTTGCCTTTTGTTAGATGTTGTCTCTAGATTGTGTTACTATTAACTGATTAATTGTAATTCATAACTAGGAATGCAAAGACTAAATTGACTTGAGATAATCCCCTAATCATTTCTTCCTTTAATTTTAGGCCTTTGAGGTGAGTATAAATTTATTTACAGGATAGAAAGACTTTGGCTTACAGTTATAAGAAAGTTGAAAATAAAATTATTTGCCAAAAACTATTTAGAAATTGGAAGTGGTGGTGTAAGCCTATAGTCCAGCAGTCTGGAAGCTGAGGCAAGAGGATTGTCAAGTCTTGAGGCCAGCCTGGGCTATATAGTGGCCTTGTCTCGGGAAATCAAAACATGAAATAGAAAAAAAAAATTTTTTAGTAGAGACTAGCATATCATCATCATTATCCTGAAGCATATACAATCTTTAATAGTTTTTACCTTTTACCCCCCAAAACATTAATATTCAGTATTTGATCCACTGAATTTTCCCTTTTCTTGAGTAAATATGATACAATTTTGAAATTATCTTTTCAAAAGCACATGTGCCTTTAAATAGTGCAAATAAATACCATTTAATATTAATATGAGATTATACTCCTAATTTTGAGCTTTCAAACCGTACAGCATATTTAATGTTGAAGTTTTACTTTGACACATAATTGATGACCTTTAGCTAGAGATCAATTCATTTCTATCAATGAGTAAACATAACCCACAGTGAATAAAGATTTAAACTCTATTGGAGTCTGTTTACTTTTAAATGTGTATAGTAACATAAATCTTTTGAATGCCTTTGGAGTGCCAAATTTCTACTCGGGAATATTAGTTACATGTTTCAAACCTGTAATGTATGTATCTAAAGACAAAGATGATGGCACCTGACCTCAGCAACTGCTGAAGTATAATATTTCTTCAGTTTTGATTGATTGTCTATTACCATGCAAAGTCCATAAGCTGTTCCCAGCCCGGAGTTCTTGGATACTGCTGAACCTTACTTAAGTTCTCTTCCTTCCTATCTTCTCCACAAATTTTACTTAAGCCCTGATAAGGGTAACAGATAATGGCAAACTACCGCCTCCTCCTATATTCATAGCAAACATTAGCATTACTTTCTCCCAGTGGTCTCATGGCTGGTTTCAGGATTTTGTTCAGTAAACTGTGCTAGCATTTAAGCCAGTCATGGGGGTGATTATACTTATTTGTCACCCTAGCCATACTTTGGTATTAAAATTAATATTTAAAAAAAGCCTTTGGGCTAGGCAGATAGCTCAGTCAGTACTCTTTGTAGAGAATTTGTATTTAATTCCTAGAACCCCTGTTTAAAAAGCTGGCTATGGTATATAACACATACTTGTAGTCGCAGCATTTGCGAAACAGAGATAGGAAAGTCCTTGATGTTTGCTGGGCCAGCCAGTCTAGCCTACTTGGTGAGTTCCAGGTCAGTGAGAGGCCATGTCTCAAAGAAAAAAGTTGGATGGTATTTGGGGAACTACATGAGTTTAATCTTTAGCCTCTACACACATGTATACTCCCACACATGTGTACCTACACACAGACATAGAAAACTCTGGACATTAGGTACAGATATATTATAATAAAACATAAAGTTGGGGTTTGATTATTCCCTTTGACATTTAAGTAGGAATTCTCTGGATATATTCAAAATCATTTGAGTTAGTTAACCCATTTTAAAGATATTTAATGAAACTTAAAAGGTTTTGATGGATAGAAAAGATTTGAGAACAATACAAATACACAGAAATTATGGTTAATTATTTCACTACCAAAAGACCCTTGTTCACATGAGTACATATGTGTGTTTAAAATGTAGAATAAGAGTATATCTTTTGTTTCAATCAACTTTTAAAAAAATCTGTATTTTTTTTTCAGTCTTAAAAATGGAGAAGACTTTAGAATTGTGTAGGAATGGCAGGGTTAAACACGATAATAGTGTTGCGTATGTAGCCAAATATATGGCTTTCACTTTTCTTTTGATATTTGATATAGTCTGCTTATCGTTATCACCTTCATAGCAAAGCCAATTCTAAATTCTAAAAAAAAAAGAAAATAAATAAATTAAAAAGACAAAATCATCAGAAGGGTAGATGCTTCCTAAAACTGTAGCTAGGATGTAATTTACAGGGGATTATTGAAGGTTAACTAAAAATGTTTGCTTTGATGTGTGTAGTAAACAAATACTACCAATAAATATTGTTGTTTGAAAGGCTAGATGAATATCATTGCACTGTATAAATGTCCTTATATTCCCATTTGACACATCTAGAGTAAATCTAAAGCTCCCTGTTACTAACAGAGGTAGGATTAATAATAGCCTTTAATTTACATTTCTTAACTCTAAGAAGTGGAATTACTGGATCAAAAATATGTCACTTTATAATAGTTCCAATTGCACTATTTACCTCTGAGAAAGTTTGAACTAGTTTACACTTTCCCCATTTTCTTTCTTTACTTTTTTTTTTGATATGTGTTTTGTCTGTATATATGTTAAGTACACCATGTATGTACAGTGCCCATAGGGGTCAGAAAAGGGCATTGCATCCTCTAGAACTGGAGTTGCAGATGGTTGTGAGCTGCCATGTGGGTGTTAGGAGTCCAACCCAGGCCCTCTCTAAGAGCATTGACTGCTCTTAACAGTGGAGCCATCTCTCTAGCTTTAAGAATGCCATTTTCATGAACTTTATCATCTTTAATATTTAATTTGAAACCCTAGCAGTGTTCTTTTTATTGCATTGATGAAATGCAACTGGGGCTAATGTAATGAAGAGAAAGCAGTTGTAGCTCAATGCAGCTTAGCTTGGTTTAAGAAACAGTTAAATTGAGAATCTCAAATTCTGAATCTTCAGAATTGTAATCCCTGGCTTTATCTAATTGTTACTTGGCATGTGTACTTCTGTATTTGCGTGTTAGTGTCACACTGCCCTTCACAGACTGCTTATGTAGAATTAGAGAATGTAGCATTCTCACATCTACATGCATATAGTTTGTGATTTAAAAAAAATGAAAAGAAACCCCTTTCCTAATGTTTGAATATCAGATTCCTGGAAGAATGCCAGTTTGCCCTGCTTGAGTTATTCATTATTAACTGTGTGAATGGGATTTTCTGACTACATGAGTCAAGTATCTCATTGTAGGTTTTTGGTTGTCTGTAAGATTATTATCACCTCATACATAGGGCGAGACTGTGACCAATACTGGCATTGCAATAATGGGCTGTGGGTTTTTGTCGCAAATGAGCCAAATTTATATTCTGCAAAGTGTCTGTCAAGCATAGTATTGTGCAGCTGTTTCTTTAAATATTTTTTCTTATGATTAGCAGACTTACCAAGCCTTTACTGCTATTCCATCTTCTTAGGAATTAAAGTGGCAATAACATACAGTGCTTTGTCTCTCTAGGGTTTCACTCTTTTGTACTTTGAAGATTCTGTTTAAAATCATTAAAGCTTCCCCCCCCCAAAAAAAAAATCCCAAAAGAATGAGGCTCTTTGAGCCAAGTTAAAATGAACTGTAACCATGGTAAAGTAACTAATGCTCTTCTTCATTTCCCATAAATATCTAGCTTTTGTGTATTAAATGAAGGTTTGTTTTGTTATGTAACATATCCTATATATTTTCCATAGTGATACAAATAAGGGGGGAAATTCTTAGTGGATTTTTGGCTGTTAGAGGGCAGGAACTTAAAGATATTTTCATATTCTTTTAGTATCAAGAATCCCATCAAATAGCTTTTAAACTTAACAGTAAAGTTGGAAATTGCCTGTCTTTATAGATAACACAATTACAATAGTATTTTAAATGAATTCTTTAGTCCGTCTCCACTATGAATGGAGTAAGAGATATTACCTTGTTAAATATGAATAAGTTTTTGTGTGTTTTTATTTTTCTTTACGGACTGGAGAGATGACTCAGCAGTTAAGAGTGCTTTGCTTCTCTTTCAGAAGACCTGAGTTCAGTTCCCAGCATTCACATTATGCGCACTCATGTCACCTATAACTCAAGCTCCAGGGATTCTGACATCCTCTTTTGGCCTCCTAAACACACCTAAACACAAACACTTGTGCACACTGCTGTGGGAGTATCTTCCGCTGCTTCAGCCAATAGTCACTGAAGCACAAGCCCACGGTGCTGTGGGAGGGCCTTCCGCTCCGTCAGCCAATAGCCGCTGGAATACCAGCCCACTGGGGCGTGGTATATTTCTCTTTTAAAAAGAGCCACAGATCTCAGCTCGGGCCTCTTGGTTCCAGCGCTTGGTCCCGGCTCCAGCGACTAGGCTCCCTTCCTGACGGTTTATGGTGTATGTAAGTTTTACCCCCCAAAATAAATAACCCCTTAAAGCATAACTGGTGTGGGATTGATTCGCCGTTATTTGGCGCCCAACGTGGGGCTCGAACCCATGACCCTGGGATTAAGAGTCCCATGCTCTACGGACTGAGCTAGCCACTCATGTCACCTATAACTCAAGCTCCAGGGATTCTGACATCCTCTTTTGGCCTCCTAAACACACCTAAACACAAACACTTGTGCACACACATTACAAACACACACACACACACACACACACATCTTTAAACAAATGTTTTCTATACCTGTTGATCACAAAACTACTATGGCCTGTATTAGCTATGAAATTATTCATGTATTACAGATATTTGTATTTCAGATTCATTGATAAACTGAGTTATTAATTAAGCTAATAATTTTGATGGCTCAGGCCACAATGGGATAATTTTAATATAGTTATTTTTACTATGTTCTTTTTAGCACAGTTTTATTTTTAAGCTTGAAACATAATGACCTGGATTTAGATTTTTGACATTAGTTTTCAAGATTTTTCAAAATATATTTATACAGGTGTAAGAATTTTCAATAGTCAATTTTTTGACTCTATTATTAGAATTTTCTTAGAGACATTAAAAGCTTTCTAATATGACGAGTCTCATTTTTGGAAGCTGTTACTAGGAAGTTTATTCCCATATTTGTCAATTCTGACAAATGTTCAGTTGTCTTCTGGAAGAAAAATGATCCTTGTGAATTTTTCATGCCCAAGGCCATCAGTCTAAGTATACTGCATTTTTAAAAAATGTGTAATCTGGAGCTGAGTGTAGTGGTACATGACTGTAATCCAAGCACTGAGGAGGCCGAGCTGGGAGAATTTGACGTTCAAGCCCAGCCTGGACCCTATCTCAAAAGTATGGGCATGGGGGTGGGGATCCCAGATTAACCTGGGCTAGAGCATGGTACTGTCTCAAAGTCTCTGGATGGATGTTGGTGGTCATGTCTTTAATCCCAGAATTTGGGAAGCTAAGGATTGCCACCAGTTCAAGGCTACTTTGGGCTACAGAGTATATTTCAGGTCAGCCTTATGAGACCCTGTCTTAAATAAACAAAGTAGCCTTTTTAGTAATTGATACCAGTCTGATCACCTCAAATAGACTTAATGCAGGGACATAAAACTATGTAGAAATCGGACTGGAGAGATGGCTCAGTGTTGGAGGAAGGCCGCTAGTTAGTTTCCAGCCGCTTAGTTCCAAAATAATCACACAGAAACTATATTATTTAAATTACTGCTTGGCCTATTAGCTCTAATTTCTTATTGGCTAACTCTTACAGATTAATTTAACCCATTTCTATTAATCTGTATCTGCATGTGACTGTGGCTTATTGGCTTAAGTTCTGGTGTCTATCTTCAGCAGGGCTACATTGCTTCTCCTCTGACTTCTCCTCCTTTCTTCCAATATTCAGCTCAGTCTTCCCCGCCTAATTAAGCTCCGCCCTACAGGTCCAAAGCAGTCCTTTATTAATCAGTGATATTCACAGCATACAGAGGAATCCTACATCAACTCAGCAGTGAAGAGCACTGACTGCTCTTCCAGAGGACCTGGGATTTATTGCTAGTGCCCACATAGTGGCTCACAGCCATCAGTAACTCCAATTCCAGGGGTTCTAACACCTTCTCATCTCTTCAGACACCAGGCATGCATGTATACATGCAGGCAAAATATCCATGCACATAAAATAAAAAATAGGGATCACTTATAATCCAGAATATACTTAATTGCCACCAAAATGAAAGCAGTTTTGCAACTCTCATAAAATTCACCTTTAATGCTGCTTTAACTTCTTTGAATGAAGTCCTGACATGTTGTAATTTCCATTATTCTCTGAAGTTACATAAGTTATCAGATCTGTCTTTTAAATGTCTGAAGGTAACTCTTGTGTTCCTTATTGTTAAAGGAGGGGGGAAGTCCTCTAATTTTTTTTGATCTTTTATCTTAAAAATTACATATTAAGTATCAGAAATGTAGAAAGGCATCGACCATTTTACTAATGGAGGCATCTGTTTTTCACATGGAGTCTGAGACTACTCATTTGATAATGTTACCATTTTCACAATCAAGAAAATGAGATCAGAGGGTTATTACTCAGAAAATTTACTAACATTGTTTGGGAGCAATTAGTATAGATGGTGAGGAGAGACTCTTGTATTATAAGAACTTCTTTGTCATCATTTATAACATCTTCATCATGGTTAACTTTTAGAACTAAAATGGGAAACAGTTGGTGGTGGCACACGTCCTTAATTCCAGCACTCAGGAGGCAGAGACAGGTGGATCTCTGTGAGTTCGAAGCCAGCCTGTTCTACAAGAGCTAGTTCCAGGACAGCTAGGTCTGTTACCAGAGAAACCCTGTCTCGAAAAACCAAAAAGGGGAGAAGTTCTTCAAGGTATGATTTCTGTGTGTATACTTTTAACATCATATTCAAAGAAATTTTAAAGGACATATCTTTTGGATATATACACAAAGTTTAGTTTCTTTGATCTAATCCTTTACTGTGTCATAGTATATAATCAAATAAATTGAAAGAAACTGTTTGCTCTCTGTATCCGTGGGTACTGTATCTAGAGATTCGGCCAACTAGGGATTGAAACGTTTGGGTAGAAATAGCATGTCTACTGAACAACACAGAATTGGTCATCCTACAGTGTAAATAGGCTTAGATACCTACTAGTGGCTATTGTAAATCATCTAGAGAAATGTTAACATTTTATATGAGGCAGGAAATTCTGCAGATAATTGGTATCTTTAATATGGAGGTGGAAGGTTTTTTTGGAAGCAATTCCTTAGACTAATAGAAGGATGACTTTTATGCAAGGGGGTGCTGTTTGCCCTTTGTAGCCTTGGGTGCACATCTATAGATTCAACCAACCTGGAATTTAAACACTAGGGGCCAGGTAGCCTCTCTACTGAGCTCCCACTGTTCAGTGGGGAGTAGCTAGAGAACTGTTAGCACAGCTGTTACCAGTGGACCACCAACTCTTAGACAGTTGCAGCATTCATAAAGGTGTTTAAAGGTGATTTTGTTTTTAATTTAAATCTTTGTGTGTAAAGCCCTTTCTTCCATCCCCAGCAACACACACACACATAAACAAACACACATGAGTTTCAAAGAATTGGGGGAGGAACCCACAAAGTTATTTATTTGAGGCAGTGTGGTAGTGGCTCATGCCTTTAATCCCAGCACTTGGGAGGCAGAGGCAGGTGAATCTCAGTGAATTCGAGGCCAGCTTGGTCTACAAAGCGAGTTCCAGGACATCCAGGACTGTTACATAGAGAAACCCTATCTCAAAAAAAAAAAAAAAAAAAAGTTTTTGACTTCCTTTGAACCCTACTTATAAAATAATATTGCCTCATATATTTTATCAAATACACATACATTCTAAACTGTTTTTGTCATTGAGTGTTTTTGTAGTGTATTTCCAGCAATTAAAATTTTACACTACATAGTATTTTATTATATATTTAGTTGCCATAGTAAAAAATATTTTGTCATTTTTCAAAAATTAATGGCCTATCTCTGTTCAATTTGCTATAAAACTGGTTCTTAGCTAGTAACTATCTTACCTAGTTAATAACCACCTGTTTAGTTTTATGCCTGTTGAAATTTGATTTGTAAGATTATCTTTTTTTGGATTATTACTAAATAGTGACACAAAATGCTTCTTGATCCATAGTTATTGAATCACTCAACAAATCTTTGATCCCTGGTTTACTTATCCCCTGGAACTAGAGTTACAGATGGTTAGTTAGCTGCCTTGTGAGGTCTTTGAATTGAACACCAGGCCTTCTGCAAGATCAGCTCTCAACCACTGAGCCATCTCACTAGCCCAAGAGATCAGATTTTTAACGTGAATCACAATCCCCTGAAAGAATTCTTTTAAAAGATTTCTGAACTTTTCTCCTCAGTATAAGAAGTCTGGTCAGTGATTGACCTTTGGCATATATAACTTATTTTTTTCTTTATTCAAATAGTTCTGAAAAAATTAATTTCAAATAATACAATATTTTTCAAGATCTTAAAGTTAGATTACTAAATTTCTTGTCTTTCTGGAAAGGTGTAAAAGGTTAAGTTACTACTTTGTATTTTTCAGAAAAGGTCTTATATGTCACCTGACAACTTATCAATTTTGGACTCAAATGATTCGTGTAACTAGGGAAGTATTCTATTATGTCTCACTCCTTCCCTTCTTAAGATTTTTTTTTTGTTATTTTTAATTGTCTGTGTGTGCATGTAGGTATAGCTGCATATGATTGAAGATGCTCTTGGAAGTCACAGGCTTCTGATCCTCTGGAAGTACAGTTCTTAACTGCTGAGCCATCTCTCTAGCCTTCTTTTTACTTTGTGGCAGTAGAAGAGGAGGAAGATAATAAACTCAGCCAGCATCCCCTCTTTGTTTGTCTGTTTTTGAGACAGGGTCTCACTGTGTACCCTTGGCTGGCCTGGGACTTGCAGTGCCTCAGACTCACAGAGATCCGCCTACCTCTGCCTTGAGATTAGAATTTAGGGCCCAAACTATAATTTGTACCTGTGTTTGCTGGATTTTCTCGTTTAATTAAATGGTTTTTTATTAAATGTTATTAATAAATTGAGATATTCTAGTTTTATTAACAGATGAAAATAGTCTGTTAATAATAAAAATACTCTTTAAACAAATATAAAATACTTGCTTAAGAGTAACCTCTATCCCTTTTTTAAAGTTAAAAATTGATATGGAATCAATTTGCTGAACACTAACAACACTTTTGGAAAAATATTGTAGAAAACAAAATCCAGTCATGTTTCTGGCTGGGTTTAGGAGGTATACTTATAAGATAATAAAAATTTCGGGGCTAGGGAAATTACTTAGTGAGTAGCGCCACTATGCGAGCATGAAGTCCTCAGTTCAAATCTTAGCAAGAGACCCTGTCTCAGAAGAACGAAGAATGACAGATGAAGACACCAGCCTTGTCCTTTGACACTCTAGTGTGTGCATTCACACACAGATGCTGATACTTTAACATTGTAATTTGTACATTTTTGTGACCACATTAGCTTAGGACAAAATAGTCAAAGATATGAATGTTGTGTTGTAATCCAGCACTTGGAGAGCTGAGGCAGAAGGTCCAAGAGTTTGAAGCCAGCCTAGTCAACACAGCAGGACCTTGTCTCAAGAAAAAAAAAACTAAAAGCACAGAATATGGAAATGATACGCTGGGAAACGTCTTAAACATTGACGCTCCTTCAAGATGTTTCAGTATCTCAGCTCTATCCTTCTCTGTAAACCTCTTTTTTTATATATATATAAGATTGCTGTTTGTGTTTACGTTTAAGAGGGCATTTGCTTGCTGTTGAGCCTGGCTAATTTATAGATTTGCCTGTGTTCACATTTATTTCATGATTTGCTTACTGAACATGTTTTTTTCATGCGTTAGAAATCTTCTAGGTAAATAAATTATTAAATTTACATGTAAAATTAGCTGTCATGGTTGGTCATTATTGCATTTATTCTGGTAATCATATACATATATCTGTATCTATTTCAGCCAAGCAATAAAATTAAAATTAAGCTAGATGTTGTGACACATGCCTATAATTTTGGCTATTCAGGAGGCAGAGGTAGGAAGATTGAAGCAAGTTTGAGGCCAGCCTGGAATACATAACACAAAAGAAAGTAAAGAAAAATTTCTCAAAAAAGAAAGTAAAGAGAACAACTTAATAATTCATGCATTTGTCCAGCAGTTATCAAATATATTTTGAGTCAAGAATGGTTCTAGGAACTTAGAATGTGTAAGTTGAATAGAACAGATTTAAAAAAATCCTGCCTTTGTAAAAGTAATTACATTTGAGTGTGAATGTGCATTTGTGGGATAGAAAATAAATATTATGAACAAATATATTGATTTACTATATTTAAGTAATTAAGTACTTTTGGGAAAATAGAGCAGGACAAGAATATCGGAAAGGAGGCAGTAGTTAGGGAATCTCATCTCAGTGAGAATGTGAAGCTGAAATAAAGACTTGACAAAAGTGGAAGGGCACGCTGTAATGAGAATTCTAATTGGCCTTAATAATAAAAACCCGGAGTTAGGTATTAGGGGGTGCAAGCTGAAAGATCTGAGAAGCAGAGCAGCTATTCACTAGTTAGCTCTTCGAAATCCTCAGACTTAATGGTGGGAGATCCTGTCTCCACAAGTCCTCAGACTGAATGCCTTGAGCTCCTATTTCCTCCCACCTTATATTCCTCCTCTTCCTAGCCATATCCTTTCCTGTCTCCACCTCCCTGATGTTGGGATTAGAGGCATGTGACTCCCAAGTACTGGGATTAAAGGTGTGAGCCACCACCATCTGGTTCTGTTTCTCTTTTGAGACTGGTTCAGTCTAGTGTAGCCCAGGGTGGCCCTGAACTCACAGAGCTCTGTCGGGCTTTGCCTCCTAAGTGCTGACATCAAAGGTGTGTGCCACCACTGCCTGGCCTCTATGACTAACTAGTAGCTCGCTCCACACTCTGATCCTTAGGCAAGCTTTATTTGTTACAGCACAAACAAAATATCACCACAGCAAGCCTTGTTGGGGATTGAGGAGCTGTGGTTCAGAGCAACTAGTGAGAAGGTCCTAGAGGGAATGTGTCTGACCTTTTAAAGAACAACAAGGAACTGGTGTAGTTAAGAGCAGAGTGACCAGTATGGTGGCGCACACCTTTAATCCCAGTATTTGGGAGGCAGAGGCAGGCTGATCTCTGAGCTGGAAGTCAACCTGGTCTACAGAGTGAGTTCCAGGACAGTCAGGAATAAATAGGGAGACCCTGTCTCAAAAAAAGAAAAGAGAAAAAGTGGAGTAAAGGAGGGAGCTAAGGTAGGTAGAAAGTGAAGTCAGAGGCGATGGAACAAATCATGGGGCACACAGGGCCGCTATATAGACTTTGACTTTTTAAGGGCCAAACAGTTTTAAGCAAAGGAGTTTATGACTTTACTGTTAGAAGAATTATTCTGATAATTCTTGTATGAAAAAAAGACAAAGTGAGTAGAAAAGGAAATGAAAGACTTTAAGGTTTGTCAGTAGATGATGCCAGTGAATCCCAGTCAAAAACGCTTTGTTCCTAGTACTGACTTTGTTACACTGGACTTCCAGGCATGGTGGCATATGCCTGTCATTCCAGCACTAAGGAGATGAAAGCTTGAAGGGTCAGTAGTTCAGTGCCGGCCTGAGCTACAGGAGATCCTATCACAAAAAAAAAAAAAAGCTGGAAAATAATAGGAGCACTAACAGAGCACAAATTTGAAGATATTTAAAGGAATGTTGAAGAGGCAGTTCTTGCTTGAAATCAAAGTCAAATTTATGCATATTTGTGCACAGAACACAGAAGTTGTCTTCTGGAAGAAGCTTGAGCGTTATGAAGAATATGAATAAAGATATCAAAATAACTAGAGGTCAACAAAGGAGGACCACTTTGGGAAAATACTAAACTAAAAACAAAACAGACAACATGATGTTTGAATGGAGTCTTGAAAGTTTCTCACATAAATTTCCCCAGTTGTGTTGTTGGAAAGGGTAGAGTGAGCAAGCCCAAAGAGATGAGATGAAACACTTTTCAGGAACTGTTTGAGTGCTGAGAATTGTGTAGTAAGCAGTTAAACAAATAGGGAGTTAGGAAAGGTGTGCTTTTAAAATAGTTTAGACTTTAAACAGGATATAATATATATTGTTTTTTCTTTGTTTTAAAGAATCCTTGCCATGGTACTTTGAGGGCAAAATTACGTCAATTAACAGTGACAAAAATTAGTCGGTAACTCCCAAATAAATATATTTTTCTTTGGAATAAAAAATTATCTCTGCCTCAAATCTAGTACTGAGTCAGAATTTATAAAGATGGGGAAAGGGTAGTTGAAATTTATATCATCTCCCAAGTGATTGATGGTATAGCTAGACAAGCATTTGTGAATATTGTATTAAATCACCTTAATAAACCTTTATCATTATATAGTCTTAGTCCCTAAGCACAGTCCTGGTACATATATACAGTCAATACTGACATTTATCTATCTATTTCGAGCAATGGAATAATAGATTTATATAATACGATTCTGTAGTATATTGAATACATATATATATATTTTAATTTCTGGTCTGTTTTCTTTCTACTTTAATAAGATGTGTTTTTATGTGTATGAATGTTTTGCATATATGTAATTGTACTATGTGTATGCAGTGCCCTCCAAGACCAGTAGAAGGAACTAGAGTTACAGGAAGTTGTGGGTTTTAGAAACTGAACTCTGATACTCTGTGACAGCAGTGAGTGAGTGCTCTTAACTGCTGAGCCATCCCTCGGCCCTTCTCAGTATTTCTTGAATGAGAGAGCAATTTCTGTCATTCCAAGGTTCAAGAAGGCCACTTGCCTTTTGGTGGGCGGGAAGGAGTCTTCTAAATGAGCTAATAACATGAAAAGTACTTTAGACAGTGCCTAAATATAAGTGTTCAGCAAATAGTTCTTTTAGGCAACTAGTGATTATTGATGCTTCTTGCCACATATTTAAATCATTTTACCTGTACAAAGTATGAATTTTTAATAATTTTAAATAATCTAACTTAAATAATTTTAAATAAAATCATTTAAAAAATGGACAAAATAATGTGTGTCAAAAGCAAGTGATGGTTTAATACATTTACATCAAAAATAAGCAAGGAAAAGGTTTAATTTTTAAAAGGGTTTGAACTGCCTGATTAGAGGAAAATAAGCAAATGAGAGAAAATAGATTCTGGAAAAATTAACTTTAATATGACAAATGGTTACTATTTCTAAAATATAGAAATGTATATAAATGACCCAAAGTCAAATAAAGTAAGTTAAATTAGCTGAGCAGATTGTAAGCTGAGAACTGTATGCAAGAAACAAGTTTATCTTCATGTAATGCTGCGCCAAACTGAGTGCTTCCTGGATCGTCCAAAGCTCTGGTTTTCCTGTTACAAGAGAGCACACAGTGAAGTCGGGAAACAGTCCTGTGCAAGCAGCAACACAAATTCAGTCAGTCGCTGACTGATTCTCATATGGATTGTGAGGTGTTATATAGCAAGTAGTGATTTTGTTACAGGGTTTTTTTTTTTCAGATTTTTTTTTAGCGATTTATTTTTAATTTGGGGCTGGTGAGATGGCTTGGCAGTCAGGAACACTTTCTGCTTTTGTAGAAGATTCTGATTTGGTTCCCAGTATACACATGGAGGCATAACAATTATCCAGATCCCAAGAATTTGACACCCTATTCTGACCACTGGGGGTGGGTCACAGCACACAGGTGATGCATAGACATGCACCCATACATATAAAATATTTTTTAAAATTCCCTTTTAATTTTTAAGTATGGGGGAGTATGTATATGTGAATGCAAGGACTTATAGAGGATATCAGATCACCTTTCTGTACTACTGACAGGTGCTGTGAGCTGCCTGATATGTGTGCTGACAACCAAACTCGGGTCCTCTTCAAGAGCAGTACACTCTCCTTGAACCATCTCTTTAGTACCAGTGGTATTTTTTTTAATCCCCTTAAATGTGTTGTAAAATACAAACCAAAGACTTGGTAAACTCTCCCCTTGTTCTATGGAAATTATGGCATTAAAACCTTTTGGTGTTAAAATAGCATACTCCTTCTTGCTTAAATATCAGACTTGGGATACAGGGATACACTTCATTTGCAAATGTATTTTTAATTATATTGTGTTCATTATCTTAAGGTCTGAATTGCTTTGGGATTTAAAAAAAAAAGGGAAGGAAGAAAGAAAACCTTAGCCTTTATTCTTTAGTTTGGCTTTATATAGTAAAGAAAAACTCTTTAAAATTAGTGCAAACAGAATGAGGACGTTGCTGTAACAGATGGATACTGAACAAATAAAAAACTAATAGTAAAATAAGATGTTTATTTTACTGTGAAGATACCTGTATGCAGGAATACATAGTGTAGATCAGCCTATTCTCTCTTCATAGATGTTGGCCAGTACCCATTTTAAAAGCTGTCATTCTTTGAAGAGTGGTCAGTAGTGAGCCACTCTGATTGCCATCAGAGTATGTGCTTTTCAAATTAGGTTATGAGTCTGGTAATGAATCCCTCTGAATAGCTTAGCGTTCAGTCCTATACTCCAAAGCTAACCCTGTAACTTATTTATGCATATGGATTTTTTTTCTTTTTTTTATTGATATTTATTGAGCTCTATGTTTTTCTCTGCTCCCCTCCCTTCTTCTTCCCTATCCCCTTCAACCCTCCCCCAAGGTCCCCATGCTTCCAATTTACTCATGAGATCTTGTCTTTTTCTATTTTCTACTTCCCATGTAGATTAGATCTATGTAATGTAACATGAGGGCCGGCTTGTTGGGGTATCTGTTCCTGCTCGGTACCCCACAGCCGGCAAGTCCCAGAGAAAATCAATCTCACAGAGATCTCTGTAAGTTATAATGCTGATTGGTCCATTAGGTCAGGCTACTTATTAGTTCTTATGACTTATCTTAACCCATTATTCTGATCTATGTTAGCCACATGGGCTCAGTACCTTTCTCAGTGTGACAGCTCACATGTTGCCTCTTCGGTGGTCTGCGCAGGAATGGCTGAGGGAGCTTTCTCCTCCCTAGCCTTATCCTATTCTCATTGCCCCGCCTCTACTTTCTGTCTGGTTAACCCGCCTATACTTCCTGCCTGGCCAATCAGCGTTTTATTAAAATACATGATTGACAGAATACAGATAATTCTCCCTCACCATTTCCCTCTTTTTTTTTTTTAAACAAAGGAAAATACCCATAGTCCATTTGTTGGGATTGTGGGCGTAGTATTCCAGGCTACTTCCTGCTGGTTGGGGGCGCTGATGATCTTATGGGGACCTAAAGAAAATTTAGAGTTATAATCAAGTCCTGACTGGAGTATCCTGTGAGTCTTGAATCTGTTCTGGATGTAGAACTCAGGCATCTGGGTCGTCTGTTCCTACAGGAGATTTCTCAGGTGGTCTTCCTTGTTCAAACTGGATTTTTCTTAACTCAGAATGAATCCACAGCCTCTCATTTTCTGTGGAAACAAAAGTAAAATCTCTTCTCCAAAGTAACATACCTTTTGACTTCAGTTTTGAAGCCAAGGTATTTTCAAAATACCTATCTTGGGTTAGTTCAGCAGCATTTATAAACAAAAGTCTTTTAGTAGCTGTTGCTCCTTCCTCAGCATTCAAACAATTCAAAGAGAGCATAATAACATACAGTATCAAGATTCCCTGTTTATTTTCCATCTTTATGCAGCTTTATTTCAACCTCTATTTCTTTTATTTTTACTTTTAACTTTTCGAGACAGGTTCTCTGTATATCTTTGTCCTGGAATAACCCTGTAGACCAGGCTGCCCTTGAACTCACAAGATCTGCCTGTTTCTACCTCCCCAGTGTTGGGATTAAAGGCGTGTACTACCACACCTTGAGGTCACACAGGTCAGTCTACCTCTGCCTCCCTTGTGTTGGGATTAAAGGTGTGTACCACCTCACCCAACTACTTTCTTTCTTTATTTTTACTTTAAGAACTAACTTTAAAACTTTTATCCTGCATATATTTTTTAACACACTGTAAACCATTTAGAGGTTTTCTTTGTCTTTGAATCTCTCTTTACTACTACATATCTCTCTTTTTCTGATCACGTGAGTCTTTAATGGGTAGGACTAAAGCCGTGGCTTTGACAGTTAGATCCAGCCCATTTCTTAGCTTTCCAGCCTCACGGCTGAGATACCAGCCAGAGCTGTGTTCACTGCCACAACTCTATGGCGTTTCAAGGTCCTTGCTAGCAAACAAGCTGCAGCATTCTGCTCACAGACCACACTCAGTCGGACTGCCTGCCTGCCTGAAAGAGTCAGAGTTTGCCCTGGCAGGACGGCCCAGAAAGCCAGCATTTTAAAACGGCGCAGCTTTTTTCCTGCAATGGCTGAAAACTGAAAAGCATGCGTTCAGCTTTTCATCAACACCATTTAAGTGTTTCATGGCAGGACCTCTTTAAAGAGCTGCAAGGTTTTGCAGCTAAAGCTGAGTCAGGAAGCCTCTCTTAGATGAGAGCACTTGCTTGCCTCTAGCAAGCAGAGCAGACCCGAGAAATTGCTGCTACCAAGAAAATATGCTTTACTCTATTCTTTCCCAAGCTTTCTCAGGCTTTCTGTGAATTCAGTTATCCACGTTGGGCACCATACGTAGCATGAGGGCTGGCTTGTTGAGGTTTCTGTCCCGCCCAGTACCCCACAGCCAGCAAGTCCCAAAGAAAATCTCAGAGTCTACATTAGGTTATAAACTGATTGGCCCATTAGGTCAGGCTACTTATTAGTTCTTATGACTTAACCCATTATTCTGATTTATGTTAGCCACATGGGCTCAGTACCTTTCTCAGTGTGACAGCTTACATGGTGCCTCTTCGGTGGTCTGCGCAAGAATGGCTGAGGGAGCTTTCTCCTCCCTAGCCTTATCCTATTCTCATTGCCCCGCCTCTACTTCCTGTCTGGTTGACCCGCCTATACTTCCTGCCTGGCCAATCAGCGTTTTATTAAAATACATGATTGACAGAATACAGGTAATTCTCCCGCACCAATGTAAGTCTCTCTTAGTGTCCTCATTGTTTGCATTTGGATTTTTAAGTCAACAGAGTTTAAACTTTGTAATAATAGCCTAGACTTATGAATAATTTGTCTTGGTTATTGTTATTAATATAGATTCTTAGCCAGACTGCTTAACCTGGAATATAGATAGTTCTTATATCATTAATTTTGTAACCCTAGTAAGCTCTCATTGTGTGTGTGGGTATGTGTGGGTGTGTGTGGTGCATCTGTAACCTGATGGTGAGAGTAAAGATTAAATAAGTTAATAGCTGGAAAGCATTTAGAATACCACCACATAAGTAATAAGTACCAAGGTAGAATTTTAGATTAAAGCTACAGGCAAGCATGCCAAAAAGGAAATATGAAAATTCCTTGAGATTTTCTTCAGACTGAGACTTTAAGAAGTATGGGAAGGGGGCTGGAGAGACGGCTCAGTAGTAAACAACACTTCTTCAATCATGAGGACTGAAGTTCAGGGCCCAAAACCCACATAACAGGCATTTCACAAGAGGCGTAACTGTAGCTCCAGGGGTTTCCGTGCCCTTTTCAAGCCTCCATGCATGCATACCCACCCCCACACATGTAAATACACAGATACTTACACACATAAATACATGATTATGAGAACTGAAATGAGATATAGTTCTCATCAGTTTGATTAAAATATATATATTTTAAATTCATAATATACTACAGAGTGCATAGGAAAGTTGTGTGTGTTGTGAGTACACATACATAGATATATTTGTGGATTGGCAGAAACAAAAATGGGTACAGACCTTTTAGGAAAGCTACTAATCATTTAAGTGAAGTAGTCATTGTCTTGAACATTTATTTCAGAATGTTTGTCCTGTAGAAATACAAACACAATTTAAAACAAAACAGAAAGAACAACTTATTTTTTAAAGCCACAGTGTTTTATTTTGTTCATGTCAAATAGTAGAGTTCAGGGATAATTTAAAAATTTTATACATCAACTATTTTAGTAATAAGTCTTATCATCTGCCAATATTTTTAATGTTGTGATTCAGTTTTAGGGTTTCTATTACTGTTCATTTGTTGTTTTCCAAGACATTTTTTGCTCTGTAGCTCAGGCTGACAGCAAACTTGTTATCTCCTGGCTCAGTCTCCATAATTTCAGTTCTTTAAAAGATTTTATTTTGTGTGTGTGTGTGTGTGTGTGTGTGTGTGTGTGTGTGTGTGTACATGTGTGCAAGCGTCTGTAGGCAGCTAGAAATGAGTGTTGTATTCCTGTGGAGCTAGAGTTACAGGCAGTTGTGAACTGTCTGCCATAGGTGCTGGGAACAGAACTCAAATCATCCACAAGAACAGCAGTCACTCTAATCCCGTGTGCCCCTAATTTCAGTTCTTAAAGTCACATCCTTTTCTAGTCAGGGAGCCAACAGACGTCTTGTAGCTAATAGACAGTACAAGTATATGTCTTAAAACATCTGTACTTATTTTGTGTTCTTAGCCTAAAGAGTAATAGGGTCTCATCATAATATAACAAATTTATTCACAAACTTTGTATGTAAACTTTAAAAGGCAGTAGTTTAAAATACTTCCTGGAGTTCTATACAAAATAATTTTTTTAAAGCAGAAACCACAATGCTACAAAGACTTAGCTGTTTTACTAATTTGTATTATATCTAGAATAGCTGTGGAAACTGATAAGCAAATTATTCAAAAGACAGAACTTTATATACCTGGCTGAAATACCACTTCACACAGACATAGAAGAAGCAGAAGTAAGATCTGTACTTAAAATCATCAGAAATGGAGTTGATCATTTGCTGGATACAGTACTTTGCATGCTGCAAATCTGCCCATTTCCTTTGTGAGCCCTGCAGTTCTGTGTAGATGAGTGATACAGAGCCTTCCTGGGAGTAGATAAGAAGGTATGTAGTTGAGATTCTAAAACCCTGGAAGCTTTTATCATTTTTTTTCCCTTAAGTGTTTGATTTGAGTGACTGGTTTTCAGTAGTTTAGGTTGGTTAAGTGGTTTAGGAAAGGGAGCGGAGTTAAGTGTTTCAAGTTGCTTATAAGGTTCTCTATGCCTAGACTGAGTTAATATTTAGGTTGCTTGCTGTTCATTCAAATAGAGTACTGCTTCCCACGGCTACCACTAAGTATGAATTTAAAGAGGTGATGGCACACATGTTTAATCCCAGAGCTTGGGATCACAGGCGGATAAATCTTTTGAGTTTGAGGTCAGCCTGGACTGCATAGCAAGTTTCAAGTCAGCCATGGATAAGGGTGAGACCCTGAAAGAGAGAGAGACAGAGACAGAGACAGAGAACAGCATTTCGTCCATTATAACCCAGTAGATTTGGGCTAACTCCCTTACCCTCTCCCAGAGTATTATATCAATGAAATGAGTTTCAAAAACTATTTTATTACACATTTTATTTCAAAACTCAAATGGAAAACAAAGTACTTTTAATGCACTCAAAAATTTTCAAACTGTCGACATTGTGGCGCTCTCATGTGGCTTCAATATATTTTTATTGTAGAATACTAAGAATATACTGATTTATTAGGTAAGGAGCTCCAAGTGATGTTTCCTTTATATAATATTTTTATTCTTTCAAAATTTTATACCTGTATGCAGTATATTTTAATCATATCCACCCCCTATTGGTGACAAGTTTCTTAATAGCTGTACTTAAAATCTTAAGGTTTTTGAGTGAAATTGCTATAGAACCAGGTGTGTCCAACCAGTGGCCTGCAGACTACATGTGCCCCCACAATATCTATAAATGTGGCTAGCTCAAGTAATTGTAAACTTACATAAAATGTAAGTTAGAGGTTTTAATGAAAATTTTTGTAGCTCAGTTGAATAGTTCATGACAATGTTGTGTCCCAATGTCAAAAAGTTGGACACATTTATTAAATGTCTGAATTGAATTTTTTGTATCACAGTTTACAATCTAACAAATATATACATTCTTCATTAAACTTTGGAAACTGTAGAACGAGAGTTGCTGAGAGCTCTTGACAGTTTCTTAAGAAGGTGATTTCTATGCTTAGAGCTTTCAGCCTCACATTCAAAGGAAGGAGACTTGAAGAAGAGGCGATTATGTGCTTTCTTCACACAGTAAAAAAAGAACTGAGTAAAATAAATTCCTGGTATATGGCTAAATGTTTAGCAGATTCTAAGAGCTATTTTCAACATTTAGCAAATATCTGACCTAATAAGAATGGAACTTAGGAGTAAAATAGTGGCAGCATTCTCCATTAATAGAGAAAACTGTAGAAGAATAAAGACAAACACTGGTGCCCCTATCCTATTGGCTACACAGTTGCTGTTTTTAATCTATGGGGCCTCAGTTTCTTTTCATAAAATGGGGACACTGTTTAGTTTATTTATAAGTAGTTATGAGATAACTATGCACTTTGTTCAGAGTAATATTTGATAGTGGCAGACTTACAGAAAGAAGCAGCTAAGAACAGAGCCAGGTTTTAGCCTGACATTCAAGTAAGAAGAGCATGTTGCTAGGCATTTAAGCAAAGAAGACAGCGCTGCTTGATGACTTAAATTACCAGGCTTTTTCTCTTTTGACCCACTAACCAGCTCCTAAAGCGTGACATGGAGACTTAGTATTAGTTTTGAATGCTTGGCCTTAGCTTAGTCCTTTTTCTTGCAGACTCTTATATAAAACTTAGCCTGTTTCTCTTTATCTATGTTTTGCTTAGGGGCTTTTTACCTTTCTTTCCTTCTATGTATCTTATTTTCACTGCTTTTTGTGTCTGGTGACTGCCTGGCTTCTGGCCCCACGTGTGTCCCTCTCTTTCTTCATCATTCTCTCCTTCTCTCTCCTTTCTCAAGCGTAGATTTCTCCTCTCACTTAATCTCTTTGCCCACCAGCCCCACCTATCCCTTTCCTGACTAGCTATTGGCCATGCTGCTTTTTATTAGACCAATCCGGTGCAGTAGACAGGCAAGGTGAAACAAATGCAACACATCTTTACTTCCTTAACAAAGGCAACAGAAATGAATGTGACATGCCTTCACACAGTTAAAGTAATATTCCACAGCATCAACAAATGTAACGTATCTTTACCTGGTAATCTGTTTTTGGCAGACTCCTCAATGTGTACCATTTATTGTATTGATGCTTCTATCACCTTTACTAGCGCACCCACCCATGGGTTGGTATTATGATGCATCTTTATTTCTGCCACATTCCTGCATTTATTTGATATCCATTATGCCAGTGATAGATAAGGAGCCTTTAGGGACGTGAGTAACCTGAAAGTGGTAGCTGTTCTAGCTGCTAATGTAAAATCCATGGTCAGAGAGTAGGTGGGAAAGCATTGGTGTCAAATGAAACTAATAAAATCATGTATAGCTATTATCTTACTGCCCATAAAATTATTACCTGTTTTCAAACTATTATGTGCAAGTGTAGTTTCTTCAAACTTATTTAGGGTTTTTCTATGCTAAGAATACTTTGGAATAAGTGTGAGACATTAGATACACAGGCTGCTGTAATTTGGGGATGAACACATCTGCTTGGAAATGTTTAAAGCTTGGACATCTTAAAAGAATTTATTATGTTTTCAGTGATCCAAAATTTGTATAGCTTTCTTATATAAGATTTTGTTCATCTCCCATACAAGTCTTATATTATTACTTAATAAGTCTTATATAGTATACCAAAAATGCAAATTAGTTTTATTCAAGTTAAGGCAAACTAACTTATACATTCTTTCTTTTTCTTCCGTTTTTTTTCTTTTTTCTGTTAAGTAGGATGAGTTCTGAACGTCGGAAAGAAAAGTCCAGAGATGCAGCAAGATCTCGGCGAAGCAAAGAGTCAGAAGTTTTTTATGAGCTCGCTCATCAGCTGCCACTTCCCCACAATGTGAGCTCCCATCTTGATAAAGCTTCTGTTATGAGGCTCACCATCAGTTACTTACGTGTGAGGAAGCTTCTGGATGCTGGTGAGTTCTACAGGGATATAATAGACCTAAAAATTAGAAATTAAAGACAAATAGAAATTATTTGTAAGAGGTTGTGTGTGTGGGTCTATGTATGCATACATGTTCATGAGTGTGTGTGTTAATGTGCTCATGAAGGTGCCTATGAAGGCCAAAAGAGGGTGTCAGATCCCTTAGAGCTGGAATTTCAGGTATTTATGAGCCATTATTAACTGGAGCCATCTCTCTGGCCCCACAATGCTGTATATATAGTTAAATTTTTACTATGTGCGTGAGTGTTTGACCTTCAACATTTGCATGCCTATCTAGTACCTCCAGAGGCCAGAAGAGGATGTCAGATTCCTTGGAACTAGTTACAGACAGCTGTGAGTGCTGAGGATTGAACCCCAGTGCAGTACCTAATTATGTTGTGATATGTATACTTTATCTTTTCAGTATTCTTTACACCTTTAATCAAACTTAGGTTTTCTTAGTTACCTTTGGGAATAATTCTTTTTGTACTATAAGTTGTTTTGATTTACCCATTACTTTTAAACATGCAAATATAACTCTATAGCTCCTGGTACAGTAACATGATCAATAAGTAGACATAACCCAATATGTTTCATCCTCTAGAACATGTTCTCGATTCTTCCACATGACAGAATCCTTTTTCTTATTAGCTTTTGAAGCTTCATTCAGACATTTTCAAGATACTGACCTTTTTCCTCCATTTCCTCCTGTTGTACCTACCCCCCCCCCTCCTTTTTTTAAAGAAGGAGTCTCACCATGCAACCTTGGCTGGTCTATATATTCCTATGTAAACCAGGCTGGTCTCAAACTCACAGAGATCTACCTACCTCTCTTTACCCTTAGTGCTGACTATAAAGGCATGCCTGTCTTCTTAAAGTATCCTTTTTTTTTCTTTTTTTAGTGATATGCCTGTTTGCAAATTAAAGTTATGTAAAACAATGGAAAAAATCTCATGAAAATATACAGAAATAAATGTTTATACTATAAATATTTTAAGGCATCTTAGATAAAGCCTCATTTTGTTTATTTCCTCTGTGCCCTTGTAGGTGATCTGGACACTGAAGATGAAATGAAAGCACAGATGAACTGCTTTTATTTGAAAGCCCTGGATGGCTTTGTTATGGTGCTGACAGATGATGGTGACATGATTTACATTTCTGATAACGTGAACAAATACATGGGGTTAACTCAGGTAAAGTGCCCACCATGTATGAAGAACCCTTCTGGGTACTTTATGATTATATGATATAGATCTAATTTTTTTTAATGTGTTTACAGTTTGAACTAACTGGACACAGTGTGTTTGATTTTACTCATCCATGTGACCATGAGGAAATGAGAGAAATGCTTACACACAGAAATGGTGAGAAGGAAAGTCTATTGTTTGATTTAATATGACAGTCAGTCAGACACTGTTACTAATTTTATTTTTTTTTTTTTGGTAATGTACTGATTTAAGAGAGAATGTTATTTTACATTTAATGTTAATTCTGTTCTTTGTTAAAACTGTTATTCTACATTTCAGAAAATCTACAAAAAAGTTTTAAAACTGGTTGAATTAATAAGTAATTACACAAGTAGACAAAATGAAAAAATAAATTAAAAAACAAGACCAAGGCAGTTATAAAAGAAAATACAGTATTAAGCCAAGAAGTCATAGCACAAGTGGCAGGTAATAGGATTTTAGACAGTTAACTGAAAACACAGTAGTAATTTGAGTTCAAGCTTTCTCAATGCCCAAAGGAGGGTGGGGGAGTTGACCAGAATTTTAAGTGCTTTGCCTTCTTAGGATGTTTTCAATAACTTGAGACTAGCTGGAAGGCCCACATGTGGTGTTGCGCATCTTTAATCCTAGCACTTGGGAGGCAGATATAGGCAGGTCTCTTGAGTTCCAGGCCAACCTGGTTTATGTGTAGCTAATTTCAAACCAGCCAAGGCTACACAGTGAGACCCATCTCAAAAATAAAAGTGTTATATTGTGGGTGCTCACACATTAACAAAAGTAGTAAGAGAGGCCTGTAACTCTTGAGTTTTGTGAAGTAAGGTTTTTCAAACTAGTGCCTTTTTACACAGTATGATGGTCTCTTCTTATTTTCCTCTGGCACCATCTAATCCCTTTGAACCTTTCTTACTAAGCCTTGACTACTTTACACTCTATTGCTATTGAGCCTGCTGTATCTATTACATGCTTAAAGGTATTACATCTAATTATTTATCTTTGCATCACTCAAAGTATACACATTAGATCCTGAATAATGAGTATTTTGTTTGATTTTTTTCTAAGATTTTAGTTTTATATACCCTAAATGTATCCTAAATTTCAAATATTTCAATAAAAATTTATTTATTTTTTTGTTTGTTTGTTCTGAGGTAGGATCTCACTATCTAGGCCTGCCTGGTCTAGAAATCCAAGTAGACCAAATTGTCCTTGAACTCATAGAGATCCACCTGCCTCTGCCTCCCAGCTCCTGGGATTAAAGGCATGTACCATTGTACTCAACGATTTTAGAAATTTATCATTGCCTCAAAAAGAAATTCTATACCTTTATATCATCCATCTCCTTCTACCTATTGTTCAGTCCTAAGCAACCTCTTATCCACTTTCTCTGGGCATTTCATATAAATGAAACATTTGTTTCGAACCAAACTAAGCAATGAAAGTAGGAAATCAAGATGATGTTTAGTCGTCTGAGTGTAAGCTTATTTTTCAGTTACAAGGTTTGGCATAAGACTAAATAGACTTGAGTCAACTTATTTCTGTGACTTTTTCTTTTCGTGCCACTGGGGAATCAAACCTAGGGCTTCCGTGTATATGCTAAGGAAGTACTCTTCCATTGCGCAACATTCCCAAGCCCCATTTCTGTAACTTTAAACAAGGTCTCATTGTGTAGCTCATGTTGGCCTAGAACTCTCCATCCTCCTTTCTCAACCTCTAAGTGCTGAGAGTATTGACATGTACCACTATGGCATGATTTTTATAACTTTCGATAAAACATTCTGTCTGGGTTTCACACACAGAGATGCTATTTACTACCAAAAGGTATTTGAAGTTCTATAAATATATTGCTGCTTATTCAAAATTGAATTATCATATTTGGTAAAGGACATGAAGTATTCAAGTTCTTTTATGGGGGACATGCTTATATTCTGACAGCACACTTAGGGCAAGCTCATACCATTTTCATATTTCTACACCAGCACAGATGAATAACAGTCATCTAATTCTATAAAGTGTGGACTTTCCTCCTGCAATTCAAAGAATCTCTGTAGTCTTATAAACATTGCCTCAGGGTGGAGCTGTCAGACCTAATGGATGTGTTGGAGTGGGTGAAAAGGGAGCAACTATTAATACTGAGATCATCACTTTGCTACTCTTATTGTAACAAATTTCTGTTTAGCTATGACTTAAAACTTTGCTTCTTGCTTTCATTAGGCCCAGTGAAAAAAGGTAAAGAACAAAACACACAGAGAAGCTTTTTTCTCAGAATGAAATGCACCCTAACTAGTCGGGGGAGAACAATGAACATAAAGTCTGCAACGTGGAAGGTAAGTCAGCTGAGTGGCACTTGATTTATAGATCATGAGCTTTCCCCAAGAGTGGCGAAAGTGACCTGGGAAGCAGAGGCCTGCTGTAAGTCTGAAGGCAGCCTTGTCTACATGGCAAGTTCCCAGCACTTGCTTGTCAGGGACCTGGTTTGGTTCCCAGCACCCATGTTTCAGCTCACAATCATCTGTAACTCCAATTCCTGGAGAACCAATATTTTTTTCTGATCTCTTCTTCAGGCACCAGGTACACACAAAGTACACACACATACATGCAGGCAGAACACCTACACACATAAAAAAGAATTATTAGTGGCTAATTATATTTGTTCTCTTTTGCATATTTGGACTTGCATCTAGTCTGTGCAATCTCCATTCAAAACAGCATAGTAATTTGCCAGTTTGGGATATAAATTTAAATTATGTAAATGTGGCATTTCTATACCAAGCTAACTTAGTCAGTTGGCTTTGGCAACTAGTATTTAAATCTTGTTTTAAGTTTACTTTTCTATCCATCACTGTTTCATTTTCCTGTTCAGTACTGAACCATTGTCACCACAGCAAAATCAACTATAATGATGACTGTAGGAGGAAAGACAGCCCAGACTTACACAGGGAACCTTTTTGTTTCTCGTGTGTGTGTGTGTGTGTGTGTGTGTGTGTGTGTGTGTGTGTGTGTGTGTGTGTTATTTGAATGTATGTAAGTGTACCATGTGCTTGCAGTGCCTTCAGAGGCCAGAAGAGGGCATTTAGATCCATATTCTGGATTATAAATGATCCCTAGTTTTTCTTTTATGTGCATGGATATTTTGCCTCCGTGTATGTCAGTATATACATACATGCTTGTTGTCTGAAGAGCTGAGAAGGCATCATCAGGAATTAGAGTTACAAGTGATTTTATTTTGAGCTGCCATGTGGGTGCTAGGAATCCAGTCTTGGTCCTCTGCAAAGTAGTCAGTGCTCGTAACCACTGCCTCATCTCTCCAGAACACCACCCTCACAATGCTTTATTTAAAAAACTACCTAATTATATTATATCTTAACTGCCAGGCCATCTCTCCAGCTCTCCACTACCCCTTTTCATTTTATAATAACTGTGGTACACAGACTAGATCATAGATGGTGTCATGGAGAACACATTCTTTTCATTTTCAAAGATACACCTTTATAAAGTTTGTCAGATTAACTCAACTACTAACCTGCATTTCTTTTCCCCCTTTGAAAAAAAGGTAACTGCTTATTTTCTTGCTCATACACAGGTGCTTCACTGCACAGGCCACATTCATGTATATGATACCAACAGTAACCAATCTCAGTGTGGGTACAAGAAACCACCCATGACATGCTTGGTGCTGATTTGTGAACCCATTCCTCATCCATCAAATATTGAGATTCCTTTAGATAGCAAGACTTTTCTCAGTCGACACAGCCTGGATATGAAATTTTCTTACTGTGATGAAAGGTAAATTAATTCTATTTTATACTTTAAAAATTTAATTTTTTCTGTAGCCTTTTCATACTCACTGTAGTAAAAAACTTTATGTTATGGTATATTGCATGTATTCATAAAGCTGAATATAAAGATGCGTCCTGGGATACAAAAACATAAGATTAGCTTTGTAAATTCACATTAAGCATTGAAATACTCTGCCAGGTGTTACACAAATCTATTAAGATGAGATTCATAGTTGGATCTGGTGACACAATCCTATAATCTCATCAACTGGGAGACTGAGGCAGGGGAAGGTGAATTCACAGTCAGCTGTCTCATAAAAAGTAAAGGGCTAGGGGCATAAGTCAAAGAGATGGATTGCTTGTCCAGCATGCGAAAGGCATTGAGTTTATACCTTGGTACTGCAAGCAACCACAAAAATCATGACGTCCCTTTTGCTTTAGAGAATCTTGCTTAAATTGAGAACATAGATTTCAAAGGCAAAGGTTAAAGAAATGTTGTTTTCTTCACCTTCGCTCCACCCATGATTCCTGTCACCATTTCCTAAATCTGTAACTGCTCATGTAGTTGCCAACTTGATGTTTCTGTCTCGATCATTTTCTTTATAATGAAGTAAATACTTCTGTTCCTGAACTGCACCACTGCTGCTCCCAAACAGCACAACTCGCTGCTCCTCTTGTGATGCCTAGCATTAATGATATAGCTCTGTTGAGACCTTACTCCAACTTTTACCATAAACTATACTTAGTTGTTTCTAAATGTCGTAAATGCACTGTTCAACTGTCCTCCCCATCGTTCTTTCTACCTTGTGCTTCTGTCATTAGTTCTTTACTTCATTACCTTTGGCCTGAGTTGTTGCATAAACTCATGAGCTGCATTTCTATCATCAGATTTGTGCCTTTTTACTCTTACATCCAATGTGCCCAAAAGAGGGCATCCCAGAGTGATGATCAGATCATGCCATTCTCTTGTTAGAAATATATCAGCTGCTTTTTTAGTATTGTATTTGGGAACAAGATTTTTATTTATCAAAGATGCTGTACATCCACCATGTGGGTCTCAGACACTGAATTCATGCTGTCAAGTTTGGTAGCAGGTGCCTTACCTGCTGGCCCATTTTGGTGGCCCTGAATGTTAGAAGTGTGATATAAAGATTTTCTTAAAATTGGACAAAATTTTTCCCACCTCTTGATTCTGAGATGTTATAGAGCAAGAAATTCCTATAAAACATTTTAACCAGAAAACCTAGTATGCACAAGGTTCTTGGTTCCATCACCACCAGCACAAAACAAAAAGGGGAGGGGGTGGACTTTGTCCAGCATTTGTGAATCCCTAGATCAGTAGTTTTCAACCAGTGGGTCATGACCCCTCTGAGGGTTGAACCACCTTTTCACAAGGGTTGCCTAAGACCATCAAAAAACAGATATTTACATTACAATTCATAACAATAGGAAAATTACAGTTCTGAAGTATCAATGCAAATAATTTTATGGTTGGGGTCACCACAACATGAAGACTGTACTACAGGGTGGCAGGATTGGAAAGGTTAAGAACTACTTACTGCTCTAGGTCCAGTCCCTACCACCATTCTGGGATGGAGAGGAAGCATAATTTATTTTCCTTTTGTAATGCTGCCACCTAGTGTTGGTGCATTTTGGTATATCCTTTTTTGAAGAAGCAGAGTTTGTTTTATGTTTGAATAATTCTGTTTTATTGGTTTTAGAGTAAATAGCAGATCTTAAACTGTGACAACATAAGCTATTTCATTTAACATACTGTTAGAACAAAGCTACCTTGCTTGTGTCCATTCTGTAATTAGGGGCTTTCTTTTTGTTTACATTTTGGGCATGAGTATCTCTTACTTGCACCTTAGTTTTTCTCTTTTGTTTTTGTTTGTTTGTTTGTTTGTTTTGTTTTGTTTTGTTTTTAAGCCCTTTGAAATCTAAGCTGAGCAGTCTTAGCATTTGGTTCGTGTTTGTTCCCAGAAAGACTTCAGATGAAAATGTTTGTGATTGGCATTGTGTGATTGAGGACAGCCTTCTTTCTCATACAGTGGGTTCTCATGGTTTCTAGGCTGATACAGAGAGTCATCTCAAGTATCCACCCTAAGGGAACTGCCAGGGACCAGTCAGGCTACCTGAATTAGTTTTCAGCCCATTTTCATGCCATTCTTTCATCTGAAAATAATTCTTATAATTTCAGGTAATTTATATGGAAACCAACTAAGTTATTTTCTAAAACATCACAATAGTTAATGTTTTACTTTCCATTTAGTATGGGTGTCCTTGGCTTAATGAAAGTGAAATTTTATAGTTGATATTTAAATGAGACCTTACCAGGGACTTAAAGATTATAAGGTGAAGAATTTGACTGAATGAAAAATAAACTGCTATAGATTTAAACTGTATTTTAAGGTATTGTGACTATGTATAATTAAATGTGTTTTTTAAAATATCAAATATCAAGGATGGATCTAAATGACATGGAAACCTTGCTATTATACTAAGTATAGAATTGGGATTTTTGTTTGGTTGGTTGGTTTTGGGAGGTATTTTTTTGTTTGTTTTTCAAGACACGGTTTCTCTGTACATAGCCCTTGCTATTCTGGAACTCTCTCTATAGAACAGGCTGACCACAGATTCACTGAGCTCTGTCTACCTCTGCCTCCTGAGTGCTGAGGTTAAAGGTGTGCCCCACTACCACCTAGCTGGAGTATAGAATTGTTAAGGGTGAACTGTAAACTTATTAAGCAAAAAATAATCTTTAATTTTTTTAAACAGAATTACTGAGCTGATGGGTTATGAGCCAGAAGAACTTTTGGGCCGCTCAATTTATGAATATTATCATGCTTTGGACTCTGATCATCTGACCAAAACTCATCATGATAGTAAGTACAGTAGAAGAACTCAAAGAGATAGTCTCATTGCTCAAGTCCTACAGTCTCTACTGTTTGTTACCACCCAGTTTCCTTAGACCAAGAACGTTCTACAGCCCCTCATAAAATGTCTTGATCATGAAATTATTGTTTTGTTACAAATATTATAAAAAATAATTTAATGATACATAAAGCTTCCCATAAAAGTCAAGTATTATAGATTATATAGCCCACATATCTATATACTGAAATCAGTGGATGGTCAATAGGAGGTAAAAAGCATTTCTTCATGCATCAGTGAATGGGGTTAGTGTCATACACACATGATTGCTGTCACCCTGACATATACTAGGCTTCTGAATTTTACTCAGATGAAGTCTGTGATACTTAAGTAAGTCAGATTTCACAATTTCTCATTTGCCTGTTTAATCTAGACCTAACTACAGAGTCTGGCCTTGAACTACAGAGTATGCCTACATCATAGTTGGAGCATGGATACTCGTGATAGCATTGTTATGGTTGATTTACTATATTCTCTTAAATCAGTAATTAATTCAGACTGCATGAATTGTTACAAGACTACAGTATGATATGAACTTATACATTCAAATGTTCTGTATATAATTTTTTTAGTGATTTGATTATCTGACGCTTAAAGAAACAATAGTACCATTGTCTTGAATGTACCGTGTGATCAGTCTCTAGTTGACACTTTGACCATAGTCACTAAAGGAACTGCAACTACTCTGTCCCTCACTCCTGGCTTTCCTTCTTTTATAGTAAGATAGGGATTTTACTTTGGGGTTATTTTCAAGTGTTTGGCCTTTGTTTATCAGTTTAAACAGTCAGAAAATTTTATTTAAATATCTCTCCTTTAAAAAACAAACAAAAAGCAATGATCCAGTCATGCGTGGCAGCGGAAGCTTTTATCTCCAGCACTTGGAAGGTAGAGGCAGGCAGATTTCTGAGTTTGAGGTCAGCCTGGTCTACATAGGGACAGCCAAGGCTCTATAGAGAGACCCTGTCCTAAAACAAAACAAAACCCATCAGGCAGTGGTAGCACATGCCTTTAATCCCAGCTCTCAGGAGGCAGATCTCTGTGAGTTCAAGGCCAGTGTGGTTTACAAGAGCTAGTATCAGGACAGGCTCCAGGCTCCAATGCTACAGAGAAACCCTGCCTTGAAAAACAAAATTAAATTAAAAAAATAAAATAAAAACCAACAATCTACACTCAACACTTATATGATTAAATATTCAGTTATGTTTTCTTTGTGATGCTTTCTTATCCCTAGTGTTTACTAAAGGACAAGTCACCACAGGACAGTACAGGATGCTTGCCAAAAGAGGTGGCTATGTCTGGGTTGAAACTCAAGCGACTGTCATATATAATACGAAGAACTCTCAGCCACAGTGCATTGTGTGTGTGAACTACGTTGTGAGGTGAGATGGGGAAGAGACTTTTACATTTATGTGACTTCATTAAGACGAGATAAAATATAAAAACTTAGTTTTATTTTTACTTTCCTTTTTCTACTGGATTATGATTTATACTCTGACCCACCATTCCAAACTAGCTATTCCAGTGATCTCACAAAACAGAATCTATTTTTTTAGTCAGTCTGTGGATCTGTTTTCTTGGTAGTTCAGTTTTAAGCAGATACTATCTTATGGCCAAGAAGGTTCTATGAAGGTTAAACGACTGTCTTCTGTGAGGGCACAATGACAGGCTATATGATGTGACGCGGGGCTGTTGCTATGTCCATGAACTCTGGAACTTACTCCAGTGGGCTTTGTCCCATTCAGTCACTCTTAAAACATTACCAAAACTTAATTGCCAGGCAGAGCTCTCTAGTGTGGATAGCTCTTATGTTCTCTACCCTTTACTTTTTTTCCTGTCTCACTGAGTAGGCCTGGCTGGTCTGGAACACACTTTAGACCAGGCCAGCCTTGAATTTTCAGCTGCCCTGTGTAGGATTGCAGGGCTGTAGCAGCATTCTCCAGCACAGCTTTCACAGGTGCAACCAAAATCCAGGTTACCCCTCTTCTGAAGACTTTGGCCATTATTTTGTTCTTACAACTTTTAGTTTTCTGTTGTTTCCTTAGGGGGATAATTTTAGTGCTAGGATCAAACTCCATGCCTTACTACTTCTAACCCCAAAGAAGCATCTCAGTTCTAAAGAGTTCTGTGATATTTGCCTTTGTGTAAAGCTATTCTTCCTCTCCCCGGTCTGCCTCACAAATGTTACTTGAGCCCAAGTTTCTTCAGCTTGTTCACCTTTCTGTGAAAGATCCTTTTTCCATTTTAGGAGTGATCAGTGTATTGTAATTGTTTGCTTATGCATTTAACATTGTATTATAAACCACTTGAAAGCAAGGGTTGTATATGTCAGTCTTTATGTTCTTTGTTCATTTCATATATTAAACATGTACTGTGATAGCTAAAAGTACCTTGATGCCAGACACAAAGCTGGGTGGTTATTCATCGTTCCTCTTTCTTTCTTCTTTCCTATCCTGTAAATGACATCACTATATCATTTACACCAAAAAAATATGACTTCTCGCATAAAAACTGTGGTCATTATCGTTGTATTCTAATATCATCTGTAGACCATGCCTCGTGTGTTAGTGCTGAAGAGTAATGTTGTGTCCTTTTCATTGTGTGCATGAAAAGCACATCTTACTCTGCTGTGTCCTTCAGATACTTTATTGCAAGTGTTCTCAGAGTGTTTCAACTCAAATAAATTGAATATTTTTATTAGTAAATTTTATTTAAATTTTTATATTTTCATATTGGTGTTTTAAAACAATGTACATTTTCTCAGTAATAGAATGCTTGCCTAGCATGCACAAGGTCTTGGGCTCAATCATCAGCACTGGGTTAAGAAGAAATGTGGCAAATACGCATGAGAGATTATTCATCTTAAGAAATGTAAAAATCCTTTTTTCATATAAGATATAATTTAAGAAACAAGGTCATTTTATAGTCCCTCTCACTGTCAAGTGCTAATTTACAAATACTAATCTCTTTTTTTGACAGTGGTATTATTCAGCACGACTTGATTTTCTCCCTTCAACAAACAGAATGTGTTCTCAAACCAGTTGAATCTTCAGATATGAAAATGACTCAGCTGTTCACCAAAGTTGAATCAGAGGATACAAGCTGCCTTTTTGATAAGCTTAAGAAAGAACCTGATGCTCTAACTCTGCTGGCCCCAGCTGCTGGGGACACAATCATATCTCTGGATTTTGGCAGTGATGGTGGGTACTTAGTGAGTCTATCCATTTCTTCAGCTGTGTCGGCTGCTTCCTGTCCCAGTTCACCTGCACTGTGCTACATTTCTTGACTTAAGCATTTGTATGATGCTTGCACTTTTTGTATAGTTTTTCAAAAGTATTGTTTGATATGTTTGTTTCTGAAATTTCATAGCTTTTCTGCTTTTATTTTTGTGTTCTGTTGGAAACTGTAGTTAAGAGTATCCTGAAGGTATTTCTTGATACCTTCTAATAGCCTTCCTACCCCCTCACTGCACCATTCAGTAGAGTTAAACTGCAGTAGATATAATTGGGTAAGTGATAAAGGATTAAAGAAGCAGTATTACCAGAAAACAAACGTGAAAATGAAAAATGTTATTTCAAATTAGGCTAAGTTTTAGCATATAAAAAGATTGGAGTTACACATCCTAGGAGTTGTCAGTAGTGAACAAAAAGATAACTCAAACGTAATGGTCATACTGTGATGTCTGTAAACTTTTCAATTAAAGACTTAAAATCCTCATGTTCTCTAGACTGATGAAATTTTTCTTTTGCAGACACAGAAACTGAAGATCAACAACTTGAAGATGTCCCATTATATAATGATGTAATGTTCCCCTCTTCTAATGAAAAATTAACAAATATAAATTTGGCAATGTCTCCATTACCTGCCTCTGAAACTCCAAAGCCACTTCGAAGTAGTGCTGATCCTGCACTAAATCAAGAGGTTGCATTAAAATTAGAGCCAAGTCCGGAGTCACTGGAACTCTCCTTTACGATGCCCCAGATTCAAGATCAGCCAGCGAGTCCTTCTGATGGAAGCACTAGACAAAGTTCACCTGAGGTGGGTACTACGACAGAAGAAAAGGTCAAGGATAAATACACCTAACACTGATAGTTCTCTGACACCCAACAGAAATGGTTTTTGAATATCTAGGTTGGACCAGGGCTGAAAGTGTCACAAAAAGCTGTTTCCAAATCCAGAACAATTCATTTCAGAGCTTTCTACTACTAACACTGAGCTTCAGAGCAGGACAGTTTAGATCTGAACTATATGGTATCTCAAAACCTTTTGAAGAATATGTTCTTTGCTTTGATGGTTTGACCAGCACAGAAGTGTTTGTCATTGATCTAACAAAAATAAGTCTGATGAAAAAAGAGGAAAAGCAAAGTCTTATGTCTAGCATACCAAGCTACAGTATTCTTTATTGAAATTCTTGCCTATAACTCCTAACGTAATAGAATAGACGTTTAAGATTCCAGGGAAAATATCTTCTAGTTAATTGGTACTGTTGTAGAACTTGAATTGCTTAATCAATTTTAATCTTTTTTTTAATATTTATTTATTATGTATAGAATATTCTGTCTGTGTGTACTCCTGCAGGCCAGAAGAGGGCATCAGACCCCATTACAGATGGTTGTGAGCCACCATGTGGTTGCTGGAAATTGAACTCAGGACCTTTGGAAGAGGAGGCAATGCTCTTAACCTCTGAGCCATTTCTCCAGCCCAACAATTTTATTCTTTAGAATAAATAAATTTCTTTTTGGGGGCAGGGTCTTGGTTTTTGGTTTTTTGTTGGTTTTGTTTTTTGGTTTTCTGAGACAGGGTCTCACTATTATTAGCCCTTTTGGCCTGGAACTCACTTTGTAGATCAGGCTGGCCTCGAACTTACAGAGATTCTTTTGCCTCAGCCTCCTGAGTGCTGGGATTAGAGGTGTATTCCACCATAGCCTACCAAATATAACTTTCCATTGTATGAGCCTGAAACTTCTTAACAAGCAAACCTAGCAACTTCTTCAGGAAGAAGTAAACACTCCTAACTCCTTTCACAGCCTAACAGTCCCAGTGAATATTGTTTTGATGTGGATAGCGATATGGTCAATGTCTTCAAGTTGGAATTGGTGGAAAAACTATTTGCCGAAGACACAGAAGCAAAGAATCCATTTTCAACTCAGGTGTGTTGCCTTGCTTATTTTGTACTTTATTAATTTTTAAGCTGAAATGACTGGGTTTAACTTGTTTTTTTTTTATTGTTTGAAAGGACACCGATTTAGACTTGGAGATGCTGGCCCCCTATATCCCGATGGATGATGATTTCCAGTTGCGGTCCTTTGATCAGTTGTCACCATTAGAGAGCAGTTCTTCAAGCCCAAGTGTGAGCACAGTTACAGTGTTCCAGCAGACCCAGCTGCAGAAACCTACCATTACTGCCACTGCCGCCACCACTGCCACCACCACTGCCACCACCACTGATGAATTAAAAACAGTGACGAAGGACAATATAGAAGACATTAAAATACTGATTGCATCTCCACCTTCTTCCCATGTACCTCAAGAAACGACAGCTGCTACAGCATTAGCATACAGTGCTCCTCACAGTCGGACAGCCTCACCAGACAGAGCAGGAAAGAGAGTCAGAGAACAGGCAGAGAAAGCTCATCCAAGGAGCCCTAACGTATCTGTCACTTTGAGTCAAAGGTATTTATATGGAACATTCAGTCATGTTCTAGTACATAGGTGACGTTAAATGATTTCTTAAACATACAGCCATCTTTCTTTAAAGTACTGACATGTACTTTAAGGAACATCAAAGTAAGTCCAGCTGCCAAGTTATAAATGCCGGACATTTCTTCATGTTCCATTTAGAATGGGAAATAACTTCTTCCCTGCTTAGAGCCTTCTATACCTGAAGAAAAGCCCTTTAGCTAAATGGTTCTTTCCCATCCCAGACTGAGCCTGGTTGTGTTTAGTTCTCACAGGAAAATATGGATATTTGCAGACCTTTTAAAAATATTGCATATAATTGCGAGTCTCAAACTTCTATTCTTCATTACATATTTTTGTGTTGTCATTATTATAAAAAAGTTAGCTTTGTTTAGATCTACCAGTAGTCCTAGAATGATTTACATTATTGTTTCTATGGAATGAAGCAATGTTTGAGCAAATATTTAGAATTTCTGTATATAATATATAATGGTATTTGGTGTGTTTTAAATTTGAGGCCACACCTACAGGAAAGTAATTGTTGCTAATTAGTTGGTGGAAGAAGAAATGATTCCTTGTGTTCTGTGCCTGTCAGCCCCTCCGGGAGCAGAGGAGAGTCTGCTGTGACTGGGCAGACTTCTATCCCCTTCTAACCCCTTCACCTGAAGTTGCTAGAACAGGCCTGCCATTCTCTTGACCTAGGAAAAAAGTTTGAGTCTTTAGATGAATTCAGTATTTTTAGTTTGGTATAGTAAAATATGCTCTTAGTCCAGGCTCTCAGGCAGCTGAGTCAGGAGAATTACAGGCTTAAGACCAAAGCTGAGTGTGGTGGTGTACACACACACCAAATAAACATAACAGAAGCACAACTACAGATGATAGTTACATGATAGACTGAATTATATTTTGTAAATATAACATACTTGATAAAATTTCAAACCAGCTTGCTTTTATACTACATGGTTTATAAATATTTTAAAATTAAAAACCCATATTTATAGAAGGGCCATATATGACTTAGTCATTTGGCTTTCTGTTGGAAACTGAAAACAAATACAACAAGCTTAATTGACTTTATAATAGTTCCTTGTTGCCTAATATTTCAGATACAGCAACTCGGATATATATTGGTTATATATTGGTCAGTACTGAGGCCAAACCAGCAGAGTGCAAAAGTCACTGTGGAGAAGATAAGTATGTGAAGGCCTCACATGTGCTCCTGTAGCTACAAATAATTAGCAGTGGGACCTAGAGCAAGCTACCTAACTGGCCTCAGTTTCTCATTTATAAAATTTATGAAAGGTACAAAGTACCTGTCATATCTATCCTTGAGTGCTTGAGTGAGGTTAAAATGAACATAAATTTTGTTTGGTTGCAGGTTCTCAATATGTAGTTCAGGCTAGCCTTAAAATGTAGCCAGGCTGGACTCAAACAGGGATTATAGGTGTGTAGCTCTGTGTCGAGCTGAAACATTTATAAATGAAAATACTATACAGAAATGAACGTTGTCTTGTATTTCAGTAGTCCCCCAGTCAATCCACTGAACATGGTGGTCTTAGAGAGAATGGTTTGCTTTTTCTTTTCCAGAAATACTGTTACTGAGGAAGACTTAAACCCAAAGATAATAGCTTTGCAGAATGCCCAGAGGAAGCGAAAAATGGAACATGATGGCTCCCTTTTCCAAGCATCAGGAATTGTAAGTGTGTGTGGTGTGTTGTCTTCTGAATAAATACTAAAATTGTATTTTCAAAAGCTATCATTACTAAATAGTTGTTTATTGTTTATTTATGCGGTATTTTGCCTGTAGGCCAGACGAGGGCACCAGATCTCATAGGTGGATGTGAGCCACCATGTGGGTGCTGGGAAGTGAACTCGTCTCTCTAGCCCCATTAAAAAAAACAAAAACAAAAACTTATATTTAATAAATAAATTCTGGTATGAAAAACCCAAACATGGCAGTTAAGTTGAGAAGAAGTTTGCTCATCACTCCACCCTCAGTGTCAACACCACTCTCATTTTCGTCTCAGTAAATTATTTTCCTTATTACTAAAGAATTGGGGCTAAAGAGATGGCTCAGTAGTCAAGAGTACTGACTGCTCCTCCAGTGAATCCAAGTTCAAATCCCAGCACCCACATGGAGGCTCACAACCCTTTGCCAGTCAAGTTCCAGCAAATCCAATACGCTCTTCTGACCTCTGCTGGCACCGTACACTATGATGTCCACACATAAAATAAAAATAAATCTAAAATGTAAAGTATTTTTAAGAGATGCACTATTTTAAGGATAGTTGAGGCTAGCTTATGGTCAGAACAGATCGATTGGAAAGTATTTAAAAACACATTAACAATAATGGGGAGGAAATAACTTTATCATACTATTATAAGAATAAACAAAAAATTATTACATTAATACAAGACAGTTTTAAATTCTAGAGCATTGTTTAAGACACTGGCTTATTGGTTGGTACTAAATGTATACTGACTACAAAGATTTTTTATTGTAAAAAATTCAATATACTAAATATTTACTTAATTCTTTTATAGGGAACATTATTGCAGCAGCCAGGTGACCGTGCTCCTACTACGTCTCTTTCTTGGAAACGTGTGAAAGGATGCAAATCTAGTGAACAGAATGGGATGGAGCAAAAGACAATTATTTTAATACCCTCTGGTTAGTTTATTCTTTGTTCTTAACCAGTATAAGAAAGAGTTTAAATATGAAATAATTTTAGGAGTTTGTCCCCAAGTGACAGTGATTTTAGTTCCTTAGGAAGAGTAAAAATTGGCCAGGTGGTGGTGGCACACCAGTAAGGTCTGCAAATACAAACTGAGACCCTGTCTCAAGATGAAAGAGAGAGGGAGCACAGAAAGGAGGGAAGAGGAAAGGAAGGAAAAAGAAAGAAAGAAAGAAAGAAAGAAAGAAAGAAAGAAAGAAAGAAAGAAAGAAAAAGTACACTAGCATTTTGTCTGCTGGCCACATCTGAAATTCAGGGATTGGGCATTTCAGAACAGACTTCATGTAATCATTCTGACAGCAGAAATAAACTTGATTACACTTATTTGCATAGTGGAGGGGTTGCCCCATAGGCTAAAACCTTTCCAGAAATTTATTTTACCCAATACCTACTGCACAATATCAATTTAATGATACTTAGGTGTCTTTGTTTTTCAGACTTAGCATGTAGACTGCTGGGGCAATCAATGGATGAGAGTGGATTACCACAACTGACCAGTTATGATTGTGAAGTTAATGCTCCCGTACAAGGCAGCAGAAACCTACTGCAGGGCGAAGAACTACTCAGAGCTCTGGATCAAGTTAACTGAGCTTTTTATAATCTCATTCCTTTTGATTGTTTTTTGTGTTCTTTTTTTTTCCCAGTTATTGTTATTATTGTTTGTTTGGGTTTTTGTTTCTGTTGGTTATTTTTGGACACTGGTGGCTCAGCAGTCTATTTATATTTTCTATATCTAAGTTTAGAAGCCTGGCTACAATACTGCACAAACTCAAATAGTTTAGTTTTGATCCCCTTTCTACTTAATTTTCATTAATGCCCTTTTTAGTATGTTCTTTTAATGCCAGATCGCAGCGCGTTCACAATCTCCTCAGTATTTCCACCATTGCATTGCAGTAGTCATTTAAAATGCACCTTTTATTTATTTATTTTTGGTGAGGGAGTTTTCCCTTATTGAATTGTTTTTAATGAAATGCCAATATAACTTTTTAAAAAGGCAGTAACTCTTCATCATGATCATAGGCAGTTGAAAATTTTTTACTCATTTTTTTCATGTATTACATGAAAATAATGCTTTGTCAGCAGTATATGGTAGCCACAGTTGCACAATATATTTTCTTAAAAATACCAGCAGTTACTCATGCAATATATTCTGCATTTATAAAACTAGTTTTTAAGAAGAAATTTTTTTTTGCCTATGAAATTGCTAAGCCTGGATCATGACACTGTTGATCTTGTAATGATTCTTAAACTGTATGGTTTCTTTATATGGGTAAAGCCATTTACATGATATAGAGAGATATACATATATCCTGAAGGTATGTGGCATTTATTTGGATAAAATTCTCAATTCAGAGAAGTTATCTGATGTTTCTTTAGTTATTTTACCAGCTCAAAAGAAAACAGTTCCCTATGTAGTTGTGGAAGCTTATGCTAATATTGTGTAATAATATTAAACATAAATGTTCTGCCCACCCTGTTGGTGTAAAGACATTTTGACTATACTGTAAACAACAAAAAAAAATCATGAATTGTTAGTAAAATTGCCTAGTCTGTTAATTTGTTCAAAATATGATGTTTGGTTTTATGCACTTTGTCGCTATTAACATCTTTTTTTCATATAGATTTCAATAATTGAGTGATTTTTTTAGAAGCATTATTTTAGGAATATAGAGTTGTCATAGCAAACATCTTGTTTTTTCTATGTACATTGTATAAATTTTTCATTCCCTTGTTCTTTGTGGTTGGGTCTAACACTAACTGTACTGTTTTGTTACATCAAATAAACATCCTTTGTGGACCAGGCCCCTTTGGGTCAGCTTTTATGTTTAAATTAACATTTGTTTCAACATTTCCAGCTCATTTCTCAGAAGTTTAAGTTCTTTATAAAAATTACATTGTGCATTTCTACATTCATTATTGCCATTATCTAATGTATTCCCGAATGCCACATTAAATAATGACAAATCATAATATTGCACTGTAAAGATAAATTTTTTAGAAATTTGCCATTAAATTTATAGTCTATTAAAATATAAAACACAAAACTTCAATATTTTCAGTATGAATGGAATAAGCGAAGCGAACCGTGAAACATCGTAATTATGCACTGTTGGGAGGGTCTTAGGCCCTTTGCGTTTCTAACCTGTTCCCATCAGCAGACAAAGATAGAGCTGAAATAAAGACCGTTTCCCAACCTAAGCGGCAGGTCAAAGAATGTTACGTCATAGGACATTATCTTGGTGGGTTTGGTTTCAATGATAGGGTATATGACACATTAATATGCAGGTGTGTTTTACAGATAATCATACATTACCTGACGTTCCTTTTCCAGGTCAAAAGAAAACAGTATCCTGTAATTGTGAATTTTAGAAACTTCCAAATAACACCACATACTCTCTAGCTATATGCTTGTCTTTCTATATCATGTATCATTTTTAGTATTCTAAAAACATTTTTAAATAGCTTTATTTTTCCCCTGTGTTTTCTTTTATAATAGAGCTGTTTTGCTTTCACATTCTAAGTTTTAAAAGGTCAGAAAGTCTAGAAAGATCTAAACATAAGAAATGATGGAGTAGGGGAATGCTGGTGCACTCCTGCAATCCCACCACTTAGAGGTAGAGGCAGAAGAATCAAGAATTACAGCCTGTGTGGGCTACAGGAGAACATCTGTGGGTCAAACCTGGGGCCTCACATGCACACCAAGCAAATGTGATACCACAAGCCCAAAAACATAGCCTCACTGACACTTACATAACCAGTGGAGAACCTTGTCCTCTAGCCTCTGTATAAATCCTAACCAAAGTGAGCAGTCTTTATCTTAGGATGAACCTGTGATTGCAAATAACAATTTTAACACTTTAATAAAACTGTTCCAAAATTGGGGGACAGTACACCATGAGCCAACGTGCTTCCACACTTAATTACAGACAGTGATAGAGGTGACATTTTAGTATAAAGTGGTTGCTTAATATTCCCAGTTCACAAGATTTTAAAAATGTTTAACAAATTAATTTCAGTTGAAATTTACATAGCTTTCAAGTATTTGTAAATTTGTCAATTAATATATAATAGAAATCAGGAAATGACTTGTGAGCAATGGTTCAGAAGGGAGCTGGAAGGAAAATTTAGTACTTACATGTGATTTCTCAGAAAAGAAATCACCCGTAGTACACTCCAGGTAGTCTGCCACTCCATCCCAGCATTGCCCACCATCTTGAATTTCTTTACACTGCCTTTAGAACCCTGCTGTATCATCCTAAGCATTGCTCTCCCTCAAGGAGAGCCTACGCCGCCCCATTCTCCGGTGCTGCTATGAATGCATGACTAGTATTACTTTTCCCTGACGAAAGCACAGCAAAAGGAATTGACATATTCTGCTCATTTGTTCGGTGCCTGCTAGGCCTAGAACTGAAAATGGTCACCATTACCATAGCTGTTGCTAAAACGCTCTGCGAAGTCTGTGTCTAAATGACCCTAATGTCTGTTATATAACTAATGCTAGCATTTTGCACGTTAATTCACAACCTCTATGGACTATGCTTGTATCTCATTTTATCCATTGTAGATTCTGGCCATCAGTAACCCAGAGCCTACAGTCCTGACCACCAGTCCGCGGAACATACTGGTTTCCCATTGCTGAATGTTTAAAATTGGCACACAGGAAAACACAATGAGAGTAAAAAATGGAGGTTGGATGTCACTTGGGAAGAACTGAAGTGGCATGTCCAAAAAGGGGTGGCAAGAAACAAATGAACAACGTGTTTTTAAAGCTACTTACTGAGTTTTGAGCTTGAACTAAAACTTAAGTTCTCTCAATACAGAGACACTGAAGTGATTAGATGTGTAACATAAGACAAAGCACTTGACATATAAAAGGCTTATAAACAATGCCTGTGGCTTTCACAGAGCTGTTGGAATTAATGGCATAATAGACGTGGTTAAAACCTCGTAATTACCATTCCGAATCCTAACTTCCTCCTCCAAGCTTCGATAAGAGGTTTTTAAAGTTCAAAGTTCTAAACTCTTGTCAAGCAAAGAGTTGGGGGGTGGAGGGCTTTTGCCTTAAAGTTTACTTCAATAAAACCACAAACATGTTGCTGGCTGGAATCAACAAAAAAGTAAGAGTAAAAAACCTATGGCAGTGTTTCAGGTCTGCCCCCTGACCATTTTGCTCTTATTTCTTCCCTTTATGTAGCGTTGAACCTGTTATCCAGTTAGAGTTCGAGCAATTTGTAGAATATGATTCTACATAGCGTCCTGTCAGATAAAAGCGACACCTCACCACACCCGCTCCTCTGAATGCCTTCTGGAACTTTGTGTTCACACCCTTCAGGGGTTTGGGAATAATTTAATTCTTACCTGTCATGGGTGGATTTTATCCAAGACGCTGCTCAGACACCCGATCTCCGCTTACTGTGTAATTTCCTTTATTCCGTCTTGGCTGAATTCCGGAACGCAGAGAAAAGCAGGTGCCTGAGAGCAGCGCAGCCTGACCCTAGCTGGCAGGCGGGGAGCCTGCTACTCCTGCACCGGGCAGGCGAGCGCGGTGCTACCTGCTGCGGATGGAAAGGCTGCCTCGGTCTCGCTGGCCCCGCCCCTGTACGTGCCTGGGCGCAGCGCCCGGCTGCTGCCGGCCGGTGTGCGGGGTGCGGGACCGCCCGCGGCTCCCGCCTACGTGTACGAGCGCACGTGCGAGGTTGGCGGGGGCAGCCGCGCCTCGGTCCCCACGCAGCCTGGGCGACCGAGATCCCAGGTCGCTTTGGGATGGGGCCTGGGCTGTCCCTATCAAGTGCTTTCGACTGCCAGCTGTCCTTTGTTGGACAGAAATTTCCGAGGCCTCTGAACGTGTTGGATCATCGCAGTTTTTAATGAATCTTTATCTAATCTAGCCAAAAATGAACAATTCTAGCGGACACAAATCCCAGCCCCTCCAGAGGCTGAGGCCAGCCTGGGCTACCAAGGGAGATGGTGTCTCAATAATAAATAAATAAATAGTTGCTTAAACAGCCCCCTGCCCCAGCCCTTTAAGCTTATTTTGAATAAATCGCATTGGGATGACCGATTAAGTCAACGAAAACTCTAGCTGCCCCACATGATTGAATTTTAAAATTTGGTTTGGTTCCCCCCCCCTTCTGTTTTGTTTATGCTAATCGTTGAGAATCATTGGGAGAAGATAATCTTGTTGGACAGACCGAGAAGTGTTTACAGACTATGGAAGCACTTGGGCCTTAAATTTAATCTTAGCGTTTGTAGTTTGCTGGGAAGTGAGCTCGCTCAGGCTCTGCGTAGCCATTGCTCCCTATGCTTTGCATTTAATTTTCTTTAGGATTGTTCGTGTGTCTTCATTGGACGTAAGGGTTCAGTTTTTTTAAAAAGTGGCTGAGGTGTTGTAAATAATTTACTAATGAAAACTGATCTGCAGCACGTTTTTAGCAGCAGAGGTAGGCGCCATTTAAAGAGAATCTTTTGGGTTTTGGGTGTTTAAATATTAAAGTGGCTATTGTCTACTGAAATATTTATCACAAAGTCATGATATTTTGAAAGTTGAACAATATACATTATTGCATCTATATCAATACATATATACGTGTGTGTCTCTGTATACATGCAACTGTATCTTGTTCGTATATGTAAATTTTATATACATCCTAATAAGAAGGCTAGAATTCTGTGAAGTCAAATTTATGTTTAGAAATCTTTGAACTAATCAAGTTAATTTGTGCCGCTTTGTACAAGGAGCCTTTCCAAATGCTTTTTTTTCTTTAAACGGATTTTCAAATAGTTCTGTATGCAGGTGTACCACAAAATCTTCCACAGGAATGCAAACCTTGTGGTGAGCAATATGAACTGGCCCGACTCCTAATCTGCCCCAGAACCTTTAAAATGAAGCTAATCCCTGTAAACTACAGAGAGAGCTTCACACAGCATGGGCCGGTGGCCACTCTGCATATACCTGCCGCGTGGGCGGACATCTGCAGCCTTTCTCTTTAACTCCCCCCGCCCCCACCGTTACCTCTCAAATCTCCTATGAGGATTTTTGGACGTTGTCAGTCCCCTTCCCTCATCCCTTCAGCTCTGAGTTCTTGATTGTCTCACTGTCCTACTTGGAATACACAAGGAGCAACACGTGATTGAAGGGGTGGGGTGGGGGGGATGGGGTTTCTTATGTAACGAGAGAACCAGAAAGAATTCCAGTCCTAGGAATAAAGTAGCGAGAACTAGACTATTTTCTAGCTCATTTCATTCACTGACTGACTGTACAAGAACATGATCTCAAACTGTGGTGCCTGCTGTGTGCTTAATTCCCTGGATGAGGTACCTTCTGCTATCATTTATATAGAGATGGTGGGGCGCCAGCCCACAAGGGGCTGCAGCGGATCACCCGAGGCCTCTGCGGGTCCCCTGGCGGGTGGCCTGAGGCCTCTCGGTGCAGAGAGAATTTGGGTATGGTTTATTTAGTGGGTTATAGAGGGAAAAGGGAAAGGGAAGGGGAGAAGAAAGAGAGGCATAAACTGCCTCTCCAGAAGAAGGGCAGACAGAAAGGGAGAGAAAGAGAGAGGAGGTAAGATCGCTGTGAGGGGGAGGTTGGGAGTTGGTGGGCGCTGTCCTACAGGGACAAGGTATCCAGGTCACAGACAAGGCCACCAGATTACACCTTCAACTGTAGTTGACCAAATATTTGTATTTCCTTTCTCTCTCTTTCCCTCCCTCCTTCCCTCCCTCCCTCCCTCCCTCCCTCCCTTCCTCCCTCCCTCCCTCCTTCCTCCTTTCCTTCCTTCCTTCTTTCCTTCAAGAATTTTTATGTGTTTAAGTGTTTTGCCCGCATATGTGTGTGTGTGTACGGTATGCATGCCTGGCGTCCAGGGAATTGAGAAGAGGACACTGGATCCCCAGGAACTAGGGAAAAGGACAGTTGTAAACCCCCAGGTGGATGCTGGAAACCAAACATGGGTCCTGTCTCTGCAAGAGCAGTGAGTGCTGTCTCACTCTAAACCATCCCAACAGTCCCTAGCAAATATAGGAAAAGCCTAAGCAGAGATTAGAGTAGTCAGTTGGGAAGTCCCGGCTCGCTGTCTACATGAGCTGTCCTCTTGCTAATCTGATCAGTATCATCAGCCTAGACTGTTCATGTACTAAAATTGGAAGGATTAACAGAACACCTAAATGGCCCTTGACGGAAGAATGGATAAGGAAAATGTGATACCTGTACACAATGGAGTACTACACAGCAGGAAAAAAATAACGACATCTTGAATTTTGCAGGAAAATGAATGGAGCTAGAAAACATTATTTTGAGTGAGGTAACCCAGGCACAGAAAGACAATTATCACATGTACTCACTCATAGGTGGTTTTTAAACATAAAGCAAAGAAAGCCAGCCTACAAACCACAATCCCAGATAATTTAGACAACAATGAGGACACTAAGAGAGACTTACATAGATCTAATCTACATGGGAAGTAGAAAGTAGAAAAAGACAAGATCTCCTGAGTAAATTGGGAGCATGGGGACCTTAGGGAAGGATTGAAGGGGGGAGGGGAGAGGCAGGGAGAGGAGCAGAGAAAAATGTAGAGCTCAATAAATATCAAAAAAAAAGATAAATAGAAAAAAAGAAAATGCCATTTAGCGGGATCTTATGGAGGCATTTTCTCAATTGAGGTTTTTTTTTCATTTCAGATGACTCTAGTTTGTGTCAACTTGACTTTAGACTAGCCAGCACAGAGACCCTGTCTCAAACAAACAAAGAAACAAACAAAAAAGCTGTCCTCTGACCTCTTCATGTGCCCCATGGTACACATAAACCCACAGTCATGCACACACATTATGTATACACAGCACACTCGTGTACTGCTGCTATCACCCATAGCGATGTCGATGATGACGAGATGAAAAGCAAGCCTACTTCTCCTGTGTCTTTCAAATCTCTCTTCTCGCAGCCCTCTCTTGAGGAAGAGGATGAGCAGCCCCACTTATGCTCAGAAACCTGAACCCTGGATGCCACTCACTGCCATTATCTTTCTACCACACCCAGTCGGATCCATCCTGTTCTTTTTTTCATTCTTTAAGTATTCGTCATGGAACATGGAATGTGGGCTGTAGTTGGAATTTTTTTGGACGTCCAAACAACAACCAAATAAAGACACAGAGATTTACTATTAATCAGGAAGGCTTGGCCTTAGCTTAGGCTTGTCCCACTAGCTATTCTAACTTAATTTAACCTGTATCTATTCATCTATGTTTTGCCTTGGGACTTTTACCTTTCTTTCATTCTGTATGTCCTGCTTCATCTGTGTCTGGCTGGCTGGCCCCTGGTGTCTCTCTCATGTCTCTTTCTCTTTCTTTCTCTTGAGCCCAATTTTTTCCTCCTACTTACACTGCCCAGAAGTCCTGCCATTGGCCTTTCATCTCTTTATTAGACCAATCAGGTGCCTTAGGCAGGCAAGGTGGAACAGCAACACATCTTTACATAAATAAACAAATGCAGCACATCTTCGCATAGTTAAACAAATATTCCACAATAGTGGCCTGCCCTGCAAGGCCATGGTAGTTCCTGAACTGAAACAGTCCCTAGAGGACTGACCCCCGAGAGCCATTCTGCTGGGCTTCCTGTGTCTGCCCTTCCTGAGAGAGCAAGGTGTCTCATTCCAGTGTCACCTGGGCCGAGCTCAATATTTACCAACTCTCACCTACACAGCCAGGCCTTGAGATCTATACTGGTCTAAATTTTGCCAACTTCTTACATTGGGCACTGGTAGACTCTCTGTCTTAGTTATGGTTTCTATTTTGTGAAGAGACAGCATGACCATGGCAACTCTTAAATGTGAAATTGGGGCTGGCTTACAGTTCAGAGGTTTAGTCCATTATCGTCATGACAGGAAGCATGGAGGCGCTCAGGCAGACATGAACCTGGAGAGGAAGCTAAGAGTTCTATGTGCAGATCAGCAGGCAGTAGAAAGAATGACGTTTGAAAGAAACCTCAAAGCCTACACATACTGATACACTTCCTCCAACAAGTGTATTCCACACCTCCAATAATGTCACTCCTATGAGTCTATGGGGCCATTTCCACTCTAACCACCACACTCTCTAAACACATTCTCTGTCTTTTTTTATACTCCTGAACTTGCCTTTCTCTGTGTCTGCAGAATCCTTCCTATCTCATGTCTGTCTCCATAATAATAACTCTTTCTCAGAACTTCATCCTTTTATTAATTCCAAGATTCTCCTAGATGTTCTCTTATTGAATTATACTTAACTCTGCCATAGTACACTAAAACTGTACCGTCTACTTGTCGTGAATGTTTGGCACTAGCAGGTTAGTGTGGGGGCCAGCCATGATAAGCTAAGTCTAGGCAGGTCACACAAAGGAAGTGCTTTACTTCCAACCATTATCACCTGGGACTCTGGCCATCGATGAATTTAAATGGAGTCTGGAGTCTCAATAGTTAACCCTGAGACAATGCCTGGCTGCAAGACACAGGCTGAGATTGCCTGACCAAATGCCATTCACCTGGTTACCTAGGAGACAGAATGCTGGTGTATTTCCCACCCAGTTTATGTTTTGGTATAAAAGCTGTTTGGAGAATAAATGAGGGGATTTCTTCAGGATGTGAACTCAGGACTTCATGAGGGACCACTGAGAATCTCCCTCCCGAAAAAGCCACATGAGTTGTGTCTTTATTCCCACGCCTCCACACTGGTCTAGAGAGAGTTTATGTTGGGGTCTGGTCAAGAGAAATAAGACACCCCACCTTTACTATAAAAACCCAACTCTGAGCTCGGGGTTCTCCCGTTATTCCAATATGTTGAACATGCAGAGGGACCGAGTTTGCAAACTTGACTAAAATAAAAACTCTTTGCTTTTACATATGGGTTTCCTTTGTAAAAGGAGACATGTGGGGACCCCGTGGATTTGGGCTTAACAGTTAGCAAGTCTAGCATAACGACCATGACTTTAAACACATCCCCAGCAAACTAGCAACATAAAAGCTCCATAGATTCACTCCCAGTTTGAATAATTTTATTTTTTTAATTTTTATTTTTGTTTGTTTGTTTTGGATTTTTGTTGTTGTTGTTGTCAGCTTAGCCTTTAAGGGCTGAACCATCTCTCCAGGTCCTGTTTTGGATTTCTTTGCAAGAGAGAGAGAGAGAGAGAGAGAGAGAGAGAGAGAGAGAGAACATGAAACTGAGCAGGTAGGCAGGTGAAGAGGATCTGTGAAGAGTTGAGTCCAGGAAAAAACATGATCAAAATATATCATATGAAAAAATTTTACATGAAAATAAACAGTGGGGGGGAGTGGTGGCGCACATTTTTAATCCCAGCACTTGGGAGACAAAGGCAGGTGGATTTCTGAGTTTGAGGCCAGCCTGGTCTACAGAGGGAGTTCTAGGACAGTCAGGGCCACAAAGAGAAACTCTGTCTCAAAAACAAACAAATACATAAAATAAACTACTTTTAAAGTAATCATTTGAAGTTTCTTGAAATCCCCCAAAGGGAATACAGAGAATGTAGCATGAGGGCCAGCTTGTTGGGGTTTCTGTCCCACCCAGTACCCCAACAAGCCAGCAAGTCCCAAGGAAAATCACATGGAGATCTCTATAAGTTATAAAGCTGATTGGCCCATTAGGTCAGGCTTCTTATTAGTTCTTGTAACTTATATTAATCCATTATCATTATCTATGTTAGCCATAATGGCTCAGTACCTTTCTCAGTGTGACAGCTTACATGTTGCCTCTTCAGTGGTCTGCGCAGGGGTGGCAGAGGAACCTCCCTGCTTCCCAGAATTCTCCTGTTCTCATTGCATCACCTCTACTTCCTGCCTTGTTTTCCCGCCTATACTTCCTGCCTGGCCAAAAAGCGTTTTATTAAAATATGATTGACAGAATACAGACAATTCTCCCACACCAAGAGAATACAAAAATGGTGATTCAAGAACATCTGCTAAACTTTAGCAGTCAGTAGCATCAGTATCTCTTGAGTCCTGACATGGTACCCACCTCTCAGGTTAGCAAACCTGAGAGGTACTCCTGTAAGTGGGGTCAAGAGGTCGGCACTCCCTTCATCTCCAGATCCCAGTAAAGGACTAGGTCTTTCCCTGGGAGGGGCAGGCCCTCAACATAACTAATCAACCCGAGCTTATGTTGGGAAGATGCAGAAGGAGATGTGATAAATGTCTATTCGCTGCAGAGAGGGCACAGATCACCAGAGAGAGACCTTAGAAACAGTGCTGCCCGGATCTAGCCTGGAGAAACGGTAGCTCACTGGGTTGATTTACAGGAGCGTGAGTAAGGGTTTGCAGAAACACGAGTGATTCAAAGCAGCTACATCACCAAAGCCCCAAGCCCAGCATGGGTTATTACTCAAACTCCCTGCCCGACTTGCAGGGAAAGTCTCATCTCGGGGCTAGCCACTGCTTGTTGCTTATTTCCGGCCGTGGAGGAGCCTGGAAATCATGTCACTTCCTGAGTCTCTGCACATTTCGTGAGACTGTTGTTCCTTTAGTTTCCAGGAGTCATAGTTTCCACTTATGACCCTCCACCGCCCATTCCTTTCAGGGGGATATTTCATTTAGAAGGAAACAGCTACATAAGTGAGAAATTAAATTCGAAGTAAGCGAGTGTGCCTTGGAGATGGGAGAAATTAGCTACTCCTCATTTACTTAGATCCCAGCTGTCACATACAGGCTAGGGGTTCGATGACTCCAAGCAACTTAGAATGACAGAACCATGGTGCCTTCCCAGAGTCTACCCATAAGACAGAAGAGACGCACTGAAAGAAGCTGCTGCCTCTATCCCCAGCTCTGAAGCAGTGACTCAGAGGCTCTGCCCAAGGGGCTTCCATAAGAACAGGACGCTGGCATTGTCTCTGTAGAATCCGACTGTATTTGGACCAGGATATGGGTGAAAACTAAAGGCGTTCTTGCAAACTGTGCTTACTTGGGTGATAATTAGTAAGAGAAGGTTGGTAGCTCTCTAGAAAGCCACAGAGTATTCAGCAGGCAAGCCAGTTTATCAGCCAGCCAGGCTGGTAACATAGTAAATTCTGGAACCTAGTTTTCCCTAATACTCTCGCATGTGTTAGCATTCGTGCATTATGCTGGCCTGTCACCTGGCAGGAGGCACCTGCCATACTCTGGCAGTACTCTGACCGGCTCACCTGACATCATCACTGACATCAACTGTGGCACATGCACTATGTCCCCTCATAAAAGGCGGGCCCCGCCTGCCTCCTGTCTCTCTCTCTCCCTCTTTCTTCTCTTCCACAGCTCTTGTCTCCAGAGGCCAGTCTTCCTCCTCCCCTCCCCGCTTTCCCGTACCCTTCCCCCAATTAAAACAACAACAACAACAACAACAACAACAACAAACCTCCACAGGCTGGGTGGTGGTGGCACACACCTTTAATCACAGCACTCCGGAGGCAGAGGCAGGTGGATCACTGTGAATTTGAGACCAACCAGGCTCCAAAATTAAAAACCCTGTCTCGAAAAACAAAAAACAAACAAACTAAGAAACCCTCCACGTGAGCCCTGTCCCATGATGGTGTCTCTCTTCTTCTTTCGCCGTTTTTTTAAATTTACAACACTGGTTTCATTGTATGTTGTGGTTCGTTCTCACTGCTGCCAAACTACAACAATGTACTCACAGGGGCCCAGTTGACTTTGATGATTGTGTGGGGTTGTTCTCTTTTAGAAATAAGTTTTTATAGTCTGTGCCTCAGTCTCTCTCTCTCTCTCTCTCTCTCTCTCTCTCTCTCTCTCTCCCCCCCCCCCCTCTTTCTCTGTGTGTGTGTGTGTGTGTGTGTGTGTGTAGCAGTGGTAATGATGGTGGTGGTGGTGGTGGCAGTAGTTAGTAGCAGACAACTGACTACAAAAGGGTTAAAGAGGCCACAACAGAGATCAAAGAAACCTACTGATAGAGGCAGAGGCAGAAAGCTGATAGGCTGTGGGTGGAGGAGGATTGCTGGGTGATAAGTCCGTGCTGAATCTCAGGGTTGACTTGAGTTGTTGGAGCAAGGGGGCCTAGAGTGCCGAACAATGGGGACCATTCAAGTTGGTCACATCAGCAGCACTGACTGAAGTGCCTGGGACAGTGAGGAGTCCTTGGTCAGTCCCCTGGCTCACAGTGGCGGTCAGGTGGTTGGTTGGCAGAGCTCCACAGTATCAGGTTTCTTCCACTTTTCGGGGTGTTGATGAGGGTGTTTTATCTGTCCTTGGTCTGGTGACGCAGTAAGTTCTGCTACCTAGTTTTCCTGAATGCTCATGTGCTCACGTGGTCCCAATTGACTTTGATGATTTTGTAGGGTTTTCCTTCAGAGATGAGCTATCAGTCTGTGCTTCACGCTACCACTGGACAGATGATGCTGTTTGTATATATGTGGATATATATAATATACTATTTATTTATAAAGATATTATATAATGGGGGAGTGGGAGGGTATTGGGAAGAGGGGAGGAAGTGGAAATTTTTATAAATTAATAAAAAAAAAGAAAAAAGGGGGGAGAAAAGGAAGAAAAAGAAAATAAATAAAATAAAAAAGATATTATATAATACCATATATTAGTATCACACACACACACACACACACGGCAGGGAGGGGAGCAGAGAAAAATGTAGAGCTTAATAAAAATCAATAAAAATAAATTAAAAAAAAGAGTTACTAAGAAGCCTGAGCTCATAGGTCAACCAGTTTATAATTAATAAGCCTCTGTGTGTTTCTTTGGAACTGAACGACTGCAGGACCGGGAGGACCAGAAACATCTGTCAACAGCCACCAGTCCATGGGGGAGCAGAATCAGGGAACGGGGTGTAGATACAGTGGAGATAGCCCTCTGAGCGAGGACTTCAGCAGACAATTGTATTCCAGAGTATAGGAAATATATAGGACTGGGAAGCCCGGGAACAAATGCTAATTTGTATTAAGTGCCTTGCTCCTATCATATAGCCGGGTTAGTGGTAACAGTAACCTAATTATCACGTGGGCAGCAGGGAAGAGTGTTTGCAGGGAACTAAGTCAAAGGTCATCCTTGAGATCAGTCAGGCATCCTGGCCTAGAGACGTCCTCAGGACAATGGTTAGGTAGGGAACAGGAAGCCCCCTGGTGGGGAAGGGAGTCCTCCCTGTTACCAAGCTTAGAGAGAGCTGTAAACTGAAACCTCTGAGCAGCAGGGCCTCCCAACAGTCAGAGGACCCAGTCGGTCTTTCCTATTGTTTGATTTCCTCTCTCTCTCTCTCTCTCTCTCTCTCTCTCTCTCTCTCTCTCTTTTCTCTCTCTCTCTCTTCCTGGAGCTGAGGACTGAACCCAGGGCTTGCTAGACAAGTATTCTACCACTGAAACTAAATACCCAATGAATGTCGATGTTAGTTGAGTATGTGGTAGTTTATACCTTTAATCCTAACACTTCAGGAGCCTGAAGCAAGAGGATTGAGAAGATTGCCTGAAGAGCTAGGCCTGCCTGGGCTACGGAGTGTGATCTTGTCTAAAAACAAAAAACAAAACAACAACAACACAAAAACCCAGAAAGCCTGTTAGTTAACGATGTCTTTATTATGGTAGGCACCCTTTAATGTTTACTTTTCCTTCAAATGAGCTAAGCCATTTGGGATGCAGTATCCTTGATAATTGTCAAAACTTTTACTTGTGCCTGTCTTGAGCGGAAGATCAACTAGACACTCCTTTTGTGGCTTGGCTGCTTTGAACACTTGAACCTTCATGGACATCTTGAAGAAACCACACTCCATCTTCGAGTAGCTCTGCAACCTCGGACGCCTGCACCTCCACTTCTGCCGCAGTCTTGACTGTGCCAGCCAGCCTGCACCTCCTTTGGAAGACTTCACCAGGACAAAGCGAGCTTTGGGGAATCCTCCAAGCCTTGTCAACTACCATTTCTTGAATTAGAATGGAAAGAGTTTGCCTCTGCACTGCAAGAAAAAGGTGTGATAAGTGCAATGTGAGGATTGTTCATGTTCACTATGTAAGACCTTTATTATTATTACTATTATTATTAATGTTATGATTTTTAAAAAATGCTGCAAGATCCCCAGCGGCAGTAGGCAGCAGAAATGCTGTAGGTCCCCGAATGGTGGTAGCGGGCCATTGTGGTGGCAGGCAGTGGGTCCTGGGAGCAGCCAGTACCAGGCAGAGACGGCTACCGGTACCCAAGTGGTGGTTGGTCCCAGGCAGGGAGACACATGGCTGGCAGGCAGGAGACAGAAACATGGATAGACACGATGTGTAGAAATGAGGTTAAATATTTATTCAGGGAGCTATGGAGGGGAAGGCAAAAGGGGAGAAGGGAGGTGGGGGGGGAGATAGAGACAGAGAAGGGAGGGAAGCAGAGAAGTGGAGAGAGAGAGGCAGAAGCGAAGCTGCCTCTCTGAGAGGAAGACGAAAAATAGAGTGAGCTCAGGGAAGAAGCTGAAGATCAGCCTGCCTCAGCGGATGGGGGAGGGAGTGGGAGTGGCTTGTATGAACAATCATAACAATTATTATTATTATTTTCTTAATTCCATTTTATTTATTTCTCTGCCTCTGTCTCTCTGTATCTCTCTCTCTCTCTCTGTGCTTGCCATGGTGTGCATGCAGATGTCAGAAGACAACTTCTGAAAACTGGTTTCCTTCTTCCATCACGTGAGTCCCAGGAGTTGAGCTCAGGGCATCAGTTTCAGCGGGAGGTGCCTTTTCTCACTGAGCTTCCTCACTGGCTCTTACGTAAGACTCACGATGGATATCTAAACAAGGTTGGAACTGGAGGAGCTGAAAGCTTTGCTGCTATTAATGCAAGTTAGAATCCTGCACTTTTGCATTCCACCCACACCCATCTGGCTCTACAACTAGGCTGCTCTCTACACTTTAAAAATAGTTTTTTGAAATCACATTTATTTATTTATTTATTTATTTTGGGTGTATGTGAATATGCACATGTAACAGTAAATATGTGAAGGCCAGAGGACAATATTTTAAAAGATTTATTTATCATGTATACAGTACTCTGTCTGCATGTATGCCTGTACCACTAAAGAGGGCATCAGTTCTCATTTTCTATATGGTTGTGGGCCACCATGTGGTTACCGGGAATAGAATTCAGGACCTCTGGGAGAACAGCCAATGCTCTTCACCTCTGAGCCATCTCTCCAGCCCCCCAGAGAACAATTTTTAAGGGTCAGTTCATTCTTTTCTCCAACTGGATTCTGGGAATTGAACTCAGGAGGCCGTGCTTGGCCCAGAGTGTTAAGGCTTCGTGGTAAGTGCCCTACCTGCTGAGCCATCTCATTCTCTCTGTCCCTCTCTACTCTTTGGTTCAATGAGGAGGTCTGGTCCCATGTGCTGCGATTCAGGGAGGAGGTCTGGTGCTATGTGCTGTGATTCAATGAGATCTTCTCCCATGTGCTGTGGTTCAATGAGGAGGTCTGCTCCCAAGTGCTGTGATTCAGTGAGGAGGTCTGCTCCCATGTGCTGTGATTCAGTGAGATCTGCTCCCATGTGCTGTGATTCAGTGAGATCTGCTCCTATGTGCTGCGGTTCAATGAGGAGGTCTGCTCCCAAGTGCTGTGATACAGTGAGCAGATCTGCTCCTATATGTTACTCCTGAGAATTGAAGCATGAGGCCTGTTGTGGTGGCAACAGCAGTGACAACAGCAATAGCATTAAGAAGGGGACTAAACTGACCCAGAGAACAATCAGGGAAGAAACTGTGGTGAGCAGAAGCAGTTGAAATGGTGAAGGAGAAAAGGTGAGAGAAGCTGGCCATGACCACAGAAGGTGGAGCGTTCTGCAAACCAAAGGTGAAAAACTGCAGGCCGTGGTCATTGAAAGAGTTCTAGGGACTTTTCAAACCTTAAGAGTGGAAGACCCAGCGCTCAAATTGCTGCAAGGAGTTACTGTTGGGTACTGAGGGCTCCAATGCCCAGGACTGAGAGTTGTAACAGCAGCTACTGTTAGGGACCAAGAGTTTCAACTCCCAAGACACAAGGGCTGCAGGCTTAACTGACACTAACTGCTGCGGAGAGATGGGCAGCAAGCTAGCAGTGGCGAGCCAGACTCAGATAAATAAGTCCCTAAAGGAACTATAAGTCTCTGGCTTCTGAGGCTCAGAGCTGTAGAGGACCGCAACCACATACTCCATTACAAGATGGCGCTGGCATCCGGTTTCACCACCAGGTGAACAAGGTAACGCACACGTGCTTCGTAACTTTCCACTGCTGTGTCCCCGCCTACTCCCGAGGCATCATCTGGGATAATAGACAGCGGACCAATCCAAGGGTGACACGTCCGAAGCAAGGACTGTTTCCTATATAAGGGATGGGTTCCCTCATTTAGGGGTCTCCGCTTTGGAAGCTTACGGTCTCTCTCTCAGGATGCATGAAAGCTTTTCTGCAGAAGAATCCTAGTGTCCCGCGTGGTTCTTGCTGGCGAGACGGTAGCGTGGGACACAGAGCCATAGTGACCCCTGAGCCAACTTTGATCCAGGAACCTATTGTACTCATGAGTTACAGAGACAAGCTTCTGAAGCTGTTGGACCAATTTGTAACCCTGGTACTCAAGGGCCTGGAGGGCCATATCCTACTCAGGACTTCCATCCAACTACAGCAAAAGGACCAAGCCAGCTGATTGGTAACAATTATGTCAAATATTTGCCACAGCGATGGAAGGCTGACTATCAGTTGAAATAAGAGATTCAGAGCAATGTGCATTGCTGTGAGGCGTCCACCAGAGAAGACCACTCAGACATAGGATCGAGTCAACAGAAAATCTTTATTAGCCAGTCGACAACGACACTGGACATTTACCTCTCAGAGCCTTTCCAGGGTGAGCTTTGAAGCCCCCAAACCAACATCCTGGGTTGACACACCTCAGTTAGCAAGAATAGTTATCCAGAAGCAGAGCTACAGAAGCCAAAAAGCAAGGTTGGTGCATTTAGAGACTTTCCCAGAGCTGTGTGCTTTGATGGGTTAGGTCTTCGTTCCTGCTGGTAGGTGTTGCTGCCTATGGGCTGGCTCCTGAGGTCTGAATGGCACTTCCATCATGGTGTCAACTGTGCTAAGGTTTAGGGGTCTGTTACAGTATGATCGTCCTTTGAAGGAAGCAACTTCTATCGTGGGGAGATCAGCTATGCCTACTTGCAAATGATCACCACCATATATCATACGCAGCTTTGGCCTATTTGAATTTTATGGCCTCTGGAGGGGCTGGAGTATATAGGCTGGGGAAGACTAGGGGATAGTGGGGTGCTCATTCTGCCGGTTAAGACTTTCCAGATATGGCCTGATGTGGAATGCCCTTCTGTATATGTGTTGCTCTTATTGGTTAATGAATAAAGCTGCTTAGGTCTATGGCAGGGCAGAATATAGACAGGCTGGAAGATACATGGAAGAGAGAGAGAGAGAGAGAGAGAGAGAGAGAGAGAGAGAGAGAGAGAAGCGGAGTCAAGGAGATGCCATGTAGCTGCTGAAGGAGACAGATGCCAGACCCTTACCTGTAAGCCACAGACTCATGTTGATATATAGATTAATAGAAATAGGCTAATTTAAGTTGTAAGAGTTACTTAGTAAGAATCCTGAGCTAATAATAGGCTAAGCAGTGTTGTAATTCATATAGTTTTTGTGTGGTTATTCTGGTCTGGGTGGCCAGAAATGAAAGAGCAGTCTCTGTCTACAATGGCCTCGGTGGGGAGGAGTATCCTCAGCTCTGTAAGTAGAAGTAGCACCTCCCCCATACTCTGTAAGGAAGTTCAATAAACTCATTGGTTCTCCAGTATAAACTCTGATGGAATTGTGCCTCAATTTGTCATTGGAACTTTAAGTTGGGGTGAATTTTGTTTATATTTTCTACAGGGAAGGAATTTCAGCAACAAAGAAATCGAAGGAGATCCAGGCATGTTAGTGTAAATAGAGGCAGGTATTCTCTGTGTATATGAGGCTAGCCTGATCTACATAGCAAGTTTTGGGCCAGCCAAGCTATATAGTAAAACACACAAACACACACACAGACACACACACACACAGACACACGGGGGAGGGGGAGGGAGATAGAGAGAAAGAGAGATTGATTTCCATCATGATATGATGCAGGCAGTGTAGGCCTTTACTAGGAGCTGCTTGCATTGGCAAGCTTATTACAGAAACAAAATGCCTGAGATATTGAACTGAAAAAGAGAAAAGAACAGCAGTACTTATGATATGAAACTGAAAGAGAGAATATGAGGAGGAGGGTTAAACTGGCAATGGGTCCAGGAAGACAAGGAGAGGAGAGGGGCAACCAAGTGTATATAAAAATGCAAAAAAAAAAAGTTTAAAGTAGGAGATGGTAAATTGGCCCAGTTTGATCATCCCATAGTATATACAAATATCAGCGTATCATATTATATCCCAGAATATGTAGAATTATATATAATAAAAATTATATATAATGCAAGCTAAAATTTGCCAGGCATTGTAGTGAATACACGCAATTCCAGGACCCGGGAGGCTGAGGCAGGAAGATCTCAAGTTCTCTCTCTCTTGAAATGGATAAATAAATCAACTCCAACTAAAATATATGTATTCATACCAACTTCAACCTCTGGCTTCCACATGGGCCTGCAGGTGTGTTTGTGAACACACACACACACACACACACACACACACACACACACACACAGAAACAATAAAAGAAATGCACCAATGTATGCATACCCCAGAATATCTTTTCTAAAGATTAGTATGACTTCCAAACAGAAAGACAGTTTCAAATACGGAATGCTTAACCATCATAATAAGCTCCTGGGAGAAGCTAAGAAGTCGCATGTCCCGAGAGCCAATTCAGCCAAACCGCAGTATATCAAGTACATGCTCTCTACTCAGTCTAGTGCTAAATTGTTGGCAACAAGGGTGAGAAACAGCAACTGTTTCCGGGAGAGGTTGCAGATCACAACAAAGTAGCAAATTAAACAAGTATAGACTGTAGGGGAACTTGGCGATCAGGAGGAACCAGGTGAGTTCCTTTCCTAAGAAGTTCTCTTTAGATCTGCGGTGCTTGCTTGACTTGTCACTGGAGGGTCACTTAAAAAAAAAACAAAAAAAACCCAAAAAAACAACAACAAAAAGAACCCAGGCAGGCAGGGTTAGGCCAAATTATAAAAGCTAGGTGTCGATGAAGACTTCTGAACTTTTTTGGGGCTCACTGCTCACTGAAATCAAAGATCTTCATGTTCTACCGAATGAACTGGCAGGTACATAAATTAATTAATTTTGAGACAGGGTCTTTTTATGTAATCCTGGAACTCGCTACATACACCAGGCAAGCCTGGAAATCAACAGAAATCCTCCTGCTTCTGTCTTCGGAGTGCTGAAATTAAAATTAAACCACGCCCCGTTTCTTTGCGGAAATTGACGACATCTGCACAAATGTCAATAGATTTCAGATAGTAGATGTCAACAAACAGAGCCGGGTAGTCACGCACGCGCGACAAGGGCGGCAGGAGCAAGGAAAGGCCCGGATGGAGGCGGGGCTTGAGGTCGCGGATAATACGTCACGGAGCGCGCCTGCGTGACGTAGCTGGGGCGGGACCTCAGGACCTGGTTCCTGGAATTTGCCAGCCGTGAAGGAACATGGGGACCCCTGCGGACGCCGCGACCCGTCCCGTGGGCGCGGGGGCGCTTGAAGGCGTGGGGATCCCGCCGGGCTTGCAGACTGACTGCGAGGCGCTGCTCAGCCGCTTCCAGGAGATGGACAGCGTGCGCTTCGAGGACTTCGCGGAGCTCTGGCGCAGCATGAAGTTCGCGACCATCTTCTGGTGGGTGTGCCTCGCCGCCCGGCGGGAACGCAGCCTGGGTCCCCAGTTTCCGCCTGGGCGCTCTCCCTGGGTCGCCCCTCTGCATCTCCATCGCATCCAGACCTTTGCCTCTCGACCTCCGCCTGTCTTGTTCACCCGGAATGAATCCATGCTTAGAAACAAAGTAACCACACCGAGACCGGGTCCTCCACCAATGAATCCATTTAGCACGCAACGAAGTTGGAAGTGCGGATGTGAGCCCCTGTTTAGCTCCTTTAGGTGGACAAAGCCCAAATTCAGCCCTGGGGCCGCCTTACCCCTAGCTCCAGCCTCATTTCCAGCTCTCACCTCACACCTTGCCCTCACTTTCTTGCCCCAGCGTTGCCTTTGGTCCTTCGCTGGCACTTCCTAGCCTGCGAGTTCCCTCTCTCTTTTGGCTTGTCCGTGTCTTCAGTCGTATTTAAACCCAAGTGACAGTTCTTTAGGGAGGTCTTTTGGTCTTCTGGACTAAGTGAGAGGTTCGTGGTCTATCTACCCTCCAGCATCATGTGCTTATCTCACCTGCCACATTATATTGCCTGGCTGAAGATGCAGTATTGGATAATGGTGAAGAGCACAGATGATGGGCCCCAGGTATTAGAATTCAGCTCCCCAACCCTCCCCCACCGAAATCTGAGACAAGCTTTTTTTTTTTAATCTATAAAATAGAGACAGATACAGTACTTCATGGTAGTGTGAGGATCAAATGAGCCAATATATTTGGGGTGTTCCACATTCAAAATTAATGTTCAGTGTTATTAGTACTTTTTGATTTCCCCTTAGACTGACCTTTGTGGAACAATGGCTCGATAAATGTGGTATTTCTTCTTGTTTTTGTTTTTTGAGACATGACCTCATTGTGTAACCCTGGCTGGCGTGAAATTTTTCAACAAGACCAGACTGCCCTTGAGATCTGCCTGCTTCTTCCTACCAAGGGCTGGGGTTACAGGCATTCATGACCAAACCTAGGTTTGAATATGATGTTTGTATTAATTAGCATAGCATATTGATTATTGAAAAGGCTAAGTGATTGAATAAAACTTTACTAGAACTTTTTGCTGAGTAAAATAGTAAAAATAAAAGTTCTACTGATGTAAACTAATTATTATGTAGTTTGTAAATTACAGGGATGAAGGATAAAGATATTAACTGGTCATGGTGCTGCGTACCTCTAAGCCCAGAATTGGGGGAGGTAAAGTCAGGAGAATCAAGAGTTCAAGGCCATCCTTAACTACAAAGAGACTTCCAGATGGACTGGGCTACTGGATATCCTGCCTCGAGAAACCAAATAACAGCAAAAACTATTTATTGTACAACTACTATTTTACACCACTAACTGTAATGCATCCACTGTTTAATATACTTAATTTATAACAGAACTCTGAAAAGCAACTATAATTGTCCATATTTTGGAGCTTAGAAAATCAAAGCTTTCTAAGTTTTTCGAGATAAGAGTTTCTTTGTGTAGCCCTAGCTGTCCTGGAACTCACTCTGTAGACCAGGCTGGCCTCTAACTCACATAGATCTGCCTGCCTCTGCCTCCCAGGTACTGGGATCAAAGGCATATCACCACCCAGCTGTAAAATTGAAGCTTAAGAAAGAAAATTTCACCAGGTGTGGTGACAGGCTGGTAATTATTAGAGTGATCAGGAGGATTGCAAGTTTGAGGTCAGCCTGGGCTGTGAAGTGAGACCCCCGTCTTAAAAATATCTAAATCAATGTCTTCCCATTCCTTTTTAAATTTAATTAAATTTTATTTATTATTATTATTATTTGAGACAAGGTCTTACTGTGTAGTCTTGACTGGCCTGGAATTTATTGTGTAGGCCAGACTGGTCTCTAATGAGATTAAAGGTGTGCACCTCTGGGCTGGAGAGACGACTCAGCAGTTAAGAGCACAGGCTGATCTTCCTAGAGGACCAGACTTTAATTCCTAGCACCCTCATGGCAGCTCACAGTTGTCTAAACTCCAGTTTCAGGGCATCTGGTCCTCTCATACAGTCAAACATACAGTTAAAACACCAATGCACATAAAAATAAAAAAATAAAAAAAGAGTAAAAACAGGCCACATGAATGAGGGTACTCATGGATCCCAATTATTTAAGCCTTTTGGTGATGGCACTCGCCTTTAATCCCAGAGGGATTCATTTGGGAGGCAGAGACAGGCCAGCTTGGTCTACAAAGCAAGTTCCAGGACTGCCACGGCAACACAGAGAAACCCTGTCTCAAAAATCCATAAACAAACAAACAAACAAACAAATAGATAAATAAATAAATAAAAGTACACATGACCTTGCCCAGCCTAATTTCTATTTTCTTGTCTTTTCTGTTTCTAAAATCCATACTCTCTCACTGTACTAGTACAGGGGTACAGGGCACACACCAAGGGGATTTTTCTGGGTTACTCTACTAGAGGGGTGGTGGGCTTTTTTCCCTCCCTCCCTCCATCCCTCCCTCCCTTCCTTCCTTCCTTTCTCTTTCTGAGACAGGGTCTCTCTGTGCAGCCCTGACTGTCCTGGAACTCAGCATGTAGATGAAGCTAGCCTCATACTCACAAAGATCTGCCTACCTCTGCTTCCTGAGTGCTAGGATTAAAGGCGTGGGCCACTACACCTGGCTAGATATTCTTTAGGAATCATTTTGGTCTCACTGTGGTGGGTAGTTCATGTTCCTTTACTGTACTTACTTATTGTTTGAGAGCCAAAGTGGTCTCCTTCCCATTTGTAGTGAGGTGTAATAGATTCCTCTAGCTAAAGGGCTTAGGTCTTTATCATTTTATTTTGCTGTTATTAAATGACAAGGGCAACATATTTATAGTGATATGAATGTCAGTTACTTGCATGTGTTAAGTGTGTTTTGGGGCATTTTAACTAAGATTGGCTCTGTTTTTTCAAAGTAGGATCTGGTTATGGCCTTGCATTTTCGGCAGTCCTGCCTCCTGTCTTCTGAGTGCTGGAATTATAGTCTGGGCCACCATTCCCAACTTGTTTTGACAGTGGCTCTCTTATAGCCCAGACTGACTTTGATCTTAGTACGGAGCCAAGGATGACCTTAAACCTTTTGATCCTTCTGCCTCCAGTTCTCAATTGCTGGGAGGGAGTTCAGAAGTCTTCTACTGTGTCTGGCTTTTAAAAGATGGAGAACATTTTTAATCTGCTAAATTAGGGTCTATCCTAGAACACTAACATGATGAGTTCAAGGTTGCTTTCCTTGTTTCATTCAGTTTTAAGAGGATTATCACACTGGCTTTTGTGTTCTGGTGAATGGGAGCATGGATGATGTTAGGCTGTCTCTCTTAACTTAAACCATAAACCTTCTCTCTGTTTTGGAATATTCGTACACTGTGTGAAGATGTGTTGTAGTGATTGCTGTGATAAAAAGCTGAATGGCCAATAGCTAGGCAGGAGGAGATGGGGAGAGAGAAACTTGGAGGATAAATCTAGGTGCGGGATTTGACAACAGACTTGGAGCAAGTCGGGCATGCTGTATTGAGGAAAGGTAAAAGCCACATGGCAACGTAGATTAATAGAAGGTTAATTAAGTCATAAGAGTAAGTCATAATTGGGAATAAGCCTAAGCTGAAGGCCAAACTTTAATAAGAAGTCTCTGTGTTGTTATTTGGGAGCTGGCGATCTAAAACTAGTCTGACAAGAAAGCTTGGCAGCCTTCCAGGGACCGAAAGCAGTGCAAATCCTGGAGACTCTTAGGAAATGTTTTTGTTTCTGTAATGACCATGATTATTTTAATAGTAAGTGTTTTGAATACTGAATCTGAATCTGAAGCCTCTTCTATAGTCATCATTTTGGCAGCAAGGCTGGTGTTTGGGTGGCAGTGTCACGGTTCCCAGACTGAGTGGTCAATGCACGGTAGAAAGTGAGTTTTTTCTCTTGAATCTCAAGAGGGCCAGGTGTGGTGTCTCCATCTAGTTCCCAGCAGTTAAAGAAGCAGGGGTCTCAAATAACTTTTGTCTGTGTTCATGTAACAGTGGGTATATATATATATATCCTTTTTGCTTTACAGTGGCAAGATGAGGAACCTAAAAAAGAACCTGTTTACAAAAGAGGCTTTAGCTTTGGCCTGGCGCTACTTTTTGCCTCCATACACCTTCCAGATCAGAGTTGGTGCTTTGTATCTACTGTACGGGTTGTACAACACACAGTTGTGCCAGCCAAAACAAAAGGTAAGGTTGGGGGATTAGTTTCCCCCTGTAGAAACCTGAATCAGGCACTGTATTTTAAAAAATAATAAAGGACTTAGGTGGACATATCAGTGTTTGAGTTTACAGTCATGAAAAGGGATCCAGTCCGTTTCACACGGTGCCTTGCTTTTCTCCTCCTGGTTGTAGATCAGAGTTGCCCTGCAGGACTGGGATGACGTTATTAGATTTCAGCAAGACTTGATAAACGCACAGCATTTCGATGCAGCTTTTGTTTTCAGGAAGCTTCGGCTAGACAGAGCCTTCCACTTCACAGCAATGCCCAAGCTGGTATGTTGCCTTAAAAAACATAACAAAACAAACCACTATGTATTTTCGCAACAAGTTACATTTCCTTGTCCATTGCTTGCTTTGTTTTCCTGGAAGTGTGTAGTCTGTTAGTGGTGATCAAAACTGTAGCCCTTCTTATGATTGTTTTATTTTCCCTGCAGTCAGAATAGAATCTCTGCTCTTGAGTCAGGGTGTTTGTGGATGCCACACCTGAAGCCAGTTTTGAGTGGGAAGAGATGTGGCGTCTGGATCTCTTCCAGAGTTGAGGGTTCAGTCCTGAGCTGCATGCACGTTAGGAAGTTGTCAGTCACTCAGCTGTCTCTCTTGTCTTTCTGCTTTTGCGTAGAAATCTGTCAAACATGCCTTTCTACATTTAAGTGTCAAGAGGGCTTGACAAAGGAATTTAACTCTCAGTTGGTAAAAAATTGAAATTTCAAAAAGAAAATCCACACCATTTCTTCAGTTTTGTGACATTTAAGACACTGGATCAGAAGAGCAGAGATTCTCCTGGAAAATCGTCTGACTTTTCAGAGCTGGGCAGACTCTGTAGCATGCAGTGTGGCCTCTGATACTTAAAGATGCCTGCTAGGCTCTGAAAATGGGTAGCTAAAAGTGTATTGTAGAGCTTTTCTTCTTCTCGTGTGGTTTTACTTCTAGCTTGTGTTTAAGCACTTTAAAAATATCCTTTAAAAGGTGTTCATTTAACATTTTTGAAAAAAATTTTATTGTTGTGCATGTGTAAATCTTCCACTGTGCACATGCCATTGCACGTGTGTAGGCGATAGGACAGCTTTGTGGTGGTGTTCTCCTTTGCAACCATGACGGGGAGTCTAGGGATCCACTCAGGGGACCAGACTTGCTCAGCCCGTGCCTTCGCTCACGGAGCCATCTCTCCAGTACCAGATGTTCATTGTAAAATACATTCTTTGTATTTAGCTTTCATGTAGAATGAAGAAAAAAATTCAAAAAACTGAAGTGACACAAAAATTTAAGGACCCAAATGATCGTGTAATGAAACTTATCACTTCTGATGTATTAGAGGTGAGTTTGTTCTTACACTCTTGAAGTTGGAGAAAGTGGTCTTATTGACAATTATGTTGAGGTTATAACTTTCATTAACTGGGTATTGACAGTTTCTCTAATTGTTTTAGCATGTATCTTGTCAACGCAGTCATTTTAGAAAGTAATTATATTTTGTATTAGTTTGCCTTTAAGATTGTCATCAGATGGAAATAAAGGACCAAGTATGGTGGTACATGCCTACAATTGCAATACTAGCCTAGTTTACACAGCAAGACCCTGTCTCTTAAGATAAAACAGTCTCACACCCACATGATGTGTGTGTGTGTGTGTGTGTGTACGTATGAACCTCAATATACATACAGGAAATAAAGGACCCCTCTTTTCACTTTTAGGAAATGCTGAATGTTCACGATCATTATCAAAATATGAAGCATGCTATTTCAGCTGATAAGACCATGCCAGACAAAGCTCTCAGCCTGGTAAAGGAGGATTTTTTTGACAACATTAAGAACATAGTTTTGGAGCATCAACAGTGGCACAAAGACAGGAAGGTAATTACTTATTTGTTGCTGTCCTACCCTTGTACTGTGTACAGATGTTAACATGTGGGCTCTGCCAAAGAGAGGCAGCCTGTCATAGTGGCTGCATTGCTGTCCAATGAGGATTTAGAGGGTTTAGTTCTTCTAGTTAGGGCTCTGTCACTTAGTAGGCATGTGATGTGACTTTATTCAGCATTACAGATAGGGGTGGGGGAGAGTAAATCTTGTGTTTTTAGACCAAACCCAGCATATAGATTACTTTTGTTTGGTGCAATATTAATTCCAACATCGTTGTAAAATTTTGAATTCATTTCCAACATGTAAATATTAGTGGACTGCGTGTTCTTATAAACCAGAGAGTCTGGTTCCACTGGCTGCATTTGCTGCATAGTAGGGGACCCTGCACCCCAATGGAGGCTTTTCTTTTTCCAGCATTGTCTCTCTGTGACTGAACCATTGGTTTTCAACCTAGCTTTCTTTCTTTTTTATTTGTTTGTTTTTATGCACATATACGCACACATATTTTTTGTTTGTTTGTTTTGAGGGCAGTTCTTTCTCTTTAGTCCCTAAACTCACTATATAGACCAGGCTGGCCTTGAGCTTCACATAGGTCCTCTTTCCTCTGCATCCTGAGTGCTAGAATTAAAAGTGTATGACACCACACCCAATTTTTTTTAAATACCAAGGAGTATATTTTTCATTTGTTAAGGAGGTTTAGGTAATTTAATAATATTTTCTACTTTCTAGAACTATTTTGAAACTTTGTGGCCCTTTAAAAATATTTTTGCCTGTGTGTGCGTGCGCGCGTGTGCGTGCGTTTGATTGAGGGCTCGTGGCAGTCAGAGGACAGCCCCTGGGACTTGCTTTCCTTCTTTTAGCTTGTGGATTCTAGGGATTGAGCTTGGGTCATTGGCCTTGATAGCAAAGGCCCTGACTCACTGACCATCTCTCTAGCATGAAATTTTATGATCTTTATCATTTGTTTTGTTTTGTTTTGTTTTGTTTTTTTCGAGACAGGGTTTAATTGTGCAACAGCCCTAGCTTCCCTGGAACTGGCTCTTGTAGACCAAGTGGGCCTTGAACTCACAGAGATCCGCTTGCCTCTGCTTCCCAAGTGCTGGGATTAAAGGCGTGCGCCACCACAGCCTGGCTGAAACTTCATAACGTTAGACAGTGTGCTGGTTAGTTTTCTGTCAGCTTGATGAATGCTAGAGTCATTTGGAAAGGGGGACCTCAGTTGTGTAAATGCTTCCATTAGCCTGACCTGTAGCAGCTCTGTGGGACATTTTCTTCATTTCTCCATGATTGGTGTGGGAGGTGCAGCCCACTGTGGGTAGTGCTGCCCTGGCAGGTGGTCTGGCATAAAGAAGTAGTTCGAGCAACTCATGGGGAACAGTCCAGTAAGCAGAGTTCCTTCGTGGCGTCTGCTTCAGCTCTTGTCTCTAGGTGCCTCCTGAGTTCCTACTGATCTGCAGCCACATGGACTGTAAGCTAAAAGGTGAAATAAACCCTTTCCTCCCCAAGTTGCTTCTGGCCGTGGTCTTTATCACAGCAATAGGACAGGTGGTGACCCACGCTGCAGTAATATGACATGACCTAATTTTTCAGTAATTAAAAGTAACTTCTTCATTTTTAAAATTGTAACCTACTAATTATCTGTAATTAATGGAAATATAAATGTGTATATTAACACATTAATAACATTTCTGTTCTTTCAGAATCCGTCCTTAAAACCTAAACTTAAAGATGGAGAAGAAGAAAGCGAAGGCATTTCACAGGAGCCAGAGGTCAGCAAAATGTTAACAAAGGCAGTGTCTGTTCCTTTTATGTGTGACTGCTTCCGTTTTGTACATGTTAGAACACTTAGCTCACATTAGTAAACATGGGAGAATTCTGCTCTGTGTATTCTGTGGTAGCCAGTCTGTGGTAACCTCAACTGTGCAGGGCATTCCGTGTCCAGGTTGGCAGTGAGGGGTTAACAGTTCTGAGCAGGTCGGGGCAGGGTGCTGGGAGGTGCTCTTAATTCTTAGGGGAGGGGTCAGGCTTGTGTGAGAATGTCTTGCTTGTCAGCCTTTGACCCTGTGAACTGGGGTGCTTTTTGCAGGTCTCATGTTCAGTGTTTCATCTCTCTTGTGCTGCCATCTTCAGGCAGATGAGGGAATGGCAGTCAAGAATTCTGCTTAGTCCCTAAGGCTTTTGTCCCTACTTTCTTCATGAGTCTTGAAGGAAATGGTCCACCACTGTGAGGATGGCAGTATGACACTTGCTGTGCCGGCAGGCAGAGGTGTCGTGTGTGATTTTGTATAGATGCGTGTCTAAACATGTTAGTTTCTTTTGTTTTACCTTAGTCCTGACTATAGATCCTTAGATTTTTGTAATAATGTTTGAACTTTGTTTTCCTTGTTTATTTTCCTTCCAGAGATGTGAAAGAGCAGAGTCTTTAGCAAAAATAAAAGCAAAAGCCTTTTCCGCTGTTGCTCAGGTAAGTTTCTTGTTTAGTACACCAACGTACAGCCTGCTCTCTCTCAGATGGCAGTTTCTGTCTATGTAGTCCACACACAGTTTAGGAGTCTGTCACCTGGCAGGTGCGTCTGCACCCCAGCAGCGCTCGGCCCTTCACCTCTTGCCTCTTGCACCAGACCCAGAGGGAGAGGCACCATGTGGCTTCTCTTCTAGGTCTTCCTTTTGCCCATTGCCTAGAATGTTGAAGTCATGTTCTCTATCCTCTTCCACCCTCTGGGACCCCAGTCCAGGAGCAGTGGGAGTGTGCTGTTTGTCTCTCAAGTTCAGGACCATTGTTGGCCTTCAGGTGGCTGTCGTTTCAGCCTGAGACCTTTGTGCCTAAAGAATTTTTTTTAATTATTATTTTTTATTATATTTTTTTTCTTTACCCGTTTTGTTTTTTCTTTGCTATTTTCAGTCTGTTTCTGTTAGTGTGTTTCTTAAATGTTAATTTCTTGGCCATTGATTTTTATTGTTTGTTTTTTAGTATTTGTGCTACATTTTTTTCTGTACTGAGAATGTCTGTCATTAAGGACATTAATTTAATTAGTTTTTGATGTTTCCTCCCATTTTCTTTGAATCTGTTTCTCTATTTATTTTGATCTCTGTTTTTCATTCTCTTGGCTTTGTTCCAGAAGATTGGAGCTCCTCAGATGCCTCTTTATATATATAGAGTGACTAACAGTTGAGGCAAGCTTTTAACTCCTTCATTTCCTTTTTTTGGATCTAGTCATTTTGACTGAAGAGCAAGCTTCCATTTCCTTTCCTGAGAGAGGAGGGTAGGAAGCAAGCCTGGCTGCCAGTGTTTCCTGAGCTTCCAGTCAGTCAGGAGGCTCAGAGTCCGTGCTCAGACTGCCTTCTACCACCTCCTCCACTGTACCGTCTTTGTTTCTTTGGTTTCATTCATTCATCCATTCATTTATTTATTAATTATTAAAATCCTAAATATCTCTGATTCGTTCTTCCAGAGGACAGACTCCTGTTGTCCTGGTGTCCTGGGGAGGCGGTCCATTGCCCAGCTTTGAGGCTGAGGAGCAGAACTCGGTTCCCCTGTAGATTTTTGCTGTGTCTCCCTGTGGTTTTGATGCTTTTGGGGTAAACTGTTCTGTAGTAGCTCTCCCTTGTGGCCATGTGATTTCTAACCTTCCCTTGTTAAGGCAGTTGTCACTCACTTTCCTACTCAGAACTATAATTGAGTTGTTCTCACCATATGTCTTTTTTGTGTGTGTGAGTGAGTGTGTGTGTGTTTGTGTGTGTGTGTGTTTATTTCATTATTTTACTCAAGTTTTAGGAGAAAGCATGTAGATGGAAGTTTCTGGCCTGCCCGGTTCACAGCCATTCAATCCAAATAAACACACAAAGGCTTATATTAATTATAAACTGTTGACCTGTTAGCTCAGGCTTATTACTAATTAGCTCTTATGACTTAGATTCACCAATAATTTTTGTCTATGTTTAGTCATGTGGCTTAGTACCTTTTTTCAGTAAAGCATTCTCATCTTACTTCCTCTGCATCTGGCTGGGGCCTTTCCTCTTTTCAGAATTCTCTTAGTCTGGTTGCCCCCACCTATACTTCCTGCCTGGCTACTGGCCAGTCAGTGTTTTACTAAACTAATATAAGTGACAAATCCTTACAGTGTACAGCAGCATTATACCACAGCAGAAGCAAGTTCTGATAAATTCATTTTTAATTCTATATGTTTTTCTTAGATCTTTTTCCTGACTATTTTATGGGAAATCAAGCTATCATTTTCTAACTGTAGGAATAAAAAGGAATAGTCGGTATTTAGGATGATTCTCTATTGGTATTACACCTTTGCTGCATACCGTCACAGTAAAATGAGTATAAGACATTGAAAATATACCAAGGAAGATAAATGGATTATATTCAGTTCTTTTAAACCAGATTTCTCTTTATTTATGGAGAGAATTTGTTTGAAAACCCAATTGCATCATACCCCACAGATTGTTCCTCGTGTATCAGTATATAGCTGCAGCTTTTCCTCTCTTACGGTGCAGACCAGACGTGCAGACGGTGCAGACGCAGACGGTGTCTTAGAATTGCCTTGAAGACTCACTGATAAGGCATATCTCTGAGTTCAAGGCCAGTCTGGTTTATATAGTATATCTAGTGAGGGCTATGTAGAGGGACCCTGCCTCACAACAACAACAGAGCCCTTGGTTTGCTGGTCTTAGATACCAGTAGGACCAGAACTTCTCTCCTCACTTTTCTTCTCTGTCTTTTCAGTACTGTTCATGCTCCTGGCTTTGGTTTTCTTTCCTGGTAGTTACAGTTCTAAAACCCAGTGAACAAGTGGGTGTGTGAAACCCATCTTGACCAGTCTGGGCCTTATGGTCATACCTGGAATGAGACAAACAGTGGGAGGTGCCTTATTGTGAGTCAGACCCTACTCTTCTGAGATTCTAGATAACCCAGTGTGAGCGGATAGTGAGGCAGCAGCGGGACTTGGTCATACAGGTGAAAAGTCTGTGTCTGCATACAAACTGTGTATAGTACAAGCCTGGTAATAGTAAGGACATGATGGCATGTGTTTCTGCTTTCCTCACCTTCGTGGTCTGTCCTTTGGACTCATTGTGTTATTCATCGTGAATAATTGGGTTTCTCTTAATAAGGTGTCCAAGTCCAGGAGGCATCGCCAAGCCAAACTTGACTCCTCTGACTCTGATTCTGGGTCTGGACAAGGGCAAGGCAAAGCAGCTAAGAAAAAAAGAACCAGAGAGACAGCAGAACCAGCAGGAAAGAAGAGGCCTTCCAAAAGCAGAGGTACTTTGCTTTAAAAGTCTTAGTCTTACTAAGGCCTGGCAGGGATGAGTAGTCCTTACTTCTAGGATGGGATAGAGCTGGGTATGATGGGGAGATATCTGTAATACAAACATCCAGGAGTCTGAGGCAGGAGAATTGCCAGTTTAAGGCCAAGTTGAGCTACATAGTAAGATCCTGGCGAGGTGGTGGTGCACGTCTTTAATCTTAGCACTCGGGAGGCAGAAGTAGGCTAATCTCTGTGAGTTTGAGGCCAACCTGGTCTATAAGAGCTAGTTCCAGGACAGGCTTTAAAGTTACAGAGAAACCCTGTCTTGAAAAAACCAATAACTAACTAACTAAATAAATAAAAGATCTGTCTCAGAAAAAAAAAGATTTGTGTGGGAGCATCATGGAATTTAATATTAAAGATTAACCCATTTTCATAGCTTCTTGGACTATTGTTGCTGAACAAGACTCTAGAGATTATATCAAACATATTATTCAGTGTTACTTTATTAGTAATGATGTGTGAGAATTAAATTACATCTAGAAAAGGTCAGTAAGTAATGCAGTCTATAAACTTTATCTCCTTCAGTTAAATTCATTATCTCTGTTTCCTTTGTAATAGAGTGTCTGCAAAATGACCTTACTAGATGCTTAAATGACCATGTATTTTAATAATTTGATTTTTCAAAAATTGAATAAATGCTTTGTATTCAGCACAGCTATGATTGGAATGTGTTAATGGCAGAAAGCACACTACAAACATTAACACATACTTAATAATTTTACCAGACACACTGCTAGCTCCTTCGGGTTTGTGAAAGTCATTTATGGCCTCTGAACGTGTTTCTTTTTTCCTGTATTGAGGCAGTGAAGGGTGGGTTGAAGTTAAATAGCTTCAGTGTATGTCAGATATGGCTCTGTGCTGTGATAGTTGCTGTGAGTGCAGTAAGAATTCTGAGGAAGACGCCCATGGTGGTTAAGGGTAGCCAAGTCGTGATTTAAAGGGAAAGCTTGCTCCTCAGAAGCTGGCAGGCACAGGGAAGACAATTCAGTTCAAACTTGAGCATTGAAAAAAAAAATCCTAAAGTGCAAAAACAGGCCCCTAAAGCAAAAGCTCTTCCTGAATCTAGTCGTTCTAGGATGCAGTCATGATTCAGTTAACTGGAATCTACTAATATAATTTATCTTATAGTAGGCTAAAGGGGAAAATATATATTATAATTGATAATGTCTAATATCCATCCTTGATTTAAAAAGTCTCTAGAGTAGGGGGTCATCAGACTTTCTATAAAGGTTCAGATAGCAAGTACTATAGTCTTCATAGGCTATACGGCTTCTTTCATGGCTTAGCTATAATGTAAAAGAGCATTCAAGTATTCTGCAGTAGAAGTAGGTGATGGGTGAGGGTCACCACAGACCGTGCCAGAGGAAAGAAATAGATGCTTCTTTATTTTTTAAAGGCAGACAGACAGACAGAGAGCCTAACATTAGCAATGATACATTAGAAGAATGTTTTATCTAACATTGTGCATAGAGAGCTAGGTGGCATGATTGGGAACGTGAACTTGTACATTATCAGAGAAGCTACACAGTTTCCATGGTGTGTTAGTGGCCAGTGCTATATGTAAAATGTATTCTGTACTTAGCTGAACAAAAATTAAGAGCAAAAGTTTTAGTAAAGTAAGGGACCCTACTACAAAAATTATAACTGGAAAGATTCATAAAGAGAATCTGAGATAGTTTTATTGATCTAATAAGTTAATAGTGATAGATTATAAATTTCTCATAAGACATAAGATAGGAAATCTGAATAACCTTTTATTTACTAAAGGAATGGAATTTGAAGATACTCTACTGGACATCTCTGTAAACTTGTTCTCTTCAGTCCTGGGCCCTGATTGGCCTGTGCACACCTGCACAACTGCTCCAGCCTCTTGCCGTGTAGCTCAGGGAGGCCTTGACATCTCGGTTGTCCTGCCTCAGTGCCCTATGTGCTGGGACTAGTCATGCACCATGGCATCCAGAGTGTAGATGTTTAGGTCAAGAGTAATGTTGCTGTACTGATGCTTTCAGGAAGTAGAAGAGAGAACACTTTATAGCTTGTTATTATTGCCAGAAATGAAAACTAAAGACCTCTACCCTTCATGAACAAAATTCCTTGCTAGATAAAGCAGATCAAATCTAGCAACCTATTGGAAGAGCACAAACACATTGTGAGCAATTAGACTCTATCCCGGTAATGTAGGAAATAAGCCAATGTAAATCATATTAGCTGATTAAAAGAGAAAACCTCTCATGGGTAAGGATATTGACAAATACATGAACAGGTATTTGTTCATGATAGAAACAGTGAATTACTATTAGACGGAAATGGACCTAATGGATTTGTAGCAAACACATGACCTTGACATCTATCCATAATGGTAAAGCAACCCTCTCCTAAGGCTGAGAATAAGGCAAGGAAGCCCACTTTGATTCCTATTAAACATCATGCTGGAAGATCAAACCAGTAGAGTAAGGCAACAGTTTTTGCTTGTGCCTCTTGGCAGTCAACATATTCTCTTGCCTCTGGTCCCTAAGTTCCTGCTGATGTTTTCTGCCCCAATACACTTTCCATTTTCAGAAAGGAATATGATACACTATATAGCTTTTTTTTTTTATTTGCACAGTCTCCATAAAGTCCTAGCTGTTCTAGAAGTCACTATGTTAGACCAGGCTGGCTTTGAACTCAGAAATCCACCTGTTTCTGCCTCTGGAATGCTAGAATTAAAGACATGTACCACTATACCTGACATTGTATGCAGTTTTTTCTGTTTGGGCTTTCATTTAGTTAATTCATGTGGGAGTCACCTATATTCATTCATATATGTATATATATGGTATATATATGTATACACACACAAACACACACACACACACACACACACACACACACACACACATATATATATATATATATATATATATATATATATATATATATATATATATATATATATGCTTCTTCCAGGCAGCAGCTCTGGCCTCAGTCTTCTTGGCAGCTCAGCTTGTCTGAGTCTCTTCTTTGAAGCCTGGCTTCCCTCCCTCTGAGAGCCACTCTTCAGGTTTTAGTGCTTACTCTCCCAGGGAGGAGCCTAGTGAATCTAGTCAGTTTCAGGGACTTCCTGATGCTGCTTTGAGTTGTTTACCTTCCTGCTTGCAGGGTGGAAGTTTTGTTGTTTTATTTTTTTTTTTTAAGATATATTTATTTATTATGTTCTCAGGGTTCAGCCTCCATGTGTGCCTGCAGGCCAGAAGAGGGCACCAGATCTCATTACAGATGGTTGTGAGCCACATGTGGTTGCTGGGAACTGAATTCAGGACCTCTGAAAGAGCAGTCAGTGCTCTTACCCTCTGAGCCATCTCTACAGCCGTGGAAGTTTTAGTTTTAGTCTCTTAGGAAACTTATATAATACCATTCCAAATTTCTACCAGAAACAGGTAGTTGTCACTTGATTTCAGAATCATCAGTTTTGACTGTTTCAGTTTTTTGTTTTCATAAGCATTTCAGGTACAATACAAGGTTAGTTTGGTTCCAGTTGACTTATTTGTAATAACTAGACATGTGCACTTATAAGTTCCCCATTTTTAATGAAAAATTTAAAATTTTCTTTTTTAATTTTATTTGTATGGGTATTTTGCCTTCATTAATGTGTTCCACATGTTTGCAGTGCCCACAGAGGCCAGAAGAGGGCATCAGGTTCCTGTAGTTATAGATGGTTGTAGTTATAGATGGTTGTAGTGTTCATGTGGATCCTGGGAATTGGACTCTGGAAGAGCAGCCAATAATTCCAGCTTCTGATTTTTTCCCAATTGAGTGGGTAGTCACTATTGAATGGAGAGGGTTACACATTCTGTATAGGAGATCTTTATCAGTAATAATGATTGTATTTTGCATATATTTTTTTCTAGGCTGTAGCTTGATTTCTCTCTCTCTCTCTCTCTCTCTCTCTCTCTCTCTCTCTCTCTTTTTATAGCAATATCTTACAAAGATTAGAATTTTAGTGGATATGGTAGTACATATCTTTAATCCCCATGCTAGGGCATCAGAGGAAGGCAGATCTCCATGATTTCTAGGCTACACACGGCTGCATAATAAGACTCTGTCTTAAGGGGGGGAAAAGAAATAATTTAAATTTTATTTGTTATGTTTGTTTTTGTGAAGATAGGACTCCTGCAGCCCAAGCTCACCTTGGCTCTCTTGGCTGTCTGTGTAGGCACAGATGGTTTTAAACCCCTGAACCTTCTGCCTCTACCTTCCAAGTGCTAGGATTGTATACACACACTACCACACTGGATAAAGAATTTTAATTTTGAGGAAGTGCAGTTTGTCATTTTTTCTTTCATGATTCATGCTTTTTGTGTTATGCATTAAAAAAGCCTTATCTGAGAATAGTTCTTCAGTGTTCTCTGGTATGTATTTTGAAACTTTCATGTGTGGCACATTTGAATTATTTTGTTACTTATGCAAGCGGAGGGATTTTCTGACTGTGGATGGCAAACTGTCTCAGCGTTGTTTAAGGCTACCCTTTCTCCACCAGATGGCTTTCCCACCTTTGTCAGAAATAAAACCAAGACCATCGCAATGGCTCAGCAGGTAAAGGTGATGGCTGCCAAACCTGTCAGCCTAAGCTCAGTCTCCTGGGCCCTCTGGCAGTAGGAGAGAGCCAGGTTTCAGCAGCTGTCCTTTGACCTGATGTGCCTCAATGTCACATGCACACTCACAAAAAATTTACTGTTACTGTGTAAGCATGATGCATGTGTTTAAGGGGTACTTTGTACTTATTTTAAAAAACTGGCGGGGCTGGAGAGATGACTCAGTGGTTAGGATCACTGTCTGTTCTATGGGACCCAGGTTCAGTTCCAGCACACACCTGCCTGTAACCCCAGATCCAGGGGATCTGATGCCCTCTTCTGGTCTTCTTGGGCATTAGGCACACAAATAGTGCACAGACATATATCCAGGCAAATCCCCCATGCCATAGAATAAAAATAAAGAAATCTTTAACAACAGAGGAATCTTTAACTAAGAGAAGCAGGGAGATGACTTGGAAAGGGCAGTATCTGGGGTGAATAGAGTGAGGTCTGCTTTGGTTCATAGGGAAACAGTGTTAACTTTTAGTAATTCTGGAAAAATATGCTGAGTATTATCTCACGGCCTGACCTCAAAAGTGGAGTCAGCCGCCTAGGCTGACCTTGGTCGGCAGAGGTGAGTGACAGGACTAGTGTCTCCTGGAAACCAGGGGAACCCGGGAGGTTTGCGTTAACAGACCTAAGCGGGCTGCTGTGGGGCTCAGGAGGAGTGCTAGGTAATGGTTGCGGGTGTAGGAAGTAGAGGGCATCTTGTCAGCTCTGCAGGTGCAGGAAGAAGCTGATGCGGGTGAGATAAGCTGAGTCTCAGCATGTGGAGGACGCTGGTGGTAAATGCTGGGGAGGTAGAGGTGGCGTGATGAGGTTTGCATATGGGGGAACATTTGCTCAGTCCGTCTGGCTAGATTCAATTCCTGTAATGTCTGTCTGTCCTTGCTACATATAATCAAGGAAGGTCTTGAACTTCTGGTCCTCCTGCTTCCAACTTCCTAGCGCTGGGGCTGTAGATGTGGGCGACCATGCCTGGCTTATGGTGCTGGGTATCAAACTTATCTATATCCTATGCTAGGTTAGTGCTCTACTGACTGAACTACATCCCAGCCCAAATCTAGTGTTTTTGAAAGTGGAAATTCACTGGCAGATATGACTAAAAAGTATGTGAGCATGTGTCTTGTGTAGCAAAAGAAAATGTGTCTGCATTCAGAAAGGAAGCTGAAGCTGTTCAGCTTTAAATTACTCGAAGTAACACATGATCAGACCCTCTTGACACCCTTTTTGTGTGATCAAGGTCAAATGAGGTGTCTCTCACTAATTTTATTTCTTCTCATTCTCCACTTCGCCTAATAGAGGAATTATGTGCTGTATTCAAAGCACAAACTTTTGTTTTGTAGATGCAGGGTTTCAGTATGTAGCTCAAGCTGGCTTGGAACTTGCTATGTGGCCCAGTCAGTCCTCAGACTTGTAATCCTGCTTCAGCTCCTTGAGTGCTGGGATTAAAGGTTTTTCTACCTATTTATTTGTTTGAGGCTGGAGCTCACTGTATTCCAGGCTGACCTCAAAGTGAACCATCCTCCCAAGTGCTGAAATTATAGGTGTGTGCCGCCATGCCCAGTGACACAAATATTTTAATATTTAAGAAAAGCTTTGTGGGCGAGGTATCAGTCAAGGCTAAGAATGAGAAAGAAGTCATAGGAAACCTGGTGATTGGTACATTAATTAGAAAAGAAACATTTAAAGAATTTCTATTCTGGAATGCATGGTTATGTTATTATAATTTCAGTGTTATAACATTTAAGATTAGCATTCTTTGGTTTTATGTACAGTAATTTCTCACTATCTCTAAACATTCCTAGGTAATGTTCAGAATGACCAGAAGGAAGAGAAGTCTTTACGCCTGAGTATGCCCATAATTGCGGAAGAGGCAGAGGAGACTGAGGAGACTGACGACTTCAGCGAAACAGGTACAGGAGCATCTCATTGGTTATTGCGGGACTTAGGTTTGCAGAGCAGCGGTGTTAGAGCCCTCTCGACAGACGGGGACTCAGTCCTCTGACCTCTGTCTTTGACTCATTGGAGCCAGTGACTGTTACTTTGTGACCACACTTTTCCCCAGCTAGTGAAGATGCAGCACATGGATGTGGTTGTCTGTTGGGGAGTCCGTGGTGTCACTGTCTCAGAAGCTGCCTGCAGACCTCTGCCCTGCCCTGATTCTCGTCCTGGCACTGTCTTCTAGGAACGGTTTTCTTCTTCTTCCTTACCCCTTCCACCACCACCCCCTACCCCGTCTTCCCCTTTTTATTTTTCATTTATGGCGAATATTTCTTTTCTTTTCTTTTCTTTTTTTTTTTTTTTTTTAAAGACAGTTTCTCTGTAGCTTTGGAGCCTTTCCTGGAATTCGCTCCATAGACCAGGCTGGCCTCGAACTTACAGAGATCCACCTGCCCCTGCCTCCTGAGTGCTGGGATTAAAGGTGTGTGCCACCACTACCTGGCTAGAATATTTCTTTTTATCACATCTTTCTGAAGTTATTGTTTCTGTGTCTTGTATTTAATGATGGTTATTTGCGTGATAGTTATGCATTAGCTGTGAGACACAGAAAGACAGACCATGTAAGTGCTGTATTTCCAGGTTTCCTTGTAATGGAGTTGAAGTCTTTCTCTTTTCATTAGCCAAGATAACGCTCAGTTATTAGCTCTGGGTTTACACTAATTATAGGGAAGGTGTAAACCTGGAGAAATTTCAAGCAACTTAATAATTATGAACTAAGATTTGGAGTGACAGAGATCTCCTATCTTATTGGCATCTCAGTAAGATTGAAATATTGCTGTCTCATTGGAGATAGGAGTTTCTAAACCACAGTCTCCTTGGAAAAAAGTCACGTGTGTCAGAGCTAAGATTTTTTTTTTTAATTTTAAGTTGGCAATAAGCTAATGAGTTCCATTGTATTTTTAAATATATATTAAATTTTAATTATATGTTATATGATAATATATCGATATTGTAAGTAATTTAATATATATTATACATTTGTGTGTGTGTGTGTGTGTGTGTGTGTGTGTGAGATTCATCTCCCTCACTGCCTCCCTCTTGGATCTTGCCTGTGAGAACATTGTTGGGTTAGAGGAGTTAAACTCTTACACAGGTGAAGTGTGTATTTTTACTTAAGTCTGTCATTTAAATGTCAGTTTTTTAAAAGAACTGATGGACTTCTTAACCTTGTATCCATAGAGTTCACTGCTCCCAAAAGGAAAAGAAAGCGCTGACCAGGAGCCTGGTGGAGTTTAGCTTCTGAGCTTTCTGACAGAAGAGAGGTCTGATTTTGTTGTGAGCTGGAGGCTGGCCAGCGAGGACTGACATCTGAGAACGAGTTCGTTTCTGTGAGATGGGAGAGCCCAGCGTTGGTCAAGAGCTGGAGGAGGCGCTGACTCTGAAGCTGTATAATTTTCTGTTCAGTGTCTGTGTGGATGGAGACAAAGTCTACATTCAGGTGTGACAGAAAGCCGTGCGTTGTGTGCTAGCTCCCGAGAGTTCTGGGGCTTCACCTTCATGCGGCACTGTAATATTTACTACTCTAGTTTCCAGTTTCTTAAAATACTATTTATATATAAGTGACTGGTACCTGTCAGCTAGCAATGGACTGGGCTGTGGGTTTTTTTTTTAATTTTTTTAATAGTTTATATGTTTTTGTTAAGTGCAATAAAAGTTTTGTCCCACTTGCTTTGTCTTTTAATGCGTGAAATTTGCATGGTCAGTGACTTGACTGATAACTTAGGAAGTTAACACTCTTTTTGTACTGAATGGTGTGTTCCTGTTTATCCATTTACTAGACAGGGTCTTGCTGTGTATGGTAGGTTTACCTTGAGCCTTCCACACTCCTGCCTCAGCCTCCCCACTGTAACATGAGGGGGCTGGCTTGTTGGGGTTTCCGTCCTGCCCGGTACCCTACAGCCGGCAACTCCCAAAGAGAAATCACACACAGGACTCCATAAGGTTATAAACTGATTGGCCCATTAGGTCAGGCTTCTTGTTAACTCTTATAACTTATGTTACCCCATTATCCTTATCTACATTAGCCACATGGCTCTGTACCTTTCTCAGCTGGGCAAGTTACATGCTGCCTCTTCAGTGGTCTGCGCAGGAGTGACGAAGGGAGCTTCCTGTGTCCCAGAATACTCCCAGTCTCTTTGCTCCTCCCCTACTTCCTGTCTGGCTTTCCTGCCTATACTGCCGCCTGGCCAATCAGCGTTTTATTAAAATATGATTGACAGAATACAGACAATTCTCCCACACCATTTCCCTTGACTTCAAAACTGAAGTCAACAGGTATGGTACTTTGGAGAAGAGATTTTGCTTTTGTTTCCACAGAAAATGAGAGGCTATGGATTCATTCTGAGTTAAGAAAAATCAGCTTTGATCAAGGGAGGCCACCTGACAAATCTCCAACAGGAACAGATGGCCAAGATGTCTGAGTTCTTCATCCAGAACAGGTTCAAGACTGCTGCCTGAGATGATCAAGACTCACAGGATATTCCAGTCAGAACTTGATTATAACTCTAAATTTTCTTTAGGTCCCCATAAGATCATCAGCGCCCCCAACCTGTATTAAGTAGCCTGTATTTAGTAGTACTTATTTACAGTAGTACTGTATTTAGTAGCCTGAAATACTACGCCCACATTCTCAACAAATGGATTATGGGTATTTTTCCTTTGTTTAAAAAAAAAAGAGAGAGGGAAATGGTGTGGGAGAATTATCTGTATTCTGTCAATCATATTTTAATAAAACGCTGATTGGCCAGGCAGGCAGTATAGGCAGGAAAACCAGACAGGAAGTAGAGGTGGAAAAAAGAGACTGGGTGTATTCTAGGAAGCGCCCTTTGCCAGTTCTGCCCAGACCACCGGAGAGGAAAGATGTAAGCTGCCCCGCTGGAAAAGGTACTAAGCCATGTGCTAACGTAGATAAGGATAATGGGGTAAAATAAGTTATAAGAGCTAATAAGTAGCCTGACCTAATGGGCCAATCAGTTTATAATCTTATAGAGTCCTGTGTGTGATTTTCCTCGGACTTGCTGGCTGTGGGGTACTGGGTAGGACAGAAACCCCAACAAGCCAGCCCGTCATACTACACCCCACTGCTGGGGTTGTAGACCACACCACTGTGCCTCACTTGCAAGCTTCTTCAGTGTTTGCTTTGAAGTACCCTTTGGTCTAATGCATGTGAATACGTTTGTACGTGTGTATCCTCACCTACACATATGATTAGATAATAAATTGTCTAATGCTTACATACTATCTTTCTAATAAGCCTTGAGGAGCAGTCTTAGAAATTTTAGAATGCGTCTTTGTAAATCACAGGAAAAAAATTCTATAGCATCATGCGTGTGCTGCTCTTTTAATTTCTCAGTCCAGGAGTTTAAATGGAAATTGTTTGAATGCTGCCAGAAAGAAGTGGATCACCTCCATGACGTGCGGCTAGTTCAACCTAACGTATAGCTAATTATTAAGGTTCAAAATCTGGGTTGAAGAGGAAATTTCCAAATCTGATATGATTGAAAATATGTATCTTGTAAGTACAATATTTTAAGATAAAAATATTAATGTTGACTTGGGTAAAACTTGGGTTTGCTATCCTTTAGCTAGTAGGACTCACTTCAGCTCTCTCTCACCTGGGTGGGACACTCCAGATGTATATAGGCCTTGTCCAGTTGCACCACTGTTTCTCGGAGAGCACTTGTAGACTCTGGTATCGTTTCGCAGGCACGTGACGGTGAGTAGTGGTAGACTACTCGATGCAGTTCTTCTTGTCAAAATAACCGAAGGTCCATGTTTACGCAGACCAGTGAGTTGATCAGACTAAACTCCTGTATCATTTGACAGCTGAAGGGAACCCTAATTTCCTTGTGTTAATTTTAATTAGGTATAATGTATACCCTCTTGTCAGCCTACCTTGGGTATAGTGAAAAGATTGATACCTCTGCCTGCCTGCCTGCCTGCCTGTCTTATCTCTCTACCTGTCTCTTGAGAAAATATCTTAAAAACGAACTTTATGCACTGAAAATTCCTTTCATTTTTTTTCCCAGGTTAGCTTAGGGAAATAACCATAGTTCCTAACACCTTCCTTACCCTTGGTGCTTGAATTAAATTATAGTTTGAAGAAGGCTTACTTTTTAATGGCTTAGAAAGAACTCCGTGGGTGTTAAACTATTCACATTTCATTTATCTTTTGAACGACTGTGTAGTAATTTTCATTGCACATTTTTCTTCTTCTCTGTGTTAATGTAAATGTCAAAGCCCAGACTCGAGGTTGTATAATCTCTTTTATGTGATATTTTTAAATGCCTGAATTATTCATTCTACTGTGCTGTGTATTACAGGTCTGAATTTTTATTTCAAGAGACGTTTGAGCAGGCTTCTTTCAGTCAGAAGAAACAAAAGCATCTTCCTGCTATCTTAAATGCTAGAAGCTTACCGGAAGAATGCTGCTAAGTGAGTAAGGGACTCCATCAAAGACACAGCTTCCTCAAAGACTTGGACAATAACTGTAGGCCTCCTGTACATCAAATGATGGTCTTAACTAGGATAGGGATCCCTGATTCCTACAGTTGTTACCCGTGTACCATAGGGCACAACAGATGACAGAGAAGACCCCATCTCTGGCAGCTTTCCTCAGAAAAGGTGAATGGGCAGGCATTCAGAGTCTTAGGATTTCCCAGTGCAATCATGATGTAATCAAGGAGGGACAGATACTCCCTTCACAGACAGCCACACTACACAGTGGTGAAGAACATCTGCTCTGGGCAGTCTGGGTTTACTCTGGCATTTAATACATGCCATCCTCAATAATTTGGGGCTGTGTAAACTCTTAACTCAGAGGTATTTTGGCAAGGGCTCCTCCACTGAGCTATATACTCAGTCTGTTGTTTTTCTCGCTAAGTTTCACATGCTGGGCTTGGAATTTATTGTGTAGCCCAGGTAGGTCTTGAACCTTCCATCCTCCTGTCTTAGCTTCCCAAGTCGATGGAATTATAGACTGCCACCCAGCCTAACTATTCCTGTCTTTGACAAACACGTCTGCGTTTACTCACAATTGGACCTTGCCCATTGCCCATTGTTTGTGAAGGTCTTGTTTCTGGGAATCAAACCCACAGCCCTTCATCTGCTAAGCACAAGTTCCCCTCTGGCTGCCTGCAGAGAGGTCTTTTGTTGTTATTGTTACTCTGCAATTTGGATGTGTCTGGTGTGGTTGACTTATCTAACCCATGATGTCTATTGCACTGGCCTCACTTGCTTCTCTTTCTGGGACCTTATTTTTGCCTGTTAACTACTTAGGACTGTCTCATGGGCTGTATTTTTCACCTATAGCACTTTTTCTGTGCTCGAGAGAGCCTTTTGATCGGTCTTCAAGTTCATGATCTTTCCTTCTCTTGTATTCGATCTGCTTTTGACTTTCTCCAATAACTTTTAATTTAGAGGCACCAGTTTTTAGTTCTGAAATTTCTCCTTGATTCCTTTTCATGGGTTTCTGCCTTGATTACAGCGACTCATTTGTCGCTAATCATTATATATATGTGTATTTGGTGGGGTGTGGGAGGGGTTGAGACAGGGTCCCTTGCTGTTCTGGAACTTGCTATGTAGACCAGACTAACCTGAAACTCACAGAGATCTGCCTGCAGCTGTCTCCAGTCCTAGGATTAAAGCCGCACACCACCACAGCCTGTTGGTACCGCTTTTACTGGGTCACATAAAGTATTGGTCACATGATTATACCCTTTCAGGACTTGAACTTTGAACTCAGGAGCCCCACACATGAGTGAGAAGCTGCTGAAAACTCTGCTCAGTCTTTGTGACTTCCAGCTAGTTTGTAGCCCTAGAACCACTGAGTTGTGTGTTGCCACGGAGATGAAGAGAACTTAAATTCAGGTTTGGGGCGTGTCGCTGATGGCTCTTTTTGGGGGTTCCCCATCTTGACTTCTGACCATGTTAATAGCCAGAGAAAGATGACTCGCTGTAAGGTGGAATAAATAACCCTTTCCTCCCAAGTTGCTTTTGGTCATGGTTGCTATCACAGCAGCAGAAAGCCAGCTAATACACCTTGTAACCAGAGAAATTAAGAGAGCCATGGTAGCCTCAGTTGACTCCTTGGAGAGAGGACAATGCCCATGAGATATATTAAACATGAATTTTTAATGGCAAATGTATTTTTAAGTGATGTGAGCTTTGCTAAAGCCTCAGAAATTGCTCACTCTTTGTTAAAGATTTTGGGTCAATTTATCTTAGTTTCCTGCAGCATAATTGGTATATTGCCTCCCTTGGTAAGTATACACAGTTAAACAGTTAACTATTTCCCTTCCAGCAACAGTGCTCTGAGAAGGAACTTTCTGTATCATATTCAAAACTGAAATACTCTTGTCTTTTTTCAAAATCTGTATTTCTAGAAAGCCATCCTGTTTGCAACTTGATACAAACCAAGCAAACAAAAAATTTAATTTGTCTCTGGTATAGGACAAAACATTGAATCATCATGCTCCCAGTGAATAACTCTATTATTCTTTTGACATATTTTTCTTAGATTTGCAAATATGATTTACTCTCAAGACTACAGTCTAAGGAGGCAGAACACATCTCTGTGATGTTTCTGCATCTATGTAATTAGGATTTAATTGCTTCTGAGAGGAAAATGAAACTGTAGAATGATTCCTCAGGGCTGTATTGTCAGAATTTCATTTTCTTTTATTCTTTGGTGGATTTATATCCCCCCCCCCTTAATATCAACCTTTAATAAAATGAACAGAGGATTCCAGCCAATTTGTACAGTCTGGGCAACCACAAGAAATGAAACAAGGCAGTTGTGGACATCCAGGAAGAGCTCGTTAAAACCAGAACTGGTGGCTCCAGAAGGAGGGTCCAGGTCCAGGCAGGGTCATACTTCTATCCTCTTAGTTTTTAGTTTGACTTTTATTTATATTTTAATTTTGCTTGTATTTATTTTTTTTTGAGAGTTGTAGTGATATTTTGTTTGTGTTTTAGCAAATAAAACTTGTCCCGCGCTACCGTCTCGCCAGCAAGAACCACGCGGTACACATAGGATACTTCTGCAGTAAAGCTTTAATGCCCCTTGGGAGAGCGGGCATCAGCCAACATGGCGGAGACCCAGATAAGATGGAACCCATCCCTTATATAGGAAACAGACCCTGCTTTGGACGTGTCACTCTTGGATAGGTCCATTGTTCATAATCCCAGGTGATGCCTCGGGAGTAGGCGGGGACTCAGTGGGAAATTACCGAGCACATGTGCGTTCACCTGGTGGTGAAGCCGGATGTCAGCGCCATCTTGATAATGGAGAATGTGGCTGCGGCCTTCTACATCTCCCCCTAATTTTACTTCTTTGCAGAAAGGCAACTCCCTAGGAAGGTAAAGATAGAGGTCGCACTTCCCAAAATGAAAACATTAAAATGGGCTTACACGGAATCTGTCCCTAGGCTCATGACACCTGGAGCCTATCCGGCCTGCCCTCTGCCAATTTTCTGGGAAAGGGAATATACGGCAGAAAACCCTTAAGCAAAGCGACTTATCTCTCAGAGAGGGCCATTCTCTGTGCGATGCTCTTCAGCTCAACAACCTTCAGGGCTAGCTAAGCCAAGCACTCCACCCTGTGCAATGGACCACAGTCCTAGGGGTGCAGGAGCTGGTTGGCTTAAACCTTACTGCTTTAACATAGATAACCACATATCAGTAGAGGCCCCTGTTCCAGGGCAGCCAGCGCTTGTGCAATAACCACTTTGTCCCTACGATTTTGGGATTTGAGTCAGCAGACCATCCAGAGGAGAAACACTATTCCATAGCAGGACCGTTCCAAAACATTTCCACCCCCACCCATTCTTTGAAGTAGGGGAAGAAAGACACGACCCAGGACTGTAATCCTATGGCCAAGCTTATAAATCATCTCTAGGACGGTAGGGGGAGGGGGCCCAGAGTCATATTGGTTGTAAAAAGTCAAGGAAGCACCGCCATCCTATGGCTGACTGGTAACAGCTTCGGGAAAGCTGAGAGTGTCCTCCATCGGTGCTCTGTCATCCATCTGCAAAATGGCAGGAGGAACAGCAGCCAGGTCCTCAGGCGAATCCGTGTGTTGTGGATCACTCTTCACTGTTCGGGTCAATCGCTCTGGCAGCCAGAATGGGCTTTCTTGATCCTGTGGGAAGACACAAACAGCTCCCCTGGATCTCAATAAGATGGGATCCGGGCCTTTCCATTCATTAGAAAGCACATCTTTCCACTTAACCAAATCTTTGGGCCGCTGCGGATCCGAACAATGTCGTGTTGCAGCATTTTGGCCATTATCATCCAGATTTAAAAAATTTATGGTGAACAGAGCCATGGCGATGGCCGTTCTTGGCATCGGGGGCAGTTCCTTTATATTATTCCCCCCCTTTTTGTTTAAATAGATATTTATCCAATTCTTAATTTGAATAACCATGGCATTCTGTAACCTGTCTTGAAGATACCCATAGTGTTTAGCAGAAATAACTGACAGGATAAGGGAAACTGATAGCAAGCAATAACTGACAAAACAAGGGGAAATCTAGCAGCATAGTAATGGCATAGCAACAACAACATTGCAATGTACAACAACAACATAGCAATAACTGACAGACCAAGGGCAGGAGCTGGACCATCCCTCAGGAACCTGCCAGCTCCGCAGCAATCAGGCCAGACAGCTCCATAGCAGAGGCTTTGTCCTCAGGCCTCTGGACAGATGAATCCACAGCATGAATAGTAGCATTTCTAGAAAAAAACAAACAAACTCTTCTCCCAAAATAACATTTAAGAGTATTAAAAAACTCAGTGTAAAAATTTAGCACAGTCAGTACTGGAAGTAGGCTGGTCTTGAACTTAGAGACCTATAGGTCTCTGTTCTAAAGAGCAATCTTATTTGTCTGTGTCATTATAGTAGGCCTTAGAATTAAACCATTTTAAATCTGGCACAGATGAGATTATTGTTTTAAAAATATGAGAAAACCGTTTTCCTGTTTCCAGCCTGGAGTCCTAAGATGACGTGGCCATTGGGGAACCCATATGGGGATCTCTGTTTTTTACGGTATGGGCCGTGTTGCCCCAGTGGCGCCTAGGAAAAACCCAGGCCCTGTTTGTTGATATTAGATTTAAGATTTATTGGCTCCCGTATTCCTTGCCGTATTCCTTGCCGGTATGGTGGCCTTGGGTTCCAGAGCCCGCCCGCCATCCAAGGGCTGTGTGCGGCCCTGGGCCTGCTCGCTGCGCAGCTCCCTGTGTCCCAAGCCAAGAAGTGGCGGCTCCACCCCCAGGCGCCCCTGCCTTCCCCGCGGGGCTAGCCTCATTCTCTGAGGCTGTGTTGGTGGCGGAGTGTGGCGGGAGCCGACACTCAGACCAAGGCTGCACAGGCCGGCAATAACTCAAGGTCCGCGCCAGAGCTGCTGCGGCTCAAGGGGCCGATGGGAGAGGCGGCGAACAGGGCCGCTTCCCTACTAGCCAACTCTCAACACCTGTGCCACAGCAAAAGCGGCTGTAAACTCTCACAGATCCAGCCAACGACCCAATCACCCCAAAATCCAAAGGCCCTTCGCATCCATCTCCCTGCGGATCCTGAAACACCAGACAAGCCAAGCGTACACATAGCAATCTTTCAGGAGGACTTGAGTTCTTAAAATGCTAAGCAGTTCTTAAAAACTTAAGTCGCACTATGTAGATGTAATACGGTACTGCCTGTTTACTGCATTTAAACCTTAATTGCGCTTTTATTATGATAAATACGACCAGCCCTGCCTGAAGTCAGCATCGTTTAGCATAGCCAAATGGAATCAGAGCCATTTTACCCTCAGAGACCCTCACAGTTTTAGGTACATTGTAAGCCTTCTGGCCCAGCTGCCTGTGGCACCGCTGTGACATCCTCCAGGCCAGGCACCAACCAAGCTGCACCAATTGAGCCGGCGCAACGTGCTCCCCACCATAGCCATAGAGCAAAGCTCCGCTCCAGCCGCCCTCCAGCCCCAGCTGCACCCACTCCGTGCCCAAACCGGTGTACGGAGCAAAGCGGAATTCAGAGAAGCAGGCTTGCTGCTCTGTAAGGACCTCATTTAATCTTTTAGGGAATTTGGGCGTCGTTTAGTCTCTCTGGCTGCTTCCTGCTGTTATTGGGCCGTTGTATTCTTAGGGGTATACACTACAACATTTCAGGAGGTCTCGGTGATTCAAACCACGTGGATCTCAAGCACGTACTTAGGCTCCCATCCTCCGTGGAGGCGAAAACAGAACCTCTCTCCCAAAACATCATATTCTTAAGCCCATGCCTTAAATCTAAACTACCTTTTTTAGCAGCTCCCAAATTCAAATATCCCTCTCCTGTCCAGTACATAAAAAACAACACGAACAACACAACACAAAGCCTTCGACCCTGCAAATCAGCCTTCTCCCCCATCTCCACTCTCCCAAAATCACCGGGAGGTCCTTTTTAACTTATTTTCTTTTCTGTCTCCCCCATTCTTTACCGGAGGGTCCTTTTTAACTTATTTTCTTTTCTGTCTCCCCCATTCTTTACCGGGGGGTCCTTTTTAACTTATCTGGGTGCGCGCACAACCTCCCACTGCTGCTCAGTTTCTGATATGCTCTCTGGACTTTAGAACGTACCTCTCTGAGCACGCATTCCTGCAGTTCTGAATCCTCCTTGTGTCCAAGGGGTCTCCGGCGGTGCAAAGTTCTTCTTTTTCTTCTTCTTCCCGGGTATCGGCACCAGATGTCCCGCGCTACCGTCTCGCCAGCAAGAACCACGCGGTACACATAGGATACTTCTGCAGTAAAGCTTTAATGCCCCTTGGGAGAGCGGGCATCAGCCAACATGGCGGAGACCCAGATAAGATGGAACCCATCCCTTATATAGGAAACAGACCCTGCTTTGGACGTGTCACTCTTGGATAGGTCCATTGTTCATAATCCCAGGTGATGCCTCGGGAGTAGGCGGGGACTCAGTGGGAAATTACCGAGCACATGTGCGTTCACCTGGTGGTGAAGCCGGATGTCAGCGCCATCTTGATAATGGAGAATGTGGCTGCGGCCTTCTACAAAAACTTGCTTGAAGATCAGAGTGCAAAGCTACACCACTGGAAGCCAGGCAGTGGTGGCACAAACCTTTAATCCCAGGACTGGGGAGACAGGCAAAGGAATCTCTGTTATTTCAAGGCCACACTGGGCTACACCAAACTGATCCAGTCTGTAAGAGAAACAGCTAATTCAAAGGTGCTCCCAGCACTGGGGATCCCACACCTTTAATCCCTGCACTAGGGAGGTGGAGACAGGAGTCTCCCAGGTAGCTAGGCCCAGGGAGGAGTATACAGCAGGAAGAGACAGGAGCTCATTGCAGTCTGAGGATGCAGTCTGAGGATGCAGTCTGAAGCAGTCAGAGGACAGGATCACTCTTTTGGTGTGAGAATCAGTAGAGGTTAGAAGTCTCTAGTGGCTGGCTGCACTGCTTCTCTGATCTCAGCTTTCACCCCCTAATATCTGACTCTGGGTTTTTATTAAGAACGATTACAATTCGTGCTACAGAGTTATTGTTAATTTCTCAGATGATTTTGATGTTATTCTTTGATAAATATTTTCATATTTCATTAAAAGATTGTAGTTATTTTACCCTATTTCTGATCTTGCAATATCTGAACTTCAGCAAGTCAACCACGTTGATCTGTGTTGAATGAGGTTTTTCTGTCCTGCCCAGTTCCCACAATTGTTAAATCCCAAAGAAATCACACAGAGGTCTCCATTAGTTATAAATTGATTGGCCCATTAGCTCAGGCTTCTTATTAACTCTTATAACTTATATTAGCCCATTATTCTTATCTGTGTTAGCCACATGGCTCAGTACCTTATTCAGCAAGGCAGTCACATCTTGCTTCTGTGGCAGGTCAAGACTGCAGAGGAATGGGCTTCCTCCTTCCCAGAATTCTCCTGTTCTTAGTGACCTGCCTGTACTTCCTGCCTGATTGTCCCACCTATACTTCCTGCCTGGCTACCGGCAGTCAGCGTTTATTTAAAATATAATTGACAGAATACAGACCATTCTCCCACACCAGATCTGTAGTCTTCATCCCTAGCGATTTCTAATGGGAGCTCATATTTTCTTGACCTGAGTGCTGGGGCCTTATTTGATGCTTTCCTTTAGAAAGGATTGGTGCCTGTGTTTATTGTACACCAGAAATACTATAAACTTGGCACCTTCACAGTCTCTCTGCCTCTGTTCTCCCCTGATGGGGTCTTACATGCAGCGGCTCTGAGATCAACTCTTCATCCGTCTCGGCTCCACTTGTGTCCTGCCTGTTCTGGTTTCAGTTCCATGTTTTCTCTTTTCTTTGGAAATTCTCCCACTGGTATCACACACAGGACACCACTCACGGTCACTTCTGCAGCAATTTATCCTGGAGGGGCAAGAAGGCCTTTTGTTGTGTCTCAACCTTCTTTCCCTTTAAAACATTAATTTGAGGATGTCATACAAAGTGGGGCCTTTAATAGTATCGGATCTGGAGCTGGAGAGCAGGTTCAGCTGTGAAGAGCACTTACTGAGTGCTTGAGGAAGACACAGGCTCCATTCCCAGTACCCACACCCCAGCTCTGGAGATCCAGTGCCCTCTTCTGGCCGCCTTGGGTTCTGCATGCATGTGGTACACTAAACATGCAGGCAAATACTCAAAACAAATCCTTTCTTCTCTGCTCTGTCACACTGTTAGTCCCAGAAGTCATAGTAGGCAGTAGGAAGGAAAGGCACATGGGTGTTATGTGACTTGCCTGGGATCATGCTGCAGAGTGGGGAGGCCAGTACTGGAATCTGCAAGTCTAACAGCACCACCTTCACTTGTAGCCACTGACCTAGAGTCGTTCTTCAGTGACTGTTCCTTCTGAGAGGGAGGACCAGCGTATGAAAGGGGAAAAAGAAGAACATTTGGAGGCTGAGGTCAGGAGATCTTGCATAAACTATGTCTTATGCCAAGCAAGCTTATGAAGAAACAGCATTTTACATACTGTTTGCAGGGGGGAGAAGAGGACAGAGTAAGCAGGAAGCTATACAACATGACAAAGTCAGGAGGAAGCTATTTAGTGGTACACAAGGGGAACACAGGATATCGCAAGAGTGTCAGAGACCAAGAGTGTCTCTGACCAAGCCCTTCATGAAGGGGGGGATTAAGTTCCCAGAATCCAAACCCTTAGCTCCCTCAAGGCCCCTGCCCCAGGCTTTGCTAAGCATGTACCTGGTTTTAGACAAGAAACTAAGTTCCTTTTCCATGTGGACCTCAGGGGAAGTCCCAGACTTCCTGATGCCTGGCTCTCATCAAACCACCACACAAATCAAAACCTCGGAGAATTTTGCCAAGTGTTGTCAAAAATTGGTTTTATTTTGGATCCAGGAGGGGAGCACAAAGGGAGAGGACAGGCTGGAGCACCACAGTGAAGGGATACTACAGAGGTCGGGGAGTACCTGTTGACCAATATATTAGGTTTGGAAAGCAGTTTAGAAAAAAAAAAAAACTTCTGAAGGGATGCAGTTTCAAAGGGGGCGTGAGGAGCAGTAAATGATGGCCGGTGACTTTCTAGCCACCAAATCTGACAATTCAAAAGTCTGCTCTGAGGGCAGATTTTATCATTGTTGGATGGGAAGTAACACCCAGCTGCTGGGAAGTACAGGTTGTTCTTTTTAATTGGAGTGAAGGACAGGGAGAAACTGGGCCAATGACAGAGGTCAAGAGGTGGAGATAAAGATTCAGAAGCCAGACCTAAGAAGAATAAAATAAGGAATGAATTCACAGACCACACGTTTTCTTCTAGATGGAAGTATGCTAATATTGCCAAGTAGTGCTTTGAAACTCTCATTTCCCTTTGTAGTTATTTAGCTCTCTTGAGCCAAGTAGGAAAAAAATGACTCAAAGATAAAGTGCATGCTGTGTTTTCAGATACCTTGGAAGCTTCTTATTTACTCCTTAAATAAGTTGCAGCTTTGACAAGTGTATCTTATTTTATCTAAAATAGACAAGTACTTTGACAGAGAACTGATGTTACCTCACTGAAAGAAAAGAAAGCAACCATAAATGGACCTGTCCACTCCCAAATTTGTAAGATCTAACAATGTTGGCAATGGTGCTCAGAAGTGGAAACCTCTGCATGGTGACTGGGTCATGAGAGAGGGAGGAGCCTCCATGAAAGGGGGTGATGTCTTGCCAAAGAGTGCTGTGGGATAATGGTCTTGTACTCTGTAAAGATTTGTCACTTATATTGGCTTAGTAAAATGTTGATTGGCCAGTAGCCAGGCAGGAAGTATAGGCGGGGCAACCAGACTAGAAGAATTCTGGGAAGAGGAAAGGCTCAGTCTGCAGTTGCCACCCAGACACAGAGGATGCAAGATGAAAATGCTGCACTAAGAAAAGGTACCAGACCTTGTGGCTAAGTATAGATAAGAATTATGGGTTAATTTAAGTTGAAAGAGCTAGTTAATAATAAGCCTGAGCTAATAGGCCAAACCGTTTATAATTAATATAATCCTCTGTGTGTTTCTTTGGGACTGAATGGCTGCAGGACCAGGGCGGGACAGAAACTTCTGTCTATAGAAGAGGCCCCAGAGAGCCTCTTCCCCCTTTCCACCATGTAAAGATACAGTCTTTTACATGCATCTTCCACATACTGAACATTCAGATTTGTGGGAGGTCTGTGTTGTTTATGAACACCCTGCTTATGGTTTTCCCATTAGAACAGCCCAGATGGACCAATGTAGACTAAGACAACTATTAGATAAGGCCTTTTCTTCCTCTCTCCCCCCCCACTTTTTTTGAAAATTAGGACCTTGTGTCTTCTAGACAGTCACAAATATGAGAACTTAATTATAAAATTGTGAGCAGTTCTTCATCTTCCTGAATAAAAAAACAAAACAAAATGGATTTCTCCTGAGACCATGTGTCTTTCTCAAACACTCTTTCACCTTAGTTTTAGATTCAGGGTCTTAGTCAAATGCAGGCCTCTAAGCTGGTCTCCTTAGCCAGCTTGCTTTGGTGATCTCCTACTTCTGCCTTCTGAGGCTGGAATTAAAGGCGAACTGTCATTGTCACATCTGGTCAAAATTCGCACTGGTCCTAGGTCCCAATTTTTGTCTTCTTGATGGCAAGTGCTTTAACTGCTGAGCTCGCCACACCACTTCTGCCCCCAGCCCTGGACTCTATTTTTTAAGTGGATTCTTTGAGGAGGTTTGTTAGCACAGAGTTTGTTTCTGGTGACTGAATCCTCAGAGTGTAGTCTCTCCATTGTGGACAAGACCAAAGCAGAAACTCCTGGCTATGAAATTCTAAGTCTTCGGGCAGTTTTGGTTTCCTGCATTAGAGGGTCTCCAGTTTCAGGACCTTTTAGAATCAGGAGCACTTTTAATAAGCAGAGTATGTGGTTCCACTCTTGACTTCTAGGTCAGTGTGTTTGAGATGTTTGGGGTCTAGAAATCTGCATTTTTACAGAACTTCCCAGGTGACTGGACCAGGTGGTCAGAAATGCATTCTTTGGGAAAGCTGGCCTGGGATTGTCATTGGACAAACAGAATCATTGAATACAGTTCTTGTCCTCTGTGACCATGCTGATTCTTCTAAGGATGCCCAATGACCACCTCCTCCATCTCCATGTGAGTATCTTCATTGAGATATTTAAGAATTTTCTTCATAACTGTGGTTTGTTAGGAGTGCTGGGATCAAGCCCAGGGTCTTGCACATGCTAAGTATTCTGCATGCAGGGTTGCGCACACACACTCCAGCACTTTAACTCATTTAAAAGATGGTCCTGTATTTTTAAACTATCTCTTGAGTACTTGCTGGAAAGTACTTTTAAAGAAAGAGGCTGTTCTTACCTGTATTAAGAAATTGCAAGTGATGCAGAATTGATGCATGCAGAATTGTGAACAGTAAGACCACCATTTTGACCTAATTTGTCACATTTCTTCTTCCTTGCCTCACCTATATTCATACATTTGGATCCCTTAAAATATGCTTTGTACAGGTTTGGCAGGGAAGAGACATCTTGGATCAGGAGACAGACAACCATGACCCTGGTTTCCTAGTTTTAGGAACCTGCTCCCAGGTCCTTTTACCGAGATGAGAATTCCACCCTGTTAGCCTCTATCTGTTCCCAATGATATTGCTGGGTCTTCCTCGGGGGAGGGGATGAAAAGGCATGCCGTCAAAGACCACAGACACCAGAGTCAGGAAGGAGGTTTATTCAACAACAGGGAAAACCTTATATACCATCCCAGCACTCAGGCTGGTGACAGTTGACAGTTGACATCTCATGCTCATCTCTCATTGGCTAGGCACAATCAGGACCTCTGACAGTGCCTGTTGCTAGGCACTCAGGAAACACCACTTGGTAGCTCCTTATTGACTAGGCATACGCAGGACCTTTGACTACTCCAGGCAGACTCCAGGTTGGCTTCTTTTGGTCTGGTAGACCTTATCTTTCTAAATATCCACCCCCCCTTATTTATTATTTTAATTTATTATTATTATTATTATTAATTTATTTAATTTATAAATTAAAAAATTATTACATAGGGTGCTCAGCAGGAGCCAGAGTTTTCAGCTCAGGCCTTGTTGACCCCACCTCAGGAGGGCTCAGTTAACTGGACTGTGCCTGTCTTAGGTTGGCTAAACAAGCTTGTACCTGTCTTTGACTACCAGCAAAAGCATTCATTCCTGGAGAGCTGCCAAGGTGGGGGGTACTAGATAATAATAGCCGTTTGAATTATAAATAACCAGGTATGCATAATCTCCTATGGAGGACTGTGAGGAGGATGTCTAAGAGCCATTAACACCTGAAGAGCCACTTTAGTTGCTGTCTGCTGATGTCAGATCTGCTGCAGGAGACATTTAAGGAGAATAAGGGTTAACAAAATGACCCCACCAATTAATGCATATGTGAGCATCCAGGAGGGAGCCAATCGCCTTTTTATATTATGCCAAACTTTTTTTTTTTAATGAGGAGTCAAGGGCCATAACCTCTGCCCTTTATAAATCAATTTGTTGGGGGGGACAGTGAGAGCAAAAAGGGGGAAGTATATACATTCTGCATCCTGGGTTATTCCCTTCTTGGTGGAAGCAAGGTGATCCATGGCTGGATGTACATCTCTTACCAGGACCCACATTGGTGTTGCAGTCTGAGGAAAAACACAGACATACCCTCTCCCACAGGTTAGCAGTGGTGCTGGAGGCTGCCATCCAAGGGAGATAGGATCTCTCCATCTCACCAGGGACAGCTGAGCTGAGCCCTTGCCATCAAAACTGAGAGAGTTCTTATGGAAAAGGAACTCTGTTAAGGCCAGATGAAGCTCTCTCCTAGCCTCTGGTGAGACAGTCCTGGCCATCAGCTCCCTAAGAGCTCTGTTGGTTCTCTCCACAATGGCTTGTCCCTGTGGATTGTAGGGGATGCCAGTGGTATGGGACTCTTCCAAGAGCCCAGAAAGTCATTGAATTGTTGAAAGGAAGGCAAGATTATACATGTAGACACATAGACATACATATACTTACAAAAATTAAAAATAAGATAAATATATTTAAATGTAATAATATTTTACTGAGTATATATGTCACATCTATTACCTCCTATCTATATTCTATCTACCATCTATCTATGTATCTAATGATCTATTTTTATCATCTGTCTTTCTATATATCATCTATTTATCTTCTATCATCTATATATCTATTTTTCTATAGATCTATTTATTCTATGTATTAATCTGTCAATATACACTGAAATTGATTAGCCAAAGAAAAACACTAAAGAGTCAAAAAATAAGGGGAGAAATAGAATTTTGGGGAGATAACAGAGTTTTGACAACAAATCTGTTCCTAGATTTTTGGTTTTCTTCTGTCCCACACCAGGTGGCTCTTCTGATATGAGACAGAAACTCTGAATTTTTCTTCTAGCAGAATGCTTGGGTTTAGAGAAGGAGAGAGCCACCTTCCAACTCCAAAGCCAGTTTTAATTTTTAATTGAATTGGAACTACAACTTTTCTGAGAATTAAAGAGATACAGGTGTTTAGGTAGTAAGATCTAATATGTGACAGGTACTAGCACTCAGTCCTCTGAGTTTCTATTGGAATCTGAAAAGGCCAGTGTGATGTGAGGGACGGGAGTGGAGGAGGGGACTGCGTGGGGCTGTGTCTTTATTTGAAGTGTAGGGAGTGTTGCTATGATCTTGTTTATTTTTTGGCAAATGATTGTCAATTAGTTTGATATTATCTCCAAAATGATAGTATCTGATAAACCATTCAGCCCAGGGATGCCCAGGAGATTAGTCAGTCCCATCCAGTTAATCCCTAAAAGTGGTTTCCTAAGAAAGATAGACAGTGCTCCAGCTAAAGGCATGTCACCAGTCAAGGGCTCCAGGATTTCCCACATTGTCCCGTGAATCTGAATACTTTTCATACCAGCTCCACAGAAATTTCACTTGATCTGCAAATCAATCTCACAGTGTCCAGCAAAACTAATCTGAAGGTCCAAAATAATTTGTCTTTTGTTTACATTTTTAGTACAAACCTTAACACCATTGACAGTCAGGGGCTGCTGACCCACGTTCACTTTTGTGAAACTGAGGTGGACATTTGCTCCCTGCACAGCTGGTTCTATGGTTTCTGAAAAGAGCATCTCTATAAATTGACAAATAAAGGGCCACATGTGCTTTACCATCTTATTTAGTCATTCTACTCTTGGTGTCTGGAAAATGAACCCAGACGGGCAGATTGTGGGTGTGCACCCCCAGGCGCACGACTCGCCCCTTGTTCTCCAACAGCGCCCGTACACTGCACAGGCAGCTGGCCTTGAGGCCGGGGCTCCAGCAGCACCGGGCAAGAAGCCCAAGCGCAGCAGCACCCAAGTGAAGATCAGCCCCAGTAGGGTGTATACTGACAGCAGCAGCGTGAAGCTGTGGCCACAGCTGCATCCACCAAGCAGCTGCCAAGAGTCAAAGGGGACCAGGAGCTGTGACGACACCAGAGCCAGCAGCCTCATTCTGTGGGCCAGGCCTAAGCTCCCACTGCTGGAATAACCTACCAAATCCCAGGGCATCCCCACAGAAGCAGCAAGCGTCCGGGAAGGCTCTGGTGGGCTCGGACACCTGGGGCAAGCCAGATCGCAGGACCTGGGACCCCAGCTTTACAAGGGACAGGCTGCGGTTCTTGGACAAGCTGCTGAAGCCCAAGGCGGGCCCCAGCTGCCCTCCATGCACTACGGTGAGGTCTACAGGACCAGCTGCACACAGCTGCAGACCTATGAGCTCCACCTGGAAGGACAGAAGCGCCGGAAGAAGCAGGCAGCTCGGATGACAGGTACACAGTTCAGCGGAGACCCGAGAGGGGCCCGGAGCCTTCACTGCAACCTGTGTGCTGTGTCCTGCACCGGAGTGGATGCCTGTGCTGCTCACGTGAGGAGAACCAGGTCCCAGAAGTTATACATCAGGCTAGGGAAGCCTATTACCTCTGAGCCCACACCTTGAAGTGTCACCTGCAAAGGCTTGGCCAGCACCCTGAGACCTCAGTCAAGCAGAAAGCTCACACCCATCACAGCTCTCACACCGCAAGCCTGGCCAGCACCAGCCTCTGGGCCCTCATCTCTCGCCTCTCTGCAGTTCACTTCTCTCTGCTAAGGTGAAGGCGGCACTCACATCGATGACAGGTCACACCACCCTGCCTGTCAGCTCCCCTCTGAGAGGGACAGCTGGCGATCAACAGTCAACAGGGGTGAGAAATTGTATTACATCCTTATGTCTAGTGATTAGTAGGGAACTTCTGTGGTTCTTTAGGCCACAGCCGCATGCCCACACTGTGTCTCCAAACGGGGGATAGCGTTCAGGAGCTGAGCCTTGGTTCTGCCACCTGGGGTGTGTGTGTGTGTGTGTGTGTGTGTGTGTGTGTGTGTGTGTGTGTGTGTGAGAGAGAGAGAGAGAGAGAGAGAGAGAGAGAGAGAGAGAGAGAGAGAGAGAGAGATTCCTTATATGGAGATGCCAGGTGAACCGAAACAGAAAAAAAAAATGTGCCTTCCTAACTGAATGGGCAGATAAATATGACAGACAACATGAAGGAAAGGACGGGTGTCCCACACTTACCGCCTTTCCAAAGAAAGAAAGCATGGGGGTCCCAGCGCTTACCCATCCAAGGGACCAAGGGGCCTTTTCACCGAAAATACACCACTTGGGGGTGCTGTGCCGCACTGCGAGGAGAAGATGACTAGAACCTGTGCCGGGCAAAACACAAAGATTACAGCCACAAAGGGGGGGGGGGCTCTGACCGGGCGAGCTCGAAACCTTTAGAAGTCCCTGTTCCGGGGGCCAGATATTGCTGGGTCCTAACGTCTTCCTCGGGGGAGGGAGTGAAAAGGCGCAACGCCAATGATTGCAGACACCAGTAGTCAGGTAAAAGACTCATTTGTTCAACAGGGAAAAACTTACATACCCTCCCAGCATCCAGGCTGGTGACAGTTGGCAGTTGACATCTCATGCTCGTCTCTCATTGGCTAGGCACGATCAGAACCTCTGACAGCGCTTGTTAGGCACTCAGGAAACTGCTTGGTAGCTCCTTATTGGCTAGGCACAGACAGGACCCTTGACAGCTCCAGGCAGACTCCAGGTTGGCTCCTTTTGGTTTGGTAGGCTGTATCTTCCTACACAACATGACTTGCAAGGGTTAAATCAGAACACAATAATATTTATTACCTAATGGCTATATACTTTTTAAAAAACCTGTTTTCCTACTACAGTCTCTCATAATTGCATGTTATGACATATTTGAGTTTGGTGACTTAGACACCATTGCAAAGAGATGAAGACATCTAATGAAAGTGAAAAGTAAATTATTTAAAAACATTTTACATTACATGTATGTTTTTTCTGCATGTATGTTTGTGCACCACATGTGTTCAGTGCTTATGAAGATCAGAAGAGGGCACAGGATCCTCCAGAACTGGAGTTGCAGATGGTTTAGTTGCCATGTGGGTGCTGGGAATTGAACCCTCGTCCTTTAGAGAAGGTAGTCAGAGCTTTTAACTCACTGAGCCATCTTGCTAGCTCCCAAAAGTAAATTCTTACAAACGGAAGAATCAAATGTTGTTCTCTTCCTGTGTCTGATAAAATGTTAGTAGCTAACAGGCATCACATGCAAATCATATTTAAAACAGCTTTATTTCCGCAGACTGTAGCACAGAGGTGATAACTGTTCCAGTCATCAGCAACTGTAAAACATTCGCTCTGCCGTGCTCAGGGCCCTCCACACTTCCTCAGTCTCATTTCTTCTCCATAGCCAGAGTTGAGAGAGCCAACAAGAAGTAGACATAGATCAAAAGCCAGAGTCCCCACAGAAGAGAGACCTGTCCTGTTTAATTGAATTGCACTCAAGCAATATGTGTGGTGACATCTGAACCCCAACGGAGAACCCTTCCTTAATCAAATTACCTTAGCAAGAATACTGATCTATAGGCAGACTCTCACTGTGTAGCTCTTACTGGCCTGGAACTCACTGGGTAGACCAGGCTGGCCTCAAACTTAAAGACAATCTTTTGTTTATGCAGCCAGAGTGTGTGCACCATGCCAGGCGGCGAGGGCATTTTAAATACAGATGTTTGGTGCTACCCTTCCTTTATCCTAACCTTGTTCTCCCAGGCTGTCAGTCCTCCCATTTGTCATCCTCAAGGTCCTCAGGTTCCGACCTCCTCAGTTTTCTCTCTGCCCCTACTCATTTTCACTGTGGCCCTTTTCCCGCCTCTGACTTCCTAAGCCCTGGGTTGGTTGTTCCAGGGACTCTGAGACCTACTAGCCATGTGCTTCTGTTACCTGCTCCCAAACCTTGCCTTCCCTGCTCCTTGGGTCTAGTTCTAGGGAAAGCCCTTACTATTGGCTAGGAATTCTTTTTACCTTTTCATCCTTTCCATTCTGCCTCTTTGTACCAACATAAACAGCTTAAAAATCCTTTTCACCTTCTTGAGTTCTCAGTCTTACCTGTGTGCCCTGCCTGGTGGTTTGTCAGCCTGATTAGATTAAGAGATGCCTGAGGGGATTGGTGGGGGTGGTGCACTTCTGGATATGTCTGAAAGAACATTTCTAGAGATGATTATGGCATGAGGGCTCTGACTTAATGAGTGCATTAATCACTTCATGGATTCATAAATGATGACATTTGGAGGCTGTGAGAATTGGGGTGTCGGGGCCTCATTGTAGGAAGTAGGTCATAGAGGGTGTGTCCTTTGGGGCTGAGTCTTGCCACACCCTCTAATTATATTCCTCTTTTCTTGGCTCCCTGGTCATATTCTCTTCTCTCTCTCTCTCTCTCTCTCTCTCTCTCTCTCTCTCTCTGCCTTCTCCACCTCCTCCCTCTTTCTCCTCCTCCCTCTTTCTTCTCCCTGCTCCTCCTCCTCCTCCTCCTCCTCCTCCTTCTCCTCCTCCTCCTCTTCTTCTTCTTCTCCTCCTCCTCCTCCTCCTCCTCTTCCCCTCCCTCCTCTCCCTCTCTCTCTAGGGCGAACATTCTCCAATGCTTGCCATATCAGTCCTCTTCATCCAACCCTCATACCTACTTTTCTTTAATTTGGATCTTCCTCCTCCCTTTGTAAGCACACTAGAATCCGAGCTTAGTATTGACTGGTTTTCATTCTTGGATGATTTCATTTACCAGGTAGGTCCCCCACCTCTAGCTAGACTTTGGCATTTATATTCTTAAGTTTCTTTTAAAAGAATCTTTTTTAGATATCTATTTTATTTTATCTACATATGACTTTCCACTGCATATTTGTATGTGCCTCAGAAGGTATCAGATCCCCTGGAACAGATGTTGTGAGTCACCGTGTGGTTGCTGGGAACTGAACTCAGGTCCTCTGGAAGAGTAACAATTGCTCTTAACTGCTGAGCCATATCTCTAGTCCCAAGTCTTAAGTTTTGTAAAGAGAAAAAAAGCCCAAGTATTGTCTTTTAGTTTCAAAAGCTGAGGGCAACTACATGACACAGATTTGCAAGAATGCAGGATGTTAAAGAGTCTATTTTCCAGTCCCTTAGGAGAGGGACCTCTGATCTCTGGAGGAATGACCTTAGTCACAAAGGAACTCAGGGAACTGAAGTCCCGTTCGGGGCATGAGAGCACAGTGTTATCTCTACCTGTTTCCGCCTTGCCGTTTCTCTCTCTGGCAGAATCCACCACGTGCAATAGAAGCTGACACAACAGATACTTACCGTTCTAGCCTCTGCCACAGCCAAAATGATTTTCACCTCTGGAAAGAGGATGAGCCAGGCATGATGGTGCATGCCTTTAGTCCCAGGACTTGGAAAGCAGGGGCAGAAGGATCTCTATGAGTTTGAGGCCAGCCTGGTCTACGTAGTGAGTTCCAGGACAGGGCAGCCAGGGTTACATATCGAGACCTTGTCTTTAAAAAGAAAAGAGAAAAAAAGAAAGAAAGGTGAAAAGAAAACCCTTGACCTGCCTGCTTTTTGAATGTGATCATGTGGAGATAAAGAGGCCCTGTGCTGCTGCAGCTCTGTTGTGAGGAGGCCGCTTGTTTGTTCCTGGCTGCCCAGAACCAAAATAATCACACAGAAACTGTATTAATTGCAACACTGCTTGGCCTATTAGCTTATGCATATTTCTAGCTCACTCTTATCTCTTAAATTAACCCATTTCTATTATTTTATATTTTACCACGAGGCTCATGGCCTACCAGCAAGGTTCCAGCAGGCAGCTTGCGTCTTTCCCCTCTGGCAGCTACATGGCATTTCTCAACTCTGCCTTCTTTCTCCCAGCATTCAATTTAGTTTTCCCCTGCCTAGTTCTACTCTACCTTACACAGGCCAAGGCAGATTCTTTATTCATTAACCAATAAAAGCAACACATAGACAGAAGGATGTCCTACACCACAGCCCCATTGTGGTGGTGAAGACAGAGCTGATGACTGAAGCTGGCAGAGTAGGAAGATAGTGAGACTCCGAGTCCTCACTGGCATTGCTAAATCAACTGCAGGACCATTCATTACCTCTGGATTCCATGTTATGTGAGATACGATGCTCTTCCTGCCTAAGCTACTGCTATGTAGATGCATGCAGCTAAAAATATCCTGTGCTCGAATAGAGAGAGAACTTCTATTTCCATGACCAAGGGGAAGTGGTAAACCTTCCAGGTAGGCTGTGAGAAATGAGACCCATCTCATGTCACATTACACATTTTGTTGGCCTTTTATGCAGAGGTCCCTTCACCATGTGACAAAGGAATAAGAAACACTCGTTTGACAATCAGAGTTTGATCCCTGGGACCAATATGGTTAAAGGAGAGAACTGACCCTCACAAACTGTCCACTTTGGAGGTGGGTGACAGGGCAGGGGGAAGTAGTTGCCACATGCATGGACTGGTAGCGTATCCATCCATGACTGAGATCTCCATGCTGTACTGGGTTTGTCCAACATTTTGACACTGACATGTTGTTATCTACACAGTTCATGCCTCACACACACACACACACACACACACACACACACACACACACACAAATCTCACATTTTAAGTCAGTTTACAATTTTGTGTTTGGCCACATTCATAGACATCTTTGGCTGAATGCAGCCTGTGTCTGTGTGCTAGACACTACTACAGACAGGAATCATCATATGTCCTGCTGACAGTTGGTACCTGGTGCCTTCTGATACACCCCCATAGTACCTAGTCTTACCCCGCCCCCTGAACCTCTCAAGGAAGGAGGAATTACCCCAGATGAACCTGAATCTGTGGGATTGACTCTAAAGTGTGTGAAGTCAACCTCCCCATCATAGGTGGAATGGGCACTTGGGTCAGGGTTAGCCTGAATATATAAAAAAAACAAATCTTTTTTTCTTGAACATATTTGAATGTGTGGATTATCTAATTTGCAGAACAATCATTTATCCCAAACAATAAACCTCATCTCAGCCCTGCCGTCTTGACACTCTCTTCCTTCACTTACTGCCGAGCATTTTGAGAGACTGTCATCCTTGGGGCCTCCCCATCTTTGAAGTTCAGTAGTTCCTTAACCCTTTCTAGCTGACACTTGACTCCACTGCCCCACATGTTGCCCATGACACACACACAGACTTTGAGTCATTTTTATCTTTATAATTTAGAAACCACTTCGATTAATGAGTAAAGAACTTCAGCAATGTCCTTCCCTTTTGAGACAAACCCATCTCTCCATTTTGTCCCTCAAAACAGCTTAACTTCATGGCTTTCGAACTTCACCCAGCTTCATCCTTCTTGAGTCTTTTTCAATACCCTACCTATTTCAAGGTTTTGTTGTTGTTTTGTTTGTTTGGTGACCTACCATACAGGGTTGTTATAACTAAAACATGAGCCTTGGATCTGTACTTCTTAACTTTAAATGGGCTTGAGAATCGCATGTGCTATCAGAAGATTAAAAGCGACATCCGAGGCGTGGAGTGTGGAGTGTGGATGTGGCTTGCCCCCACAATGCTGACTCCCTCACCTGCACCCTGTGGACTTGTCGGAAGATTCCTCTGCTGGTCTCCTGTACCTTCCTTTGCTTGCCTGCTTAAACGGCAGCTGCTTCCCACTCTGCCTTCCTCCTGAATCTTGGTGCACAGTCATGCCTGGGATGATGCCCACTGGTGTCCTTACTGTTTTGACTGCATGAACAGCCTCACATGGACCAAATACATCGTGCCTGCAAACAAAACAAAACAAAACAAAACAAAAAACCATACAAAAACAAAACAAAACAACAACAACAAAAAACAAATGGCTTCCTGTGCATGCACTTTAGGCTGTGTGTTTGAGCCACTTGATGCTTTCCCATGTAGGATGTGGTGGTGGCTTCTCATTCGCCACTGTTCCCTAAATACAGCAAGAATCCCTCCGTAATTAGTTTCCAACCTTCAGCGAGATGGACGGCACACGATGCCCACAGGTGGGATCTTTTGAAAGCCCCTTTAACCACGATGGCCCTTGAGGCAATACCGTCTGACTTTCTCATCGACTTGGTCCTTTAATACAAGTCATCCGACAAGCCTGTGAGCTGCTCCACAATTATCCACCAGTTAGTTGCCCATCCGGTTCACATGCAATTAGTTAATTGGCCATTTGTTCACTCGTTAATTCACGCTGGTTTCCAGCTATAAAGCCATCCATTAACTCATCTAGTAGCTATCTGAGAGCCTCCTACACGCAGGGCTCTATTTTCACCTTGGGGACCAAACAGGGGAAGGAGAGGAGCACCTGGTGAGTCTCAGTCCTCAAGCCCTGGAGGTAGCTGGTGATTCTTACTGCTCTCTCCCACCTGTTCCCCAGATTTGCTCCTGTAAGCTGGGGCTCAGGGTCGACCCTGCTGGAAAGAAGCGCCAGGCCCGGATGAACTGAAAGAAGCGAGGCAAGAAAAAAAGTGTGCGGGCGAATAGGGCGGGCAAGGTATCTGGAGAGGAGTGGGCCAGGTTGCTGGCTGCTTTGTCTTTGGGAGGGATGTTGCTGCGGGGTGGGCAGGGCAGGGCAGGCCCGGCTGCCGGCTGGCTGGGCTCGGCTGGGGTGTAGGGACGCCGGCGGGGGCGACCACGGGGAGCGGGGCGGCGCGGCGGGGGCGCGCGGCGGGAGCGTCTGTGCGCGTCGCGGGTCCCCGAGCGCGCGGGGCCTGCCGAGAACGCGCGCGGCCGGGCGCGGCGTGGGTACCCCAGCCGCGGGCGACCGCCCCACAGCCCCTGACGCGACCATGGCGACTGACAGTAAGTGTGAGGGCCCCGGGGAAGGTCGGGGAACCTGGGGTGGCAAGTTCTTCTCCCGCGCGCCTGCCTTTGTGGCAGGCTCGCGGGAGCAGCGTCTGGGTACCCCATCTCCGGAGCGGGGCCCTTGCCACCATGCCCATCATCCAGTGTTACCAGGCAGGACATGGGAGGGCAGGAGGTCCGCGGGCCTCTCAGGAGGGATGCGGCACCTGGCTGGAGGGGACACTTGATGCAGGAGGTGCAGCGGGGCTGGGCCTCGCAACCCTTTGGGGACTGACTCTAGGCCCAGAGCTAGCTTTTAGGGAGCTCAGTATTGGGGCGCTGTGAGTTCAAGGTTCCTGGAGTTCGGAGTCAGACTGGCACGCCCTCCTCCTGCCGGATGGCCCCAGTGGGCTCTGTTCCCGGGCCCCTAAGCCAGAGACCTTGTCTGGCTGCCATGAATGTGAGGTGCGTGCAGGGAGGGAAGGTTGAGATCAAAGACTGGAAGTGTTGGAAGGCTCTGGCTGGCCTACTGTTCTTGTTGTTTTTGCTGTTGTTTTCGGAAATTAGGATTGCTGCAAAGAAAACTAATTACATGTAGCTGGAGCTTGACCTGTTGGTGAGACCTCAAAAAGAGCAGAGAGTAGAACATCAAGTCATACAAGGTATATCAGGTGCTTAGCTTAAAAATCAACTAGTAGAGATCAATCCTTTTTTTTCTCAGTTCTGCTTATATATCCAAAAAGTGTAGTCATCTGGGGAGAGAGAGTCTAGGGGAAGAAATGATAGATTTAGGTTTTTATTAGTAAAGTAAGGAATAATTACACTTGGCCTTGTTTGTATAATCGGTAATCAGCAAGTTCTAGTGTTACAGAGCTTCTGTCTTCAGGTAAGGGGTGACAGGTGAGAGGCAGGTGGGGACATCATGCAGTGGGTAGATGGCCTCATTAGGACACCTGGGCCCAGTCTGCCTTAGTGTTAGCTGATTGCTTTTATTCCACTTTTCTCGTCTCCCTACATTTCTCCTTGAGGGAAAGAGCCAGGGAAAGTCCAGACTGTTGTATGCTAGTGATTCTTGGAAGGAATCCAGAAGGACCTTCTCTGTGAATATAGCGTGTGAGTATATGCATAACACAGAGATGTTGCAAAAATATTTGCCTGGCAAACAGTCTCACGCACAAATAGGATGTGATCCAGAGAGAATGCCCTTGGGTCCAGACAGCTCATAGTTTGAAGGGCGGTTTCCAGAGATGCAGAGAAGTCGGAGCCTCAGGTGGTTCCCAGTAAGTCATTATGAAATGGTTAAGCAGCTAGGTTTGTTTTGTAAGCGGTGGTATTCAGAGATCTCTTGAGCTGTAATGGGTATTCCAGATAATTTGGTATTTTGAGAGTGAGATGTTTCTTCAGTTTTGTTTCCTTTATCACATTTGTTGTATTATTAAGACTTTTTTTTTTTTATCATGGATCTTCATTTTCGAATCACTGTGGCCTGATGTTTTAGGAGTGCATTTGTATGTGTGCATGTTCATATGTGTGCTTTTAAGAGTAAGCTTCTTTGAGGGACCAGAAAGATGGTTCTTCAGTTAAGGGTGCACACTGCTCTGCCCGAGGACCCAAGTTCAGTTTCCAGTATACATGTTGCTCATTGTCAGCTGTGACTCCAGCTCCAAACTGTCCCATGCCCTCTTCTGGTCTCTGGTCTCTGAGGGTACCTTCATCATCTGCAAAGACTCTCTCAGATATACATGCACCCACAGGATTTTAAAAGTAAATCTTCTTCCCCTTCTTCTTCTTCTTCTTCTTCTTCTTCTTCTTCTTCTTCTTCTTCTTCTTCTTCTTCTTCTTCTTCCTCCTCCTCCTCCTCCTCCTCCTCCTCCTCCTCCTCCTCCTCCTCCTCCTCCTCCTTCTTCTTCTTCTTTTGGTTTTTCAAGACAGGGTTTCTCCTGTCTTTAGAACCTGTCTTAGAACTAGCTCTTGTAGACCAGGCTGGCCTCGAACTCAGAGATTTGCCTGTCTCTGCCTCCTGAGTGCTGGGATTAAAGGTGTGGCCCCACCACCGGGCCAAAAGTAAATCTTTTTAAAAAGGAAAAATAACCACTCAAGATAGATTGCATAAAAATACAAAATTGTCAAAGAACAAAATAAAAAGAAATAAGAAGAATAAATTCTTAGGGACAACAGATATGTTTTGATTTGATGAAAATAACTAACTGAATTATGCCCCAGGAATCTTGGGCAAGTTTTGAGTTGCTGGGTCTCTAGAGATGTTGCTGATAAGCATTTTGTGTCTTAACGGATTCCTCTGGTCATTTTTGGTTGTTCTTAGTCTATTGCAAGGATGATCTCAAGTCATTTCTGCCTGGTCCCGTGCAGAAGCTTATTGCTGCTAACCCGTAGGTGATCTTCCCTGTAGCCGCTCCTTGCCTTCCACTTTCTCCCAACAACCTTCAGCTTCTTTTATTCTCATCTTTCCTCTTCCATCAGCAGTTTGTACTCTGTGCTGTGTGGAGGGAAGTGAGCGAGTCAGGGTAGGAGGAGGTAAGCAAGGCCTGCCCTAGTAGGTAAAGGTGGGGGTTACGGCCAGACAAATGCTTGACATGTTCTAGTACAAAGTGTAGACTTTAAAAGAAAGTTGCCTGAGTGAAAATAGACTCATTCTTGAGTAAAATTATCTCCAATCACAGCAATTATTAAAGCATTTACAAATGATGGTTACGAAAATTGCAGGCAAGGGAGTGACAGCCTACCTGGAAACTTAGACTATTCGCTGGTGTCTTGAGAAAACACACCATGTCCTAACACACACCATCAATAATCAGCTCCAGCCAGAATCACCCGCGGTTCCTGAACTAGCGTGTAGAAAGCCGGAGAGGAGCAGTGGGCTGCTAGTTCTGTATCAACTTGACACAAGCTAGCGTCGTCTGGGAGGACGAAACCCTGGTTGAGAAAATGCCTCCGTTAAATAGGACTGAAGGGCATTTTCTTTATTAGTGATTGATGTGGGAAGGCCTGGCCCATTGTGTGTAGGATATTCCTGAGTCGGTCCTGGGCGCTAGAAGAAAACAGGTAAAGCAAGCTCTGAGGAGCAGCTAGTGAGCAGCACTCCCGCCTCCCGGTTCCTGCGTGTTGGAGTTGCTGCCTGACTTCCTGTGATGATGGACAGTGACACAGAAGTGCAAGCCTGTCAAATAAACCCTTTTCTCTCCAACTTGCTTTTGGTCATGGTGTGTTGTCACAACAGTAGAAACCCTAACTCGGACAAACAGAATACTTAAAACTCTCAGATTCATTGGGGAAACACAATTATATATGCTTGTGTATGTCTGTAAGTGTATGAAGTCATATGAACAAGAAAGGGTTAAGAGAGATGAAGCAGGATGTCATTTGGTAGCCTAGTGGCTCCTTATTTTGTTTTTGTAATATATATAATATAATATATAATATAATATATATACTATAATAATTTCTCTACAAGTTTTGTGGATGTTGATTTGTATTCTAGTCATTTTGGACTAGTATTTTAGAGTTTAATTTTTGAAAGACTCATAGATGGGGGGCTAGAGAGATGGCTCAGTGGTTAAGAACACCGGCTGCTCTTCTAGAGAACTCATGTTCAATACCCAGCACCCACATGGCAGCTCACAACTGTCTGTAACTCCAGTTTCCTGAGATCTGACACCCTCACACCAATGTACAGAAAATAAAAATTAAATAAATTATATTCAAAAAGTTCATTTAAAAAAAAAGGAAAAGAAAGACTCACAGTTATGGACTCTTAACTTTGGATTGGCATGATAATATTAGCTCTTTATTATGGAAAAATGTTATATGCACTGAAATATATTGGAACTCCATATACCCAAATGCCCCAGCTTTAGCAAGTATCTCATTCCATTCATTGCAATGCTCCTAATTTAATGCAGGCGTTTTGAAAACAAGTCCAGGCATGGTTACATTAGCAGTTGAGGCTGTAGGGCACCTGTAGGCACACTTCCTTCCTGTGTTGGGTTTATCACACTTAAGTAGCAAATCAGTAAGATGTCTTTTAGGTCAGTGCCACGTGCTAGCAGCAAGAGGTCTTGGGAGTGTGTTGGCATGGCATATATGGGTTGTGTTCAGGTTTCAGGGTAGTTATCGGCAATGTAAAAGGAATGGTCTGAGAAGTTCCTGGTTCTTATCCTGTTTTCCAAACCTCTACTTTTAAAACCAAGAATGAAATTCCAGAAGAAAACATGAAGAAGGTATGGAGACAATATTCTGAACGATTAGTCCAGTTGATGTTATATTAATAAAGTGCCTTGGGAGTTAATCTGATATATACATTTTCATACTATTTGAGGTGAGTCCTACTTGTTTTAATTTCTATTTGGCATTTTGAATTGGTGCACACTGATACTTTCTCACGACTGACTTGACTCTAAATGCATATAGAACGAGTCCCACATGTTTTATAACAGCAATGGGCCAGCTTTCTCTGAAGGAATCTTCCTGAATATAGTGAGTTTGCATGATGTTTACTCTCAGGTCATTCGATGTCATTTAGCCACTAATTGCTATGTAACATCCTATATTAAACACATGTCTGAGATTTCATTTAGCAATGGAATCTATCTATGGCTATCTATACAATAAAATAAAACTAGACAGTGACAGCTCTTTTTGGTGAAGTGGTTCTCAATCTTTCTAATTCTCTGACCTTTTAATCCAGTTCCTCATGTTGTGGTAACCCCCAACAATAAATTTATTTTCATTGCTACCTCATAATTGTAATTTTGCTATTGCTATGAATCATAATGTAAATAACTGTGTTTTTTGGTGGTCTTAGACGACCCCTGTGAAAGGCGCCATGACCCCATAGCTTGAGAATTGATTTTCTAGAGGATGTGGGAGGTGTCTGAACCACACTCTGAAGTTCTACACGGTTACTGTCCTATTAAGGATGCCTCACATCTTATATTAGGGAGTTTACAGTTGTGAATGGATGTCATCTCTTTAGAAGATAGATCTCTTCTTAAAATTGACTATCGATTTCTAGTTTTTTTTTTAGCAGCATAGATTTTCATGTTGTCAGAGTGTGATATTCTTTGGATTCTAATTTTAGGAATGCAGAAAGTCACACTTTGTAGTTTGACTCAGAGTGGAGTGAAGGTTAAGATTCATAAAATGATTTTATCCACCCTATTTGGAAACTACCCTGGTTTATGTCAAGAGAGCACTCTAAACATAATCGACCAATCATGCCTGGGTTTTCAGATCTGCAATTCAGGCATCTTAGAAGCCTGGATAATAAATGTGGCACACAGGGAGGACCTCTGCTTGGTTTCAGAGGTGTCTGAACTGTGTATTCTGGCTTTGCCACTCAATGGCTTTATGATTTCTGGTAAATTATCTTCCTAGAAGATCTTGCTTTCTCCACTCCTGGGAACTACAAGAAGCAAGAGAGATGATGCACATCTCCTGTCACATAGTAGGACTTAAATAAATATCTATTCCTTTCCTTCCTCCAAGATGCTTCCCATAGCTTATAGCTAATTTCACAATAACAACCCAGAAATAGGGTAGTGGGTGATTAATTCTATTATTGTGAAGAAAATAAAATGAAGACCAAATGTTCTGTTTAGAAATGTAAGACTCTAGAACAAACCACGCAAGGTGCTGAGCTCTGGATTTTAAATAGAAGCATTAACCACAGAGTTGTCTTCTCTCATGTTAATTGTTTTGTGTAAGTATGCTTGTAGTGTGTACTGTTGTGTGTGCAATTATGGTGCACGTGATGGTGAACACAGGTGCTAGTGACCTTGAAAAAGCTGAGTGCTGGGCTGAGAGGAGCCACAAGTTCTGAAAACTTTTATGCTGATTTGAAGATGATGATCTCTTTGAACTTGTGGCCTAGTCTTCTTTTGGATGTAGCTGATGGGTACCATAGGGCTGGATGTGTTCTGCTTCAGGGCACCTCCTCAGTTTCCTACCACCTGTTTCTGGTGTTTCATAAAAGCCCCTCCAATGATGTTAGTAACACGAGGAATGGTTACTTGTCCCATCATCAAGCATTACAAAGGCTGTATCTTCTAGTATATACCCATATGACCTTATCTGCTTGATACCTCCCCTGGTCCTGACCTTGTCCCTTTAGGTCTTACTCCTGAGAGGAACCCATTTCTCCTTAGAATGTGGCTCTGGCAGGCGCTGTCTTCACATTCCTAGCCCCCCCCTCCATGATTGAAATCTGTATCCCCAGTCTGCTTTCTTCTTTGATTTTGTGCTTCCTTTCTGTTTTGGTAGACACATGTGGACTATCTTCTCAGCTTTGCAAAGTGCCAGAAGCTAGGCTGTCTTCAGCCACCCCTCCCCTGACTCTCCCCAGTGAGCAGCAGAGAGAGCCACCCTCTACTCCAGCACCCTCCCCTTGCACTGTTTAGAAGCGCATTACAATGTGTTTCATAATTGATCCATTTGCATAAAAATCAACTCTTCGATTTTAGTGGTGATAATTCAAATGGAATAATGCTTTTTCTGCATTGTTATTTTTCTCTGTGCTTACATTGAGCTTGTCACCTAGTGCTGTGTACAGAATTTCCACAGGCAGCTTAAAAATAGCCGCTCTGTCAGCTCACAGCTTCGTAGGTCAGAAATCTGCAAGGCTGTAGTCAAGGCCTCAGCTAGAGCTGGGTTCTCACATGACGATTTGACTAGAGAGGTACCGCTTCTGATATCATAAAAAATTAGCAGGATTCAGACTATAGACTAAGGGACCAAAGGCCTCAATTTCTTACTGGGTATCGGCTGGAGGCCACCCTCAGACCCTTCCTATGTGACTTGTCCTAGCCGATAGTCATTTATTTCATCCTGGTAAGCAAGTGAAGGGGTTTTGGGGAGATGGCTCAGTCGGTCAAGTACCTTCTTTATATGCATGAAGATCTGAGTTTGGATCCCTAGTACCTATGTAAAAATCTGGGAGTGATGGGGAGCGCCCATAGTTCCAGTTCTGGGGAGGCAGAGATGAGGATGCTCCCTAAGGTTTTCTGGTCAGCCAGTTTAGCCTAATGAGGGAGATCCAGGTTCAGTGAGAGACCTTGTTTCAAAAATTAAGGTAGACAATAATTGAGGAAGACATCTGGCCTCAACCTCTGGCCTATGGACTACACACACACACACACACACACACACACACACACACACACGCATATACATGTGCACATGCATACATGCACACACATGGCCCACAGAAGAAAGTTAGATGGATGATAGCATCTTATATAATAAAGATACAGCATTGATAGCTCCTCATTTCTTTTGTTGGTTGCTTAAAGCAAGTCGTAGGCATGAATCCCAAATATAGATGACACAGGTGCTAATGTCTGAAAAATTGCTTTGGTCAAAGAAATTTCCCCTTTCCTGGGGCTAATGGATGCCAAAGTGCTTTGCCAATGTGTGAGATGCTTTGAAGAGGACAGGATGTTACTTGAAGTTTAAGCTATTTTCATTGAATTTAATTATTGCATATGTATGTACGTATGTCTGTGTGTGCACGCACATGCTATGGCACACATATTGAGGCCAGAGGGCAGCTTTTGGGAGTCAGTTCTCTTTCTATTGTGTGAGTCCTGGGGATTGAACTCAGGTCATCAGACTTGCCAAGCAAGCACATTTGCCCACTAGGCCACCTCATTGGCTCTACTTCAAATTTTAAGGCTCGATGTGCATATGTTATGTACGCCTAATTATTTTATTCATTTCCAGTTATTGTTCTTGATTTCCTAAGAAGGTGGCAGAGATCTAGACACCAGCCAGTCCCTGACTATTTCATAACACCTCTGGATGACAGCATACTGCTAATCAAAATCTTTTATAAACAATTAGCTTTGGTGGTGGTGGTAGTGGTGTTGGTGGGGGAGGTGGAGATACTGGTGGTGGTGGTGGTGGTGTTTGAACTTAGGAATTCCCAGGAGTTAGGCAAGCACTCTTCCGCTATACTACCCATTACCAGCCCAGTTGATTGAATTCTCTTCAATGATTGTCTTTGAATTTAGAATATGAAAGTACTTTAAGGAGGTTGGGTAGTGAAAGCTGATTTGTATTGTGCTTCACAAAACTCAGAAAAACCTTAATTTTGGTGATGATCCCTTGAAGGCTGCTATGTAGTAAAAGAGATGGAGCCATCCTTAGTACCTACTTGTGGTCAAGGTCAGAGTATCCTACTCATTAAAAATTGAGTTAGACCTTGGAGAAAAACATCCCAAACAGTTAATTGGCTTACACTAAATGAGAAGAAAGGGAGGGGTTTGATATTATCATATTTAAAAAGGCCCCTCTCCTCCGATGCAGCCCAAATCACCTGCTATTTTCCCTTTGACATTTTTGCCAACTCTCTCATCCAGAAGCCATTGCAAACCCTTCTAGACCTCCAAATTTGCATTATTTTTTTGGACTTTACTCTTGCTTATGTGTTCCTTAAGGGATATAGCTACCTTTAGAGACATTTCTCCAATTTTATCATTTTTTTTTAAAAAATAAACATGATGACTGACATATGGTGGCTGCTTAAATATCCAACAACTCCCATTTATGTATCTACTGGGAAGCACTACCATCTCAGGTTGATTTTGGACCCCCAGAGAACTGAGGTTGTGGTTCCTAAAATGTTTAGATGGTTTGTGATGACAAAATTATTTTCATAGGAATGAGGTTAGATTTGTCTTTTCACTCATTAGCTGAAGAGTACACCACAGGCGACTGCACAGTGTATGCTGATATTTTTCTCCATTTGAAAAGCTTTCTCTATTTTAATTTAAAATATGGTAAATATTAACAAACAGAACTCACAACAGTTATGTCATGAACACTATCCTGGTTTTTTTTTTTTTTGGTTGTTTTTTAAAAATTGACACAAGCTAGATTTACCTGGCAAGTAGAAACACAGTTGAGAAAATGCCTCCATCAGATTGCCTGTAGGAACACCTGTAGTGCATTTTTTTTTTGATTAATGATTGATGTGAGAGGGACCAGTTCTCTAGGGATAGGTGAGGCAGGCAGAGTAAGCCTCAGGGAGCAAGCCAGGTAGCAGCACTCCCCCATGGCCTCTGCTTCAGTTCCTGCCTCCAGGCTCCTGCCTGGAATTCCTGCCTCAACTTCTCTCAGTGATGGAGTGTGACCTGAGAGTTGTAAGACGAACTATGCCCTTTCCTCCTCAAGTTGCTTTTGGTCGTGATGTTTTATCACAGCATTGGACACCCTACCTAAGACAAACACCTACTTTGACATTCAGCTGACATATTCTTACACTGCTTAACTTCCTGATGAACTTCATATGAAAAGCTTTTTTCCCCCCAAATAGAATTTTTCTGTGTAGCCCTAGCTGGCCTAGAACTCACACTGTAGACCAGGGTGACCTCAAACTCAGAGATCTGCCTACTTCTGCCTCCCAAGTGCTGGGATTAAAGGCTACAATGCTTGGCTTGATGGAAAGTCTTAAAGATGATTTTTTTAAAAATAGATGATCAGGTCCTGTAAAATTGTTACATATACATTGCTTAATTTCTGTTCATTAATTTATATCCATCAGTTAAAGTAAATTTGAAGAAAGAAAATTAACAATGATGAAATTGTTTGGGGACTTAAAAATTTCAAAGTACCAAAGAACTTTTTGTTGTTTATTTTTCAGGACACGGTGTCTCTGTACAGCCCTGGCTGTCCTGGAACTCATGCTGTAGACCAGGCTGGCCTCAAACTCACAGAGATCCGCCTGTCTCTGCCTCTTGAGTGCTGGGATTAAAGGTGTGCACCACCACCTCCAGGCAGTACCAAATATCTTTAGAACATACATTTGTGAGCCACTCTCTGCTCTGTGGAAACTCGGTTGAAGAACATCTTCCTTCTGCTGCTTGAAAACCTAGATCTGGTTGTCCACACACATTTAAGAATGAGGGAAGACTATGATTCAGAAATACATTTATTGGGGACTGAGCTCTTGGTTTTTAGAGGGGGCAATCATTTTCTTTACAGATATTCCAACTTCCTGCCTCTGGTTCTCTGTGAAGAGAGGTTTGTGTGTATAAGCAGAGCTGTGAGTACTCTGTGTTGAGTCTAGGTAAGTCTGTCAACGCGTCTTATTCAGAACAGAATCGCCTCAGCACAAGGAGATGCAGGTGACTCCCAAGCCCAGAGCCTCTCTAATTTGCGTTCTTCAGAAATTAAACAGAGGTCTCTGGAGATTGAGTGCAGTGGGCAGCCCCAGCTGCCATAGCAAACCCACATTGGAAGGCTCTGCATCAGAGACCGAGTCTCTCTTTCTGAAGTCTGAAAGTCCAAGACGGTGGTGGTGGAAGTGTCAGGGTTTGGTGTGGCCTTTCTTCCAGGCTTGCGGATGGCTTGCTTTCCTCCCTGTCCATGCAGCATGGAAGGAGAATGCTGTGAAGTGCTCTCTTACAAAGCCACTGGCCCTATAGGATTATGTATCTCCCTTATGATAATTATCCTGAATCATCTTTATATACTATTGCACTGGGAGGCCCTGGAGAGTAGGGCTTGGACAGAACAGTTCTGGAGGGCAGATACAGTCCATGACGCTTAGCGGTCTCCAGGCTACACTCTTTCCACGGCCTTTGAGCTAATTCTCCCACATTCCTAGTCTTCATCTGTCTTTTCCTTCTGAGGCATGGGTGCTTCTCAGAGTTCCAATGACCCCAATGTTAATTTTTGTTGTCTCATGACTCTCTGCATAGTCCTGCACCCCCACCCGCCCCAGGCTTCTCCCTTGTTCAAGTGTGACAATCCCACAGACAGACTTTTAAGACCATCGACTCTATTTCTTGTCTGTTAATGTGATAGAATGCCTTGACCAAAAGTGGCTTTGAGAAGGGGTTTATTTTGGCTTTACAGTTCCAGAGGGGGATAGTCTAGTGTGGCCAGGAAGCCATGGATGCTGGGATATGAGGCTAATCACATGTCCTTTACACACATGAAATAAAGAGCGAACAGGAAGTGGGGCCAGGCTATCAAGCCTCAAAGCCTGGCCCCAGTGACTACCTAAAGTTTCCACAACTTCCCTAAGCACAGCAACTAGCTGGAAACCAAGTGCTCAAAGGCATGAGCCTGGTGGGGGCAGATCGGATTCAAACCATGTCATTGTTGTCTCCATTTCGTGTTGAGCCTGTCTAGTGAGTGGTAAAAAAGTTTATTTTTTTTTTTCTGTTCTGATATTTGTTTTTTTCTTCATTTTCTCCAATTTTCCGAGACTCCTACTATTTCTCCTTTTCTGAGACAGGGCTTCTTTGCATATCCCTTGCTGTCCTAGAATTTACTAGCCTCGAACTCACAGAGATTCACCTGCTTCTGCCTCCTGAGTGCTGGGATTAAATGTATGAGCCACCACCGCCCCACTTTGAGATTTCTGGTTTTTCCATTTGTTTTAAAATGATTTATAATTTCTTGGATCATCCTTATAATGATTGCTTTTAAAATCTTTGTTATAGATATACAGTATTTATGTTTGGTGTTGTGTCTGTTGACTGTTTTGCTCTTATTCCTTTGTATTTATTGAATTTTTATTGCCTCTTAGACATTTGACGTTTCACAGTAAGGCTGTGGTTTTGGCTTCAGTATTATCATTTTGGAGCCAACCCCCTGTTTATGTTAGAACTTCCTGTCCTAATCTACTTTTGTGGTCTGTGGCTTGGTTGGAAATTTTGTTTTCATAGTCCCTGCAGTGTTATTCTGGTCCTCCTTGATGGTGTGTTACCCGACGCTAGTTTGACTTATGGGTAGTGTTTTTTGTTTTTTTTTTTTTTAATCATAGTTCAGTTTCGTAAGTTTTCCTTTGTTGATTCAGGTTGCTTCCATGTGTGGGTCCTTTAGGTGTTTGCTTCAGACTTCATACACAGCCTTCTAAGCTTCTTCCCACCAGTTCCTCTATTACCTTCCATTTGTGGGAGATAGTGCTTCTTCTTGCTGTCTGTCCTTGGCTGTGTGTTCTGTGGGGTTGTAGAGTCTTTCCTCTCTACAGCATGGGTCAGGGAAGAAGGGGGAGCCACTGCCTGATTGCTGATGATCAGGGCAAGGGTTGTCACAGGTCCCTACCTTGTCTACACACACAGAGGGAGGGATGGCATGCTGCCCGGTGTGAGGTTATGTCAGGGATGGTCACAGCGCCTTTTCTATGTGATCTGCACAGTCCTAGAGGGGTTAGAGAGGAATGCTGGCTTTGATAGTATTGCCTAGAGGAGGGTGGATATGTCTTAGATTCTCTCTTCTAGTTCCTGGAGCTGTGAGAACGCTCCTCAACTGGGGTGACTTTGTTCCTTCAGGTGACCTTTGACAACGTCTAAGCACTTCTCCATTGTCTCTGTTAAAGGAGTTGCGGCATGTGGTCTCTAGAGGCATGGATACTGCTGAATATCCTATAATACAACAGAGTTAACTTGTTCCTGGGTTAGGGAGACAGTTTAGTGTGAAAAGTTAGGGCCTGAGTTCAGATCTCTAGCACTCATACAAAAAGCCAGGTGTGGTGTTGCACATGGGTAAGCCTAGCACTGGAGAGTGGAGACAGGAAGTGGAGCCCTAGGGGCTTGCTGGCCAGTCAGTGTAGTGGAACTGGTAAGTTCCAGGTTCAGTGAGACCCTGTATGTATCACAGGTTAACTTGGAGAAGTCACTGAAGAAGACAACCTGATGTTGGCCTTTGACCTCTACAGGTACCCTCGTGGGCTACTGCAATCATTCCCACACAGGTGCATGCGTGCCACCCCCCAGAGTTACTTGACCCCAGTTTCAGTGGGACTCTACACAGTGAGGTGTTCTTAGAGCTTTTATTTATTTTGTTCCAGAAGTGAAAGTCCCTTTAGTATTTTTAATTTGTTTTTGTTCTTTGGCATCTGTCATTGGTGGGAGGTGTAACTTACAATTTGGTTTTAGGTAAATTAGCTTCTCTATTTGGTCAGTGATAGAATGCCCTGGCTGCAGAAAACTAGAAGTCCCCCTGGGACAGTCTTGTGTATGTGGCTAGCTCAGCTGTTGTTGGCTAGCCACATATGCGTCTCAGAGAGAACTGTTTGTTGAGATAGTAACTTCTCAAGACAGCCTACTGTACTTGAACAAGCTGTTCCAAAGGAAGGCGGTCATAAGTTCCTCAAGAATGTCCTAACCTGTGTAGCACAAATTCTAATTGGTCTTAATAATAAAAACCCTGAGTTAGATATTAGGGGATGAAAGCTAAAAGATCAGAGAAGCAGAGACTAGTCTCCAGCTCTTACCTCTACAAAATTCTCAAAACCAAGGGGGCAAGATCCTATCTCTACAAATCCTCAGACTGAATGCCATGAGCTCCAATCTCCTCCTGTCTTATATTCCTCTCTCTACACAGCCATATCCCCCTTCCTGTCTCCACCTCCCTAGTGCTGGAATTAGAGGCCTGTGACTCCCAAATTTGGGGATTAAAGGTGTGACTCACCATCATCTCGCTCTGTTTCTCTTTTAGACTAGATCAGTTTTGGGTAGCCCAGGGTGGCCTTGAACTCACAGAGATCTGTCTGCCTCTGCCTCCCAAGCGCTGGGATTAAGGTGTGTGCCACCACTGCCTGGCTTTTATGACTAACTAGGGGCTAGCTCTGCACTCAGATCTTCAGGCAAGATTTATTTGTTACATATCATCAATGTATCAAAATATCATCACAAACCTGCATATACCCTCTGTAACTGCATCAGCTTCCAAGCCCCTGCCCACTCTATAGGAGTCCTGACTAGCTCTTTCCGTTTGCATAAATAACATCCATCCATGGGAAGGTTGCAACCATTCACTGTGCTAATTGAGGTAATCTAATCTTCTGAGGCCAAACTTTGTTCTCTTTCTTCCTTTAGCTTCTTTACTCTGTACTCCTAAGTCTAACATTTTGGTGCTCAAACCAAGGGGAGCTTCTGAGGCCCCATCGTGGCTCCAGGCCTTCTTTCTGGGATTCTTTTGACTTTCTTACCATTCTTTCCTACTCTTGAGACCTGTTCCTTAAGAAGCATAGACATCTTATGGGCACACTTATAGGCTAACTAGCTACCAGTTGTGATCTGGGACTTTTGGTCCTGTGGCCTCTGCCTCAATGAGCAGAGCAAGTCCCATAGATAGAACACTGGTTCTTGGCACTTTACTAGTGCTCTGTGTAAACCTAGCTCTGGCATTCATGAATGGACTGGGATGGTCCCTCATTGTGTAAACCTAGCTCTGGCTTTCATGAATGGACTAGGATGGTCCCTCACTGTGTAAACCTAGCTCTGGCTTTCATGAATGGACTAGGATGGTCCCTCACTGTGTAAACCTAGCTCTGGCATTCATGAATGGACTAGGATGGTCCCTCACTGTGTAAACCTAGCTCTGGCATTCATGAATGGACTAGGACGGTCCCTCACTGTGTAAACCTAGCTCTGGCATTCATGAATGGACTAGGATGGTCCCTCACTGTGTAAACCTAGCTCTGACATTCATGAATGGACTAGGATGGTCCCTCATTGTGCGCCCACCTTTCTTTCTCATTCTTCCTCCTTCTCAGACCACCTCTGACCTCCATATAAGAGGTCATTCTCCATTTACCTCTGCTTTGCATCCATCATTGGACAATATCATTCTTTGGGCCTGATTCAGAGGAGCCCCATCAGGTCTTGGGAACTCTGGAAGTTCCTCAGTGTTCTTTGGCCCAAAGACTCAGAGGTTCAGAAGCTCTGGGAGCTTCCCACTGAGCCTTTTCATCTTTTGACTTTCCTGGAATCTAAAGGCAGGGACACTCACTTCTAGATACCAGGCATGTTGGCAGTCAATCCCTAACCTCAAGGGACGCTTTGAGAAGCATTCTTGCCTTGCTCCAGAACCCACTATGGGATCAAAATTGTCCATTCCAAAGGACATATCCTTAGTCTGACTCCAGGCTAATCTAAAAGAGCTCCGTCTGGGGGACCTCAGATTGGCCACAGTTGTTTGACTTTCAGTTCAAATCTGGCCTCAATATATATTGGACAGTGGCCATTGCTGACCTGAATTTGGAACTTTTTGATTTCAATATCTTAAAAGATTTAAACAACTTCATCAAACAAAATGGAGAGTAGTCCAAGGTTTCCCCATATAAGCCCCTGGAAGCACTCAACTGTAACATGAATGGCCTGCTTGTTTGGGTTTTCTGTCCCTCCCGGTACCCCCACAGCCCGCAAGCCCCAAATAAAATCACACAGAAATCTCTATAAGTTATAAAGCTGACTGGTCCATTAGGTCAGGCTACTTAATAACTAACTCTCACATCTTGATTAACCCATTTTTCTGATCTATGTTAGTCATGTGGCTCAGTACCTTTTTCAGTGCATCAGATCACATCCTGCTGCTTCGGTGATCTGGGAAGGAGTGGGAGGAATCAGCGTCCTCTTTCCCAGAATTCTCCTGCTCTCCTTGCATCATTTCCACTTCCTGTCTGATTTTTCTGCCTATACTTCCTGTCTGGCCAATCAGCATTTATTTAAAACATGATTGACAGAATACAGACAATTCTCCCACATCACTCAACCACCCCAGGTTTCTCCTCCTAATTCTCCTCACCCACTTCGGCTCTTCCAGCCCCATCAACATCACAACTTCTCCATAGTCTCCCCTTCCTCCCTCCACATACCTCCAAGTCTTTTTTTCATCTTCACTCCTGTTCTCTGCTTTATTTTTCCATTTATGAACTTTCGGCTTTAGCAGCTCAAACTTCTAAAGCTAATTCCCTAAACACTTTCTCAGATGCTAATCCGGCTGATAAGCACTCCCCCCATGATTAAAAACATCTGGTAACATTTTAGAGGCAGTTACCCTTCTGCAACTCTGAGAGACTGGCCCAGCAGGAATTCTAGCTACTGTATCAGACTCTGCTTTCTTGAGCTGAGACCACGAAATTCCTTCCTGTTTCTTTACCTTGCTATTTTGTTCCTACCTTCCTAGGCCATAGGTATCATCCCCTTCTATACCCATACCAACCCACCTAACCACTGTTTTATTTTTTTAATTTAGAGAAGAGTCTAACAATTCACATTTGATCTAGAAAGTGGAGGATTTTACAGGGACTTGAAATTCCTTGATTGGGGTTGGGCTCACTTTACGGGGGCGGGGGTTGAGTTCACCATGAGTGAAAAACAACCATGTGGTTTGCTGCCATCTTGGCTGGGTCTCATCAAGATGGAAACAACCATGTGAGTTAGCTGGCATCTGTGCTAATGATATCATAAAGAAGACAAATGCCATGTGATGTCACCATCTTAGTCAATGTTATCACATGTCTCAAGCGAAATGGCAACACCCAAAAAGTGTCATAGTCCTATTGAATTCTCTAGTGATCACTGTACCCTTTTTATATTAGACTAGAGGATTAAAGAGGTGACATCAAACCTCTAAGGTTTTCTTTTAATTTTAATGTTTTGTTTTAATTTTGATATCATTTTTTACACAATACATTCTAAGGAGACCTAGAAGTTTGCCCAGCCACAAGTCTCCAATACTGGCATACTAACAAAGAGAGCTAAGACCCTGAGATTGACAGATACCAGCAGATATGCAAGGATAACTTGTCAAGTGCTAGACAGGCTGCTGCCAGTGAGGAGCTGGAACAATAGGCTCTGCTGGGTATCAGTGCCTGTTAGTTCCAGACCCATTTTGCTCTAACTGAAATAATTTTTTTATACCCTTAATACTCCTTTGTTCCACACATCTGCTTTTGTTTCCGCTTAATCTAACATTGCTAAAAATCTCTGATAATTTCCCTTTTACAATAAAAGTTTTAAAAATAGGACCCCAAGCTAGGCAGCAGTGGTGCACACCTTTAATACCAATACTCAAGAGGCAGAGGCCAGGTGAATCTCTGAGTTCAAGACCAGCCTGGTCTACAAAGTGAGTTCTAGGAAAGCTAGGACTACCCAGAGAAACCCTGTCTCAACAAACCACACACACACAAAAAGGATTCTAACAAGCTATAGTGCTCAAAATTTTAGTTTATTAAAATATATTTTATGTATGATTATGTTTATATAGTCTGTCCATGTGTGATTATGGTTTGTTTTTTATGTCATGTACTTATTATCAAATTGACTTATAAATAAAAGGTCATGTAAATTAAAGTTGTTAACTTGGCCCAACTTATTTTGTTCATAGTAAAACTAAAATTAAGAATATATATAATAAACCAGACAGTGGTGGCACAGGCCTTTATTCCCAGCACTTGGGAGGCAGAGATAGGTGGATCTCTGTGAGTTCAAGACCAGCCTGGTCATATGAATATATATATGAAAATGGTCAATGGCCCTGAATCTTTGGAGCAATTAATACGAACTTCTAATTTAAAATTCTAAAATCTGTCTTTAAGTGTAACATGAAGGGGTCTGCTTGTTGGGCTTTCTGTCCCACCTGGTACCCCACAACTGGCAAGTCCCAAAGAAAATCACAGAGTCTACATTAGGTTATAAAACTGATTGGCCCATTAGCTCAGGCTTATTGTTAACTCTTATAGCTTATATTAACCCATTATTCTCATCTATGTTAGCCACGTGGCTCAGTACCTTTTCCAGCTGGGCAGGTTACATCTTGCTTCTTCGGTGGTCTGGGCTGGACTGCCAAGGGAGCTTCCTGCTTCCCAGAATTCTCCTGTTCTCATTGCATCACCTCTACTTCCTGTCTGATTTTCCTGCCTGGTCAATCAGCATTTATTTAAAATATGATTGACAGATTACAGATAATTCTCCCGCACCATTTAAGGACAAGATATGCATAATCATACAATTATGGTCAAAATGTTATCTCCTTGGTCTTTATCCCAAGTGTGGTTCTACGACGTGGTTCCTATTACTTGAGAGCATAAATTAACTTTCAGAGCTGATATGCCTACTTTAGGATAGTTTTTTTTTTCATATTAGACAATTGCCCTCTCTTTAGAGAAATATAACTATATGCTTTTAAATGTATCTATATGTAAGTAAATGTATATATAAATTAAAGCATTTTAAGATTTTTTAAAAAAATATTTATTTATTTATTATGTATACAATATTCTGTCATGTGTATGTCTGCAGGCCAGAAGAGGGCACCAGACCTCATTACAGATGGTTGTGAGCCACCATGTGGTTGCTGGGAATTGAACTCAGGACCTCTGGAAGAGCAGGCAATGCTCTTAACCACTGAGCCATCTCTCCAGCCCCCGCATTTTAAGATTTTTTTAAAACTACTATGACATCTTTAAAAAACAAACAAAATGAACATATGGGGTTTTCAAGATCCTTGAAATGATGGCAGCAGGACTTGCTAACTGTTACTTCTCCTTCACAAAGAGGGGATGGGTGGGCCATCAGAGCCGGTTCTATATGGTCTACATGACTGTCAGATGTCCTCATGTGTCCTGAGTAAAGACCTTCCAGCGAGACTGCTCCTGGGTCGCTCACACTCCCACCAGTAACCCTTACCAATTGCTGTAAGGAAACCCAATAAACTCCCTGGTTCCCCAGGGTGAACTTTAAAATTGGACTTTAATCTGTCGTTGGGATCTTATGAAGAGGAGGTAGACACTGCCTAGTCCTCCCCTTTCCCAGTGAAAAGATTCTCATGATGGACAGCAAATCCACTTGTTAATGCTAGTGTGTATGTCTCAGGGGGTTAAGACATTTTAAAAAACATTGTAAGGATAAAAAGATAAGTTATTTTAGTAAAGAAGGATTTATGTATAAGATTAAGATAGATGGGTATTTACAAAATTGAAAAAAAGTTAGAAAACTTCTTCAAATTATGACGGTTAGCCTGAGTTATTTAAGGTACATAAAGGGTGAGATTTACAGATAATATATATGGCATTGATTCTAAGGCTCAAGAGTACCACTTATAAAAATTAGCTAAATGTATGTCTAATCAAAATTTATTTAGAAGTATCTGACTATTTAAATATTACACAGTAGTTAAAAGCATCAGACTGGTATAACTGATCTGGGTGCTTGGTAACCACATTTGAAGTCTACTATAATGTAATCAGACTAAAAGGGAGACTATTTTCCCCCTCATCCTCCAAGGTCAATGAGGTCCTAGGGGACTGTGGGTCATCTCCCAATGTTCTATAGCTGTGGAAAGTCTCCTGTTTTCATTGAGGGAGGCCATGGAGACCCCATTCAATGAGTCCTAATCAGAGCATAGTCTCTAAAGAGAAGCGTGAACACAGAGGAAAGACTTCCATAGTGGGAAGCCACAGCGGGGCCAACAAAGCCTTTAACTTACCTGCACACAACTGCTAACAGAGAGGCTCAAGGAGTCAGAGATGCCTCGCAAGCCCAAGTGACCCCGAGGACTGGATCCTTGATTGGCCATAACAGTGGAAGAGTTAAAACTAGTTCTGGCTGTCTTCGTGGTCTTAAACACCCACCAAGAAAGTAGACTAAAGATTAAAATGATCAGTATGTCTCTTCAGCAATTCAAGGGGCTGTGGTTCTCAGACATTATACTTAGCCACATGAAATGTTATTTGTCACTAATGTTATCTGTCACTAATGATCCTCTTCCTGATACATAGATTACCCATATGTAGGACAAGACCTTCCTTGGCTTGCTTTAGCATCACAGTGTCTACCTAGAGCTGGGAAACATGCCTGTCTTCTTAAATGCTGAGGCCGAGTTGAAAGCTATATTTACCAACTAAGGGACCCTTGATCACAGTTGTAGTGTGCCTTTCTGCACCCTAAACACCCCGGCTAAAGAAAACTATCGGATGCTCCATCATCCAGCTCACAGGTTTGGGAAATTACTCGGGTTATCCAAGGGATGTCCTTGGAGCACTGCTAGACATCCCTATAAAAATGACTCAGTGGGATTCTATTTTTCTCTTAAATTATCAATTAGATGCTGACTTTCAACGACTTATAAAGCTTGCAGGGGCTCATGCAGGAGTCTGCTGTCACAAACTGCTGATTACAGTTACTGTATCCTTCTACAGGGCTCTGGTACCTGGCCCAGCCAGTTGTGCCATTAAATTTAACCTTACCAAACAAAACTTATGTTAATCTTAATATAATCCCCCCCCACTCACTTTGTCTCTTAATGTTCCCCACAAAGTTGTAATACAGCAATGACAAAATCACCAGTCTACCTAACGCCTGTGGCAGAGCCTGCCAGGGTCTTGAGCTGGTTCTCTTGCATGGCCTCTTCTTCCAATAGAGGCCAAACTGCTCTATTAACTGTGCTCTCAGTAAGAATTATGTTAGTCTTCACGGTTTTCTTTGTGTGTTGTAAATGCCACCTCGCTTAGCACAGTCCAAGAATGCATGCTGTCATTGAATGGGTGATTTATGTACTGGTGACTTATGTCTTTGCCATGCTAAGTTTCATTGTGGCTCTGTAGATAGACCTTCCTCTGAGGCAGCTTGCTCCTTTTGTTAGCTTGAAGCAGTTTAGAGAGACCTGGGATGCCAAACTCATAAAAACAGGTCGGGTGACCTCTGAAAAGGCGACTAAGGGGTCATCCAGCTCATTCCTCTCATCGTCATGTTGGGCAGTTTTTCAGCACTCAGACTTGAAAAAGCTGGACTGAAGGATTCTTTATTTGAGTTAACCTCTCTGTCTCCCCAGCTCTCAGAAAATTTTAAAGAAATTTCAGGTTAACACCCCTCAGGGGCAGCTTGACTCTTTGACTGCGGCAGAGCTCCAAGCTTAAAGAAGGCTCTCGCTAAGGATGGGGTGTGTGCCCTCCTCCAGGACCAATGCTACTTCCACATTAACAAACTAACTGGCTCAAGATAGGGCTCTAAGACCGAGGGACCAGACAGAGATGCAGCCACCTGCCTTTTCCTGGGGATGGGCTTTCTCTCCTCTTCCACATTGGCTCCTCCCCTGGATCACTCCCTCCCTCCTTATCACCCTTATCCTTATCCTGTGCTTCACACACTTGGCTTACTAGACCCAAGCCTCCTTAAATAACCAGGTTTTCCCCTACACCCAAATGGGAATCACATGTAGATGTCAGTGACTTTCACTGTACAGCAGAAACAGCTCCATCTGTTCCTGAGGCATCTCCAAGAGTTACTTCCTTTTGGAGGCTGTGGAGGAGCTGTGACCG